>NC_071391.1:124536046-125772198 GCF_022682495.2 Desmodus rotundus
CTCACGTGGTTAGTCTTTTTTTTTTTTTTTTAAATGGAGGATAGTTTATAATGGCTTCAGCAATTTAGGGTATTTTATCCTCTTGACAAAGCCAGCAATTTTTACTTTCCTAAGTGAAGGGATCCTGGCTGGCCAAGGCTTGGTTGGAAGATTCGGTCAGGAAGGGAAGCTGCTATGTCTGTCGCTGCAGAATCTCCTTCTCTCTGGGTCCCTCGTTGATTTTCATAAGGTCTGAACAAGTCCTGGGAGGGAAGTCAGCGCCAGGGCAGACCAGCTGAATTTTAATTAGCTCTAATTAGCACCTCCATAAACTGTAACATTTTTTCTCCCAGTCAGTCAGCCAAGTAGCATTAAGGAAAGGTGAGATATCTTTCTTTAGAATCATCAAAGAGGCGAAACTATTTTCAGGTTCAGTCTCTGCAAGTCCTGACTTTTTCAGAAATAGGGAGGAAGTGAGATAAGGAAAGAAATACCTGAGCAGGGGGAGGGGGTGGGGCAGGGGGAGAGGGTGGGGCAGGGCAAGTGCCGGAAGTGTTCACTCTAAACCCAGCTGTGGGCTCAGCACAGCAGGAAGGAGAAGCTTAGGTCTTGCTCTCAAGTGCCTTGGACTCTAGCTGGTAAGAATGAATGGGATGTAATCAAGCCTTACTATTTCATGGGAGCTGAGGAAGTGTTTCTCCAGAGCAATATTTATGGCCATACCAGGAGGCATCTTTTCTTACCTTGAACATGTCATTAGAGCTGGAACTGGATACGGATGCCAAAAAAATGAAGTTTAATAAAACAAGTGGTTCACAGACAGTCTTGAGTGCTCCTTCCCTTTTCAGCCACACTCACCGGGGATCCAGTGTCTGCTTTTCCTAGTGGATGCCCCTGTTTTCCCATTCCTTGGCTAGACATATATTTTCCACCGATGGGCAGCTAAATTTGCAGGCAATTATCAATCATTTGTGGTGTTAGGAGGACAGAAATAATGTGGGAAGAAGCTACATCTACAAGGCTTTATTAGCCAGAAGTTTCAATCGAAGACCATAAACCATTGCTTGGTGTTGCGGGGACTGGGAATGGGAGGGGGTTGGAAGTTAGGCCAGAGCTGGCCAAAATCATGAAGTTAAGTGGGGCTATCCTTATTCCCCTCCTCTCCATTCAGCAATGAGATGGTCTTTTTCTATCTCATTGACACTTGCGCTCCGCAGTCAGCTGTTTAGACCCCAGGGTGACCAGAAGCCAGTGGGTTCCCTTCTTCAGGAGATTTGCCTTTTGAATCTGGGTCTCCTTGGTGAACTGAAATGCCTTGGATTCTGGTGAAGCAATCTCAGGGAGATGAGGAACAGGCAGCATGACTCCGAGGTGGCCCCGGGAGGGTGAGGCCTACCTCTGTATCCGCAGAAAAACACCCCAGGCACACTCTGGGCTGGCTTTTCACAGATCTGAGCTGGACCCACAGTAGGAAATACATTCTGCCTTGCGACACAGGGCGTACACATGAGGAGTAATGGAACACTAATTACCCTATCTACGTGAGAGGCATATGATCCATTTTATAACCTATTATTTAATTTAAAAATGTGTTGATTGGACCTGCTAAATTGATTTCACAACCCACGAGTAGCATATGAGCCCCAGGGCCAGGCCAAGCTGCTAGTTTGGGTCTCCTGGACCAGGGCACCTAGTCAGGGGGATACTGGAGGCTGAACCTCAACTTCTCTCACCAAGGGGGCACCCAGACTTGGTGAGGGAAGGGGTGCCTTTTATCACATGCACATGGATGGTCCCCACTTGGTGCCACTTGTGATTTATGAATAGGGTCTCATGCCTGGTGGTGTCCTGTCAGTAGGCACTAACGTGCAGGTAGAAAGTAACAGGTGAAGAGAGGCTGGATCCAGAGGGAGAGAGGATGCCCTTCATCGCTTCACATGGTTAGAACATCTGTTCCTTGGTTTTTCCTCCCGTTTGTTACGTTTGGTCGTCAAAGGATGAGGAAGGCCCTGAGCTGACACAAAGAAAAAAGGACCCATGTCACCTAAATACTCTTGGATCACCAAGATTTGTCTCAGGGGAAGAGCTGAATTTCTGTCCAAGTGGACAAATTAGGGAAGAGCACTAAGCAAAATGTAAATGTAATACAAAATAGAAATAAATAATAAGTTCAACAAATGTTTGTTGAAGATGCCTCTGTACCCAAGAAAAAATGATATACAGCATTGCTTAAATGGCTTCTTGTAGTCACCATGGATGGCAATAATTTCCTTTTTTAAAAAAAGATGAGATTTGCCCATCTGCAAGAATGCCCTCATGTGAATTATGACTTTTCTTTACTTCTGGTTAGTCACCAAGCACTGAGTGTACATTTCCTGAAAGTAGAAGAGATTTAACTGCTGTTATTCAAATAATGATGGTTGTGTCAGGGGGGTGTGTCAGGAGCTAAGTTAATAAAAAAACAGCCAGGTTTCCTCAGGTAAGAAAATGTGTTCTTTTTCCTGCTTGCTTCTGATAATATCATGTAAAGCACAGAAGACTCATTGGTGTTTTTTTGGTGTCACCCAGAATTCCTTATTCAGCAAATGTTTATTGAGTGTTCACTGTGTCCCTCCACACTGACTGAGTAGGCACTAGACATGAAGTAGGACAGACAAGCCTTTGGCCTCGGGGGACAGTGTTGAGGGGAAGGTAAGGCTTACTAATGTGCAAGCACCGGAAGGGGCCCTGAGACTCCCTTAATTGTCATCAGCATGGGTTCCAGTAACCATTAGGATTGTGTCTGCATGTGATGAGAAACCGAAATCAACAGTGGCTTGAAGATACAAGGTTTTCTTTTTCTCAAGGGTAAGAAGTCTTGATCAGGGCTACTAGGGTGTTCCATGAAGCTTTCAGGGACCCAGGCTCCATCCAGCTTTCCAACCCATCATCCTTGGAGCACGGCCCTCATCCACGTGGTTCAGTGTGGCTGCCAGAGCTCCGGATATCACATATTCATTCCTGGTGAAAGGGGAGAAGGGCGTACGTACCTCTTTTCCAGGAAGGTTGGAACTTACAGTCCTTATTCTGGACAGTCATGTGCACAGCTAAAATTCAGGAGGTCTATTACTAAGGAATAAGGGGAGAATGGCTATCGAGGTAGGCAACTAGCAATCTTCCCCTAAGTGTGGGGTGCAATGGCGTGGGAAAGCTTTGTAAAGGGGGTGGGACATGACTCAGATGTTCATGGACTTAGTAGTATTTGGATGAGACCGGCTGGTACCATGTACACTGTAGATGAGACCCCGCTGCCGTGGCAGATGTGCCTGTAACGGAGCTTGTAAAGGTCCGCCGTAGCAGCTTAGTGTCCCTGTCCATTGACAGAACCCTGACCACCCAGCTGCTTGAGGCAAATTACAGAATAGCATGTTTTGGTTATCACTGTTATTTTAAAATTTAACTGGGGAGATTTTGCAGGAGTAACATAGGGAATCACACACAGAAGTTCTTGGAATGGGGACGTAGCCCCTCGTTTTGTGTTTGTCATCCATAAGACACATACCTGGCCCTACAGAGTGTGGCAAATGAAGGGGAAGAGAAGGCAAGCAGTAACCAGAGGGCCCTCGGGAAGAGCTTTTCTCCTGCCTCATCATTTCCCTGCCCCGTTTCACCTAGATCCTTGGGTGGAAATTGACAGTTTGATTTTCTCCCTTTTATTCTCTTCCTCTGAGGGTTTTCAGAATACAGAGCTAGCAGAATTGCATGGGTTGTTAGGGGTCATGCTGCCAACAAAATAAGGCTGTCTCCTACCACTACCTTTGTTAAACATTGTTCTGTCAGTGCTAGCTGACGCATGCGGACAAGGGAATAAAGAAAGCTGAAGTACACGTGTGGAAAGTAAGGTGAAGTTATTATGTGCATGCGATATGCTTCTATAGTAAATGACATAGTATTTATTATAAACAACAAGAGAATACCTTAAGGTGACTTGGCATGAAATAATGTATAAATATAGCTTTAGAAAAAAACAACCAGGTAGAAAATAGAATGGAAGCAAAGGCTCCCTTGATAGTAAGGATAAGTGAGAATAATTAAGATGAACTAGATCCACCCGATACTATATATTTTAAAGAATGCTACATATGTTTAAGTAGCATTGGGCTGGTGCTCGAACAGACAGAAAGATCAATAGCACAGAGTGGAACCCAGACCTAGACACCTATATGTGCAGAAACGTCGTCTTTAGATGAAGGTGCCATTTTGTGCCAGTAAGGGAATGATAGATTTTTCAAAAATAGTTTGGGATAACTGGGTCACCATCTGGGAAAACAAAAATTGGATCCATACCTCGTTTCTTATGCCAACATACGTGCCAGATGGATCAAAACTTTAAATATTAAAAGTAGTAGAAGAAAACAGAGAAGTTTTAAGTCTTGTTTTAGCACAGTCTTCCTAGGGATGACACAAACCCCGAAAATCATAAGTAAAAAGACTGATATATTACATTTCATAAAACTAAAAAAACCCAAGACCTCATGGAGCCTAGGTCCATGACAGCTTCATGGACCGTCAGAAACAATGTTGAAACACACAAAAAATGAACTTAGATTCACAATGGAAACCAAAGGACTAATATCCTTAATTTATAGAGAGCTTTAATGAATTAATAGAAGATCAACAATGTAATAGAAAAATGGGGAAAGACAACAACAGATTAGTGATGAGAAAAAGAAATAAAATGACTCTTAAACATATAAAAAGATTCAACCTACAATAAGATAGCTTTTTAAAACTATCAGAATGGTAAATACAAAAAAGTTATCATCGAGGGTAGAGGGAACCTGGCACTTAGGCTTAATGGGAGCCTAAATTGGAAGGACTTCCGTAGTGGGTGTTTTGATAATCTTTCTCCAAATGAAAAAAAATGTGTAAACCCAGTAACTCAATAATTCCACTTCCAGAAATGTTGTCCTTCAGAAATGTGCGAACACAGGTATGAGAATATTCATTGCAGCATCTCAACGTCTTCATTACCCTGTTTCCTTTTGCTTAACTGTGAGGTGGAAATGATGACTTAGTTTCCTGACACTTGAAGTGGCTGGTATAAGAGTGTCTTAGAAACCAGCTAGGCTGCCTGGAAGAAGAAAAGTAGTCTCTAAATTTAGGACATTAGTCTAGTGTTTTAGAAAAAGGAAGAGTCCTAATTATAAAGTAATTGTCCTGTGCGTTGAAATGCCAGGGCCAAGTCAGCCCCATTGTGCTGGGTTTTGGCCTGCCTCTCTACTCTGATGCTAAGTTTCGAGCACTTGGAAGGACTTTGGAAGCCAGTGTGTTGGGGGTGGCTGGTGGCCTTTTTTGAACTGGGCCCCTAGAGATGGAGTAGCTGGTTGATGCTCCCTGGACTACTCGGGGGCATCCAGCCCGGCTTCCTGGCATGCCTCAAGGGCAAAGCTCCCCTAGGACCATCTACTGGGGTCCCAGCAGGTGGGGCCCCCTCAAATTTGACATTACTGTCACAGCAACATTATTTGACTCAGATAATGATGCAACCTGTTAAACACAGCCCATCAGCGTAATTATAGGTAAGGAAATTGCTAAGGGAGGTCCCTCAGCAGTTGGAGGCCAGAAGGAAATATTTTCAAGTAATTAATGGGTGGGCAGGTAAAAAAATTAATATGAAAAAATAGGAAAGCCCTAGAAGAAGATGTCTGAACTAATATATGTCTAGAAAAGGGGGTATACTAGAAGAAGGTAAGCTGAGATTCACGGATGTTCAAACTTTGGTTTTAAGCTCTTTTTTTCTTTAAAATATTATTTAAAAAATACCATGTTAGACTTGTCATCCTCCCCCCACCCCACTCGCTGCCCTTAACCTCAAATAAGGCCTAAGAAAATAACCATTCTGGGAGTTTATAAATAGCAGAGGCTAGAATTCAGCAAAACGAAGAGAATTTAACATGGATGAATATATTATGCATAAGAAATAGAGCATCAACATGGGCTTTGTTAATGGCAAATGCCTAAACCACCAAGTGATTGTGTTGATTTTGTGGGTTTCTGAAAAGAGATGAAGCATTTAGAATCTCCCTGACTTACAACACATTTCAGGTATTGCATTGGTTAAGTCAAGAAAAAATGAAGCGTGGAGAGCAGGATTTCAAATAAAGCTTCCTATCTGAGTTGGAAGAATATATTCTCGTGGCTTGTTAGGATAATTTTATAACTTGCACCTATAGCTAACCCATCTTGGGCCTCGGGTCACATCAGGAGGCCTGTGAAATGCCTGTAGGAGCCACAATGAATTGGTTGAGCATCAGCAACACGAGAGGGTCGGCGCTGACCTTTTGGGAGCTCACGTTTCAAAGCAGGTAGCACTGATGTGGCCAGAATGTAAGAGCACAAGGAAAAATGAACAGAATGTTTCAGGCACAAATGAGCCATAACTGTGCTGTTTAAAGCAAACCTCATCAGAGAAAAGCAGGGTTAAAGAAGCATGGTGAGTTAGGGGTCATTTGTTTGCTTTTCATGTGCTTTTTATTTATACACAACTCTTGCAGCACATTGGGAAAAGAATTTGACTTACAAAAAATATCCAGATCACGAATTCCTTGTTTGAAGCAGGTAATATAAGTGAAATAAAGATAAGTGATGCCTCATTTAAGTGGGGAGTAGACTTCAGGTAACTTTGGGTGACCAGAACATGACCGTGAATAAAGAAATACTGCAGAGGAGCAGAGGGAACCCAACTGAGGGCCAGAGGTCTGGCGCCTGGCGACTCCTGGGCCATTCTCCAGACTTCGGTTTCCTCATTGGTAGAATGAAGCTGTTAGCCAGTTTTACAATTGAAAACGTAATCTGTGCTTTATTTTTCTTTATGTATTTATATATCTTATAATACTAAAAAAAGATTTAATAAGTATACATTGTAAAGCATTCAGACAGTAAAAAGGTAGACCATGAAAAGCCATCCTTTTATGCCAGACTCCCAGCTCCCTCTCCAGAGGCAACCGTTAGCCTAGTTCCTTGTCTGTCCTTCCAGAATATTCTTTAGGCATATTATGAACACGAATATATCTTTAGAAAATGAGGGGGATAAATGTCATATACTTTCTTGCTTCTTGCCTTTTTTTCCTTAACACTTTCGGAAATTGTAACCATTGGCTCGTAGTGATGTACTCTCTTCTGAGAGACTCCCCAGTACAGTAATTCATGCTCGGTAATTAATTTAACTAATGTCTTGTCGATGCATAGTTTATTTTCATTGATCTTCTCTTCACTTCCCTACAGCTCTAAATTTCTCTGACTGTCACATCTTGGTTAAGAAGGCGTCTGAGTAAGAAACAAACTAGTTGTTATAAATCACATGGGCGGATCCTCTGGGGAGACAAAAGCCCACCTGTTACTAGCCCTGAAGGCGGTCCTGTATGAGGGACGGTGAGGGGAAAGCTCCCCCGAAGGGGTCAGCAGACGCAGAGGTGGAGGAAGCACATTTCATCGCACTGGGTCAGTCCTCTTGCAATGTTGATTTCACCCATGTGAGAACTTCAATTACTGTTGGGTTCCGGGTCAAAGGTTAAATCATTTGAGACAAAAATTCACTGCCTTTTAAAACAATAGTATATACGTTGGAAGTTTTTCTCATTTTCAAAATGTTAAAAAATAATTTTGGGTTGCAGAAGAACCCCCCAAAGACAGGGTTGAGCGCATCAGGTAGGAGCTGGAAGTAAGAGAGTTAATAGAATTAGTGAGGTCGAGGGTACAAAGTGATTCCTCTGTGCCTAATGACCAGGCGAGACTGATTCACTCTCTTGGTTGGGGTGGGGGACAGTGGGGAGGCAGTAGAGGCCTGCCTGTGCCCCTGGAGCTGAGGAACAATTTTGAATAACAGCCTGGGCCCAAGGCAGGGGAAGCGCATTGCCTTAGGGCTCCAGCTAAGTAGAGACTCTGCAAATTCATCTGGGAAGGAATTTTATGTTTAATATTTACCAAAAAGCTTCTAAGTAGTCATCATGACTACTGGGAAAAGCCTGAACTTAGTTGGACTTCCTTCTCTTATGGCAAGTATTAGTTTTCTTTAAAATCACCTGCATGGGGAGCATCAAGTTGTTAGGACTGAGGATCTAGAGGCACCACCAGGCCCAGGTGGGGCTGCTGGAAAGCCGTGAGCCGGGTCCACCAGCGGCCGGGCAGGGCAGCACTCCTTTCCGACCGGTGCAGGGAGGAATGGGCCGTTTGCATTTTTGTGCCACCCCCACCTCCCTGATTGGATTTCCTTACAGAATCAGGGCTAGGTACACCTGCTGCTGCTCTGCTGTGTCTCCAGAGACACTGTGGGTTTTCTTTGTGACTCATGAGTATTATTTATGGTTGCCATACTGGTGGAGACAGAGTAAGAAAGGCCCGGAGAAGGTCTCCCTTCTTTCCAGTCAGAGGTTCTTCTGGAACATCCCTAACATGTTGCTTTTCAGTGTTAGTTCAAAAATGAGAAATGAGAAAAACTCACTCTCTGGCTAATTCAGCTGCCTTCAGCCCCTACCCGTTCATTCCTGAAAGGCATTTGGTTCAAGTGTCCACTTGGTCGAGTTGAAAGCATTTTGGTGTCAGCACTGACATCCTGATAATTGTGCCTGGCTTCACTTTGCGTGTGAGGAGACACTGTCTTTATCAGACTCCTCTGCCCGCACTCCTTTTAGTGAGTCTAATTTCTGTTGGCTGGTATTTGAGGTCGTTAGCTTAGTGGAACACGGCTCTGTGCTAATGAGTACAAGGTCACAGCTTTGCATGAGGGAAGTGTCAGCGATGTCCTGGAGAGGGTGCCTGCAGGCCTCACCAGCTGCTTTGCCAGCGCTTCCCTGAGGTGCCAGGACGCCAGGTGAAAAGGGCAAAGGTGGCTTAACTAGCTGATCTCTTCCTCTTTCTGGTGATTGTGGGGCAGTCAGTCTGCCTTAGGAAATTATGGTTTAAGTATGACTATAATTCAAGGGTAAGGGATTAATTAAAAAAATAAAGAGTTTGCACTCGCCCTGGCTGGTGTGGCTCAGTGGGTTGGGCATCGTCCCACAAAGCAAAAAAGTCACCAGTTTGAGTCCCAGTCAGGGCACATGCAGGCAACTGATCAATGTTTCTCTCCTCTTTCTCCCTCCCTTGCCCTCTCTCTAAAAATAAATAAATAAAATCTTTAAAAAAATAAAAATGAAATGAAGAGTCTGCACTTGTGGCAAAAGCTCTTTGGTGTGCGTGGTTCATTTTTGCTCAGGAATTCACCAAGAAGTTAATGAGTTTCCGGGATTCTGAGAGTCCACAAAGAGGAATTGAGACGTAGGTTCCACCCGTCTTCATTTCCTAAGGCTGCCATAACAAGAACCACAGACGGGTGGCTTGCAACAACAGAAATTCATTCTCTCACAGTTCTGGAAGCTGTCTAAAATCAAGGCCGGACCACACACCTTCTGAAACAGCTAGTGGAATCCTTCCTTGTCTCCTCCAGCTTCTGGTAGCCCCAGGCATTCTTGGCTTGTGTTAGCAGAACTCCAGGCTCTAGCTCTGTCTTTATGTGGCTGTATTCCCCCTCTTTCTCTGTCTTCTCTTCTTATAAGGACAAACAGCCATTGGACACCTCTGTCCAGTGACCTCATCTTAACTCAATTACCTCTGCAAAGACCCTGTTTCCAAATAAGTTCACATTTACAAGTGTCAGGGGTTAGGACTTCAACATATCTTTTTGGGAGACACAGTTCAACTAATAACTTCACCTGTCCTCGAGAAGCTTCCAGCTCATTGGGGGAAACTAATGGGAAAGGATGGTGAAATCAGTGTTAAAGAGGTCCAAGCACTGGCTGTAGGAGTCCCTTGGACACATATGTATATACACATATGTATATGTACATACATAGACACACAGAATCACACCCCAACTAACGGCAACCACACATCTATAGTGTGATGCAGAACTGATACGTTAATAAAGGGTATGTAGAAGAGTTTGTCTTGGCATGTAGCCTTGAGAGATGGGAGAAGTGGGCAGGGAAGGGCATTTCAAGCTGAGTGTGAGCAAAGTTAGGAAAGCACATTGGTCAGACATGGGAAGAAAGATGCTCTGGTAGACATGTGAGGGAAGGATTGAAATCTGGAGACTAGAGGCCTGTTGAGTGATTCTACTGGAGGTTAGGGCAGCTCAGGAGGGTCTGAATTTGGAAATGATGGTGGGGTGAGAAGCCAGAGACAGATCACAGGGAGTGGGGCAGGGGTGGAGGGAGATGAGGAAAGGTGGCAGTGAATGGGGAGGGAATATGGTCAGAGAAGACCTGACTCTTGGATTTTTGATGGAGTTAACTGGAAGGATGGTGATGCCTTCAGACGGGATGGGGAGCTTGGGAGGAAAGCAAATTTGAAAAGAAGATATGTGTTCTTTTAAATAGGTTGAGTTTGAGATAATTGTGGCTCCAGGCATAGGTGCCCAACAAAAAGTTAGGAACTTGAGATTGCCAGTCTGGAGGAGAGGTCAAGGTTGGAGGCAAGAATGCTAATGTGATAGTTGAAATCATGGGAGTGGATGAAGCGACTTAGAGAGAGAGAGTAGACAGAGGCAGAAGAGAAGCAGGGCAAGGCCCAAACCTTAGGGAATGCCCAGGATGTGGACAGGGGTAAGAGATAGCTCAGGTTGGAAAGGAAAGGGGAGAGAGTTGAGAGGAGACAGACAATACACCAGCAGGACTGCATCCTGCCTTGAGTTGGGGAGAGAAGAATGAAAAATAAGGCAACTGTCAGATATGACAGGTGATGTTCTGTCTAAGAGGCTGCTTGCAAGAAAACTCTCACTGAAGTGATTGGGGCAGAATCCACATTGCTAGAGGTTGAGATGAATGGGGGACATGGAAGTAAGACAGTCAGGGCAGACTGTCACTCTTGAAGAGTTTGCCAGGAGAGAGAGAAGGAATGGTAACTGGAGGTAGCAGAGTGGAGAAGGAATTTTTAGTCAGTCAGGAGAACAGAAAACAGAGGAAGATTATTTAATGACCTGGTTTCTAGAAAAGATGGCAGACTGTGAGATCAGTAGCAGGGAGAGAGGGAGAAGCTTAACTGAGACTCAAGGGAATCTTGAGAATAATAATAAGGGGGTCATTATATGAATGAAGTCAATCACACGGCCATGTTTAACCCATTGGGGTCATTCTTGCAGTGGGCTCCACATCTTTTCCTGAAGACTGGAGATCGACTAGTTGACCTGTGTGGACACAGGGTTTTGTGATTGTTGACCTCTGCTGTACCTCACTGACATGGGATGAAAGGCACACTCCCCAGCATCAATAGCTTCCCCATAGATTATCTGGCTTTTTCACTTTATGGTGTTTCCAAAACTAAGGGATAGCTCTAACATCCCAGATAGGCTTTCTCTAGCCCCCAAACTAAAGCCAAATAAACGTCTCATCGGGAAACAAAAGTGCTATAGGAGCCTGACCTGGAAATAATCATTTTCCTTGTATCACTATCCAGGGGAACAGCCATGCTTCCTCCCTCATCCCTACCTCTGTCTAGATCTGAATTTCTAGTGTGGATCTAGGGAGTGGGACGGGAGAGTAAGGAGGGGGTCAGGAAGCCTCAACCCCTTGCTGTCTTTATTGGGTTCCAAAGACAGAAGTCTGTCCAGCCTCATGCTAAGCACTAACAGATATAGGAGTGTTGGGTTTCCTGCCTTGATGGGACTTACATGGAACTTGGAGACTGTGCTGCACAGGCTGGGGAGAGAGAGCTCCCTGGGAAATGCAGCTGTGCTAGTTTTGTAATTCAGAAAGGAGAGGCAAATTTGGTGATGGCTAGAGTGGTTGAGAAAAACTTCATGTAAGACAAGAATGGGATGTTGAATGATGAGTAGTTTGCATAGATAGGTAAGAAATGCAGTATTGCCCTGACCAGCGTGGCTCATTTGGTTGGGTGTCATTCTGCAAAGTGTAAGGTCGAAGGTTCGATTCCCTGGTTGGGGCACATGCCTGGGTTTCAGGTTCAGTCCTCCGTCAGGGTGCATGTGAGAGGCAACCAATCGATGTTTTCTTACCCATCAATGTTTCTGTCCCTCTCTTTTTCCCTCCTTCCCCTCTCTCTAAAAATAAATGTATAGAGTTCTGGTCAACACGTAGGCATAGGTGAATATGGCTTGCCTCTTCATACAACCACATAACTAAATTACAAAACAACAGCACCCAGAATTGTCAGAAAATTGAACTGTGTGGAAGTCTGACCACCAAGGAATTAGAGAAGTCACATTCATCCGGATGGGTAGGAGGGGAGATGGAGAGATGCACAGGCCTGCACATGTGAAGCAGGTGGCCCCACACCCTTGTGCGGTGGATAAAAATCGGAAAGAATTTCTTAGGAGCAAGGGATTCCAGCCCCACACCAGAAAACCCAGCCCAGGGTTCCAGTGCCAGGAAGATAAGTCCCCATAATTTCTGGCTGTAAATGCCAGTGGGGGTAGGGACAGTGGAAGAAACTGCAAAATTCTCAGGCATCTCCTCTTAAAGGACCCCCAATGGATTAGGACTTGCACAGACTCACTCCTTCTGGACTCTGGCACCAGGGCAGCAGCTGGAAGGGCACCAGTGGCATAAGGGGGGGAAATGAAGTGTCTGGCATCAGGGTGAGTGCCGGGGGGAAAAGCATCCTCCTGGATAAAACTCCAGAGGCCAGGCAGCGGCCATTTTCCTTTTCCCAAGCCCTCCCCTGCACAGAGCCACAGAGCAGCAGCATCGAATCTGAGACTCCAGCAACCTGGTTCACATGGGTTACCCCACCCTGGTGATCACTTAAGGCTCCACCCTATCCAACTTATGAGTGAGCTTTTCTACAACGGGCCATGCTACTAAGAGAGTCAAATTAGCTCTACCTGATACATAGAAACAAACACAGGGAGGCTGCCAAAATGAGGAGAAACATGGCCCAAATGAAAGAACAGAACAAAACTCCAGAAAAAGAACTGAACAAAATGGAGATAAGCAATCTATCAGATGCAGAGTACAAAACACTGGTGATTAGGATGCTCAAGGAACTCATTGGGTACTTCAATAGCATAAGAAAGACTAAGGCAGAAATGAAGGCTACACTAAGTGAAATAAAGAAAGTTTGACAGGGAACCAACAGTGGAGTGGATGAAGCCAAGAATCAAATCAATGATTTGGAACATAAGGGAGGAAAAAACATTCAATCAGAACAGCAAGAAGAAAAAAGAATCCAGAAAACCAAGGGTAGGTTAAGGAGCCTCTGGGACAACTTCAAATATACCAACATTTGAATTCTAGGGGTGCTGGAAGGAGAAGAGAAAGAGCAAGAAATTGAAAACTTATTTGAAAAAAATAATGAAATAAAACTCCTAATTTGGTGAAAGAAATAGACATATAAGTTCAGGAAGCACAGGGAGTCCCAACGAGATGGACACAAACAGGACCACACCAAGACACATCCTAATTAAAATACCAAAAGTTAAAGATAAAGAAAAAGTCTTAAAAGCAGCAAGAGAAAAGCAGATAGTTACCTACAAAGGAGTTCCCATAGGACTGTCAGCTGATTTCTCAAGAGAAATGCTGCAGGCTACAAGGGACTGGCAAGAAGTATTCAAAGTGATGGAAAGCAAGGACTTACTACCTAGATTACTCTATGCAGCACAGCTATCATTTAGATAAAGCTATCTAAAAAGCTATCATTTTAGCAGATAAAGTGCTTCCCAGACAAGGTAAAACTAAAGGAGTTCATCATCACCAAGCCATTATCATATGAAACATTAAAGGGTCTTAGCTAAGAAAAAGATTAAAACTATGAACATTAAAATGGCAATACATTCACATCTATCAACAGTTGAATCTAAAAAACAAACTAAGCAGACAAGCAGAACAGAAACAGAATCATAGATATGGTGATCATTTGAAGGGTTATCATTTGGAAGGGGAAAGGGGAGAATGGGGAAAGGATTCAGGGATTAAGAAGTATGAATTGGTAGATACAGAATAGACAGGGGGATGTTAATAACAGTATAGGAAATGGAGAAGCCAAAGAACTTATATGCATGACCCATGTACATGAACTAGGCAGGGGGTTTGCCGGAGGGAATGGGAATACTGGGTAGAGGGGGGCAAAGGGGAAAAAATTGGGACAACTATAATAACATAATCAATAAAACACATTAGAAAATAAAAAGAAATAATAAAATCTCTTTAAAAAAAGAAGAAATGCAATATCATCTCAGGTTGATGACCAATATGCTGGAAATGACATGGCGTGTCCGTGAGACAATGAAAAGACTGGGCAGGCTGGAAGGGATGGTATTTGGGAGTGAACTGTGATCAGGTGGGGTGAACCTGGTTTGTGGAGGGCTTTGAATACAAGGCTGAAGAGTGTGGACGTCTTCCTGAGTGCTCCTGGGAGCTACTGGAAGTTACAGGAAAAAGGTCACATGGGAAAGTCGGTGTTGTGGATAGAGAATTGTCTCTCCTTTCTGCTTCAGTTTGACTGTGAAGAGCTAACGGCCTCATGCAAGATACGTTGGCTGTGTCCCCTGCCCTCGTGGAGCTCACCAGAAGACAGTCCTTCCATCCTGTTTATCCTCGCTCTGTCAGGAAGCTTCCCCCCCCCCCCCCCCGCCCCCAGCAGCTTGGGTTTATTTCTCTAAACCATGCAGAATGCAGGTTATTGTAGAGCTGAAGGGGAAAAACCTGTTTTTCAGATTTTCTCTTCTCTTCTTTTCCCCTCACATTGGTTTCTCGCCCGTAGCCCCCAAGGATCTTGATAAAATTCCTCTTTGCATTTTCCTGATGCCCACACTGATTTTAATGAAACCGTCACCACCCGCAGAAGAGCCCAGTCCCAGGCTGGAGGTTGAGAGACTGGCTTCATTCCAGTCTTTCTCGTCTTTCCTTCAGGGAAATGGCGTTTGTCTTCGATAAATATGCACCGCCACTTAACAAGATAACTGCCCGTCACAGAACTCCTTGAAGAAATCCTAAAATAACAATAATAGAACATGTACCTCGCTTGCGGGATGCCAGTGCTGGTGGGGAGGAGAGTAGGGAGCAGAGAAAAGACACACATTTTAATGTCAGCCTGACAAGAGTTTATTATACACATCAGTGGTTAAAATAATTACTTTTTTGAAATTATGAAAAAGGTGTTCTGGAGCCCTGCTGCATAGCAGCTGTACTGCCTTGCGATTCGTTGTGTTGGGGCCTAAAAAGAGACACCCTGTTTCTGCAGACCCATGTGGGAGTCTTGGCGCAGGCAGCGAATGTGCCGATTCTCTTACCTTCGAGTTTGGAGTCTCTTTTGAGATGTGCTGTGCGCCTTTGCTCTCCCGTTGGCTTCTCAGCTTTCTCCATTTCATGTCTTGGATTCGCTGTTGCCCCTCTCCACCCCCATCCTGTCTTCCAACAGCCATTGGGAGAAAGCCCACAGGGCCACATGGTGGATGCAGGTGGCACGTGGCATCGTTTTTTTCACTTTCTTTGAAAAATTCATGCCCTTCTGAAATAAGCAGAAGGCACAGCAGGGAGCTGCCAAGGTGGTGGGGGTGCATAAAGACCTGGAAGTCTAGATGTCCGTTTTCCCACTGGGATGGAGTTTTCTTGTAGGAAGCAGAGAATGCCACTGTGTGGCCCCTTCTCCCAGCACCAGGCTTTTCATTAGATGTCTGGCTCATTCACAGAGCTTAAAGAAGCTTTGATACCCTGTCTGTGCAGGCGAGGACCAGAAGTGATTATTCAGGACACGGTGGTCACGTGGCCAACCATGTGACCACAGCCCCCCTCCTCCCGTCACAGATCTCCTGTTCTCCCCCTGGGACCCTTAATCTCACTTCCTTTTTACTTGAGACCTCCTTCCCCCTTGGTTTCTGTACCTGCCAAAAAGGGCTGTGGTTGGTACGGAGCTAAAGGCAAGTCCTCGTCTGATGGCTCTCCCATTCACGTCCACGGTGATATGGAGGATTATCCTCCAAGATTAAAGGTGAATTTTGCTCTAATACTCAGGAAGATGCTTCCATATAAAAGAAAAAGCTCTGATATAGCTGCCAAGTGATTAGTTTCTCATTTTGAAGCCCATGGTCTCTGGGGAGGGCAGAAGGTGGGGAGGGTGTGTTCCCTCCTCTGCTGGCCTTGCCCTGTCCTCTGGCCACCTAACATTCTACTTGGCTCTGGTCCTGAGGGTTTTTTGTTTTTGTTTTTTTGTTTGTTTTAACTCTAGAGAATTGTGGTGTGTCTGACACTATTATCCCTTCTGCCTGCTAATGGTGCTCTGATCCTCTTTTGGTCTTTGCCAAAATTTGTGTGAAAATCCATTTTCTTCATTTAGCCAGGACAGATCAGGATGTTTGCTGTCAAAAATGAAACCAAGCCAGAATAGGGGGAAATTGGCAACCAGCTCCTCCAGCCCCCAGCAAAAGCAAAGAAATTGGAGGGGCAAGCAGAACAGGCCTCTGCTCTTTGCCCAGTGTGGACTGGTTGGCACCATGTACGTGGCATCTCCAGCCCCTTTATCCACACTGGCCCTGGCTACCTCACACCTTAGGTGGCTTGTGTGCAGGAGCCATCCTCACCTGGCTGCCCTTGATCCTCACCTGCCTCCATTTCCAGGATCCAAGAGGGAACCCAGCCTTCCCTCGAGGGTCTCATTTCTAGATTGAATGGTCAGACGAGCTCAGTTTACCACCTCAATTCCTGACAAGCTTTTTTTTTGGGGGGGGGGATGAATCAGCACCCATATATGAAGTCTGTCCAGAAAAAGTCCAGCCATTGTTAATGTAATGAGAATGGTTTGCCTGACTTTGACGTCGCCTGACAGCCAAGGGGAATGGACTGGAATGCGCATGCATGAGCAATGGCAACTTCACTGTACTAATCAGTGGGGGCGGTAGATGCCATTGAGTGAGCACGTGTACTGTGTGGCCATTGCATTCAAAATGACTGAGTGACTAGAGCAATGAATCTGCATCAGATTTCGTGTTAAGCTTGCACATGCCTCCTAGGAAACTATTCGGATGATTCAGAAGTCCTCAGCTGTGGGTAACTGGTGATTGGCAGCTTCATCATGACAGTGCGCCTGCTCATGCATCACATCTCGTGCAGAGATTTTTTGTGAAATATCAAATCACTCAGGTGACTCAGCTCCCCCCCATAGCCCAGATTTGGCACCCTGTGAGTTCTGGCTTTTCCCCAAACTAAAATCACCTTCAAAAGGCAAGAGATTTCAGACCATCAGTGAGATTCAGGAAAATATGGCAGGGCAGCTGATGGTGATTGGGAGAACTGTGTGAGGTCCCAAAGTGCCTACTTTGATGAGGACTAAAGCATCATTGTCCAATGTACAATGTTTCTTGTATCTTCTTCAATAAATACCTCTATTTTTCATAGTATGTGGCTGGATACTTTATGGACAGGCTTTGTATCTCTGCATGTACTTAGAATTTGTTCCCAGGTTCTTTAATTGTGTGTGTATTGGATGTTTGCAGTGAAAGAAATTGAGACCATTAAAATTCTCGAGCACTTCATTCCCATCCAGAGTGAGTGAAGAACAGCCTTTGGACAGAAGATCCCAGTTTCTAACGGGCTCCTGAGCGTGTGTCGTCTCCCTGTAGACTTATTTTCAGTTTCCAGGCAGCTACACTTGGAGTGGACATCAGTCTGTGCTGGATGATTTTCCACAAATGCTCCACTGGGTGCCACGTGCAAATGTAACATTTGGCTGTGTCGGGCTGCCCCCACTCATTTTGTGGGCAACCTTTTGGACAGGTGGTTAAAATAGAATTTTGTATGTGATTATTTTCTTTATAGATTGACATTAAAAGTACCCAGGTTACTGGTAGGTGAATTTGGTGGAATCTTTTTCTATCAGAATCCCAAGTTGTATTTAGAATCTTATTTCAGTAAAATTAATGTAATCTGTCTTGATATAAAATATAACTCTGCTGTTTGGGCGTGTAAGTGAAGAAAAGGGGCTGTTTGGAGGGAGTCCCCCTGCCCCCTCGGCAAGGGGCTGTGGCTCCCAGAGGGTGGGGGAATGGCGAGAAGACTGAGTTTGCCCCACAACTCTGCTAATGGTGTGGAGCTCAAGTAAACAGCGAGTTAATGGACTTCCCAGATATGTGCAATTCAGCAGCTGTTACAAACTACAGTGAACACAGAAAAAAATATTATGAAGGAAAAGGAAAGAGAGGAAGAGAAGGGGAGGGAGGTGTGCAGCGTAAGCAGGAAACAACAAGCATGAGGTGCAGTTTTTCAAATCCAAGTTCTTGTATCTGGGCATGATGGCAAGTGCATGGACCCTGGGAACTCATCTGGAAAAAGCCAATCTGAGGAAGCCCTGAAGGGCGGCCACGTGGACGAGACTTGTCATTGCTTAGAGGCTGGTTGTGTGTGTAGAGCTGAACGGAACAGGCAGCGTATAGAGATGTATGTATGTGTGCTCACGCCCATTTTGAGAGAGTTAACATCAGGAACTTAAAAATTCACTGTTAGTATTAAGTTAAAATTTATGTATTTTCAAGGGAGTGGTAACAAATTACACCTTGCCAGCTAATTACAAAACCCTTTAGAAACTGGCCCCTGATTTTATCTTTTTGGCTTCATCTATTTCTGTTTTTACTGGACACCCAACACCGCAGGAAAGCGGCCCGGTTTGCTGTGCTTATATCATATTTTTCTTTCCCTCTGAATGCAGGCTCTGCCTCACACCTCCCCACCCCCTTTCACCCTCCTCCCGGCCTCACTGGCCTTGGCAGGCAGCAGAGGGGTTGCCCTCAATCCCCCAGGACACAGAGCCCCCTGTAGCCCTTTGCACAGACCTCTGTTGGGACCTGTGCCCCACTGCCTTCTCATTATTTCATTCCTGTCTGTGTCTCTCCAGAGTTTAGATGCTGGAGTATAGGAACAGGATGGACTTCTTTTTTCCTCTGTCAGCTCCAGTGTCTCAGATGGTTCCCCCGATACCATAAAAACTCAAAGGCTGGCTGAGTGAGGCAGAGAGTGAGTGATAATGTGTTACAAAGTGAAAGAGCGGAGGAATGACCAGAATGCCTTCCTCAGGTCACCACACGGAGCCCCTTGTAGGTATGGCTCTGCTGTCCTTATCTGTCATGGGCCCCAGGTGGCTTTCGCTGCAGTGACTGTTTGGAGCTGCCCGAAGGAAGCCTGCCATGTTTTCTATGGGCTTAGAGGGTTTCAGAAGCAGCTTGTGTGTGTGGCGTACAGGGTTGGGTGGAGTGTTAAAGGTGCAAAATTGCCTCTCAGAAGGCAGTGCTTGTTGCCAGCTGCCAAGGAAGGTATGAAGTGAAAAACCCACTTAGGGCCCTGGGAAGCTCTTGTGCCGATGCTGTTTCTGGTGGGAGTGAAGACACCAGTTTCCCACTCAGCTGAGGGCTGGATGCAGTCGAGTGGGTAGCACCGGGTGATTCTCTGGCTCTCAGAGATGGCCAGGTGTAGACTGGGCTGCACAGGGGATGCCACGGCTGGGCCCAGCCTGTGGAAGGCAGGGGTCACAAGATTAATGACTGCACTTAGCTAACTAGGCTGCTTGGGGCTGAGATGAAATGGTTGTGGTGTCTTCCTTTTAAGTAGCGGAGGACTAACCTCTGAGACTCAGGGGCTGGGCTAAGAGGCGGGGATCCAGCTGTGAGCAAAGCAGAGAGGTCCCAGCCCTCTAGGGGCTTGCAGTCTGTTGGCACAGAGAGATGCCTATCAAACAATCCCCAGACAAATGGAACATCGAAAAGGTGATGGGGACAATGAGGGAGAGAGAGATCCGTGGTGAGATTCTGTACTAGGGGGTTTTGACCTGGTCTGGGAGGTCAGGGGAGGCTCCCTGGGGTCAGGGTGCTTGAGCTGAGAGGTAAAGGAGGGAGAGAAGAGATCTGGAGCAGAGGGAACTGCAGGAAGAAGCCTGGTACTGTCATTTTTGGATGTGACAGATTTCTTCAAGATATTTAAGTCTGTGCTTCTGTTTGCCAGAGGAGAACTTAGGAAATGAAATTGAACTTTGCTTAGCTTTGGACCTTGGAGGACCTTGAGGTCATCACTCTCTCATAGGTGCATGTCAGAAGTTGAATTGTGTCGCCATAAAGATATGTTGACTTCCTAACCCCAGTCCCTCCAAGCATGACCTTATTTGGAATAGGGTCTTTGCAGATGTAATTAACTTATGATGTGATCATGGGGGTGGGCTGCTATCCAATCTGGTTGGTGTAGTTATATAAGGGGGATATTTGGACACAAAGACAGGCGCAGGGAGAAGATGGCCACGGGAAGGTGGAGGCAGGGATTGGTGCCACAAGACAGGGGACGCTGGGGCTGCCAGAAGCTGGAAGGGCAGAGAAGGGTCCTTCCTGTCTTAGAGGCTTTGGAGGGAACACGGCCCTGCCAACACCTTGATCTTGGACTTGTAGCCTCTGGAACTGCATGAGAGTCAATTTCTCTTGTTGTAAGCCACCCAATTCGTGGTTCTTTGTTATGGCAGCCCTAGGAAACTAAAACACTGAGGAAGGGGAGAAAACGAAGGCTTGTGGTGAAGATTAGAGATAATATATTTATACTCTGAACGAGGCCTGGGACATAATAGATGCCCAGTGAACAGTAACTAATGTTATCTTACTGGGTAGAAAACAGGATGGGCTCCGTTTTGTGTTTTGGGTTGTGTGTATGTTTTGTTATCTTTGTTTTTGAGAAAACTGTAAGTACTCAGGGTTAAATTGGGTTGCCTTATATGTATGTAACTCTGGTAGCTATATTTCTCCATGTTGAAAGAAAATGCCCCTCCCGGCCCACTGATGGCGAGGTGTTCAGCCCTTCATCAGAGGACAGAGCTTTACCATGCTGGTGCCCTGGCAGGTGGGTTACAGTGATACACTAACAGGTAAATGACTGATGCCCAGATCCTCTTGGGGGCAGTTCTGATCTAGAGAGAGGAGAGTGCAGAGCTTACCCGGGCGATAAAGGCCTGGCACATACAAGAGGCATTCCAGAAGGGATAACACAGTGACGAAAGCCAGTTTTTCCCACCACGCACGTTAACCCAGGCACGGCCCCAGATGAAAGCATTGGTCCAGACTGTTCTCCGTTCCTATTTAAATCTAGGCGGATAGAGGTCCTTCTTTGACATTGGTGGCTTAGAAAACATCTGGGTCCTTAGAGACATTGATGAGTCTTGTCTCCTCCCTTGGTATCTAAAATTTAGGAGTAACCACCACGAGGCACACACAAAGTTGAATAAACCCGCAATGGGGAGTCTCCCCCTGAAGACGGGTGTGGAGATCTAGCTGGTGAGGGGGCTTTGATGTCAGGTGGCCTGGGGTTGTCGTCCCCGCTCCTGGACGTAGGAATTGCCATTCCTCCCGGTCAGTTACCGCACCGGTAAGATCGGCACCTGTGCCTACAGCAGTTCCTGTGGTGGCGATCAGATGCGAGGGTGTCTGGAAGTTGCCTCGCTGGTTGGTGGATGTGTTTATCCTGAGCTCTGGGCTTCATGCCTCCTGCCGGCTGCTCTTCAGGGTCTAGGTTGCTTTTGGCCGCTTTATTTTTTTTCTAGCTTTATTGAGATATGATCGATGAAAACTATGTATGTTTATGTTGTACAGGGTAATGATTTAATACCCATATATTCCATACATTATGAAATGATTACCTTACCACAATCAAGTTAATTAATACATCCATCACCTCACATAGTCACTGTTTTTATGGTGAGAACACTTCAGACCAACTGTCTTACTGAATATCAAGTACACGATACTATGCTATTAACTGTAGCCACCACACTGCGCCCTCAATCACCGGAATGTATCCACCCCATAACTGACAGTCTGTGCCCTTTGGCCAGCCGCTGCCCACCCCGCCTACCCCAGCAGCCACGTTCGCTCTGTGCTAGGACTCTGGCTTTTTTAGATTCTCTGTATAAGCAAGATCACTCAGTGTTTGTCCTTCTGTGTCTTCATTTATTCAACTCACTCTTGATGTCTGCCCCGGTTCATCCTGTGGTCACAAATGGAAGGGTTTCCTTCTCTTTTATGGCCCAATAATATTCCATCGTATATATAGCACATTTAAAACTCCGTTCGTCTGCCGGTGGACATTTAGGTTGTTTCCATATCTTGGCTGTCTGCAGCACCCAGTCCTGTGCTTGGTCCCGTAAGTACTTGTTTAATGACTATTGAACGAGACTCAGCCCATGTTCTGCAACAGTAGTATCCAAATTGTGATTTTTTTTTAGTAGTAGGGATTCCCCTCCACTTTTCTTTTTCAAAATAAAGCTCTAGGGGAACCCCAGCACATATAGTAAGTTTTAGGGGAGCAGGGCAAAGACTGCCTCTCCTTTGCTTCATCAGACAATAGTCTAGAAGGAGCATTTGAAAGCTTTACACTGAGAGTAGAGAGACTGAAAACTCTGTTGGAACTGGAAGGAATGTCTGCTTTTTGTTTTTATTTTTCAGGAAGTGAGTTCTTATTCTTAGCTAAAAATCTTACAATTTCGCCATCCTTAGTAAAGGTGGAGACGTGGGGCCTCCGCTCCTGTGTGATTATTTGTTGCGTCCCTGGCGAGTGTGGCCGAGTGTGGCGGTGTGTCTCCCACCTGAGGCAGAGTCCACATTGCCATTCCTTCCCTCCTGAAATGTATTGTGTAGCCCGTCAACAACTGATTAGAAGCTCCTGGAGGGCAGAGGCACCTCACTTGGAATCTCCAGAGAACCCCCCATTTGGAGGACCCACAAAGGCCCTCCGTTTATGGAACTGATTCTTCTTTGGATTTGCATTTGTTGTCAAAAATAGAAAGCTCTGCTTGTTCCTGTAAAGATTCTTTCCTAGAACATTTATTTTGTTTTGTTTTTTAAGAGACAATAATTGGGCTTCTGTCACATTCTTTGGAAAATTCTTCAACTATGCAGCCTGTTCACTCTCAACAAAACATTCATATTCTTTCATCCATATGCTCACAGAAGATGAAGCTAAAATAGCTTCATTTATAGTACAAGTATTAAAATGACCAATATGTCTCCAAATATCAAATGATTGGAATAGTGCAGATGTAAACTCCACCAAGACTAGGAGGCATTATTACTGACAACATTATTATTCCATCTGTCCATCCAGCCACCCAGCCATCCATCCAACATTTATTGAGCATTTACTTGTTGCAGGCACGGAGACATATCTGCATAGAAAAGGGCCAAGGAAGTCGTGGCAGGGAGCAGCACATAGTATTTGAGATTGTTAGCATTTTCCATTCATTTTAATTTCATTCATTCTTTTTAGGATTACACAGAGAAAATAAAAACCCTGTATGTGCTTTTCTTAGCAAGTCCTAAAGTGACTTTCCTGTGTAAAATGTGACTTGGGTTCTTTGAGTTTCCTGCAGCCTGCCATTCTGGTATGGTGACATGGCCTTTGTCACCACAGAAGACCGACTTGACTCTCAGTAGTGATCCTGCCAGTTATTCCCCAGGCCGTTCAGCTACCCTCTCTGAACGACGGGCATCGACATGTTCGCCTTGTAGACGCTTCGGGAGGACTTAATGCCTGGTGTGGCGTCTGGCATGCGTGGAAACTCAGTCAGAGGCAGTCTCTCCCTCCTTCCTCTAACTTGTCAAGATTACAAACAAGATGACAACAGTTTTCAGAAGCCTTGATAATACAAGGACAAGTGTAGATTTACAGTTGTGAGCACTCGAAACAGAGTTTATTCTTGTATTGCTTATTTATTGTATTCTCCGTACAAACAACTGCAGATCTAGGTTTGCCCAGCCCGGTACGATTCAGTGCCATATTTCAAGATTCTCTTGCAACTGCTATGCTCAGCATTAAGGGACCGTAAAATGTGACTCAGGAAAACCAGGGGTCAATGACCTTATCTACTAATGCAGCAATTCTCAACTTTTTAATCTCATGGCACACATAAACGACTTACTAAAATTCTGCAGCCATCAAAAGATATATTTTTTGCTGGTCCGACAAAAAAATAGGTTTAATTTTGATTCATTTACACCAGACGGCTACTGTGTTGGCCGTTGTCATTTTTTTTTTTTTTTTTTTTACTTAACAATCTAAGGGAAAAGAGGTCAGCGCCCCAGACTAAATCAGCTATTGCGTGTTTTAAGAATTCTTGCATCACACCTGCATGCCGTGGCCGACTGGTTGAAAGTCACTATGCTAATGTGTAGTGTATGGTCAAGTTATCACACTTGACCTTAGTCGTTCTTGGCCCCTTCTTAGCTCCCATTTTACCATCTGTAGATGGGAGCATGGAAGGCACCCCCTTGTCCCCAGGACAGCTGTGTGGCACAGATGACACAATGGAGGGAAGTCGGGACTATCATCACTATCATCACTATTTGGGTACGTCCAAACTAAATTTCAGTTCCTTGCTCAGTATTGTTTTTGGAGGTGTATCTTTTTACCCCATGTTTATTGCAAACTTGGTTTCTGGGTCTGTGGAGCTGGGCTCTGTGTAACTCCAGGGACCTAAACTATTATTGTTGCACTCTTAGGACATAGTTTTATGTGGGGAGAAGCAGCAGCCTTTATTTCACCTGCTTAAAATTCTAGTTGCAGAAAAATTTGGCTCAGACTTTCCAAAATAAACTCACCTTTGGGTTGAGTCCAGGAGTGGAAAATTTTAGCTGGAAACAATGGCTTGTCAGAAAACACAGGAGTGACGACAAACTGGGGCACATGTGCCCATCACAGAAGGGGTCGTGTAACCCCACCATGCCATCCCCGGCCCTCCCTGAGTATAGGTTACAGGCTCAATGGAAAGAGGGAGGCAGGAAAAATCTTGGGAATTGTCTGTTTTTTTTTCCACTGTCAGACCAACCTCAAGGCTTTGGCTTCTAGAGTGATGGGTGGGCTTGCTTTCATTTTGTGGGTTTGATAGCATTTCACCATGTAATTATTCCTCTCAGCTGAATGTCCTTTGACTTGATGGTGGTATAGGTAGCATTACCAGACATAATTCCTATAATCCATGAATGTCAAAAGCAGGTACTTATTTTCAGATCAAATGCTGCTGATCTGATTAAGCCTCCTATCTTGCCTTGGAGCTGAGGATAATGAGTTTGTCCGGTGCAGTGGCTGGTGGAATCTAGGGGCTCTTTGAAGAGGCTTGTGAGGCTGGGTGCTGAGCTTTTATAACCTTCAGATGCATCAGGTTCGATGTATGCTGTGGAGCTTGTGTCTGGTTTCTGTCCTTGTTCACTCTGTTGCGCAGGTCATTCTAGCAGACAAAGGGATCTCTGGCCTTCTTTGAATTTTCCATTGTTTGAGGACTAGAAACCATTTCTACCAGGGATTTCACCTGAACAGAAGCGTGTCCAGGTGAAAGCGATGGGGGGGCAGAGTGGCGGGTAGGAAGAGAAGGAATGGAAACTCTGTGGGGAAAGGATTCTGA
The DNA here is from genome assembly GCF_022682495.2 of Desmodus rotundus. Lineage (NCBI taxonomy): Eukaryota > Metazoa > Chordata > Mammalia > Chiroptera > Phyllostomidae > Desmodus > Desmodus rotundus. Next base: position 124,561,409 of record NC_071391.1, read on the forward strand.
GTTGATGCCGGCAAAGAAATGCCACGGAACTTGTGGGAGGGACAGCTTGGACAGCCGCTGTCTTAGTTGGCAAGAGAAGGAGGCTATGAAGTGAAATATTACACAGAATAGCCCTAGACTCTCAATGGAAAACTTTTTTTCCCTTCTTACAGAACAAGTAAATCCATAGTAACGGTAATGAGAAAAGGAGGCCGTGAACATGCCTATTTTCCTTTGTTCTCATCCTCCCCTTCTTTTTCCTGAGTTCTCCACGCCCGTGTTTCAGGCCTCATCCTGTGGTTCTGCTAGAGCAGTGGGACTTGAAGCAGGATCTGTCACCCGGTCTGGAAAGTTAAGCACCTGGAAACCCGGACTCAGTCCTTTCAGGAGTTGGACTGGAATCTAGAATGATCTTTGCTCTTGTTTCTGCTTTGAATTAAGTGTGCAGGTGCCCCAGTCTCTGCCTGTCTCATCCCAGCCATGTCTTCTCTCCTGTTCACACCGAGGTAGAATTTGGTGTTGGCAGCGGGACAAGTCGGCTCCGCCCCAGTGAATTAAATTCCAGCAGAAAGAAAATGGGAACCCCTGTCTTCCATTAGAGAACCTGAGAACACTGCAGGTGATTCATAGGTTGGAAATTTGATCATCAATAGCAAGAAATACCCTTTATTTGAACTGGGTCTTTTGTTACCAAAGTACTTTCCCACTTTGTACTCCCGTGAGGAGGAAAATGGGCTACAGGTGGGTCAGTGCTTTGCTGAAGATCCCAAACCCAGTAAGTGATGATAGACCTAAACCTGTTCTGCCTTTCACAGGTCAGTGGGAAATTGAATCGTTTTTTACCTTTTACTTGGGAACTAGCTCATCCCCCGCGCCCCTCCCAGGACTGGGGTCCCGGCCAACTGTAGACTTCTGTGACTTCTGGGCTGCGTGTCCCTCACAGACCAACAGATACTGCATGTGAGTCTATGAGAGCTGGTCTCTGATGAGCGCGGTGGAAGTGCCTCACAGATTGCGGGTCGTGACTTCGCATGCCCATCTTCCTTGAGTAGGGCACGTGTCCCGGAACACACCACACTGCATCTGGCACAGGCCTGTGCTCAGGGCCACCTCTTAAACGTGGAGGCTGCTGCATCACTTCTCTGCGTCAAGACAGAGCCCTAGCCACGATTGTAATTGTTATCAAACATCCGAATCTGCTGGAGAGGCAGGAAGGGTGAGTGGATAATAACCCCCTATATTCCCGTACAAAGCATTCTGCTTTCTAGAACCATTTAAACATTGATTTCGTCTCATTTGAACTTCAGAACAGCCTTTGTTTTCTCCATTTGGCAGATGGGGGAAAAATGGAGACGGAGAAGTTGTCACTTGCTCAAGGTCACAGGGCAAACTGATAGCTGTCTTTGGTTCTTGCTCTTTCCTCTGTGCTGGCCCCTTACGGGGGAGCCTTTCTCTGTTCCCTGCAGTTAAGGGTGTTTGTTCTCTTCCAGCATTTTCCTTGGGCCCCTGCCTTTGAAACACTGCAGTGGGGAAGGGAGAATGTTTCTTCTGTGGCTTCTCATGTCTGTGGGAACAGTTCATGATGAATATGAAATAAAATGGAAATAGCTTCTGCTTCCTTTCTGCACAGATGTCCTGAGAGTCCGCCCCTGACGTGAGAGACGGGCAAGGAGGGGAGATGGCTCTGGCTGTCCCCTTCTTGGTTCCCCTGCAAAGCTGAGAAATGGACCTGGGAATCCCAGGTGCAAAGCACCAGTTAGTCAAGCCATGGTGTTCCTGCCATGAGCCTCGTCCCTGGCACTCCTGCAGACCCCATTTCTCCCCTCTTCCTATTCAGCGAACATGTGTGGGGTGCCCAGTCTGTGACCGGCCATGTGCCAGGAATGCTGGGGTGCCGCAGGGAGCCTGTGCACTGTTCTTGCCCTGAGGGAGTTCCCAGCCTGGTACAAGTCTGTCCCTGTCACCCCTCTCAGCATGTCATAGCTTGACATCAAGGGCCATAAGATTCCATTTTCAGTCTGCCTGGGAAGAGCGAGCCATTGACTTGAGCTGGACCATCCAATGCCGCAGAGCGAAGCTGTGAGGTTGGTTATAGCAGGAATGGCCTACGTGTCCACCAAGGCCTATTTCTTTTAATTCGTGGGCAAACAACTAGACTATACCTCTCAGCTTCCCTTATGGCCAGCTGTGGCTAAATTCTGGCCAATGGAAGGCAGATGAAAGGGATAAAAGTGCCCCTTCTAGTGTAGCCCATAAGAACCTCATGGGCAAGTGCCCCATACTCCTTCCCCTTCCACTGGTTCCAAGCAGCCAGTTGTCATCTTGGGGGCCATGGCTGGAAGGTGGCAGAGGACCAGGGCTCTTCACTTCTCTGCTTAGAGCAGAGCTACTCCTGTGTGGATGGGGGCACACGGTTGGGACTTGGATTGCAATGAGCCACTGAGATTTGGGGATTTACCTGTTTCCCTAACAGGCCCATTTCAGGGACAGAGACACTAGCTTAAGTCAGGAACAAGGAGTCAGTCTGGACGAGACAAATGAGATTATGGGAATTTCTGGGCTGCCTTTTCTGGACTAGTGCCCAGACCTAGAGCCACTTCTGATGTGAAAGCATAGGAGGCGATGACTCCCAGTCCCCACTTCCTTGGGCCTGAGGCCTCTAAGGATGGCCAGAGTGGGGTGCCAGGTGCTGGGCAGCAGCACCCAGGCTGGGGCTAGAGCACTGCCAGGCCAGGGTGGCAGCTGCTTCAACCAGACAGAGACCTGGATGTTGGGCTCACAGCCTTTGTGGGGTGAAACTAGAAGGCCTATGTGGTGTAAGATGGCCCAGCTCCAGCAGCTCTTGGTTCTTGCTCCATTCTCTACACCAGCCAGCTGTGTGACAGCCAGCTATGTGACCTTGGACAAGGCCCTTCTCTGTCCCTCAGCATGATTCTTTTCCTGCTCAGTGGGCTGGGTGTGGGCTAGATGATTCCAGGCATCTCTGAGTGTGAATTTTGAAAACTTTAGTATAGACTATATCCCAGCAGTTTCTAGAGCTCCTGGTCCACCCAACCCCACCCCAGATTCTAAGGTTGTGGCTCTGCCTTTGTCCAGTTGCTATGGCACGTTGTCAAATAGCATTCCACTTTCCCCGTGACACTAAATCTGTAACTTAAGAAAAATATCTAAATGCTTTTAAAAGAAATAGAAACATTTGTCCCAGCCCCCTGCTTCCATGAACCTAGATATTAGGGTCTCCTGTCTCCCCCAGCCCATTTTTCTTTTTTAATAAACAAATATAGTGCTGCCTAGGTGTCCGGCACTGGACTCGGAGCTTTCTGTATATTAATTCACATAATCCCCATAACAATCTGATGAGGTAGGTACTGTCACTATTCCCATATAACGAGTGTGAAAACCGAAGCCTAGAGAGACTAAGGAACATGAGGCTCCCTGCTGGTGAGTGGGCAGGCTGGAATTTGAACCCAAGAAGTCTGGCTTTAAAGCCCATGACCTTGACCCTTGTGATATGCAGTGTCTTGTAAGTCCATGCATCCCCCAGAGCCTCTAACCTGCCCTCCTGGGGGTTTTGCCCTCCTGCTTCAGAATCACTGCCTTAGGTGGTCTGGTCTCAGCTGACCCACTGTGACTTCATTTTTTAGTTCACTTGTCTTCTGTAAAATTTTCTGCATACTTGCCTCCTTATGAAGGCTGTCCATAGATTAATGACTCCATGCTCAGACCCCAGGCCAGTGCTCTCAGCCCTGGGACATGGCAGGAGAAGGCTCTGGACATTGTGGCTCCAGTACGGCCCAGAGTGCACCCAGGGCCCAGGGAGCTGCTGTCACAGAGATTTACAGCTGTGACTAACGGCCATCTTGTTTTTGCCAGGACTGATCAGCGAAGCCTGGGCCTGACTCGGATGCCATTGTCCCCCACCCCTGTTCTCAGAGCTGAGCCTGCAGACCCTCACCCCCAAGGGATCAGGGCATTTCACTGCCTGACTGATGGGGGCCAGACTGAGGCAGGGGTGCTGGGATAGAGTGGCCCTTGCCTTCTCCCTCCTCTGCTTAACATTGGGTGGAAAAATCCCACCAGGAAAGCCTATTCCACCTTGTTTGTCTGCTACTCTTAGTGTTCAGCCATCCTTCCAGGTCTCTGCTCCCTCCTGAGCCTTCCCTCTATTTTTCATACTTGTAGAACGAAGGGAGTGGGGAGAACAGTTAAGAGCACAGGCTTTGTGTAGTCATACAGACCAGGGTTCACTTTGCAACTCTGCTACTTACCAGATGTGTAACCTTGGGGAAAATATCTGTCTTCTCCATGGCTTAGTTTCCTTATCTGCAGAGCAGGCACACAAAGAGTGCCTAGTTTATAGAATTATTGTGAGGACCGAAGTGATACAACAATGGCTGGAAGGCCCTTACCACAGCGCTGGGATTAACAGGCAAGAGGCCATGGACATCATGACCAAGAACGGGGACTGGGGCCAGACTGCCTGGATGAGAATCATAGCTACAGTACCTACTACCTGTATGACCTGGTGTAAATTCCTTAATCTCTCTGTGCCTCAATTTCTTCATCTGTAAATGGGGATAACAAAAGTCCTTATTCCACAGGTTTGTTATAAGGATTAAATGGATCCGTATTTGTAAAGTACTTAGAACGATGCCTGATGCCTAGAAAAGGCTACCTAAGTATTTGTTAAGTAAAATATGTAAGTACTTAATGTGTGTTGGCTATTGTTTTGATTTTCTCATTATTATTGATAACTTTATCATAACCCTCATAAAGAAGGCAGGACAAGTACTATTATTCATTCTGCAAGTGAAAGGTTAAGAGATGGGAGCAGATCCTCTGTTCGGCCCCCCACTGTCACTGGCCTAAGCAATTACATCTACTTCTCACTGGCCTCTGTGCCCCCAGGTGCCCCCATGAACCTCTTGCCAGCCGACCCACTGCCTGACCCATCCTCGGGACAACTAAATCTGATCATGCCCTTCCCCTGTTAATGCCCCGATGGAATCCTATGTTGCTGTTGGCCTCCAGGGAGGTCTCCCTCTGAGGCAAGGCCTGGCCGATCCCTCCCAACCTTTGTAGTCCTTTCGTGATCCGTCACACCTCCAGGGTCTGGGCATGCCATTCCTTTGGCCTGGGATGGCCCTTTGCTTTTTCTCCACCTGGTGAAGCCCTCTTTGAAGTTTCAGTTCAAATGCCCCCTCTTACAGAATGGAGTCGGACTGTCCTCTCTGGACTCCCAGCCATGAGGGTCTGGAATTCCATTGTGTGATACAGGGTTATGTATGACACTGTCCACCCCTCCAATATACTTTCCTTCCCTTGATGGGCAGGCACCGTGGGTCATTCGTCTTTGTAGTCACCCTACATGCCTAGCTCCTAGGGCCCTGAGGTACATCTGGCACATGGTAAATGCTGGAAGGTTTCGAATGGAGGGATAATGATGAAAACTACGAGCTGTTGCTTAGCGTCTCCATGTGCTTTCAAAGCTCGCACACCTTTGCACGTTGCTAGCCCTGGATTGTGCTGACTTTCAATGCCATCTTCAGTAAGCCCACTCGTCTGCTGGGCCTCACTTTCTCTACCTGTAAAGGGCCTGCAGTCACCTTCATCCCTATGATCTTGTCAAGGTGAAGTACATGCTTACTGAAGAATGTGTTTGGAATGGTGCGCTACACATACAGATGGCGTCATTGTTTTGCACATCTTGCCCTTGGACTCCACAGCCGATTACCTTGCCAGATGGGAACAGTCACAGGAGAACACAAGCCTGGGGGTGGCTGGTAATGGGTATTTGTCTGTGCTCTGTGTAGTTGTACAATGCCTGGAAATGGAGAGCTGCAAAGATGCATTGCGTCCTGGGTCGCTGCTAGGCTCTGTGTCCTCCTGCTGTGTTACTGATCAGGAGGCCAGGCCCAGGAGGAGTGCGGCTGTCCAGTGCACAGGCGACCCTGCTGTGAGAAAACTCAGTATTCGAGCATCTAACCCAGGATGGGGGGCGGTCATTAATGCAATCAAACATGGTTCTTTGTTTGAAGAAAGGGTCCATGGACATTTCTTCATATATGTTTGTAGGTTGAAAAATTAAAACCTGCATAATAAAGAGTTTAGCAAGGAAACAGGAAGACAGAAACACCTAAAGCTGTGATATTAGTGGCTGCCGCTGGTTGTGAGAAATGAATATAAAACACCTCTGAAAGTGAGTCTCTCTGGAAATGGATCTGGATTTGTGGACATCCCCTTTATAGGCGTCCGTTTCAGAAGTCGGTCTGTGGTTTGAACACAGGGACCCGCATGCAATGGACTTTTAATTCTGTAAATCATTCGTTGGCAAACTTTCTGCATTTCTTGAAACAATAAAATACCTGCTTTTCTCTACCTCCCCCTGCAAAAGGGGAGGGCGCCGACCTAGAGTTACCTTCCTTTAATTTTACTAACAGAGAATTTTAATTCAGTGATTGAACAAGCATTTGCTGAGAGCCACTGTGCCTGGAACACTGTGCTAAGCAGCGGCTGTTCAACGGCAGACACGACAGGCATGGCCTGTGCTCTCAGGAGACTTAGATTGGGTGGTTTCGAAACAAACCATTGAATAAGTGCATGTAGTAAGAAGGGCTCTGAAGAAAAACAAGGGGCTGAGATCAAGGCCCCTTGGAGAGGTGGCTGGCCTTTCTGTGGCAAGGCCTTGGTATGGAGGGGACGATTAAACTGAGACACGGGGCAGAGAAGGAGCTGACATGGAGAGGGAGACAAGTGTCGCGGGCAGTGGCAACTGCATGTGCAAAGGCCCTGAGGTTGGAAAGGGCTTGGTGTGCTCAAGATAGAAAAGAAAAACTAGGACAGGTTTATCTCAGTATAAAGGATGGCTCTTTAAATACATTCAGCTCTATGCAAAACTCACCACAATGTCTGTCTTTTTGTTTTCCTCCCTCCCTCCCTGCGTCATCTTGCTGTGGCCTAGTAAGAGGTTTTCTTGGCCCAGCACTGCTAAGCCTGATAAAGAGGTCATGTCCTTTCCACGTGAGGAGTACAGATCCTGTGGGGAGAGCATGGGGAGGGGTCAAGATCAGACTTAGCAGCTGTCTTCACTGACTCAGGGGATGGGCCTTGAGCCTGATGAGCCTGTCCTGGAATCTCTTACGTCTCTCAGAACCCAGGGAGACTCAGGGCATTCATTGGCCGCTGGCCCAAGAGTGTTAATAACTGTCATGTATGCGAGTGAGCAGGCAGCCAGCCCCACAGTCGGGGTGTTTGGGCTGAGTAGGCAACCACAGGGCGGCTCACCTCTTGGCCTCAGGGTTTCCAGCGTTTGCAGGTTCCTCCCCAGGCTTTGTTGTTTTCCCCGAAACAGGCTGGAATTGTTCCCGGGCAGAAAACGAGGCTGGCTTTTCCTCAGGCAAACGACTCAAAGCTTTGAGTTGAATGAATAACTCCTCACTCACTGAACAAATATTTTTTAGTGCTGACTACACGCAGATGCCCCTGGTCTGCACTTTGTCATCTTTTGCCATGAACTGTCCCCAGGGCATTGTTTTTGTCACCTCTGCCAGGCTCAAGCTCCTGGTGGGGGAAGTTTCTCAGTCTGTTTTGACCCGCTTAGTACCCAGTGCCTGTTGACTGCAACCCCCACCTCCCATAGGTGGTCGTGAATCTTAAATTATGTCACTGACTTTGGATCCTCAGGGAAATCAGTTAAAGACATAGTTGGTTGTTCTCGCTGACCAATTTTGGCTCTTACCTCTCAGAGGCAATCTTTTCCTTCCTGCTTTCATTCTCATTGCCCCTCATTATCATGGGGCTTCTGAGGAATAAGAGACTCCTGCCATCTCTTGGCTTCTTCTGGAGTTTTCTGTGGGTGTCAGTCTACTGTCTCCATAAAAACAGCCTACTGTATTCGAAGGAGTCCAATCTCTTTTAGAAATAAAGTCTCCATGGTGAAGGAATGAAGAAGGGGTGAGTGGGGAGGGGCGGGCTGTGTATGGGTGAATTCTGAGAGCCTCCTGCCTTACTTGCACCAGCTGGGGCCTCACTGCCCTGGGAAGAAGGTGTTGTCGCCATCCTGCAGAGCAGGGAACTGGATCTTGGGAAGTCAACCGCCTTGCCCAGGGTCATGCAGCTGCTCCGGGAGGAACCAGGTCTGGGGCCCGGGTCTGTCGGACTCTGGAGCCTGTGTGAACAGCACACCATGGTGCCTCGTTTTCTGGGCTGAGCGAGGTGCTCGCACTGGTTCCTGGTACATGGGCCTCGTGGTGAGTGTGGCTCTTTTTTCCAGTGTGGCCCAGGTCATCTTGTTTCTCCTCTTGGCTGCTAGTTCAGCGTTTATTCCTTCTTGCCACTTTTCCTCACCGAATAAACTGCCTTTCTCTGGTGACTCAGTTGTTTCTTCCTGCCCCTATTTTTGCGGCAGGGTGGGATCTAATGGTTTGGGACAGGTCGGGCAGCATTAGCTGATGGCAAACTGAAGTCCATAAAGGCTGGCTTTATTGCCGGTCCTCCCTTTCTGCACCTCGCTCTGTGGGCCTCTCACCTCAAAACACCCCTGAGCCCCTCCCTCCTGGGTAGAGGTCCAAAGGTCTGTCCTCCCAGCACTGTGCCCCACATTCTCAGCCGAGTCCTGCCTGTCAAGATCCTGTTTTAGTTTTTAACCTAGAAAGTGCCTTTTGAAGCCTGAAAACTCTTTCCCTCCCTTCTTTCTCTGTACACATCTCTCATTCACCTTCAGTTGTTACACAAGGGCCCACGCAGAACTAGAATCCTTGGAAAGAGTTCTTTCTTCAGCTTTCAAAGGTCAAGGCTAATGCCTTGCTGATAGTCTAGCTGCCCCAACCTGTTCAAGGTCCTTGAGTGATGGATGGAGCTCCTGCTGTGACTGCCTCCAAGCACAGGCTGGACCCACAGGAGGATGATGTAACTGCTGTCATGAAGAAGGAGCTTAATCCTCGCATTTGCCACCCAGAGTGCAGCTTCTTGGCTTCCAGGTTGTTTGTGTCTGTGTCTCATTGAATAGGAAGAAGAGATGGGCCCTGTGAGTTAAGGAGCAGCATTTGGATACCAGCCACTTTGGAATCTCTATCAATCAGTCAATCGGTCCTCTATCTACCTACTCATCATCCACTTTTTCTATCTATCTACACATGGGCACACGTGTACAAACACAGATACATGCATATTTGGGAGCATTTTTCTTGCATAAGGAAACCTGCTCCCTTGTTTATGCTTTTGGGCTCTCCCTAAAGCCTAGCTCATGCTTTGTGCATATCTGCATGTCCCACGAAGCATAATGTGTTTCTTCCGACTGAGTTCTTTAATGCAGTGGTCCCCAACCTTTTTGGCACCAGGGCCCAATTTCGTGGAAGACAATTTTTCCATGGACGGCAGGGGGTGCTGGTTTCGGGGTGATTGAAGCACATTCATTCAAGCTCACCTCCTGCTGTATGGCCTGGTTCCTAACAGGCCTGGACTGGTACTGGTCCATGGCCCAGAGATTGGGGACCCTTGCTTTAATGTATCTTGAGTTCAGGAAAAGGATCCCAAGGCTTCTTTCCTAACAGCTTGTGTTTTTAATGATGATGATAATATTCAGCCCACGGACATAGTCTGCGGCTGCCATTCACACTCTTGCTTTTGCCCCTGTGATGGGGACTCCTGAGGGTAAAGAGGCATCTGAGGGGCCCAGTACCCACTGGCCTGGCTATATCCACAAGCTGGTCATTGTCACAGGTTCACTGTGTGGGTGACTGACCTTTGTGCCCTGCCCCAGGTTGTATCTCTGGTGGACATTAAAGGAAAGACTCCTTTTGTGACCAGAGGTGGGTCCCCTGCAGAGGTTAATGGCTGGTTGGTAACTTCCTTTCAGGGTGACATTCATTGTTTTGATCAATTTCCCAAGACTCTCAGACTTGTAGACCAAGATCATGGGTGTATAGGGTTCCCAACCTCAGCACCACTGGTCAATTAATGCTTTGTTCTGGGGGCTGTCCTGGGCCTGGTAAGATGCTTAGCAGTGTCTTTGGCTTCTAGCCCCTAGATGTCAATAGCACCTTCTCCCCACTGTTGACAACTAAAAATGTCTCCAGTATTACCAAATACCCCAAGTTGAGAATCACTAGGTTAGAACATGAGAAAGGCTCCAGCCTTTTGGGGGGAGTGAACAGTACCCAAGTGCTTGCAATTAATTTATAAAGTCAGGGTGCCAGTTATCAAGTTACGAGGAGATTGGGTACTATGTCAACTGGGATTCCAGGGTCAGTTCACCATCCTGTTCTAGGTCTGGAGGCAGGCTCTTCAGAAAGCCCATTCCTAATGCTGGAATCAGAGATAGGAAGATGAGTTCAGTGGTTCTGTGGTTTAATCTGGGATTCTGGGGAACAGTAGTTCTCAGGACTGTTAATCATTGGTCCATAAAGAAAGGGTTCTATGGTTAGATGAGTTTGGAAACTATTGAGTTAAAAAGTCATACAGGTTTCTTTATTTCAGAGCTCATCAGAGCCTTTAGTATGGTGATGTGGGTTATAACTCTCCTAGTGTTGCCAAATGTGTTAAACTTGTGCAGCATCTCTGAGTCTGTACTCCACTAGAGTTTGGAAAAATGGTTATTAGCAGCAGGTGGAGAAGGCCTGCGGCTCCATCTTCACCACGGGATACTCTCACCTGTGGGCAGCGCTGGGCACTTTCATTGTATGTTGGGACTTCCCTCCTCCTTGGGTCTCTTTGCTGGTTCTTCTCTCCCCCTAACGTCCTCCAGTCCCATCTCAGCCTCTGATTTTTTCTAGATTATATGAATGTGTTTAATCTGATTGAGAGCTTGTCTAAGTGATTGGCTTTGCTTATATTTGCACTGATTCATTAATGTGTTGATCTTAAAGCTTTATTGGCAGAGTGCAAACTATATGTCTGATTCGAAAGTGTTTTTCTTAAGGGGGATATCAGTGGAGACCCAAGGGCTGACATCCCTTTAGCTGGTTTCCCCAAGGTGACCCGTGCACCATGGAAAGGACTGTTTGGGCGTCAGCTTGTCCTCATTTCATCCCTCGTTCCCGTTCTTGGGAAAGCAGAGGTGGGCAGTGGGCATATGGGAAATGTGTACTCAGTGGATGGATGGATGAACTAATGTTGGGTCGAATTTAAAAGACAGGATCAGGGTTTTGTTTAACAAATATTTCAGGGTGTGGTACACCTGAAACGTATGTGCGTGATGCATAGGATGTAGCTGTTAAACACATACAGCATGTGGGTATGGCTTGGAAGAAATTTTTTCTTCCTCCATTGCAGTCTAGATCCAACAAAATGCTGACTCCCCAGAAAACAACGAAGACACTCAGATTGCCTGTCCTGAGTTCACACAGGGCTTGCTTGCTGGAGTCCCTTCCCAGAGATCACCGTCCAAGGCAGCGGAATCCAAACTCACAGAAACAGCATTCCTTGGCTGCCTCCTGTCTCTCTGTGATGGAGCTTTGGTCAGCCTGCCACAGAGAGCAAGTGAGAGAGAGGGGCTGGAGGGTTAGGAAAAGTGTAGGAAGGAGCTCTGAGTGAAGGAGACACAGCCCCAAAGCTGGGAGCAGCTACTTTCCCACCCCTCTGGGGTTGAGATAAAGTGAAGTGGACGCACTATCATTTCAACCTATTGGTTGGTAAGAGAACTAACTACCTGGAGGCTGGAGGAGCTGGTGTTCCTCCTAGGGATCTGGGGAGACCCCGAACACCCCCCAGGAATAGTTTGAAACACTGGGACAAACACTGGGGACCCTCTTATATAAATGAATGAGAGCTTATGACCCTGAGAGGTATAATATGAGGTACAAGATACTGAGATGATAAAATTCATGTCTGAGAGAGAAACTTGTGACCTTTGAGTGAGCAGATTCTTAGGTATATCCCTGCCCACTAAATGCCAATAATTCCTGCTGGACAAAAGCCAGTAGTCCTCTTTACCCATACTCATTTCCACATGTCCCCCTACGAGAGCATACTGTCTCCTGGTGAGACCCAAACTTTATGTATTGATTCATGCATCATTCATTCATTCATCTAATAAGTGCAGGTGATAGTTAAGGGCACTTTTGCCTGTCTCCTGCAAGCCAGCACCATGCTTGATGCTCAAGGTTATTACAGCAGTTTGTGCTCAGAAAAATCCTTAACTAGGCGGTGTTGAAAGAGCAGGTTTCTGCCTGCTCTTCATTTTAGAAATGAGGAAACTGAGAGTCTGTAACTTGCCCAATATTAGCTGGCTAGTTAAGAGGTAGAACAGGGATTTGGGCTCATTTTTACAGTTCCACATTGGCTTAGGGGAAGCGAGACATATCCACAAGGAAAGTTAAATAGCAACAGAAGTTACATAACCCAGGACAATAAGGCTGTGGATGTCACAGGACAGTGTATGATGCATTGCTTGGTGGCATAGAAAAACTAGTTGTCATGGGTGATTGGAGGATGATTGGACGATCCAGTTCTCAGGGGGCTCGGTCATCAACAAGACTTGGTGTAGGGAGGGGGTGGTGGGCAGAGAGCAGCAGGGTTGCTCAGATTTAGTTTGTTAAGAAACACAGAGGGGATGCAAGCATTTTTCGTTTTTATGAACTAGTAGTTCTCAAACTTTTGGGTCTCAAGATCAAAATTTAATTTATTTAAAGTTAAATATTTAAAAATTATTGGAGACTCCAGAAAGTGTTTCTGTGGGCCATATTTATTAATATTTACCATATTAAAATGAAAACTGATGCATTTTAAAATTCAGTAACAAAAAGTAAACCAATTACACACTAACATAAGAGCATATTTTTGTGGAATGTGATTACATTTTCCAAAACAAAGATCTTAGAAGCGTGGCGTTGTTTTATAGTGTTGCGAATCTCTTTAATGTCTGCATTAATAGAAGTCAGCTGGATTCTTCTATCAGTTTCTGCATCCAATCTGTTGCCCTATCACACGTCATGTAGCCTTCGGAAACTTCACGGGACACTCCTGAGAGTATGAGAATGAAAGAGACCAAAAAAAATGTGTTTGTGTTATTACGAAACTAACTTTGATCTTGCAGACCAACTTAAAGTGTCTCAGGGGCCCCCTGAGGTCCCCGGACCACACTTTGGGAACCATTGCTGTGACCCAAGAAAACTTAAACATAGGCAGAGGAGGGTGCTGAACTTGGGATGATGGCCTTGGTGTCTCCCTTGGGAGATGGGAGGAAGAAAGAAAGCAGGTAAGACATCATCCTTTCACTTCCTGGAGTGATCCTATGGTCCCTCTCTGGAGTCCGAGGGGACTAACCAGGTGTGATTCAGTGCTGGTGACTGAGTTAGCCTGTTTCCATATTGAGCTGTAATCTCCCCTTGTGTGTGTATCAAAGGCACCTCGTGACTCTCTTCAGGACCCAGGAATGCATTGTTGTAGGTTAGAAGATAAGCTGCCAGCATTTATTCTCCGTTTTCTGCGGGTGGGAAACAAGTGGAGTGTGAGAGGCCACTTCTGCCCTCTTGGAGCCTTCAGTCCATGTGGTTTACACATGTGGGTCTCCAACCCTGGAGACTCTTGGAGGAAACGCTGCGAACCCTCCCTGTTAAAGTATGCGATGAGGGAAGAGAGGCCCCTGCGAGCCCAGAATCCAGTTCACATGTGTTTCCAAAGTGGTAATTAGAGGGTGTCTGTAACGAGCCCCAGGAATCTTCCAGGGCCTGAGATCTTTAAGTGTTAATTTTCAACACAGATGTGCTTCTGGGCTTCTGGGCTCCAGGTTAAGTGTGTGCTGCCCGTTGCTGTTTGGTGGGGAGGTGCTGTCCTTTTCCCTAACTGGTGTGCCCTGTTGATGGTCACGATGCACCCTTCACTCTGCCCACTCTGGAGTTTCTGCTACTCAGGCAGCTCACTGGTTTTGAGTTTAACATTCCAACATATGTTCTTTTAATTTCTTCACACTCTGATGACATGGCCTGTTCTTAGCAGGAGATCCTGCTTTTAGTCTTGTTTTCAAGCAGCTTAAACAGTTTAGAATTTCTGATTAGCACTGCCTGGCTCCAGATTCTGGACAGGGTGCTGGGGTCTTCGCTGCAGAGTTTTGATTCTCAAGATACGTTTTTCTTATACATAATATTGCTGGTTTCAGGAATCAGACGTGTCCCTGAAGCTTTCGGCTTCTGGCACTATTGCCTTGTGCTTCCAGCACTCCTGCTTTCCCAGGTGACATAGAGGGCCTTGTAGAGGGGCTGTAGGTAGTGACAGGGGATTGGAACCGGATTCCAGTGCTGACTCTGCTCTTTGTTAGCTGGGTGGCCTTGTCTGTGCCCTGTCACCTCTGTGAGCCTCACTTTCCTCATGGGAAACAAGAATAAGTATGTGAAGGCTTAGCATTGTGGAGCTGTGCTCAGTTTAAGATCTGGCCTTAGGCCCTGACCGGTGTGGCTCTGTTGGTTGGGCATCATCCCGCAAAGTGAACGGTTGCCGGCTTGATTCCCGGTGAGGGCACATGCCTAGGTTGCAGGTTCCATCCCCAGTCGGGGTGCCTGCGAGAGGCAACCCATCAATGTTTCTCTCTTGCATCGATGTTTCTCTTCATCCTTCCCTTCCCCACTCTCAAATAAATAAATAAAATGAAATGTTTTTAAAAAGAAAAACATTTTGGCCTTAGTATCCTCATTAATAGACTTGCCGTTCACTGAGCGAATTTCCCGGGTGAAGATGTATGCCTCGGTGTGTGTCGCCGTGCTGTCCCTTATCTGCCCGAGAGGAAACTCATTACCTATGACTGGTGCAGTTAATCTTTACGAGACTGATGGTGTAGTCTTATTCTGAGAAGAAAACTATGTGAGTGCTAAGAATGGTGTACTTGCCTGTTTGGGCCACAGTTATTTATTCAGTGTGAGCCAAGTACAAGGTGATAAGGGGGCCACAGTAAAACCCTTTGAAAGTCCTTTCATGAGAATGAAATGTGTGGTGAGGACAGAAAACCAGCAATGGCAGCATGTGCTGTATGTCCGCTGAGTGCAGAACAGCACCTGTGAATGTGTCTCCCTATCTCGAGAGATGGGCGGGATGCAGTACTGTGGTTGCCCAGGAAGGAGAAGGGGGGCTTGACGTCTGCCTTAGAGGATAAGAGGATTCGGGCAGGGAGGGCATTCCCAGTGGCTCAGAGGACTCAACTGAGCTTTCGTGTAGCATCTGTCATTCTGCTCAGATGCGCTGGCGGTCATTTGAGCCCTGACGACACTGGTTTCTTGCCACTGCAGTGGTCTTTGCCTCTTAGGTCCACATTTGGGGCACATATTTTCAAACTGTATCTGGACTCTGGGGAGCCAAGAAGGACACCACCCAGGCTGTGGCCCTTATCTGGTTTCAGCTGGGCTGCGGGCGGTAGTCTTGTGTGGGCACTGTGCCTCACTCTGGGTTTAACTGAGTTTTTTAAAGTAGGACTTCAGTTCTTTCTGGAAGCCCGTTGTAGCCCGTCAAGGGAGTAAGATAACAGATGAGAAACTTATTTTATATAAATTAAGGGAACTATTGGTTTTGACCTCAAAGGGCAAAGAATCAAGGTTAGGTCAAGGAGAATCTCTCCCTACTGCCTTTAGGGGAAACGTTAAAAAATACGACCCTCATTGCCTGCCCAGTACCTAGATGGCTAGAAGCTTTGCCAGAGTCTGGCCTAGCAAGCCAAAGAGCACCAACAAGAGCAGCACCAGTGGTGGTCCACCACCCGTCTCCCCAGCAGCACCCCCTGCCCCCCAGCACTCCCATGCCCAGCACACTCTTCACACGGTCCTGTTGTGCACGTAGCCTCCTTAGATGGTGGCCAGTACACTGCTGGGTGTCTTTTCCTATTACAGTTGTAATGCCCACGTGGCATTTTAGTCTTCGCCTCTTAGTGACTTCTAGAACATCTGAGCTGGGAGGAATCTTAATGTTAAGCCCTTTGTTTTATGAATGAGGAACTGAAAACCCAGGTTGTTTGACTCAAGTCCAAGTCTCTCTTCACCAGTTCATGTTTCTTTTTAAGTATCTGAAAAAATAACAACAATTATCACTTACGGAGGCCTCATACTAAGTGCTTTCCATGCGTCATGTCATTTATTTCTTGTAACAACTGTCTGAGGGAGCTATTACTATCATCTCCCCTTTCAGGTTGGAGAGGTTGAGTAATGTGGTTAGAGTAGGATGTGAATAGGTAATGGCAGAGATTTGAACTTAGAAGGCAGTGACTACACAGCATTTGTTCTTGATTGTTAGGCTGCGCCACACTGTATTTCCCAAGCTAGGCTTCTTCTCTGCTCTCGTGTCTTCCCCCACTTTCGCCCTTTTCTCCTTTCCCCTCTCCCACTAGGGACCTCACTCTTCTACTGTGGTACACAGGCAGGATTCTGACCAAGGCCACTGTGATGACTCAGAAGCCTGGGCTCCTTCCCTTGGAGCCTTTCAGTGTTTCAGAATTCCCTCCTGGGGACATAAAAGGGGTGGTACCTCATCACCGATACCAGGAATCCTTGGCTAGTTAATTCAGGTGGTTAGGACAGCAGAGAGCCTAATGTAGTTCCTTCTTACATTGACTTATGGAAGACCGAACAAGAGAGGATAGAGACAAAATAGATGGAAGACTCCATGAAACGGATCCCCGACTCAAGCACATGTCCTTCTAGGAGGGGTCAGTCGCATTATCTTTATTGTCAAAGCGTGTGCCCCCCACTTGGTTTTAGTAGCAAGGTAGCTGAGGGCTCCTGTTTGCAGCTTCCACTATACGCCTCTGCATCTCTCCCTTGCATTCTCTTCTCTCTTTTCCTTCTCCCCTTCCTGGAGCAGTGGCCTGAAGGATATTACTCAGACCCTGGAGGCTGTGATCGCTGACCCTTGGCTTATGTGAAGTCTTACACAGCACTGAACAGATCTGCATGCTCAGAAATGCAGCTGTTTTTGCATCCGTAATAGAGATTCTGGGCCAGAGGCTTTAGCCTGCATGGAGGCTCATTTTCCAAGTTGGAGCAGAAAATATTTCAAGGGACGCTGGTGGTCTTACCGATCAGCATACACACTGACTCTGATGTGGGCCCAAGCAGGACTGAGGAGTGCTCTGGTCATCTTTCATAGGGGAAAGACCGGTACCTTCATCTCACCCCAAGGGGAGCAGACTTGGCAATGGCTTAAGAACCCACCAAACTAGAGGCAGGGTTCTAGACCCATCTGAGGTCATATGAGAGGAACAGATAGCTGTGGAGCAGATCTTAGGGTCGTGGGCATATTTTGCATTCTTTAAGAGGATATAGGGTTAGAATTTTATAATTCAGTAACACTGAAAAGTATGGATGCTTTTGAGTGCCTTCATTAACCTTGGGTTAGAAAAGAGGAAGAAAAGTGAAAACCACACATTGGAACAGCACCGGGGTTACAGTCATGTTGCCAGGGGCTTGGAGGACCGAAGGGCTGTTGGGGACTTAGCAGAGCACAGCATTTTAAAGTGTCAGGAGCTTTCATCACCACCAGTTTGTTTTCTGCCTCTTAAGAGACATTTCTCCCAAGGAACAGTTTCCATTAGAAAAGAGAAATTAACTTTGTGTGTCTGCCCGACAGATCACGGCAGAGAAAGAGCTATTATTTGTAAAATGTTTTAAAAATAAGTTCTTATATTCATGGAACACAAAAATGATATTCCCTAGATTTACCTAAAAGAGAACCAAGTCCCACTGGTCTGAAACAACACACAGACGCTGTTAATGAAAATTTCAAGGTGAAGGAAGTAGGAATGTGGGAAATAGTGGAAGGTCGGGTGCTTTCAAACCAGGGAGAGTTCTCAGGCAGAAGGCAGCTGCTGGGGGGCAGCCTGGGGACTGCTAAGAAGGTGGGCTTTATTGCCTGTTGAGAACCGTGATTAATTAGCATTCGCCTTTGCTTTTAGAGAGGAGGATGGTTATTCCAGCTACTGTCAGGTGAGCAAGGGATGTTGTTTTCCTGTGGTTTAAGGATGGAGATAGTGTCCTGGCCAGTGCGGCTCAGTTGTTTGGAGCATCGTCTCATAACTGAAAGGTTGCTATTTCGATTCCTGGTAAGGGCACAAATCTAGGTTGCGGGTTCAGTTCCTAGTCCAGGACTGCGTGGGAGTCAACCAATCGATGTTTCTTTCTCTCATTGATGTTGCTCTTTCTCCCTCTCTCTCTAAAAGCAATGAAAAAAATGTCCTTGGGTGAGACTTGCTGGAGAGTTGGCCTTCCTTTCACAGCTCAGCCTCTCGGGCCCAGAGTGTTCACTTGGGCAGCCCCATTCCCTGTGGCTTCCTGGTCAGTATATTGGGACCATTAGTCCTATGGCTTATGTGGGGCTGCTATGTCGATGTGTGGCCTGGGAGAGATGCTCAAAGAGATGGGGAGGTAGAGTAATATTCAAGTCATAAACACCAATCTGGAGACGTTTCATTTACTGAGTCCCTTTCCTGGAGGGTTGTTTTTTAAAAATTGTGGTAGGAACACTTAACATGAGATCTATACTCTTAACCAGTTTGTAAGTGTACAACACAGTATTGCTAACTACAGGCACAAAATATCGCACAGTAGCAGATCCCTAGCACTTACTCAACTTGTGTAATCGAAACTCTGTGCCCATTGAAGAGCGACTTCCCCCAGCCCCTGGCAGCCACCATCCTACTTTCTGTTTCTACGACTTTGACTATCTTAGAGCCCTCGTGTGAGAGAAACCATACAGAATGTGTTGTTCTGTGACTGGCTCGTTTCACTTAGCATGCTGTCTTCCTGGTATATCAGTGTCACATATGGCGGACTTTCCTTCCTTTTTAAGACCAAACACTATCCCATTGTATGTGTGAACCACAGTTTCTTCATCTAGTCATCTGTTGACGGACATGTAGGTTGCTTCCATAGCTTAGCTGTTGGAAACAATGATAATTTCCTTCCCTAGTTCTTGCATTCATTTCATGGATGAAAGAAGTAGACTCAGAGATATTATGTGCCTTTGTCATGATTGTGGGGTGAGTGAGTGAGGTCCCTAAGCCTAAAAATCAGAGGTCTTCTGAACTCCTGGATTTTCCACTACAGCAGGTGTCATCCATGAGGCAAAGGAAACATTGGGGATGATCTTTCCTCCACAGCAGGCCTGTCCTGCCTTCTACCACAATCCTTGAACTTTTACCTTTAGAAAGTCTTTCTTGCACCTTAAACATTTTTATGACTAGGTTAAAATACAGATGTTTCTAGAGAAGAACCACAGCATCTTACAAGTCATTTGAACATCTTTGTAAGTGAAATTTGTAAGAGCTTTAACTGCAACAGACCATCATTGGAAGGAAGGAGAGAATATAGGGGCCCTGGCCCTCCCAGGGTAGACAAGGGCTCCATGCTGGGGGGTGAAGGACAGATGTGTCTCAGGAGTCAAGGTTTCTCTGTGGCTGAGCCCTGAATGCCATTATAAGGACATTTCACCCAGACTCATGTGTTAAAATCTTTGGGTGTTTTGAGGGTCTTTGTCTGCTGGTATCAACTCAAAAGACAACTTTATGCTTCAGTGTAGCTGTCATTCAACCAAATACAAGGTGTTGTTGCCTGGGAATGTGTTGAGTGTTGGAAGTGAGCAGATATCTGTAGAAGAGCTGGTTTGATGGAGCAGCTGCGGGGGCAGGCAAGCCGGAGGGGAGGTGAAATGCCCCGGTTCGTGCGTTCCACCTTCCTGGGAGCAGCAGGCCTTTTGGCCCGGGTCTCTAATGCACATCAAGATGGTCCCTGACCTGCAGTGTTGTGGTGGATGGTGTGGTGCACAGACACCCTACAAGCCTGAAGCATCCATTCCCCCCACCACTGGGAGTGGAGACAGCTGACTGCACAGTCACAGCAGCCCCTCTGCCCCAGGCTATTGCCCAAGGTCCTGCCCCTCCCTGGGAGCAGCCTGCAGGGAATGACTGACTTATGGGGAGAAAAAAAGCCCCACTCCTTTACCCCAACTTGGGTCAACTCTGTAAGGCCATCCTTGCCTCAGAGTTCCCCTTAGGACTGGCTGAGGCCTTTGCGGCTGCACGGTAGCCCAGCCTCTCCCTCTGCCCCATCCTGCCTCTGTCACTCCTTCCGCAGTGCCTGGGGCTGAGAGCAGAACCCAGTCAGCTCCTGCACACATCTCTGTCTCAGAGCCATTTTCCAGGAGCCCAGTCTGGGACACAAGGCCAGGCCAGCTTCTGGTGGAAACAGCAGCCGGTGATGTGGGCAGATGCCTTGGAGCCATAGAGACAGATATGACTGCAACACTGTTTGTGGTCCATCACCCCATGACATGGTTTGGGGTCAACACCCAGGCTACCCGCACTAGAGGTTTATATCTTTGAGTCCTCCTTCCTGTAGCCTCTCCGTTGGCTCTGTGCATTGTTCAGAGACTGTCACCTCGGTGTGAACAAAGGTTGCAGAGCCACTCGGACTCCGAGAAGGTTTGGCGAATGAATCTGTAAGACATGTGAGGCAATACCATTTGGGGCTAGAGGCACAGAATTTGGATCAGACTTTGCATGGGTTTGCAATCAGCTTCCCCCGTATTAGCTTTGGTGACCATGCGCAAGTCATTTAACCTCTCCATACCCCAGCTTCATCATCAGTGAAACAGGGTTAATAATGGTGCCCACCCCATAGGGCTGTCTGGCAGGTTGAGTGAAGCAGTAACTAAAGCAATTACAGGGTGCCTGGCACATACCTGTGTAAGCATTGGCTCTTAGCAGATTAATAGGAAGGATCAGGAGCTCAGAGGAGATGGGAAGTGGCAGAAAAGTAAAGTGTTGGAGGTACCAAAGAAATAATACTCTTAAGACCTCAACACTGTGTGCGTTTTGTCCAAAGAGGCATAGGGGAATGAATGAGTCAGGCAGACCAGACCCTATTCTGGGAGGCAAGGACAAGAGATGCTACTCATAAAGGCCCGGGGTTGGATTCTGGAGTTGGGGTGGGGAGAGTGGAGACGGGAACTGACACGAATTACCGACTGGGTATTAGATGCTGTGCTAAGTAAGTCCTTTCATTTATTGTCCCATTTATTCCTTACCATATCCATTTTTATATGGGCACTTTTATTCCTATTTCATAGGTTCGACACTGAGGTGAGAGATTAAATTGCTTTCCCAAGGTCAAAGAGCTATTATGTGACAAGCAGGGCTGGGAGGCAGGTCTCTGTGACAGCATGACCCACGTGCCTGTGACTAGATTACACTACTTAAAGCATTGTGCTTCAGTACTGCCACGTGCCAAGGCCAGGGGGCATGGGAAGAAATTGGTTTCTTATAGATAAATCAATGTGTTAGGGAAATAAGAGAAGCTACCTCTTCCAGGAAGCCCTCTGTGAGTCCCCCAGCCCTGGGGTCTGACCCTTGCTTGCTCTGACTTCTCTGACACTGTCTGCATCTCCATCGGCTCTAAGGCTCCTCTCATTTCTGACAGGTTTGTGGTTACCTATGGAGCCAGGCTTATTCCCCTTACACAGTCAGTTTTATTTTATTTTTTAAAATTAATTGATTTGAGAGAAAGGAAGGGAGGGAGCGAGAGAGACAGACAGACAGACATTGACTTGTTGCCCCACTCATTTATGCATCCATTGGTTGATTGTTTTAAGTGCCCTGACTAGGGATTGAACCTGCAACCTTGGCGTATCGGGATGACACTCCAAACAACTGAGCTATCTAACCAGGGCCACAGTCAAGTTTGTAGAAAACAGAAAAGGCTGAGCCTGTTTCCTTCCATCGTTTCACATGTTGCCTTTCCCCAGGTGTCCTCCAGCAGGTGTGCGGAAGTTTCATGGGGAGCATGAATGAGTGGGCACATGAGACTGTGGTGATAAGACACTCAGTCCTGGAGCCACAGGTACTTTAGAAATATGATGGAGATGAGAGTCATTTTGGGGAAGGGTGGTCAGGGGAGACTTCACTGAGGAGGTGAGGCCCAAACCCAGACCTTGGAGAATGGAAACAACTAGGTATCAGGAAGGGCAGAGGGAAGAGGAGCAGGGTCATTCTGAAGGACAGCTGCCTTTTTCAGGGGGATGAACAGCTGTCAGTCATGTGTATCTCTCTTGTGTGCTGTGAGGGCCAAACCTGGGGACCAGTGTCTCTCCTGCAGCACGGGGGGCTGGACGGTTCCTCAGGGACTGTGGATGTGCCAGCCTTGCCAACGAGAAACCAAATGCTCCTCCTACGCAGCTATCTTCAAAATGAAATCCTGGTGGGAGGTGGGTGAGCAAGCGAGCATGAATTACCCCTGGCCCACGTCTTGGCTCACTTACAGGCTGCCTGCTTGCTTGAGCTTTCTCTCATCTTTGAGATAAATCGGGAACTCCCAAACATTCCTCATGGAATTGTTCCCCCTCCCCGCCCCGAGCCTGGCAGAATCAAAGCCTATCAGTTTTGGCAAACTTAATGCCCTTCCTTGGAACACTCATACGTACATGACCTGTCCAACCTTCGCACCTGTGGGCAGGAGGCAGGGCAGGAAGCAGCGTGGCCGACCACAGGCTGGAGACTGTGGCCCAAAGTGGGGGCTGATTTGCCTGCCAGCCACAGCTCCTCTTCTCAGCTGCCTGGCAGGGTCTCCCTGGTTCTCCCTGACCACTTGCTTTTTTTCTGCCTCTTTTATGATCATCTCTTCACCTCTTCTTCCCTGACACATAGGTGTTCCCCAACATCTGCCATTACTGGGTCCCCCTCTCCTGCGGAGCCATGAGACACATAGAAAGCCAGGGTTGGAAGAGTCAAGCCCAACCAGGTGCCCTTTGCTGCTTTTCCCCCCATCCTCTCTCTGGGAGGTTCTCCGTGCTCTGCTCCACATCCCTCCTCTCGTCACTCTGGGCCCCACGGCTTACCCTGTATGCTAAGTTGTTCGCCTTTCCAAATGCTTCTTCAACATCTCAACCTGGACATTACCCTAGCATCTCCAGAATGAACTTACTCTCCCTCCCCTACTTAGCTTCCCTTCCTGGCAATAACAACATCTCCATTCTTTCTGTCCCCCATGGCTGGCGGCCTTTGTGTCATTCCTTTCCCGTTGTGCTTGGTGACTCCTCACAAGTTCTCTCTGTTGTTTCCTGTTGGCCCCTCACCCCAGAGCCCTCCCTTCCTTCCCCCCGGGGCAGGTGCCTGTACCTTTTTGCCTGGACTCCTGCGGTTCCCTCCTACCTGCCCTCCCTGCTGCCAGTCTCTCTCACCTTCAGGTTCAGCCTACACACCATTACCGGATTTATAGTTTTAATTATGTTCATTAAGATCATTAATGAACACAGATTTAATTATGTTATTTTCCTGCTCAAATCTTTGAGGGTTTTCTCTTTGCTTCGGAATTAAATAATGACTTCTTGCCTAGACTAGACTCTTCTATCACATTTACTCAGTCTTTCAGAATTAATTCCTTCATACCTGTAGATAAACCACACGCCAGCCAAGGGGCTTGTTCCCTGTTCTCTGAATAAGCTGAGTACTTCCTTCCTCTGTGCCTTCCTTTGCTCTGCCTCCAGTTCCCCTAAATGCCTTCCTTCTCCACCGGTGGAAATCCCATCTATCCTCAAATAATGTGTCTCAGGGATTTCTGATTTTCCCAACCAGATGTGTTTTCTCTTTCCTTTGAATTGCCTTTCAATGTTAGGCTTGATAAGATAGAGACTGTATCTTATCAAGCCTAACATAACCACAGATCCTAGCCTTGTACATACTAAGTGTTGGCTGCACGGAACTGGATTTGAGCATCCTGGAGAAAGCCCGCCTGAGTCTCTAAGAAGCCTAACTGATGTTGGTTGTACTATGTGGCATAACAGACACTTTGCACCTGGCTTTAGAGTTAATTAGAAATTAAGATGTGATTGTCCTTAAAGGTACCAGGCTGGGAGTCATGTTTCTGGAGTCTGAAATAGATGAATTTTAACATTGTACGCCTGTGTCATTTACATGGCCCTGTCCCTAGGTGCTATTTTATGAACCTTCCAACACCTCTGAGCAATTAGGTTACCTGTGTACTGTTTTCGTTAAGCACATAAAGGGACTGCACTGGTTTGTGTACCCGTCCAGGAATAGAAGGAAACAAAGTTGGGGCCGGGTGCTTATAGGCTGCCATCACAGTGCTGTCTTTGTCCCTCCAGGCTGCTGCCTGCTGGCTGGCTGTAGTCACAGGCCAGTTCTTCCCATGGGGTGGCAGAAATGGCTACTAGTAGCTCCAGGCTTAAATTCAACTATTGACATTTTAGGAACCCAGAGAACGACAAGAAAAGGTATCTTTCCTCATAGCATCAGCAGAAGTCACTGCAAGGGTCTATCTCTGAGTTCATCTTTGTGACCAAAGAGACATGGGGCTCTGATTGGCCAGCTCGCGGTCTCGTTGGACAGAGAAGGAAATTATGAGCATCGGAAAGCCTGAGGTGACTTGCTCAAGATCACGTAACAGACTGAAGTATGTGTCTTCTCACCAAAGTTCATGTTCTTTTAATTACCCTAAGTTGTTTCTGGACAACCAATGCCTTTTTATGTCTGTGTCTTTGCACTTCTTTGTTTAGGGATGGCCCTGGGCCAGTTGTAAAGGAGGCAGATTGGATCTTTCGGGCTCCTGTTTTCCCTTTTCTGGACCCTTTTGAGCATATCTGAGAACTCAGCTACTTCCCATTTCTTCTAAATCCCTTTTCTTCCCATCCTCTTTAAGAACCTGATGATTGAGCTCAAAGTATTATGCTAAGTGAATGAAACCCGACTCAGAAAGCTACCATGCTGCATGGTTGCATGCAGACGGCATTCCGGGGAGGGCCAACTACAGGCTGGGAAAACGTGCCAGGGGTGGGGGAGGGCTAGGGCACTGACTGCGAGGGGCATGGGGGAATTTTTTGAGGTAATAGACTGTTTTATAAGTTGATTGTGCTGGTGTTTTATACAACAGTATATATTTGTCAAATTCACAGAACCCCCACACTAAAAAGGGTGAATTTTTTGGCATGTAAATTATATTAATAAAAACAAAAACAAAACCCTCATCTCTCAGATCCTGTTTAGACCTGAGTGACAGTGGGATTTGCATCTTAATGAGCATCAGAACTTTAGGTTGTGATGAGCTAAGTAGCTTTGCGATACCACCCTCATCTAATATCAAGAATGAGAAACCACAAAGTATTACAATCATTCAGAAATAATTACGTACTCTCAGTGCTGTGGAAGTGAGCAAGCTCTCCCTGAGCTCAGTGCATCTTCTGCCGCCATCTGACCTGGAGCAGGGAAGCTGTGCCCACTCCCTTCCCCTGGGCTGAGCCAGGGGCAAGGGCTTCCTAGGGAATGGGGGGCTGGGATTCGTGCCGCTGGCTTAGAGTACAGCCTCAGGTCATAGGCTGATAGGCTGGGAAGGGAGTGAGAAAGTATGATCATTCACAGTATTAGCATCCACCTGCTTAATCTCCCCACCCCCATCCCACCTCTTTCACCGTTGCCCAATGCATTGGTTAGGACCCAAGGGGATCCTACCCCCCCACTCCCCTCCCATTGCACCTTTTCTGTTCTTGGCTCCAGGATTCTGCCCAGGAGACTGTCTTTTGGTCTTTTTCCTGCCGTTTCCATACACCCTATTCCCTCAGACGCATCCCCGCCCCGAGCCCATCTCACACGCATCTCATTACCATCTGGCATCTTAGCTTTTTCACTCCAGTCTGATTTTTCATTTCTGCTCCTTGAGATGTTTTTATTTCTCCAGGCCTGTCCTAATTCCACCCGGCCTCATCTCAGACCACAGTTGTTCAAGGGCGCAACGTGACAAGGAGATATTATATGCTGTCCACATTACGCCGTGGTTTCTGGAGTTTGTGTAGCCTCTGATCAGTGAAATCCTCTACTGACAGGGAAATAATAAATACTTTCACTTGTAGGTATATATCACGTTTCCTGATTTAAAACACCTGATAAAAACATATATGCACTGCAAACATTTCTTATTCTTTTCTGAAATAATTCTCTTGACAAAAATGTTGCTCACCAATTCCTAAAGGTACCATTCTTTAAAATTTTTTTTTAATTTATTGATTTTTAGAGAGGGAGGAAAGGAGAGAGAGAAAGATCGACTTGTTGTTCCACTTACTTACGCATCCATTGGTTGATTCTTGTATGTGCCCTGGAGGGACATCGAACTTGCAACCTTGGTGTATCAAGATATTACTTTACCCAACTGAGCTACCCAGCCAGGGCCCCCAATTACTAAGACTAAAGTCGGGAAAGAAAGCCGTGGAGGCGGAATTGAGGCACTAGGAAGCTTGTTTCCACAATCTCACGTGGCATTGCTTCCTTCTGCACCTACACAGGAGCCATTGATTACAGAAGCAGGCTCGTGCCAAGTTGCAGGTAAGACCTGGGCTCAGGTAGACTATGTGTGTTCAGCACTTAGAGGATATTTTCTATGAGTTGGAAATTAGATGCAACAACACACCCTACTTGCAATAAAGCTTCCGGGAAACATTTCCCGGCAGTAGTTTGCTTTTAGCCTGCACAGGTCCGACACTTTCTGGCTTTAAGTTGCACAAAAGCACCCAGTTGGTTGTGGGGAGTGAGAGAGGCTCTTGAGACCACTGGGTATGAGTATCAGGGTCTGGCTGGGGCAGGTAGTGCCGGAAGACTAGGGCCTGGCTTTGGCAGAAGGAGAGCAAGGGCTTCTCTGGGGGAAGCCAGCATTACCCTGGTTGAAGGAGGCCTGTTCTCCTGCTCTGACCTGGTCCCCAGCCAGCATCCACCAATCAGGTCACAGATCTTGCCAGCCCAGCCAGGCCCAGCAGATGGGCATGTGCACGTTTTGGGCCTGTGCCCGGACTGGATGGCATTGCTGACAGGCTGCGGGCTGTGGTCTCCAAGGGCAGGTTCAGGAGGGAGCTCAGTGCTAATACAGCCTGTGCTGGATTACCCTGGGAAGGCTGCCAGTGTGACAGCCACTGCTGCCAGAGAAGTACAACGGGGCTCTGCTCCTGCACTGTCCTCTCAGTGGGCTTCGGGCAGAGGCCGTGGGATGCAGGGGTCTCCCAGTGAACCCCCTATAGTGCTTGTTGCCGGCCCAGCCTCGGCTGGCACTGCCTGTGTGCTGTGCTGGAGTGACGGCGGAAAGAGGCTGTGGTCAGACTGGAGGACTTGTGTGTGTTCCTGCTTCCAGGTGCTCTCTACCTCTTCGTAGGGGTGGAACCTGTCCTTATCCTTGCCAGGTGTGCCCTAAGGCCATGATAGATGTGGGCTAGCTTCCTGGACCTGCCTCCTTAAAAGAGGTATAGACTCAGGTGCTGCAGGGGGTCTGAGACAGGGAGGACACTGCCAGCTGGCATTTGGGGACACAGCCAAGGCTTTCCTGGTCGCGAAAATGCAGACTTAGAATTATCCACAACAGGGAGCAGAGAGCAACAGGCTGCACGTACTCTTTTCTTTCCTTATCCACACTGGCCAGGTTAAACCTCCAAGAGTCGGAATAAACAGCCAACTTCACAGAAGTCTTCTTTCTTTCCTGCTTTTTCTCACCCCTCACAGGCTGAAGGTCCAGGAGCCTTCCAGGCTAGGCTGATGCCTTTCTGCCTTTGAAGTTGCTCTGGAGAAAGGAACCAGGAGAGGCTGAGGTCGGAAGTTAGCTCATCCCTTCCCACTGAGCCAGCTCCGGTTTATCTTTCAGATCCCACCCTGCCTGGCTACATCTGTGTACGTTTACTTACTCCTCACATCCGTATTGTGGGAGTGGGTCTTCCCCCTCCTGCCACTGCTGCTTTTCCAAACCCTGCCCCAGCACGATGTTTCTTCGATGCTGTGTAGTCCAAATAGTGTGAGCCAACACACCCACATTAGCTGACTCTACAGAGAGCTTGATTCCGGCCCTGGTCCCTACAGATGTTCTGTCAGCTTCCGAGCCATCTAAATAGGAAGCTGGCTTGGCCAGAGGTGACCAGAGTGCCAGAATGACCTCATTGCGGGGCCCTGGTGAAGGGTGCAGAGACCTAAATGTACAGGAAGGAGCCTGCCTCTTGGGAGCTAAGTTGATTGTGGACTTGGCTGTAGTTTTTTTAGATAGTGCATCTAATGGATGACGTATAGGAAAGAGGCAGATAGTCCTGGGTTCAAATCCTGCCCCGTCACAAGCTAGCTCACCTTGGGTAACTTGCTTAATGCTTCTGAGCTTAGTTTCCTCACCTGTAGGATGGGAATAATAATACCAACTGGGTTGTTTGGTATGAGAGATAATAGAGACAATATGCATAAGCACAATATGCAGGGTAAGGAACACAAGAGGCTCTCAGTCAAGGGTAGTGACTGTGATTAGTGCTATCAGGCAGAGAGTCTGCAATTTCGCTTTCCAAAAAACTCCTAGAGTAGGCAATGTTTTTCTCTCAATTCTGTCCACACGTTAGAATCACATGAAGTGGTTTTTAAAAATGCATTTGCTTGATTTCAATTCTGGTGATTCTGATTTGGGAGTCTGACGGGACTCCCTAGAGGCTGTAGTTCTCAAAATTCTCCAGGCGATACCAACGTGCCCCTGATTGAACCCAAAGAATGGGTTGCCCTGAGTAGAATTTTAGACGTGCTGTGGGGTGTGGTGCGGGGAGGGTATACAGGTGAGGTTTGCAGGGTAAGGAGGGCCACTTTCCGGGGATTTTGATACCAGTCACATCTTACAGTTGTCCCTAGCTGTTATTGGGGGTCCTGGAAACCACTTAATCTGCACATTTGCCCCCTTCCTGCAGTGATGGAGGCAGATGGTGGCAGGGAGCGGTGGGGCTGGGCATGAAGCCCTAGGACACAGAGGCCCCATGTCTCACCGAGCGCTGAGCAGCCCGCCGCACCTCTCCCTGCAGTGGCACCAGACCTTGTGCCTGGGATCGCAGCCTCTGAGGCTTCCTCTCCCCATCTGCTCTGGTGTGTTTAGTAGCATTCTGGTCCCTGCTCTAAACCACTTTTCTTTCCTTCTGCCCCGTCCACATCACTCTCTCTGCCCTGTGGGCATCTGACCTCCCGACCTTGCTGTAATTCAAGGAAGCTTTCTAATTTAAACTGAAACATGTGGAGGTTTTGCTTTTCTGTTTTGACGGTCTACACAGATATCTACCCCTCCATGGAAGTGGATGTGGCATTACAGTGTTTTTAATCTCACTTACAATCCCAGTCAGTTTTGATTCCGGTGGTTAATGGGAGGCCTGGGGATGGAGAACTTGTCAGTTTGTCTCCTGGGGAGACGATGGGTTAGACGCGCCCCTTAGGGTGTCCCTGATATCAGAACAGCAGTGAGACGTGGAAACCAGAACATTAGGGTTCTTTCTGAGAATCAGAGTTCCAGTTTCTGTATTTCCGTTCGTTCAGCATCTAATATATTTTTCACTTTGTCTCAATTCCCTCTAGCCCTGTATCACTGTGCCAATTTAAACGGATGACCTAAGAGGTCATTATAGAAAAGTCACAAGCTGTGACTTTTACCATACTAACATGTCAATCATCATGTGCCCGCGCGTGGTAGTTAAAAGAAATCAGGTAGTGGAACGGCAGGAAATGAGGCAGCAGTCCTAAGGGTTGCTGGGCTCTCCTTTCTGAGGGTTTTTCTTTTCCTCCCCTCCCCACTTTCCCTCTTTCAGCTTTTTTTTTTTTTTGTATTTGTAGGGAAAACTACCAGCAATATCCAGTTTCATGGCTTCAAATACCCATATACTGATGGTTCTTAAATTTTTACGTCTGTCCAAACCTCTCCTTTAAGACTCGTATGTCCTCCTGCTCTAATAGGCTTTTCACACTTCTTATGACCAAACTGAGCTCCTGGTTTTCCTCCCCAACTCTGCTCCTTCTGCAGTCTTTCCCAACCTCAGTGTCAAGAAGAGTGAGTGCCTGGCATTTAGTGTCAATAAATATTTGTAGAGCAAAGGATAAGAAAATGAAGAGTTCATACTTGTATGCACAGAGTCAGGAGTGGATCAGTCCCCAGCTTTGCTGCTCATGAGAGGTGTCACCAGCGAGTGGCTCAGCTCCCAGCCTCGGTTTCCACCCCACTAAAATGTGATGAGGTGACTTCATCTGTCGTGGAGGGTACCAGGACACAGTGAAAGACCTGTGCTGTGTGAACACATTACCCCACGCACCTCTCCAGAGCACTCAGGGTCCCCCTCTTCCCGCTGCATCACACGCACATTTTACCCAGCTTTCTCAAGACTGTGTTACACTTCTCTATCCTGTCTGCAGAAATGATTTCTCAGCATATTCCTTCTCTCTAAGGAGACAGACCTTCCCGTTGTCTCAGGAACAATTCACACACCTGCCCTTATGTCCCCTCTCCCAGTCCCAGGCCTGGAATGCCCTCCTCTATCTCCCCCGCACCTCTAGACTCTTCCTACGTTTCAAGACCTCAGTTCCCACGGCCTCCCCTGACTCTGCCGCTGCACCGATTGCTCGCTTCTCTGACTTCTCCAATACTCACCCACCTTGGCTTGTACCCGGCCTCACGGCGCATGCGCTCATCTCATTTCCTCAGAGACTGGAACCTCTCGAGGCCAGGACATTTGCTTCTCATTCTCTCTTGCCCCTACAGTTCAGAGTACAACATAACTGTGCACTTCTTTTTTTCATAAATTAAAAATGGTAAAATGCCCATATCATAAAATTTATCGCTTTCACCATATTTTGTACAAATATATTTTTTTATGTTTTCAAGTACAGTTTACATTCAATGTTATTTTGTATTGGTTTCAGGTGTACAGCATGGTGGTTAGACAATCATAGACGTTACACAGTGTTCCCTCTGATATTTCCGGTACCCACCTGGCACCTACAGAGAGGTTACAATGTTACTAGCTATGTTTCCTATGCTGCGTGTCACATCCCCGGGACTGTTTTGTAGCTACCAATAGATAACCTCCAATCCCTTTACCTTTTCATCTTCAGCATTCTTAAGGGCACAATTCAGTGGTGTTAAATACATTCACACTGTTGTGGAACCGTCACCACCATCCACCACCATAACTTTTCATCTCGTCGACCTGAAACTCTGTCCTCATTAAACACTCACTCTCCACTCCCCCCACACCCAGCCCTGGCAGCCACCTTCTACTGCCTGTCTCTCTGATTTTCACTACCTCAGTACCTCATAGAAGTGGCATCACACAGTGTTTGTCTGTATGTGCCTGGCGGATTTCACTTAGCATGATGTCCTCAAGGGCCAAGCATGTTGTACCTGTGTCAGAATTTCTTTCCTTTTTAACACTGAATAATAGTGCATTGTATGTATGCGACTTTGTTCATTCATTCATTCATCAAAGGACACTTGGAGTGCTTCTACCTTTTGGCTGTTGCAAATAGTACTGGTATGAACACGGGTGTTTGAATGTCTCTTAGAGGCCCTGCTTTCAATTCTTTTTTTTTTTTAAGATTGTATTTATTTATTTTTTAGAGAGGGGAAGGAAGGAAGAGAGGGAAGAAACATCAGTGTGTGGTTGCCTCTCACATGACCCTTACTGGGGACCTGGCCTGCAACCCAGGCATGTGCCCTGACTGGGAATCCAACCAGCGACCCTTTGGTTCACAGGCCCGCACTCAATCCACTGAGCCACACCAACCAGGGCTGCTTTCAGTTCTTGTGTAAACGGAGAAGCAGAGTTGCTGGAATATACGGTAATTTTATTTTTAACTTTCCGAGGAACCACCGTACTGTTTTCCGTAGAGGCTGCACCGTTTTCCTACCAGCAGTGCACGTGTTCCAGTTCCTCCAGGTCTTCGCTAACACTTGTTCTGTGTATTTATTTATTTTGATAATAGCCACCACTTGCATTTCCCTAATGATTGTTATGGATATTGAGCATCTTTCCATGTCTTTATCAGCCCTTTATATATCTTCTTTGGAGAAATGTCTATTCAAGTCCTTGGCCCATTTTTTAATCAGGTGTTTTCATTGTTGTTGAGCTGTTAGAGTTCTTTATATATTCTGGATATTAACCCCTTATCAGGTATCTGATGGACAAGAACTGGATAGTTTTCCTAGGTTATCCATTGCTAACCACTGACTACTACAGGAGTCTGCACTTAAAGGTCCCGAAAGGCCAGCTGGCAGGTAATTTGAAAGAATTTGTTTGCTCCGTGGCTGTATGCCAGGCATTGCCCATACTCAAGTTCATGCAACACTCACAACAATCCTGTAAGGAATGTGGTATCACTTCCTCTTTACAGATGAAGAAACTGAGGCTCGGAGAGGTCAAATCACTTATCCAAGGTCGTCCAGCCTTGGAAGTGACAGAACCAGGGTGTGATGCCAATCCCCGAGTCTCCTTGCCTCCTACGCCTTCAGCTGCGTGTGAGAGCACAAGCAAGCTTTGCACATGTGTTGCTCATCACTCTCCTTCTCTGGATTTCATTAAAGAAACCCCTGTGCCTGGCAAGCAGGCCGCTGCCAGCACCCCTGACTCTGCAAAATGCGATCCCTCTCCACGATTGCATCTCCGCGGGGTGACTCAGACACCTGGTGTTGCTTTACCCAGCTTCGTTAGGGAGGACACACACTCTGGCTTTTCAGATCTGTCATCTCCATTGTCTTGTTCCTAGCTTAGGGCTTCTCAGAGCTGCTCACAGGCATTAATCAATTTGATGCAACAGGAAGTTCAGCCTGGCAGGCCAGGCTTCGTGCTGGGATGGGGGAAGGGAGGACAGTCCTGCCCTGGAGGAGTAGACGCCCCAAGGCACACACAACTGGACAGTCACTAGAGATGCCCTGCCTTTGAAGGCGAGTAAACGGTGCAGTGTAGACGTCTGGGCTCCGAAACAGGGAGGGAACAGGATTTTATTGTGTTCTTGCCCCACCCTGGGTGTGTGCTCAGAAAAGCCAACCTGTTCGCTGTCAGGGTGAGCAAAACATGCTCGGGAAGGAAGTATGCCACAAACAAATTGTACAGTGTGGTCCAAAGCTAAGAGAGGCCATCTTTGGGATATGCAGTTTTTTCTGTCTCACTAGGCCTTGGTTTAGTTGGGATTACACGTCTGTCACCGAGTGTCGTTGACACGCGGGTTGTAGCTCGTGGATGCAGTTCTGCTAGAGGCCACGTGCCGACCGCTCGGAAGCACATCCAGCATAAATTAAGGGAAGTCACACTGAGAGGGCCTCCCCAGCCTCAAGGAGGGACTCCACCCGGTTCTAGGTATGGAATGGCATTCGTGTGACCTGAATTGCGTGTCTTAGCACTTACATTGTACAGTAATAACCCACATAATGAGCACTTAACACCTAAGTATTTTATGAATGTGATTTCATTTCCTTCTTGTAAAAATCCTACGAAGTATAAGAACTATAATTGGTGAGGCTACCTGAATTTTCTGTAGCCTCACAAGTGGTAGAGGACGGAACCCAGGCCTGAACACGATTCTGCTTTGTTTCTAGAGTTTTTGCTTTCAAACGCTGCACTAAACCACCTCTTTACCATACGTGCTACTGGAAGCTAGGACATCGGTTGAAAAAAGGAAGTTAATATAAATGCCTTGTACCTTTGACCACATTTAGCATTCTCTCAGAGGTATTTGTAGGGGACAAGGACTGTGTAAAACGGGGAGGACTTTTTGAAGAGAACACCTATTCTGTAATAAAGGAGACCTTACTTGTCTGAGGCCTGAGCTCTTTCCTATGGCTAATTTTTCTAGCCTCTTAAGTCCAGGTAGTGAATAATGTACCAACTTCAACAATTCCCTTGTCCCCATACCCAAAGGGAAGGCTGGTTCTTTCTTGTCAGGGTACTTCAATTGTGATCAAATGCACACAGCACAAAATATACCACTAGTGACATTTAGGGCATTCAGTTTTGTGTGATTATCACCACTACCCGGGTCTAGGTTATTGTTATCACCACTAAAAGCAGCCAGCCCCTACCCCTCAATCCTGCAGCTCCCGGCAAACGTTCATCCGCTTTCTGATTCTATAGATTGGCCTACTCTGGATATTTCATATAAGTGGAAACATACAGTATGTGACCCTGTGTGTGTCCTGTTAGTTTTACCACACATGGTTCCTCCTTTCCATACCAACATGTGTAGCTCCACTGCCCTAGGGCGGTGCTGTGTCCCAAGGTAGGTACGGCTTGGGGGTCAGAGAGACCAAGCTGGGCAAGTTAGGTGACTTCTCTGAGCCAGTCAAGGTTGTTGGAGGATTAAGTGAAGTGATATAAAGCTTCTTGTACTTGACCTTGGGCAAGTTATTTAACACTTCTTTGCCTTAGTTTTCTTTCCCTGCATCATGGGGCTGCTCTGAGGGTTCAATGAGGTCATACATGGGAGTATGTAGAACAGTGCTAGCATGTGGGAATTGCTCAGTATTCGTGGCACAGAGTTTGGTGGCAAGAATTGGACCAGGCCCTGCATCACTCACTGGAGTAGTAATGATGGAGGCTGCCCCTTGCTGGCCTCTCTGCGCTCGGGGCCAGCCTGAGCGTTGTCGGCAGAGCAGCGCTGATCACTCACTCTTTGTCTCTGGAAACTTCTCTGACTCTCTCCTACCTAGACAGGAGAGAGTTCAAATTCCTTGACTTTGCATCGAATGCCCCCTGCATCATGCTTTTTTTCCTTTCTGGTTTCTTTTCCCATCCTATTCCCCATGAACCTGTCCCAGCCACCACTGTGGACCACCCTCGGTGCAAAGGCCCCCTGGGCTTTCCAACCTCTGTGCCTGTGTTCCTGCCCTTCCCTGTGTTGAAGGGAGGATGGCCGCCCACACCCATCATCCTGTGACAAAGCTGTGCTCCTGTCTTTCCTCAGTTTTTCCATCCATCATAGTGGCATATACAGCACAGGTTGTTCTGAGGACTATCTGACATGGTACATGACTGAGATGATGCATAGCACATAATAATATTAATTGAGATAAAAGCACACCTGTGTGGGAGACATCTGGTGATTGTTCGGGTGTGTTAGTTGTCTTCCTATCATATCACTATATCATTCTATTAAGACTGTTTGTACACACCTGCTCTCCCAACTACACTGCAAATTTCTTGAGAACAGGGCCGTATGTTGTAATCTCTATGTCCCCACTTGTGCCTAGATAGAGTTTCCATAATGAATTATTAAATTGATTCAAATGAGAAATCTCCTTGGTTATCCCCATCCCCTCTTTCCATTAGGGGGAGAAGCCGGCTGTTGATGAAGTCTGAGCCAGTTGGCAAAATGGGCCCAGTTTGTTTGCCTTGACTTTTCAGGGTCCCAAACCCCTGACTTGGAGCCCAGTGTCCCCATGTTGCCAACCCATCTCCTAGCGACCCTCTCACTGGGCTTCCCTAGCCAGACCCCCACGTGTGCGTTAGGTCTTTCCGTCCCTCCTCCCGCACTTCAGAACTTACCCATTCTGTGCCCCGTCATTTGTCCAGACCTGTGGCAGGTGAATGGCTCATTAGTCTGACACTGATTGATGCCAACTGGCTGCAGGGGGGCTAAAAGTGCTGCAAACGAATCCCGTGACCCTTAGCAAATTCCTTCGTCATTCTCACCCCAAACTGCTTTCAGATGCTGTTCCTGGAGACTGCCTACCCCTTCCTGGGCCTCCTGGCTGTCTCCTCTACCCGCCCTGCATCCCTGTCTGTGCTGAACTCCTGCCCAGCTGCCCTCCCTCATTCCCACACCCACCGAGATGGCCCTCCACCTCCCCTCCCCCATGTTTAGTGGAACAAATCAGCGCTGAAACTGAGGGAAGCAGGACTTCTCTTTCCCTTTTGCACTCACTGGTTGTGAGACGTTAGGACAATCCCATCACCTCTGACCCTAAGTTTTCTCACCTGTAAATCTGGAAGCTGGTCTCAGGGATCTCTGTTATTCACCTAGAACAGTCTGTGATTTTATGAGTTAAACACTGAAGCAGGGACTTACTTTCCTGCTGTGTCCTCCCCGCTTCCCCTGCCCCACTTCATCCCTGCACCTGCAGGCATGTTATCTTCTGTCCGTGCAGGCAGACAGTCAGGTCACCCTGACCCAGGTACCGCCCCGCTCAGTGTGCCTAGAGAAGCCACTAGCCAGCCAGCCCGATGCTGTCAGTAGGGTTTGCCGGGTGGTTGGGATTTGGAGGGTTATGCAATCCATTTACGATCCGTTTTAATGGAGTGTGCATCCTTTGAACTACAGATGGGGCGCCTGCTGTTCATGGGCTTTCTGGAGCTTGGACAGAGGGGGAGGGCCCCCAGGGTTTATGGGGCTTCCCAGGGCCCACGCATTTAGTGGGGCTGTGTCATTTTGTCTGACCCTCTTCTAGCTTTCTGGCCAGGGCTGCGAATATAGGATGGAGTTTGTCTGAGCACAGCATGTGTGTGTGTTTATACCCCCACTGTGTGTGTAACAGGCTCAGGGTGATGTCTGGTTCATCGGCACCTCAGGTTACTATGCACCTCAGGTTACTATGAAGGCTCGTTAAAGCACAGGGGGCTAGAGTTTCTGATCAGAATAACTCTGCAGTGGAATTGGGTATTTTACATTTGTAACAAGTTCCCAGGTGATGCGGAAACCGCTGGTCCAGGGATCACACTTTGAGAACCAATTGCACTAGAGAACTGAAACTTTATATTCCATTAAGTACTAAACTAAAATGAAACTAAAACATTTCTGGCCATGTTTTTAGGTTGAAATGATTCCCTTGTATTCCAGTCTACTGAAAAAATAATTCAATTCCTTCTTGGTACCAATAGTCATAATTATGACTATTGATTAATTGTGGTTGACTATAATTTGGGACCTTCAAGATCACCTTGAGGGTTGGCCCAGGCTGTTTGAGGTGTTGGTTTGCGTTTTACATTTTCTGACTCTTCCCCACAGGTCAGAAGGTCAGCCTCATGCAGCCTGGTATGCCTGTGGCATATTTCCCTGCCTGGAGTTTTTACAAATTTTTTCCTATTAAAATGTTCACACCTATAAAAGTAGAGCAAGCAGAGAAATGAACTCTCATATACCCAACATCCAGATTTTTAACATTTTTCTTCATTTTGCAGAAGTATTCTAAAGCCAATTCCAGACATCATAACATTCTTCTCCCAGATATTTCCGACTGCATCTCTAAAAAAGAAAGACATTTCTTGCATAACCACCAGGCCATTATCACAAGTAACAAATCAACAGTAATTCCGCAGTATCATGAGACTCAAACCATACATTCCCCAGTTGTTCAAAAACATCTTTCCAGTTGAATTGGGATGCAAAAAAGTTCCACGCCTGCCTGACCTTTGTCTGTGAGGTACCTTCCCCTTTGAATTTGCTCTTTTAGGAGTCAGGAGATCTGCAGTGAGTTGGGGATGGACAGTTGCTGCTAGTTCCGCTAAGCCGATGAAATGCATCTGTAATAGTGGAAGGTGGGCTTTGAGTGAGGGTCTGTGAGAAGAGTGTGAATTCTGGTTCAAGGGCTTAGAGATATCTCTTCTGTCTGCACAGACACTCCTACTTTCTTTTCTTCTCTTCTCTTTGATCTGCAGAGGCAAGAAGACCAGGTGTGTGACTTCTAGATTAGTGAGTTGCTTCGTGCAGGAGTGTGTTGTCTGCTAGAATATGTTTATAGTTTATAAAGCAGCTGAGTTGCCCAGGGTCGGAAAAGGAGTTCCTGGCCCCTAGGACTTTTGGCTGTGAGTGTTCTAGAGTGTCTGGGATGTGTGTTTTATTCTCCATGGGCTTTCCTGTCTCCCTCTGTTAGTAATCGGCCTCCATCCAGGCTTTGCAGAGGGAAAATATTCCTTCAAACTCCCAGCTCTGAGAACACACACACACACCTAGTCCCCTTGGGTGGCCTGGTTTCCTGCCTGCAGTATGATAAATAAATATCAGTGTGCTGTCCCCGGCCCCCTCACAGCCCTGCCTCCATGCTCATCCTTCACGTAGCTGTTTCAAACATGTTACAGGCTTCTAATTTAGCTTCCCATCCCAATCAGAGGTCCCTTACTGCCATTTAAATGCCACAGTGTACCCGTGGCCGGGGTGACGTGGATTGGAGAGCAAAGCTGTCCTGCGTCATGCAGCATCAGCTGTACTGCCATATGGCCCACAACGCGGTGCTAAGAGGGGCTGCCAGCTTCAAGCTGGGCTGAGGATGCGATCACAGGGCTGCCAGGAGGGGAGGACTTTCCTGGACAGGGACCTGATTGTCAGGGGCTTCCGGGATATTTCTACCACTAGTTCAAGGCAGGGGAGCAGCAATACTATGTATGGAAATGTCCTGAGTGACCCAGCAGGGAGGATCTGGAAGAGGGGGCAGAATGCTTGGCTGATTGCCTGGTTTCAGCCCAGCATAGTCCCCTGTGTTGCCTCCCCGGCCCCCTGACAGCCCTCTGTGTGCATCTGCTGTGGTCCCTGGCCTGCTCCATCAGGGCATCTTGTCCTTATCTCTCTCTGGACTGGAAGATCCCCAGGGGTGGTGATGTTGACCATCTTGCTCTTTGGTACACAATGGCACTTAATAAATGTGCAGCAAATACAGGGTGGGGCAAATGTAGCTTTCTAGTTGTAAGTATGCCAAACACAGTTTACTCTGATATTATTATTTATTACTGATTGTATTATTTTCCACAGGGACAGCGGTGTACTACTGCAGCCCGGGAAATGGAGGGAAGGGGGGTGTCTGTGGCGAGTTAGATTTTAAGCAAACAGTGCAAAACCAAATCTGAGTTGGTCTTGAATGTCTTGAGCCCCCGAACCTTCTAAAGTGACTGCTCATGGAGCCTATTTTGCCGAGAAACTCTTCGCCTTTTCCTGCCTGGTCGACCCCACTATATTTTAGCTCAGATTTCTAATGGCAATTACCAGGCCATTTAGAAGTTTTTCATTTTAACCATGTCTCGCCCTTGCTCTGAGCTTCATGGTGTATGGGGGGAGTATTTACCTTTTTTTTCATCCCCTTTAGCCCCTGGCACTGGGGTCCACACATATTAGCAGGGACTCAACTCTAGTGGCCCCATGAAATGCAAGCTTTCTCTGTTGCGTGTTAAAGAAATGTCCCAAACAGTCATCGGGAGAACTTCCCTGAAGGAGGTTGGAGCTGACTGGCACGTGGAGAAACGAGGGAGGTGGAGAGGAGGAGGAGATGGGCGAGGGGAAGAGGGAGGGGAGAAATTTTGGTGTTGGGAAGATCACAGGAGATTTTGAACCTCCACTGCTGGGTATAATAAAAAGGTGTGGCTAAGGAGTTTGCAGCCACTGGCTTCTGGGTGTTGACTAGACACACAGTGAACTGCCAAGAACTGTGTAGACTGACCATAGGGAGGGGTGGCTACAAATTCTTAAAACATGATGCTCACTCCAGTTCCTGCTGAGGCTTATGGGGATGAATCTGGTTAAGACAGAGATAAACATTTGCTTAACAGATGGAAATCCACCCTATTATCTATGTCCTTGGACTTCAAAAGGCCATGTCCCCAAATACCAACCACATAATGGAGAAGGGAGGAAGAACAGGATTAAGGGGCTCCTGCCTGCAGGCTCTGGTGGTTTAGCTGGAAAAGAAATCCTGGGATGGGCTGAAGAAGATGGAAAAGTGCAAAGGTTCAGACTTAGAAAAATGGTGATTATACAATTGCTTTGGAAAATAGTTCGGCAGTTCCTTAAAAAATTAAACATAAACTTACCATGTGATCCAGGCATTCCACTCCTAGGTATTTACCCAAGATAAAGAGAAGTATGTGTCCATACTAGTCTTATACATGCATGTTCTTATCAACTTTACTTGTAGTAGCCAAAAACTGGGAGGAACTCAAATGTCCTTCCAGAGATGAATGGATAAGCACATGGTGGTATATCCATACAATGGAACACTATTTAGTAATAAAGAAGAATGAGTAGATGAGTCTCAAAATAATTATTTAAAGTGAAAAAAGCTAGATCAAAAAATAAACATACTATATGATCCCACTCGTATAAAATTCTTGAAAATGCGAACTAATCCGGAGCGACAGAGAGTGAGCAGTGGCTGCCCTGGGAAGGAGGTTGTGGGGAGGGTGGGAAGGAGGAGGGTACAAAGATGTTGAAGGAAACTTGAGGGGCTGAAGAATATGTTCATTATTTTGATTATAGTAATGATTTTACAGGTGTCTATGTATGTCAAAACTTACCAGAGTTTACCCCTTAAACATGTTCAGTTTATTGTCTGTGAATTATACTTCAATAAAGCTGTTAAAACAAATAAAAGTGGTGATCGAGTGATTCATGCAGTTCAATTAAACATGCCATTATTGCACACTTACTACATTCCCATCCCTGAATGAGAATTGATACATTTCAATGGAAACGAGAGAAGACAAAGCGGACAACCTCAAGGAGCTTAGGATGGCAGGGAAGAGCCACTGTTAAAACTGAACACGAGGCACACCTCCATGAAAGGACCTGCCTTTGAGTACTGGTCACGTTAAAGATCTAGGTGGTTGTAGGGTCAGAGGTGAGTTCACCTAGTGGAGAGAATGTTAAGAGCAGAGAAGTGCCCGATGAGCACGGCCTGAAAGAGAAATCAACAAGCTGTGTGCTGGAAGACAAAGGAGAGGCAGGTGCAGGGAAGGCTGAGGGTGTAATATGAGAAGGGCTGCTATCCAGAACCAGGGCTGAGGGTCAGGGCCTCGGGGATGGATCCAAACTGCCTGGCTGTGTGTCCTGGCTACACCACTTAGAAATTGGGCAATCTTTGGACCAGTTACCTCACTTCTCTATGCCTCACTTTTCTCATCTGAAAAATGGGAATAGGAACAGTCCATACGTCACAGGCTTACAGTGAACATTAAGTGAGTTAATATAGGGCGGGGCAAAGGTAGACTTACAGTTGTGAATATGCGAAACACAGAGTTTATTCTTGTATTATTATTTATTGATTATTTTATTATTTTCCATATGAACAACCCTAAACCCACTTTTGCCCCACCCTATATAGGAAAAGTATTTAGAACATTGCCTGGCATAAACTAAGTACTCAATAAATGTTATTGCCGATGCCATTATCATTATTATTTATCTACGATTGGGCAGGCCCTGAAATGCCAGGATCATCGGGGTACAAGCCATGGGTACTGGAGGGAGAGTCCATCAGCAAGACCTGCTCCTGGCCTTCCCAGCCCAGGGCCTTTGCATTTGTGGGGACAACTCTGCCTGGAAAACTCTTCCTGGAGATGTCCTCTGGTACTTTTTAGTACCTCCCACAAAACCTAACCACAGTCACACATTAGGACTAAAAGAATATCAGGTGCTTGATAGCTCCTATGTCCCTCAATCCCTCACAGGCATCAGGTCTCTGCTCAGATGTCACCCCATGAGAGAGGCCTTTGCTGATGCGCCATAGTGAAAATAGCGTAGATATGTATCTATTTATTTGCTTCATTTCCTCCCCCCGCCCACTGGAATGTAAACTCCACAGAGACCACGCTGTGTCTACTGCTGTATCCTCTGAGCATGAGCACGTCCTGGAATGTAGTAGATGCTCAGTCAACGTTTGTTGACTTGAAAGACTCATCAGCCTGTGTCCTGGGATGCATCACTTAGTCTTCAGGCCTCAGTCTCCTCACCTGTAAGTCGTGGAGTTTGCAAATATGTCCCAATACGCCTGTCCGCCTGCAAGTGGTGTGGCTCCTTGGGGACCCTGGTGTGGGGTCCTGAAGGAGGGAATGGTGTGGTGAAGGGACTGTGGGGAGCGTGTTAGAGCTACAAGGAGGGGAAGAGCAGGAAGCCTGGGGGTGAGGGAAGGGGAAGGGAGGACAGTTGCCTTGGGCAACAGGGCCACACTGACGTGTAGAAATGTAAATCACCCCTTTCTGTTTGTGAGTTTGTGCCCTGGTGGGCAAGGATTTGAACACCTACTTGTACTGGGGCCTGTGCTCAGTGTTATGAATTCTAAGAGGAGACTCTCCTTCCTGCCCTTCGGCTCTAGGCCAATGTTGCTTAACCCCCTCTTGACCTTTTTTATAACAGTTTTTTTGAGATATAATTGACTCATCATACAATTCACTAATTTAAAATGTGTAGTTCATTGGTTCTTAGTATATCATTGGTTCTTAGTTGGTTGTACAGAACTGTACAACCAACACCTCAATCAATTTCTAGGACACTTTTATCACCCCCAAAAGAACCCCCATACCCATTAGTGATCATGCCCCGTTGCCCTGTCTTCCATCCCCTGGCAACCACTAACCTGCTTTCCGTTCCTTTGGATTTGCCTATTCTGGACATTTCGTATAAATGGAATCATACAATACGTGGCCTTTTGCATCTGGCTTCTTTCACTGAGTATATTAGTTTTGAAGTTCATCCATGCGGTAACATGTGCAGTTAAATAATCTCCCATTGTTTGGATATAACACATTCTGTTTATCGGTTCGCCAGTTGGACATTTGAATTGTTTCCACCTTTGGGCTACTCTGAATAATGCTGCTATGAGCATTTACATACAAGTTTTTGTTCCGCTCCTTTTATTAAAGCTCCTACTTTTTGAGACTTAGGCATGTCTTGCCCACACATGCTCTTTGAAATGACAAAGCGAATTCGGGTATTTAAAGGTAATTTTGAATATGAAGTTCCAAACTCTCTCCTCTCTCCTGCCCAGGCCCTGCATTTGAGAACCCTGCTCTAGACACACGCAGGGAACGAATGTGCCAGAACAAGGCAGTGC
The DNA here is from genome assembly GCF_022682495.2 of Desmodus rotundus. Lineage (NCBI taxonomy): Eukaryota > Metazoa > Chordata > Mammalia > Chiroptera > Phyllostomidae > Desmodus > Desmodus rotundus. The sequence continues at coordinate 124,603,915 of NC_071391.1, forward strand.
TGGTAAGCGCCAAATGAGTGGTGTGTGGGGTCATCCTTTAGTATGTCAGGAGTCGTTCCATTTTGAAAGGGAGCCGACTCCGGGTTTTGTGCATACGGAGCGCATGAGGCTGAGGGGACATGGAGCCTGGGGGAGGAGCTGACACGTGTCAGAAGAGGAGCCAGGCAGATGGCACTGATTTATCTGTCTCTGCGCAGGGCTGGGAAGGAGCCAGGTCAGCCAGGAGCTGCCGAGAGGCTTCCATGCTGCTCAGCCCCTGGGAGGCTGGGCCTCTGCCCTCACACCTGGGCTCCTTGGGGAAGCAGGGGCGGCAGCGGCTGGGAGATGCCTGTTGTTCCTCAAGTTCAGCAATTAACGCCATCCCTTTAAGGGCAGGCCTCCTCTTAGCTCTAATCTGAAATGTCAGTTATTACACTCGTTTAAGTATAGAAGCGTTTTGCTTATGCTCTCAGGAGTAAGACAGAAATAGCTAGTCAGTGTGGGTGAGTAATCTTCTAAAAGCACTCACAGGGATCATCCTTGCGTGGCATGATGTACTGTTTGAGTGGATGCTGGAGTCCGGCACGTAGAGGTGGGGGCAGGGCAGGTGGAGGAAGGTCGGGGGGAAATCCTGGGTTAGGTTGCTCACACTTCCTGTACTGGGTGATCGGCACAGCACCTGATATTCTTTTAGTCCTGAGTGTGTGGCTCTGGTTAGATTCGGTGGGAGGTACTGAGAAGCATAGGACGCAGCCCTTGAGTCTTAGCTGAGGAGCTATTTAGGGAGAGTAACCTATGCACAGGTAGGAGGGTGCATTTGGAAGTGCTGCTCTGAAGGGGCAGCTGCTGTAAGAGTGTAACAGTTGTGGGAGGCAGAGATTACCGGGGACAGAGTCGGGGCGGGGGGGGGGGGGGGGTGGTGGTGGTGGTTAGGGAAGGTTTCCTGGAGAAGGCAGCGTGAGAAACGGTGCAGATATTAGGGGCAGAGCGTTGTGCTTTTCCTTGATTCTCAACCTGCCTTTGTCTTCTAAGGATGGAAGCACCTTCTACAAGAAGGTTAACAAACATAAATAGAAAGTTGAGGCCACAAATGGAAAGAAATTGGCTAATCTATTGGCTCTGATTGAGCACTGCGCTGGTTTTGAACCTCTTGGCATCCGGAAGATGACAACCAGGTTAATTACACAGCTCTCTTAGTCAGAAAGGGAAAAATCTACCAGCTCTTCAGGGGAGGCAGAATTCTTCCTGCCACATTTTTCTGAAATCATTTGCTCATGTGGGAGTTTACACAGAGGACACAGGGGCATAGTGGACATCAATTCATTGGCAACAAAAGCCTTTATAAATGTGGAGGATTGCACACCGAGGTGTGACATGTTGAAGGTAATTGGGCCAGTGTCTGAACTGGCAAGATCCAGTTATGTGGCTTTTGGGGACTCTGACTGGAAGCAAAATGAACTTAGAATCACTCGCTAGAAGAGTACGTGGAGGAGAAATCCTGTGGGGCCCCTCTGGTGGAAACCCAGAGGCCTTCGTGACCCCGAGGAGGTTATAGTCGGGGGAGGGATGTGCACGTTCCCGCTGTGGGTTCCCGCTCTCCAACCTATGATCACCCTGTCTGGGTATCAGACTGGGCGCTGAGGGTTCCGGCGGCCACGGGCATGAAAGGAAACACACGTGTGGTTCCAGAGTCCAGAGCTGGTCTTGCCTCTATCGCCAGCACCCTTAAGACATTATTCCTTGGTCTGTGTTAATTGAGACTTTAAATACCTCTCTTGTCCCTGACAAGTTCTTAAGCAGTTTGAAGTCTAGAAAGGGTAGTTTTCCTTAAAAAAAAAAAAAAAAAAAATCCTAGATCAGAAAAGATTAAATGCTCATTGGTGGCTTTGCAACTCTTAATACTATCAATAGCTGCCATTTGCTGAGTATTCTCGTCCCGAGCACTTTACCTACATTATGTTTACGTCATGCTCACAACTTCTGGAAGTCTATGCTATTATTGTCTCCATTTCGCCGGAGAGCCTGAGGCTTGTGTAGATTTAGAATCACTCGGAAGCCTCCGGTCGGAGGAAGATTCCAGCTGGCCTCACTTTGAGTCTGGTGGACCGAGTCTTGGCTCCCCATCAAATCTCTGGCCACGGGTCTTTCCCTCTCCCCTCCCCTACCCCTTCTCTCTGGCCAGGGTCTCCTGGTCCAAGCTCGTCCTAGGCCCTCCTGCAAGTCCTTGGCCTTTTACTGTATATGAGATCACTTCCCTATCTGACCTAGAGGCTCTTCTTCTGGGCCTCGTACTGACATATTCTGTCCTCAGAGTCCCACCCTGTCTCACCCTTTCTGCTTGAGCCAGCATTGTCTGCATCCCATCGGTCCCTTCTAAGAATCATAAAAGCAGAGTCCAGGTCTCTTTGTTTTTCAAGTCCACTTTTCCTTCAGGACCTCCCAGCAAGGTCCTGCTAACCATCAGGGGGTACTGCAATCAGGGGCTGATGATGGACGGTCAGGCCGGGTTCACGTTTCCATTCCACTCTCACCTGGGGCCCCCGGTCGGCACTCCACTCTCTCCAGCCGCTCTCCAGGGGAATGGCTGTCATGAGCCATTGTCACTGTATCATATCAAAAACATTTTACAAGCACATTCAGATTTTCACTCTCGTCAGTGGAGGAAGAGGAAAGCATTTTGCCAAGCACTCTTACTTCTGACAGATTGGGGATGCCGGCTGCCTTTGGACTGAGGGTGCATTTTTTCCTGTGGGAAGAGACTGTGCGTCTGGGGATACTGCCAGATGCCAAGGGGACCCGCTGTGCTGGGAAAGCTGGCAACCTGCTGAATAACTCTTGGGTTTATGCTGAATTCCTGCCTTTGCCCCTGCTCAGTCCCTTGCTCCCATCTGACCTTTGTCACTGGGTGCTTTCAGAGGCTCCGTGCAGAACGCCAGGGCCCTCCTGTATTCTTAGAAGCTTTTGAAGGACAGTATTTTCAATGGGATCAACTCGGCATCTTACGTTTGGCTCTCGTTAGGAGCACTGGCGGGGGAAGGCAAAGAAGGTAGATGTCTGAAAGCTACCTTGTGGGGTCTCCCCTGAGCCCACATACCTGAGATCGTGCCGATGGCTTCAACTTCTTCCACCAGTATAACAGCTACCACTCATGAGTGCTCACTGAGCGCTGTAGGTGGATGCCCTGTTATCTACACAGCCATCTACCAGACCCCCACTATCCCATGTTACAGATGGGGAAGTGCCAGGACCAGGAGAGGAAGCCCCTGTGCTGTGGGAGGCCCCCAGGCTCTAAGGCCCAGCGTGGCCAAAGTTATCCTGGGAGAAAGCCCTGCCTCCTTGAGGCGGTCCTTTGGTCCCTGTCAATCTCAGTGTGCTTTGTCTTCGGCCTGTGCATGGGAGAGGTCTTTCCTCCTCAGATAGTAAGGAACCCTTGCGGCGCAAAACAGTAGAGACCTGTCTGGTGGAAGATTGTGCCAAGCTTATGCCAAAGGCCAGGGGCTGAAATGATTTCATAACCTTCCTCATCCCCAACATTTGAACCCAGACCTAGTGCTACACAGTCAAGTGCAGGAAATGTCAAGGTTTCGGCTGTGTCCCACCTCTCTCTCCTGATGTCCTCTCAAAACGACCTCAGCTCCCACTGATTTTCCTTTTCTCTGAAAGTCTCAGCATTTGGATTCTCTCATAACCAGTCTAGGGATGATTCTCCCGTCTCCCCTGGTAGTGTCACCTCACGCCGCTTCAGGTGTCAGGGGCCCCTGGTATCTTTTGCTTCCTACTCCCCCGCCCAGACACGGTGCGCCCTGCAGTCAGGGGAGACCAAAGAGATCGTGTAAGTAGTTTGATCTACTGCTTTTATTGGGGAGGAGAAAGGCCGGCAATAGCGTCTCTTTCACAGTGGAAGGAAAAGTTATACAACCTTTTTGAAAGAATCCCAAAACTCAGTGAACAGATTGAAGTGTTGTGTATTGTTTGTTTGGTGGATGCTTGGCTGTACACTTGGGATTACTCCATTTAGATCTGAACTCCTCTTAATTAACTCCATTCTCCCCCTATACCCCCATCTTGCTCATGTTTTAGGGTGGGTCTGATTTTTAGTATCCAATCATAGTGACTCATAAGTAGAAGGAAACTTCGTGGTTGTGAAGTGTGATTCCTTCAGTGCAGATGCGTTAGATTATTGTTGAAATCGTTCTCAAGAAATGCTTATGGGTGCCCCCCATTGGGCTGCAGGTAGTGCTTTCATTACAGCACCCGGGAGTTCTTGTTATTGGTGAGTCTCGGGAGGAACCCACCGTCCCTCCACACCAACGAGAGTCATCTTTCATTTATGTGTTTTTTAAATACTGATTTTCTTATTTTGAATTTCGTAAGGCGAAGCCCACTTGTGCAAACGTCGGTAGGTGAAACTGTTGGCCCACTTATGCCGCGACCGTGTAATACAAGATGAGAGACATTCTAACCCACTTGAGGAAATTCAAGCACATGTTCTACTAAGAGCCTGTAAACGAAGGCGGAAGATTTTATTTCAAAAAAAGAAATGATTATGGTTGATGATAAAAGCCAAAAAAGGACCTATTTAAGGAATAATTAAATAATGAACTAATTTATCTGCTGACTGGTTTCGGTCGCAACCAAGACTCGGTCTTGAGGCGTGATTGTATGCGTACGTGTGCATGACAGTTAGTACTTGCAGCTCACGCGTGCACAGTGAGTGTGACGGTCATGGCCAGGGAAATTGTGACGTGAGGTTGAGTGAAAGAGGGAGGTGACAGCGGGTCTCAACACTCCAAATTTCTCTTTATCTATTTCCTGGTTACTGTAAAAGCTGAGGCAGTCCAGCCATTCATTTAGTAAATCCACCTAGAAATAAATTTAAGTTATTACTTCCATGCCTGAGGCTAAAGGTAAGGGGCTACTATTATCTTTGGAGTGGAGAGAAATTGCCATCTGTTCAGTTGGAGATGAATTAGATGATGTTCAAAAAACAAACATTAAAATAATAGATTGGAAACATTTATCATTCCTCCCTTTATTCTTTGTGCTCTTGCTCTTCTATCTTGCAAAGTGCTTTGACTTGAAGGTCTTAGAAACAAAGCAACCTTGGGTCTGTCTTTGGCATCGGGAGCCAATGTCCTGAGGCACCTAGACCCCACTTGAGCTATAAGCCTTCCTCCCTGGGGCCTTGGCATAGGGCAGTTCTGGATGCCAGACGCCCAAAACCCACCTACTGACATAGACCTGGTTCTCTGCCAGTCTTCAGGCCCAGATGAAGGAGGGGCTTTTTACCCTTAATATGTTCTTAGGCCATGTATAACTTTAAGAGAAATTTAGCCATGTGCTTCTCATTAATTTTTACTTAATTCTTCGGTTCTTTTTCTTCATTTTTTAAAAAGAAGTCACATGATGAGTAAGCCTGGAAATTAAGCTTTCTGAGGAAGTTTTATTGACGACAAAAACAGTGTTTATTGAAACCTGTAACTGATGGCCCAGGCCTATTGAATATCCAGGTTGGGTTCTCAGGTGTGACTTGTGGATAGAATTCTGAGGAGATGCTTCATTTGAACTCCTGGTGCATCAAAGCCCCAGGGTAACCAGTTCCAAAGTGGCCTCATTTTCAAACCCTACTTGTCCCCACAGGGCCCCCGTGCTGTGCCATAGCACCCTTTGTGGTTTGCTTCCCGGCGTCTTCACTCAGTGCCACGCATTTCTCTGCCCACCGCTGTCATCCCTTCTACGTTTCTCTTCATCCTCCCCTTCTCCCTTTCATTTGGGGGCCATGTCTTATGAAATGAGGTCAAGTATCTTGGCTGCAGTTTTGATGGTGCTGGAAATAGAACTCTGGGCCATTGACCTCCACACCCCAGGCCCAAAGATGAGACCACCCATGCGGACCCTGGCTGTCCCCAGAGCTGCTTCCCAGAACTGGGCTCTTGGCAGCTCGTGCCTTTCAGAGCATCGAGCGTTGCTACACGGGAGGGGATTTTCCCTTTTTTCCTGTCCCCACCCCCCCCTCCCCCTTACGGCCCGGAGAGATAGTCTTGACCAAGTTTAGGAAAAGGGAATGACATTGGGTAAATGTGAGTAGCTGAAAGAACTAAGGACATTATTGTAATGAACTTGCAAGTCCAGAAGTTGTTTCCAACCTTCCCCCCCTTGCCCCCACCCCTACCTTTAGGCGGCAGCTGGGAAACTTAGGTAGGTACTGGCAACGGGAGAGATTCTTCCAGGACTCAGGCACACAGAGCAGTTCCCTTGTGTGGTTAGCAGGGACTCAAGGTTATCTGTGTCAACAGGGATTTGCAGTGTTGAGCTGCAGTGAATGGAAGTGTGTAGGTCTGTGGGCTTCATAGTCAGTTAAGTTTCCTGTTCACCCCGCAACTTCAGGCCCAGATAATCGACTGGGTAAAGAAAAGAGGAAGTTGGTTATTAATATGAAGGACTTACACCAATGTTTGATTAACTTTTTAGTTCAGGGTGCTGTGTAGTCTCTGTCAATTCTGAAGGAAGGATCACGTAAGAGGCCAATCTAGCACTTTCTCACTTACGTCCTGTGGCCACTGGCAGTTTGGTTCTGTTCTCTTCTTTTTCGGCAGGCTGCAGCTCTTCTCTTTTACTTTGATTAAGATCAGAGACATTTCTAGTGAATTAATGGAGATACAGAGACACACAGAGGAGGGGTAATGAGAAAAGTTTGATAAACAAATCAGATTAAAAAAAATGAGCCTGAGGGGTAACTGCCGAACCTTCAATAATAAACCTGAATGGTGGGCGCTTTGGACCCTCAGGTGAGCTAATGGGTAGGGGATGTTTTGGGGTTAGGGCTCGGAGCATCTCCTGAGCTTGTTGAGTCGTATTCTTAGGTGCCTGTTCCACTTTCATGCACGTTCCTAATGATGGGACAAAAGAAGGGTCTGACTTCCTGTGAATAAACTTGGGACAGAGGCGTGGCCCTGACACACGTTGGACTTCACATTTGCCTCCCACAGAGATGCACTTTTTACTTGGAAGGGCTCTGCAAAAATAATACGGAAGCAACAGTTTTCTCAAATATTCTCCTGGAAGGAGGGAGAAATCAGCCCAACCTCCTAACTCAATACATGGATGCTCTTTGTGAATTTTTCTGTAAAGGAACAAGAAAGTAAAAAGTTTGCACAACAATATCACTTTTAATCAACCTCTTAACAGGCATTTCCGAGCACTGTCAGAATGTGGGAGTGTCGATGCCAGAAACACGTATAGTCTCAGCAACCTTGTTCTGCTTATCCGGGTCTTGATCTTCCTGCTTCTTCTCACTCTGAGGGCATTTAAGTGGAAAGCGAGTATGTAATCGACCAAGTTCCTATTGCAGAGAGAGTTTATGCAGGAAGACTCTGGTAGAGGCTTTGTAATACTGAAGGTTTTATGTTCAGAGGAATTTTATAATCCTGCACACTCAAACCGCTGGGCTGCACCTTCTCTCTAACCGTTGCCTGAGGGTTCTATTAAGGATCAAAGGATCAGCTCTACAAAGAAGATGCCTTCACTCTCAGCAGACCTTTCCTCCGCTTGCTGTTGATCTGCCCTGGGTATGCACTGGGAAGGACCCACGAGTTATATTCCTTACTGGAGGAAAACTTAGGGCTCTATTTTAGGAGTTGAGGACATCTGTTGTCCCTTCCTTAAAGGTGTCAGAGGTGTTTCCCTGTGAACTAGCAGGGTGCAGTAGAAACACCAAGGGATAGAAAACATTTGTGGGAATAGGGCATTCATGTGAAAATGCCCCAAAGGGCAAAATGTAGCCCGGTACAAGCAGAGGACATGAAACCCTGAGAGCTGAGTCTCCAGCAGCTTCCTAGAGAGGAGCTATTCCTTGGCACTGGTCCCAGTGTGTGGGGGAGAGGCACAAACACCGGCCCAGTCTTGGGGACGGCTGCTCAGACCCAGATGTCTGAAACCACGGGCAGCACTTCTGCAATAGCCAGGCTTTTTATGCCTTTTTCACCCAGATGTTTTCTGGTTGGTAGACATAATCTCTGAAGAAGTTGACAATTTTGTTAATGGGAAAAAGTCAAAATAGTAACGAACCTCAAAAAGCAATTCCATTGCTACGTGTACATGCTGGGAGTGCTTTTCCCCTTGGTTCTGTCTTGGCCTGGCTCTCATTATCTGCAGGGACGTCTGATTGTCTCCAAATGACACAGTCTAGGTGTTCGTCCCATGTAGACGGTTTGGGAAAGAACAGTTCGGAACCACACCGCATCTCATTCCTTGGGCCCCTTTCATGGCACTAATTAGGTTCTAATTAGGTTGAGAGATGGAAGACATTTTGTTGTTCCCTTCCACCGAAACTTAAGTAACATAGCTGGCGAGAGGGATAGGCAGACAGGGGGGAGTTACAGTGGGGCAGTCGGGGCTGGGAGATAATACTACATAGTTTTCTTTCTTACCGGGGTGCCCACTGGAATAGCGGGCCAGAGAAATGGACAGGGAATGGATGTTTATCCAGACCTTCTGTGTCCTTCACAGACCTCTGGTAATCTGCCCCTGCTCGGAATGTCTGCGGCGATTGTAGTCTTCACCGTGTGGTCTAACACAGGTTTTACCGCCTTCTGTCGACTGCGTTTCTTACATCCAAATGTTGTTCGTTCACTTGGCGGTAGGTTCCTGGTGGGCTGGAGCTGACTGGACATCTTTCTATGGCCACTTCGGCAGGACAGGACTGAGCCACAGATACGTATCGATCATCTGATTGCTCTGCTGCTGACACATTCATCTCATCCCACCCTGGTTTCCATGTGAGGCAGATTCCAGGCACTTCTGGCAGCAGAGCTTGGGGGCAAGATTTAAGTGATTTGTTCCTGTTTGTTGGTGAACAGAGCAATCAATCCAAATTTTAAAATCTCTAATCAGATTAGCTCATTTTTAATCATCTGGAGTCTGGCTGGGGTTGTTCTGTGTGGGAGCCAGCAAGGCCCGGCTGTTGCCCTGACTTCCTTTGTACGCTCTTGATGAAGGTCTTTTCATCCTCGCCCACCTCGTGCCGCAAAGGCTGTGAGTCAAGCTGCGTTACAAGGACCTCTTTCCTCCTTCCTCCTCATGGGTACTGTTCGGTTGCCATTTGCTCTTCCACTCCTTTGGGAGGTTTTATAGCTGCCCCCTCTTTGGCAGGACCGGGAGGAGTGTGCACCTGTTTGTGTATGTCTGCATTTGTGTATATGTTTGGGTGTGTGCCCATGCACCTGTATACATCTGTATATACATATAACACACTCGTGTGTGTATCTGAGTGTTGTACGTGCACACACAGTTGAGCATAATTGCTGGTGAGTGGCCCTGGAGTGAGTGACGTGGCCTCTGAGTAGGAGCTCGGGCTGCAACAGTAATAGAACTTTTTTTTTCGTCTGGAGACTAGTGTCTTTCTCACTGACATGAAGTTCGTTTAGCCTGTGATACAGAATGTGGATTCTATTTCATGAGTTTGTAAGTCATTTTCTCTGGGTTTGCACCAGTCCGCTTTCAGCACAAAACGTGTACCCTGTGCTCACATACTTCGGTGTGCTCTGCTACGTAGGGTCATCTGAGGATCTGGGACCAGTCCACTGTAGAGTACCCTGTGGATGTTTAGCCTTGGCCAAATGTGTGCTTGTCTCCAGACCCTCAGACTCCAGCACCCTAGGTAAAGCTGTAGGTAGAGGTGTATGTGGGGGGGAGCGGTAGACAGAGCATGTCTAGTCCCAGTTCCTTGTTCTTGTCCAGCTGCAACAAGCACATGCGTACCGCAGGCTCCGTCACTCAGTCACGCACATCCATGCTCCCGGATGCCCACACGGATGTTCATGCATGGCCACCTCAAAGGATTTGCAGTTCTGCAAGAGACAGGCTTCTGAAATGCTCGGCTTCCCTGTGCCCACAGCTCTCTTAGCCTCTTTCCTAGGTGGTTCTTGTAGAGGGGATACCAGGCATTGGCCTGGGGTGGGCTCCACCCTGCTCCCAGGGACTGCTGTCCTGGTGCTGGGCAATATTCTGCTGTGCCCGCCCCCCGCTCCCACTGCCACCAAGGAATCGCTTCTCCTCCCTGGGGTCAAGCACCGTGCAGTCAGGCACGGGCTAGAATGACCGTCCAGATGCATCGGCAAGGTGGAAATCCTGCTTCCTCTGTCTGGAAAACACAACACTGCCTGTGGCTTTTTTATTTTAGGGACATGATGTCGCTCTTTTGTTTCAAAGGCTGAGTATTACCTAAGTGTTTCACGTTCGCGATGATTGTAGTGTGTGAGTTATATTCACGTTCGCGTAGACTGCAGCACTGGGGACAGACTCTGAGGCGTCAGATGGATGTCCTCCCTTTGGCAGCGCTGCCGGGAGCGGCCGAAGCGTGAGTTACTGTTTTCCTGGCCTGCTGACGACTGCTTTAGCTTCGTACCTACACAGGAGGACCAGGAACAGCCTTGGTCCCACGCCCAAACCCTCAAAAACACCCTGTGATTTAGGCAGCCTGTAGTTATGATTATCTCTGCTGCATAGGTGGATGATGAAATTGAGATGCAGCTTAGGGGCCGACGTGCCAGCTCTCCAACTGCACCCTCTCGTGACCTGTATAGGTCAGCAGTACCGGCCACATCCACAGAAAATTATTTCTTCCTTCCTAAAAACCCAGGCTGCTTCTTGCTATGCAGAGACAATGAAATCCGTCACCAAGAATGAAAAAATCCAACCAAATAAAAACAAACAAGGTTTTGGGGTTTTTTTTTACACTTTTCTTAGGAAGTCATTAAGGAATTATAGGCTGATTAATGTGGGTGGAAAATATTTAAGTTTGGCCATTGTTTAGGCCGGCCAGTTTGAGTGCATTTGGGACTGACTCTTGGAAAGCTCTGTGCTGTTCTTCCCAAGTGTCCTCTTAGCTCCGGAGTGCCCCAGGCCTGGATCAGCTGACCCGCAAATTCAGTGAGGACGAGGGCAGCGGTGTTTGGGCAGCCTGTTGGTGAATAGGGAGCAGGGTGTGGGAGAGGTGGGTCATTTCAGACTTCCCCAGGCTGTTGTTCTTTTCTGCCTTGTGTTGGCAAAGGTAGAGGTGACCTAGAGGATTTGGAAGCTGAAGGGAAAACACAGGGAAGGACTCAGGAAGAAGGCAAAGTGGAAAGGAACAAGTGGAATCTATTCATAGAGGGCTTGCATTAAGCAGATCTTTTTTTTTTTTTTCCTCTGGCAGATGCTGCAAGCAGTGGGCTGGGGAAGAGCTGCTCAGACAGCTAATGAGAGGTTCCTTCTCCCTGGTGCTGCCACCTCCCTCCCCAGAGAGATGGGGAACCTGGTGGCCCCAGGTTGACCTCTCCCTGCAGGCACAGGGCAGCCTGTGCTCTGTGGCCCGGGTTTTTCCTCTTGCTGAGAGCTGCCCTTTGTGACATGTGCTAAATCCTGGCTATCTTCCCCTTCCTCCTCCTTTGTCTTCTCGCAGAATTTTTGTTCCGGTTTCGCTCTTGCCTAAGACACAAGGGAAGCGGAGTGGCTTTATCTGGGTGATTCTGTAAGTGTGTTTTGTGGGGAGCTGCCCAGGACCAGTGACAGGCAGGCTGGTCCCCTTCTTATCCAGATGCCCCCCAGTCTACTTCTGCCCTCCCCCACCTCCCCCAAAACCTTTCCCTAGGATCCCAAGTCTTGCACAGGTTGCTGGGGGCAGAAAGGAGGAGCTAGAATCTTATATGTAATGTCAGCTTCCTGGACGACATTTCAGTTGTTGCCACGAGGGCCAAGCCATGTCCCTCTACCCTCCAAAAACACACAGTAGATGGGTGGAGCGGCTGGATGGGAAGGGCAGCCGCTCATACTATTTCATCCCAGTGGCTACTGGAAATGTGATTGTCCCCATTTGACAGAAGGAAAAATTGACACGCAAAGAGAGTGGCTTGCTCAGCCCTGGTGAGGCAGGTAGTTTGGGTAGCAGGGTCAGAGTTAGCACACGCTGATGCCTAATTTAGTGCTTCCTCATCAGGCTGTAGAACAAAGGAAAAGCAAGGCGAGTCAGAGTAACTGGAGGAGAAAGGGAAATGGAAAGTTATGGGAAAGAGAAAAGGGAAGTAGTGGGGCCTGGAGAGTTTGAGAAACTGGTGAGAGAGATCCTCCTATCTGCCTCCAAGGACCCCGGTGCGAAGGAAGTGCAGTAGATACACCTACCAAAAAACACCTATTCGGTTAAGTTGCCCTGTTACTTCTCAATGACTTTCACTAGACACTTAAAAAAAAAAAAAGCTTGGTGATCACCTTCTGGTCCTAGGCTCATTGGGGATGCTTGAGACTGAGAAGAACAGGCTCTTCCCTCAGTAAGCTTGCAGCCTATGGCAGACCCACATGCTTGGCAGAGTTAAGTACATAGCAAAAGGTTGTTGATTGAAGAAATGGGAGTGGAACATCTGCCTTGTGCTCAGTACCATTTGAAATCAAGCCATGGATTCCTAGGAACAGACTCTGCGTGGGAAAGGCAATCAGGGAGGGCGCTTCAGGGAAGGGGAGCGTGAGCCGAAGAAGGTGGTCCCTTCATGCTTGGTGTGGAAAGGAGCGGAGAAGTGGAGTGAGCAGGGCGGCTGCCATGGCCCGAGGCTCTCTTCTGCACCTATGACTCTGTTCTGCCCCTGTGACACCCTGTCGAGTGCCCTGTCTGCAAGGTGTTTAGAATCAAGCTCACTTGAATGGAATGCTGTAGGCAGGTGGCTGGGGGAGCTATCTGGCCTGGTGAAACCTAGGAAGGCTTTCTGAAGGAAGGGAGCATGGTTGTTCCTGAGAAGGAAAGAGCCCTGCCCAATAGTCTCCCACTGGCTACTCTGTCCCTTCCCCTTTGGGTTTCCTTGGTACTGCTCACGCAGACCCTGTGAGGGGTTTTCTGAGCAGGAACCCCTCAGGGCGCGTCTTCTGTGACCATGAGTCCAGGAAGATCGGCCTTGGCTCCTACACTCCGCAGCCCTCCAATTCTGTCCTCTCATGGACCAGACAGCCAGAGAGGCTGTGTAACTGCCACCAGCAGGAGGGTGGGTAACAAGGGAGTGGCGGGCAAAGGACACCTGGACTCAAGCTTGCTCCTGGCCAGCTGTGTGACTTAGGTGAAGAGGATGACGAAGGTGGCGGTCGTCACCACTCTGTGCCTGGCCTCGTGCTGAGCATGTAACAGACACCAACTTATCTGATCAGCAGCTGTATGGTGGAGGTGTGTCATTAGCCTCCTTGCAGATGAGGAAACGGAAGCTCACAGAGCTCCTGGGCACTGGGTGGGGGGAGGGGCAGAGTCGGGATCCAAGGCTTCCTGACTCCCAAGCTGATGACTAGGGCCCCCTGCCTCCAGTTATTCCCTCCAGGCCTTGTTTTTATCCCCTGTAAGATTAGGACTTGAATGACCTGACTGCTGGGGCCCCTGTTGGCACCATTATTCTCGAATTTTACAGAGGGGTGTGCCCAAGTGGGCAGAAGCTTTTGGGAATGACAGCACATCAGAAATGGCGGCGGGGAGGAGACCTGAGTTGCTGAGCCCCTGCTTGCCTCGCAGCAGCCTAGGGCCCGTCTCTCAGTTCCTTTCTCCCGGGGTCACCTGGAGCATGCTGGCCCAGTAAGGATTCCCCCCTGCCTGAGCTGGGGCTGTTGCACCCAGAGCCACCAGTCCCCAGAGCAGGAGAAGGTACCTTGGGGTGGAAGGCCCGAGGCTCCCCCCTCGAGGGCTGGGCTGGCAGGGTCCTTAGCATCCTCCCTGCTGAGCAAGGCTCACAGAAGAGCCGTGTGCTGCTGCCATCCCCCAGCAACTGCTGGCTGCCACGTCAGGTTAGAAATAGAAACTGCCTGTTGAGCCCCAGAGCCCTTCCCTCTGCTTCGCTGCCACTCATCTGGGGGGCCCGCCTGTGCTGCCCTAGTTGCTGGGGCCTCTTGGGATGGGCAGAGGGCTGCAGGAAGCCAGTCTGCCTGGGAGTTCCAGGGCTGGCCCTGGCCAGGGCGCCTTGGGGTGACCACCCGCGTGGTCAGGGCCTGCGTCTGGCTCGAAGCTTCAGGGCATCCACTCTCTCAGCAGCTGCTTCATGAGCCTCGGGAAGGTGGGAAGGTGATGGGACACTGGCCTGGCAGGGTGGCTCACCGGGCCACCTGCAGATTCTAGGCTCCCCCTGTGGAGGGGCTCCCTAAATGCATGTTGAGCTGAGTTGTAAACACAGGACAGGGCCTTGGTACAACTTCAGGGGCCGCGTGGTGCTTTCCTTTCTCCTCACTAACCCCCCCGCCCCTCAATCTCTCCCGTCCTCTTCCCATTGCCCTAAAGGACTCTGTGCTCCTTCTCCCCACTCACGGTTATCTGCCCTGGGGAGAGCTGAATGTCAGGAGTGAGGTGTGGATTTTGTGTGACCCTACAGAGCAGGGAAAGACGAGAAGTGGCCTCCACCAAGGAGGTATTCTGAAGCCACAGGCCCATGGAAACCATCTGCCCTCCATTCCTGCCTCCTGACAGATGAATCAAGCCAAGATGTCCAGTCATGCTGACTGATTCCCTTCCAGACGGGCCTGCCCAGGCTGTGTGCCCCCAGAGCCAACGCACCCTTTCCCTGGGCCTGTGAGCCCTGGCCCTGCTCCTCCTGTTCCTGAGGCTGTGTCCAAGCCCAGGGTATCACGCTGACACAGGCACAGTGACACGGGCCCAGCAGGGTGTGGTGAAGGAAGTCATTTTTATTCGTGGTAAACAGGATAGTCAGACAACAACAGTGTAGACACTTCTCAGTTATTTACAAGTGGATTCGTCTGCATTCTGGATAATCCATGGCTTTCTCCCCCCAAGGTGGGCTTGGTTACCAAGGGGAGTTAGCAGTAAGAAGGGAACTAAGAGTTACTGAGACTGTACTATGTACCAGGTGTTATGACAGGTACTTTACCCACATTAATTCATGTCGTTGTCCCCCAAACCTCATCTGTCCATATTTTTATCCTGTTTGCTCTTGAGGAACTAAATCTCATGAACTTTAAATAAGTCTCACTTGGTCACAAGGTTAAACTGTCCTAGCCAAGCTCCTGACGGGTCTGTCTCGCTCCAGGCATTGCCATCCTCCTACTGTGTGTGTGTGCGCGCGCGCGCATGTGCGTCCCGCAGGAAGAGGGCCCCCTTTCGGATTGTCCTTCTCACAGTGCACGTGGGATTTGAGGCTCCTGAAGTTCCCCCACTGGCAAGTTTCTTCAGATAGCTGTGAATTTCTGGGGCATTTTAAATCAAAGTGGTCTCAAAGATTTCCATGTAGTTGTTGTTTTCCACTTACTCTCATAACTGCCTGGACTGTGGAAAGGGGATGCTGGAACTGTTACCAGTTGGGAAGCTGAGGGTCAAAGGAGGACATAAATCCAGGAGCGGACCCCTTCTCTGCATTTGCACCGTGACATCTGAACCCCTGCAGTCCCGTCTCCTGCCAGGGTGAGGTCGAGGCCTCCTGCTCGTCTCTCCGCTCCCATCCTTGCTGCCTCCCCGCTGTCCCAGCCAGCGTGATTTTCAGACAATGTTATTCCTATGCTTGGAACCCCACGATGGGTCCTCATCATGGGTGAAAACCAACACCCTTATAGCAGCCTACAAGGCCCTGCGCGGTCTGCACCCAGTCCCCACCTCTCCGATTTTATTTTGCATAGTTCCCTCCCGACTCCTTCCACTGGTCTTCTTGCTGCTCCTGGAAAAGGCCAGGTGCTTTCTTGGCTTTGCACTGGCCATTCTCTACAGCCGGGTGACTTCTGGTATCTGACTGTCTCCCTTTAAGTCTTTGCTCCAATGACCCCAATAAGGAGGCGTGCCTTGAATGTCACTGTCCCCCACCCTGATCCTCCTTACCCCGCCATCTATTCTTTTGTCCAGACTACTTACCATGTTTTAAGATATCATGTAATTTACTTTAGTTGCAGTTAGATGTAGGCTGTACAAGGCCTCTTCTGTCCACTATACATCCCAAGTACCTAGAACAGTGCCTGGCACACAGTAGGCATTTCAATAAATACTTGATGAATGAATGAAATCACATATCAGGTCAGTGAGGGACTCATGACTAGAACCTGGTGTTTTACTGCCAAGATAAGGATCCCTCCAAATATTTTATGTTAGAAGAAAACAATTTTCTTTTTGGAGATTAATCAGAACGTAACATGAGCGTAGAAAGCAGAAGAGAAGCACCACAGATACTGTGCATGAAATATGCATTGTATCGTCTCCTGCTGTCTGCATCTTTCCCAGGAGGAGAGCGAGACTCAAAGTACAGAAATGCCCATGGCCCCAACAACTCAGATTGAACTGGGTTTACCTTCAGGTCCCTGTGGCCTCAAAGCCTCTTTCCAATGTGTTCTTGGAGGAAACAACACTGATAACCTAGCTGTTTGCCCCTTACGTTCCTGCCAGCTGGGTGGAGAACCAGACTTGATGCTGAGCTCACCTCCTCTGGGCTCTGTTCCCCTCCCCCAATGTCACTGGGTTGGCCCTCCCTCCTTTCCTGTGTGAGGCCTTGGGCGGAGCTCATTAGTCAGGTTCTGGTGCTTCCCATGTTCTAGCCAAAGTAAGCCAGGAGGTTACAAAAAAGCAACTGCAGGCTATGGCTGCTTACTGAAGGGCACCACTGTGGTCCTCCCTTCTGCAGTCAAGCTTAGCTGTTGGTTCCCTTGAGGGACCTGCAGAGGGCATGATCGAGACCAATTTAGTGTTTTTGTCCTCCTGCAAGCTCCTCCCCAATACATCCTTCCAGCTGTTGAGTGCCCATGAGAACCTGGTTTGAAAGCTTCCCCGACTGAGCGTCCACCCACACCTTTCAGAAGGACTCACTGTCCAGATCGTGTTGAGGGCCATTCAGGATTCAGTGAAAGGTGGATTTGTCTTGTCACTCAAGGAGCTTCTGTTCTACTTGTGGAGATTAGGTATCCTGTATAGAATTACTAATATTACACAGCCACAGAGCAGGAACGTAAATGTAACCCATGAGCTATGTGCTATGGACGTTTCCTCGGTCGGTATTTTGGAAAAGACTCTATGCATGCAAATGAGGTGTCCTTTGAAACTCAGAGAGAGAAGTGTGGGCACTGTGGCCCACTGATGGTTCATGCAGTGCGAGGGGCACCATCTGACTGCAGGTTTTGTGACAGGAATAGCATTAGCTTTGATTGTGAAGGAGCAGCACGCAGCCTGGGTGATGGTGGCTCACAGCACTGACGGTAGATACACCTTTTGCCCATGTTGGCCAGGAAAACCCTCCCCTTGGCTACTAGGAGGTGAATAATTAGGAACATTGAGTACACCTTTCACCAAGGCTTTGGAAGTTTCCATGGAGACAGGGAGGCTTCACTTAGGCTTTGTGTGGTGATTTAAGGGCATCTGTCATCCTTGCTGGCTCTCGGTTCCAAGGGACCCACGCTGCTTCACTTCCCTCAGCCTCGGGTCCTCATGGGCTGCACAGAAGTTGGCAGGGTTGTAACAGGGCCCAGTGGGACTGAACTAGTTCCTCTTGCAGCTCTTGGATTTCATGTGCCACTGAGTGTTACAGAGTTATAATTCTGCCTTCCAAGATATTAATTAGACAATGAATTCAGCACCTGATATGGGACTGAATAGTGAAGCTTCAGAGAAGAGACAGTCTGATGGAGACCCGGCCCTTCTTAAGGTCTAGTTCCAACCTCCCCACCCAACCTCTTCTCCTAGAAGACATTCTTTCTTCACTGCCAGGCCCACTGTACTCCTTTTTTTCTGAGTTGTTCCTTTGGCAGTTTCCTGGAGGTCAGGGGTCAGATGTCATCATTTGAACCCCCTGCAAGCGCTGGCACTTGTTCCCACACATGCTCAGTAAACCAGCTGGTGTGAGAGGACCCGAAACTGCTTTTGTGAAGAGAATCAACAACCAGGAACTCGCAGATTAAAGGACCAAGGGTCCCTTTCTTGGGGCCTCCTAATGTACTGACCAAGCCTAGGATCTCATCCACATAATCTTGCTGGCTTTTCCTCAAGAGACTTGACTCTGAACTCCAGCACCGAGCTCGCTATTTTCCAGTAGGTGGTCTGTTTGCAGACTTACTTGCTTATACTCAAGGCCTGCCTGTGAGAACTATTAATTCAGATGATCTAATCAAAACCACACAGGAGGCTTTAGTGACGCTCCTCTGCCTGCTGCTCTCCTCCGCTGCACCCTGATTCTGTTTAAAGAAGCCCAGCTATTTTTCCAGGAACTTGGAGAAGGCTGCTGGAGGAGGAGGCCAGCCTCCTGCCATGGCTCTATGTCCCCACTGGCCTTCTTTCATAGGTGACATCAGGTTTTATCCGGACCAGAACTCTCCAAGCAAACCTTTCCCAAGAGCCCCTAAAGCCAGCCCTTTCTTCCGATTGAGGACCTTGTGTATATGAAAGATCTCAGCCTTGAGATGAACATTTTCATTTTGTTGGAACCTGGAGCCCTGAGGAGCAGCGTGGCCCGTGAGGAGAATGCAGGGTCTCGTGACTGGAAGGGGCCCTGGGGCCTCTGGGCGCTGCATGTGTACTTCACCTGGGCCTGGCCACTCAGGTGCCATCACTGTGTGCCCTTTTCCGTAAATACATCTCGCTTCCATCCAGAGCGAAGCAGAAGAGACAATAAGCAAGAGAATAGTCTATGCAAATTCAGGGGCTTGTGAGGGGCAGAGGAGGGCAGAAGGGTGGCATCGGAGAGACATGCTCTGGCAGCTTCAAGGCTCCGTTCCACTTTTTAGGTCAGACGTTAGGTTCATTAGAATTCTTCCTGTTACGCTTCATAACTCTCATAACATATATGTTGTAAATGTCCTTTTCTGTGTATTCAATAATAAGCTATATGAGGGTATAGAAAAGAGATCCTGCAGATTCTGTGGTCAAATAGACCAGGGTTTGAATCTTGTCTGCCACTGACTGGCGGTGTGGGTCTCGGATGGATAATATAAGCTCCCAAAACCTATGTTTGCTCATCTGCAAAGTAGGGGTTGCAGCCCACAATTAATAATTCAGTTGATGTTTGGGGTATGTATTAAAAGCAAAGTACAGTGTGTTATGAGAGCATAACGAGGTGGAAGCAAACCTAGTTGAAGAGGGATGGGTGGGAGTGGGGTGGTCAGGGAAAACCTTGAGAAGGCGATGTTTGAGCTGTGTGTTGATAGGCAGCTAGTTTTTAGGATGCAGAGTTAGCCCCTGGATTCACGTGCCCTCGTACTAGGTCCTGTGGGGAATGTGAGAGCAGTGTTGCAGAGAGGCACGGAATTTCAGAGCCACAGAGGACTTCGGAGCACATTATACAATCCACCATCTTCTACCCTCAGTCTTCTGAAAGAAATGAAGCTCAAGAGATAATGTGACTCGCCCAGGCCCCTCAGCTAATGAGCGACAGAACTGGACTAGAAAACTTAGCGCCCCTGTTACGATAACGCCCTTCTAGAGCTTTACGTGCTCCATATTCAGTCTCCACTAACATCTCGGTGCCCTAAGTACTGTAACTATTCCTTGTTTACAGGTGAAGGAACTTATGCCCAGAGTGGTTAAGTAATCCCCTCAAGGTCCTACAGCTCAGGGTAGAGTCGGGCTTTAAACCCAGTCTGACCACATTCCCAGTTACTACCTTGCATTTCCTCCTGCCAGAACCCCTGCTTGCAGTGTTTCTGCTGAACTGTGACATTTCCCCTGTCCTCATGGAGCTATGGTCTTTTTGGAGAGAAGGGTCGGCCCCGGGGAGTCAGTCAGTTCATTTCTCAGGCTTCGTTTTCTTCCCTGGCAACAGTGCAGAAGAATGAGGGTGGGTGGTGCAGTGTTCTCGGAAGTCCACCGGATGGTAGGTGGAGTTCAGAGCAGTTGCTGACGACTCTGTCACCAGCAGGCAGAGGAGTTCGGATTGTGTCCCAAGGCAATGAGGAGCCAGTGTGAGGTTCTGGGCACCGGAACATGAAGAAGAAAGTATGGCTTTAGGAAGGTGGATCCCAAGAGGCGTTTACCTTCCAATTACGTTTTTCTGGAGACTGGCCTCCCAGGAGGACATGCCTGGCTGCTGAGGTCCATGGAACCTGTGCTCTAGGAGTTCTTGATAGGGGGACTCATCGTCATTGGTTGCATCCATGTCTCTTTTCAGATGAGGAAGGTTGAGTCATAGTTTGGACTTTTAGCAAGTTCTAGCTCCTGCCTGGAGTCCCCTCTTTGAGATGTTACTTCCACTTCCACTCTCTCTACCTACTGTCCTCTCTACCTACTGTCACCCGTCCCTCCATTTATTCCCAATATTTCTACCCATCTCCTACTGAGAGACCAAGGGATCCTGGATGGGATTTCATAATTGGTATTGCTGGATGTTCTTCTAAGTCGGTGCATTATCTTAAGTTAATCTTTATTTCAGAATTATGAGGAAATTCCTGTAGAAATGTTCTTCATATGAGTTTCAGAAAAATGTTTGTTTTCTCCTTCTCTTGGCCCTCCCCTTAATTTGCATAATGATTAGAAAACAATACTGCCACCTAGTGGGAGTCCAGAGTGTGACCTTCAGAGCTCCTCCTGACCCCAGTACATTATTTCTGTGACTAATAGTTAAACTAATGAGCAGTCCTGAGTGCAGTGTTTTTCCCAGTTTACGGCTCCAGCTGGATTTTCAGGTCCCCTTTCCACTCTCTTAAAGCTTGCAGTTGCAAGTCTCAGTGGGCTGTTTGGTGTACACCAGACAGGAGCTTCGGAAAGGTGCAGGAAGCTCTCTCTACTTTCCCCTACCTCTTACAGCAGTCTAATGATGTCAGTACCCATACATCCACTTACAGGTGAGGAAATCAGGCTCAGAAAGTTTAGCTCGGCACCTTTTTGAGCACCTCACACTTACCCGAACCATGTAGTCGCTCTCCTAGGTGGTACATGGATTGAAGCCTGTTTTGCTCTAAAAGTATACTATCCAGACACAGAGGCACAGCGTTGTCAGTCCTGGCCGTCTTGCAGGAGGGGGAGACCTTTGCACCCTGAAGTAATCCAGCAGACTGCCTGGATGGAGGAGGTGGGCCTGGAGCTGGGATTTGGAAGATTGCATGGGAGGAGAGCATTTGGTGGGTGAAGGCTCAGAGGTGGCCCAGGAATGGAGTGTCTGGGGGCAAGAACGGGCTGCCGGTCCAGAGCTGAGCCTGGTGTTATGGATGAAGGCCCAGATACAGAGTCTTGAGAGCTAGTTGGGGGCTCCAGGGAGTCACTGTATCCACCCCCATGTGACATTTATAAATTGAGAAGTAATACATGCTTGACGGAAGAAATTGAAACAATGCAGTAGTACATAATGCAAAAAAAAAAAAAAAAAAAATCTCCCTTCAGTCCCATCCTCCCCCAGAAAACAGAATTAATAATTCAAAGCTTGGTGTATGTGCTTCTAGAAGATTTCTTATGCCTGTAAAATTAAATACATAAATATGTCCACTCATATATACATGTCAATATATACACAGATATAATGAGTTACTTTAAATAGGCTTATTTTCAAACTACAATTTTATAATTTTCTTGTCATAAAAAACTCAAAAATGTATTGAAGTCATTTTTAGCTGTAAAATCTTTTGCTGTTGAAAATTTTGAACATATATAAAAATAGACTAAGTCTGCTCTTCCAGCTTCAACATTTGTCAAGACCTGACCAATCTGGTTTCTCTGCTACCCTCTCCGTAGGTTTCCCCCAACTGGATTATTGCAAAGAAAGTTCCCACCATCATACAACTCATCTGCAAATACATTTGTATCTATCTCAAAAGATAAAAACACTTTTAAAAATATATAACCACAATATCATTATCACAGAAAGAAGCATGGGTTTTGTTATATAAATCAAATATCTAGTCAGTATGCACATTTTTCCAATTGTCTCGTAAATTTTTTTAAAGCAGCTAACATGTTTGAGTCATGATTCAAATAAGGTCCATACTATTGCATTTGGTTGATGCTTTTTAAGTCTCTTTTTATTCTTAGGTTTCTACTCTTTCCTTTTCCTTTTTCTGTTTTTGCCATTCATTCACTGAAGAAAGTAGTCACTTGTCCTGTAAAGTTTCCCGCATTCTTGGTTCTGTTGACTGGATCCCCGTGGTGTCTTTGTACATGTTCCTCTGTCCCTGTATTTCTTGTAAACAGGTGGTTAGTTCCAGGGTCTTGGGCAGAATCAGATTTGATTTCTTGGCGAAAAGGGTGGAGCTTTTTAGGGAGAAGAATGAAGTGACCAAGAGCAAGAGTGGTGGCTTTAGGAAGGAAGACACTTCCCTGGCTTCCCCAGGCAGTCCCTTGGATTTGCAGGTGGGAGATAAAGAGGGTGCACCCCAAACCTCCATAAGGTTGACTTCCGGGATGCTTAGATGCTGGGAAGTCTCATCTTATCTCACCTTCCATAGGGGGCCTCTGGGACCATCTGATCCCACCATCGGGTCATCCGGAGCTGACCAGCAACTGGCTCTTGCAACAAATGGAAGTTTCTAGTTTTCTCCTCTTGTGGTTTTGCACTGACTTTCTTCCCTTCCTCCCATAAGTCATATATCTTCATATAAACAACATAAAAATGCTTTTCTCTCCTCTTCTCAGCCAGTTTATCCAGTTGACACTGCCAAACCACTGAGAACAGCTTACCTGTCTCAGCTCGGAGCTGGGAAGAAGCTGGACGGTGTTTGCAGAAATTGCCGGTGCTATTGAAATACTTTACACATCGTATCACAAACTCGAGCAGGAGAATCACTTAATTTAGAAATTAAATGACAAGCTCCAAATCCCACTTCCCACCCCATCCCCAGAGCCCATCTTCAGCCACATTTTTCATAAATGGTCATTCCCAGTTTCTCAATACCTTTGATTAGCCGCCCTCCCCCAACCATGGGAATAAATCACATTTCTTAAAGACAATTTGGTTGTTATTTTCTATGAATCAAAGGCCCGGGAACAGAGCTGCTAATGCAGGGCTTCCATGCAGACATGACATTGAAGCAACTGCACTTGATCATTTAATTTGCTGTGTAGGTCTTAACTCAGTGAAACAGATGCTTTTCTGTAGGCCATCTGCAATATTAAAAATAGTTTTTCATCACTTTTCTGAGTTCCTAGGAGTCTGGGGTACCAAAGGGTGGGGTTCCTTTTCTTAGTTACTACATTCATCAACCTCCTCACTGGGGGGAACCACAGGAGATAACCTGGCCCGGGGTTCTGCCTGACCCATCCCCACCTCAGTCCCTTCACTTAAAAAACAAAGTCATTCTCTGAATCCTAGATGAGTCACATCATTTCTCAGAATCAGTAAGTAGTAAATGGAGGTGAAGTTTGAGCCCAGTCTTTGGGTATGTCTGTTTAGTCTTTATCAAAATTTTTGTTATTTCTTATGATTTATGCACAGAGGTCGTCCGTAATATCGGGCATCCTTCATCTATGCAGCCTGTGAGTTGGGGATTATTCCTCCTTCATCTGCCATATAAACTCTTTTGAGCTGAGTAAAAGGAGGAATACTTTCTTGACTAAGCTACCAGCGCTTCACCAGGCCTGTTCTTTCTGTCACTCTTCTGTCTCTGGCCCAACAAGTGCTCACAGGCTCAGCTGCCCACTTCCTGGGACCCTGTGTTGATTCTGGAGACCTTGTTTGCGTTCCTTTGTGGAGGCAGTGTGATACGCTGAAACCAACCCCAGCCAGACTTAGGTTCAAATCCTGAGTCCCTCCTTGGTAGCGATGTGGTGTTTGAGTCACTTAGAGTATAATCCTCAGTTTCTTTATCTTTAAAATGGGCAGACAGTCCCTGCCCCAGGACTGGGGTGGCCACTCCAGACTGTGCATCTCCAGCCCTTGGCGTACACCATATGCGCACTAAGTGGTGTTGTTGTCACTGTGGAGAGGCCAAGCTGGATCCAGCCTCCAGGGAAGGGGGGATGAGAGGGACCTAAGATAGAAGGCCAGTGTTTTCTGGATAATGTATGCTTTTGTTTGACCTTAGATTTGGGAAAGATGGTTGTTTTTTATGAACTACTCACTTTTCTTCCTCACAGGCTCTAAACCGCGTTGAGATAATCAGCTCTTTGTCATACGATCTCCGGAGTGATTTTTTGGCTTTTGGTTACATACACATGGATATGCACGTGTGCACACACAGCAGGGGCCAAACTCAGCAAACCTCTCCCCACAGGCTGGCCTATGCTTTCTGTTAAGTCGTCAGTCACGGTCTCATCGTGTTCGAGTCCACAGAGCAGACGGGGTTAGAAACGGTTCGTGAGAAGTATCTCCTCCGTGGGCCCTACTCAGGGACTTCCGCTTTATGATTCTGTTACTTTTTGTCCCAGCGAGTTTTGCTCCTACAGCTTCAGGGTAATCCATTTATTTTCACGCTCCTTCCCAATCCAAATTGGATTACACGTGTACAAACAGCTGTGCACTGGCCCCAGCGGCCAGCGCTCGCCCCCGGGCTGGTGCTCGGCGGCCTGGGTCCTTGGGCGGGCTTGGGCGGTTTGTTTATTTTCAATTGCAGCTCTAAGTGCCGGAATGACTTCTACCTCCTTTCCACACAGCCATCTCGAAACCCGCTTTGTTCCCGGGTTACGGAGGACAGGTACTCAGGGTTTTCATTAGTTGTGGTAAGAATGCCAGTTCTCTTGGGATTCACCCTGCTGGTTTTGCTGTCCTGTAGTTAGCCTTTTTATTGAAAAAAAATTTTTTTTTTAATTCCTGTGTGCATTTGTGCACACACACACCCGCACCCACCCTGAAGTTTACCTTATTGTTGTTGTTCCAGGGACAGAGAGACCCCACCAGGTAAAGTTAAAAGGAAAAGAGGATAAGGCCCCAGGTCAGGAGCTGTGTGTGGTTTCCTTAACTGGGGTTCAGCTTTTCTTTCCCTGGGAATTCTATCTGCATTGTCTTTTTTTACTTCACGTTTACCTTTGGTTGCATCAAAGTGGTTTTCTTACTGCTCAATCCCACCTCCAGTAACAGAGATAGAATTCACTAGAACACAAGGTAGGCTCCACGTGCCAGCCAGGAAGACATTTTTCCTTGGTCTTCCAGATGTGGGGGTGTTCAGTGTCCTGTCCTGTCTTCTGTTCACAGGTGGTGTTTCTCTTGGCGTGGACCCTACGCCGTCAGTGTTAGAATCTTCCAGGAGCCGGGGAGTGTGCACATGCTTGAGCTCTACTCCAGACTTAAGTCTGAATCTCTAGTGGCGGGGCCCAGGACTCTGTGATAGGAAAGTCCCAGAAGCAGTGTTGGTCCGTAGATTAAATGCCATCACGGAAGATAATGCTGGTGCCTGTATTCGTTTCTTTCTTTCCCTTGGAGGCTGTGACCGTGAACCCTGTCAGGATCCAACCGGCAGGCAGTTTTTATTTCATTTCAGTCACTCACATGTTCATCCACACACACGTCTCTATTCCCAGCATCTTTTCACTGGTGCCAGGATAATTCTGTGCCTGTCCTCAAGGAGCTTGGTGTCTAGTTGAAAAGGTAAGTTGTGCTCATATTAAAAGACAGTTGAAGGCAGAGAAGGCTGAGTGCAAATGTGCGGCATACACTGAATTTTAAAGGAAGGGAGAGGTGTTGGCCTCCTGCGCGGTCCTGAGGAAGATGGCGTAGGGTGGGAGGTAGGCAGGAAAGCGGTCCTCAGAGGGAGCATGTGTACTGTGGCCCATTGTGGGTGAGGAGGGGCTCCTAGCCGACCAACAGAGCAGGCAGAATCGGGCTGGTTGTGAAGGAATGTGATTCTTGGAGAAGGCTTCCTTTTGGAGAGCTTAAAAGATAATCAGATTAGTTGGCATTTAGGGGCAAAAATTTGGCAAATCATTGTTATAATCAGGATCATGTTGAGATTTGCAGTCAAAATACAATTTCCTAATTTGGCCCATTCTTCCCTTTCTTTAGTTCAGGGTGCCCTCCAGTTCTACAATCCTCATTCCATGTGGAGGGTCTGAAGAAGACTGGAGACAGGTCTCCAGTGTAAAGTGTAGACAGGACATCCCATAACAACAAAAAAGACTTTTATTATGAAAAATTGTGAACACATACAAACATTATCATAACTTTTATTTAACAATGGAAAACCTATCCCCCAAGGCAATATTGTATAGTTCAAGAACAGAAAAAAACTAATCTATGGAGATAGAAATAAAAATGAGGGTTGCTTCTGGTCGGGGGAGAGGATGACTGGGAAGGGGAAGGAGAGAAGTTTTGGGGATGAGGGTGAGGTTCCTTGTCTTTATTGGGGCTTTCGTGACTCAGGTGTCTACATTTTCCAAACTTAGCAAACTGTGCACTTAAGATCTGAGCATTGCACTGTATGTAAATCTGCCTCAAAAATACTCTTCCTTTCCCCCTAGTTTTCTTGCCGTTCTCTGATCGCATCAAGGAGAAACTCTCCAGGTGGGGCCAGAGTGTTGACTGCATCTCTCTAATACTTACCTCCCTTTTAAAGCAAAAGCAGAAGGTTTCAGAAGAATCTTATTTTGTTTTCTATTGTATAAAAATAATTAGTTGACCACTGATACTAGCTTTCCTGAGTAGCATTATGTTTTTTAAGAAGAAGAGATATAAGTGGTAAGCGGATCGAGTGGACACTGCGAGGTGGTATGTGAGTGGCGGGCATTTGAGAAACACGAGTGGAATTGGGAGGTACTCCTTCAGGGTGCCCCGTGGGACAGAGGAGAAGGGTCTGTTCTCATTCGGAGTCTCCCAGACGTGACTTGTCGAGTTCTGTTTTGTTTTCTGAACTTATGGTAGTCGTTCCCCGCAGTGCCAGCAGCAGCGGGAGCCGGCTGTTGGGATTAGGGCACCTGTGGTGGACTGGGGGCAATAACGAAGGCCCAGGAAGTAGAGTTGATGGGAGGAGTTCAACCAGAAGCAAAACTCGGACCTTCACCTCACATGTAGCACAGGGTGACTGGGAGGCCTGGCTATGCTGTCAGAGTAAAGTAAAAACAGGGTCACAAAGTGGTCTTGAACCCTCTTCCTCACTCACCTGTTACTGTGCACCTCAGTACCTCCTCGGGCTCTGCTGCAGGAACAGGTTACAGCTGAGCTGCCCAGGTGCTGCCGGGGCCAAGTCTCACTGCCCTGCTGGGTCATCTCTCCGGGGACTCGTGGCCTTCCATAGACACATGATGGAGATCTGTAATTGAAATGAATAATGTACAGGGAACATCAATTGCAGCCTTCCAGTGACTTATTTATGTCCTGTTCTGCTGCTTGCCCTCTGGTGTCAGGGATCCTGTGCTGTTCAGGTCAGCTGTCGGGCGTCTTTGTGTATCCCTGGTCTGCCCAGACTGTAGAATTCACCCCAAGTCTCTGGAAGGAGTTCAGGTACCAGCTGCTGTTTAACCACCTCAACCACAAAGTTCCTAGAAAACTGTAACATCAGCAAATTTGGATCCCTTACCCCACCTGGATTTCTGTATGCCATTACCATGCCCACTTCGTCTCTTTCTGGCTTCTCCTAGTACCTCCTTCCAGCCATGCATCGTATCTTTAAGTTTCATCTGCTTGTGACTGACCTAATTTGCTGCAATAAGACAAGGTAAATGCAAAGGGCCTGGCCTCTCTCCCAGGGACAGAGCAGGCCTTTGGGGCACAAGCAGGTTTCTCTCAAGCAATGGAGACTCAAGGGAGAAAGCAGAGTATTTTGTGTGAGAAGTCAGAGGTGGGGGCAACATGGCAAGTGTCCAAGTTCATTATCAAGTAGCAGTAAACCTTCCTAGGAGTTGACCATGTGCTGCATGGATTCTAAGCACTAGGTTTGTACTAATCCTGCAACAACCTCCCAAGGCAGCCACTCTTATTACCCCTGCTTTACGCAGGTGGAAACCAAGGGCTCAGAAGGCTTACATCACTTGCACAAAATTGCAAGGAGATAGTAGAGCTGGGAGTCAAACCCAGGCAGTCTGCTTCCAGAGCCTCGCAGGGGGCCATGAAGCCAGGGTCTCAAACGCATCAGGATTTCCCAGGTGGTTGCACTGGGAACTAGGATCCCATGGGTTTGGGAATCTGCACATCAAACAGAGACCCAGAGTGAATTCTACCTGCTATTGTGTTTAGGAAGTTCTGCACCAGGCCATTTGTAATGAAGTGCTGTCCCTCTGCTGGGCGGAGCCTGCGTGTGGGTGTAGGCTTTGCTGGAAACATGCTGGCAGTGGCTTCCTGACTGTTCAGTTTGTGTTAGCTACCACAGAGCCTAGCCCTAGGAGCTGGGCCAAAGTGGGGTTCCAGGTCCAAGAGGCTGGTTAGCAGACCTACATAGTTTGGGGGATGGATTTGGGGAACAAATCAACATCCTATGAGAATAAAACATAATGGAGATGGGGGAGGGGCTCACTTACCCCAGGAGAGCAGCTGGGGGCTCCACACTAGCCCTCAACACTGGGTGAGGAGGGCCACAGAGCCAGCGAGTGGTTCGGGGGAGAGGAAGTTCACTTGCAGCGCCGAGTAGGTTTCCAAATGGTTCCCTAACCAGGTGTTTCTTGGGACTTTGATGGGAGGGGGAGGTAACAAGACTGTAGCTACCAAGAGCTTTCAGCCAGGGGTGTCTCATTTTATCTTTGTAATATATTTGGGTTCCATATAAGATTTCACTTGGAGAGGGAAAAACATTAAAAACAATGGCCTTATTGTATAAACAAAGTAAACCTGACAAATTGTTTAAGTATTCGGGATTCAGGTTATTATCCATATGAGTTTTGCATTTAAAAGAAGTATCTGGAGGGTGGGATGTGTGGCCCCGGGGGAGACGGTGTTCTGCACAAGGAATTACAGGTTTGGAGATGCTGTGCAGTGGAGATAGAGTTAATGGGAGGTCCCCAGAGCACTGGACCCTACCAGCCAAGTAGGAATCCCCTGGGACGTAGCTGTGCCTGGTCTTAGGTTTTCAGAGTTGGTCTGTGCCCTGGTGCCAAGAAACCCTGTGCTCAGGATTGTCCATTGCGTTTCTCGGGCCTCACTACCTTCTGACTCTGACAGTGATTTTTTCTTGGTAAAGCTGAGGTTTTTCCTGCTAAAAGGTCTCCTGCAGATGCCCGTGGCTGCCAGGAAATGAGGCATTCTGGGTGGCTGCAATTGCCAAATAGCTAAAGATCCAT
Organism: Desmodus rotundus; assembly: GCF_022682495.2. Lineage (NCBI taxonomy): Eukaryota > Metazoa > Chordata > Mammalia > Chiroptera > Phyllostomidae > Desmodus > Desmodus rotundus. The sequence goes on from NC_071391.1 coordinate 124,632,926, forward strand.
CTCCTTAATCTCACTTGCTTTTTATTATTACTATTTTGGAAGGAAGAAGTCATCACATACATTTCAGCTTCCACAGGTAACATAATGAACTCTGGGCTGTTCTTAGGGTTGTTGGTGATGTGGCACCTTGATCTGCACATAGTACCTTTATTGCAGAACCCCGACCAATGCTTCCTTGTGCAGTCTGCACTTACTTCAGCTTTTCTGTCTCTTCCCTATTAGCAGTCACTTGTCACTGCAGTCAGGGGACCCGCTTCTAATAGTTTCTCTCCTCTTTTCTACCCGCCCCCTCTATCACTTCTAATTTGCTTGATTCAAATCTCCTGCCGGTTTAGGAGCCAGATAAATGATCTTTGTTTGAACAGTGTATGAAATGAAACGAAACAAGCTCCCTATAAGGGCCCGAGGGACGTTCATCCTGAAGGGATGTTCGTGGACATCATAACGTGGAACTTAATTGCTCATCCAGATGCCTTTTTTACTTCCTATTTAAGGTAGAAAAAGTAGTACTGTCATTTGGGTGTCTAGGTCTAAAGAAATAGATGAAGATAAATTTTCAGAGGTCTTCATCTTCATAGGTTCAGGATAAGTCGATCAGAGAAGTACATTGACTTAGATTAGTGGTCCTCAACCCTGGCTGTATTTTGAAGTACTATTGGAATACCAGGATCAGCCCCATCCCAAGCCAAGGAAGTCAGAATCTGCGGGGGTGAGTCCCAGGCATTGATATTTCTACAAGTCTCCTTGACATCCTAACATGCAACCAGGCTGAGAACAACTGATCCAGGCCCTGGCAAAACCTCCGTGCCGAAGGCCTGTGTTTTCAGTCCTGGCTCCCCAGGAGAACCACCTGGAGGAGCCAGGAAGGCTTGAAAATCTCCCTGCCAGCACTTCCTAATGAGCAGTCAGGGTTGAAAACCACTGCTTTCAGATTTTTTTTTTTGACCTGTAATATCACTCTTTATTAATCTGTCTTCTCTGAGAGGCTCGGAAATCTTTTCGTGTAGCCGTGTTTTTCTTGGAGATGATGACAATCTTTGTCTTTAGACTAGCTTTAGAAGTCTACACGAAGATGGTGGCACTTGTCCCTCTCGGTGCGACATGAAGGAAAGGAGAGTTGTGATCAAACCCCTTGGACACCACAGCTGTGCCTCTGACCGCGAGGGTGGAAACCCGGAGAGCGGCTGTGTGCTGCAGGGGCTCTCCAAGTGGTCTGTGGAAGGACCAGCTTTTGTGATGGCTGCCTGGGCAGAGCGCGCTTGTGGAACCGCCTCCGTCGTTCACGTTTGTGCTTGCTAAAATGCACATAGACGTAAGTGAGAGCGTCATCCTTCAGCCTTCAGATTAAACGCACAGCTGAATGAGGGACGCTGGAGCTAAATCAGCGCAACACAATTCTGCAGGCTCGCGTGAAAGCAGTGCTTTGGACTGAGATTCAGGCACAGGGATCATGAGGATGTGTGTCCCGGGACCAGAGTGTGAGCAAGCATGCAGGATGCACCCAGAAAAACACACACGTGCAGAAAAATCCCACTGTTTTAGATTCTCGAATTCACTGTGAGGGCCTGTGATATATTTAGCCTTGTTATCAGTGCTTAGAGCAGGTTTTCAAGGCTCGTAGGATGTATCTATTAAAATAACCTATGTGACTTGAGTTGCTGCTCACTATAATATTTTTTTTCCACTGAAATACAATGAGAGGAAATGGGGCTCCAGGAAGTGGCCGTTATATCAGGGGATCCAAAGCAGCACAGGGCCGCTCCAGTATTTACACACATTCTGGCCATTGTGCTTGCAACCTTGGGTAACCCTCCGCTTTTTTCTGCTCCTTTTTAATCTTCTGCAGACTTGGAAGGTTATCACTCTTGAGGAGGGATGTACTGAGCTCTGGGCATTGTGGAAATTGATCTGTGGACGCATTTTATATCTCTTTCTGTGCCTTCCTTGGAAGTTTTCAAGGTCGTTGATTCTCTAGCCAAGCAGCTGACAGTATAATTTTATGGTCTCGATGGGGGCAGGGGTGGAGAGGGGGTGGGAGATGACTCTCGGGGAGACCCAGGCCTGTACTTGATTGGAGACCTCTTCGAAGGCATCTCCTCATCCTCTTGCGTGTGCATCCCCCAGACCCCGCCTTTTGTAGCATACAGCTCACACTTAGATGGCAAAGGAGAGGCTTTTACATTAGCTTGTAGAGATAACCTCTGACTAGTCAGGAGGCTGGGGGTGGGGTAGGTCATGGTGGCCTGCACTCTGCAACCCTCCCCCCACTCGCACGGGATCAGTTTCCCTCGTCCAGTTTAGGTGCCGAGCTTTCTGAGAAAGAGGATCCTAATACTAAAAGGCCGAAATCCACTGCTTAGAATAACAGCACACTAGATATGGAGAAGATCCCAGGACTTGTAGGTCCAGCACTGGCTTTGGAAGATCAAAGGCCACAGCTGGGCAGGCAGAAGTCCCAGTCCAGAGCACTGCTCCCCCCTCCCCCAGGCAGCCCATTCCCAGTCCCCCAGCTGGTCGTGTGCTGGTGAGGTCTTGCTTCCTTCTTTCAGGCACGGCTTTGGGCCAATATGATTCACACCACACTGTGTTTCTACAAATCCCTATTATCTCTCCATATCCTTACTTTCTTGTATTTGTTTCTTGAAGAATGTAGTTGACTAATTGATCTTGAGTAACCAAATAGAAGCCCAACTAATACCTGCTGAATTAAATTTTCCTACCTAAAAATTTTTTAAATCCTCACCCAAGGATGTGTTTATTGATTTGAGAGAGAGAGAGAGAGAAACATCAATGAGAGGGAGAAACATCTATTGGCTACCTCTGGTATACTCCTTGACTGGGGACCAAACCCAGGGATGTGCCCTGACTGGGAATCAAACTGGCAACATTTTGGGGTGCAGGACGATGTTCCAACCAACTGAGTTACCTGGCCAGGGTTAAATTCTGATAGCTTATTTGACCTCAGAATCTTTATGGGTAGCTATGCAAGCAGTTGCGCTTTCCTTAAAGATAGCCTTTTCTTGATGTGGGTTTCGGGCTCATGCCTGCTCCTGCTCATATCTAAGCAGCAGTGAAGCTCAGATGGTCACGGCCGGCGGAAGAGCGTTATGGTTGAGTAGAGACTCCGACCGTGGCCGCCTGGGTTGGAATCCTGGCTCCAGTACCTATACACAAGAAGACCTTTCTGGGTCTCGGCTTTCTCCTCTGTGAAATGAGGACAACGGGGCCTGTGCCATAGGGTGTTGTGAATAACGACAGCCCTGTAGGTGCTCAGTGGACACCTATTAAGCACTCAGTAAATGTCCTGTTATTGTCGCTAGCCACTTCCTATCACTATCCTAAACACATAGCTAGATAAACCGCCCCTCCTGCTGCCCCTTCACTTCTCTTTAGCTTATTCTGCCGGCTTTAATACACCAAGAAAATGGTGGCTGAGTGTGGCTTCTGGCTCCAGATTGTCCAAGATCAGGTCCCACATCCACCACTCATTAATCCGTAACCTCTCCGTCCCTAGGTTTCCTCACTTATAAAAGGGGATTAAGAATAGTTTTTTCCTCCAAGAATTGTTTCTAGGATTGAAGGCAGTTAAGTATTCACAACATGGACTGGAAAGCTCTTTGATGACCGTGAGAAAGCAGTGAAGGACCCTTCCTATTTGTTGACTCTGGGCGAATGGTGAAGACCCATGGCTCTGAATGCCACTTGTTCTCCGTCCATCCTGGGCTTCTCTTCTCTCCCGCTAGTCCTCTTTCTTCTGTCTGTGTTTGATGTGACAGTTCCGGGGGAGGGAGACAAGCTGAGAAAGGAAAAAAGAAGAATGCATACCTAGACTCACCCAGGTCCCCGCTCTTTGCAAACCCCGAGAGCTTCCTGGGGTTCTGTCTCTTGTTTCTCTGCATTGAGAATACCTGATCAATCCAGGTTGTTTTCCTCTGGCAGCAGTGAGGTTTCTGTCAAAAAGCAACTGTAAAGGGCAGCCTCGGCTTACTGATTTTCTCGCTCATGCTCTTGCTTTTACTCCTGCCTAAGTGATGCGGGCAGTTAGCCAGTTCCGCGTGTGGGGTTCTGTTTCTGCAGCCCTGATCTGCACCAACCACTGTGCGCTGACCGAGGCCATCAGGAGCCATCAACAGCAACGATTGTTTACATTTCCCCACAGATATGTGTGGAACCGGGATCCAGGCTCAGCTGAAGCCTGTGCAGTTGCCTGTGAAGGAGAGGACAGGGTCTCCCGCCTACTTGTGAGCCGCCTTGGTCCAGAGCCAGGCCAAAAGGACACTGAGTTGTGGCTGTGCGGGTGGTTGGGTCTTTGCTTTCCTCCGATTGGTTCTGGTTGTGAGTGTGTTAACAGAAACTAATAGATGTAGATAAAGTCCACAGCAGTCCCACACCCCCGTGCCCAAGTCCCAGAGAACATAAGATTCAGAGCATCCCTGAAACATTGCCTCATTATCGTGAGCCACAGCCCAGGGACCCGGCTGGTGACCCAGGGAGACGCAGATGGTCCAGCTTGCTGCAGATGGAATTGTTGAGCAGTCAAGGCAGACTGCTGCCCCAGGAGTGCGGCATCATTGATTTATGAATTATGGCCCTTTTAAACCCTCTGCTTGCCTCCTCAGATATCGACGTTTTAAAAAGTGATTTCTCATGTGGATCCTTTTCAGAAACACATGCACAGTGCCCGAGATTGGCTCTTGTGCCAGAATAAATGGAGTGGCGCACTCTGGGCTGAGGCTTCCTTTGAATAATGAATTATTCAGGGAGAGGTTTTTGTTTTTGAAAACGGCAAATGCATTGGCAGGATAGACAGGAAGGAATTACACTCCGGGTTGGGTTTCTTATCTTTAGGGAGGGGTTAACCATCCTGAATGAAGCAAGAAGCTTTTGCTTCCTCACTCAAGCCTTATTCTATCTAGCGCAGATCTGGAAGCAAACATTTTCTGTGGTTCAAGTGCCTGGGGAAGAAACCAGGCATCGCTGTTGCTAGAAATCTCAGAGCATGAAATGGCCCATCAAAGCCATCCCTAGGGGGGGATGTGTGTCCTTTTCCTTCTGAGGGTCGCTGACTTCCCGTGTTCCCCAGGCAGTGCCAATTTTGGATATCTGAAGCACTGTCCTTCTTCATTTTTAATCATTTGAAATAGTACCTGTCCCCATCATGTATTGTTTACCCGCTGTGTGCTTGGTCACCACTCAGTAGTATAGTGTCTCACTCAATTCTCATGGTACCCTATGGGGGAGGGGCTGTGACTGTCCCCATTTCTTTTTTAACAGGGGAAGAAACTAAACCTCAAAGAAATAGATCACAGAGAGTAGAATGGTTCAGACACAGTTTTTTTGACTTTTTGTTGTAAATGAAGGACACATTCATTGATTTTAGAGAAGATAGGAAGGGGGGGTGGGAGAGAAAGAGAGAGAAACATTAACTGGCTGCCTCCCGTACATACCTTGACCAGGGATTGAACCAGCAACCCAGGCGTGTACCCCAACCGGGTATCAAACTTGCAGCCGCTTTGTTCATGGGACAATGCTCCAACCCGTTTAGCTACCCGGCCAGGGCCAGACACAGTTTTCATTGTTGGTTTGTTGTCATTGTTTCTCAAACTCTTTTCTTTACTCTCTATGCCCCCCACCCTTCCCTGTCTAGAGATAACCTCTGCCAGGTCCGGGAGCCTATTTCCACCGTCCTGAAGAGGTGAGGCCAGTACCTCTTCCTCTGCTCCAGGTGTCCCCTCCTGGGGTTCCCAGAGACTGCAGCACCCATGCTAATGAGCCAGCCTGGCCCCCTGGCCTCATAGTTCCTGGTGCTCCTTGTGGATGCATCTGTTGCAGGGACCATAGCTTGCACCCGAAGTTTCTGCTTTTGAGACATCTTAGCACAGGCCCTTCTGAGTTCAGGCTTCTTCCCTCCTGCCTTCGACCTCTCCTCCTCCTTCACATCCGTGTTGTGTTCTCCCTCACACCTTAACACTTGAACACTCTCAATTTGCTCAGCCTATTGTCTGCTGCTGGCCACACTGGATTCCCTGCTTGGCCCGAAGATCAGAGTCAGCTGCTTCAAAACACACGCACTGGCTCCCTCGGCTCTGATTCCCTCATCAGGGGCTTCCGGGGGGTCGGCCACTCTGGTCCTTGCCCGTCTCACTTCAGTGTCTGCCAACCCCACCCGGGTGGCCAGGAGCAGAGCAAAGGTGGACATGGCCTTCATTCGTCTCCATGAGTTTGTGCTCTGCAGGTTTCTGCTGCTCTTTGGGTGTGACCCCAACTGGGATGTGACAGCACCTTTAAAGTGTGCTCATTATGAAAAATTCCCAGTGTTCAGAAAAGCTGGAAAGGATAGAAAAGTGAACACAGCTTACTTTTCTCCGAGTGAGTAATTCTCCCAGCCTCTGTCTCCCTTCACTCTAGTCTTACTTGCATTTCTTTGAATAGTTATTCTTCACACCTCTGTGCCTTTGCCTGTACTGTTCCTTCAGTGCCCTTCCCTGCGCTACTTGCCTAACTCCAGTGAATTATTTGACATCTTCTCCAGTATTCCCATACCAATGCCTGGCCTAGGTTAGTTGTCCCTCTTCCATGTTCCTAAAGTGCCCCGGTGTAGTTAGTGTCATGTGGTGACAGACAGCACGTGTTGACGCGTTGCCAGTGTGTACCCAGGCCCTGCGCCTGCTGTCCTCAGTGTCACGTGCCGGGGCAGTGGCGTTTTGGAATGGACAGCTGGAACGCCACACACTCGGGAAGGACAGCATTGCACTTCAAGGGTTTGTTCTGTTCCAAGCCCTGTCCTTATGAATTGAGACCACCTTGGCATCTTTGGTGTTACATTTTTAGCATAAGTGCTGCTATGCTCTCCCACAGTGGAGGTTGAGGGGGTCCAGGTCTCCTCGTGGGGCTCTGGCATTCAGCTGGATTTAGCTGGAAGGAGAATGCAAATTACCAATACAGCAAAACCATGTGCTGGGCTTACTGAGCCCCTTGATTTGCCAAAAACCAAGAATGTAGATTTGTTTCTATTTCCTCATTTTATATTCCTGTGAAGAATTCTTGGGAAGGCATACTGTGATGAATCCAGGGGCTGGCTCTTTGGTATGTAAGGTTTCCAGGAGGTATACCTTGGAAATATTGTAGGCTCAGCTCGAGACCACCGCAACAAAGTGAATCTTGCAATAAAGCAAGTCGTGATCTTTTTGCTAGCGGAGGGTTTTCTCTTCAACCTGTAAAAAATATGCAACGCCCACGAAGCGCAATAAAGCACAATGCAATAAAACGAGGCACGCCTGTGCTCTCTCCCAGGTTGGTCTCAAGGAGCACAGCAAAGTCACTTGTGCAATTGAAATACACAGCTGAAGCCAGTGTTCCCTTGGGTTAGGTTAAATGAGATTATAAAAGGCAGATGGGAAAAATAAAAAAGAGGAATTTACATTCTGGAGCATATGAGTATAATATGAACAAGGTTTTACTATGTCCATTTTACAGGTGGGGGAACTGAGGCTCCCCAAAGTAAAGTTGTCCAGCTAGCAAGTAGCACCACTATGGGTTGAACTTGAAAGTCTAAGCTCTGACCACTGACCACACTGCCTCCTGCGGAAGCTCATACAGGTGCCTGCCCCGCAACATTTATAGGACCTGACGTAGGGGCTGTTGGAGATCTGCGTACCCCGTGTCTAAATAGTGGAACATTGTAAGTCAAACAAACTCACCGTTAAATACAATAAGTTCCTGCCTCCCAGTTGGACAGGTGCACCCTCCAGAATGGCAAAATGACAAAATGCAAAGCCAGAGTTTCATGATTGAAAGTCAGCAAAATATAAAGTTCAGGCTACACATTTCATGGGAATATTTTTCTTGCTAAATGTCATTGTTTTGATCAGTAATTAAGCTTTGAATCTTTATAAATCAAGGATTTGTAATATTCTGTTTCAAATTGTATGTAGGTCACGTTCAACAGAAATCTTTTCTTCATTGTTTTCATTTTTAAAAATGTAAGCATTTTCCTTCACTGATTTTCTGTTTCCTTTTTCTTTTCAACTCTTTCGTTTCTGAGCTCTACTTTCTTTTCATGTTTCTATGGCAATAATAACTTACACTGATTTTCAGTGATCTAAGAATAATGCAATAAAATATAATTATTGAAAGTATAAAATGGATACATTTAATCAAATATGTAAATTGCAATTAAATCTCAAAAATTGAAAAATTAAATTGATGTTTACAAAAAATTTGTTTTTCTTTGAAAACATTCAAAATTATCCTGTGAAATTTAAAGACATAATGCCAATATAATTAATGAATATTAAATTTTTAAATAAAAATTACATAACTGAAGCTAAAATTTTAATTTCACTCTTGAAAAATTAATTAAATCTTATTAAAGTTTTTTATATTTTATTTTTATTTTTTTTAAGTAAACTACCTACAATTTTTAGGATTCTAATCAGTCTACTTGCTAATATACAGAATAGGTATCACCTTTCTTTTGCTATGTCTGGGCTTGAGGTGCTACATTTAAGAGTAACGTGAGCTGATACTGCTACATGCCCCCAGCTGCCATGGGCAGCTACTAATGCCACACAAACCTGAGCATCTCTGGAACCACGAATCAGAGTGCAAAGAGAAGCAGGAAAGTGATCGCTCGGCTCACTGAGAAGTACACAAGGTTGTTGGTTATCCAAGACTCAGTTGCATTTATTCATGAGATCGTTAAAGAATTGTTCAAGTTAATTAATTTACTTCTTCTCTTACCTATGCACTGATATCATGCAAATCTCCCCACACTTCAAAGCTGGGTTTGTCTTCACTGTTTGAAGCAGCACAACCCACGCACCTTCCAGGCACTGAGATGCAGGTAACTTTGGCTTTGAGCACCTAAGACAAGAGGTGTGGGGCCTGAACTACATTTGTAAGGGGAGTGGATGTTTAGTGTAATGGGTCACACTAGGTCTGTACTGTGTACCAGCTCTTAGCAGCAGAAATACCACTGTTTTCTTTAAAGATAGATTTGTTTGTTTGTTTGTTTGTTTGTTTAAGAGAGGGGAAGGGAGGAAGAAAGAGAGGGAGAGAAACATCTATGTGTCGTTGCTTCTTGTTCAGCCCCCTACTGGGGTCCTGGTCTGAAACCCAGGCATGTGCCCTGACTGGGAATCAAACAGGCGACCCCTTGGTTTGCAGGTCCGCACTCAATCCACTGAGCCACACCAGCCACAGCAGGTTTTTTAAATAAATAAAACGTGTATATGTTTGTGTTGTGATATGCAGGGCTCGAGGGGGTGTCCAACCTGTGGCCTGTGGGCCGCATGTGACCCAGGATGGCTATGAATGCGGCCCAACACAAAATTGTAAATCTCCTTAAAACATTTTGAAATTATTTTGTGATCACATTTTTCAGGGTATTTACTGTGTAACCCAGAGACACCAAAATGTTGGACACCCCTCCAAAGTATTGGGCCCAGGGCAGGGCTCCTCATGTTCAAATCTACAGATGGTACCACTCACAGTTTGGTTTGTCCAGAGGACAAATGCGATCTCTCCTTGCTGAGGTGGCGGAGCGGGCATTTATCCTAATCTGGGCCCAGGCAGGGCCAGGCCACCCAGCACAGGCAGGGGCAGCTGTTAGCGTGGTGTCATCGGGCTGCGGCTTGGTGAGGGAAGCCCTTAGCATCTGGGTGTCTGGACTTCTCATTCACAAGCTGAAGGGACTGTTCCCATGGTGTGCCCCGGGGAGGGGAAGGACAGAGATGTGGGTAGTCTCCTCTGGGCTGGCCAAGCGGTGAGGGATTTTTCCCCTAGTTCTCAGGGTTGTATAACACTGAGTAGATGGAAATAACACTTACAGGGGTGGAGTGGGGAGGGGTGGTGCAGGAGAGCCAAGTTGCCCAAGACTGGATTGTATGTTATAGTCCGACCACAGGGCTGCTAGATAGGATGGGCGTTTTCAAGACATAGGAAGGAACAGAGCAGGCAAAGATGAGCAGTATGGGATGTAAACTTTGACAACATGGGGATTCCCCAGCCTGCTTCACATTGCCCAGGCTGGAGCACCGCCCTAAAGCCCCACCTAGGCTGGCCACTCCAGGGAGCAGTCAGGTCACCTGTGTCATTGGCCATGGCCTGAGGCCAGGCCTGGTGTGCCCAGAGCCCCAGCAGACTGCAGCGCCTGGCAGGTGCCAAGGGAAGTTTTAACAAGCAGTTGGCTACTGGTTGTGGCAGTAGGCAGCGAGAACTCAGTTTTGGACTTGAGTTCAAGGGCAGCCTCCATTCCACAGAAGGACTAAGGACCGGAGAGAGGGAGAAAGGAGAGCCAGAGTTTTGGCAGAACTGGGGTGCTAGACAAGGGATCAAGTCCAGGCATTGAGCCTTAATGGGGGAGTTTCAACCTGTGGAGTTGGAAGTAGAAGAACAAAATAAAACTCCCATCATTAAAATTGGGGAAGTTGGAGCAAAACTAGCAAGTAAAGCTGGCTTCCTTCCTTCTTTTCTTTCTTCCTCCTACAAATATTCATGAATTGTCTCCTGTGTACCACATACTATGCTTGGCACTCACACATAAGTATGAATGAGACATGGTCCCAGACCCAGTCTTACCAGGTGATTAAAATCTACCACATCAGAGACCCAGAAGAGATGATTGTAATACACTGAGACCAGTGCAGACATAAAGAAGTGCATTGCTGACCGGTATCAGGAGAGATTCCTTAGCAAGTCTTAGAAGATGGGTAAGAATTAGCTGATAAAGGGCATTCTGGGTAGGGAGAACACTGCAAGCCAAAAGCAGAGAGGCGAATGAGAACATTGGGGTGTTCTGGGGTCTCAAGGCAATAGAATATACGAGGTTTGGTGGAGGGCAGTGAGAGGTGAGGCTGAAGAAGGGTCAGCCACACCTGGGGGCATGGTTTGCTGAGCTCAGGTGTTCCCGCTTTGATCTCACAGGCCCCAATGGAAGCTAAAGAGTGGCCATTTTTAATGCCTGGGTAGAGATTGGATCTTAAGATGAATTTTGCGGGGATGCATTTAGAGAACAGAAAACCGGAGGAGGGAAACCAGTTCACTGGCTGTTCTGGAATCCAGGTAAAAGGTGGCGAGAATGGAAACTAGGGCTGTGTTCATTGGAATGGAAGAGGAGGACAAGAAGTATTTAGGAGGAAGAATCCCCAGGAATTAGTGACTGATGAGTATTGACGGTGAGAGAGAAAGAGGAGCTGATGATGCTTCCCTGGTTTCCGGCTCTGGTAAAATACAAGGTAGTGGGAATTTAGGATGAGGTTCCCCCTGAGAGGGGAACATGTGGGGTGCGTTTTGGGCGCTGGGGGAGAGGGCTCTGTGGAGGGCCTGTGGGGGCCCAGTGAGAATGTAGGTTCTGTGGGAAAGGAGGGGGGGTCCCGGAGAGGATGTCCTTTCCTGGTGTCTCCTGGCAGTCGCTGTGGGTCTGTGGGTGGTGACCAGAACTGGTGGGAAACTGAGTCAGAGTTACAGCTGGGCTGCTTATGCTAGTCCTCTGACCGGAGCCAATCTTCTGCCCCTCCTCCTTTCCTTTCTTGCAAAATGTAGAAAATAATACTTACCATCTATCTAGGTGGAGGTTTAAAGCAACACTGTATTTCTTTTTTGTATGTGTGGATTTATTTATTTTTAACACTGCATTTCATTGAGTCTTTTACTGTTAACACCTATGAATTCCAGATACATCTTACAAAGGTAGCCTATTATATTTAACTGGAAGCATTTTTTCTTCATGATAGATGAAATGGTCCATCTTAACTGACAGCATTTTAGATTAGATGAAATGCTATAATTACTGTGTGTTTAGAAAATCTTAATAGAGTAAGACAGTTAGAGGGTCTCGGACAGCCTACCTCCCCCTGCAGATGAGGCTGTCTTCTGGCTTAATCTGCACAACAACAAACACAGTAAAACATAATAAGGCCCAATTCTAAACAAATGGCGTAAACCCTCCAGGGAAATTGAAATACGTTTGAATGCTCCACTCAGCCCCTAGTCCTGGCAGCAGACTTGATAGGTCTCTAAAAGCTGAAAGGTTTGAATGCATGCGGGCCTTTTGTCCCTTCCACAGGGATTCAGTTCAGTGATTCTCAGACTTCGGTGAGTTAGTATCTTTGGACATAGAAGCATAAACACGCATAACATATACTCTGTCTGTATATGGTGTGGGTGATAAGGATTCCTAGGGTAGTTTGGACCATTTTAATGTTTTAGTCCCTGACTTGAGAACACACCAGCATCCATATATGATGCACTGTCGTTCTCACCTGTTTACTGAGGACAAGTGTTCTGTGAACTCTAACCAGGCCAGAGTGGAACCAGTCGGCTCATTGCATGAGAGGTATCGCAAAATGTGTTTGCAGGATTCGGCACAAATAACGCCCCTGTTCTATGGGCTGGTAATCTATACCAAATCTCTTATTACAAAATCATAAGCATATTATTCTATAACATAACAAAATCACACCCAAGCACACCATGTGACATTTTAGGTGAAATGTTCAAATTGCTGTCTGTCTCGTGCGAAACAGTCGCGTACCCCACCAACCTCACTCAGTAGTGTTATTTCTGCCGGACGCAGTTATGTGGACATAGGTGTGAATTGAAGTACAAGTAAAATATGGCTCTAAAGGTGGAACTTGATTTCTAAACAGTATGCCAAGGCAATTTTAAAGAGATTCAAATTTTAAAACATCTCAGAAAATGGTGTGTTTTAGGGGAATCATTTCATTACCACAGGCCCGGAGAAAAGGGAGAATGAGGATGTTTGAATGTGAGATAACGAGATCTGGTCTGTGCTCAGGGGTTTGAATTGTGCTGGGTGATGGATGTGGTCATTTAGCTGTGACCATTTCGCACAACAAGATGAGACATTTGGAATTAAATCCCAGAACAGGAAGTCTGGACACTGCTTTGGGGTCTGGATGAGCTTAGAGGAGCTGGTACCAACCCTGGATAGTCAGACTTCCAGTGTCAATAGTCAAGTCCCCCGGGCATTCTGCCATGGGGGCAGTTTCAGCTGCCTTGGGCATGGGTTGCCATCCAAGGTGGCACGTGACTCTGCTCTTCCATCTGACACCATCAGAGATGAGGGACAGGTTTGCCTGAATCCCTTTGTCCATGCTTGTCACATTTGACTTCAGAGAATGGTCAGGGGAGGCTTTCAAATTTAATCCCTTCTCTCTGCTCCCAGCTGTAAGTAAGCTGGCTTTTAATATTGGGTGGGCCAAAAAGTTCATTGGGTTTTTTCCGTACGATAGCTCTAGTAGTGCTTAGTTGTCTTTAACTTCATTCGAAACAATTTTGTTAGATTGTATTGTGACAGCTGTCATATCACCCTACATTAAAAAAATCTTATCAAAATTGGTGAAGTCATTTTGTGCAGTCATTTTAATATTGAATATGGAAAAAGATACGCAACATTTTTGGCATATTATGCTTTATTATTTCAAAAAAGGTAAAAATGCAACTGAAATGCAAAAAAAGATTTGTGCAGTGTATGGAGAAGGTGCTGCGACTGATGGAACATGTCAAAAGTGGTTTGCAAAGTTTCTCGGCACTATTGACATTTTGGCCAAATAGTTCTTTGCTGTGGGCTGTCTTATGCACTGGAAGATGTTTAGCAGCAGCCCTGGCCTCTGCCCACTAAGCCAATAGCGGGACATAGCCGACATACTCAAAATATCCAAATCAATAAAGTCACTGGTGAAAATGAAAAATGTATCTTTTATTTTACAGAAAAAAACTAAACAGACTTTTTGGCCAACCCAGTATTTGTCAGTGGCTTGGCTTTGGACGGTCCTGGGTTTGTTTCTGTCCTCGCTGGTAATGAACGCTGGCTCGGCCACTGTGGGCTCTGCTCTATTTAGGCCAAAGGAATAAATGTTTAGTAAATTGTTTCTGAAATGTTTTAGAAACAGAGTGCTTCCCCCCCAAAATATTGTATACACTGTGAGTTTAGTTAATTTTAAACAATGTAGTAAGCTTTTTTGCTGAGGGGTAGTTCCATAAAGTAGTGTCTAAACTTGCAGATTCTGCAGAAAGAATGTTCTTTAAAGGGGCCAAGCTAGAGGTGAGGGTTCCTGGATGCTCTTCCATGCCCCCTCCCAGGAGAGAAGCCTTTTGCAGGAACACAGTTCCCTTACTGGACGGGGAGCTCCTAGGCTGTCTGTGACTTTGTCACCATCCCATAGCGTTAAGTTCAGTGTCTTGCCTGCTGTGAGTACTAAGTGCGTGCATGAGCGAGAGATTTATGAAGATGTTCTGGCTTCAGAAGCAAATTTAATGCAGGGTAGCCAAAGCTGAGAGCTGTTAGGGGAATCATGAAGTGGGTCTCATCCCTGACTACACATTGGCATTATCTGGAGTAGCTTTAAAGAACACAGATGCCTGTCTGGTACTTTCTGTTTTAGATTCCACATATGAGTGAAATCATATGGTTTTTGCCCTCTTATGTGTGAGTTATTTCACTTAGCGTGATACTCTTAAGATCTACCTATGTTGTTGTGAATGACAAGATTTCATCTTTTTATGGCTGAGTACTATTCCACTGTGTGTGTTTATGCAGACGCCACATTTTTTTTATCTGTTCATCTGTCAGTGAATACTTACTTTGCTTCTATATCTTGGCTATTATAAGTAATTCTGCAATGAACATAAGGGTGCATGTATCTTTATAGAATAGTGTTTTCATATTTTTCGGGGGAAGCACCCAGAAGAAGAATTGCTTGATTATATGGTAGTTCTAGTCTTAATTTTGAAAGGAACCTCCATACTGTTCTCCATAGCAACTGTATCAACTTGCATCCCCACCATGCACAAGAAGTTCTCCACATCCTTGCAAACACTCCTTTTTTCTTTTTGATGATACCCATTTTAACAAGTGAGAGGTGATGTTGTTGTGGTTTTGATTTCTCTTTCCCTAATAACTAGTCATGTTGCACACGAACTAATAAAAACAAACACAGGTACAGCAACATGATGGATACCGGAGGGGAAGAAGGGGAGGAGAATTGGGTAACGGGGGTCAAATAGATGGTAATGGAGAAAACTAGATTTTTCTGAGCACTTACTGTATGTTCACAGCTCTGCTACTTAAATCCTGTGTAAAATTTGGTTAGATATGTGGATACAAAAAAGAAGAAAATGTGAAAGATAAGTCAAAGACCCAATAATTAGAATAGCTACATCATAAATATCTTTCCCCTTTTCAGACATGCTCTGTGCATTACTTTATTCAATCTTTATAGGAACCTAATGAGTTAGGCACTATTTTTACCATCCCTGTTTAATGGATGAGAAAACAGAGACACAGAGATTGTAACTTGCCTAAAATCATACAGCTCGGTTCAATCCCAGTCTAGCTACATGGTTGTGTGCTTTTAACCACTACCCATGGGGCCTCTTAAGTAAGGAGTTCCCAGCCCGGTGAGGGGTAGTTACACGATTAGAGGTGAATCCTTTCTTTTTTGGCTGGGTTTGGTGTGCTCTCCCTGCGTTCGTGCCCACTGAAACAGCACACCGTGGTGTTTGCTTGCGTCTGCTCTTTCCTTGCCTGCCTCCTTGGGCCATGACTTCTGGAGAACAGGAGTGGATCTTACCAGCACAGACCCAGCAATGAAAGATCCTCAAAAGAACTTTCACGTATTGAGAGGCTATGCTAGGTACTTGCATGCATTATCTCGTTTATCCTATCGCAGATCTCCTCCTGTCTTATGCAGAAAGAAATGACCTTGAGAGAGGCCAAGAAACTTGCCCAAGGCCACACAGCTGTCCAGCATGTCTGTGTCCATGCACTTGAGCTCCCTTGTCCAACTCAGTAAATGTTTGCCTAATTGAGCTCAAGGGCTAGGGGTTGCGATGCAGGCTTTTAGCAGCCAGGAGATTGGAAGAGATGAGACTGGGGTCCTCATCCCAAACTTCAAGGGCAAAATTCTTAACCCACATGTACATCATTGAGAAGGTAGATTCTAGAAGGGTTTAGCTCTGAGGATCCTGTCTGAAACCATATCAACCATATCAACCAAGTGAGCCCGTGTGTGTGAGAAAGCTTGTGAATGAAAGAGCACCATTCAAATGTGTAGCGTTATCACTTCTTGGTGGGCACGTCAGCAGCGCTGCCCTTCCCCCACTCAGCCGTTTCCACTCTCCCTCATCTCAGTCACTTTCACTTCCTGCTCCTCTGTGAGCAGTGGGGCCGGAGACACAGGCTGCTAGAGCAGGACTCAAGAAACCCAGTTCTCGCCTTTCACTCAATCTGTTCATTTATTCACTGATTAAATTATGGCAAGATTTGCCATCTTAACGTCTGAAGTGTACAGTTCAGTGGCATTAAGTGTATTTACCTTGTTGTGCAAGCATCATCACCGTCCGTCTCCAGAACTCCTTCCATCATCCCTGGTGCACATTAAGCAACTCTCCCTCCCCCCTCCCCCCTTCCCCCTCCCCCGTGACTACCATTCTGCTTTAGGTACCTTCTGTAAGTGGAATCATGCAGTATTTGTCCTTTTGTTTTTTTTAACCCTCACCTGAGAATATGTTTATTGATTTTAGACAGAGAGAGAGGGAGAGAGAGAGAAAAAGAGAAATATCAGTTGCCTCTCATACGTGCCCTCACTGGGAATCGAACCTGCAAACTTTTGGTGCATGGGACGATGCTCCAGCTGACTAAGCCACCCGGCCAGCGCAGTATTTGTCCATTTTGACTGGCTTATTCTACTTGCATCACTTGATTCTTCGCCCTCAACTGTTTCCAGCTTGCGGGCTGATGAGGGAGGACATGGGGCTGGGTGAGGAAGTGCCTGCGCCTGGGGGGACAGTGCTGTGTGTGTCAGGGCCTAAGGAGAGGAGGGCTAGGAAAGCTCTACCACCCAGGGGCCTGTGAAGAAGGGTGGGGCTTGTCACCCAACTTGTGTGAGGCTCGTTCAGAGGTTGGGTCCTTAAGGGCATTCTGTCTAGAGAGTCACTGCTGACAGTCCTTGTGAGACTGCCAAGACTGGGCTGAGCAGTGTCTGAGCTCTCTGCCGGCCTGGAGCGGGGGGTAGAGGACAGGCTGCAGGGTGCAGGCCTGGCACGGGCTGGGAGCAGGTAGAGCTGGGTTTTCAGTGCTAGCTCTGGCTTTTACTAGATGTGATCTTGGGCAAGCTACGCAACTTGTCTCTGCTTTTTCATCTGTAAAATGGGGATGACAATCCCTACCTTGCAATAGCATTCCAAAAGTGTACTATACACATAGTGTTAGGCCCTGTGGCTTGCCCAAAGTAGGCATTCGCGTATAGTGGCGAGAACAAAGATGGGTGGTCACGCTCAGCATTTTGAAAGATGTAATCTCCACACAGTGTTTTCCTGTCTCTGCTGATGATGGCCCAGAGTCATAGCCGCCAATTTCTCTTAAAAGCACGGTGTTTCACACAGAAATTAGAACAGGAATATAAATAAAGGCAGTAGTAGGGATTGATGTTTAGTAATCCTATCTAGACAAAAACAAACCAGCAAAGAGGACAGACAGGAAAGCCATTTGAAGGCACGGAACAGAGCAGGGTGCAAGTTCAACAGCACCACTCCCATTCCACCTCTCCCTTGGGGCAGGACCTCCAGTGCTCCCGGCTGCACAGCATTCACGGCCCTCTGCAGTCTAGCCCAGTGGTTCTCCAAGTGAGGTCTCTGGACCAGCAGCATCAGCATCACCTGGGAGCTTGTTAGAAATGCAAATTCTGAGGCCCCTACTCTAGACCCACTGAATCAGAAACCCCAGGGGTGGAGCCCAGCCAGCCTCTGGGCTCAAGTTTGAGAGTTATTGCTCCAGCATGTCTCCCACCCCCATCCCCTGTTCTGCACTTGGAATGTTCTATCCTTCAGCTCACTGAGATCTTACCCATCCTCCAGGGCTGCCCGCAGAACTCAGCTCACTGGACTGTTCCTGGACACACCAGCCAGCCCGTGGAGGTCACTCTTTCTCTGATCATCTGTGACCCTTATATCTGACCGACTTTCTGCTCATTTTATTGCCAGTTAACTTCTCTGGAGCTTGGTCTTGTTCCCCAAATTCAAGATGTAAATTCCTGGCTGGAAAGAAATGGGCCTTCCAGTTCCTCCTTTCCCCTCCAACATTCAGTGTGTGTTTTTACCATTGTGGGTACCAATGGTAGACACTCAAAATATACCTACCTGATCAACTGGCATTTGTAGGCTTGGAAGTTAGAGAAAAGGAACTGCAGAAAATTGTCAAAGGAATACTGTTCCTGTTATCTTTGATGGCACATCACGATCATCGGATCAACGCTAACCTCCACGAGAAACTGTTAATTCCCTGCATGCCGCCTGTTCACATCATTAGGGGAAACTCAACAGGTGTTGCTGGAGTGCTGATTAAACAATTATCACCCCTGCCTGGCTTCCTGTTTGTGTGCAGGCTGGAGAACACCAAAGTCACCAGTCCTGCCAGCCCTTCCCTCTGCCATGGAGTTAGCTGCCAGGATTGGAGCCCCCCCAGTGCCAAGCGGTGGGGTTGGGGTGGGGAGAGTTATCTCTGCACCTGGCCCTGCTGAACTGAAGATGCCCTCCAGGCTGCAGAGACTGTTGTTCTAGGTAGAAAGAAGTGTATCATTTTAGGGCTGGGAATCATCTAGTCCAGCCTCAGATAGGGAACCTGAGATCCGGTGAGGGAAGGTGTTGGGCTCAGTCACAAGGCTAATGAGGAGGCAGGAGCAGAACTGAAGGAGACACTGGCTTCCCTGATTCGTAGTTTAGTGGCCATTCTCCAACTGCTCCGGGATTGGCAAGCATAGAACTATAGTTTGTCCCCTCCCCGCTGCCAAGCCAGTCTTTCTAAATCACTACTACACCCAGCCCCAGGCTGCCCAGAATCTGGCACCTGATGGTACAGTACTCATCTCTCCAGAGACTGCTTCCCTCTGTGATTCGTGTGGCCAGGAGACTGTGAGGGAACTCCGTGAAGAGAAGGGACTCTGGCTGGGTGCATGCTAGCCTGATGGGCAAGGCTGGAACCCCTCCTTGTCCTGAAGCTCCACAGGCCTTCACATTGGTCCCTGTAATTTGCTGCTCTAAATCTTCTTGGGAACAAGATAGGGCTTAAGGCGACAAGTTTGTGTTAGAACCTGGGCAGTTGAGAACCTTGTGCTGATTTGTCATCCTAGAACTGGAATGGTAGTTAAATGTTGCTCATAACTCTTTCTGCTCCTAATGACCACTTAGAGTGTGACCTTGAGAAGCATTATGAGTAAGGGCCTCGGGGCGGAGGTGGAAGCACCGTGACTGATGAATGATTTCTGCCAAGAACGGTCTAAAGGAAACTTTGCAGCTGCGCAAAGATGAAATCACTGCATATTCTATTAGTAAAAATTTCTCTTGGAAGTTGTTTCATCGTTAGGTTTAACTGTAACAGAAAACCCGAACAACATGGGACTTAAAGAAGACAGACATGTTTCTCTGGCACATAAAAGTCTGGGTGAAGTCCGAGGCGGGCATGGCGCTCAGAAGTCTCAGCAACCCGGGCTCCATCTGTCCAGGCTGGTCTCAGTCTTATTGTCTAAGATGACGCCATCTGTGTTCCCGGCAGCAGGATGGTGAAAAGGATTACAAAAGGGATCATTTTTTGAAAAGGTAAAACCATGACTGTTATAGAAATGTAAAGTAAATACAACGTAAAGGTTTTATTCGCCTCAACTATTGAGGGAACTAGTGAGATGATAGCTGGTTCAGAGAGCTAAAAGCGCGCACCTACTTATAGGCCACCAAGAATGCGGAAGTGAACCTGTAATTAGATGCAGAACTGATCAGTATTCACGGCACTATCAGCTTCGCCTCCACTGGACATCATTTGCATCTTTTTAAGGGGGGGGGGCTCATTGGCATTATTAGCAGCACTTTACCGTTCCCAGACTTCTTTGTAAATAGCTCAGCGACAACTGCAGTCTGATATAACCCAGAAATGTGCTGTAGACAGGGCACCCATGATCTTTTTGCCCACTTCACAATTTTTCCTGACAAGATAAAGACGAAGCAAGTCAAGGGAGTACATCTGCTTTTTCTTAAGGAAAGTTCCAAAAACTTGCCATGTATGTATTTGCTTACATCCTATGGCCAGAGTTGAGTCACGTGGCCGCGTGTAGTTGCAAGGGGATTGGGAATGTGGTCTTCATAAGATTCTCTTGTATTGGAGAAGGGGCACACACATAGTGGGAGAACCTTAGCCATCATCTATGGTTATTGCAGCCTTGGTTTTGATGGCAGAAAAGTTAGAGGCCACCAAAGGCCCGTCAGATAACTGTGCTACATACACTCAATAGACTAGTACGTAGTCATCAGAAGGGGGCAGCTGTGTATGTACTGATGTAAAATCCGAGACACAGTGTTCATGCAAAAATACGTGAGGAAGACTGTAGCAAACTACTATTTGAGTCGAAAAAAATATACATGCATATGCTTGTGAATACATAAATTCTCTCTGAAAGGAGCAAGAGGAAGGAGTAATGGTTTCTGGTGACTGAGAGCCAGAGAGAAAAAGGAGCCTGACTTATCATTATGATGTTTCAGTACTTTCTGAATCTGTACCATGTTCACGTATAACCTATTAATGAAATAAAAGTCACCATCATGTATGGCTCCGAAGGAAATCGGAGTTGGCCTGAGGTCAGGGAGGGAGTAAGGTTTCTCTGCTGTTACAACAGGTTGCCCAAGTATCGGAAGTGGGGGGCTTGGAGAAGAAGAAAGATGCAATCCCAGAATAAAACACATGATAGGGAACATTTGGACTGCACATCTTTCTGATTCTTGAAGTTTGAGCCACTTGGATTTAATATTATTTTAAAATGTTAATACCATTTTATAATATTAAATGGAATTTTAAAATCATGGTAGCCACTACAGATGTTCATGCCTCTGCACACCCTCTCTTCTGCGTCTCTCTCATTTCTGTCATCTCTCTCTCTGTCTGTCCCTATATCTATACCTATATTCTACATAATTTTGTCTAGGGGATTCCACTCTAGGGAATGAGGACTATTTGTAGTCACCTTGTTTCATGTGGGAAGAGGAGAGAACCAAGAGATAGGAAGCCTGGGTTTCAGCCTCAGCCTCATACCCTGAGGAGCTGTGTGACTTGGGGTGAGTCATTTCACCTCTCTGGAGAGATCCCACCTCAGTAAGACAGGCTTCCATACACGTGTTACAGTTACCCTACAGGAACATTCCCAGGGTTTGTGTTTGGGGGGAGGTGACCTGTCCGCCCTCATGAAAAATGTAAAACATAATTCAAATGCAGAGGATTATTGTTACCCACTGCGAGAGGGGAAGCCGCAGAGCTCAGCCCTCACACGGGAAATTCGGTCGTAGACAGCAGAAAGGCTGTGTGAAATACGAAGCCTAAAGAGTGAACTGTGGAAGCGGCAGACAGTAAAACCAGTATTTATGGAGCACGGTGCATGTCGAGCTCACGGCGGTTTGGGGGTGGGAAGTCTAGGGGAGCGGGGGTGCCAGTGGAGTGAGATGGTGAAGAGCAGAAACACCATGAATGCTGGCTCCTCCTCCCACCTGCTCGGTGACCTCGGGCTGGTGACTTGGCCTCTCTGTTCCTCAGTGTCCACTTCTGTACAATGCAGGTAATGTTGGTACCCAGCTCAGAGGCTTGCACTAATGAGGATGAATGAGTGAATAGATGTAAAACACTTACAACAACAATGCCTGGCACATGCAAATGCTGTGAAATGATGATAATAGTACCTACCACAGTAGGTGGTGATAATTACGCGTACTATTGATTATAAAGCTAGCCGCACAGGGCCGGGAGCCCCAGGAGCTGGCCTCCCAGCGGGAGAGGCAGTTTGAATGGAAGCACACCTGTGAACAGCATTGTTCTCTGCTGTTGTGTAGCTTACAGTCTAGTGGTGGCAAGGCTCGTGTGAACCAACACACCACCAACAAATCATAGGCTACAGGGTGAACATTTTAATATGAGCCTGCACGTTAGAGTTAGTAAGCCTTGGCAGATTAACAAGTACCTTAAGGAGAGTTTTTAGCTTGGTTTTCAGAATCCAGAAAGGCAATTAGAAGAAAATGGCTTAGAAAATTCCATTTCTGGGGTTTCCTGGCCTCACTAGCAGCCAGGCATGAGCCTTGTTTGGGATGGAGTTAATAAGCTTTTGGCATCTAGTTGCAGGCTGCAGAACTTAAGGGAATTTGGCCTTATCTCATCCCCTGGGCTAATCACCAGCCAGGAAGCCATTACACCTTCCTGAGGCACTTCTCTAAGGTGATTCAGCAGCCCAGCTGCCTCTGTGGGCCCTGGTCGGGCTCCCAGGCTTCTCTTGGCCAGGCCTTGCCAGCCGGCTATGGATCATTTTTAAAAAGGCCTTAAAGTGACCTGCTGGTTGCATTAGCAGGACAGGACTTGTGGGGTTAATGGCTCCCTGGTGAGTCTTTGGTGTGGAGCAGGTGCTAATGACAGGGCTGACCCCTAGGCAGAGCGGAGAGGGAGGGGGCGGCTTTGTCTTCCCATTTCTTTACAGACTATGCCCAGGCCCCTGGCTTAACACCCTGTAGGGCATGAAGGGGCCTCAGGAGCCACACGTCCATTTCACAGACCCCAGGAGGTGCAAAGACCCCAGGAGGTGCAAGGAGGTCACTTGGAGACGGAGAGTCGGGCCCCTCCAGACCCCGCCAGACCCAGAACTCAGGTCATCGGAGCCCTGTCTGGGAGGCCACACAGGCAGGGAGGGGGAAAGCAGGCAGAGCTGGGTTCAGACTGTGGCCTGTTGTGACTTTTCCGCTGTAAAATGGAAATGACCCTGTAAGGCGTGGGTCAGAAATTACTGGGAGAGTGTAAGGCACCCAACGTGGCCTGCGGAGCGTGTGTCCCACAAGGTCTGCATCGGTTCTCTTCTGTCGCGCACAAACACGGCTGAATTTAGCTGGATATTTGTGAACCCTACCCCTCCAGGGGCACAATCAACTAAAAACGGAGTCTAGTTTTTGTGGGTCCAACATGCGTCATACACGTTGACCCTTTGCGGGGAGCAGAGCCCCCAGAGTAAACAGGACGGTCAGGAAAGGCTCCTCCCAACCACCTCCCCAGGAACTGATTTTGAGAGAACAATAAGATTTGGGTGGCTGGATGGCAGTTGGAGCGGTGAAGAAGGGTACCACCTCCCAGCTGCGGGGATGAGGCTTGTGGTGATGGGGGACCCGAGCGTGCCTTTGATGCTCGGTTGAGAAGAACCACGAAGCGAGAGCTGGAGACTGGAAATGTCAGACTTGAGGGGTTTGATCAAGGTCAGCCAGCCAGGAATGATGCAGAGCCATTGTCCCACAGGACCGTAGGCCTGAGTAACCTGTGGTCCCTGTCCCCTTGCCCTGCTGCGGAGGCTATCAGGTGACCCCACAGAAGTGCTTGCTGTGGGAGGCAGCCATGTCTGGGCTGCAGCTGGGGGTCAGAGCGCTGCCTCTGTCCAGACCTACGGTTTCAGTCCTGGCTCCACTGCTGGGGTCTGGGCTCATTTGTCCCTCCAGTGGGATTTGAGGAATCTTTCATGCTGAAAACTGGGAAGGCAAATAAGACTCATGGACCAAATATGCATGTGGACGAGGCGGGATGGGTAATCCGACATCACGGCCAGTTTGAAAGGAAATCAGCAGCCCCAGTACTCCTGGGATCCACGCTCTGAGGTGCGAGCCAGGCATCTTGATTCTTTCAAGGCCTCAGACGCATTCAGGAGGTGGCTTAGGTGCCAAGAATATTCGTTGCAACAGAGTTGCTGAAATGTCCCAGCCCTGGACAACATCTTGCAGGCGCCTTATACTCTCTGGAGGGGAGGGTTGGGGAGGGGTACTTCATAGCACCTTGTCCACAAGCTGCACTTGTCCATATGGGCCCTTAGGGGCAGAAGAGAGCCAAGAAAGGGTTTGGGGATGCCTTCCCAAGTTCCAGGCTTGGAGGCCTTGACAACATGACTTCCCCCCAAATGAACCAGCAAAGGCACTGGATTGGGTGCTAAGTTCCTTTTGGCTCTGACACTCCATGCTTCTAGCTCCTGGTTGGAAATGGTTCCAGCTGCACTCATTCAGAGCAGGGGAGCAGAGTTCCCTGTTCCCACCGGGTGTCATATACTCGCGTCCCCCCCTAGAAGAATTACCCTGGGGCATAATTTAGTTCCCAAGCCAGAACCTCATTACCATTTAAGAAGGTACTAATCTCATAAGAGGATTATACAGGAAATTTGATATGGCAGTTTCTCCCCTCTTTCTTTGCTCTTTGGTGGTTCAGGATCAAGAATATAATTTTTAAAACAATTTTTTGTAATGTTAGGCAAGAAATACATTTGGTAAAATATTGCTTCTGGAGCCAAAGAGAGCAGCATGTTCTTTGAGCTGTGGCCATAGCAGGCTGGCTGTGATTCTGTTCTCCAAAGCTGAGGCGGTGCCTTCTGAGCCTAAGGAGCCCGAGCAGGTCCATTCTCTCCCTGGACCTTGTCTTACACAGGCTCCTGCTTTGACTTTGCATTTCATTGTCTTCTTCCAGCTCTCCAACCCCGGGCACTTGACCTTTTCTCCCTAGGTTCCCTCCCTTAGACCTCAGGAAGGTTAGTGCCTGGAAGCACTTCCTGGTCAGTCAGTTCAGGGGGAGGCAGCCTTAGTGAACTTCCCCAGGCAACTGGAAAGAACCAGATGTTTGCAGCCAGTGTCTCCACCCTCTGTGCAGAGAGAGTATTTTATTGACCGTTCTAGGCAGTGTGCTACTATATTTATAAGAAAGGACGAGGGGATACTGTTGGGGAATGACGCGGGTAGAGTAGACAGCCACCGCTGCTGCGGGTACTGCCATTAGAACTAGGGGGTCCGGCTCTGCCCCTGCCACTTGCCAGTGCGATGGTCTCGGGTTAGTCACCCTCTGTCTCAGTTTTCTCATCTGAAACATGGGAGCCATGGCATCCGCTCCTGCAGTGCAGTGCCAGCCCTGGGATGATGTTCCCATGTGCCAGGCAGCACAGGTGAGACAGGAGTGTTAATGGTATATTTATGGGTCTGACAGTTACAGCAAGACACATCCCAGGTGTAGATGGGGCTCTCATGTAACCATTTCTCTTGGTCTGGGGGGAGTACTGGAAAGACACGGCAGTGAATATATGAATAAATGCCATATACATATATATATGTACACACGCACATGTATGTATATGGTGTTTATTCATCTGTTCACTTGCACAACCAGGAAAATTCCTCCTACCATCGTTGCGTGGCACTGTGGGTATGGAGGCTGGATGCGTGGCTTTTCCGCATGTGTGTCTGATCTCAGGATGTGCTTTAACGGCCCACTGTCCTCCGCCCCGTGTCCCAGACCACTGTCAGTGTGGCAGGGTAGTTTGTCCTATGAGGAGGCCAAATGATATTTGTCCACTGTCCCCTGGACTGCAGTGAGATTTAAAGTTTTGGGGTGTCCTGGCCCTCTGAAAGTAGGAAATCAATTAGTGATTATTCCTTGGGGATGAGACCAGGCGGACTTTCTCCAGGACACAGCACGTACGTGGATGACCAGGCACCTCACCATGCTTAAGGCCTACAGGTGCGCTTGCCCACCTGTGTCACCTCGAGGGGGCGACCCCGTGCTGGGCAGACTCTAAACTCATTGTGAAATTCCTGGTTTTTTACTTTCAATTAAACTTTCCTTGCTCTTAGATTCCTGACATTTTAGTATTTATTTATTTATTTATTTATTTATTTATTTATTTTTAAGACTTTGTTTTTGGAACACTCTTGCATTTCCTTCTTCCTATCTTCCACCACCCTGCTCCTTCCCTGGCCCCTCCCCTCACCCCACCTACACCCCTATACATCAGACTGCACCTTCCCTGCCTTCCGGCTGCTCCCTGTCAACCCTGTGTTTCCCTTTCCCTAATTGTTAGAGGGTGAATGAGCGGTAGGTTTACTTCCTTTCAGGGGTGTTACGCTTTGAAAGAAAATGTGTTTAGGAATTGAATAATACTACTACCTAGTGTTGATGGAGATGCAAGAATTTCTTCATATGTACAAGGAAGGATGTAATTGATGAAATCTTTCTAAGATTACTAAGACAAAAAAAATAAAGAACTTTAAAAGGATGCTTTCCTCTTGACCCAGCAATTCCACTTCTAGGTGAGAATGACAGTAGATGTGTGTAGGAGGTGTTCTTTTTAGTGCTGTTTAATCCCAAATACAGGTATATCGTAGGTATTCAAAAGTAGTCAGATTAAAACAATTGATTAAAATTTGCCTTATTGCTGCTATGGACGAGTATGTAATCATGATACTAGAAAAACAGTAAAATGCCAAGATTTTAAAAATGTATTAAGTGACAAAATGTGCAGGTCATATTCTTACATTTGGTTCGGTATTGTAACGGTCGAGTGGGCTCCGCTAGGGTTTGAACCCAGGCTCTGCCATTTCCAAGCTGTGTGACCTTGGAGGTGCGTCTTCAGTTCTCCGAGTGCCCGTTTCCTCATCTGTAACATGAAGGATGAACGATGCTTCCTCAGCGGTTGAGAGGGTTACATAGTTAAAAGCATGTAAGGTGCTTAGGCTAGTACCTGGCCCATAATAACTACTTAATGCATGCTAGCGACTCGTACTGTTAAAAATTATTCATACATACATATGCATACCTACACAGACAGGCAAGACTGGAAGGGATGTACTGCAAATTACCTTAAGGTAGTGACATTATGGCGATTTTTTCCATGTTATTTCTCTTTTCTGTGATTACTACTGTGAACTTTTGTAATAACAGTGTTACTAAAAATCTATAGGGAAATAGAAAGTGAGGGGAAAAGATAAAAGATTGTTCTGTAAGGAAATGACTCAAATGACAAAAAGTCTGGGGTGGGGAGAGAGAGTGTGTGTTTGTTTTGGGTCAGGCACCCCCCTATACCACAAGCTGCAACCTTTTCCTTTGAAATAAAAGCACTGGCTAACTTCTTATTGGGTGTTACAATCTACATGTAACAGGGCTTTGCAGTTTGCCAAGTACCAACGTTCAAATATCTGCTCTTTTAAAACCCTCAAACAGCCCTCAAACTGTGTCGACACTGAGGCTCTCCTGGGTTAAGTGGCCTGTGTGACGCCACCCTGTTACTAGAGGAGAAGCTGGGAATGCAGTCCTGTGTTTTAAGGCCAGGGTGGTGCTCTCTCTACCTGCCTGAGCAGAGCCTGGAGGGGTGGGGGCGTCTCAGCGCCTGCTGTCAGAGTTCTGGGCACGAAGAGGCAGGGGTTTGTTCAGTTGGGGTAGGGATCAGACGAGGCTCAGGGTCCCTGGTGTTTCTCCTTTTTTAACCCTGGAGTCCTGCAAAGTTTAAATCAGTCTTAGAGTCTAATAGGAGAAAAGAAAGTGACACATTTAGAATTTGGTGACTTTCTCCCTTTCGGTGCAATAGGAATTTCAGAATCATTTTGCATTATTAATCAGCCCACGAGGGTAAAATTAATTATCTGTCACACAGAAATTTAAGTTCTGTTTTTGTTTTTTGGCATTCATGGGACATGTTTTTGTTACATCAAACTGTTCATTCCAAATATTTGGGATCGAAGGCATAAACAATAATCAATCCTGTGACTTTCAGTCTTAGATTTGAGAGTTGACTTTCATCTGAGCCATAAGGATAACATTTATGAGATCAATACCCCACAGGAAGTTTTAGCAAAGAAAGAATAAACTAGCCTGGGCCTCAGTCATCATACCAGATGTTTGCTTAGGAAGAACAGGACTCTGGTGGGCAAGTCTCAGAAACTATGTTATTAAACGAGAACATCTAAAGGGTTCATCTGACATTTTCAGATTCAGCCTTTTATCCCCATTTTTTTCCCATCTGCCTTAGCTTCTTCCCTGCCAGCTCTTTGAGCCGATGGTGTGAATTCAGAAGAACTGAGACTTCAAACGAGCCTCTGGCTTTGGCAGAGGGTGACCACTGCATTTTAATACCAGGAGGTGGAGACCTGTTTTTGATCTTTTGAATGCCCTGCTTTCTCCTTTGCCCTACTTCACCACACACCACGCATGTTTCTGAAACATGTATAATGATAAAAACCTGTATAAACATTCTTGAATTTGCCACCAAATGTGTCCAGTAGCTTGCAAGAATCTGGGGTGTTTGCTAAGGAGAGAAAGTAAGTGAGAACAGGTCAGGGTGATGGCTTGGGTGCTTCAGTGGATATGTCACGTTTGAAATGCTGGAGGTGAAAAAGGATGTAGGAAGGAAAAAGGGTGTGGAGTGTAGTCTCCTGAAACAGGAGGATCTGTGTTGAGGGTGAGACCTTTGCTCTCCTCCCTAAACAAAGCCAAGGAGGTAATAATACTGACCACAATGATGATGATGTCAGGCATAGTTTCTAGGCATTTTATATGAATTAAGAACAATTCTATGTTGTTAACTCCCAGTTTGCAGATTGAGAATGAGGCATGAAGGGAGTAATCGACCTGCCCAAGGCCTCACCGCTATTAAGTGCAGCTGGAGCCCAAGAAGGCTGGCTCCCAAGACTACTTCCTGCACAGTTTGGGGTGGCTCTTCCTCATGTTAAGAACTCACCTGGTTCAGAACGCTGCCTCTCCTCTAGGGCATGCAGAGAGAACACCACTCTTCTGAGTCAAGGTCTACAGTGCGGATCCAAGAGGACACGTTGTCCTTGATTGTAAAGCTGTGGAGCTGAGTGGCCATCCTGTTCTTCCAAGTCTGTGGTTTCAGAGCTCATTCTCTTCCTCCAGCTCACTCTTGACCAGTCTGGCTGCTTGTTAGCATGTGGTTTTTCATGTGCTGGGACCAGGGATGAGAGTCCAGGTGATGGAAAGGCTGCACACACATAGTATAGATCGGATGTAGGAGTTTGGAGGCCAGAGGCCAGAACAGATTTGGATGACGCCAGTATGGCAAGGTGGTTTGTGCAACTGTTCACTCAGAGCCTTGAGAGGCACTGACAAGAGCTTTGAAACTCATGGTGGGGCGTGGGGAGGTGCAGAATGCAACTTGAGTCATAATTCATTTTTCCTGTGAAGTCTCAGACACAGCTCGCTGGGCGGATGAAGAACAATGGTGAGACGGCAGGGAAGCAGCAACACAAGGAGAGATGATTGCATCAAGATTAGCTTGGGTTGACTGTCTCCATCACGAATGGGTCTGCGGTGGCTGTTTTCTCTGGAAAGTGGTAGGGAGTTGAACAGGGGTTGGAAGTGATCACTGGTTGGAGAGTACAGATGGAACTTGGGCGCAGTCCTTTCACAGGACTGAAATGAGCTCAGCAGCAAAATAAAGGAGGCTGTTTTAAGGGGGTTGGACTGAAGGAGTGACTCTTCCGTGGGATTTTCCAGCTGACTGTGATGGAAACATCATGCACCTTCAGTGTTTCTTGGTATCACATCATTTAACAGAGAAGTCATCAAGCACTTTCTACGTGCCCAGCATTGTTCCATGTGCTTCTGCTGGTGGGGAGGGACTCTCCAGGGGTGAGCGAGAAGAGCAGAGATGTGAGCCTGCCTTTGAGGGGCCCCAGTATTGAGAGGGAGAACAGATTCCAGGTTGAGAGAGGCCTGAATGTTTATGTATATATTTTTTTAAAGATTCTATTTATTTATTTATTTTTAGAGAGAGAGGAAGGGAGGGAGAGAAACATCAATGTATGAGAGAAACATCAATCGGTTGCCTCTTGTACGCTCCCAACCCAGGGACCTGGCCCACAAGCCAGGCATGCATGTGCCCTCACCGAGAATCGAACTGATGACCTTTTGGTTCACAGGATAACACCCAACCCACTGAGCCACACTAGTCAGGACAGTTACATACATTCGATTTGGATTTTGGGGGTGGGGGGTTGGAAGGAACATGCTGTGCTGAAGAAGGGAGGGTGGAATGAGAGAGGTCTGGTGCAGTAGGAGGGCAATATGGCTGAAGCATAAGGGGGTGGGAGCAAAAGTTGAAAATTCCAGTTGGGGCCGAGTTTTAAAGAATGTTAAATGCCAGCAAGAGAAGTTGTGACTTGTGGCAGTGGGAACTATGGAATTGAAGATTTTAACTTTGATATTTAGAAGTGAGGTGCCTAGGGGGCCTTTTTGTCCTTAAGTCTGGAATCAGGACCCAAAAGCCGGAGGAAAGCTGCTGTCTCTTCCTTTGTTGAGCTCTTGACTATTCTAAACACTCTGTTTTATGTGTGATTGTTACCCCTGTGGGAGTTTACAGTTGAGGATCTGAGAGATTCAGTCTGGGTCATGCGGGCAGAGGCAGGGCAAGAAACTTGGCCTTAGTGCTCCTCGCCCCCATGACAACAAGCTGGAATCCTAGGAGGTCCTGGCCCTAGTACCCTCGCCTCCAAGAGAGCTTGTTTAGGTCTAGCAACAGATCATCTAGTGCAAGACTGCAAGGAGCCAGCGTCTCTGAGCCTCGAGGCCCCAGGGAGCTAAGCTTAGGGTAGGAAGGTAGAGGGTTGTGTTCAGTGTTCAAAACTTCCAAAGTCAGTTTGGGATAATTCACTCCTCCCAAGCCTCCTGTGCCCTATGGGGCACTCTCACAGGCTGTAGGCACACTACCGTTTTGTAATACTCAGAAACTGGTTGATTGATGGAAAAGAGGTGCAGCACTTAAAATATATTGTTCATGTCCGGAGTCACTTTTCTCGACATTGGACACCTAGAAAGTAAAGTAATGATTATCATTAAGTTATAGATGCTGAAGGAAGAGATGGAACCTCACTGCCTGGAGTGGGGGCAAGTGACAAATGCTCATTGGGCAGCTCTGATGTGCAGGACCTTTTGCTAAGTTCTGGGAATTAGGGGTCAGGAGAGAAGGGGGAATATAAGGTAGGTAATGCCCCTGAAGAGCTACCTAGGGACCAGTCATACAGGTGAGAAGAGTGTTCCTGACGACCTAAATGATGCTCAATGCCGAAGAAGTGGTTCAGGGGGAGAATGCCAGCAGGGGCACCTGAAGGCAGGCCAGGCCCAGGAAGGAATGCCTTTGGAGTCCAGTGATAGTTTGATTTGGAGACTGGCCCCTGTGGGCATCCTTGGGCAGGATGGTGGCTAGGTGAGCCTAGCTGGAGCACTGGGCATTTGCAGTGACAAATAAGGTATGGGGGAGACACAGGGGACAGTGTGGAGGAAGTGGTGGCATGATGAAGAACTGAATGTCACCCTAAGGACAGAGGGACGTTTGGCGGCAAGAGGCACCACGATGACGCTTGTGTCGTACCTCGGTCGGTTGGGTTTCTCTGTGGAGGGTGGAGTAGTGCCGAGGACAATAAGAATACGAGGAAATGAAGGGTCTGTGAGGCTGGATTCTGTGAGGGCTGGCATCTGGGGTGGGGAGGGAACCGAGGGGTAGGCACGACAGCTTGTGAAGGAGAACTTGAAGGGGTCAAGGACCAGATATGAGGGGCAGAGTGTAGGAGGACCCAATGATGGCTCCACATGAAGGGTCTGGGAGGCCAGGCTTCAAAGGGCTGGGCGCTTGTCCAGCACTCTCTCTTTCCAAGTTCTTTGTATATATCTTTTCAGAAATTATAGTGTAAAGTCAGCATACATCATTTATTGTATATGTCAAATGTGAGTGTGTATATGTGAGTGTGTGTGTGTGTGTGTGTACAAAAGCACAGAGACAGGAAAGCTAATTAATGTTCTTGTCCTCTCCAGAGGGGAGAAAAGTGATTTTGTAGTTTGGAGAAGGCCCGTGGCATTTTTTTTGAAATCTCTACCCGAGGACATGTTTATTGATCTTAGAGAGAAACGGGAAGAGAGAGAGAGAAATATTGATCATATACGCCCTGACCAGGGATCAAATCTGCAACCTAGGTGTATGCCCTGACCAGGAATCGAACCCACAACCTTTTGGTGTATGGGACAATGCTCCAACCAACTGAGCCACCCATCAGGGCAAGGCCCATGGCATTTCAAGAACAGTTGGTTTCCAGAGAATGAAACTTGATCCAACCCCAGAGAGAAGTTCCGTAGCTCTTGGGAATAATTAGAAAGCAGCCAAAATTGTACCCAGTAGCCAGCCCCAGCAGATGAGGTAGGGGCCCGGGGCAGGGGAACAAGCCCCCTGGAGCTCCCCACCTCCTGCCCTCAGGTTGTAGATGACTGTGTCGTTGGAAATGGAAGTGAAGGGTAATTCCCGGCAATCCCACCTCTTCGTGGTTACTTTCTTCCTTTTGTTCCATTTTGGAATCTCTGTGAGGACTCGGGCAATAGAGAGCTTTGTGCCACTGGGCTTTGCACTTTCAACCAGGTTCACTGAGGTGGTTTGACAATTGAAGGAGGTAAGGGTGCCTTGGGGATGCTGTGGGGCAAGAGGTACGAATCTCTGTCACTCACCGAATGAGCTGCATAATCAAGGGTTAAATATTGCTCACAAGACTGACTTCTCTTTTCTCTCCTAGTTGGGAGTGTTTGCTTTTTAACCTTCTCTCTGTAAGAGTTGCTTCCTAACTTTTTTTGGCAGTGATTCCCTTATACAGAGCGTGAACTCACAATAATCACTCCCCTTATCCCCTGCAGTAAGTCCTGTGACCCCTACCTACATAATGGCCCAAACAAAACATAATACAGTGGTACCTCGGTACTTGTCAGAACTCTTGCCACGTGCCGAAACCAACACGTACCGTACAATGAAGCCTTTTCCCTTGTGGGACGGCGGCGTGACTTGTACAAGTTCTAGTGAGTGTGACAAGCCGCGAGCAAGCGCTGGGTGCTGAAACATTTTTTTCTCGTCAAAATGCGATGCGTGCAGGGTTTGGGGAGTTCTGAAGCTGATGAGTACTGAGGTACGACTGTACTAGATAAGTGGAGTCTCTCTTTAGTCGTCTGATTGGGATAGGCACTTCTCTATAACTAACACCTGTAACCCTCACCCCCCCTCTCCAATGGCCCAGGAGCCACGCTAGGTCTGGGGAGACAGATGCATGGGAACGTGTCCTGGGGGAGGCCAAGGTTTCCTTAAAGTTGTTCCTCTTTCTTGTCAAGCCCTGTGCCCCAGCGATGCAGGAGGCGGGCTCAGCTGGGCCTCCTAGCTTTGGAGTGAACTCCCAGGGCTGTGGTTAAGTCCTGAGAAGTTGGCACAGACACCACATCCCTCCCACTGTGGCAAACAGCACACCCGGGGCTTCCAGGTTTATCAGCAGTAATTTGATCTGTGTTCTTCCTGGACAAAAAGAAATAGGAATTTGTTGGAAAATATTTCATACCAAGTGGCTGAGCTGTTGAATTCACTTTCTCAGACAAGCTGTTGCAAGCTTTTGGATCCCATTAAATTGGGAGACTTGTGACTCACCAATCGGTTAATAATTTCAAGGATCAGAGAGTAACTTGTGAGAAGCAAGTGGTGGATTTTCCCACATTTGACTAATTGGGTCCCAGGGTATGTGTTACACTCCAGGGAGAATCACCCATGAAGGTAAAGTCAGAGGGAGGAGCACAGAGGAAGCCATGAGTGGTCCCGCCCCCCAGCTGTGTGGTTGGAATGTCACCTGCAGATTTCCGAGGATGGTGTCTTTCATCTGCCTGTGACAGAGAGCTTCAGGTTGTCCCTACTTTACTCTGGCTGCATTTTGTTTATCTCACAGGTTGTGGCCTGGGCCCAGTTCTACCTCTGGGGGCATGTCCAACTCTGCTGCTGGCAGCCACCAAGGCAGCTGAGATGTGTGTGCTCTGGGCAGCTGGTTCTCTTCCTGGCACAGCAGATGCCAGCTTGAGGGTCTCAGCTCCCAGGAAGTGTGAGGTCAGGGCGTGGGGCTCAGCTGGCGTGGCCTGAGCTTCGCACTCACAGGGTGTGCGCGTTGGATCGCTGGCTTCTGCTCTGCACCCCCGCGAGGGTGACGGGCTTATTTCACACTCTGGAGGCTGCCATAGCCCCTGTCCCGGCAGAGTGCTGACTCTGCACATCTGGCTTGTGCAGGGGCGCAGCTGGGCAGGGTCGTGGACGTTTACTGGCCTTGGTGTCGGTGAGGTAATCTGGAGGCAATCAAAGGGAATCAGGGATAATTTGCTGGCTTCAGCAGGACAGTCATATTGTTAACACAATTAGTTCCATTAATCCTCTCTAATCAGCTAAGGTAAACAGACAGCCTTTGAAAGCAGGGAAGACGTCTTTATGAAGAAAGGAAAGGATGAAGTGATCCACTCCTTTTTCTCTCCAAAGCACTTATCATTATGAATCTTGAGCGGAACACTGAAAACAGTCACCACCTACTGTATGTGCAGGAGAGGATCAGGGGACAGGCTGGGGGAGCCTCTTCAGAGGTCGCTCTGAAGAGGACTGGAATGGACAGCGGTGACCTGCGTTTAGTCACCTCTCTGTTCCCAGCAGGGTATTCGTTAGATTGGCTGGGGCAGTAGGTGGGAAGGGTTGGGGTTCAGTGAGGTACCCTGTTCCCTGGGTGAAGTCTGTAACAAAACCTAGGATTAGCCACGGGACATCAGTCCAATTGGGATATTGAAACTGTCTACTTCCTCCCTCCCTCCTTCCCCTCTTCCTCTTCTTTATCTTATTACGGAAAACTTCAAACATATGCAGAAGTAGACAGAGTCCAAGAATGGCCCCCGTGGATCTCCCACCCAGTGTCAACAGTCAAGATGGCCAGTGGCCGGTTCCCCAGTTGGTACGTAACGATCACCACCCCTGCGTCTGGGAGAGTGTTCTTATTTGTTGTGTGCAGCTCGTCTGTCTGTGAACGACGGAGCTCCTAGAATTTCTGACAGAGAGTTCTTGTTTCTCCTTTCTCTTCCGATGGGCCAACAATTTAGGCTGCTATGGAGGTGTGCGGAGCCCGGGAAGCTGCATCCAGGGCGGGAGAAGTGGATGGGGAGTCTGGGCAGTGGAGGCCTGGGAAGGCAGCAGGGCCTGGGTTCTTGGGGTGGGCTGGATGGATTTGTGAGTGGGAGTACCTTTTCATTTTCATATTTAACTCTCTACAAGGCTACTTACCTTCAGTAAACCTGCCCACTCTGGAGCCTGTTTGTCTACAGGAAAGATTGCAGGGAATAGTAATTTCCATAATAGCAGCGGCATTAGCATCAGCTCTCTTTCACTTGGCCTCCGTTCTATACCCTTGCACCCCTTTCCTGCGTCTTGTCTCAGAACACATGAGGTTGCCCGTGTGGGGACCTTGTGGCTCTGCAGCCTAAGAGGACACCTTGGGTAGGGGGATCAGTCACCAGCCTCTCTCTGCAGTGTTTCATACAACAGGCCCGGACTTGGGGGTGCCCCACGGCAGCCCCCTGCCCCTGCCTCCTGACAGCATTTTGGAGATGAGGTGTTTAATGGTCAGTGGAGGGGCACTCAATCTAGTAGAGGAACAGCAGCAGGCAAACAGGCTTCCCAGAGACAGGAAATGCCTTTATGCCAACTTCAAGCATGATTTCAGTTTTTCTACCATTTTTCCACTTGTCACACAAACCCCACATTGTAACAAGTGCAGTGAGTTAGTTCAGTGATGCATGAAGTGTTACAACAGTCTTAATAAAAACTGTGTGTGTGTGTGTGTGTGTGTGTGTGTGTGTGTGAGAGAGAGAGAGAGAGAGAGAGAGAGAGAGAGAGAGAGAGAGAGAGAGAGAGAGAGAGACAGGCGTTTCTGTCATCTCTTTTGAAGATACATAGAAAGCTAAAAAACTTGCAAGGCTTTTAAAAGTCTCATGTCTGTGCCGAGTGTGTGTGTTTGGTGGCGGTGGTTTGGAGGCAGGAAGGAGACAAGTCAAAGTGCACCCCGCCCAGGGGAAGAGGTCAGGCCTCTGTGTCAAGGTCTATTTAGATACCTGGGCAGAGCTCTCCTCATCTTCCCAGTCTCTGTGTGTTGGAAGGCCCCTGGGATTGGTTCTCAGCCCTCCAGTCTCATGGCTTACACTACAGCTCCAAATCCCTTATCCAAACCCCTTTGGGCCAGACATTAGCAATTCAGACTTTTTGAGTGTGGAAATTAAATACAGTGTATATTCTGTACATTGTATAACATGCCAGCAGATTCCAGGGCAGCCTTTCATGAGGGAACAAATTAATATTTCTGTAACACAATTGTATAAATATTCACACTAAGTGGAACAAATATAGACAGTAAATAGCCTTGTGTCAGATTGGGTCAGGGTTTGTTGCCAAATGATTTTGACCCAAACTTCAAACAAAGTTCAGTTTTTAGAGGGTTTTTTTTTTTTTTTTGGATGTCAGGATTGTGGGTCAGGGATTTTGGATGTGTACCATCTATGTGCTAGTGAATACCAAAATCAGATCTTAAGCTTGGACCTTTCCCCTGAATTTCAAGTTCGTATATCTGGTTGTCCTTGGCTGTCTCGGAGCTGCCTCCAGCCCAGCCTGTCTGAACCCTGCTCATAGTGCCCTGCTCCCCCAGCTCCACTCAGTCTCCTGCCCAGCCAAGGGGACAGCTCTATGTTTGCTCAGGCCAGCAGTGTCCATGCCAGCCTTGAGCCCTCTCTTTATCTCACACACTGTGTCCAATCCATCAGCTCTCCTTTTGGCTGTACCTTCAAAATATCTTCAGAATCTGACCACTTCATATCACCTCCACTCCTCCCAACTCTTTGTAGCCACCATCGTCTCTCACTGGGTTATTATGATAACCTCTCACTTCCACCTGGATTACTTCCATAGCCTCTTTAGTGGTTGTCCTACTTCCTCAGGTGTACCTAAGGCTTATTCTCTGCACAGCAGCCAGAGCAAGCCTTTCCAAGTGTAAGGCACAGCATGTCACCGCTCTGCGCACACTCTCCTCTGGCCCCTCATCACACTCTGAGCCAGAGCCCAGGTACTGACCTGACTGCACTCTGCCTCTCTGACCTCATCTCCCCCTGCTCCTGCTCTCACTGCTGCAGTCACACCCATCTCCCTCTGCTCCTGGCCAAGGCCAAGGCCAAGTCCTCTCCCACTTCTGAGCCCCTGTACTTGCTCTTCCTTCTGTGTGTTAAAGTTCCTGCTGCCCTCCCAGAAATCCACAGGGCTGGCTCCTTTGAGTATCAGAAAGGCCTTCCTCAATACATTAACAGATAAATGAACATACAGTCACTAAACCCAAACTTTGAATCCTGTCTTTTTGAAACGAAGACATGAAATACTCCAGGGGTATCCAAACTGCGGCCGGTGGCCTTCATGCCGCCCAGGATGGCTTTGAATGTGGCCCAACACAAATCGTAGATTTACTTAAAACATGATGAGATATTTTTGTGATTATATGTCACCGTGTGTTTAATGTGTGGCCCAGGACAACTCCTCTTCAAGTGTGGCGCCGAGACACCAAAAGGTTGAACACCCCTGCATGAAAACCAGCAAAAGGTTCAACACACTAGGAAAGATCTATTAACCCAAACTAGCTTCCAGTTACATCTACTCTGGGCAGTAGACAAAGCCTGGACTCTTGTAAAGATGGATGTGAAAGTTTTAAACTTTATTTTCCTTTGATGTCTTTGAAAGGTTGAGGGCTTTCTTTGTGCTTGGGTTTATTTCTTCTGTTTATTTCAAGCCCTGCTTCCCTTAATTAAGGTAGTGATTGCAGATGGCCCTAAATTGTCCTTCCAAAGTAGGTGTGAGTCCATAGACCCCCTTTTATATGGTTTATAACACATCATACCTGTGATATAGCTCTTTTCTGTGTTTGTCCAAAATATCATATGCGAATCTCACATCGATGATGCTCAGCATGGATTAAGGCTGTATTAAGACACTCAGAGCTCGAACAGAGGATTTTCAGATCCCCTTTGCTATGCCCTTCAGAGAGCATCTTCCCTCCTAGTTCAGATGTTGGTGTGCGTTTCAGCCAGTGTGTGTCTAGTTGGTGTGTCCCATTGCGTTAGCCTGCTCACTTGCTAAGGCCTGGGACTTCAGCTGTGGGTCAGTTATTCAGATGCCTGAATAGATTGCTTAATCTAACTGTGTATTGTGCCTCGGTTTCCTTACCTGTGAATGAGAGGATTGAGCTACAGAATGTTCTTCAGGCAACAACAAATTTATTATTTGATTAAAAAAAATAAGACATTATAGTAGAAAATAGAAGAGAAGTACAAAGTTTAGAAAACTGTGGATATGCACAAGGAAAAACACACACACGTTATTCCACTCCCCCACACATAACCTTTTTCTCTTTGTTATGTACCTACCCATACACATTGTATTTTTACAAAATTGGATTATAAACTACGTATTTATCTCACTTTTCCTCCACTTAATGCCATATTTTAACTATCTTTCCATGTCAGGCAGTATAATTCTACAAGATTTTTTTTCACTGTGACACGGTAGCTAATGATTTGAATATGCCAGCACTTATTTAAATAGTTTGCTATTATTGGACAATTAGTTTCTAAGTTTACACTCTTTAAAAATGCTGTAATGATCATTCTTGTATTTAAATTGTTTTTGCACATGTGTGATTTGGGATAAGTTCCCAGAAGTAGCCGAATTGCTAGGTCAAAGGATTTTGTTATTTAACGCCAAATCACTCTCTACAAATGCTGCGCCAACTTACACTTCACCAGCAGTGTGTAAGAGCACCCATTTCTCTCCACTCTCACAGCACTGGGGAACATCATTGAAGATGACATGTTTTTGGATTTCCCATTCAAGGTGATCTGTTTGTTTCTTTGCCTACTCAAGACCCAATCTAAGTAACAGAAAAGGAAAAGTGGGTGGGGAGGGGATAAAATTCTGTAACCACCAAGTAAGCAGAAAGGAGCCATTATTAAGTTACTTCAGTGAATTTCTCCCCATGAAAGTAGAGGACAGAGTGGCAACTGGTGAAACAGAGTAGAGGTCCGGGAGAGCCCACAACCCGTGCAGAGGAACTAGAGCCTGGCCGAGAGCCAGCTGTTCACAGAACCCTGAAGGGGCTCCAGGTTTGGAGACTATAGTTACTTACTCGAGGATCAGGAGTGAGATATGCAGCTGAACACATGTGACTCTCCGAAGAACTGTATGTGGAACTGTAGATTCCCTTTACCGCTGAAGGACCTGGAGCCAGACCTGGGCTACCAGTGTAAAAAATTGGAGAAATGGTCTGATGGTTTGGGGAGGACCGGCAGGGCTGGTGTGGGGATCCCCTGCCGTAATGCTGGCTCCTGCTCTCTAACCCTAAGGCAGATGGGCTGGCATCTGCAGAAATGTGTTGCATCCATAAACTGAAACAAAGGGAAAAAGATGCTATGAGAAAGGATGCATAGAAAATAGGAAGGCATTTCTGGAAACTTAACATATTGTCAGAAACAAAAGTTCAGTGAAAGGGTTGTAAAGGAGGTGATCTAGAATATGGATTAAAAAGTAAAAGAAATGGAAAAATATATAACAAATAGTAAGGCACATAGGGATCAATCCTATTGGTCCAACATCTGAATAATAGGCATTCCACAGATAAAATGGAAAGGAGGCCGATAGCAAAGAACAAATAGAAGAGGACCTCCCACCAGTTCAGTTTCATTTTGCACAATAAATCAAAAAACACACCCAGCGACATATCATTGTGAAATGTCAGAACACGGAGGATAAAAAAAATCCTAAAACTTCCAGAAAGGCAAAACGAAACAAAGTCATCTACTAAGCAACAGAAAACAGAACGACATCAGAGTCCATTGGCAATATTTATGTTAAGAGAAAGTTCCGATAATGACTTTTTTAAAACCTAGATTTCTATATCCAGCTGAACTATCATGTGTGAGAGGACAGGCGTGCAAGGTCTTAGAAATGCTGGCTTTCTACATACTCCCCTAATTAATATTTCAATCAGAATGGACTTTACAGACAAAAACAAGGAAATATCCCAGAACAAGGGTGATGATGGATTCCAGCAGCAGCAGTGGCACCATGCAGAACAGGGAAGAGAAGTGACAATTCTGTAGCTGTGCAGCCGCCCAGAGAGCAGTCAGTCAGTAGGTCCCCCTCATAAGGAGAGGAGAACAGTGGAAGACTCCAGAAGGGCTAACCCTGACAGAAAAGGATCCTGGGAAAACCTGAAGATCTGAGAAAAGCAATTGGTAGAGTGGAAAGAAAAAGAGTCCATTTGAATTTGATACTAGTCATTTTCTCTATTGACTGGCACTTGGGTTGTCACATTAGGCCATTGGAAAAGAAAGTGTATGTCAAACCATTTACAAAGTCACAATTGATTAGTTTTCAGATTTTATAGCCAATGTGTACACAAAGTGTGGAACTCACCTACAGTTAGAGAACAACACTTATAACGTTGTAGTGTTGATGGGCTAACAGTAAAGACAGCGAAGATGGAGGGAGAAGCAGGCAGAGGACAGGAGGGCTGGGAGCTCTGATACCCTGTAGTTAGAATGTAGAGGGTCAAGGGATAGCACCTATAGGACATGGAAGAAGAGATCCACATTTCGAACTGCTCTTCTGCAGTTGTAGAAAGAACAGAGGAAGAACTGAGAATTGTGATGAGAATGATGGAGGGGGAAAGTGGAGGGAGATAGTGAGCGAACTAAATAAATCATCCTCTATCATACCAGCAAAACAAGAGAGAATGTCTAACGTAAGACGTTAGGAAACTGAGGTACAAACCATTTTTATAGGGCCATGGAGTGACCACCAGGAAAGCCGAAATAGAAATTATTACAATTGGCTCCCTCCGGGAAATAATGGGTCAGGGGATTGTTGCTTCTTATAGTAAGTTCTTATTTTTAAAAATTGAATACATTATGATATTTAGTGTTGTGTGTATTTTAATGAGCAAATGGCATAGAAATACATACTCTAAATACAACTTTGGCTAATTTTGATGGGCAAAATAAGAGAAAAATTAGCCTTTAATTTTATTTCTCTGCTTATTTGAACTAAGTGGTTTTAAAGTTGATCATGACTCTTAAATGTCACGCCCTGTCTGGGTGGCTCAGTTGTTTGGAGCATTGCCCCGTACACCGAAAAGCACACCCAGGTTGTGGGTTCTGTCCCTGTTTGGGGCATGTGTGGGAGGCAACCAGTTGATGTTTCTTTCTCACATCGATGTCTCCCTCTCTCTCTTTTCCTCTCTTTCCCTTCCTTCTCTAAAATCAATAAAAACATGTCCAGACGTATGGGTTACAAAGAAATTTTAGGCTTCCATGATTTTTATAAGTGTTCTTTTTCTCATAAGACATAGTTTCAAATATATGGTGAAATATAATGGCAAATAGGACTTGACATCCATAAACATCAGGTTACAGCAATATGTTCAGCAGGGCATTTATTCCCCAAAGTCGGATTGCAGGATCTGTGTGTCGTTGTCTGAGCTCCCGACTGTTTGTCTGTGGGTTTGGTGTACGTTCAACTACGAGCTCCAGGAGGACAATGAAGGAACTTTACTTTCTTCTTTTTTTCTTGTAAGGCTTTATTTGAGCCCAATGGATGACACATGTTGGGGAGCAAGGTCTCAAATGCTCCTGGGAATAACAGGGTTTTTTTAAAAATTTTTTTTCCATTACAGTCCACATTCGATATTATTTTGCATTAGTTCAGATGTATACGGCATAGTGATTAGGCAGTCATATACTATACAAAGTGTTCTCCCCAACATTTCTGGTGCCCACCTGGCAGCACACATACGTATTACAATATTATCAACTAGAAGGAGTTTTACTTGCTTTGTTCTTGTGTCCAAGAAGCAACTCTTGTCATTGTGCACACGGTGTGAACCCCTTGAACAGCTCACAACGTGTTCTTTCCATACGATGTCCTTGAGCCCGTGCCATTTGCTGGGCAGAGTGCCAGGCCCCAAGGTAACAGGACATCAGGCTCAGAGCTGGAGAGCCCTGGTTTAATCCAGGCTCCTCCTCTTCAAGCTGTGACAAGGTGGGCAAGGTACTTAAATCCCCAAGCCTCAGTTTTCTCACCCCTGAAATGGTTAAGAATAAGGATATTGCCTCCCTCACCCAGAGAACACATGTGAAGCGCCCAACAAAGGCTGTTCATTAGAGTTGTGTTTATTGTTAAGAATAAAATAGTCTGTTTTCTTGAAAAGTTCAAGTGATTTAGTAACACTTCTAATGTCTAGAGTTTGAAGGGAGTCCGGAACCGGATGTCTCTGTGAGCACTCATTGACGGGAGGTTCTGCTGGGTTGTACTATTGTGGAGACAAAAGTTTCTGGCTTGAAGATGGTTTTTCTGGTTGCACAATCCTGAGCCCCTCTGTTCCACATGGACCTGTTCCACTTGGAGACTCCAGTGATTGCCTGTCTTGTGCCAGCCACCCACCAGGAACTGCGGAACCCCTCAAAGGAGCACAGGGCTCTGTCCTAGAGATGCTCACAGTCTGGATGGGAAATGATGATAATGACCAGACAACTTACATTTATGGGACACTAGCTAGGTGTGTGCCAGGCACACCTCCAAGTGCTTAAATTAAACTGTCCCATTTAATCCTCCCAACACTATGAGGCCAGTGCCACTGACATCCTCCATTTGTGGATGAAGAAATCAAAGCAAGGGCCATGAAGCTTGTAACAGGCAGAGCTGGGATTTGAACCCAAGTAGGCTAGCTTCAGAGCCTTTCCTCTTAATCACTGCAATGTATTGGCTTAAAAAAATAGGAAACATGGACTAAAACACATACACACAAATACACCCAGTGGGAGAGACTATTACAAAGTAAAATGCAACATGCAAAGCGCAGATTGGTAGTGGGTATTTTTCACTTCAAAACACTGCTCGTAAGTGACTGCATTTCCTGCT
Organism: Desmodus rotundus; assembly: GCF_022682495.2. Lineage (NCBI taxonomy): Eukaryota > Metazoa > Chordata > Mammalia > Chiroptera > Phyllostomidae > Desmodus > Desmodus rotundus. The sequence continues at coordinate 124,675,588 of NC_071391.1, forward strand.
CTTCGCACTCGCCATCTCCTCCTAGGTAGGACACACAGTCGTGTACTCTCATTTCCCTGAAAGGCGGTAGAAAAACTACTGTGACCAGGGGACGCTTTGCAAACCATTATACACTCCCAGTATTAGGTTTGGCACCTTTGACTGTTTTCTCCGTGCAGGAAAGCATTTGCGTACACATAGAGTTATTTGTTTTTAGCCACGTCTGTCATCAGAGGGAGCCGGCTCTCTGGGTCTATTTCTGAGCCTGCTGAGAAGAGGAAGCAGGTGCTGACTTGTGTTTGCTCCATTTGTGACCTGTGCAGAGCCAGGATCTGCGACAATGGAGGCCTCCCGCCCAGTCACCTGGACTTTCACTCGGCGATGATGGCCACCACCGCACTTGGTTCCTGTGACCGGGCCTTGGGGGATGGGAAAGCACTGTGTGGGCCACTTGTGAGGGACGTTGTTTAGGATGTGTCTGGTAACCGAAGGAAGCTGCTCTCTTGGGGGTTGGAGGTTAGAAATAACTAGCAAAAATAAATGGCATTGACTTAAATTTTGTGACAAGGTAACTGAAGAACACAATTTCAAAAATCAAATGTCCTGAAAGAGCATAGAATGAAGAATAAGTCCCCTTTCCTGATTTCTGGTCACCCAATCCTCAGGCAGCACCTGTTGATGGAGACTCCTAGAGATAATCTTGGTGGGACAAGTGTGTGAAAGAATGTGTGCGTGTACCCCATGCACACTCCCATTTTATTTATACTCTAGCCTCCTGTAATAAACACATTACACCCTGCCTTTTTTTCCTCATTTAATATATCTCAGAGATAGTTCCATATCAGTCAGTACATTAGGTCTTTTCATTCTTTTTTTTTAGGGCTTGCATTGTGGTCTACCAAATGTATCCTAATTTATTTAAACCGTCCCCTATTCATGGGTATTTAGGACCTTATGGTCATTAAAAGCCGTTCTAGAGCATTTGCTCTAATCATCTTGTTTTGCATGGGAGGAAATTGAGATCCACACAGACAAAGACAGATTTAAAAAATTCAGCAGTCTCTCAAACCTACATGTTGGGTGTTTTTTTCTTGAGATGATCATATTTTGATCACAGAAGACAGAAGAAGGTGGCTGTGCCTGTGAGTGTGTTTTGCACATGTGGGTGGGAGGGTGTGTGAATGTGTGCCTACACAGGTAGGTGTACATTCTGTCGTGTGAAGATGTACTCTTGAAAAACTCTGAATGAATCCTTTTATTTTTAAAAGTGGAATATGAAAATTTAAATGCCCTGAGGGCGGGAAGATGATTTGTTATTTAAGGGAAAATTGTGGGGCAATCCTTATGTGCAATGATGTCTATTTTTTCCTTTAAAAAATGAATTCATTGAGGTATAATTTATATGCAGAAAAAGTGCATCTATTTTAAGAGTATGGCTTAATGCAGTTTGACAAAGGTATACATTCATGTAGCCACCACCCAGTCAACATAGAAAATTTCCATCTCCCTCAAAAGTTTCTCTTTTGGCTCAGAGAAGCTTTTGGAAGCCTGTTTTTGGTTTTCTTTCTTATTTGTAATTGAATATATACTTTAGTATTGTAAACTACAGTAGTGACAAAATCTTCCAATGATCCTCCGTGCCGCTTTGCACTCAGTTCCCACCTCCACCTCTAAGAGGTCACTGCTAGGCTTTTTGTCTCTGGAGGTTAGTTTTGGCTGTTCTAGAATGTCGTGTAAGTGGTATCCGTTTTTCCTGCATGCACCAGCAGTACATTCTTTATTGCTGAGTAAAATGCCATCATGTGGACCCAGCTTGACGTACATATCCGCTTACCTGTAGTTGGACATTTGGATTGTCTGCAGTATTTGGCTGTTGGGAATGAAGCTGCGAAGAACATTTGTGTATGGGTTGGTGGCTTTCCAAGAAAATCATCTCCATAATTCAGCTGTGAAGATCCAGTTTTAAATCAGGCCACCCATCCACTGAGCCAACATGCATAAATATGTATTGAATCCCTCCTGGGTGCTGGACAGAAAAGATTCTACTCTGCAGGGATGGACGCTAAAGCCTGAATAATACATTTGCACTTCCATGGAAGACGTTTGAAACAGAAACAGCCTTTCTTTATGAAAGAAAGTGCTACTTTATGAAAGTCAGTGCTATTGGAAGCCTGTTATCAGAGTGGAACCTTAAACTATTTAATATTTTCTTGTGCGCCCTCTGCTTTCCAAGCAGTTAATGCACTCCACCAGTAGGGCTGGTAGCAAACTCCTCCTCGAATGAAGAGTCTTAGCTGTTAACTTCAAAACCTGCTCCCAGCAGCTGCTCAAGAGTTGCCCATGTAGTGCCTTAACATTCTGTGCTTTCCAAAAGCAGGAGCCAGAAGGATGCCTGCTGCAGGAAGTTCTCCTGCTCTGTCTGGCTTGCCTCTTCCATGCCAGGTGCCTCTGGGGACAGCAGCGTGTCCGAGGTGCCGCCAGTGGAGAATGGCCAATGATAAGAGGGATGCAGAAGTTCAGCAGCGGGTCCTCTACTTTGGAATAGAATTCCTGAGTCTTCTCTCTCCTTCTCCTGGATACCTCCTTCTTCCTTACTCCTCACCTTTCTCCAAGTAAAAAAGAAACAGTCTATTATTTAAGACTTAATTGGTACAACTTGCGCAGTGCAAGCCTCTCTTCGCCCTTCTCATCCTTTCTGCGTCCATCTTTTTCTGACCCACTCCCTGCTTTTTGCTTCCTTCTAAGCCCCAGTGTCTGCCAACAGAGGGAAGAGGAAGTGAAACTCAAATCGGGCATGTGTATGACCTTTGTGGGCTGTTCTGTTGCCTAGAGGTCTCCAGTGAAAGCTGAGCCTATGGTTAAGAGGAAGCTTGGCTGTGAATTTCTGACCTCCTTTGCCTTGAATTCGATCACTCCCGAAAGACAGGCACGTAGGCGTCCGTGGCTCACAGCAACATGCAGCAGCAACACTTAAGCTGCAAATTTGGTGGGGAACTAGCCCAGTGGTCAGGGTTCTCGCTGGGCAGGTGGTGTGGTGACAGAAATACAGGACTGAGAGGGTCAGGAGCTGGGGGCGCCACTCACCTCCAGGCTTCCCAGCTCCAGGGGACTCCTTCGGGTGAGTGGTGCCCCCTGGAGTTGGGCAGTGGTGGGTTATCCCCATATGGGCTAGTTCTCTTCCTGAATTTCAGTGTTCTCATACATACAATGGTACTAATCATACTTGCTCTCTTACAGATTAATTGTGAGGAAGACATAAAATAATGTGTGTGGAGGGCTTTGTGAATGGTCAGATACCCCCCCCCCCCCCCCCCCCCCGCAGAAAAGTGCCTGTCAGTCTTTTGCTTTCCAGAGAGTTCTTTGTCATGAGTCCATGGACTGTTTGGGCCTTGCTCTTAACTCAAACAAGTAGAGTTCTGTTTATGCCCAGACCTTTCCCAAGGGCGGGAGCAAAGTGTGGGAGGCAATGCTCTGCTTTAAACTGACCTGGCTGGGAAGCCAGTCGCTTATACCTGAGAAGGAGGTGAACCCACAGAGGCTTAGGGGAAGTGGAACCCCGGGACTGGGCTGTCAGAGATGGCTTGAGGGCCAGGTGGGGCTTGGGTCCGGAGTTCTGTCAAAGTCATCTCTCCTGCATGCTCCGGGCAGTTCTGGGCGGGGAACCCAGCTAAAGCTTTCTGAGGCCCAGTTTTTCCATCTGAAAAGTGGGGAATATTACTGGCCTCCCGGGAGATTCGGTGCACACAGTGTCTGAGGCCCAACACGGCCACCCTCCCCTTCTCCTTTTCTCAGGAGCGGTTCAGGGCCCTCCAATGACCTGGGCTAGAGCCTTTCTTGCCCTGGGTTTCTGCTGGGCTGGGCACCAAGCTTCTGTAAAGTCATTAGGTATCCTGGAATAACATGTAATAATATTAACTTTGGTTGGACAAGAATATTTTGGGGTTTTTTTGGTTGGGGAAAAATTTTGATATAGCAGAGAGAACATTGCCCTAAAAGGCAGGTTTGAAAACTGGCTTTTTTATAACAACAGCACCAGCAAGTACTGAGTATTTCATGCCAGGCATCATGCTAAGCACTTTACCTTGATTATTTCATTTGGCATCACGACAGCCAAATGACACAATCTATTATTAACTCCACTTCATGGACACAAGACCCGAGGCAGAGAGAAGTTAGTATCATGCTTTGGGCCACACAGCTAGGAAGTTCGCTCTTCACTACCACGAGCTGAGTGTCTCCTAGGACCAAGTGCTTTGCATGCATGTCTCATGGAGTTTTTACAACCACCCATTTCACAGATGAAGCAACTGAGGCCAAGGCTCAGGGAAAGTAAGTAGTTGCCTGGGCTGGGAAGTGACAGAACTGGGATCCAGCCCTGTTCTGACTCCAGTGACTGTGTCTCCCTCACCGTGCTACTGCCTTACTTCTGGTCCCAGCTGGAGGAGTAGCCCAGGGCACTGGGGCTTGGAAGGAAATCATAGTCAAAGGAATGGAGATAGTAACTGCAAAGACTCATCAAGTATGAGGTTCAAGGAGATTTGGTAAATAGGGTTGCATCAGGGAGAGCTGGGAAGGACCTGGAGGGCAGAAAGAGCTTAGAACTAACTCGGGGATTGACTGGGAGGAGGGAGGAGGCCTGGTTTTATGTAGTGCCAGCTGCCTGGTGGCGATGCCCACTGAGCCTGCAGAGGCTGCTCAGGGCTGGGCACCTACATTGCTGCATTGTCCGGGCCTCATAATTGTGAGCAGATTCTGTAATTCAGCTAAGTTGGCCATGAGGTTGCACCATACTTCCACCACCTTTGGACCCGATAACCCCTGCACTCATCCGCATCGAAGGTGCACCACCCTAGGTGGGTTCTCAGAGCCTCCTCAGCCCGCTGGCTGGGGCTCAGCCGGCCCTCTGCGGCCATCTGCCCAGGCTGCAAAGCTCTCTGTTGCTTTTGGCATGTTGAATGGCTTAATTTCTATTTCTCTGCTTGGAAACGCAGTTCACCAGCATTGAAGCAGCAGTGGGTGCTAAAATGGTTTCTGATTGCTATCTTGAATGTTAATATCCTAATACATTTCATCGTCAATGACCCGTCCCCCCTGCCACCAGCTCTCACTCCCCTTTTGCAAAGATAGGCACCCCGCCTGCCTTGGATCTGCCTCGCAGCCCATCTCATTCCGCTGCTGCCTCCTCCCTGCCTTTCTCAGATAGCATTGTACTTCGCCAAGGAAGTCCACAGTCGTGGGAAATCTCTGACTTAGAGGGTATGAGAAAGCGGTTCACTTTGCCGGCAGGGTTTAATAGGGATGATCTAATCTCTACAAGGCATACATTATTTAAATTCCATGCTTTTGGACAAGGGGGCCCCTGATATTTTTGAAATGTGGCAGGGATGGGATTCTGGTTTGGCTCTGATCAGCAGAGCCGGCTGTTGTTGGTTTTCCTGTTTGTAATTCAGCGCAGGGGCCGGCTGATGCTTGTGGCCAGGCGTGAGGGCGCAGCACCAGTGGGGAGGGTGCTGGAGAACATTTTCTTTACTGAGAGATCTAAACTCACAGACTCCGGGGGCAGAGGGATGGGGAGAGTCCTCTTAGGGTGTCGCCAGTTTGTTAGGCGGTTCCCCTCTGCATATCAAGCCGGAGATCCCAAGTACATGGCCCCTGCGGGCCACCTGAGAACCCCTGCCCCTCCCCTCTCCCTGCTCTAATGGAGCACCTGAAGTGTCACTGGGGGCCTCACCCAGCAGGCCTTGAAGACCCCTGTTGAGGAAACAGAATTTTTGAGGGAAACCGTAAGCACTCTGAACCACGGAAGGCTGAGTCTGGAATAAAGGGGAGTTGGCGAATGGCTCAGGGAGCCGGCTGCGAGTGCAGTGAGAGTGGCCGGGGTGGGGGGGGGGGTGGGCTCTGGGAATGTCAGCTCAGGCTGCGCTTTTCCTTCCCAGGGAACATGTGGTGCTCGAGGCACAGCTGCCTCTCTTTTCCTCTCACCTCATTTGAATGTCACTTTGATGTAGGTCACCTGCCTTCCTTCCCACCAGGGAAGGGGCCTTGGAGGGGCAAACAATCCCAGAATGGGCTCTGGAAGTTCTGAACCTGGAGTCTTTTCCCCCTTCTTCAACTGTATGTTTATTGGATGTCTCTGACCAACAGACAGTGAGCTGAGCACTAAGGGTGCAGATACGGTTCTCATGCTCTCTGTCTCCCAGAGGAGATAGACGTATGGGCCATGGAGTGCAGCTGAATAGGAGCCATGGTTAAGATATGTATGTGTACTGTGGGAACACACGTGAGGCGGGGTTGAGTCTTACTGGGAATATCTGGGAAGGCTTCAGAGAGGAGACCATAATCCACCTGGACCTCGAAGGAGGAGGAGGTATACACCAGAATGCCCCTTCCTAAGCCACGCTTGCTAACAGTGTGCCCGCTCTTTGTAGGAGAGAGTGAAAGAGAAAAGGACGGGTAGTGGTTCCACCCCTGAAGAAATTTGCAGCTTGTTGGGGAGACGAGCCTGGCACATATAAGCCAATTAAAGCCCTGCATGGGCAGATGGGATTGTGGGATGGGGGTAGGCAACTTCGGGCATTCGGTGACCCAGGGTTTCCAGAGTTACTGGTCTCTCACGAGGACAGCTTCTGTTAGCACACTTCGGACCTTGCAAAGATAGCACAACTACGAAGAGGCCCAGTCCCTCCGACTCTTCTCCCATCAGAGGATTGCATCCGCCTGGTTGTGTACTGGAGTGCTTAGCTAGACTTGGAGGTTGGGGGAGGGAGTGAGGGTGAGGACAGGAGGTCAGTGGTTAGACTTTAGCGATACTGTCTCTCTCCACAACCCTGATAGAATGTGGACTCTGCAAAAATGCACGTGCCAGCACACAGCCTGAGCCTGGGGGTCCCTTCGCTCTCCCACAAGCGCCATGCAGGTTCTCAGCCTTTGCTTACGCTGTTACTTCCACCGTGGATGCCTTCCCTTCCTTCCTTCACGGGGTCTTCCCAAACTGCTCTTCTACATGGGGGTCGGGCTCACCAGACTCTCAGTTATTCTGTCCCTCATCGTGAAGCTGGGTTCAGCACTGTTCTGTTTTTGAACTCCCCCGTGACACTGCAAACACTTGGAGGGCAGGAGCAGTGTTGTTTAGTATAAAGAAAACTAGGTTTCTTTACACAGTTTGGGCAGAACCTCAGCATCGCCACTTCCTTTGGAACTTGGAGCACAGTTTCCTCAACTGTGAAATGGGACGACGCAGAGTCTGTCAACGCAACACTGTTGGCATTTGGGCTGGGTCATTCTTTGTGGCGGGGACTGTACCGTGTGCTGTAGGACGTTTGGTAGCGTCCTTGGCCTCCACCCAGTAGATGCCAGTAGCAGTACTCCCTCTCCAGCCATGACAGCCAAGAATGTCTCCTGTCATTGTATGTCCCCCCAAAGGGCCCCTGCATCAAGTGTCCCCTGGGCTAGGTTTCCCTTGGAAAATTGCTTCCGGTGCAGAAATGCTGGGGTGACCCACCTGTTGGGGATGCATCAGACCTCCTGGGACGGCATCCAGAACCTCACGGATGGTCTGTGAACGTGGGTTCTCCTTTGCTCCTCGTTCAGCTGCCGCTTGACACTCTACAGGTTGATGAATTGAATGAAGCTGTGACTCTAGGTTTTCGCAACTTGGGGTGGAAATGTCATGGAACTCTTGGGTTGCCCCCACAGCGCACTAACAGAGTCACTGTCATTTTCTTAATTGCAGATTGATCTGGAGCCAGAAGGCAGAGTGTACGTGATCATCGATCTTTCGGGGTCATCGGGTGAAGGTAGGAGAGAGTGACCTCAGCCTTGTTCGCCTCCGCTGATGCTTAGTCTTCTGGGCTCTCCCTTCCCTCCTTGGCTGGGACATTTTACAGTGACATTTAATTAACTGGCACCCTTTAAAGCAAAAGGTTATTTTGAAGATGCTTATGCCTGTGTACCAAAAGGGACCAGCCATCTGTTAACTTTGGTGGAGCAGAGGGAGTATTTGCGACTTACCAAGTGAGGCCAATAAAACAGGCGTTCCCGCACCCTGGTGCGCCAGGCGGGCTTCGGGGAGCGGCAGCCTCTCCCCGGAGGCTCCCGTGGGGTTTGTGGGTGGGGGGGAGGAAGTAAAACCAGTTGGTCTAACGGTATTCAGAAATAAAACAAATAAGGTGTCAAATTTCAGGATCTTATTTCTGTAGAGCTTTTATAGAAGTGTTACTTTTTTTTTTTTTTTTTTTACCAGTTCTGGGAGGAAAAGTCCTACTCTTAGAAATACTGGGGTGAGGGACTGTCCGCACCCACTGGCTGGTTACACAGGGTGTAGATGTTCTCGGAGAGTTGGGTTTTTCTTCCTTCTTCTTCTCGCACCCTCCACCATTGCTCCTGTCTTGGCCCTCTTACTGGCTTTAAGAGCTTGCAGGGTGTGAGGACTGAGCAGCTAGGGTAAAGGGAAGGACAGACAATAAAACCCTGACCGCATGGGAACAGGGATATGGTGGCAGGTTGGGAATTAGGACTGAAATTTAGTTATTGGAACCATCTTTCTTCTCCTCCTCTCTGCGGGCAGGGGGATGGAACAGCTGGGTTTAATGTCACAGCAGAAAGATTAGAGGACCACGGCTGGTTCTTCTTGGCAATGAGAACACATGGGCTTTAGGGACTGTGGCCCAAAGGGAAAGAAACAGCTCACTTAGGCCCTGGCTGGTAGATTTGGACCATTCACAGCATCTCCCCTGGATACTGGGGGTCACAAGTCACAACCCCAGATGGTCTGCCCTACCTTAGGGAGGAAGCTCTAGTTTTAGGTTCAGTAATGGGAAGAGAGATTCTGTGAGCAAATTCAAAGGAGGTGGTCGGATGGTGCACTCGACGGTGGTACCTGATGATTTTCATCTGGCTGATTCATCACCAGTTTCAACACGAATTCAGAATAATTCAGTAATTCAATTGCGTGTACGTGGGGCTTATAATAGAGTTTGGCTCTCTTTTAATCGCAATTATTTGACATGGGTTTAAAACTTTAGACGTCATGCTGAAGTTGGTCTCTTAGATTTTCTACTCTTTGTTGCCATTACAGTTTCGTGTTTCCACCTTTACTTCTGTACCTCATGTCAGAAAAGCCCAGAATAGAATCTGTTGTAGAAGTGTGGGGGATTCAGCAACATTTAGTATGAGCTATTTAAAATGTACAAAGGGGCCTAAAGAATGATAAAATGAACACCAATGTACCCACCACCCATGTTAAGAAATAAAGCACCCAGCAAGTTGAAACCTTGCATTGCTTTTAACAAGGCATGTGATCTCAAATCCACCAGACTTAGTAGTACACACTTTCAGTCCATGGTTGGGACTCTGGATATGCTGAGGACTGACTGAATTTTTCACTACGCAAGTGGTTGGCGTCCCTCACCCCCTTTTGTTCATGGGTCAGCTGTACAGATATATCTCGTTTTATCATACTTTGCTTTATTGTGCTTCACAGAGGTTGCTTTAAAAAAAAAACAAATTGAAAGAAAGACTCTCCACCAGCGAAAAGATTACAGCTCACTTTATTGCGGCGGCCTGGCACCGAGCCCACAATATCTGTGTATGTCTGTATACGGTGGCCTCCTAATTGTAGACACCAGTGAAACATTGGATGAGCAAACTCAACTCACTTTTTTTTTTTTACATAATCTATGTGCAATGAGATAATTAATTAAATATATATTTCCTGTGCCAAGATGCTGGGCAACCAATGGGAGGCTTGGATTTTTTAAAAGATTAACGGTGTGTGAAATTATAGAAGACATCCTTTTTTTACATTAGAGGGAAAGGATATGGACAAATGAATGAATAAATAAATTAAAAGCAACTGATTTTTTCTTCTTCTTGCTTCTATGGCTTATAGTATGTGAATGGCCAAGGCACTTTTCATTGGGCTGAATTCTTAGTTTACTTTTTTACAAAATCTCTTTCATCTAAAAAAAAAAAGGAGTTTACTTTAGAAACGCTGACGCATGCCAGACTCTGTAAAGTGCCAGACTCTGTAAAATGCGTTGCTCTGAAGAAAAGGAGACATTTTTTGCTCTTGTTTTCTTGCTCTCGGTGGATTTGGGATTCGTTCTCTGGGTGGCGGGAGGACTTCCAACCATCTCTTCCTAAAAGCTGACCTTGTGGGGCTCTGTTTGTGTTCTACGGTCTGTTCTCCTGCTCCTGCTGCTGGGACCTAGGGCGCTCCTGGTCTAGATGCGGTTTTGGTTTTGGAAGGGTTGGGAGGGCGGGGAGAGGAGTGGAGGATGTCTGGCCCACACATTTGTTCCCTGTGCTGCATGAGAATGGTCCAGTGTGAAAATGGTGTCACAGTTAGTTCATGGACATCCACAGATTCTCGTCTAAGTTCCTTTCTTTAGTGAAAATACGTAACTTCATATTCCTCAAAAAGAAGAAAAGGGTTGAAATGAGGAATAGCTGATGTTTTCACCACTCTATTATTCTTCCGTCACGTGTCCCTTCCGATGTTCCAGTCCCATCAATGGAAGAAAATATACTTACCAAATTTGCAGTGAACTTTACAACATTGTGGGGCTGAGATGGTGTGAGCGTGCCTCCTTCTTTTAGGATGTACCAGAGGAGTCTTTCTCCTGCTAACACACTGCAGAAAGCCTGGATGTTGGCGTCTGCTCCAGTTGGAGCTAATGTGATTTCGAACTGTCTAATAAAATTGCTCTGCTTGCATGTCCCGTGCAGTTCAGCATAATGGGATTTGATCAGTGCGTGCTTTGTCTAAACCGGGCAACCTAACCCCAGATGTAAGGGGTCTGGCTGGATGACGGCTAAGGTCATCTCCGGTCACGTGATTTTGTCCTTTGGTATAATTTGAATAGACACCTATCAGAGCTCAAGGCTGAGGGCTGGCTAGTGTCTGTAGCAGGTAGAAGGGGCTGAAAGAAAGGTACTGCAGGTAGAGTCACTTTCTCTACATCATCCCAGGTGGAAAACCTTTTTGGAAGGCTTGTGTGCGATCTTCCAGGCTCAGGTGCCTCTGAGTGTTTTGCTTTTATCATCAGTAATAACCACGTGGCTTCCTGGTAAACACGGCACTGCAGGTTCACCAGAGACTTAAATCAGAGCATGATTAGCCCAGGTAACAGAAGCGTAAATAGCAATGTAATTCTCAAACCAGCAAACTATTGTTCCCTGCTGTGCACTATAGTTAGTATTTCTTCCGTTGTTGTGATGTAATTTGTCTATGTTTTCCATCCTTGATAACAGTAGGGCACTGCACCCTGATGTGCAGGCTCCCAGGGGAGGGGCAATCAGTCTGGCCTGGCGCTTTCTAGACTCTTCTTGCCCTGCCTTCCATCCACATGTAGTGCTCATCTGGGGGAGTTCTTCAGAGTGTAAACCAACAATGGAAACTTGTTGGTTTACAATGGTATCCAACAATGGTATGTTTGGATCACCAAACTGTCTCTCCAGTAAAATGAAGAAGATACAAAATAATTTGAATGTTTTTTTGCAACACGCACATCAGAAATAACGCCGTTAAGTCAGGTTCTGGAGTGACTGCATGTTGTGGAAGCAGAAGACTGGAGCGGGAGTGGGATCCACCGCCTCCTCCTCTTCTTTCTGCAGACACGTGCCACAGAAAGCATTAGTCTCCCCTCTGGAACTGGCAGCAGATAGAGTGGAAAAAGCATAGGAGTCCTCCCATCCTGAATTGAAATCCTGGCTCTAGTGCTTACCAGTTTAGATCTTCAGATTTCTCGCCCATCCATGGGGATGGCCATACCCAGGATAGGTACCGTGTATGATAGGATTGCTATAAGAAAGCGCCTCGGTACAGTGCCCTCACATACAGGAGATGGTCAATGAATGCCCCAAGGCCCTGCAGACCTGCGGGCAGGGAGGTGGGGATAGCTCTGACCCAGTGGCCCTGAAGGCGCAACAGGCAGGTTCAGAGAAACAGAAGAACAGTTCAGAGAAATAGTTTGTGGGCAGGTTTCTGACCCTGGGGCATGTATGTTCAAAAGGTCTGAGAACAGAGCAAGGTGACAAAGAGGTCATTTGCTGACTAATACATCTGGCTGGGGCTATGGGATTGCTTTCTGCAGTGTTCACACCTTGCCATAGTATTGCCCCATTCTCTCTCTTCCCCTCTCTCCTCCCCTCCCTCTCTCTCTCCCCTTCCTTCCTCCAGTGAAGGATTTCCCAGAAATATATTCTCTAGCTTGTTTGTGTCCTGTGGCCCTTATTGTCAGAAACATCTTCTTGTCAGAGCCTGGGCCGCGGCTTCCCTTTCTTGGCACAAACTTAGAACATGTGGTCCCCATACCCTCACGGGCCCTGGGTAAAAACCCTTCATCTGTTTGAAGACTATTATTACATCTCTCTTCTTCAGGCTGAATCAGTCAAATCCCTTAACCTGACTGATGGCCTAGTATAGAAATCTTAACTCATCTTTGCAGCTCTTTTGAACTTTTTTCAAGTTGCACAGACAGACATCATCAAACCAGTTTCGCTCCATTCTGAAATGATAATGTGTGCAGATCAAGTGCCCGACAGTATGACTTCCATGCGGGAGAAGGTGACGTTGAGAGGTCAGGCAATGTGCCCAAGGCCACAGGGTTGACGACCTGGTCCTGCTGGGTCCAGACCGCAGGCCGCAGTTCCATGCCCTGCCCTAACTCACGGCCGATAATGAGTTTGCTCACAAGGCAGACTTCCCTGCTGTTCTTTTTATTTTAGTTCTTTTCTCCAGCAAGCTTTTTACAGAACTATAAAGCTAAAGTTATTAGCTTTGAACCCAAAGGTGACTCAGAGAGTCTCATTCGTTAAAAAAAAAAAAACCAGATCTTTTTTCCACTCTCTTGGAAGCGGGAATGCTGTTGGTCCCTGAAAGGTAAATCGATCCCTAGGTAATGGTCCTCCCCTAGACCCGCCTCTACTCCCTGCGTTAGTCAGTGTTCCTGTGTCCATTGCAAGCATCAGAGCGCCGCCCGCAGGACTAAAGTAGAGGGGAGGACTTCTTGAAAGTCAGCCTCAACCAGTGGCCAGTGCCTATCTAGAAAACATCCCTCAGATCCCAGAGTCCCACTGAAGCTTCAGTTGATAATATTGCCTTTTTCCTTCAAAATTCTGCATTATTTAATCCAATGCCTTCTGGTTATCAGATAGAAACAGCCATTTGTTCAAATGAACAGTAGTCACCCCTGCACTTTAATACACGTGCCTAGCTTGGTGCCTGTCCTGAGTCTGGGGAATGGGAAGTGGGGAGGAAGGTGGAAAATGAGAGATGGCGTTGACAGGAACACATGGCCTCGCCTTCAGGAAGCTTGCAGTTGAGTTAGTGATCCAGAACTTGCAGAAGAAAAGCACTGGAGAACAATGAATGCAAGGCAGCGTCACCTGGAGCGCTCAAGGGGCTGTTACCAGGAGCTCTTTAAACGGGAATAAATCAGGGCTGGAATAACTCAGGAAAACTTCAGGGGAGGAGCAGGGCTTGGGCTGAAAAGGGAAAGTTAGGTAGACTGGATTGACAGGGAAGACGTGGGGACGCCATCCCGAGCAGAGGGATCATGTCATCCCGGTCAAAGACAGCTTTGACGGTCGCATTTTTAGATAGGGCTGGATAGACACAATAAATTACGGAGCTGCGATTTGTGTTCTCTGGGAGCTTTCAAACAAAGACAGTCGTCAGTGTTGCAGACAGAAATTTTCATGTTATGCCAACAAGAAAATGAAATGTCTTCAATGATTAAGCTGTGTTTGAAGGGGAGACAGTTCTTCCTGGACGTGTTTTCATGGTCAAGGCCTCTCACCCACCTTGGCCCCAAAGGAGGGGGAATGTTCTAGGTCAAGTTTGGTCAAGTCTGGGACATTGAGTAAAGCAGATTTTATAAGCACAGGACGTATGATTAGAAGGTCAAGCCCCAGTACGGACATCCCTTCACGGACATCCCCACACTCTCTGTTTTCTCCCTCAGCAGTCTCGCGGAATCCCGTGGTAAGCACTCTACCACCCTCAGCGTTCTCCTCCTCTCCAGCCTGTCGAGCTAGTGTCCTGGCACCAAGCCCTGATACTCCCACTCTTTCTCTCTTTTCAAGTTCTGTTCAGTGTCTAATGAGAAACATTGCTTGAGAGGTTAAAGAGACTCCTCCACTTTCCCAAACAGCAGACTTCAAAGTCACACACCAGCTCCAAGATGCTGATAGGTCTCCCTCCTGTGGGGTGCCTTGGGCAATGAGATCCTGGTCTGGCCCACCCCACAGGCTCCCCAGACAGGAATGGACCTGTGGGACTCTCTAGGAGCCTGCAGAGACACAGCCTCAGTGCTTGATAAGAATGAAAATAATAAAATCCAGATGTTCGAAAACATTGATCCTGCAAAGTGTACCCCACATTCCCCTCAGCATATCTGCTTGCTACTGATACTCAGACCCAGGGAGCTGGCCCCTTAGTCTCCAGATTTTTGGCTCCATCTTTTGTCCTGATGAAATCAATGGTTGTTCCTAGAAGTGACCCTGTGCACCAGATGTGACCAGAGGAGTCAGCTTGAAAGCAGCGAGCACTAAACCTCCATCAAGGGATTTATAATGTCAGAGAGACAGCGCTAAAATACTTGAGAAATAAGCCCAGAAACCCTCATTTCCTTCCAAATAGGCTCTAGACGCACAGCAGTTCCTTTGAAATGAATTACCCATGGATAACAACACCAAATGGCAACCATTAGCAGATGAAAAACAATCGAATCCTGAGCGTTTGGAGAACAGAGCTCTTTAGGATCACTCCTCAAGCCTCCTTCCCCTCTGCCATTATGGGAGCATAAATCTGTGTGGTCTGTTGTCTTGTGTGCCTATTTTCCTAATAAAGTAATTGAATAAGGAATAGTCATATTGAAGAAATAAGCTTACAGAAAGGGTGGGTTTATAATAGATCCTTAGTCAAGAAGTGAGCCCTGTGTCTCCTGGCCTCCCGTTCTGTCTCTATTGTCTTGCTATGAATCATTTCTGTGTCTTTTCAAGAAGATTGTTTTTGGACACTCATGTTTGGAGCTCAGATCATCCTGGGTCAAAGTGGCCTGTAACTTAATCATTTACTCTTGTTGATATCCTCGTGATTTCGCTTAAAACAGAAGTGTATTTCCATTCATCTAACCTAATTTAGAGAGTTGTCCTTTAGGACCGATTACTGTATTCTTTTATCCAGTTGAAATTGGCCAGTGTTGACAGTCTTATTGATTTTCCTTATTACCTAGCTTTGTTGATACATTCAATTTTCACAATCAAGTGCATTCACCATCTTTCTTGAGCTGCCACTACTGGGGCTTTTATCTTCCTCCTTTCCTGTAAACCCTTGGTGTGAGCTTGTGGGGGCCTGTGAGGGTGTGTGCAGTTGCCTGTGTACACACGGATGAGAACTAATGGCTCTGATGCACCTGTTTTCTCTCTCCTCCAGGCTCAGTGTCCTTCATTGGAAACATCACTTAGTTGCTTATCTAAGATCTTCTCGGCCCTGGAAGTATAGGGCTTATAGCATGGTCCCTGCTGTACTCTTACAGAAGGAGGTGAGCAGGGGACCAATAGCACAATACAGCAATGCGTTTTAGCTGTCGGGTGAATAGGGTACAGTGGGACCACCGAGGATACTCCCTTCCACTCGGGGAGTGGGCAATCCGTAAAGAACATCCACTAACACTTCCACATGTCCTCATCAGCACCCCCCGCGACAACCCCGAAAGGCAGGTAATAACATGTATCCCCTTTCCTTGGGCGAGGAAACAGAGCCACTGTGCACTGAAGAGACATCCAATCATAAAATTAAATAAAGTGGACTAGAACTTAATTGACCAACATTTGAACTTTTCAGAAATATCTCTAATTTGCATAGTCATTTATTCAATATATAGCTATTGGGCACCTATGCCAGTTACTCTCTTCAGTGCTAAGGACACGGAAGCAAATGATATAAACAGAAATCTCGGCCTTTGGGGGCCATCCATTCTGGCGGGCGTGCTGCATGCGCGTGTGCACGTGAGGGGGGGTTCTCGACGAGCATACGTAACACACTGGGGATAGGAGTTGTCTCTGGGGAAGAGAAGGGGTGGATTTAGGATGGAGGCAACCTTTCTTGGCAACGACTGTAATCTTGTTTTTCTTTCCCATGTATGTGTATGAGCTATTAAAACAATTACTTAGAAATTTTGAAAAAACATTAATTAGGTGGGAAGGTGACAGTTCCCATACACACAGTGACAGTGACTTCCCCATAGCTAGAGGCACTGACAGGCCCAGAAGAGCTGTCAGAGAGGAACAATCCATCAAATCCACAGAATGACCCAACGAAGGGCAGAGAGCTCGAAGAATGATGCTCTGCATTGCCCCACAGACACCTCTGCTTTGTATGGGGTATGCGGAAGTTAGGGGTTCCCTCCGGTTGTGCCTGTCCCTAGGACTGAGTGCTCCCATATGGAGAGGCAGCGGGGGCGGGTCGCTGGCCCACGGAGTGGGTGCTGAGTGACTGATGCAGGAACAGTGTTTACCCAAGGGAGCCTCTTGCCTCTGAGAGCCGCTGCTGAGAGCCTCACATCTCCCCGGATGGACAGCCCCACCGTGGCATTCTCTACTGGCCCCCGACAGCGCTCTCCAGCACGTAGAGTCAGCTGCTACTTGAACCAACCTTGGTCATCTCCACAGACTGAGTGGCTTCACCAGATGGGGTACCTGCCCAGCTAAGGGGGGCAAACCAGCTGCCAGTGGGTTATTCCTATTCTCCAAGTACTCAAAACATGTTTTCTGACATTGAAAATCATTGTGATATGTAGTTCAGGGCCTCTACTATTAGCCACGTGTGAGTTCTTTTGGAATTGACAGAAAGAGTGAACTCAGGGGACTTCTAAGTTCACTTTCAGGTGTTGGAACTAGGATTTCCTAGACACCTCCATTGTAGTTCCTTCTCCACAATTAGCTAACTACTTGATTTACCGATTAATTGAGCAAACATATACTGAGAATCTGTTGTGTGCTAGGCACCATGCTAAGAGCCAGAGGAACAAAGATGAAAAAGAGCCAGGCCCTGCCCTCCAGGAGCTCCCAAAGTAGGACAAGGTAGCCCCAAGTCGTCTACTCCACTTGGGCCTCGGTGGCTTCCTCCGTACATGGGGAGGATGTGAAAGTAAGTGCCCCTTCTTGTGCTGTAGTTCTGAGTCACAAGCAAGAGGAGTTTGCACACAAACAGACACCTGGAGGGGGGAAGTGGGAGAGCAAACTTTTTAAAGCAAAATCTTTCTACAGAGATTATTTTGTTTAAGTGTGAATGGATCTGCCAGCTAAGTTTTGCCATCCCTGTTTTCATATATGGGAAAATGAGGCTTAAAGAGTTTAAGACTGTGGAGCCCCCAGGATCTTGTGAAAATGCAGATTCTGACTCACTGGGCCTGGGGTGGGGCCTGGGCTGCTGCATTTCTCGCCAGCTCCCAGGAGATGCCCAGGCCACCGGTCCCTGTCCTCCCCTTGGAGTAGGAAGACAACGCAAGACCCGTGACTTCCCTCTGAACCCTGCTGAGCAGGCACCAGTTTCTGTTGTGTTTGGCTGAAAATTAAGAGGGAAATCTGATGATTCCTCCCTTTCCCAAATCCAACAATTTAGTCCATCTCAAAGTCAATGTCTTTGAATCTTTTCTGTCCAGTGTCTTTTCCTTCCCCATTCTCTCTTCTCTGGGAATGGGGTCGAAAAGGTACTTGGTATTCTTAGGGAGGGTGGGTAATGCCCAGGCCTTATTTCTCTAGTCCTGATTTTAATCGTATTCAGAAGGTCAAAGTGGATAGCGTTAGTGTTCTGCAGCCAGGAGACCAAGAACCAATTTATACCAGCAAGACGAAAAAAGCAACCAGTCAGGATATTGGATTTTTTGTTTTTTGTGTTTATTTTTCTATAAATACCCTCAAGTATTGAGTGGTACTTGAATTTGGTCCCACTGCGCTAATTTTCTCCTGGTTCCTAGGGCTTTAATTAAAATAACTCACCCAGGGACCTTGCTAGAACTCACCTTTATGTGATCCTCCTCTGAGTAGGCAAGTTGCACCTGCCTGTAACAGGTGGGTAATGTAGAGGGCATGCGGGATTAGGTGCTGGGTACATAGGAGGGGCGTAATTTTTACTTGTAGGGTAAATGACTGCATGGCTAAATGAAATAACAGGAAAAAGTGTCACCTTAGAGGGAAACTATTGAGAAAAACAAGGTGTTTGGCCTGACTTGGCTTTGGGTAATCAGTTGTTTCATATTCCAGTGTGCAATCAGTTTCACGGGTGTGCGTGGGCTTGCATGTTTATGCTTTCTGTGCCTGGTGTTTAAGGCACACACCAAGTCCCCACTTATAATACCCTGACCCCTCCCTGTTTATTCAACTACTTCTCTACTCTTTCAAAATTTGATTTCAAGTTTGCCTCCTCCTGGGGGCCTTTCCACGTTGGCCCACACACTCCCGCCTGCTAGGCCACAACACTGGGCTTGCTCCCACACTCTTCTTTGTGTAATCACGTGCTCATATCTTTATACTGTACCTAAAACTAGAGTCCTGGTTGGGCCCTGCCCATCGCAGTAAGCCACTGGCCATTCAGGGGCAGAGGTGTCTGTGAAATGGGCCCAGAGCTGAGAGCTGGCCCAGCACATGGGAGGTTGCCGGCTGGCCTCACTACATGGCCCTGCAGCACTGTCTTACATTCAAATTAAACAAAGCCAGAGTGGGAACAAGGGCCATCTCTGACCTTTGACAAAGTCCATGGGAGCCTCACTAGTGCTGGGCACAAGGCCCCAGTTACACTGAATTCAGCGTTAAGCAGCTTAATGGTGAGGTATAATGAGAATAAGTAACGTTTTTATTTTTTTTTTAGATCAGAAGCTAAGATTCTGTTCCTGGCTCTGTTACTAACCAGCCAGTCATAGGTGAACCAATCATTGGGTGCTTCTAGCCCTCAAATGAATTGTACTGACAGCATATTAAGATGCTTCGATGCAGTGAATGCGCAGGGATTTCAGATTCTCAGATTGAAGACTGTCTGAGTACAGGAGTAAGTCAGTGAGAAGGTTCCCTAGTCTTGATACTTACTGCCAGGGAGCCAGACGCATTATTGCTGGCCAAAGTAGGGGATGCTTGTGAGCAAGTGGAAGAGGGAGAGGACTTACCCTGGGGCTCCTCGAGGCAGTTCTAGGACCACAAGAGTAGAAGTTACAGGCAGGCAGCTTTAAGCTTAGTTTAATATATGGGGAAAGCCTCTAACAGACAGAGCTCATCCACAGTTTGATGCATTGGAACAGTGATCAGGGAGATCCCCTTCTCTGGAGGTGTTCAGACAGAGACCAAGTGTTTTAAAAAATTGTAGGATTCTTCTAATGGTCTTTTGTAAGATCTAAGTATTTGTAATGGATAATTTCCATAAGTACATCCAAATGGAGGCTAATAAGGCAAATGTTTATTTTATTTAAAAAAATCCAAGGCCCACATTGTAAAAGGGCAGAGAAAGAGTGTGTGAAATAATGGGAAAAAGGAACAATTTGGAGCTTAGCATCTACTTATGGAATAGTCATATTTCTTGAACTTTAGGCAAAAACGGAAATGTTAAAAAATTGAATCTTGTTTCCAGAAAAGTAGGGAAGGTCTTTATTTGACTGGCCCCTGAATGTGAACTTCTCTCGTGGAGTGGCAGTAGATACATCTCTTGGGACAGCAGTAGCTGGCCCTTACTTCTCTGTCACATGGACACGCATGTCTGATTTCCTTACTAAAGAGTAGTCCATCGGTGAGTGTCTGTGAAGAGGTCCACCTAGGGGAAGAAGAGTGGCAACAAAGCCTGCAGATTTTAGCGGAAACACCATTTTGTCATGCTGTTCACACCTGCTTTGTGGTAAGGCTTTTCTCCAACTTAGGAAGGGGTTGCCCAGGAGCTACGGAAGTAGGAAGTAATTGACGTTCCAGTGTGCAGCTGGGCACCAGCGAGGTGGTTATCTCCTCGCCCTTACATCGACCCACATCAGACCCACCTTCGGTCTGATGCTTGAAATTTTATCTTCAGAGTTTTCACATTGACGGGCATTGAAGCTTTTAATGCTTGTTAAGTAGCTAACTCTTCCTTCCCTCAAAAACAAAAACAAAACAGGACCAACCCTTTTAGGAAGATGAAAACCTAAGCTTTCTTGAATCTTCTCATGCATAAACGACCAACAGCTAGGCTTGTAGGCAGTTCCTTAATTTTGCATGAGTGCTTTCTAAAAAGGTGTCTGAAGGTCACAGGCGTGGAAATTTGAATAACTGAGTTAAATGCTATAATGGAGATTTGATTCCCAAAGAATTAAAGCGTTATCAAATGCTTGTGTTATGTCTCATTGTTTAGACACTGTTTTTGGTGACAGTTCAGCATCTCCCCCTGATACCCTTTGTCATCTGGGCAGCCTGTCAACCTGCTGAAGTGCTGGGAGGGTTCAGCTGAGGCTACACAGGGGCCTTTGCGGTCCCCTGCGGACTCTTCACTGGTTTATTGTACTAGACTCCATTCTCTGAAGTAGAAAAAATGCACCTTATCACAAAGGCCAATGTTTTCATTTTTTTTCCTTTACCCATGACTTTTATTTAGCAAAAAAAGGGAAGAAGGCAATGAACTACATGTATTCAAATACTTGCACAAGCACTGACTTGAGACCCTAAACGCTGAAGGCAAGGACTGTCTATTTTGGTCTCTGCTATACCTTCAAGGTCTAAGACAGGGCCGGGATGAGCAAATATTAGGGAATGTCTGTTCCATGAATTAATGAGTGACCGCTGTCCAGGTAAGTACGGGGAAGGTGTGGGGTGACTCCGTGGCTTGGCAGAGAGAAAGCACCACTGTGAGACGTTAGGGCCAGCTCACGGCTGAGCGTCCATGTGTGTTGTGTGAAGGCTAAACATAGGGAAGTCAAGAACTGCCCGTAATAGGTGCCTTTGGGGTCACCGGGGTTGTCAGCAGAGCAGCTGGAGCCTGGAAGACAGACTTCACCTGCTTAATTACAGATGTCCACTGGCCACTCGACCTCTCCCTTGCTGTAATTAGAGCCCTCGTGTCCTCTGCGCTGACAGGCCAGCTAGAAACACCTAGCTCAGCCTGGACAGGGACTTATTTTGCTTTTATTTTTAATTTTTTACAACATAAATCAAACCAGGGTTCTTTCGGCGTGACATTCATTTCCTATTCGGCACGAGGCCCTCACTAGGTTTCCTGGCCTTAGAAAATGAACGAATGATCATTTCTTTGGCTTTCGAAACACCCCCTGTGATTTGCTTTCCTTGAATGAATCTGTCTTTTGGGATTACTTCAAATTGGCCCTACTCTCCCTCCCTTCCACTGTATTTATTGTGAAATTATATCATTCTTTATCCTGTGTCCTATGTAACTGTGATCCAGCTTAAGGAAAAACAAAACAAAACAAAACATTTCTGATGTCTTTGCAGCCTTCCAAGCCCCTTTGCTGATCTTGTCTTAATCCTTTCTTCCCCAAAGGTAACTACTATCCTGAATTTTATGTTATTTTCTTGCAGTTCTTTGTGATTTTACCACCCATATGTATGTTTTAAAAATATATATTATTTTGCTTCTACCTACTTTTTAGCTTTATTTAAATAATATCATCAACTCATGCAGGATTACACTGTTGAGATCCACCCATCTTGCTGTGTGTGGATGTAGTTCCATCATTTTTATTGCTGTATATTCCATTAATATGTCAAAATTCATTTGTCCCTACATGCGGGTTGTTTTCAAGTTTTTGCTATTACAGACGATATGGTAATCCGAGGCACATGCGCATCTAGGGTTTCTTTAGGTTATTGACTTAGCTGTGCAACTGATGGTTCAATTCGTCCGTGTGTGTTCAACTTTACTAGGTGACGATAACCTGCTTCCCAAAGCGATTGTACCAATTGCTGCCACCACAGACGTACTTGCAGTTTATATTTCATGAATACTTGACATTGTAAGACTTTTAAATTCCTACCATTATGATGGGTGATATGTCAGTATAGTTTTAATGTGTGTTTCTCTGGTTATTAATGATGCCGAGAATCTTTTCATGTATCTGCAGGTGTTTGGTCTTTCCTGAAAAATATCTGTCCATTCCTTTTATGCATTTTTCTATTATGCTTTTTGTCTATTTCTTACTGCTTCATAGGCAATTATATTTGTTACAAACAGCTTCCCCTAATTTGGGCTGATATTTTCATTTTCTCTGTGGTCATCTGATAAATAGACATTCAAAGAATGAAACTTGTGGACCTTGAACAAATCATGTTTGGGCTTCCATTTCTGCTCAATTAAATGAGCACACTGGTATATTCCCGCCCTGCAAACTCAACAGTGAGGGATGGCAAAATGGGTTGATATGCATAAAGGCACATTTTAAAAGTAAAGCCCCATACACATATATAAAGTCTATTTTTCCTGTATTATCATACTGCCTCCATATGTATATATATGTGTGTATATGGAGCAGTATGATAATACAGATATAGATTATGTATATATATATGTATATATACACATACTATGTATATATATAATGTGTATATATATACATACTATGTATATATATATATGGAGACAGGATGATAATACGTGTGTGTGTGTGTATTTACCCTTACCCAAGGACACTTTTTTTTCATTGCTTTTTAGAGAGAGAGCACCACAAGCCATTCAAGGGCAGAGAGGAAAGGAAAGAAATATTGGTGCAAGAGAGAAGCATCAATTGGCTGCTTCTCATACGCACCCAGACCAGGGATTATATGCGTCTTGACCAGGGACTGAACCTGCAACCTAGGTATGTGCCCTGACTGAGAATCAAACCTACAATCCTTCGGTTGCAGGACGATGCTCCAACCAACTGAACCACAATGGCCAGGGCATGCCTCCATTTCTATAACATAACATACTCTCTGGGAATATTTATTGTTGTTGAGCTGCTATTTTTATTGTACTTGGTACCTTTAGAAATTATTTATTTATTCACTTATTATCTGTTTGTCCCTCTAGAATGAAAGCTGCAGAGGGCAAGCATTGTTGCCTTAGGAAAATCATTTTGTCATTGCATCCCTGGCTACTTGGAATAGTTCCTGGTACATAGCAGATGCTCAATAAATATTTGTTCAATGAATGACTGAACCATTGGTGTTAGTAGTAGATATGATATCATTGCTGTGTAATCACCCAAATGCTGTTTTTCAGGACTTGCTTTCTGTTCAGAAGGCTTTTAAACTTACGTAGTATATTCCTGGCCTTTGCCTTTCCAGAAAGGGTGGGTGGAGCCAGAGGGAGGGAACTGTACCCTTGGGAGCCCAGAGCTCAGTTTTTAGATTTGTAGCTGGGAACCCTGATGGGCTGGCACTCCTCTGAGGGCCAGTCTCTAGGGTGAGATCAGAATTTCCCAGGCTGTTATCTTTGCCCTTCTGTGTGCTTGTTGTCAAATTTGCTGCTTTTTCAAATCTTGTTGGTTTTTGCTTTGTTGCTGTAGACACCAGAGCTAGTAGTTTTGGGGGAAATGTTGTGTGCATGTGAGTGCTAGGGAGGGGGTGTTGTGGAAGTGGTGGCCAACCAGAGCTAGGTGGTGGTGGCCGTGTCTGCGGAGTGAGTGGGGACAGCAGGAAGACCGTCACCACAGAAGTCTCCATGAAGGCCTTGCCCACTTTGGAGGGTGCTCTCTTCAAAGAGCTTTTGACTGCGCACGGCGCACACTTGGGGAACAGGCGCCCCTTTGTAGATCTGCAGGGCTCCCCTGGCACCCCTCCAGCCCTTCAGTGGGACATCTGGAAGGCCTTGGCCCCTCCTCGTGGCAAAACCTCTGAGCCCTGGAGACAGAGATCAATGACCTCTTCTTGGCTGCTCCTTAACCCGTGTCCCAGACAAGTGTTTTTCTGGGAACCAGTGAGGAACGCAGATCTTTGATGCCAAGGCTCGGGGGCTGTTGAAGTAAGACTTTCACTTTTGATAAAAGGATAGGGGCAGAGAAAGAGTCTGGGTAGGGAGAGCAATGAGAATTCGGCTTTTCAGGAAATCAGAACCCCAGTGGAGAGCCCTGCCCCCTACTCACACCTTTTTCTGGCTGAGGAAACGGCAAGTTGAGCTTGTTAATGCTCCTTCATGCTGGGGCTGACACTAGGGATGGGCTTGAGGCTAGAGACCAATTTGGTTCTGACCCCCACAGGCAATCCTTGCAACCCCTGGGAGATCATTTTGAACAAGTGCAAGGTGATTTTTTTTTGTGCACATAATTTATCACATACTGGGGTGTGCTGAAGACAGTGAAAAGAATTTATGATGTAAAATAGATTGGGCTAAATATGCCATGTAATTACTTGCTGTGCAGTAATGTTTTATAACCCATGTGTTAGGTTGGCACACTTAATATTTATCATAAAAATATGTGTACACACACTAGGAAAAATATAGAAAGAGTAGAAATTCCCTTACCCACTCGTCAATAAATGGCCTTTTCCTACTTGGGGTCAGGCATCCAAGATCAGTGTGGTGTCATTAAAATAAAAGTTATTTCCTTCTTGCCTCTTTCTTGCACATGGCAGATACTCAGCAAGTGCCAGTTGGCCTGTTGGTGGGATTGTGACTAGAGTGACCCTTGACCCAGACATTTTGCTGCAGGGTTACCCCACTTACAGACCTGCCCTGGCGCAGCGCAGCCCAGCACAAATCGCAGGGGTGGAAAAGCAAAGTGCTGGAAACTAGCGAAATGCCTATAACCTGGGGGCATTTGGTACCTCCCTAAATGGAGTAATAAGCAAGCAATGCAAGTTTTTAGGGTTATTTTTATTTATTAATGGGGAAAGATGTTAAAAATAAGTGGTTACATAAGAAAAGTAAAATGGAATTGTACTTGTATATATGCTATGATCCCATTCATGCAAAAAAACCAAAAAACAAAAACAACCCCCACATACATACACTAGACTTGTGTGCACACAAAAATTTTTACCTCTGAAAAATGGTAGCAACGAAGCAAAAGGCACGCTCGTGTGTACTCC
Source organism: Desmodus rotundus (assembly GCF_022682495.2). Lineage (NCBI taxonomy): Eukaryota > Metazoa > Chordata > Mammalia > Chiroptera > Phyllostomidae > Desmodus > Desmodus rotundus. Next base: position 124,700,602 of record NC_071391.1, read on the forward strand.
CAGTCACTTGTACAGCGTGCCTGTGGGCTCCAACCCCGGCGGGGGCCACCCTGGCGCTGGAAACTCAGGTGCCCTCCTGTCCCAGGTCAGAGCGTTCTGGCTGAGCACCATTATGGAAAACACAGCCTCCTGGTTCTCTCTGCTACTCCCTGGTGCCTGCAAGCTCTGCAGCCCTCACCCCACAGCTTGCCCGGGCCCTACTGGAGGAGAAAGAGTGGGGCCAGGCAGACAGCAAGTGCGACTTGAGGGCCTGTGGGGATGTGGGAGAGGGCAGCCAGACTCACAGTTTGTCCTGTGGATGTGTGGTTCCTGGAAGGTGTGTGTGTAGAATTAGGCTCCCCATTTCTTGACAGTTTATTAGCATTCAGCCTACTGGCTATTTGGTTTGTAAGAACTTGACTCTTTAGGGAAATGGAGGGTCTCGGGACCACCCACAGTGTCTTCTATATAATGTGGCTCTTGGTAGATCCCACATAAAGATAGGAAAACTCAATTGCATCCCCAAAGAGCTTAAAGTTTAGTCCTAGAGACAGGCTTGCCTGCAAACACAACAATGCCAAGGTAAACTAACTCTTGCAAAGGCCCAAAGGCTGCTCCATTATGAACCTCTGAGGGCTGGAGCTGTGCCTGCCCGCCCTCCCTTCCTCCCTCCCTCCCTCCTGTTGAATGCTCCCTGGTCAACTCTGGGGATGCAAAGATGAGTTACACACAGCTCTACTCTAAGGGAGTTCATGACTTACTAGCAGGAATAGACATTGCAAAAGAGTCAGTGTGATATAGTGTTGATGATTTAAGAGCTCTGTTTGTTCAGGATTCATTGAGGCCTAAAAGATGGGCTGGCCAACTCTACCTGGCCTGGAATAGAGGCTTGGAAGCAGAGATGGGTCTCTCCTAATCGGGAGGGGACAAATGGCCATAGATGTAGGCTTCCTCTGGATGTTAGGAGATGCGCTCTAAAGCGTGGGCAGTAAGGATGGGCCTGGTGTGCCTGGCTGACCTGGGGGTGAGGGGTGGGGGGTGTGGCATGGCAGGCAGTGTGGCATTGTGTTTGGCAGTAGATGGGCCAGTTGGAAGACTGTCAAGGTTTAAAGGTTGACCCTGTCTCTGGCCCACCTACACTAGTCCCTCACTTTTCTAGATTATAATTTCCTCACCTGTGGAATGGCAACAATAAAACTGCCCTTCCTTCAGCCACTTTTTTAGAGGGATCTGAGTCTGTCATTTGGCTGGTTGGAGAGTAAGCTGGGATTTGTCACGAGGTCTGAATGGTTCTACCCCTGAAACAGCTGCATTTTCTTCTCTGCCGATTTTCTACATTTGAATACATGTCCTCAGCATCGGATCCCTTGGCCTAGTGGCCTTGAATCCTCTGACACTGAATGCAAAAGTTTCTGTATATTCTGGACATGCATATGAAGGGCCGAATGTATGTAGCTTTGTCCCAGACCTCAGAAGAATTCAAGTCCTCAAAAAGCTCAACAAAAACTGCTGTGGAGAATGGTCTCGGATCTTACCATACCACCCTGGTGGAAGCTTTCTTCTTGTTTCCCCTGCCCCACCCCACACACGTCTTTAGGAATAAAATACTAGACACAATAGACTGTTCTAAGCAATTATTTTTCACTTGAAAGAAATGTAAAACGTCGTAATAGAAGTATTTCTAAACTGTAAACTCGTTGCCTTCTCGAGGAGAATGCACTGAATACAACTGTGGGGGTTAATGTCATGGACATTTTTATAAATATCACTGATTGTCCTGTACATTTCTAAGGGCCCCAGGTTGCTTTCTCTGTTTTTTAATTCCTCCTCACTACTCCTAGTTACTTTCCTATGTCATGGAGCATAAAGAGATATCTTAATGTATGTATAATTTTTTGCGGGGGAGCCTGAGGATAGCTGCAGCTCCTCTTTTGAAGGAAAGGGCTGTTTTTATAATCGTACTGGATGCGTGGGCAATGTGGAGCTGTGTTCCAGACTCCAGAGAGGTGGGTCTTGAACTTGCGTCAGCATCACCAGGAGGGCTGGTTCAAATACAAATACAGCCTGCTGGGTCCCGCCCCCAGAGTTTCTGTAGGTCTAGGGTGAGGCCCAAGAATTTGTATTCCTAACAAGTTTCCAGGTAATCTGAGGTCACTGGTCAGAGAACCACTGTTTTTAAGTATTTCTCAAGCTTTAAGGTGCATGTAAGTCATTTGGGAACCTTGTTAACATGCAGATTCTGATTCAGAAGGTCTGGGGGGGCAGGGGCCAAGATTCTGCTCTTCTAACCAGCTCCCCAGTGATGGCGGCAGTGCTGGTCCGTGGAACATGCTTCATATAGAGAGCCTTTAAAACTGTGGTTCTTAGTTCTGACTACATGTTAGAATCACAAGAAGAACTTGTAGAAGAATGGCGGAGGTGGAGGAAAAGAAAAAAGACTCATCTCCCCACACAGGCAAACCCGAATCTCTGGGTGGGGGAGCTTGGGCATAGGTGAGGGTTGAGAACCTTGTTCTCAAGGTTGTGAACTTGCCGAAAGTCTGTCCGGTGAGTAAACAAAGTGTTGCAGTGTTGAATATTTGATTGACTAATCATTGGTCTCCAGCAGTGGTTTCATATTTGAATTATCTGCAAAGCTTTAAAAGATATTGATACCTAGATGAAATAATAGGTCTGGGATTTGCCTCAAAATAACGTGGTGGGGGAGAGATGGGTGAGGGTGTTGATCTGTGCTATCCAATATGTAGCCAGCCACCTGTGGCTGTTTACCTTGAAACTAATTCAAATAACAAAACTGAAAGTGCGATTCCCCTGGGACATCAGTCACATTCAAGTGCTCATCAGTCACATGTGACTAGCAGCTACCGTACCGGACAGCGCAGACATGGAACATTTCCATCAGGCACTTTCAGGGGGAGGCCCGGGCAGCGGTGTGGTTTTAGCAGCTTCCCCAGGTGATTCTAAGATGAGCTGGGGCCGAAACCAACACAACTAACTGAAATGTTGAGCTTGAGAATGACTCGAGGCAGCTGTGTCGCTGATCTGTGTGGCCTTCCCGCCATGTTTGGTGCCTGTTTTTTTCTCACCTGGTTCATGAGGATGGGAGATATTTGTCCTGCTTTTCCCTCAAGATGTAGTAAAATCCGGAGAGAAAAATGGGTGAAAAGTTTTTGAAAAATATCAAGCACTGAATACACCTGAGAGGTGGTTGCTTTTCCAGGTTGAAGGCCTTGGAGTAGGGTTGCCAGATATTACAAATGAAAACACAGGAGGCCCAGGTAAATTTGAACTTTAGCTAAACTACAAATATTTAATGGAATTTTTAGTATAAGTATGTTCCATGCAGTATTTGGGAGATATATGCACTAAGCACTTATCTGCATTTTTCCTAGCAGCCCTATCTCGGACCCCTTCCCCCACTGCAGCCGACAGGGGTGGGGGCCCTGAGCTTTCCATTTGTAGTTGTGCCTCCACGTGGCTACCTTTGTCTAGGGGATTCTTCCTTCACTGTGAAGGAAGGCATTTCCAAACCTCTGATTTGATGCCAAGACAAAAGAGAGAGTTGGAGAATTCAGTTTTTCAATTTAGTGGTGGACCACCTCTATATTTATTCAGGTCCTCTTTGTTTTCTTTCTTTCTTTATCATTTTTAAAATTGTTGTTGAAGTACAGTTGTCTCTATTTTCCCGCCACCACTTTCCCCTGCCCCACCCTCAATCCTTCCCTACTTTGGCTTTGTCCATGTGTCCTTTATACATGCTTCCTTGATGACCCTTCCCCTTCTTTCCCGTTATCACCCTCCCTCTTTCCCTGGTTACTGTCAGTTTGTTCTTTATTTCACTGTCTTGGTTATATTTTGCTTGATTGTTTGTTTTGTTCATTAGATTCCACTTGGTGAGATTATATGGTGTTTGTCTTTCACCACCTGGCTTACTTCACTGAGCATGATGCTCTCCTGTTCCATCCATGCTGTCATGAAGGGTAGTAGCTCCTTCTTTTTTCCTGCTGTGTAGTATTCCATTTCATCAGAGGCTTGTGGTTTTCCCCATTAGAGATCATGCACATATTTTACTAGGTTTATCCTTGAGTAATATTTTTTGGGGGGGACATTAATTAGAGTGTTTTTAATTTCAAATTTCAAATGTTCATGGCTGGTTTATAGGAAAGCAATTGTTTTTTGTATATACACTTTGTTTTCTGCAACTTTGCTCCAATTACTTATTCCAGAATTTTTTGGTCAGTGATTTGGGATCAGCTGTTTCTGGGGGGGCAGGAGGGAGGAATGAGTATGGTAGAGGACAGGGGATTTTCAGGGCAGGGAAACTATTCTCTAGGCTACAGTAAGGATGGAAGCTCCATTATATACTTGTCAAAACCCATAGAACGTACAACACAGAGTGAATCCTAATGTAAACTGTGGACATCAGTGAATGTATCAATGTGGGCTGATCAGTTATAAGAAATGCATCATGTTAATAATATGTAAGTAATAGGGGAAACTGTGTTTGTAGGGTGCAGGGGGTATTTGGGAACTCTGTACTTCCCAATTTTTATATAAATCTAAAACTGCTCTAAACAAACTCTATTAATAATAAAAAAATTGATGAAAGGCCTTAATGAAATGAGTATGCCCCGGGTTGGTTGGCACATTTTGAGTCTTCCCTCAGCTGAGAGAGCGACCTGCCTCACTATTTGATCTGGTGATGAACCTGGGTGGTCCCTAGTTTCTTTCTTGGTGGCCACGCTAAACATGCTGTTTTCTCCCCCTCACTCTAGGAGGGATGTAAGCTTCTATAAGAATAAGAATGAAAGATTCAGAGAATGGTTACCATATTCATAAAGTACATTATAATCCCTGCCGCCAGGAGAGTGGCTAGGAAGGGTTGGGAAGAAGTGGAAGCCTTGATTTCTCATCTGGAAACGGGGGTGATGATTCTCCCTCCCCTTGGGCTATGGAGATTACATGAGGTAAGGCGTGTGAGGTTCTGGGCACCTCGTGAGCATTCTGTGATTCCGAAGACCCTGGGTCCTTGAAGAGAGTAAACCCAAGGGGATCAACAGCACTTGGGAGGAACAACTTTCCCAGCAGATGGTGAGGGAATGCCCGTCTCCAGAAGCGTTAGGGCACACAGTGAGGCCTGGTGGTCAGTGACCTTGCGGAAGGGACTTCTGGGAGGGTGGCATGCTCCAAGGGCCTCCAAATGCCTCTTGTCTTTAAAGATTCTGGGCTGTCTTATTCCTTTCGGAGGGACTGCCATGGGATATAAATCAGGCACCCCAGTTATCCAAAGAGATGGAAGGAGACCCTCTCCTCTCCTCTTCCCCCTCCTCCCCATGTGGCTGGCCTGGCCTTTGCCCCACCCCCACCCCCCAGGAGAGGGAAACCTCATTTTATATGGCTCTGGTTTGGGGAACATTTTATGTCCTCCCTGGTGGGGACAAATGGAAGGTCCAGCTGGTTCACACACGCACCTGCAGCTGGGGCCCAGGATCTGTGTCCAAAGGTGCACTTAAATGGGTAAAACCTGTCACCTGCTGGAGATGAAACACTCTGTGAGACCTGCGGTTAGATAATCCAGCACTGAGGAAAAAACTATAAATAATTGCTCTGTTGCTTTGTGCTTCTTCTCTTCATGGAAATTAAAACTTGTTTTCTCAGCAGCAAGAGCAATAAAAACATCTTCAGAGGAGGAGTTGGTTCTTTCCTGACTCCTTGAGAGCAGATGATTTAGAGGCATCTCTATAGGAGATTAAATGGAATTCAGGTAAACAGCTGAAGGGTTTACATGGGATTAAGTTTTTTAAAAGCCATCCTAGGAGGTATTTTCCTTTGCGGAGCTGAGGGTGTGAAGCAGCGGCTTTGGAGGCTGGGTCAGTGGCGAGGATCAGCCTTCTTCACAGTCCCCTCCTGAGACAGTGCCTTAGGGACAGGAGACAGGCCTCTTTCACACACGCCAGAATCATCCCCGTAGATCAGGGTGTCAAACTCATTTTCACTGGAGGCCACATCAGCCTCATGGTTGCCTTCAAAGGGCCAAATGTAATTTTAGGACTTTATAAATGTAACTACTCCTTAACAGTTAAGCAAGAGCTCAGCGCTGCCGCTGGGTAGAAATAAGGTGCCAGGCCGGATAAAATAAGGCATAGGGCCAGATTTGCCCCACGGGCCTTGTGTTTGCTACCTGTGCCGTAGATGCTGAGATGGTTGCTGTCTGGGTCTGGTGACCAAGTGAAGAAAGGGGAACCAGAGGACCTTGGACCAGCCATACCAGTGACCCTCAGTACTCCTTCCCTCATTCTGCAAATGTGTGGGCCACCTACCTTGTGCCAGGCACTGTGATATAACACTGGGGCTACAACGTGGACAAAACACACAAAAAATCTCTGTCTTCATGGAACTTACCTTCTGGTGGGGGACACAGTCCACAGACAAGGTGAGTAATAGTATGTTACATAATTGTAACCGCTAAAAGCAGGAAAAAATCAAGCAGGAAAGGGGGATATGAATTGTAGGGGTTGCGGACTCTGAGATGTTTAGGGGGCCAGGGAAACCTTCAGGTAAAACCCTGAAGGAAATGAAGAGGTGAGCCAAGGACACCAGTGTGACTGGAGCAGAGGATGAGGGAGAGGCAGCCGGGAGCCAGCTCATGCAGGGCTTTGCTCTGGAGGGAGGGTGGGGGCTATTGGAGGGGTCTGAGCAGAGGAGGGGCTTGATCTGGGTTTGAGCAGGATCATTCTGGCCACGATGTAGGAGTGGGCAGCAGAGGGGAAAGGGCAGGGCCAAAGGTCTGTTAGGAGCCACTGCCGTGAGACCGGGTCGAGGAGATGGCAGATGGAGGCAGAGCTGTGAGTCAGGGGGAGAACATGGCACCGGGGAGTTGTCAGCGAATACCCTTAGTGGCTGCATGGTTCAAATTCGTCATCTCCATCACATAGAAGTAAAGGGTCATACCCACAGTTATACCTGGAATCAGGTGCAAAATCTGGGTTGGAACCCAGGTCTGCTAATGCCTACCCAGATACTCCTCAGCACAGTTGACTGGAGCTACGAAGCTGGCAGCGTTTGCTGGGAGTCTGTCTGGACCACAGGAGCTGGCTCACACACATGTGCTCTCCACTGTCGTACTGTGGGACGCTCCCCAATCTCCCAGCCTAGTCACTGGGGTGCTCCTCAAGAATGGTGCGGTCCATGAACTGCCTGCTGTTGGTGGTGAAGAGAGAAGACCACAAGTTGACAGGAAGCATTTAGAAACACCCACGACAACTTGACATTGCCACAACATCTAAGAGCAGCATTAGTGACCTCATCTTGTTGGACGGGGTATGGACAAGGTAGGATGTTAATATCATGTGGTGACTCGGTGGTGGTGTGAGCTGCATATTAGTCATGTGTAATAGGACCACGTATTAGACTGCAAATAAAATAAATGAATGAAAAGCATAAGTCTTTCACCACAGACAGTTTGAGAAGCACAGCCCCAGCACGATGCCTTCTGAGGAGAACACCCAGTAAATACGTTAGATGTTAATGCAGAATCTGTGTTCCTTTTCCTGTTATGGGAGATTCAGGTCATGCCTTTTGCCATATGATGAAGTCAGCAGTTTCCTTTTCCCCCTGGAGCATCTCAGCTTCCTTCTTCCCCCTCCTGGGGGTCCTGTGATTCCTCTGTCCCATCTCCCTGGAGAAAACACGTGTCTCAGCTCGGTGTCGGTCTTCCCTGAGAGCTGTCCTCTGGACAACTCCCCCATGTCTTAGCGTGAGCCCAGCTGTGTAAGCTAAGGGATGCCCATAACACACAAGAACTGAGTCTCATCTTGACGTTTCAAGGGAGGAGATCTAGTTTGGCTTTAGTCTAGAGGGAGGCACTGAGCTGTTGTAGAAAGAATAGAAGTTTTGGAGGGAGGTGGACCCTGGACAAATGCCCTTGTTGAACCCTTCTGAGCCTTAACCCTTCCCTCTCTGTGATGGAGCAGTAGTCTCCACCTCATAGCAATGTTGGGAGGCTGAGATGAAATCGTGGTGTAAGGCACCTAGTAGAGGAACTGGCGCTAAAGAGATTGCCAACAAGAATTCTATCAAATCACACAATGTGGGTAACATCCTAGTACAGATCCAGACTTGCCTCAGTTTCCATCTCTCAAACTCCTTATTCTGAGATCTTTGGGGTTGTCTCTTCTCTCCCCATCCCTCCCTTCCTTGTCTGTAGGGCATTATGGTCATTGTGTTAGACCCCAAGTTGCTGGAAAGGCCACTAGGTAGGGCACTCATTGACAACTCCAATGGCTTCTTCACTCCTGGTGACAAAAGGAGGTGGCCGTGGGGGCTTCTGTGATTGCCTTGGCTTGCCCTGAGCTTGTGCCTGTCCTTTCGCCTCCCACCCTGCTATCTGGAAGCTGAACGGGGGAGGAGGGTCCTCAGCCCAGAGTGGGCTACCAGCCCTCAAGTAGGCCCTCCTTACAGTTGGGCAAGGTCTCCCAGAGCTGTGTTTTCAATTTGTCACTTACTTCTGAACTAATTGCCAGCTGCCACTCTTTTGAGGCTCCCTGCCTCCTTCCTTCTAACTCTTTGACTTGGGTCTTTGGAAGAGTCACATTGGACGGTGGCCTCAGGGTGTGTCAAATATCTAGCTGGCATGCCCCACTTGTTTATTTCATTAAAGTACCATTTAACTAACCCTTGCCTCCAGGCTCTAAATTCCTTGTGATTTATATGCAGTAGGTGGCTTATCGTTGCGCTGTTCAGAGAGAGACAATTCTGGCTTTCTCTCGGCACTGGATTGCAGAGATTTCAGAATATGCCACTGAACAGATGGTACCTGGGGATACTGGGGGCTTAAGTGCCTCATTCTATTTTTCTGGTTCTGATCTATTTTAATATGAGGGGATCGCTTGTATCTATTTGACCTATGTTTCAAGCAGGTAAGTTTAGCCTGTTTTTCTTATTTCAGTAACAGCAAACACATGCAGATGTAAATATATGAGTTATATGTGTAATATGTGTATATACTTATATATACACATATGTACACACATATACATACATATTTAATCATTAATTTAAGGGAATCCATGAAACTCAAGTGCACCTGTGGGGATTTTAACACAGGTGCATCTGGTCTCCACGTGTCCCCTCAGATGCTGCTGCAAGATTGAGCCCGTGGATGGTGTGGGCATGAGTGACAGGTGTATAGGCCCTCGGGCAGCTCCTTCAGGTGAGACCCAGAGCAGAAATGGTGCAGCAGAATCTGGGAGGAAAGAACAACCAAATACAGATTTCCTTGCCTGTTAATAAAGTTACACATTCAAGGCCAAGGTTCAGCCAGCAGTACCATGCTACAGTTCTCACAGCTTATCTGATTTCCATCTCGGTTGGCATTTTCATCTACTTCCTCAATTTGCTATGACTTAAAGTCTGCTGATTCAGTGTCCACAACTGTATTGGAGACTCTTCAAGTGGGAGACCAGTGCTGGTGATCCATGCTAAGGAGGACGTTGGCGCACCAGAGTCCAGCTCCGGGGGATCAGGAGAGGGGTCCCAAGGCTCTGGTGGTGGAGAGTGGATGGAAGAGACACTTGGCACACAGAAGCCCACGGGCAGTCATCTCCGTGGGGAGGGCGTCTATATACACGAGGGATTGATTTTGTTCCGCACTGTTCGGGCGAATGTAAAGACCAGTCGGGCACTGTAAGCTCAAGATAAAGATTTCCCATGGGTAAACTGGCTACTTGGTGGAGATGGTCAGCTGCCCCCCCTTTAAGTGGTCATGAAGATGTTGGTGGACCTTCTGCCTAAGAAAAGTGCCAACAGTGCCTGGGAGGTTGGACTAGGTGAATTTGCAGACTCATCACAGATGCTTCAGAAAACCAGCAACATAGTTTCTCTTCTCCCTGAAGGTGCTGAGTCTCTTATATTTACCACTGTGCCAGGCAGATACCCAGTCCTCCGGAAATGCTAAGTAAATAACTGTCCATTAGTTACTAGTTCAGTGGGCAGACTTTGAAATTTCAAAGTAAGCCAATTCCTGAAGAGTTTGGTAACGGTGGTGGGAATAACTGTCTGTGGGCCCTGAAAATCCACCTCTGTGTCACAAATTTGGAGCTCTCTGGGGAGTGAGAAATAAGAATGCATACTTCTCCGTATGTCATTGAGGAGGTGGGGCAATAGAAACGAACAGTGGTCTAACAGGTCTCCCTACTTCCAAACCCCCTCTCATTTCATCTTCTGCTGTCTTGCCTGAGTGGTTTTGAATTCACATCTCATCAAAACACTCTCCAGTTTAATATCCTTCAGCAGTTGCCCATTATCTGCAAAACATAAACTTAAATTTCTTTATCAGAATACAAATCCTCCATCATCTGGCCTCTGTGGTTCAGGTCATCTTCAGCTTATCCTCACCCCAAAATTCACACTGTAGGCACATGATTTCCTAAGTGGACCAAGTTGCTTTTTATTATTGTTCTTAGTCTATCGTATTACAACTTGATGTCATAGATGGTGTCTCTTGTACCTCTTCCAATACTTTTCAACCATTTGGGATAATTAGGTGATTCCTTTTTTGCTCACCCTGCGTGGACTGGCCACCCCTACCCCTCCATGGTTGATTCAGGCCACGTTTGCTTTTGATCTATACTTCACCACCCTGACCTGTCGGTTTTGCTTTTCCCACTCCCGAGCCTTTGCAGATGCTGGTGCTTCCGCCTGGAAGCTCTTCTCCGCCAAGCTGACAGTTTCTCGTTTCAGTTTGGCAATTCTTCGTTTTTGGACTAGAGTATCTGGTCTACTCAAATTTAATGTAATTACTGATATATTTGGGCTTAGACCTAACATTTTACGATATTCTTTCTACATGTACCCTGGTCTATTTTTCTTTTTCGCTCCTTACTTGTTTTGGGCTGATTTTTAAAAATCACTTGTTTTCCTCATTTACTAGTTTGTAAAATTGTATTCTCTCTCTCTCTCTCTCCCCCCCCCCACTTCTCTTTTTAGTGATTACCTTGGAAATTACTACTTCAATATATTTATGCCTGCTTATCAAATTTTAAGTTAATCAAACTTTTACCCTCTTTCTGGATACTACCAAGACCTTAAAATAATTAATTACATTTACTTTCCCTATGGTCATCTTATATACTATTGTTGATGAAAATTTTATGTTAAAGGAAACTCTAGTTTAAAAATATTATAATTATTGTTTTCTGTAGCCAATATTTATGTTGCTATATCCACATATTTACCACTTTGTTTGCCTCCTATTCTTTCTTACATTTCAGAATCATCATTTGGGATAATTTTCTTCTGCCTAAAATACATTTTAGTGTGCTCACAACAAAGTCTTGGTTTTGTTTGTTGGACATTTTTTTCAGTAACTTTTATTCTTGGTTTTTTTTCCAGCAGAGAATTCGGAATGGGGATTTATTTTCATTCAGCATGTTAACAGTGTCAGTCCATTATCTTGCATTGTTGTCATCGAGAAGCCTCCTGTTTTCAGTCTGTCTCTCTTTTGAAGTTAATATATTTTTGTTTTGTTTTTTCAAGATCTCTAAGATTTTTCTACTTGTCTTTGATGGCGCACATTTTCATAATAATGTGTCTAAGTTTAATTTAGAATCCAGTGGGCTTTTAAATTTACATACTGTTATCTTTCAAAAGTTCTGGAAAGTTATCTGCCATTGTCTCTTCAGATACTGTCTCTACCCCATCCTTTCTTCCTGTCTCTGGGATCCTGAGTAGATAAACACTGTTTTCTCACTCTTCTTTCTACATCTTTGATCCTCTCTTCTGTACTTTCCATCTTTTTGTCTTTCCCTGGTGCACACTGGGTAATTTCTTCCAACCTTTTAAGTCTTTCTCCAGCTGTATCTAATTTGATATTAAATTCTTCTTGAGTTTTTAAATTTTGCTATTGTATTTTTAATTTCTATTTGGTTCTTTTAAAAATCTCCTAGGTAACTAGGATTTCTGTTCCTAGAAGATATTTTCAAACTTGTCTTTTTAACATTTTAAGCTTGGCTTATAGTCTGATAATTCAAGTACTTGAAGTTATTGGAGCTTTGTTCTTATTGTTTTCTGTTAGTTCTTGCTTGTGGTGCCTTGTTTCCTTGTAGACTTACTTATCATTGGTTCATTGTGCTTAAATTTTTATTTGTGACCTGTCATGAAGGAGGCTTCCTCTGGTGTTTGCTTCTGCTATGTGACTGGGATCCAGGGTCACCTTATGTCAAGTTTAGGGCTCAGGTCTCTCTTATACTCTCTAGGCTGCTATAACAGAATACCATAGATAGGGTGTCTATACATAAATAACAAAAAATTACCTCTCACAGTTCTGGAGGCTAGAAGTCCAAGATCTGAGGCACTGGCAGATTCCATGTCTGGCAATGGCTCACTTCCTGGCTCTCACTGTGTCCTGACTTGGTGGAATGATTAAGGGAACTCTCTGGGGCATAAAGAACATTACTGTCATTAATGAGGGGTCCACCTTCATGACCTAATCACTTTTTAAAGGCCCCACTTCCTAATACCTTTACATTGGGAGTTAGAATTTAACAAGAATTCTGAGTATTTGGTGGAGTGGAGGGAGACACAGACATTCAGTCTATAGCTTGAATAAATATTCCAGCTTTACACTTAAAGGGACTTGAAATAAAACAACAATCAAAGCCCAAAGTGAATATAAGAAAGGAAATAATAAAGATCAGAGCAGAAATAAATGAAATAGAGTATAAAAACACAATACAAAAGATCAATGAACCCAAGAGCTGATTCTTTGAAAAGTTAAATAAGATCGAGAAACCTTTAATCAGACTCATCAAGAAAAAAAGTTTCTGCACAGCAAAGGAGACCATCAATAAAATAAAAAGACAACCCACAGAATGGGAGAACATATTTGTCAATACATTTGATAAGGGGTTAATATCCAAAATGTATAAAGAACTTAAAAACTCAACATCAGCAAAATAGGATTGTGTTCTTACTTTCCCTTTCCAATAACTTAGTATTGGTGTATAAAAATGCACTTGATTTCTGAATATTAATTTTGTGTCTGCTACTTTACTAAAATTCATTTATCAACTCTAGTAGTTTTCTGGTGGAATCTTTGGGATTCTCTTTATACAGTATTATATCATCTGCAAATAATGACAGTTTTACTTCCTCCTTTCCAATTTGGATGCCTTTTATTTCTTCTTCTTGTCTGATTGCTGTGGCTAGGACTTCTAGTACTACGTTGAGTAAAAGTGTTGAAAGTGAACATTCCTGTCTTATTCCTGACTTTGAGGGAAATGCTTTTAGTTTTTCCCTGTTGAGTGTGACATTGGCTTTGGGAGGCTTTGATCTTTTGTTTCTGTCCTCTTAATCTTGAAAAAATCTTCAAAACTAAATTTTAGTTTTCCAAGATTGGCAAATACCCTCAAGGTTAAAGGGGCTCCTTGGATTCCTAGATCTTTATTATTATCTTATCTATACTCTGATGCTTTGAAGAAGAATTTTAACAATTTTATCTAGTATTTTTTGGTTATTATTTTTAGTAATACAGTTGGCTCAAGTATCTAGTCTCCCATACTAGAAACTGGATGTCTCACTTTGAATGCCTCTTCTTCAGAGACTTGGCTGAGCTCAGTCTTAATTAGGTCTCCTTGTTATATACTAGCATAACTCTTATTTTTTCCTTCATGACATTTATCTCAATTTATTTTTGTTTATTTTAATGATTGAAAAATCTGTCTGCTGCCTAGATAGCTATGTGAGAGCAGGCACTGATAGATATCTGTATATCTATATATGTGTGTGTGTATCTCATAGTATGTGCACTACGATATATATATTGTAGCTATGGTGTGTGTGTGTATATATATAAGAAAGGAAGTAACACACATATATATACATATATACTTATATATACATATAAGAAGGGAAATGATACATATATACATATATATATATATATAGAAAGCAATGATATACATACATCATAGCTAGTTCATAGCATGTGCACAATAAATATCTGGTCTCTAGAAAAATGAGTGCAATAGAGTATTGTTGATATGTAGGTACTGGCTAGATGCAAAGGACTACGGTGGTTGAATTCAGTTCTGTAAAGAAGCACTATTGGTCACATTTTCATATTAATAAGAACTAGGTATTAAGGGTTCATAACAACTCTTTCAAGATTTCAGGGTGCATTTGCCTTCAGGAACTGCAGCCGGCATCTTACTGTGCTCACCTTCCCTGCTCTGCGCATTATCCGTTGGAAGAAGGAGAACCACAGAGCGAAGACAATCCATATATGGAACATGCTGTGTTTTACCTTTATCTTGTACATCCTGAAAAACAAAGGATGAGGCGATGCTGCAATCCAGGTGTACCCATTTGAAATCTACAGGCGTTCCAGGCCTCATTACTATTTTTAGTAATATGTAACACCAATGACCTTTATGTACCCAAGTAAGAGATTTATGGCTATAGTTATTATTTGTACTAGAATATAAAAGTCATTGTATTCACAGTGCTTAGTAGGCTCTCAGTAAATGTGTATTAAGTAATTATAATTAATAATAGCCAACTCTTATATAGTGCATACTGCATCCCAAGACGTATTTTAACCATGTAATATATAGTAATTCATTTAATCATCTCAACAATGGCATGTTGTGGATGCTATTATCTTACCTATTTTTACAGATGAAGAAGCTGAGGCCCAGTGTGAGGGAGTAACCAGGTATCACAGTATGGGGCAGAGCCAAGATTTGAACACAGCGCTTCTGATTCTGGTGTCTGTTTGTAGTCTTACACTGTACTGTTGCAAGGAACGAGACTGAAAGATGAGTGGCTTTTCTGAGGCTACCCAGTGCTACATGCGTGGTCAGTTTAACCAGAGACTGGAAGCTCAGTGGTAGCCTGAGGACCTCTGGGTGTACGGAGCTCCGTGCACAGTCTCAGTAGAGACAGTTCCCTGCCTTCACTGGGTTTATGGGCTGTTTCCAAAAAGCTGATGTGTGAGGTCTGACTAGCTAAGGGAAAAAGGTATTTCTGTGAAATGTAAGTAAATATTTTTTTAAAGTTTAGAGATGAAATCGCTCTGTTCTAGCTATTTCTCCTCTTTGGTGACTTATCTCACTTCCTAACTCTGCAGTTAGTGCTACCTGGAGAGCAGGTTCTGCATTTCGGGGTAAGGCTGTCCTGTTAGAATGCCTCCGTGTGGGGGCTGTGAAGGGGCACAGACGGGTTAGTGCGACACCCTTGCCCTCACAGTCTCAATCACACGGTGGTCTGAGGCAGTGACCTAGGGGGTTGCTTCGTTGGATTAGTTACTCTGTGGTGCTGGGTCCCCCTACAACCGCTGGGATTGAAAAGTACAAAGATGCCTTGGGGACTTGCATTCCCCAACTCCAGGGAAAAGTGCTGCTTGGGGAACTGTTATTGCAGAATAAGCAGGTGTCGACTGGCTCTCTCCCAGATGCTTTTCCTCACCTTGATTTTGGGTGGACATTTTTCTTTCTTGAATTATCAGAAAAATTGGCCTGACTCTCAATGTCTCCCTGATCCTAGGGGCCTGTCCACAAATAGGGAAGGATAAAGAGGAAAATGAATGGAAAGAGCCTGCTCTATGAGCTGGGATTTATGATTCCTCCTGTCCCTTTGGGCCTGCACTGAGCTTTTCTTTTGAAATCTCCATGTGGCACATCTAAGTCTGCTGGTTCCAGGGCAGCTCTGGCGTCTGTCATCGCCCCTGGCAGGATGAACCTGTGTGGAGGAAAGCAGGCCCCATTCAGGACTTGGAAGTTTTTAATAAAGCTGGCCACTGCTCGGAAATGTCGAGTTTGCCACTGGTTAATCTGGCAAGGCTGGACTGAAACCACACTCCACAGCAGTGTGTGGTGATGACCAGTCATAGCAAAAATATTTGACTCTCTGGGCCTTACATCTTAGTGGGGGAAGAAAAGTCCTCACGTATTCAACTTCACATTTTAGCACTGTTTTTAAGTGTTTGCTCTCTCTCCTCCAGCCATCCACGTGCGTGTCCACTGTGTGTGTTCACCGCATTTTAACCCTGCCATTTGGGGGGCTGCCTTAAACAGATTGCTCATGAATAGAGCCAAGGACGGATTTTGACTTTGTAGGCATTACCTGGTCACTGGGTTTGCATCAGTGGGCAGCTGCAGCACGCTGTGGAGCAGTCTAGAGAGGACTCTGAGGGCCTGCAGGGATGACTCCTGGCTGGCCCCGTGGTGTGGGAGTCAGAGCTTATTATACCACCAGCTGTGGCCAGTGGATAATGCCCGGAGGGAGCCAGGCCTAGAGTCTGGAAGGTTCCTCCTCTGGTAAGCTCCCTCAGCGAGGTGGGCTGGTAGACTGCTTAATGGCCTTTGTCCCTACCACAGTTTCTAGAATACCTGTTTTTGTGAATTGTCAGGAACCAAGACTCTTGGGAACATCTAGGGGCCCGCCACCAGCACTGTAGTAGGTGGAGGAGAAAGTCTGGGGAGATGGCCTAGAATAGCAGCCAGTTAGCAGAAGGAAAGGGTTCTGGGTTCAAGTTCTATCTCTGTCTTTGGGCAAGTGTCTTGACCTTTCTGACTTCAGTTTCCTCTTTGGTAGAGAAGACACTATTTGTTGAAAGGATGCCTTTAATTTTATTGGTGAGTAAATCAAGACCCACAAGTGACCTGCCCAAGGTTCACAGTGTAAAGACAGGATGACAGTGAGGAAGGAGGTCTGGGTTCACGTCTAGGTCCCCCTGTATGGCTCCTGTGGCCCCAAGAACACTTAGTGTCTTTACTGGATGCCTAGGACACTGTTATAGGAATAAAGGGAGGCAGTGGATGTCTTATAAACTGTAAGGAATTTTACAGCCACAGAACATTTCCACATTTACAGCTTCTTGGCCACTGAGAACCTTAGAGTCCCTGGCCTATGAGCCCCTGAAGTGATTTTTAAAAAATGTTTTCATGGCAAGTATTTTTTCCTGTTAAAAAAATTTTTTTATTTGTTGATTTTAGGGCAAGAGAGAGGAAAGGAGGAAGAGGGAGAGAGAGAGAGAGAGAAAGAGAGAGAAACATCGATTTGTTGCTGCACTTATTTATGCATTCATTGGTTGATTCTTGTACCCTGACCTGGGACAGAACCTGCAACCTTGGGTATAGGGTCAATGCTCTAACCAACTGAGCTACCTGGCCAGGGCCTCATGACTGGTTTCTCTGATTACAAAAGTCACACTTACTTGTGGTAGAACTTCAACGCGGACAGAAGGGTGTAGAGTGAAGCATGAAAGACACCCCTGTCCCCAATCGACGCTACTCCCCAGAGCTGACTTCTGTTAACTTTTCTGTAACCTTCCAGAAATTGCCTGGACACATGGACGCGCACAGACATATATTTACATAAGTACATAAGCTGCACCTACCCACTCGTATATGGGTCATAATTTTTTCACCAAGGGCCCCGATGATGAAGATTCAGGGCGTATTCAGTATTTCGATTTTTAGAAGCAGTGCCATGGTGAGCAGAGATATACTTCTATCTCAGAACACCTGCCTTGAAAACAAATGTTGAAAGCGGTGCCTAGTGGCACAAAGCTTTCGTATTATCTCCCTTGCACTTGGCAGAATCTCTCCTCAAAAAGAATTATGTTGTTAATACTGTGGTTTTCCACTGCTCCACCCAGTTAAATTTAATAACACCATGTGACTTCCAAATAAAATGATGTGTGTGTCTAGAGGGAAGGGACCTGACAAAGCTTCTCTCTTTTTTTTTCTTTTTTTTTTAGATCCCAGAGAGTACAGCAAAGCTCTCTTCAGAAGGCCCTGTGTTCAGAGCCCTTCTGCCTGGAACTTTTGTATTTGCAGCTCACCCTCTTGTCCTTAAAGGAAGCTGTTACCAGTAATCAGGTGGTAGAGAGTGGCTGTGTGTATTTTTAAATTTGTCTTCCTACACACAAAACAAGCCCGGCAACTTCATTTTAAAGAGCACTCAGTCTGCATGAAGGCAGCTATCCCTTTGATTGCGCTTGGCCTGGCTATTTGGGCAGTTCATAATCATACCATAACTTTTTTTTTTTTTTTTGCCTGTCGTTGACGACAAATGAGGTTTAGTTTTCTAGTTAAAGCAAACACTTTCAACATCCTAAAGCGCATATTTGGGGTTAGACCAACCCCTATGATTCCGTGTTGCAGTGTGAAATGGTTTCTCTTATGGTTAAAAAACGCACAGATTTATGGGGTTTTGCTGCTTTGATTTTATGTTGATAATGATTTCATGATTCTCAGAATGTTCTTTACATGTAAGAAAATTTAAGAAGTTAAATCTTAAATGCACTAGGGAGTCTTAAAGGAATCCTGTGGAGTTATGTGTTTTGTTTTAATGAAGGTCTTTGTTTGTGTGTTTGTTTTGGTCATGTCAATCAAAGAATCAGGTGTGGAAGGGTTGCCTCCACACCTCAGGGCCTGGACCCTTTCCTCCGGACTCCTGGCCCTTGTGCTCCCGTTCCTGCCCCTCGTGCTCCCGTTCCTGCCCCTCTTTCTCTCCCTCTCTCCCCTCCACCGCCTCCTCCTCTACTCATCACGACAGCTGCCTGCGCCTCTCGCTACCACCCAGCTCTTCCTGGCAGATGTGACTCTTACCTGCCCTGCCCTGTGGGCTCTGGGCCCCACATGCTTGGTGACTTCTCTCCTGGGCCCTGGAATGGATGGCGACTGATTGCAGAATTGTCCTCAGCCAAGTGAGCTCTGACTGCTGGCGACTCTCACTCCCCTTCTGTCACTTGTCCCAGTTTCTAAGGACTCCTTCTCTGCACAGAGCTAGGGGCTCTGAGCTCCTTCCCCTTGGTCAGGCAGCTGCCTGCTTTCCTGTCTGTTAGACCTTTTCTTCCTGAGAACCCCTGCCTTGTGGCTGTGTGTTCTCTGAGAGCAGCACTTAGAGATTGTGTCAAGAGGATTAGCCTCAAGGGGACACGGAGTTTTAAGGCTAGAAGTGAAGCAAACCTGCCACACCGACTTCCTGTTGTGTCAAAAACTGAAGAAGCAGGAGTGATGCTTCCTTAAAAACAAACAACAGCAGCAAGAAAAGCCCAGAACTCTGTGGGTCCAGGAAACGGTCCAGCCATCTTGTAGGACAGAACACACAGACAAGTGACATAAAAACAGTGACCTTGCAGTGAGTCTTGAGTGTTGAAGTGAAATAACTTTTTAAAAACCTTTCCAGTGCTTGGCTATAATCTAAAGGAAACATTGTACTTCAAGAGCTCTGATTTTTTTATGAAGCTTGTAAAGCTGTGTCTCTAAATGCCAACGTGCTGGAAAGTATGAGTGTTACAGATTTGGCAAGGGTCTCTAAAAGTATGGAAAGAAAGTTTTCTGTCTTGGTTATGATTCTTGTATGCTGATACTATTAATTAGTAGTATAAATGTCATTCTTTAATAGAGTATTCTTTTTTCCCTTCCAAGGCCTTTCAGGCCTACTGACTTCCTTCCTGCCTTCCAGCGAGGTGGGTGATGTCACTGTGTCCACCTGGCAGAACGGGGGTCTGCAACTCAGAGAGTTTAAGTGACATGGGCTGGAATTAGAACCTGGGTGTATTTCGCCTTCCTGTGAACTCTGATGACTGGGTTTTGCATGGTTTCTGCCTCTAGTGGCTTCTAACACACAGTTGCAGCATTACCGCATCATTACTGTGTGGGAGGCAGGCGTCTGTGCTGACTTGACCTGGGATGCATGCTTGCTTGTAGAAGGTCAGCTTTGCAGGTTTCTAGCTGTTTGGATGCAGGCAGCCATACAGGAGACTTCCTACATGGACGGAACATAGACAGTGGGGAATCCCACCGCCATCAAGGAGAGACCGAGAGGTTAGAATCTATGGGGTCTCCAACCCTCAGCCTATGGGCTGGATGCAGCCCAAGGTGGCTATGAATGTGGCCCAACACAAAATTGTAAATTTACTTAAAACCTTTTTTTTGCTCATCAGTTTTTGTTAGTGTTTGTGTATTTAATGTGTGGCCCAAGACAACTCTTCTTCTTCCAGTGTGGCCCAGAGATGCCAAAAGGTTGGACACCCAAACGACAGCTTGCCTTGGAGTGTTGGCCCCAGTTCAGTTGCAGAGAAGAATTCACTATCGCAAACTTAGGGAGGAAGGGATTTGTGGTAGGGACTAATATGGCCTGAAGAATTAGCAAGAGTTCTGAAGACACAGGTCTCCAAGTGGAGGTTTGGGGAATGAGTGTCCCAAAGCCAAACTAAAGAGCTGGAGCCACCAAGGAAGCTGCTGCCTCTTTCACAGTCCGAGGTGGCTCCCCAGGGCCACAGTGGGAGCACAATGATCGAGGGGCTCCCATGATCACAGCCACGTCACGCTGCTATGACTCATACCTGCAAATGGGAGTGCTGCTCCTGCTTCCTGACACCCATGAAGCTGGCGCCTAGATGCCAACACCTTGGCTAAAGCTGTCACAGAAGAACCAGGTGTTTCCTGGACTTTGCTTGCCGAGCAAATGGCAGCAACTGCAGAAGTGTGGTCTCTGCCTCACTTTTGCTTCCCAGACTTCACACAAGTACCTCTGATTGCCCCACCCTAACTCACATCTGGAACCTAGCTGGAAGAGATCTGGGAGATATGGCTTTAGCTTTCCATCCTCTGCAGGGCAGGTGGACACACTGGGAGGAAGGTAGAATATGTTGAAAACCAGTCCCTCATGTCCTCTGTGCTCAGGGATGAGTAGAAATGCACCTTGATAACCAGAATCAGCTGCAGAGGACAGAACTGAGGTTATAGCCAGAGCCTGGAGAGGTCATGCATCTGAGGGGTTGTGTGTCGATGACCCCTAGATAAACAGGCAGCAAAAAGCCACAGGATTGCCTCTGGCTTCTGCTTCACTTCTTTGGGACTGTTAAGCTATAGCCACAACATCCCAAGGGGATGAGGGGGGCTTCTAGAGAACTCTACTTTCACTGGATGTTATTAGCGGAAATGATATGCTAAAAAATAGTCTTAATTGCAGTCTTTACTATGCTGAAGTGTGCGTGAGTCACCCATAGGGATATAGCATGCAGAGGTTCCTCAAACTTATTTGGCCATAGGAAAGCCCCGCTTTTAAAGGATGCAGAAGTAGTGTTTCCCCACATTCTTGAGAAATGCCATCTCAAAGAGGAAGGCAGGGATTACCTGGAGAAAAGATTCGTTTTCTTAACAGGGAATTGACTTTTTCAATAGCTTTGATCAGGAACGTTTGCCGTCAGAATGATAGGATTCTTCAAGGGAGGGTGGCGCTCTGCCCTGCAAAGAGAACCAAAGGGGAGGCCCAGGGAAGTGAGCCTGTGTGGACAGGGGGAGTCTTCTTAGGAATCCAGACAGCCTGAGAGTCTTCTTTAGGGGCCTGAAAAGGGAGCCCTGTAGTCACCAGTAGAAGTTACAAGAGTAATAAAGCATTAAGCAGTTGGAGAGCTCACCTTATATGTGTCGGCCTATTACAGAAGCAGATGGTATTACAGAGAAGGGACTACCTGTAGCTCAAGCAGAATAAGGGCAGCTGAGTAGGGAGCTCAGGGTCTCTGGTGAGAGTGTGCTGGGCGGAGGAGGGGATGGAGGGGTATGAGGGCAGGAGACCGCCATGAGTGACGCCTGTGGCTGAGCCTGCATGAACTGCATGACGGCAGGAGAAGGCAGCCCCTGCATATAAGGGTTTGCAGCCAGGACAGCAAAGCCCCAGAGACAGTGATGAGAATTGGACCATCAATACATGTAGTCAATCGGTAAGTGCCAATCAGATGATGCAGGAGAGGGTAGAAGAAGATACCCTTTGAGATGAACTTATATCTTATAGTGCATCTTTCATTGATATGAATTTCTATCTTTAACTGTCAAAGAGTGTGTGGCGTGTGTGTGGCGTTCTCAAGCAAGTCCTTTGGGAAGTCGCAGTTTAAGCATTGAAACAGGGCACGGGCTGTTTGAGAAAGAACACAAACCTGAGTGTGCACCTCCGCTTCCTAATACAAGGTGGGTCCCCACAGGAAGTCCATCAGACACACTTTCTGTAGAGGTAGATGCAGCCTTCCCAGGCATAGGGAAACGGGAGTTTGCTGAAAGGTGGGAGTTATTTCCACACCGCCGTGAGCATGTTTCTGATGCCCTTAACTTGTTACATGTTCTGATTTACCGACCCTGGAGTTGTGGGATGACAAGGTTTCCATGTGAACAAACGTATGTCACGGTGCCAGCTGCTTCTCCAGTTACCGTCACGAGCAGAGTGGGTGTGGAAACGGCGTGAGCTCACAGTGGAGAGTATCACCCCTTCCCCCTTCTCTGTCCCTCTGGCTCAGATCCCTCAGTGGTGATTCCTTACTGAAGCCCCCCTTTCCCCTGTAACGAGCACTTCCATAACTGGAGGTTTCGCATCATTTCTAAATCTCAGCTTCTCAGGGCTTTCTAGGTCCAGAGTAATTTTTACCACACAGTTACCAGAGACCACAATCCCCTTCTGTTCATGATTAGTCATTTAATGTTGATATTATCGAATCTTCTAAAGTATTTATTATGGAACATTTCAATATCAGAATTAGAATAGTGTAATAAATCCCCCGTACCTATTACCAGCTTGAGTTATCTACTTAGACATGACCGGTCTTGTTCCATCTATGCTTGTACCCATTTTCTCTTCCCCCTGGAGATACAGTGAAACAAAAATTATCATAAAAGTATATATTTTAGTGTTATTCTGTTCCTGTTCGTTCTCTACGTTATCTCTTAACGCTTTTGCAAAATTTTGTAACCATTGCAGCCGTAGGACTTTTCACTCACTGGAGGGCTTCTCAGAGTTTTGCCTCGAATAATAAGTCATATTCAGGTCACACTACAGGCCCACACAGAGAGCCTGCTCTGCCCAAGGTGCTGTGCCGGGTGTGGGAACCGATCAGGTTTTGTTGGAAGGGGCGGAGCGGGCGGGCGTAGGAAATGTCAGCCTGCGTAGTAATGGCGCTTGCAGTCCGGTTAGTCCTTGGGACGCTGGCAAACAGAAGTGAGCGCAAGTCAGGTGCCCGCTGAGCCTGTGTTCAAACGTGCTAGAGTGGTTCGGCAGAGCAAGAGGCTGTGTGGATTGGGTGTCTGGGGACAAAGGCTTGGAGGAGGGGCACAGAGCATGGATCGGTTTGGTACTTTTACCCTATAGGAATGTGTTGGGAGCCTGTCGAGAACCTACAGAATCCCTGGCCTGGACTGCGGGTGGAGCACTGCGCTCTGCCAGACCCCAGGAAGCTCAGCCCTAGCTGGACCACAAAAGCTCCCTGGCTCAATCGCACCCCTGAGGCTGGCCAGCACCTTTGGGTGCCTTCTCTGGGATTGAATTCTAAATTGTCTCTATATGTCCTTGACAACCTTCAAGTTTCAAAGTCCCAGGTGGGAGTGTCTGATTGGTGGAGGTAGGTCACACACCTGAACAGTGGCTGCCAGGGGGAGGCAGAAAGGAGGTCTGGCTCCTTCAGCTTCTCTAGAAGGCATGGGCCCTGCTTTCATCCAGAAGCACGGGTTGGGGGGATCCCCCCAGGTAGACAGGGGTATAGATGCTAAGCCCCCAAAAAGATAATGGGTCCACTGTGAATATCACCATCATCTTGGACTGATTCCTCTCCGTCATTCCCAGGACAGTCACCTGGTCTTCCTTTTCCTTAAAAAAGCCATTTGCATCTGCTGGCTCCTGTTTTTCCATTTCCATGGCAACTGCCAAGAGCCCAGGTGCCCCAGTGCATCTCCTGTGCAGCATTCCTGCTTCTAGTTGCTCCCACCTCCAGTCCTTCCTACACAGTGGTACTGCTCCACCAAAACAGCACGGTGGCTCAAATAATCTTTGATATCCTCCTGTTGCCTGGGAAATAAAGGCTAACTGCTTACATTGGGCCTGCCTTCCACAGTCGGCGTCTGGTCTCCATTTTTAGCCGTGTCTGTCATTACAGAAGAGCAGGTCCCCAGACACATCCTGTACCTTGCCAGCTCTGTGCTTCGCTCCATGATAGCTCTGTTGCCCAACAGGCCGTCCCCTCTGCTCTCTCTGCCTAACAGAATCCCTGTTCTGCTCAGGGTCTGCTGGCCTCCCCGGAGAGAGGTGTCCACTTTCTTCCAGCTCCTGTGGCACAGGGTGCATTGCTTACTGGGCCCTTTCTTGTCTCACACCCATTCACTCAGACCAATGTGCTCAGTGGACAGCGTGCGGCAGGCTTTGTACTTCTCTTCTGTGCTGTCACAGTGCTGGCCCACGGGAGCTCGCTAGATATTTGATTTTTGATTTTTTTTACAATAAGAAAATGGGGAAAAAAATAGAAACGTGGAAGGTCCAGTGTAAAATGCAGAGGCAAAAGTGCATTGTCATAAGCCCAAGTCAGCCAAGTTGGCGTGCGAGGTGAGTGTGGGAAGATGGGGCAGTTCAGGGCTGCATGAAGCAAATGGAGGCCTTTTGGTTGTGTGCTCCCGGGTGTACTTGGAGGGCCCACCTGGTTTGAAAGGATGCTCTAGAGGTGGCCCTGAGTTAAGCAGCGAGTTTTTCCAGTGACTCAAGTGTGTGTCTGTGTAAATAGAAATGAGTGGCAGGTACTTGAGCAACATTGGCTGCTTGATGGGATTTACCAGGCACACGATGCGGGAGGATTATTCTCACAGCTCGCACTTTGATGTGTAACTTTGATATGTATCCTCGTGCTCTTTGCAGAAATGTGTTAACAGTCAATGCTGTGTCCCTGGCGTTGCTGTTGACTGATGATTTCTCAAGGGAAACATCCCCAGGTGGCTTAGGGAGCGACCATGAACGTCAGCCTGAGCTTCTGGCTCGTTTTCCCATTAGCCTCATTCAGCTGTTCAGAGAAGTGTTGAAAAGGGCCCCAGATTTGGGCTGACTCTTTGTGTCCCTCACAGAACCCTCAAGGCCACATGCACAGCAAAGTTTGGGTAGGGAAGAGCGAGAAGGTAGAGCTGGGAAAGGTTGGGGCACCTAGAGAGCGTTCAGCTGGGCAATTTCATGGAAACAAAAGGAAGGCCCATTTCTTCAGAGAACTTGTGGAGAGTTGGTAGTAGAAGGGAATGACCCTTGAAAGTGACCGCTGCCCAGTAGGGTCCGTGTGCAGGGAGCTCATGGGAAAGGTTATCTGTGGGGATCAGCTTCTCCCTCACCACAGCCTGACTCACGTCCTTCTGCCCAGGGCCTCCTGAGTGCCCAGCCCCTCCCACCTCAGGGGTTCCTCTTGTTTGGACGCTCAGCGATCCCACAGCAAGCACCTACTTAAGTCGTAGGTTCTTTATCTGTGGAAAAGCCAAGTTTCCCAGCTAGGCCGGAGCTCCAAGTCCCGGGTTGGTTTGTTCTATGTATGCCCAAGGGCCCTTAGCCCCGTGCCCGGCAGCAGGTGAGAAGCTGCTGTGGGGGCTGGGCCTCTAGGGCCATAATCCTGCCTCTTGCTTCCAGCTGAAGGACTTACAGGCTAAGTCTGCTCATTTGTAAAATGGAAACAAGTGTATGTCAGATCAGAGAGGGTCACGTGCACTGTGCCCATAGTGGGCACTCAGTGCACTGGCTGGGAGGCCACCCCTCTGACACCCTGCAGCCCATACATGTGGTCACACAGGACTGGGACATGCAATAGCTGTTCCATACGTACATGTCTGTTGATAAGTGGTGATGAGAGTTGTTGTGATATCAACTTTTGAGGATCTCTTTTAGAGCTCTGAGTTCAGCCTGCAAGCATTCAGAACTAGAACCACGGGGTGTGGGGGGTGGCCTGGAACTTGTCTTATTCAGGGTGATAAAGGAAATAGGTTGTTTGATAAAGGAAGAGCAAGAGAACTGATGCTTTGCTGAACAATGAATTAATGCCAGGTAGAGATATCTAGAGAGGAAGCTGAGTGTCTAATAGTGGTAAAAATTAATAGGGTAAGTTTAGGTTAAAGGGAAAATAGATTGAATGCCTGGGAGTTAACACTGAAGCATCCCCTAAGATGAGAGGCAGCCTACAAGGAGCTGGGGAGGGCAGATGTCTGCAAGGTACCCAGGGTGTCTGAGCTAAAGTGTCCTTTCCCCTGGAGTAGGGGTCATAAGGCTGTTTCACAGAGTTGATGTGAAGACGGGATTGGAACAGTGTATAAGAAATACCCTCTGTGTTGCCTGGCTTGCTGTAGTTCCCTTCTACTTCCCCCTAAAATAGAAAAAAAAAAAAAAGATCACCTTAAAAGTGATCTTGCCGATGTCCTCAAGCTGGATAAACTTAGGAGCTTAGGTAGAGAGGGGCGCACCGAGGGCGTCAGTTGTGCGGGTTTGGACGCATGTCGAGAGGATGGCTGCTGAGAAATGAGACAGGTCTCCCCCCCAGGGTAAGTGGTGTAGGCTGGGCACATCTTCACAAGTCGATGTCCGTTCTGTTTCCTTCTTTCATGCATGAGCACTACAAGTTGCAGGTAAGCTCCTCTAGAGCTGCGGTAACAGCAGCTCTCCAGCCGCAGTGAGTCTGCGCCCTGCATACTGACTTTGGGAGTTTCAGCGAGAAAGGAAGGGCTTTCTGTTAACACTTCTATTAGCCAGGGAGGGAAGGCCCAGCTGTCTTTATGTGCCCTGTTGCCACTGGGCTGGACCCCGGCCGTGGGGTTATATGATGCAGCCAATCCAGGCAACATTGCCACAGGTGCTTTTAAAACGAATAACTGTAGGCCACCAGGAAAAGCCTGGTTCATCCTTTACTTCTTTAATTTGATTAGAGAAAAAATGCTTTGCTTAGTTTATGCAAAGTGATCATGGTTTACTCATCATTTGGTAGAAGTCACTCCTAAGGCTCGCAGGATAGATGGTATCAGCTTTTCCATCTCAGCCGAGTTAAATTTTGCTGATCCTTTGCACTCTGTCAGGGAAGAGGCCACGGTTCCCATCCCAGAGCGTTAGGAAAGCAGGAACCGTCTGCGCACGCCGAGGGCGGCGCAGGGGCAGGGGTAGAGGAGTACTGGGGAGGGTGGAATCGCTAATACAGAAGGGCAGGGGCACGGGCCAGGGGTTCCAGAGGAGCTGTGTGTGGGCTGCAGCTGAGGTGCACTGTGTAAATGTGTCCACAAGGAAGGGCTCGGGTGCGGGAGCCACTTCTAATAAGAGTCCCAGAGCTCTATGCTGGTTGTCCTGGGTGTGCCTACTCTAGGCGGTCATCTACGGAGCAGTGTTTATAACCTTGAAGTTGCCCCTGCGCGGGGTAAGGAGATCTGGGTTCTAGTTCTCTAATTTTCGAACTGGCTCTGTCACCTCCTCCAAGTCCCTTAACCTCTTTAAGGTACCCGTACCTCTTCGTAGGTTGGTTAAATGGTGTCGTCCTCCCAACCCTGCCTATAGATGGTCTGCACAGGCTCTAGGGGCAGAAATGGAAAGTCATGGACTTTAAGGGGCCCTGGCTGACAAGGAGCTCAAGGACCTCTTTGCTCCTTTCTCTCTCCTGGAAACCTTGGCTCCCAGTCCTCCTGCCAGGACAGTATGACCACCTAAATGCCTGTGGTTCCCTGTCGGGTTTTTTTTTTTTTTTTGTATTCTCCTTCCCCAGCTTTTTATATACTGGGTTTACACATTTCAATCAAGAAATTGGCTCTTTTTTGGTAAACAGCGTAATGTACAAATTTTCCTTATAAGACAGGAGGCAATTTTGGGTCAGTTGTACCCTTATCAAAGTAGTAAAGTACACAATTACTTTTACTTGAACAGATTATAGAGAAAACACATACAATTGGTAAATAATCCTGACCTATATATGTACGTGTTTGTAGTAGCCAGAGGTGACCCGCTTGTGATCCAGAGCTTCCTGTGCAGCCTTTAAGTGAGAGGTGAAAAACAATAATTACCATTAATAACTGGGTTGGGAGATCTTTAAATATAATATGCTCATTGAAAGAGCTAAAATTATATTAAACATTCAAGTGATTTAGAGAACTTTCCACTCTTTAGTTTTATAGAAATATAGGCAGTGATATCTGTTTTATCCACCTATCTATCCATTTATCTGTCTGTCCGTCTGTCCGTCCATCCATCCATCCATGCATGTGTGCATATCACCTTGGCCAACATTTTTCAGACTGTATCTCGTGGGAGGCAATGACTTGAAACTTCTTTAGGATACCAGTGTCCCCAGGATAAAGCTTGGAGACCACTGTTCAGGGCCGTGTGACGAATCAAGGCCCCTCTTTTTGGTCAGGCTGCCCGTCTTGGCCCATGCTAACAGGAATAAGTCGTTTGATGGTTTTATTTTACATTTTTATTCTGAAAATCTGAGAAAAGCTTATATAGGTCAGATGGATGAATGAGTAGCTAGTGTTACAGACCGTAATGCATCTGAGGATCTTCGGGGGGGAAAGGCACTTTTGCCCACGACAACTGCCAGATGTCTGGACGCGCACCAGAAGGTGATGCCACATTTTCCACAGCTGCACTCGGTGACTTGCGTGGCAGGGATGATCTCTGCCTCCTCCCTTGGTCTGCCTGGCTGAAGTTAAGAGGGGTCAAGGTCAGTTTGGCGGAGACTTAGATGGAGGAAATGTTGCAGTATGGGGTATGATTTAAGAGAAACAGTTCTTGAGCCACCCAAATATCTTTTTTATTGGTCTTTCAGAAATCCCTCTCACTAGAGATTCAGTTCTTTGAGTTAAGAATTAGCTTTTAATACCAACCACTGCTGACCAGGGTGTGGTGAGAAGGACACCCTGATAAACTGCTGGAAGGATGTAAATGTGCCCAATCTCTGTTATAATTTGGTAATATGTGGGACAGTCACTTAAGAAGTACGTATCTTTTCCTACCCAGCAGTTCCACTTCTACCAATTTGCGCTAAAGACATAGCCGGGCACGCACCCAAAGGCACATGGACGGTCCCTCCACTGTGGCCTCATTAGTGACAGAGACAGCTCGTTGTAGCCTAAGTCTCTTTCTTAAAAAAGGATTGGTTGAATATAGTTTGATATGCTTATACAATAAAATTCTATGCGATTATTTCAAATTTTGTTGTAATATTATCTTTAAAGGCTTGAAATAATACCCAGTATTATTGAATGACAAGAAGCAAATTCCAAGTAATGTAAGCTCATTTTTGTAAGAAAAATAAACACATACAAGTAGAAAACATGAGAAGTTATACATTAAAATGGTAAAATTAGTTATCTCTGAATGAGAATGTAATTTAAAATGTTTTCTTTAAAATTTTAATAAAATAATTATATATTAATGGTATAAAAATGAAAGATTTTTAAAGGTAACCTTTCTTAAAGTATAAATATTCCCTAAGTGATAGAAAACTGTATTAGGTACTTATTGCTGTGTAACAAATTGCCCCCAAACTTAGCTGTTTTACACAATAAACATTTATTTAGCACCTTGTTTCTGTGGCTCAGGATTCAGGAGAAGCGTAGCCTGGTTGTCTCTGGCTCAGGGACTTGCGTGAGGCTGCAGCCATTTTTCTGGCCTGCTCTGCAGTCATCTGAAGGCTTCAATGGGGCTGGAGGATCCCCTTCCAAAACGGCACTCTCACATGGCTGTTGGCAGGAGGCCTCAGGTTCTAGCCATGCAAATCTGTCCCTGTGGCTGCTTGAGTGGCCTCACGGCATGGGGCTGGCTTCCTTCACAGACAGCGATCAAAGAGAGCGGGCGGAGGTGAAGCCACAGTGGCTCTTAAGACCTAGTTTCTGAAACCACATATCGTCACTTCTGCTTATTTATTCATTAGCATCAAGTCACTAAGGCCATCCCACACTTGAAGGGGAGAGAATTAAGCTCCATCTCTTGAATAGAGGAGCATGAAAGAGTTTGTGGACATATTTTTGAACGACCACAAACACATGAACCCATTTGCCATCATTTAGCACATTAGTGTGATTATGATCTACCCACCGAGCGCCGTCTCTCCTCTGAGTGGGTAATTGGGAACAGTCCTAAAGGATGAGAGTCTGGGTTTTGAGATTCAAATATGTTTGGGTAATATTTAAGGACCAGGGAGCTACTAACCAAAAGAGAACTGGGTTTTTGGAATCGGGCAACTTGGTTGTACAACGTATTGCTCACATACTGTCAGTAAGTCAGGTTTCCCCTTGGTTTTCTTATCAGTTACGCTGGGGGTCAAATAAACGAGTGCAGTTGAGAGCCTTACGTAAACTGTCAAATAATAAAGGAAGCTGTCTGTTGCTTTCATTGTTACCCCTACTGCTGTTATTGTTGGACGGGGAACCAGTGCAGCAGACGGGGAGGAGGGCGATATAGAAATGGGTTGGGGTGCAGAGAGAAGGAATAGAAAATTTTCTAGTCAGGTTGGTATCTCCTAGGGACAGCCGCACAGCAGGGCTGGAGAAGGTCGTCTCAGCCCTGAGCTGACGTGAGGCCTTGACCATTACAGGGGTTCCGTGAAGGACTTCCGTCTCCGGTATTCAGAGAACACGAAGGCCTAGTCCATGGAAAAGGCAGCAGCCAGGGTGGAAAATGCCAAGAAGGCAGCATCCTCTCACCTCTACAGAGAAGCTCCCGACCTTCTTAGATTGGTCATCCATTCATTTATTGTTTCAGGAAATGTATATTCATTCCCAGCTGGGTGCCAGGCTGGGGAGACAGAGTTAGCTAGGCCACACCTTTTTCTCTCCAGCCTCCAAATCCAGCAGGAAAGGCTCATGTGTAAACATTCTGAGTAGAAGCCTGAGCCTTGGCCGGTGGCCTCGTTCCCCGAGCCTGGATTTGAGTTTCAGGAAATAGTTTTCTCAGATGGCCTTATTCTCTCAGAGGTCACATAGCTCTGAAAATTTTATGTCTTTGGAAATTAAACCTTTTCCCCTCCACTGATGTTTATAGGCTCCTAGAGTGTTGGGCAAAGATAAAGCCAGGCAATTGCGTTCAGATGGCTGTAATTTCCACTCCTCCTTCCTTCCAAGTCTTAATAGCCAACACCACACAGTTTCCCAGAGGCCTTTCATGCCCTTCCAGGAGCGGCAGGGCCTGCAGTTAGTGCTGCAGGGCAGCTCCCGCCGGAGCCCCCACTTGCTGTTGGCGAGGGCTCTTTGCAGCCACAATAGGCACCGGTGTGGGGAGAACCCAGTGCTTGGTTCTCTTTTACTAATATTTCTAGTGTGAGATGACTCTGAGTATTCAGAAATATTCTTGTGCTGTTAGCCCAGGCTGAACTGTAAAACTGAAATTATTTTCCATTAGCTGTTCTTGATCTCAGACTGTGTGTTAGGTGGTAAGCTGAGTCATACTCAAAGTTTCTTCTCATTAGATCCATGAAGGGATCTACAGCAGGCATAAGTGGGAACTCTTGCTTCAGATAAAACAGAGTTGGCAAAAAAGAAAAGAAACGAACAATGTTGGTGAGGACATGAAGAAATTGGAGCCCTTGTGTATTGCTGATGGGTGGAAAACAGCAGTAAGGCAGGGGTCACCTCAAAAAATTAAACGTGGAATTACCACAAGATTCAGAAATTCAACTACTGGGTGTGTACCCCAAAGAAGTGAAAGCAGGGACTGGAACAAGTATTTGTACACCCATGTTCAGAGTAGCATTTTTCATAATAGCCAAAATGTGGAAGTGACTCCACTGTGCATTGATAGATGAATGAATTAACAAAGTGTAGTATGTACATACAGTGGAGTTCTGTGCAGCCTTACAAAGGAATAAAAAGCTGATATAACAGGGGTGAACCTTGAGGACATTGTGCTAAGTGAAACAAGCTAGACACAAAGGGTCAAATCTTGCATGATTCCACTTACATGAGGTAGGTCCCAGAGTGGTCAAATGTATAGAGACAGAAAGCACAACAGCAAACTGGTTGCCAGGGACTAGGGGGGAGAAGGGAATGGGAAGTCAGTGTTTAATGAGTTCAGAGTTTCATTTTGGGAAGAGTTGAAAGTTCCGGAGAGGGTGGTAATGGTTGCACTACAGTGTGCATTACGTCATGCCGCTGAACTGTACACTTAGCATGGTAAACTTTCTGTCATATATATTTACCACCATAAAATTAAAAATTTTTTAATGTAATTCTTTTACAAATATATGCTGCCAAGCCCTGATCCGGGCACATGAGGGTACAGCCTTGAGCCAGGCAGAGGGCCTGATTGCAAGGAGAACTTTTAGATTATTCTTTACTGATAGGGGATGGATAATAAATATTTAATCAATGGGGAAGGCAGTACAGGTTCTATAAGGACTTTGAGAAAGGAAATTAATGTGATGGAGACCCATGTCTACATGTGAGTGGGTGGGGCGCTTCAGCTGGGATGGCCTGAAAGGACTCTGACGCAAATCTTGAATGATGAGAAATGATTTGATCCATCAAACCTCAATGAGTATATCTGGATTCCATTTTACCTGACATCTTACTGAGATTTCTGAGATACAGAAATTGCTGCAAAATTCAAAACTACTTACAAATTGTGCTTGCAAACCAATGGTGCCTGTGGTAAGTATTCCTAATTGGTTGCTTGAGATTGAAATGGGGGCAAGCAGGGCATCAGTGGCTTAGAGTGTTAAGTCTTCCTTACTGAACACCCACTCTCGGACCTGGCAGTGTTTTGACCCAGGAAATGCATTAGCCGGCTCGCATATTCTTCATTTAATTTTTCCAGGAACTAAATCCAATGAAGTTGGCCACGGGCCTTCATGAAAAGACTTGTATGCCTTTTAAAAAATAATTGATTTTAAAAAATCAGTGTATTACTGGTACTCTTTATCACTTATTTATTGTTCAGATCAGTCTATTTCACCTTGGAAACCAAGGCTATTTATTTAAAACGTTAAGTGTGGAGTTTGAAGATTTTGTTTTATAATTGACTCGAGATGGAAAGAAATGTGCTTCTGCGACAGTGAAGTGTGGACACAGTTGATTTGTACAATGTGTTTTGATTTCCCGTTACGCATTTTAAAGATATCCCTGTCATTGCCCAGATTTTTTTTTAAGGCAGCGCCTTGGGGTAGAAGACGAGAGCTCCCTGAAGACTACGGAAAGGCACTGCTTGGGCCTCGGTTTGCGATGGAGCACACAGGGAAATGTCTGCAAAGCCCTGACCTCCAGCCAGGCACGGGAAGTAGACACAGTAAGAGCACAGGGACTTCAGAGTTTGAGAGTCAGTTATTTGCTGTCTGTTGTTTTTGAGAGGAGCACATAGCGTCTTTGCTTTACCGCACTGATACAGTATTTCCCAGGACTGAAGACTTGCAATCATTGGAATTTCTAGGCTGTACATCCCATAATCCCTGGGAAGTTTGACTGATAAATGAACTGGAAAGTTATTCCAGCTTCAGGAAACTCTCTGGTCCTCTCAAGTCTTATCCACCTCCACTGGTCTGTGCCAGAGTTGGGGTGTCTGCCAGCGGCGTAGTAACCGTCGTGAGGGCCACAGTGCCTGGCGAAGAAGGTGACTCTGAGATTGGTCTTTCATCTTTTGTGGTGCGTGAGTGAAACCAGCGCATGACTCCTTCAGAGAAACCATCATTTCTGAATCCTGAAACAGGTGGAGCACGGGTGCATGAACACACAAAATTCTGCCACCAGCATTTCCCGAAGGCCTGTTGGACGCACAGGCCACCTTGCACTGTGTGGCTATGGTTAAGCCTCCAAGGAGCTTCAAGTCTGGTTGAAGAGCCAAAATATATAGAAATGAAAGGCTCAGAAAATGATAGCAAAAAATTGTTGGGGACGGAGAGAATTCCTCCTCTCTACCCTTCTTTAGTCCTTACAGCTAGACCAATAATAAAATAATAAAATTGACACAAGTCTTGATTAATAGGAGAAAAACCAATTTAATGCCTGTTCATGGGAGGGCCACACTGTGATGCTCAGATCATAAAACGAAACTGAAAGGAATGAACTAACCAGGTACATTTTTATACTCCTTAGACAAGGGAACAATAAATAAAGTTATGAGAAATTGATAAGACAAAGAAGAGTAATGCTTATTAGAAAGGAATCTAATCAAGGTTGGAGTATTCATTAATGAGGAACCTAAACAAAGTAGTAAGTTAGAAAAGAGGTAGTTAAGATTTATTTATACAGACTTCTTTGTTCTGAATTTACTCTAGTTAACTCAGATAAGGGGTGTTTTCCAGGTGTGAGGAGGTCACCTCTCACGTGGGACATTTACCTCCTACGTTCAAGGAAGCCTGCGGGGGTGGAGGGGGCATGGCAGGGGAGAGGGGGTCAAGGTGTCCTTCTGGCACCTTCTACTGGCCAAGTAACTTTAATTCAAAGTGATCAGTATACCAGTGTGGGATGTTTGTGGGCAGCCTATCCTGGCACCTGACAGAATCTAATCAGGATATTTGGATTAAAGTCCTGAGGCCACAGAATGTGTGAGCCAGTGTGCTGGGAACGGCGCACTGGCAATAGTTGCTGAATGAAACTTCACAGAAACAAAGATGGAGGTGGTCACTAGGGGTTGGAGGGGTCAGGAGGTCAGGAAGGCCTCATGGAACAGGTGGAGCGTGGGTAAGACCTTGAAAGAAGACCATGACCAAACAGGTCAAGGAGCAGGGCTGGGAAGACCACTAAAGAACCCAGAGGAAACCCAGACCTAAACTAGGGGGTAGAAGGAAACGTTAACTCCGGTGTTAGCTGTGTTTGAGAAACAGTCATCTGAAGTGTTCTCTTAGGGTTAATAAGTTTTAGGTGGGGACAGTGCAGGCTGGGGGCTGTGTGGTCACATAAGTTGGGAGAGTGCTGGGAGAAGCAACTAAGAGGCTCCTCGCTGCGAGACGCCTCTGGCCTTTCATGAGCTGAGGCTCGCGGTGACTTTCCTAGACTCACTCATCCAGTGTGCAGTTTCCTGCTCACTCAACCGCAGAACCAGGGTTTTTGTTTTGTTTTGTTTTTTCCAGGAGGCTTCTGCAGGAATACAGTTCCAAAGAGTATAATTGAATTGAGGAAATGTTAGCCTAAATAATTTTATTTCAGTGTGTTTTTAGTGCAAGTCACTAGCAATAGGGTCATGTTTTCAGTGGTCTGAAAGCCCAAGGGGATTGCCGGGAAAGGAGTGAGAGGGACTTTATTGAAAGAAACTAGGGAATAAGTGGTCCTCCAAGGCTGTCCAGCCTGGAGTAAAATCCTCTAGGGCCATCTTAGTTCAGAGGTTATCCCTCCATAATAGATGTATAACGTGGCCTTTAAACAAAGTTGTTTTGTTAATGTCATTCCATTTCTTCTCTTCAAATGCGGGGAAGTGTTTTGTATCAACACCACAGCCTCACTGTTGGGACAGAGGACTGGGTTGCTGTGGCTGGGGCTGTGAGTGAAGGTGAAGTTCAAAGAGCTGGCAGGATTGAGGTTGCCAGATAAAATACAGGATGCCAGTTATATTTGCATTTCAGATCAATTCTGCATAACTTTTCAGTACAACTATGTCCCAAATATTTCCTCGGACAGACACACACATGCACACGGTACATTGTTTCTCTGAAGTTGAAATTTTACTGGGCATCTTGTATTTTTGTTTTGTAAATCTGGTGCCCTCTTTCGAGATGCTTGGGGGAAGCCTAGACCCAAAGACCTGAAAATGACTAAAAAAGGTAAAAGCAAATTTAACACAGGTATGTTCCAATTTCTTGTGAGCCCAGGCCCTCCCACCTGGAAGGTGGGTTCCCATGTCCCCAACCGCCCTCCCCACTCCCTTCTCCTCAGTTTGGGAGAGTTTATGTAGGAGGCACTGTAGCCTGGGAGGTATTTTATTTGGCTCACACACTTTTACAACAAATAAATGTAAGAGCCAAAACCTTTCTCAAAACAGGCATAACACACACACACACACACACAGATTTTCAGCTCCTCTTGCAAATGTAAAAACATCACAGTTTCATAGAAAGAAGTCAGTTGTGTCTAAACCTAGAAGTTCTGAAACCAAAAGAACTAGAAATTCCCTGCCTGCTGTGAACGCAGTGTGGGCGGGCCCGGTGTCTGTCTAGGATAGTGATTTTCAGACCATTTCATCTGATGGCACATATGAAGTAATTCCTGAAATTCGGTAGCACACCACAACACATTATCTTTTCTGCCGATCTGACAAATAGGTATAATTTTGGTTCATTCACACTGGACGACTATTGTGTGGGCTCTTGTCATTTTTTTTTTATTTGACAACCTAAAGGAAAAGAGGAAAGTGCCCCTGACTAGTTAGTCAGGTATTGCATGCTTTAAAAATTCTTGCTCTGGTCTAGGGCAAACCTCAGTGGGGGAGAGGGTAAGAAGATAAGGTTACTGAATACTCCCACCCCCTATTTTTGGAATCGAAAATGTAATTGAGGACACCAAATTATTTCACATGTAAAAATGAAACAATGGTCCAAAATGTATCTTTATATTGATCCTAGATGAGAGGAGAGTTGAAAAGCCAGGAGACTGGAGGCTCTGGGTGTTCCTTTCCCGGGGAAGAATGGAAATGTCTTTGCTTCACGTCCAGTGATGATTACGGAAAAGCCAGGGCTTACCTGCTGGCTCTGCTCAGGGATATAGCATCAGCAGGAAAGATAATCAAACTAATCTCTTTGTGGAAAAGGTCTCCCAACGACCTGCTGGGTGGCTGGACCATCTGCCCCAGCTACATACACTCTTCTCGATAACATGCCCCCTCTCCTTTCTGCCCCAGAAACCCACCTTTCCCGCAGTCCTTTGTTGGGACAGGCTCCTGACAGCCTGGGCCTGGGGCAGCCCCCTTACTGTAAATGTGTAATGGTGGGCCCTGGATGGGGGATCAGGGGATGTTGGGGAGCTGGGCTCTGGAGGGCAAGTCTGAGAGCAGGGCATGGAGCTTTTGCTGACCATTGCGCAGACACTGGCCGGGACTCCAAGTCACCTCCGAGGGTACAGTGACACACAGGATCCCTGGCAGCCACCAGCGGTAATCACACTACTGGTGCTTGCTGTATCCTATGGCAACAGCAGCTCCTTGGTAATTCAGTGATGCTGGGGGGCCAGGCAACATTCCAGCCTACTTCCCAGTGGCTGGGGAAAACCCCAGGTCAAGAGCATCCTTGATTTATGGCCAAACTCCGGGAACCTCTTTGCTTGCTCTCTAATATCCCCACCCCCAGTTTTGGAGTTTGATAGTGAGAGGAGAGGGAAGCTCCAAGAAAATGTTATTCTGGAGGTGAAGCTGCACCCTAAATAATGAGTCCATTAGATTCCACAATCAATATCCAGCTTCTAAACATTATGTATATTGATGAGAGGATTGCTAGGAGACTAGTGCCGAGGGAATTGGAATCCATTTTTCTGGGGCCAAATTGGTTGTTGATGGACCATAGTAGACTGTGACTTTAATAATCAGCTAAAAACATCCTGCAGTCCAGTGAAACACAGCTTCAGCACATTCTTACAAGTCGGGTAGAGCAGGGTTTGCACTGGGTCCTGCATCGAGGCTCTGTGCGCCCTTCCTGTGGGACAGATGGGCTGGCCAGGGCTCCAGCTGAAGCCTCGGCTGCTGCCGGGGTGAACAGAGGGCAACAGGCAGGGAGGAGGGAGGCAAGGGGGTAAAACTTCAGCTGTGTGTTGAAGGGCCCACGGGGACGGACTCGCCACTTGTAGTCCACGAACACACGTATCACTTGAACTGCTCTCCCAGCTCTGTTCTTACCATCACCGAGTCGTGAGCTGGGTGAGACGTGGCTCCCACAGTGGGAAATAGTTTCCGTTAAGGTCTTTAGTTCAAGAGGCTCCGTGGGAGGAGGGCTGCGTTTGTGCACAGTGTGGTGTGGTGCGTGTGTGCATATGTGTCTGTGCATGCAGGGGTGGGGCCATGGGGAGGGCTGCTTTCCGTGAAGCACCTCAGTTCCCCCTGCCCTTGTCCCAGGTACAGAGCGTGACATGGTATCTGGTAGTAC
Organism: Desmodus rotundus; assembly: GCF_022682495.2. Lineage (NCBI taxonomy): Eukaryota > Metazoa > Chordata > Mammalia > Chiroptera > Phyllostomidae > Desmodus > Desmodus rotundus. The sequence goes on from NC_071391.1 coordinate 124,738,397, forward strand.
GCTGGAATCTAGTATGGAATTCTCCTGCTGATTACCTGGCCACAGTCAGTTGGAAGGTCACAAAGGGTGAGTTGAGGAGTCTTGTGCACCTGGACTGTTGTGCGTCTCCGGCTCCCTTGGGCTGCTGGGCATGCGCATGCTGGGTCTGCAAGTGTAGCACCACTCACAGGGCATGAGCAGCTCTGATGGGCCAGGACCGCAGGGCCAGGATGCTGCCAAGGTTCTGAGATCAGGTTTCTGGAGGCAGGAAGTTGACAGTAATTAGGTTAATTAAATCCCTACAGATCTCCAGCTGCAGAATTGCTCTGAGATTCTGCAGCTTGAGATTCTCTGAAGATGAAAAATTGTGCATTTACTAAAACAAAGCCAAAACACCCACAGTTATACCAAGGTGAGCCCTTTCCACCTGCGGTACTGTGCACAGCACTGTGGTTGAATGTGGGTGGTGAGAAAGGCAAAGGGCGTCCTTTGTTCTCTCTGAGTATCTTTTGTCGGATTCTGAACACAGGTCTGGCCAGTGTGCTCCTCTGCTCATCCTTCGATCTCCCCCTTGCTGGCTGCGTTGAGAGCAGCCACCTCTGCCAGGGCAGGGTGCTGTGCTCCTCCACGTGTCCCCTGATCACGGGGCAGCAGGAACAGGAGCCATGGTTTGTTGCTGCTGTCCCACCCTCTGTCAGGTGGCAGCTGTGTGTCAGTGTTCCAGCAGCTTCCAGGATGCCTGGCTGAGTGTGCAGCCCGGCTGAGGCCCGGGGCCAGCACTGACTGGAACGCCTGTTCCATTCTCAGAACCTCTCTGGAAATGGGTCCTGCCTGCCCTTGGCTGGGGCAGTGTTTTGCAGGGTGTCTGCCTGTCTTCCTTCTCTACAAGGGGAAGGCTGCACTGGGCTTCTGCTTGTCAGCCCAGTCCCAGAGAAGCTGGCAGGGGCCCTGGGGGAGTTCAGGGGGCACAGACCGCCTCCCTCCCACGGCCCCTGTAGGCATCTTGCTGGGTGGTGCCCCTGGTCAGCTGCAGAACAAGGCAGGGGGAGGTGTAGTGTGGTGCAGATGCCAGAACGTCAGGGGGTATGTCACGTTATTAAAGAACAAAGGTTAAAATTGTCTAAGTGATTGGATCAGTAATGGAGGAAGAAGCCTGGGAGAGAAAATGAAGCTTTCAATATCACAGAGCATCTGACTGAGAGTAAAAGACTTTTAAGTGGACTGGTCCTTGGCAAGGGAGAAATAAATCAGCCCCCTGTTGAGTGGCTTTCAGGAATTAGCTGCAGGCAATTGGATATTGAGGAAGTATTTGAGTGTACCAGATTGTGTTTGGGTTCAGAGGTCAAGAGCGTCTTTTTTTTTCCCCCCTGGGGGAACTGCTCTGTGGAATTAGGAAAAATGGGATTAGACTGGATTTGTCCCTGACAGGGAGGTACACGGTGGAGCACACTTCCCCGAAGTCCCCACCAGTGGCCCTGTGAGGTTTTCTGTGTCTTGAAGGCAGCTGGTGAGGGTGTCACCGACCCTTGTCATACTCGTTGTCTGCCCCAGAGCCAGTCTCCACGGCCCTGACGGTTCTGGGGAGGGTTCTGTCCCGGGAAGGAGCAGCAGGCCAGGTGGGCACAGTCCTGGGGCTCGGCCTGCCCTCACAGCTTCTCTCTGCCTCTTGCCTCCTGGGGGAATGCGAGCAAACTCTGGGACCTCCACGTCTCTGGACCTCATCCTTCCATAGGCACACTAGTAGTACCAACTTCATAGCCTCGTTGTACCCATTGGGCGGTAAGGTTTATAAAGTGCTGAGAACGGTGCCTGGCATCTAAATACATAAAACTTGTCCCAAATGGTCTCTCGTGTCCCTCTCAGTTTTCGGTTCCTCTGACCCAGTTTCGTTTCAGCCTCTACAGACCTGTAAGCTGGGGAGGGCCATCATTACCCTGTTTTGGAGTTAGGGGAGGCACAGGAAAACTGTGGAGATATTTTCCAGAGCAGGTGGCTGGCTGGCAATGAGTGATCGTAGAAACCAAGAACCCTGAGTCAGTGTGACTCCCACGTCAGAGGAGGAAGGAATCACATCGAGTCCTGTGGCCCTTGCTATCTCCCCATTTCCCCTCTGCCTCCCTCAGTTTCCCAGTCTTGGCTTCGGCCATATGGGCCTGCTCTGCAGGTGCAGGCTGAAGACAAAGGGACAGATGAGAAAGAACTCCTCGGCACTAGGAAGAAATGAGTGCTGATGAGCAGCTAGGCCCAGGCCACAGGAGGAGGATGGCACTGTGGCCAGGCTCCGCCCAGCCTGGCAGGGATGGGTCAGGGCGCAGGGTGGGGGCTCTGAGGCCCATGCACAGCCTGCTCCTGAACACTAAGGAAATGTGAATGGAAGTGACCATTCCAGCCTCTCACGTTTTTTGGATAAACGCCTAGTGAACTGGAAAGGCACGTTTCCCACAGCACCAAAGGGGGCCAAGGCCCCGGGTGGTCCTGGGTAGAGAGGAGGAGAAAGCTGTCATGTGAAGGGACCCATCTCACCTATTGGTTCTTGCTGAAAGCTGGCAAGCCCTGGGTGGTGGTCCTGCTCCTTGCCTGATGCGCAGGAGGCAGGCGCTGCCACGAGGACCAAAGCAGGTGGGAGAAGTTCCCCGAACACCCCACCCCCTAACACCTGGGTACCAGCGTAGTGCTTCTGGAGTAGTCTGGGCATCGTGTTACAATGCAGATTTGGACTCAGTGGGTCAGTGGATGGCCGCAGGGGCTGTGCCTCTCCCTAGTACCCAGTCTCGCCGGTATTGCTGTTCACGGGCCCCGCCTGGGGAGTGAGGGTCTAGAGGATGTATTGGCATGGCCTGGATGCCTTTCCTATCAGGGGCCCTCCGTCCCTGTGCTCTGGTTTTACTTCTCTTCTCATGCCCACAGGTTTCTCAACACCAGCCAGGTGGGAACAAGACTGAGTGAGGCTAATAAGGCGCCTCAGTGCAGAGTGGAGGGCCTCTCCGAGAGAATATTGCTCCGGTTTCCCTGGGAGAGAGGATTATCCTCCAAGGTGGCAAAACCCTGGAGAGAGGGCAGCAGGCAGGCCGGGCAGCTGCCAAATTCGCACCTCCTTCCTCGGAGCCCTGCGGTCATCCGTTCAGGCAGCTTTCTACTTAGCGCTCTGATTTCTGTGTCTAATTGATTGGCCACTCTTTGTGCCACGTAAAGATGCATGACTGAGTTTTGACCTTGAAGCCAGCCAGTCACGCAGGCTTCTGTCTTTCATTCTGTCTTTGAACTTGGGAAAAGGTTAGGGAAGAAAAACAGCAAGCCATTTTGCTAAAATAGTGTTGCCATTACTAATGCAGCTTCTTTGCATGAAATCCTGCACTTATTAATATTATGATGACAACAGTACCACTTCCTTCCATTTGTGGACGATATTATGTTTTACAATGTACTCTCACAGTCTTTATTTCATTTGATACTCAGAAGGCTCTTAGGAGACGAAAGAGGATTATCATCCCCAGAAAACTGAGGCTCAGCTTGGTTTGTGAGCTGGCCCAGATCCACAGGGCAGTGGTAACAGAACTGGAAGCCCACATATATTCTTGCTAGAGAGGATATTGACAATTCAGTTAAACTTGCTGAGACTGCAGGTCATAATCTACCCCATCCAAACTTCGTGACTTCATACGAAGGAAGACTCTGCGTGTGGGGCCAGCCTATAGCTGGGTGTTAGGGCTGTTCCTGACATGATACTGACCGTATTGTTTCTAAAGTGCATGGCTGAGAATTCTCTAAAGTTTAAAAAAGTGTTAAAATAATAGATAAAGCAAAAAAAAATCACGAAGAAAACCGTAAGTAAATAATCTACAAAATGTATTTTAGACTTCAAATCTCTCCCTCTCTCTCTCTCACATACACACACGCACACACTGTGCTCACTTTTCCTGGCTAGGTTGACATCCCACAGCGAAGTCTGCAGACAGCCGTCCAGGCAGGAGTCAGTCATGCAGTGCTTGTTGGACTCATTCCTGGAACGTCCCCTCCAAGTCTCCATACCTGTCTCCTTCCTTCTGGCAGGCATTCCAAGCCACTGCCCATGACAAGGTGGGACAGACGGGAGGCCAACCACAACTTAATTTTCCCCAAACCTTCTTTAGGTTCTCATTCCACATGCTGCTTAGGGTTGTCATGGTAACAGTCCACCGCCTTCTCCCTCAAATAGAATCGGAATCACACTTCTGCTTATGTGCAAGGGAGAAGTGGCAGAGCAGCATTTCTGTCCATGGCCCTTTCCGGTAAAATCGCCCCCAGGTGCATGGCCAGGAATGTGTGAGCAGGTCACCTAAACTCACTCTATAAGGTACTTAAAGAAAAAAAAAAAAAGCAAAGTGAAACACCTAAGAATAATCATTTGTAACTTCCATTTGTAGTTAATGATTCCAGGAATGTCATGGCTAACTTGTTTTAAAAAAAATGTCACCATGCCCATGGAGCCTGACCCTAAAACGGCTGGGAGTCCGGAGTCCCAAGGGCCGTGTGCAGAGTAACTAGGGAGTGGGAGGAGGTGGGGGAGGAACCCAGAGTGATAAAGCAGCCACCCTGCCCCGAAAGCATTTGTCGTCTGAGGTGAGACAATCCTATACTCAGACGTGCTTCCTCTGTTCTAATGCTGCTCTTGCTTCAAGCTGTCCATGCAAAGGAAACGGGGAGACTTCCACAGGGGCAGGCTGGGGTTCAGACTCTAACTCTCCCACCTATTAGCTCAGTGTCTTTGGGAAAGTTTCTTAACATCTCAGAGCCTCCACTTCTATACCTTTGCAGTAAGGTGGTTATGAGCATGAAATGAAATGGTGTGTGTTGTTGGAGAGCCTAGCACGTGTCTCGCACATAGTAGGTGCTCAGTGAACACTAGCTCCAGTCTTCCCTTTCCCACCTACTGGGGGAGGCGGGGTGCAGACAGCGGTGGAGTTGGAGAAAAGAAGGTTCGAGGGTGGGGGAGAACACAGCCAAGTCTTGGGGGTTCGAGCTGCTGGCCTGGGCGGGGAGCAGTGAGCAGTCCTGGAGGTGCTGGAAAGGGACAAGGGCTGGGTTCTGCCCGTGGGAGGGGGTATGTGTGCCCAGGAGAGTTTGTTGAAGGTCATGGATGTGTAGAAGAGGAGTGGGAGATAAGGAATAGGAAATAGGGCAGGAAGTGATGCCGATCACAGACGGAATATTTTCAGTGTTGGGGAACTGGGCGGATTGCCCTCAGTAGCTCACCTCTGTGGTTCGGGTTTCCGGTCTCAGTATCCCGAGAAATACTGACCACTGGTGTTTTCAGCCTAAAGGGGTTTTCTTTTCAGATTCCCTCTGACTGAAATGGAGGGAAAATGCTGTCAGTCAACATTAGGCAGATGTGGGTTATTTAAAACAGAACGCTGTGTCTTTTCCCTATAAACACCTTCCCTAGCCCCACCCTTACACAGCCCTCCCATGATTCCTCAAAAAACGAATCACCGGGGAAGCGGGCGGTGGAGGAGGTACCGCCTGCCCCGTGTGAGATAGTGCGCGTCTTGCTTGTTCAGCAGTGTTGTGCTCTGCATGCGAAACGGGGCAGTCTCTTGGGATAATGGGTCAACAAATCCCAAATGTGGCTTGAAGCAGCTGTGACTCTCCATTTCTAGGCAGGCCATGCCGCTGGGCTGCAGAGGCTTCCCTAAACCCTGGAGACCAGATGACAAGTTGCTTTTAAAGAATATTCTTTGTAAGCCCTGCCTGGAGGCAGAAGGATGGATTGTCAATCTCCGCCAGCCCATTTTCTGAGTGTTTAGGAGCCCTCCAGGCCAAAGGATAAGCACTCTGCTAATGTTACCTGGCTCTAAGGGCTGCAGCCACTGCCATGGTGCCGTGGTCACCATGGTCACCATGGTCACCATGGTCACCATGGTCACCATGGCTGTGGGCAGGGGTGCTGATGAAGACACTAGAGACCTTGGACTGGGACAGTATTGCCCAAAACTTTTAGCAATTGAGTTGTTAAGAGAGCGAGTATGCCTCAGGGCTTTCTCCCTCCCCAAAGTGGCTTCTTGCCCATGGGGCACATTGGGCGTTGCAATCAGAAGAACACCGGTAATAAAAGCCAGCATTTTCCAGTGCACTTTCATAATTTGATTGGCTCTTTCCCACACTCTGAAAGGTAGGCAGGGAGGGCGTTATCTTCTGTAATGGAGGAGATGAGGGAAAAGTGGCCTGCCTGAAGCCACATGGCTAGTCAGTGACAGATGGGGGCCCCATAGTTCTTGCCTCCCCAGTTTCAGGGCAGTGGCACTGCCCTCTGAGTGTGCCCCAGGTACATGGAAGGCAAGAGGAGAAAGGGAAGGAGGACATGACAGCCATGGCCTCCCATCCCTCTGGGCCTGCTTTGCCTTCCGTTGGTGGAGGAGGGCCCTTTGCCTTGGGACTGTTGGTGCCTGTCAGGTGGGCCGGGTTCTGCCACATGGTGCAGGACTCTGACGGTGGAGGGTTGGGGCTCACCACCCCAGCCTTTGTCAAGGGAAGGCATCTGACAGCTCTTGGCCAGGGAGATAATTCAGGAGGCCCGCAGGAGCACCCCTGGGGACAGTGAGCGACGGGCTTTGCAGGTGGCAGGGAGTGGCCTCCGAAATGCACCTTGGAAGCATATCTCCCCAGAAATTAGCACTGCATCAGCCAGGACCCATTCTTGGTTCAGCTGGGTGGAACACGAAGGCTTCTAATACAGGGTAGATTTCAAAGAAAAAGCTTCGAAGAGAAGAGAGCCTGTGAGATGGAGGGTTTGGAAATGACAAATACATTTGCCTCAGCTCAGATATCTGGAAGGGGGCCACGTACACATGTGTAGCCTTCTGTCTGGAAGCCTCGTGGGGGGCCACCAACCAACCACACCAGAACCTGGAATGAGTATCCTGGTGACATTCAAGAGCCACCTCACTAGGCCACTCTGGGGACACAGCAGTAATATGGTGTCATTGTTGAAATATATGGAGCCACTTAACATAATGAGGGAGCTGGACAAGTTTCCTCATCACGTGTGTCTTCTCTAATCTCCAGATTAGAGAGAAGTAAGATAGCTTGTGAACACTTTGTGTAAGGAGAAGCTGGGTCGGACACCAAGAGGAGCCCTGGATTCTGGGGCTCCTTGGATTAGGTGATTCTCATCTGCAAGCTGCTCAAAGTCCCTAAGGTCTGGTCTCATCTCTCCAGCCCCAGCTTTTGGGCTGAAATACCTATGTCAGCACGAGTAGACCAGTTTTCTATCCATCTGTCTGTCTGTCTGTCCACAGCTCTGTTGGACTCTCTAACGTGTTGAGCACAGTCTGGGATGCTGGGGTATAACCTGTAGACATGGTCCCTGCTGCCCAGGTGTTTCATGTGTAGTCAGGGAGAGGAGCCAGGTGTGTAAACAGATGAGTGGTAGTGACTTACAGCATGTACCTCTCATCCTTGATAATTCTGGGGCTTTGCGGATAACGCCGGCCTGCTGTAACTTGAGCATCTAGTCCTCAAGTCCTAGAAAAGCCAAGATTCCCCCCACCTTGCCCTTCTTTCTCTTTCATGTGGATTTATTTTCCTGAGATTTTGTGACCTCCAAACTTAATGGAGCCTAGTACTTTCCTTTGTGGGTAGAAACTGTTATCAGTACCAAGATACTACCTGTCAGTGGATGCAGTTTTCTGGGCATGTGTAGCAAAGTGTAATTCACATTCTGGTTTCTGAAATAACGATTGGTGACTTAAACAGCAACTATGAATGAGGCATCACGCTAGGTGCGCTGAGGGCATTAGGGAATTTACTACATAATTGTTAGGGAGATGATAAATCCATACGGGAATTCAAAAACTAATGATACCAGCAAGGTTGAAGGTCAATATGTAATGCCTTAAATATCTAATAAGATGGCTGGTGGCAGGTCCCAGGACTGAATGCGGAACACAAGAGGAAGTGACAAGTTCTGTTTGGACGTGCGGAGTTGTATACGTCTTGAGGACACGGCGTCCAGAGGGCTGGTGGCTTTCTGGATCTGGAGCTCGGAGGAGTGTCTGTGCTGCAGATTCACACTTGGATTGCCAGCATTTGGGGAATCCTGGTGCTGTGGTGGTCCAGGCAGTGTGTGTAGAAAGAACCTGCCAGAAAGCCCAGCCAAGGGTGGAGCCTGAGGAAGCTCCACTTGCATGGACAGGTGGAGGAAGAAGAACCTACAAAGGAGATGGAGAAGGACTGACCAAAGGAGTGGGGTGGGGGCTGGTCCCCAAACCAAAGAGCATTTTCAGAACAAAGGGGTAGTTAGCAGTGTCAGGTGTTCAAGAGTGACCATGTGAGAACTGAGCAGCGGCACCCATTGGTTCCTGGTGCCCTTGGTCAGAGCATACTTAAGGGGAAGTTAAGGGCAAAGGGCAGAGGGCACTGAATCGACTAGAAAGAAGGACCCGTGAAGGAGTGGGGCAGTGCAGGGAGACCCCATTTTGAGGACTGTAAGGGGGAGAGAGGGCATGGGTAAGAGCTTCCAATATTGCCCCAAATGGTGGGGGCTGTGAAATAATTTGTTTTTTTTTTACATTACCATTATAAATAGAAATGCCTACCCCCACCTCAATAAAGGTTATTAAAAGTGTTTTCCAAAGGTACTGCAAATAGAAAATGACAGAGTAGGTATTCAAATCCCAGGATACCCAGCTCCCAAGTCTAATAACGTGGGCATCACCCAGGACCGCTTTGGAAGTGCAGATTCTCAGACCCCAGACCTACTCAGAATCTGCACATTAATAAGGTCCAGGTAATGCACATGCACATTAAAATGTGAGAGGCACTGTTCTGGGCTTTCCCTGTATTACCTTTTAGTCATCCAGGTACCGGCTAAAGAGGACCTGAATTATCAGGTTGACGAAAAAGCAGAAATAGAGGGGAGAGGCATGGCACTTCCTTCTTTCTCCGAGAGGCTGGAGACACATGCATGTCCTCAGCTGGCCTTGAAGAGCTTACCTTCACTGGGAAAGTCATCCACCAGCCCGCAAGCCCTTCTGCAACTCTAGGGCCACAGTGGCCACCTTCACCATAGGATGATGGAGCACATTGGGTTCTGAGCAAAATTTTGCTATATTTTTAATTAACAGCCATTTTCAAGTAATAATGCAGATGCAAAGGAAGAAAACACACTTTCAATCGCTAGCATAATTAACTGCATAGATTAGCCTGATCTTTGCTGCCTCTCCAAAGCTCTCCAAGGGAAGATAACCCATGTGCATGGAGGTTTGTTCAGATGTTTTGCTTCTAAAGAATTCAAGAACTGCCAGACTACCTGTAATGTCTTTAAGTACAGCAAGTACCTCTTTGAATGCCTTTTTGCATGAGCACCCACTTCAAGGTTCTGCTTGGTCCCTTCTCAGCTGTGCCTTAAACAACCAAACCATGTACATGCAAAATGCCGATAGAACCTAAGCCCATGGTTCCTTTTATTTTCCCCTCTGGGCACGCTCTCTTTTTCTCAACTTTACTTTCTATTTCTTGGGTCCTTGGAGGTTGTGTAGTTCACTATTTTTCAAAGGGCTCCAATTAATTGGTTGTGAAATGAATTAGTGAGTGAGTCTCAACTAACTTGAGACTCAAAAAACATGTACAAAATAAAATAGAAAATATCACAGTGCATCATGCAGTGGGGGCAGCTGTTGTATCAGGAAACTTCTGCCAGTTATGTAAATAGGTATGTTTCCTGAGTTTCTCTGCAAAAATGTTTTCCATAGTATGGTTCATGGTCAAAATGTATCAGCACCACTAATCCATTTCATTGATCCCCTACCTGTGGAATCACTGGAATCATAGTGAGTGTATGTGTGCTTTAAGTACCTGTTTCCAGGCCAGTTTCCACCTATGGGCTCAGTCATCTGTATACGAAAGCATTCCCGGAGATTCCAACCATCAGCCATGTATAAGATCTGCTGGTCTGGTTCAAACTCCCATCCTAAAGGGGATTCCCTCTGTATTATTTCATGCAGTTGAGAATCCAGCCTCTGGGTACCAGTGTTCTCTCCCTGTTCACACCAGGCATGTGCGTGAAGAGCCCGCAGCATGCAGAACAACGTGCAGCCCATGTCTTGGGGGATGCATCTTCTTATTAGAAACCGCTCCTGGGGGTTGATCCAAACCCTGCTGGCTTGTGGCTTCCACTCTTGCAGGCTTTGGGCAATTCCCTGGAGCTCTGTGGAGTAAACCTGTGTCCTCATGGTCCACACTGATAGCCCTTCAGAGACTAAACAGCAGCCTTTATTTTCTCCCACAGCTTTTTTATTCCCCTCAAGCTAAGCAATTCCAGGGTCTTGAACCATCCTTCACCAGTTACAGTAGAACAGTTTTTCTCATCCTGCTTTAGCATCTCTGAATGATGCTTGTCAAAAAGAGAACACAATTCACTAAGTACAATGGAAACAACACTGAGAGCACAGGGTTCTGCTTCTGCCAGTGCTAGTGATGTGACCTTGGGTAAGCCACCTCAGCTCTCTGACCTTGGCTTCCTCATTTGTAAAGGGAGGCTGCTTGGCTGAATGACCCACTTTCCGAAGTTCTGGTTTTAGTATTAACTGGGAGGAGGAGGGTATATGGCTCTGAAAAGCAGATATTATTCCCGTTTCCATGTTAAAGTCAATGAGCCATAATCACATTAGGAATTTTTTAAGAGTCCGTAGGGTCTTTCATGGATGGCAAATTAATCAAGTGTTGCTTTCATTGGCTGGGCATACGCAGCAAGGAGTGAATACCGTGCATAGCTTTCCAGGAGCGCCCAGCTTGGGGGTTACACATACAGGCTGGATAGAGAACCCTTTCTTGATCTTCCCTCCTCAAATTTCTATTTTCCCTCATTGTCAGCCATGGGTGTGGGGGAGAGGGGGGCATGCAGGGGGGCGGGGAGTGCCCTCTTGCAAGGATTTACTATAGTGTGTTTTAGACTAAGAGATTTTTGTCCTTTCCCTATACCTGAAGTTTTGTGCAAAATAATAGAGGAGTAGGGCCTGTGCTGTTATTTCAGCCCAAAGACTTTTAATGTTTGGTTTTGCTTTTTTAGTAATAAATAGATTTTTAAAAGTGTTCAGCCATCACATCTGTCGTTAGCCTCCAAGCACATCTTTGAGATCCATGGCATGAATTTGCAAGCAGAAAGGCTTTAAATATTAATAAAGTGGGGAATTGGCTGTTTTGTGTGAGTATTTTAGAATTCACTAAAGTGCCAGTGAACCCTGAAGAACTCAGCCCTTCATTATTAGAGAGCCAGGTTCCCTGGGGGCCTTTCTAGGAGCAAGCACTTCCTACCTGTAGAATGAACCAAAGGACAAATGAAAGGTCGCAGCCTCCTAGAGATGGATGTAGATCTTCAGTTCTCCCCAAAGCTTTTCCCGAAGCCACACAATCTTTTCCATGTTTGCCAGTTAGCTCCGCAGAGGGCGGTGCTGGCGAGGCCATGTCATAGCCTTGTTTTGGTGTGACTCCACTACGTGTGCCCTTGGTCTCAGGGAAATGGCCAGAGATGTGGAGCACTAAAGAAACTTAGAAGGGTATGTCCCTTCATAGCATCCACCTACACCCTATCTCTCAGAACGGTAATGTCGCCAGCCAGAAAAATTAGGTCAATTTTCTGAACTTGTCTTCATTTACCACTGACCTCTGAAAGGGCGGCAGACCTTGGAGAGCTCAGGATGGTTCTGGGGCTCCGATGAGAGATGGCCGTGTCGAGGAGAAACTCTGGAGCCCCAGAGGAGGACCAGCCTGGTATCTGGTGGGTTTGGGGCTGGTCTTTGCTGTCACTGCTTATTTTTTCCTTTAAAGTTGTCTAGGGTGTAGTGCTCTTACGACAGGAGAGAGCAATCGTTTTCTTCTGTTTACACTGGGGAAACTTATTACTTGACAAAGGTAAGTCCACAGTAGTGTTTTCTGTGGGGATTTTCACTTCCTCTCCCACTGAGTATATCTTTAGCCAAATACAGAATCCTAGGTGCGCTGCCTCTCTAGGCTGTAGTTGTAAAAGAGCATGTATCCACAGTTGTGGTGTTTACTTGCCCCTGCTCCAGAGGCAGCTGTGGAAGGGGTGTAGGTGGTGCGTTTCCTTCCCCACCCTGAGTGGGGAGTTTGTAAGGTGGGCTTTAGTTTTATCTCTTTACGTCTCCTCTCTACAAGGGCTTTTCTCTAACATTTTTCAAAATTGTAACTCAGTTACTTATTTTTAGTTTAGCTCTTGATCATTACGCCAAACAGTGTTATCAACAATACACATTTGAGATTAAGCCTCTGCTATTCAATTAACATTTTGCAAGGATGGTGGAGGAGCACAGGGCCAGAGTCGAGGAGCACGGAAGTGGTTGAGGAGTCGAGGTAAAGCAGCTGTTGTTATTAAGGGCTGTGCGTGCAGACACACTTAGATGACTCCCATGCAAGACCACGTAGCATTAAAGACCAGAAAGGCGTCCAGACCATGCAATGGGAAGAAAGAAAATCACCATTTAAATCATTTTTAGGTCTCTAGAGTTTCTTTAAAACCAGCTGATTCCAATTCAGTCCAAGTCCCTGAAGCTTTCATGGTTGTGTGTAGTAAACCAATCTGTCCACCAGCTGGAAACTAAAGGCACATATAGGAAATCTTTTCCACGGGCCAGATTTATTGCCGGCTCGAGTCCTGTGCGGCGGGCCTGGGAAGACTAGGGTTGAGGCATACAAGAGCCTGTCAGGGGGCGGAGGTCGGCAAGGGGGCAGTGGGGCGGGGAGGGGAGAAGCGTGTGTCCTCAGACAGAGCCTATCCCCTGAGTTTGCTTTGTGGAAGCCCAGAGAACAGCTCTGTTATAGGGAAGACTGCAGAGCACAGGTGGCAAACACAAGGCCCGTGGGCCGAATCTGGCCCTCCACCTTGTTTTCTCAGGGCCGGCCCCTTGTTTCTACCCGGTGGCAGCGCCGAGCTCTCGCTTAACTGTTAAGGAGTAGTTACATTTATACCATCCCAAATTACATTCGGCCCTTTGAAGGCAACCACAAGGCTGATGTGGCCCCCGGTGAAAATGAGTTTGACACCCCTGCTAGAGGTTGGATGTCTCATGGCTCCTTCAGTGCCAAGTGTAGTTTGCCTTTCTTGTCTAACAGTCCTGGTCTTCAAGGTGCTTCTTTTGTAAATACAAATACGGGAGGGGCAGAGCTGAAAAGGTAAACAAGGCAAGATCTGTGGTGGAAAGGAACACACACCTGTGCACACACACAGGCACACACATACACATACATGCATACATACATGCATACATGAGAGGAAATTACTCAAAATACAAAGTGTTGTGCTTGGATGGTGGAATGTTGAATGATCGTCCATCCATACCTGTTCAATTTCACAGGTGTTCTTTAATAATTTTACGTGGTGTCTGTGATGAAAATAATATAAAGCGGTGGCTCTCTGAGAGATGTCCCAGGCAGATGAAAATGGGGGAGGTACCGACAGTGTGTGAGAGGGTTGTGTGGGCTGCAGTCACGGGGAAGGCTTCTGTGGATTAGAAGTGTTGGGCCTGGCTAAAGGTGCGGGGAGAGGAAACATAACCACTCCAGGGGCCTAGAGGGGCTCACCAGGAAGCGCTGGCAGGATATGGCAGCATCCAGGGTGTCACAGCTGGGACTGAGAGTGTGTCGCCCAGAGAGTGGTCAGGACAAGTTCGGCCAGAAGCCAGCCCATCTTGGCTTGGTAGGAAGGTTTCTGTAAATCAGGGCTGTGGTATGGAAACAGCTGGTTTCACTTCAGTTTATTTGAAAACAAGAGGACGTCAGGGGTGGGAAGATGAGGAGAGGTGGACGGAAAAGCATCGGTGACTTGGGCTCGCGGGATGATGTAGTACAGACAACCTGTCAGGAGAGTGAAGGCAGACAGGCATCAATTCAGCGTCAGTGTAGTTTAGAAGACCAGGTGCGGGCAGGCTGAGCTGGCTCCTCCAGCACCGGCTTGGCCCCAGAGATCCTCTTCCTTTCCAAAGCACGTGACCTCCAAATAGCTCGGTGAGGGAGACCACAGGAAAGCCAGCACACGTCAAGGTGTTCGTGTTCGCCCCCGCCCCCGGCCCATCTCACTCGATTTACTGCCTTTCCACTGAAGTGCGGAGCCTTGTTTTGGCCTGGATTTGGGAGAGAGCCCGTGCCTCTCCTCCTGTACCTCCATTTCCTGTGGTGAGCCAGCCCTGTGGGCTGCTCAGTGCTGTGTGGCTCATGCTTTGGGGAGCAATGAGGAAACCCAAGGTAGGGAAGGCTGCCAGGAGGCAAAGGCCCTGGAAAAGCGGAGGAAGGCAGCCCAAGAGCACTCGGGTTGTTGTTAGGAACCACCTTTTCTTTTAAAAATCTAGGCCTTCCGTGGCCGCAGGTTGGGGGCTGGAGAAAAGCACAGCAAACAGCCTAGGGACATCGGCCACCACAGGCACGGGGCTCATTCTGACAAGTGAGAGCAAGAGGAAGAAAATGTCAGGGCCTCTCTGAAGAGGCAAACAAATGTGTGTGACGTCTCCACTGTTCAGGCAGGCACTGGCACCGGTGTCCATTAGGTGTGGAAAGGAGGTGGGTGGGCGAAGAGTAGACACCAGGCACCGGGGACGCAAGCACTGGCTTCCCTCTTCCCGGCCCCGCTAATTGCCTAGTGAGCTTGGGCCAGGCATCCGACCTCGGCCTTTGTTTCCACGTGAGTACATGATGTGCCCAACTGGTGCAAACACACCCCTGTCGTCTTGATTCTCTGCAGCCGCAGGGTCAGAAGGGCAAGAACCAGTACCCCCACCGAGAGGTAAGGACACAGCTTTACCTTCAGTGTTCCAGCAGGGTCTGAACACCCTTGCAATCAAATTTCCCTTTGACAAGAGAAAAACTCTGTTCCCAAGGTCACAGGGAGCAAAGTAAAGTGACGTCACCTTGAGAAGATGAAGGAGTGCACACTAAGGCCTCGGCTTTAGGTTTTCCACTTTACCCATTCAATAATTAACCAGGTGTGGGGAGGCATCACAGTGCAGCTGTTTGGAAACCAGTCTGGCTGTTCCTCCAAGGATTAAATGTGGAGTTACCACACGACCCAGCAATTCCGCCCCTAGGTTTACTCCCAAGAGAACTGAAAACACAGTTGAGAACAAGCACAGAGACTTGCACGTGCATGTTCACAGCAGCATTTTTGTGATAACCAAAAGGCAGAGACAGCCCAGGAGTCCACCGGCGGTTGTGCAAGTAAATGGGGACTATCTTCCTAAGGGAATATTAGTGAGCCATAAAGAGGAATGAAGTATTGATGGTGTGTACAACAGGGACGGACCTTGACTATATTGTGTAAGTAAGTGAAGCCAGTCACAAAAGACCATGTGCTGCATGATTCCTTTCCTACAAAATGTACAGAATGGGGAAGTCCATGGTGACAGAGATTAATCCTCTGGTAATCCCTACATTAGTGGTTGCCTAGGGCTGGGCAGTGGGGAATTGGAGGATTAGGGGGCTGATAGCTACAGGATAAGAGATTTCTTTCTGCAGTGATGAAAGTGTTCCAAAATTGACTGGGGTGGTGTTTGTGCGTATCTGTGAATATACTAAAAACCATTGAATTGTAGGCTTTAATGAATGAATTTAGAGTATGTGAATTATGCCTCAATAAAATTGATTTTTAAAAAATCAAACATTTAATTGTCTCCCCCATCTCCCACCCCTCCCTCCTCCCTCTCCCCCTTCCCCAGGCGCATGCCTGTGCTTCAGGCGTTTCCAACAGGCAGCTAGGCCCTCAGCTCATCCCTGCTGCGGTGAGTTGGCCAGTGAAACGAGAGGGCCACGAGCTCCGTGAGACACAAGTGGCCCTGTCTGAAAACCTTTCCCTAAAAATACTGTCACAAAATAGGAATAAATGAATTGGGCAGAGGTCTTTAGTGAACCTAAGGAGACTGAAGAATATGGGCGAAATAAAGGTGTCGGGGAGGGCGATGGGTGTTTTGCATGGCAAAGCCCGTGGTGAGACTACTGAGGGGCTTGTGAAGGGGAGGCTTGCGCCCAGGGAATGTGTATGTGGAGTGGCGGCTGCTGAAATTCCTACAGCCTCCGAGAGAAACTGTGCCCAAGGATTATAGAAAATAAAAATGAGGAAGGTACCATTGCATAAAAGAAGTGAACAAGGCCCTCTTAAAAGAAAAGAAGGGAGAAATACAATAGTTGACCTAAATTGAGTGCTTCCTCTGTGCCAGGCACCGTTTTATAAGTGTTGCATGTAATAGCTTGTTCGTTCCTCACCACAGGCCAGTGACTGATTTGCTATTATCGTCCCTTTTTTCTAGATTGAGAAAGTCAGTCACAGGTAGTTGGGTCGCCTGCCTAAGGTTAGCCAGCTAGTAAGGAGTGGCGCCAGGGTAAGCTGACAGGGAGGTCCCGGTGGCCGGAGCCCCTGGGCCCACCACCTCCGCCGTGAGCAGCTTCATGCAGTTACCCTACGTGCTGGTCAAGCATCATGCCCACACATGCAATTCCACACAAAGCTGGAGTTGTGTAATGCCACGGGGCCACCGCCCCAGCGCCGTCTTCATCTGGCATCTCCTCCTGGAGTGCTTGGTGCCTGCTGTCTCACGGGAAAGGCTCAGGACACACCTATTGCCTCGGACTGAATTGATTTGGATGCACGATAAATAGAGGCAGTTAACTGATTTCTAGACTGTTTCTGGTATTTGGTATTTTGGTAGTTGGTGGGCATAAAATTTTAAAATCCTCATTACCCATATGACCCTTACAGAAGGGTGATGAGCTATGGGTTAGATGGGATTACAGGTGGGCAGGTGCTCTGAGAGCTCAAAGTCAAACCTCTCCTAGGAGGGGGCATTCTTGCTCACTAATGATCTGATGTTCCTCTGGGAGGTCTAGTTGAAAGATCTGGGTGGAGATGCCAGAGTGTCTATTGACATCCGTTGGAGGTTGTCTCTGACTGTGGGGGACTGCTGTAGCCTGGATAATTAAAATCCGTAGAATTGGTTCGGGACACAGACCAGTTTAAACCTACAACAAAGGAGCTTCTATCCCCGAGGACCTCTCTGGATTAATGTGAATTGCTTTTCCTATACTTTCCATTGCCCAGCCTGCAGGCAAGAGGCTTGTAAGCTGGACAACAGGGAGAACAGACTCCAATCTCTCGATTCCCTTTTCCTGCAGCCGTGCCATGCACCCCTTGGCAACTTCACATTGGTCTCTCCATGCATTGGTCTCTCTCTCCATCTGGTTCAGCTTTTTCCCAGAGCAGATACCTTGATGTACCACAACTCCACAGAAAGGCAAAAATTCCTCCTGACAGCCGTTTCCTCATTTGTTCTTCACAAGAACCCAGGTGAACACGGCAACTATTATCCCCCCTTAGGGACTAGGCCTGGGAAGCATTTTTTCGTGGTCCCAGAGCTGGTTGGTGGTAGTCTGCTCTCCAGCCCAGGGATCCTAGGCCTAGAATCACTACATGCTCTCTGGCCCTGTATTTTTGTTTTATTTTTCACGGCATCTGAGAAAGCTTGAGCTCCTTAAAAATCTGTCAGATAATGGTCTCACAATCCCCTGTTCTCTTTCCTGTTGTGTTTAGTGTGATTCAGTGGGAAAGAGCTGGACAGGAGCCCCCCGAAGTCTTTGTACTGGCCGAGCAACTGACCTACTCTGAGGCCTTTCTAAAGCCAAGTCCCCTTGTACCCTCAAGGCGTGTGGGGTCCAGAGAGGGGACAGAGGAGTTAGAAGTTAAGTGCAAGGAAGTGTTTCAAGCTCCCTGGAGGGGTCCTCTCTGGAATTGTAGCCTATTCGAATTTCTCCTGTTACTTCTGAACAACCCACCACCCACTCCCTTCCCACTGCCTGTCTTTATTAAACCCTTCCTCCTGGGCTGCCCTCACCCCAAGCCCGTGTGGCTGGTCTCTGCGTGGCAGTTGGCTGCCCATGATGCCTTCAGCTCAGACCTGAGCTTACCACCAGGTAAGAGCTGCTCTTTAATAGAGACACATGAGCCAAGCTGATCCTCCAGCTTGTGTTGCTAAGCAGCTTGGCTTTCGGTTGCCCGGAGATTATCAAGGAGTGCAGACCACACTGTGTGTATCTCACCCGGCGCTGGGATGTGCTTGAACGCCTGAAGAATCACCAGACCATTCTCTGCAGCTCTGATTTTATGATACATCCCTGCAACTGGAGGGTACATCCTTCGTGTATTAGTTATGGGAAATAATAAGTACACAAAGATCACGTGCCGATATCCTCAGGTTTACAGGGATCGGCATGTCTTTCTTCGGGATCAAAGAGATGAAAATACCACATGCCTTCTGCAAAGCAGGATAAAGGGAAGAAGCAGAAATTGAGCCTTTATGCTTATAATGGAGGGGAGGAAAGTGGTGCTTTTCAGTTTTCCTCAGAGTGTTTATTTGTATGGGGAGGAATAATTAGAGAACTAGGCCTCGCTGAGTGGAGAGCATTTCAGAAAGTTCCTGTGGGAGAGACTATGGCAGTGAAGGTCTTTTAGTAAATGGAGAAATTATAGGTCCCTGGACCCCCACGCTGATGCTGTGACACATTTACCTCTTCCTCAGGTTTTGACAGCTCTCAGATCTGGAAGTCGGGGTGCTGGATAACTTGGGCAGATTTAACCAGTCATTCTGTGGGTGCCCAGAGCAGCACCTGGGTGGACAAGCCATGAACCCAGCCCCTCGAGGCTCACGGGTGGTCTGGGGAAGGGAGGCCCAGTGGGGTCAGTGGTTTCTGTGACTCTGGCCTGTAAACTGTCATTTTGACACTGGCGTTTGAGGTAGAGCAGAGCCCAGGGACATCTCAATTTCCATCAGCCAGCTAAGGGCGTTTGTCGCCTTTACTGAGTCCTCAGCCCCGTTTCAGACACTGTGGCAGCTGCGAGGTACAAGATGCATGGTGTCTGCCCCCAGACTCGTTCCGCACGTGGAACAGTGTGCTGGGGTGTAATTAAGCACTGACTTTTGTAGCACAGCTTCGTGAGGTGGGAACGCAGAGCAGGGAGGGAGCTCTCCCTGAGGCTTCAAGGGGTTCGAAGCCTCCATGGGGGGTCAACTAGAGCTGGCCTCTGAGGATGGATTTCTATGAGCAGGGGTGGTGGGGAGAGGGGGAAAACTCCAGGCAGGAAGAGCCTTATGAAGCAAAGGTGAACTGGTTGGACTGAGCTTGGAATGTAGTAGGAATGTGTGGGAACCACACTCACCAGAGCTAAATGTTCTTGGGTGCAGCGGGCAACGCAGGGAGAAGGGTTTATTGGGAGTTTTTAGAAGAGTGGCATAAATAAATTAACATTTAAACATGAGTTTGTATGTCCTAGGCTCCTTGGGGTGGGGGGATGTGTGTGTGTGTGTGTGTGTGTGTACATACGTACAGGGTTCAGTACAAATAATGCCCCTTTTTAATTAAAAAATCTTTTTTTTACAAAATTACAAGCATGTAATTCTGTAACATAACAATATCACACTCAAGCACACTATGTGACATTTTAGGTGAAATATTCAAATTAAAACTATAAATTACTACACCCATATAATTACCATACCAACCACACTCACGTAGGCATTACTTCCGCTGGACCCTGTATATGGAGAGAGAGGGGGAGAGAGAGAATGAGTGAGAATGGGAGCATGAGCTCTCCCACCACAGGTCTTGATTCCCAGTAACAAATGGACCCAACCCACTGGGCCACATGCTCCCTCCTCCTGTGACATGTCTGTCAGAACGTCCATGGGAACCTCTGCTTGTGGGTGGGGAATGGGCAGTGGCGGGGGCTCTTCATCCCTGGCCTGGCCCTTGAGTTGCTAAGTAATTTGTTTCTTGGTCATTGTAACAAAGGGAAACAAATACACTTTCGTTTGGGAAGAGGTAAAACAAATAGATCTACTGCCAGAAGAAAAACTGTGATGCCAGCTCTGAGGCTTTCTTTACCAAGCCAGTGATTTTTGTGTAATGGGAAGATGAAGGACTGAGGGCAAGGAGATACTAAGAAAACCGTGGTTGTTGGGGTGGGCTGAAAGGCAGCATTCTCCGCTGTCATGGGTGTTCTGTGGAGACAGGATAGCAGGGAAGTTGGCACACAGTCCCCGCCCAGCCTGGGTCTGGGCTCTGCCACTTCCCAGAAGCAGGACCTCGGGTTAGTTGTTTAACTCACCGGTGAAAATACTGGTACCTACCTTCCTGCCTCCTCAGGTTGTCACAGCGCTTAAAGTAGGGCGTATGCATGTAAAGTATTTGGAAGAGTACTTGGCCAATAATATGTGTTCAGGAAATAGTTACCTAGAGATGCTATGGCCGTGTTGCTGGCCTCAGACGCAGCATTGAGCGGAGTGAGTGTTGTGACCTGTGCTGGTGGCAGCACTGTTCCACAGAAAGGAGTGAGGGGAGAAGCAGGCTGAACGCGGGACTGGGAACTTGGGTTGAGGGCAGAGACAGTGGAGGGCCTGGGCCAGTTCCCAAAGCCAGGCCTGGCTGTGCAGAAACCAGCAGAGCTCTGGCTGCCTCAGTGCTCATTAGCCAGCTGGGATGTGGGCCCTCTGAGTACAGAGGACAAGGCACCAGCCTGAGGGGCCTATGGCAGCCAGGGCTGAGCAGCCAGGAGTTCTCGAGTAGACTCAGTGAGGGGAAACTGAGGAACACTGAAATAAATTAACATTTAAACCTGAGTTTGTATGTCCTAGGCTCCTTGGGGGGAGGGGGAGGATGTGTGTGTGTGTATGTGTACATGCATACAGGGTTCAGTACAAATAATGCCCCTTTTAATTAAAAAATCTTTTTCTACAAAATCACAAGCATGTAAGTCTGTAACATAACAGTATCACACTCAAGCACACTAGATGATATTTTAGGTGAAATATTCAAATTAAAACTATAAATTATTACATCCATATTATTACCATGGGTAGGGCAGATGATGCCGGCCCGGGTGGGCAGGATGTTTCAAAGGTACCCAACCCTGCCTCAAGGGTACACTTGCTAAAGTCATAAAGTAGAGAAATATCTGGAGCCTCATATTGGGCAACCAGAGCTTGAGGACTATTTTTTATGATGTCCAGTTTCTCATTTTTGAAACATACACCTCATACCAAAGGGTGAAAGTTTTCTCCTTTGCTTTCCGAAAGGCCCCATATGCTGCTAGCAAATTGTCCTGATACTCATTTCACCTGACCTCTCCAAGCATCCTTCATTTTTATTATCACTTATTTATCAGTAGGTGTTCACTGTGTACCTAAGATACATCCAGCTGGGCTTTGAACCCGCAGGAGGATGCTGTAGTGTCAGCTCAGGGAGCTCACAGGATGCTTAAGGATCACTTAGGCTGAGGGTTACTCTTCTCAAGGACTAAGATTGGGGATGTTGACGAGAGAAAGCTGCTGTTAGTCACTGTGGGCTGGGGAAACTTCAGCATTCTTCCAGGACCAGGTGGGCCTGGGACAAGGATTGCAAGGGTTCCCATAAGCACACAGAATGATGGGGTTGACATTCCTGGCCCCGATGCAGGGGCACCCCAAGGGAGGCGTTCAGTGGCGAATTAAGACTGATTTAGGTGGGTGGAATCACATTTGGAGAATTCAGTGGGGCAGGAGATTAGAACGCTTATTACCACCCACTTTTGGTTGGGAGTTTCTAGAAGAAAATCGTGCCAGTTTCTCTGACATCCCAGGAAACTGGGGACTTGCCTGTCACAGACCCGTGCAGTATAAATAACTCAGAAACTCTGATAAATGACAAGGTTGGCAGGCATGACTTTTCGGTCTGCTGCTCGGCAGCTGATCTTTGCAATGATGTACGTGGAAACTTGGCTGGCTAAGTCTGAGTTCTCCTTTCCCCGGGGCCCTGGCCAAGGGCATGTGGGGCAGAGGGGTTATCACTCCTTGTTTCAGGGCAGCGGCCACACATAACCACTTTCTTCAAAGAAAAGCCTGACACAAATCAATTTCCATTGCACCGCAAGTCAGGAAGGAGCCAGGGAATTCAGTGAGTCATGTGAGTGCCCACGTCCGCGGACCGTCTGTTATGATGAGGGTGATGGGGGCGGTGGTGTTGCTGCTGCAGTGGTGTTGGTGACAACAGTGGTGGTGGCAGTGACAATGGTTGTGATGTTGGTGGTGGTGGTGATGATTATGGAGGCAAATGTGGTGGTGATGATAGTGGCAGCAGTGACGGTGGCGAAGAAGAGGAGACCTTGTACTTAGAAATTCTCGGCAGATGACAGAGCTGTTCTATACAGGCCACCTTATTTGAGCCTAAAGCAAAAAACCATGGGGTAGACAGAGCAGGTATTGTGATCTCCAGCGGAGACACACTGAGATTCAGAGAATTTGCAAGCCAGTGTTTGCTTTATTTTATTTTATTTTATTTTGTTTTTTAGTCATTTCACCACTGTGTCTTGTCAGTGAGTATCGAATGAGTGGCGTGGACAGTCACGGCCAGAAGTGCTTGGACAGAGAGGGGCTCCTGTGGGCCAGAGGCACCAGAAAGGTTTTCTGGAAATAGAACTTGGGGAGTTCTCGGTATGTTCTTTGTATGTTCTTGATAGAAATCATTTATGAAATGTGTGATTTGTAAATATTATCTCCCGATCTGTGGCTCACCTTGTCTTTTCTACCTATCAGGGTACAAAAGTTTTTAATTTTGATAAAATCCAATTTATCAGTTTTTTCCTTTTATGTGTCATGTTTTGTTGTCCTAAGAACTCCTCGCCCACACCAAGATCTTGAAGAGTTTCTCCTATGATTTCTCCTGGAAGTGCTATCATTTAGCTCTGAGATTTAGGTTTATAATCCCTTTCGGGATAATTTGTATGTATAATGGGAGGTGAGGATTCAAGTTCATCACTGTGTATTAGGATATTCAGTTGCTGCAACACCAACGATGGTGTTCCCCTTCCCCTTTGGAAGGGTCCTGGTCCTCGTGTTGAGCACTGACTGAGCACCCAGACGTAGGATGATGCATTTCTGTGCTCTCAAGTCCGTTCCATTGCTCCGTGGACCTCCCTTTGCACCGGTACCACACTGTCTTAATTCCTGTGGCTTTAGTAAGTTTTGAAATTTAGTCTTATGAGGTCTTCAAATTTGTTCTTTTTTTGGTCAAATTTGTTTTGGCTATTCTAGGTCCTTTGTTTTTCATATAAATTTTAGAGTCTGCTTGTCAGTTTCTACAAAAATGCCAGTGGCAATTTTGGTAAGGATTCATTTCAATTTAAAGATCAATTATTAAAAAGTGTTAACTTGTTAATGTTGGATCTTTCCGTTCATGAACATGGAATTTCTCTCCATTTATCTAGATCTCCCTTAATTTTGCTCTGCGGTGTTTTGTGGTTTTTGATGTACATGTCTTGTGTATTATTTGTTAAATCTACTCTTTATATTTTACACTTTTTGATGCTATCGTGAACTGAATTTTCTTTATTTCTTTGCCAGGTTTTTCTTTGCTAGTAAATAGAAATACTATTTCTACAATGTATATTTATAAATGTATGATATTTCAATAATCTTAAATTATAGAACTTTTCTACATATATTTCTATATAATCTATCTCAATTGATTTTTATAAATTGATCTTGTAGCCTGCAGCCTTGCTAAAGTAGTTTATTAGTTCTAATGTTTTTGAGACTTTCTGCGTGAAGCATTATGTGATCTGCACGTAAATACAGGGTATCTTCTCCCATAATCTAGAGGTCTTTAATTTCTTTTTCTTTCTTTTCCCCCTTCCCTTATTGCATCGACTGGAATCTCTAACACACTGTTGAATAGAAGTGGCAAAAGCAGGCCCATGATATTAGGAGGAGACCATCCCGTCTTGCCACAAAGAATGATGTTAGATATGGGTGTTGCATAGATTGGGGTGATCAGAGTAATGAAGTTCCCTCCTCTTCTTAGCTTTTTGAGTTTGAGTGCTTTTTACTTTAAATCATAAATGGATATTGAGCACGTTTGTCAAATGCTTTATCTGAATCTACTGAGACGATTATTGTTTTTGTCCTTGATTCTATTATGGGATATTACATCCATTGCTTTTTGGATATTAAGCCAGCCTTATATTACTGAGGTAAAACCCATTTAGGGATGGTGTGTAATTCTTTTTATATGTAATGGTTTTGGTTTATTATTTTTACATTTAATTTTGATTTCTCCTACAGTATTTGTCTTTTTTTGTCTGACTTATTTCACTTATAATGTCCTCAAGGCCCATCCATACTGTTGGCCATGAAATGGCAAGATTTCATCTTTTTATAGCTGAATAAGTACATAAATGCACACGCACCCCCCAATTTCTTTATCCACTCACCGATCAGTGAACACTTAGGTGGTTTATATGTAATGCTGCAGCGAACCCAGGGCTTGATACATCTTTTCAGGTTGGCATTTTTGTTTTTTTATATCCAAAAGTGGAATTGCTGGACCACATGGTAGCTTTATTTTGATTTTTTGAGGAACCTCTATTCTGTTTTGCATCGTGGCTCCACCAAGTCACGTCCCCACCAACAGTGCACGAGGGGCTTTACTTTGCTTATTTCGCAACACTTGTTATTTTCATCTTTTTGATAATGGCCGTTCTAATCTCATGATGGTTTTGTTGCATATCCCTGATAATTAATGAAGTGTAGAGCAGCTTTTCATGTACCTGTTACCCATCTGTATATCTTCTTTAAAGAAATGTCTATTCAGATCTTCTTGCATTTTTAATTGGATCTTTTGGGGTGTTTTGCTATTGAACCGAATGGGTTTTTTTAATGTATTTTGGGTATTAGCCCCTAATTAGATACATGATTTGCAAATATTTTTTTCCACTCAGTAGATTGCCTTTTCATTTTGTTGATGGTTTCCCTTGCTGTACAGAAACTTTTTAGTTTGATGTAGTTCCAGTTATTTATTTTTGCTTTTAGTCAGATTTTTAAAATATAGCCAAACTATACATCAGGGAGCTTACCACCTATGTTTTCTTCTAGGAGTTCTGTGGTTTCAGTCTTACATTCAAGCCTTTAATCCATTTTGAACTGATTTTTCTGTACGGCGTAAGGTGGCTGTCCAGGTTCGTTCTTACGCATGTGGCTATGCAGTTTTCTCAACACCGCTTGCTGAAGAGACATTTTCCCGACTTCTACTGTTAGTGGAAGGAAGGAAATAACAAAGATTAGAGCAGAAATAAATAAGAGACAAAGGAAAATAAAAAAGATCAATGAAGCAAAGAGCTGGTTTTTTGAAAAGATAAATAAAATTGATAACCCTTTAGTTAGACTCACCAAGAAAAAGAGATGACTCAAATAAAATCAGAAATGAAACAGGGGTGTTACAACTGACATCACATAAATACGAAGGGTCATAAGGGACTACTGTGAACAATTATATTTATAACAACAGATTGGACAGCCTAGAAGAAGAAAAGCATAAATTCCTGGAAACATACAACCTACCAGGACTGACTCATGATGAAATGGAAATTCTGAACAGACCAATTCCTAGGAAGGTGATTGAACCAGTAAGCAAAAATGCCCCAACAAACAAAAGTCCAGGACCAGACAGCTTCACTGGTGAATTCTATCAAACATTCAAAGAAGAGTTAATACCAATGCTTTGAAACTCTTCCAAAAAAAAAACAGAAGAGGAGGGAACTCTTACAAACATGTTTTATGAGGCCAGCATTACGCTGATATGAAAACCAGACAAGGATGCCACCAGAACAGAAAGTAACAGACCAATGTCCCTGGTGAATATAGGTAAAACAATTCTCAACAAAATATTAGCAAACCAAATTTAATAATACATTAAAAGCATCATACATGGCCAAGTGGGATTTATTCCAGGGATGTGAGGATGCTGTGACATCCACAATCAATTAATACGATACACCACAATAACAAAATAAAGGATAAAAATCATATGGTCATTTCGATAGACGTAGAAAAAGCATTTGACAGAATTCAACATGCATGTATGACAAAAACTCTCAGCAAAGCAGGCATAGAGAGTCGTGCCTCAACGTAATAAAGGCCATATATGATAAGTACACAGGTAACATACTCAACCTTGAAAAGCTGAAAGTTTTTCTTCTAAAATCAGAAACAAGACAAGGATGCCCACTCTTGCCACTTTACTCAACAGAGTGTTGAAAGTCCTAGCCCAAGCAATTCTTTCCATATTGGAAAGAAAGTAGTAGAACTGTCACTATTTGTAGATGACATGGTATTATATGTAGGAAGTCATAAAGATTCCACCCAAAAAACTGTAGAACTAATAAATAAATTCAGTGAAGTTTTAAGATACAATATCAATACAAAAGAATATGTTGCGTTTCTATACACTAACAACAGACTATCAGAGCAATTAAGAAATGGAAATAGAATTTGGGCTTATAGATTTGGGCTGGAAAATAGACACAAATAAGGTGTTAGACGTGTGTATGCATGAGTGTGTGTGTATGGAGGGGCGTGTCGTTAGAGCAAAGGGATATTAAGATAAAGATATAATTTGTGAACCAACAAATTTAGTTGGATTTCCCTGGGTTTGGAACCTAGAGAAGAGAAGGAAATTAATATTTGTTGATCTCAATGTGCCAGGCCCTGTGCTTTTAATATGCATTTTTTTAAAAAAATGCATACTCTTATTATATACATCATCTAATTTTATCCACACAACCTCCTTGAAGCAGGTATTATTATCACAGTTGGAAACAGGTGCATAAACAGAATAAATACCTCCCTCAAGGTCACCTAGTGAAGCCACATGAATCCAGACCTGTTTGACCCAAAGACCGTAACCTTCTACAGCACCCCTACAGTGCCTCATCCCTCCCAGGCACGCTGAGCACTAGTCAGGAACTGCTGGTCCAAAGGCACGCAGCCTGGAATACGTTACACCCGAGGCTGAGTTCTGCGGCTCAGCCTAGGGACGTTGGAGAAAGGGTTTCATCTTTAGCACTCTCATACTTACCTCGTAGAGGCGGTCCTCTCTCCTGCAGTGGATTTGAACACTGGTCTTGCCATTGAATTGGTAAACAGCTATCTTCTGATGAGTGCTGAGGAAAAATACAGCTTTATTTTTCTTTAACTTGAGGCAGACTTTTCCGTAGGGACTTCAGGGAGTCTTTGAAACGTCCAAGGCTTCATTCGGTGTGCCTTCTGTGGTAACTGTTGCCTGTTGCATCACCTGGAGGAGGAAGAAAAGGATGGATGGACTGAAGGGTCTCAATGTCCAAGGACTTGCCTTCAGTGACCTTGGGAAGGGTCTCTTTCTTTTGCGTTCTAAGGTAGTACCCCTCTAAGGTAGCACTCAACTCCTTGGCTTCTAGGGTTCCCTCTCACCTCCCTCCAAGCCTTACTAGGCTCTGGTTCTAGAGGACTCGGTCCACACTGTGATCTGAGAGGAGGTGGCTGGCAGTGCCCTCTGCAGACTTTGCCTGGGGAGTATAGTCACCGACTTTGGTTATGCTGCAGCCTCATAACAATGAGGCTTTACATTTGAATGTAACGTTATACTCTTCTGGACACATGCATTGTCCCATTTTAGTCCTTGTGCAACCCTGTATATAGAAGTAAGGGTAGATATTTTTAACACAGGGATGTTGATCTTGAGAGAGGTAAAGTGTCTTCCCTAGAATTCCAGGACTTGATGACCGATACGGGGCCAGGGGGAGGTTTTCTCGTTCCCACTTCATGCTTTTTGCTGCCTCCCATTGGCAGTGCTGACGAGCTTTTTCTTTTTTTCCTAGAAAGGCCTGCAACCCGTATAGTAATGCACAAACCTGCATTAGACAAGTCTGCAGTGGATGGAGCCCTTGGGGCATTTTGTGCCTGAGGGCAGCCACCTCTGCACCCCTCTCAGTGGCAATCTGGAGGTCTCTCTGTGGGTGCTTAGCCCCACCTGTCTAGTTGTGCTTCTTGCCTTCACGTGCTTGCTGTAGGTGGAGCAGCCCTTTCCCAACTCATTGCAGTTCAGTTTGGAATAGTGCGTTCTTTCTGCTTTCCCCTTTTAGAAGGGATAGATTTAGCTCTGGCATACCAAATACAAACCCTCACTTCATCTCAAGAGCTCTCTTTCCATCCACCCCTCCTCGGGCAGGCTATTTACAGACTTGTCATCCCACCACGCGGGTCAATCTTCCACTGAAATGAAAGGAAGGAAAGGCCCCAAGCCAACGAATTTGGGCAGATGAGCCTTATATAACACGTGCTAAAAATATGCAGCTAATTGGAATGGAAAAGTGAAAAATACGTTGTGCTTAAGCCTTAGACTGAGAAATAAAAGAGTGACAGGGAAGCGATTTCTCCCAGCAGAAGAGGCCCATATATAACTCATTTTACTCTCGTGCATGCTCTCCACTTTGTGGCTTTTTAACCATGCTCAAGTCCCACTCATCCTCCCATGGGACTGAATTTAGGCAGCAGAAACCAAGGGAGAAGCAAAGAGAAGATGCAGAAAGCTGCTGCCCCTAATGGCAGCGTGAGACTATTAGGGGCCTGGCCAGATGTTAGGATGGTAAAGAAAGCTCCCACTTCTGACTCCTTCCAAAGTCAAACACTTGGAAGACTCAAATGATCAAAGATTCTTTCTGCCCTGGAAAGGGATTTTAACTTGAGGGATTTAAAAGAAAACGGAGGGGAATTCTGTCTTCATCCAGTCCCTCTCCATCTGCCAGCCCTGACCCCAGGAACTTACTCTATCAATTGTGTCCTCTCCTTCTCTTAAATCTTTCTTTGCTCTTTCTCCTGGATCTTTCTCCTGCCTACCATGTGCTCGGTCCTCCCTTACGTTGGACTGTGTGTGATTAGTATGGAGGGTCTGCATTTCCTATAGTGCATGAGTACCCTGAGGTCAAGGCCTTGGTATAACCCAATGCCCAGCATAATGCCTGGTCCAAGGTGAGCACCAAATATGTGCTTGTTGAATAAATGAGTCGTTTAGTGAATTCATGAATGAACAAACCAGAGCGTACATATTATGGTTTCTGAAAAACACAGTGTGAGAGATGAACTCTGCTCTCATTATTCAGGTCTGATGCTGTTCTCCTTTGGCACATCCATCCAGCTTATCCGTCACCTGATTACTGTTCATGTGACAGCTCACAATGAGGACACAAGGACTCTAAAGATAGCTGAACTGGATGTCATGGAGTGACTTAGAAATGGAGGAAGGTTAGCTTCAGTGTTTGGAAAGCACATGGGTTGACAAGAGATTTGGAGATGACCTGGTTCTACTGGCCAGTTTAAAATGAGGAAATGGAGGCTAAAGGTGTTCGGGACATTTGACCAACATGACCTGGCTCGTTAGTGGTAGAGCCAGGACAGTGCCCACTGTTCATGTGAGCTGCTCGGTGAGTCTTACAGTTGTACAGCACGTCTTCAGAACCTAAGTTCAGAGCCCTCCCCAGACACCACCTTGCCCCTTACTAGGGAGAAAGGGACCATCGACTGGTCCATGAGACAGGGCACCTCCACACAGGTAGCTCCAAGGAAGGCTCTCACTGCCCACCCTCCAATTTGAATAGCTATATTTGGTCTGTGGAGGCCATGGCTTGCGGGTTCTCTATAATGAACAGCTGCCTCATGGCTGTGTGTGTGTGTGTGTGTACACAGAGTCCTTGTGTCTTCATTGTGGGGTGTGTACATATATACACGCACACGTCTTTCTCCATCACTCACATGATTTAGTCCACCTAGAATCCACTTAATGCATCTGCTGTTTGTTTGCTTTTGTGAGACTCCAAAATTTGTGGCTGCCTAGAGCTGAGTCACAGGGATGAGAGGACAGCCCCACAACTTCCCATTGCGGGGGCGCCCTGGGCAGCTCTGCTGCACTCTTCCTGTGGCTTAGGGTTCGGGGCTTCTTTAAGTCCAGGAGACAGTCCAGTGTCCTTCCAATAAATTCCCCTTGCTTGCTAAAGCTGCTTCTTCTAGTCTCTGTTACTCACAATTGAGAGAATCTGAACTAATCTAAAGTAGGAAGAGAGCAGATTCTTTACTTTTCAGATGAGAGAACAAAGCTCATAGAGAGGAGGTTGGAGGCCCAGCATCTTACAGGCAGAGCCCGGCAGAAATTGAGCTGGATCTCAGTCTTTGGACTTCTCACCCAACACCCACATCGTCCCCTCTGAGAACCACAGCAGGGCCAAGCTCCCAGCACCTGCCCCCTCCGGCAGCAGGAGGCTGGAAGTGGGTGTTGAGTTAGAGGAAGGGGAGAGACTTGATGGGAAGGAGACCTGTGTAACAGCTAAATGTGGCGTCGAGTACGTATTTATACTTAGAAACGTGCAGTGTTTTTTATAACCAACCCCTGCCCTCACTGGGATATCAAGTTATTCAGAGTTACGGAACTTAATACATGAGTTGTGAAATTAATAAAGAAGAGGCATCTGGCTCATGAAAAAAAAAACCTTGTGGCTGCAGAAAGGATTCTTGCTGACAGATCATAAAGGCATGAGGTGCAATTTCCTAGGAGCGGGCTTCAGAAAGATTGGAGGAGAGGAGCATGGAGAAGTATGCAGTTCTGCTTCCTGCCTTCCCTTCTGCTTAGGGTCCGGCGTGCACTCGGGGCGCAGGAGAAGACAGCTACAGTACTCACCTGTGTGCTGCTGGCCACAGTGTTGTGTTCTGATGCCCTGTCTCCTCAGCGCTTTCTCAATGTATCTCATCCTCACACCAGTTCTATGAGGTCACTCGTATCCTCGCTTTGAGGCTGCTAAGCAGAGGCCAGAGACATTGTATGACTTGTGCACATCTGTCATGCTTCAGAACCCCAGCTCTTAGTATGAAAAAATACAGTAAAAATACTATCATTAATTAAAAAGTAAACAAGCCCTCTGTTTATTGTAAAGGTGCCCCCTGGATAGATACATGAATGTATCTAAGTTCCTGCCTTAGATGGTGACACATTTCATGTACTACGGCACTGGCATATCATTCTGGTATTATGCTGCGTTGTTTTTGTGCGCGTGCACCTTGTGTCTAATGTGAGTCTGTGGCATGCCTGGCCCTGTGCTAGGTTCTGACCGATGCTGCAGGAGTATCACCAGAGTCCCTGTCTCAGGGAGCTTATAGTTAAGGGAAACACTCATCACACAGTTAAGCAACAGAGCAAGGCACCATGGGATTAGATACCAAGATGAATGACAGACGTGGTCAGTGTCCTAACAATACATTCTGGTGCCATCAGCTCCTTGACCTAAACTGTCCCCACTCCCGACGATGCCCTGGTGGTGAATTATGCTCTAGGTGAAGCTGCCTGCATTATTTCGCTTCGCCCGTGTTCCATTGAAGTTACCACCCTCTTGTGTCTTAAATTTTCCATAATTGAATACTCTATTACCATGCAGTGCTGCGTATGACTGGTTTTGTTCTGTTGCCAAGTGTTTGAAATTGAAGTCCACCGTGGGAATGTATCTATCCACTCCGCCAGTGGCTGCTTCCAGGGCAGGGCCCATACAAATAGTGCTGCTGTGAACGTCCTAGTTCACAACTTTGGGTGAACAAATGCACACGTGGGTGTTGCACACACACCTGGAAATGGCATTGCTGAGTCATGAGGTCGCCGCTGTGCAGCTTTAGTGGACAGTGTCCCGACGCGGCCGTCCTGGCTGATCCCCCCCCCACCGCTTGTCAGAGCTCCCGTCAGAGCTCCACAACCCTGCCGGGACTTGGTGGGGTTCGTCTCTTTGCCACTGTCCGCTTCCTGGGGGTGTGTTTCAGTGCGATTTTTTCTTATTGTGGTAAAATATGTGTAATATTCAAATATTATACACATTGTGATATGTAATATTATACCTATTATATATGTATTAATTGTGTGTTATATGTATAGATATATGCATTATACACATACACATATGTGTACATGTATTATATTATACACATTACATTTATATTATATACATATGTGATATGTATAGCATTCAAATATTATACATATTATAATATGTATAATAACACAAATATTATACATATCTTGTGGTAAAATATTCAAATATTTGAATATTCAAATATAATATTTACCTTTTTAAGTGTACTGTTCCCTGGCATTAAGTACATTCACACTGTTGTGCAATCATCACCTCCACGTATCTCCAGAATACTTTTTGTTTTTCCAAACTGTAACTCTGTCCCATTAAATGCAAACTGCCCATCCGCCCCTCCCCTCCCCCCTGGGAACCAGCATTCTGCTTTCTCTGTGAATACGACTGCTCCAAATGCCTGTGCAGACCCGTACAGTATGTGTCCTTTCGTGACTGGCTTATCTCACTTACGATACCGCGTTCAAGGCTCGTCTATGTTAGAACAGGCAGCAGGATTCCCTTCCTTCTTAGGGCCGAAAAGTATTCCATAGTATGTGCATGTCACATTCTCTTTCTCCATGCATCCTTCAATTTTATTCTGATTTTAATTTGTATCTTTCTGATAACTTTGCATTTCTCTTGAGCACCTTTTATGATTATTGGCTATTTGGATGTCCATTTTTAGAAGTGTCTGCTCAAGTCTTTTGCCCATTTTTCTATCAAATTGTCTTTTTCTTATTGATTTGTAGGGTATCTTAATATATTCTGGATATGAGTCTTTGCTGAACATATGAATTATAAGTACCTTCTAATCTGTGGTTTGCCTTTCACTCCTTGAGAACATGTTTTGATAAATATAGGCTCTTAATGAATGTAGTCAAATTTATTCATGTTTTTATTTATACTTAGCACTTTTTGTGTTCTGGTTAAAGAAAATGCTGCCCACCCATATATCACGAAGATATTCACCCATCTTTACTTCCAAAAGTTTGACTGTTTTACTTTCACCTAGTGTGACTGCCTTTTCAATTGGGAGTCATTTTCAATCTTAGGTGAACGGGGTTGCCTGTGATGCACTAGGATTTGGGCAGCACTGGGGCGAAACCGTGCTAACTTGGGCCAGTTGTACTGGGGTCAGGCGATGGGGGCGCTGCTGGCACTGCTTGCTTAAGCTTTGTATTTGTTTTTCTGAAGAGTTGCATGTAAATTATATCTAATAAATTTGGCCCTATTATAAATGCTGAGTCTGTGACTTTTCAGACAATTCCACCAAAGTTTGGAGGTTGTTCTCTTAACTGGTCTCTGCTTTCTAAACGGATTTTCTAAATGCCTCCTCTTCTCTCTGACTGACGCCCAAGGGTGAACGTGGAAGCTCACAGTTACAACGTACCCACCTGTTCTCTGGAACTCTGTGCCCTTCGGTCCCCATCATTGTAGTGGCGCATTTCTCAAAAGCCACTAGTGTTCACCATTCTTAATTATAATCACATCATTTTGGTTCAATTTCATGAGCAAGGAAAGAAAACGTTTCTGTGAAAACAGCTGAGTTTGTTAGAAAGAGCCAGTAGAGATGAGTTGCTAATAAAACTGCTGTTGAATTGTATGTGAGAGAAGAAAGAATAAAATTCTGGGGGCAGTTGGGTAATAAAGCTCTGAAAAGAGTCTGTTTGCCTTGTTCCATAAACATCTGTGAGGCTGTGCCCCACCCCAGAGAAATGTAAATTGGAAACCGTAGCTAATCTGTTATCTATGAGAGCAAGTGCATGAAGAAGAGACCTTGGTCTTCTGTGACTGGCCAATGATTATACATATTTATTTTCAGGTAAATGTTGTAAGTTTGATGTGTGCTGTTAAAATATTTCAAGTATTTGTCTTATTTTCTCATGAATCTCTGCTTTAATTGACTTTTTATTAAGTAAGCAGTGTTTATTCATCACAAATAAAAGGGCAGAGGGAATTGGGACCCCCCCCCCCCTCAAGCTGGCCTGAAGCTAGAAACGTCTTTGAAGTCCTATTTTGTGTTTTTTCAAAATAATGTTAATACTTCAATATTTGCATTCTACTCCATGTTTAAAAACAAAAATATTTTTTATTTCCAAAATCTTCCCTCCCTTCCCCCCGCCTCCACCCCCCAACATCATAGCCTACTAAATTCTCCTGTGATAGATTTTGGTGATTTAAATCACATTCTCCTAATTTATCTGCTGGATCGGTGCTGTTGGGATTCATCCTGGTCTATTTTTTTCCCATTGGTTTATGCAACTGTATTGAAGAAAAATAAGTGAATTACTAGCAGAGCTATTAGTCGGTCACTCATCCATTGACAACTTGCACCATTTATTCAGTGCTGTATCACACAGTGGTTGGAAGATAGATTCCTGATCTTTAAGGGGGGCCCACCTGCACCCTGGAGCTGGAGCCCGGGCTTGCCGGCACCTCCCCATGCCTGGTGATGATGGGCGTTTGGGCCGCTGGTCTGGCTCTGGGTGTGAACCTGTACGTATGTGGTGATGGGTGTGAGAGACCATCTGTTCCAGAAGTTCTGGAACTGCTCTGTGCAAAAGCCAGCCTGCTGCCCGGCATCTCAAGCTGGATTCTTTACAGAAGCTGGCAGGCACTGAGGAGAAGCATGCCTTTCATGCCAAGGACACCATGGTGATGCACCGAAGAGCTGGCTGTTACCCACTCCCCCACCTGCTGTCCTCCAGGGTCTTCCTTTGGGGATTATTCAGTTGCTCCCCTGGTGGCAGGTTAGGAGGTCCCACCCTGCTCCCCCTCCCTTGGAGTAGTAACAGCAACCAGTGCCCCAGGCCATGGTACTGGGAACGTGCTTAGAAAGTGAGGGGGGAAACCTTTGGGGCCAACGCCCACTTGGTTTTGAAACACCCAAAGCAGATCAGCCTGAGTCACTGCTTTTGTGGCCGTGGGCCAAGCAGCCAACCATCCTGTAGCGCCTCTCTGCTCTTGGTCGCCCAACCTCTTTTCTTCTTTTACTGAGAAGGCCCACCCCCCCAGCCTAGATCCTAGGCGTTGACTCGCGCGCCCCCGTGTGGCCCTGGTGAACGCGTTCAGAAAATGCAGTCAAGGCTGGAGAGTGCCGCTAGCAGCCTGCATCCCCTGCTCCCACCTTTAAAAAGCAGATATTTTGCACGATCACTGATTGCCTATTACTATTATTTTTTAATTTAACTTTTATTGCTATTATTTCTTAACCGGTAAGCATCCGACGGCCTCATTCAGCTTCAGTTTTGAGACGTGGTTCTGGGCGCTCATGGATTTTCTGTAGGGTATACCCCGTCCCAGTTTTAGGCGACTTCCTCCATCCCACAGTCTCTTAAGGTGTGTGTTTTTACTAAAAGGAGCAGGGAGAAAAGCTGTCGCTCTGCCTATCCCGCTTACACTTTCAGGCTACAGTTAGTAGGCGTTTGCCAAACACTTGCCAGGGCTGTGCGTTGAATCTCCAGCACTGAGACCAGGGCCTGCTGTGGATGGGAGGTGGCTTCCAGTTCTTGTATTTCGAACTCCACAGATGCTCGGACCTCTAGTGAAGGTCCCCTGGGCAGTGATTACGAGAGAGGTGATATGCTGCCTCAGGGATGAGCCGTGTGACCCCCTTTGGGGAGAAAAGATTAAATTTCCATCCATATATTTTTTACATACCGCTTAAAATGTTTCCTTTGTGTGTAGTTGTGTAATTGTACTTAAATAAGAATGCCCGAGGGGTGGTTGTAGCAGTTGCTGTTGGCACCCCAGCCATAGCTGTCTCCCTTGGACCACCACTGAGGTCCCCCACAGAATACCCGTGACTTCCTGTGTCTCTCTGCCTGAGGGTGACCTAAGCTACAGGGTTCTGGAGTGGGGGGGCTAAAACCTAATGGGCCCCATGGTTTAGGGGCTCTGGTTTTGAGAAAATTTCTCTTAGGCAGCCGTCATCATCCCAGCAGCAGCTACCACTGTTAAGTGCCTACTATGGGCCTGATACTTTATACTGATTACATTCTAGGTCCCACTAACTCTGGAAGGCAGATATTACTATCCCTTATTTTAGAGATGAGGAAACTGAGGTTCAGCAGGTGGCCGCGGGGTCTGGGAGCAGAGCACCCAGGCCCTCTCACCCTGCTCACTGACCTCTCTACAGCAAGGGCGGGCTCTGCTGTACTCGCCATCGATGTCCCGTAGAGGCCCCAACGCCCAAATCCCAGTAGCCCCCCTTCTCTCCACTTCCCTGGCATTCTCAGGAGCCAGTGTGGCCCCAGAAACGAAGAGCTGTAACTTCCCATGTACCCATCTGCTCCCGAGAGAACAGGAGCCCTCCCTCCTCAGGGCGGCTGAGGGGGCAGTTTTGAGCCCCTCCGAGAGGTTCTACAAATGGAGGACACACTTGAGAGCAAAAGGTGGCACTATTCATAATCCCTTTGGGGAAACGGGCAAAATGTAGGACTCTCTTGGGCGAATCATAACCTGCACTCTCCCTACCTGCTCTGTAAATGTCCCTGAACTTCCCACCTTGCTTCCTTGATTAACCTTTGGGGCTCTTTTCTCACTTATTACCTACCCTTCTCACCCCCACCATCCCTTGTGGCAGCTGTTTGCTTAACAGTTACAGACTTTTTCTGGCCTCCAATTTGCATTCTTTCCTAACTTGTGTACACCTTCTCTTTTGCCTAAATGTTTCCTTTTCCTAATTAATTGACCATAACCAGTATCATGCTTTATTCAGCAACTTTCAGAACAAAAGGA
Source organism: Desmodus rotundus (assembly GCF_022682495.2). Classification (NCBI taxonomy): domain Eukaryota; kingdom Metazoa; phylum Chordata; class Mammalia; order Chiroptera; family Phyllostomidae; genus Desmodus; species Desmodus rotundus. The sequence goes on from NC_071391.1 coordinate 124,774,860, forward strand.
ACAAACATATAAATTTGCTTAAACGGGGAAAGTGTATACTTACAAAATTGAGCCAATTTTCTCACTCACCGATTTTCAAGTCTCAAAAACATTGGCCCCATTTGTGAGATATTCAACTGTAAACCCCAGAGGGCAGAGGCCGGTCTTCTCACCTAGTCAGGCACGGTGGGCACCTCATCCATAACTCGTAACTCACTCTGGCACTTTTCACTCTCTGCCCTCGAGGAGTTCTGTGGCTGGGTCAACATTCAGGAATCCAGCACAGTAGGCTCATTCCCCACTGGCTGCCGCTGCCAGTGCTGGTGAAATCCAGCTCAGAGCGCCCGCCTGCTGGGGTGGAGGAGGTGCTGGACTGTCACTCCCTGAGTTATTTCTTCTCCGGGAAAGTGTAAGCACACACACACACACACACACAGACCTCTATACATTGGGCTCTTCTGAGCCTCATTCATTCAGTCACTGTGCGTCTGCAGCGAAATAATGGAAATAGATGTGTTTGGGGAAAGAGACATTTGATCCAAGTGTGAAATGTCATTAATTAAACATCTTAAGAGTTTATCTTGGTAGCATCTCAACAGACAAGAGACCAGCAGGTATAGAACTAGCACTTCCACCTTCCTCGGGGTTTGCCATTTCATTCCCTAATGAGCCTTACTCGCTCCAGGTGGCTGGGCTTCGGAGCTGACTACCTTTTTGCTGCCCTGTCCTCATTCTATACCGAACTCTCTTGCAGAACAGAGCCTGGGCGCTCTCTTTCACCAGGTGACTAAGGCTTGCAAAGAGGCATTCTCAATTCCATGTCATTAAGAAAAAATGCAGTGAATTAAAAAAGTGTTTTACTTAAGTGGTCCCAGCAGCAGTTAGCTAATGCACTTTTAAGGCATGCTTATAGTCCATTGTTGTGGGAATCTGCCGTCGCTTCTGAGATGTAGTATAACCCAACCCCTCCCCGTGCTGGGCTGGCCCTGAACTGCCAGCAGGTATGTCCTGGAAGCATGAGCGAACCCCACCCTCCATATAACCTCAGGGTCTCCTTGCCTGGTTGACTTCATGCTTTAGAATTCGTGTCTGCATCTTCTTGGCTTCTTCCTTTTGTTCCTCACTTAATTGGCTTCTAGAAATTGGCATCAGCAGTGCAGATTGGAGGTTGCCTGTAAGTGCAAGCAGGGGGGGGGTGTGTCCAGGAGTGGGGTGAGAACCCAGGTTACATGCCATTGTGGTTCGAAGGAGTGGCCTGGAAAGTGAATTTGCATGCAGCTTGGGCTAGGCGAGGTGGGCTGCTGGGATATGGGAAAGAAGCAATAGACCTCCCATTTGTATTTGTTTTCTCACCTAGGAATCAAGGAAATGATTTCATTTTAATATTTAATGTATGGATTGCGAGCAGTATATGTTTATAATTTATAAGAAAATGAACCTACGTATCAAAAAGGTTTTACTGGTATTTGCAGTCAAAAATATTTGAAGACTTCTGGCTTAGTCAAGCCGAGTAGGTCCAAGAAATGGAAGAAGCAGAGAGCAGGTCAGTCAGAGCAAGAGCCCAGGTGGGTCCTGCATCCCGGGGCATGTGCATGTACCCGTGCCTGCACACTCATGCACTCGCACACCTGTACATACCGCATGCGTTTGTACACTCACACACCTTCACTCCTACCCTCCCTCAAACACAGACACTCCCAGACTGCCTCCCAGTCTCACGCTCACCGACACACACACTACACCCTCAAACACAGATGTGCACCTTTTGCTTCATAACCTACAATGCCTGAGAACTTAATACACACCTATTCCCAGCCAGACGGATGAGTTGCCTGGTGACCCAGAGCAGGGACACACATTCCCTGGATCAGAAGGGGAAGTGGTGGCAGGACTGATCCCTGGGAGAGCGCTAGCAGCCACTCTCGGACTGACTTAGCCCGTTCTGATGGCCAGGATCAGACCTGAGCATATGGCATGTGCACGCTGAAGTTTAGGCATTTTCTGCTCATTTAGCAAGCATTGGGTGGATACCATCAGTGTAGTCTCCTGTGGAGTAGGTGACCTGAGGGCAGGTGAGAAGAAAAGACATGGTCTCCAGCCTTCAGACACTTCGTGTTTGGATTGGAGATAATGCAGACCTGTGTCAAACCAGGCCCTGGCAAGTGTTTATAACATGCTGGGCTGTGCCGTTCAGAAGAAGGAGGGCCAGGAGGGAGTGGGTCAGTGGGGAGACTTTGAGGAAGGAGCAGGATTTCAGCTGGGGCCTGAAGGATGGATAATTAAACTAACAAGGAGAGAGACAGGCATATTTAGCCAGCACATCTGCAGAGGGACCAAGGACCTGCTGAGCTGAATTTGTTTATTCTGAAGTGAGTAGCGACCTGCTTATTGGGCAGTTGAGCATACACTGGAGGGGCCTAGAGGGAGTCTCGTGATGGAAAGTTATTGACCTAGATAACCTAGAAGGTCCGCGGGACCCCTGGGATTTCATGACATGACAGCCTTTCCTGGCTGGCTCTAGGTGAGAGGTGACAAGTCCACTGATTATGGGGAGGTTGTTCACTGCAATAAAGGACCCTTGTTGCTAGGGAGACTTAGCTCTTTTACACTGATTAAATCAGGAGACCAAGGCAAGAGGCTGCTGTGATTAGCCGGAAGTTCTGTCCAAGTGGGCTCTGTCTTTCCAAGTAGCTGTCCAAGCAGACTCTTGGAAACCAAGCCTAATCCCTGTTCTGAACTTGGTACTCCTTCTGGAGGCCTGACTCCCGCCTCGCATGGTCCACGGAGTGTGAGAGCTCGTGCCTAGAAAGAGACATATGGGAACTGGACACTACGAACAAGTCTTTTACTTCTTGTGTTCATCTGAGGCAGATTCAATAAGATATTGATTCTATTTCTACCTGTTAAGAGTTGACAGATTGAATCATTGTGCTAGTTAAGTTCCAAAGACACCAATTAAAGAAACATTTCTAGCCAAAGACAGTGCTTATCTGGGTGCAACCTGAGATGCCCGGAAAAAAGTTACCTGTGGACCAGGATAATGACATCACGTGGTTGGGGACTTCCAAACTGTGCAGATGAACAAAAGCTAACAATGTAGGCAACATTTCCATTCCAGAATCCATTTAGGTGACATAAATGAGCAAGTCCCTTGTATGAGGGGGGCCCCAAAAACCCCAGAATTTATTTATAAAAAATTGTGTATTTATTTTTACATGTTTAAACTTCAGTCACCGTAAAAGTACTCTGCATTTGATGCGATACACCTCTCGAGATGTTTTTTCCACTGTTCAGAACAGTTTTGGAACTCATACATTTTGATGCCTTTTAGTGCTTCTGCCGTTTTTTTGTTTCACCTCTTCCACATTGGCAAAACATTTCCCTTTGAGGACTTCTTTCATCTGGGGAAACAAACAAACAAAATCCTTCAGAGTGAGATCAGGTGAATAGGGAGGGTGGGGCAGTGGGGTCGTGCCATTTTTGGTCAAAAACTGCTGAACACTTAGCATGGTATGGGCAGGTGCACTCGTAAATCACCCATCACGAAATGGGCACATGCGTTGAAAGAGTCTTCAGAAAGTTCACTGAAGCCAAACGCAGCCTCTCACAAACAGAAGTTGCCCGAGCTCCCTGCCCTCTCACTCCCGCTCCCCGGAAAGTAGCTGCCACCGCATTTCCCGTATCACAGAATAGTTCACAGTGCTCGGCAAATACACGCGACTATTTTAACTTTTATTTATTCCAGATAATCTTTCAACTTTTATAGTATTGTCTAAATTGACAACTCATCTTTGCCAAAAAGAATTATTGCATCTTGTGGGCTAGGACTCATCAGTGAAGATTCAGGAGGATTTAAGGGCTCATTTTAGGCAATTTTCTACTTTTGAATATTGTAGGAGGTAAATTCCTTTGTCAAAGGACACAATTCAGTTTCCCATAAACCTGACAGACACCCATTCATTTATTTCTCTGTTTTAAGACAGGCTTTTGTGCGTACCATGTGCAAAGCACTTCGCTGGCCTATGAAAGAGTCAAAGGCCCGTAACCACCTCAGCCGGGAGACATAAGCAATAGGACAGGGTGCATGTGTGTAGAAAGGGCTGCAGGAGTTCGTGGACCCCTCTAGCCAGGGCTTAGGAGGGGCTTCCCAGGAGGGGGTGACATTTGAAGTGGGCCTTGCAGGTTAGTTAGAATTTAAGACATACAAGATGAGGTCTAGTTGTCCTGTAGTCAAAATCTTTGGAATGACAGAGATGAGACTTTCTTCTTTCCAGAGCCCCCTTTTTCTTAAACGTTTTCCAGTTCCGCTTTCCCAGATGCCTTTGAGGAGGACAGAGGAGTACCAAGTTCTCACCAGACACCAGGATATAAAATGTGCCAGCCTTGTTACCCTGCCTGGTGTAAATGAGCCTCCATGCCTGCTTTCTGGTGTCCTCTTTGTCAAGAGTCCCAGTTCGCAGAACGCACCAGACAGTGGTGGGGGAGGCTGTGTCTGTAGTACGTACACGAGGGGGAATTTGGAGTCCCTGCGGAGTGAAATTGCCCTGTCTAGAACATTCAACAGATTGTCGAAGTTGCTGGAGCCAGAAAACACAGAGGAAGGCGCTCGGCCCACTTTTGTGGTTTTGCAGGGTCTGGAGGCTGAGGCACTAGGCTGTGGTGTGATAGTTAGTGGGGTGATGGCTGAGTCAGGTGTGGGAAGAATCGAGGTGCCACAAGTCAGTTCCAGTCCTCAGCCACCACGACACTGCCACAGGGCCACGGTGTGCAGGTGCTTGCCCACGTTCACTGACACACAGCCTTTTAAGACAGAATCGCCTAGCTGGTGACGCAGTTCCCGTCTCCATTCTGCTTCACTGTTCTAATCCCACGTTCCCCATTCCGACCTGTTGGCGCCACTTTTGACCTGCACACGGTGGATCGCCTCAGGTTCCAGGGCTGCAGGGAAGGGCTGTGACTTCGCCAACGAGTGTTTCTGGTGTGTGAGCTCTGTATGGGAGTCTCTGGGCCAGAAAATGAAAGACAGCTCAAGTTGGAGTCGCAGCCACACGGGTGCATACATTTGTCAAACTCACCCACGTGTACACTTAAGATCTTTGCATTCCACTTTATGCAAATTAATCCTCATAAAAACATGCATTCAAATGACCTCACTTACAAATCCTTGGACATTGCGGTTGGTGAGTTCCACCCACGCCCAAAACCTCAGCAAAGTGGAGACACCGGTTTCTGCGTCCCCAGCCATGCCTCTCCGTGCCCTTCTCTCCGGTAATGGTTCTTCCATTTCCTGCGCCTCTTCCACCCTCCCCTCCCCTGAGCCCATGCCTGCCTCAGGTCCCTCCCATGAGGCAGGGGAGTGACGAGCGCACTAATGCACTAAGACAAGGACATGTTCTGGGAAGATTGCTGTCTTTAGAGCAGGACCTAAGAGGGCCGCACAACAACCGAACCACAGCTGTCATTTATCATACTCTCGGCCCACTCCACATCGTTTCGCACCTCCCCTGCCGCTGTCTGGTGCGTTCTGTCACGTACGGTGTGCCAGGCTCTGTGCTCAGCGCTCTCCATGTACTACTTTTATTATTCCTATTATCCTCAGAGACCTCCTAAAGAGAGGTTGTGTGACTACTGCTGGTAAGAGCCAACGTTAGGACCCAGGCACGCGACCCCCCAAACCAGGATTCTTTGCCTCTACTTCACACAGCCTTGAGAGGCAGGAACGACTCGACAATGGTAGAATGTTGGGCACTGGTGGGCGAGCCAAGCGGTGAGGGGTTTCTCCATTTTCTTCCACACGAAGGGCCCCTTACGCCTACTTGTGAGGCTAGTGCTGGATGGCGGTGGTGACAAACCCACACTTGGACTCAGTAATCCACATGCGCAAGTGGTTCCGTGTTTATTCATGACTAGGGCTGCCGTTAGTCCCCCATCTGCAAGGCTGGGTGGGTTATGAACCTGACAGAGGCCTCCCAGGGCTTAAGGTGTGGGCTGAATACCAAGCAAGGTGACCGGAGTTTACAGAGGAGCCCCGAGGAGCCCTCTCTCTTAAGTCCCTGCTCACCACTGGGCTCCAGGCCCATGAGACCTGTGATACGACCGTTGGTGGCTGTGACCATGCTCGGTCAGTCTTTGACTAATTGTGCAGTAAGGCCACTTGGCCAATTGCCTTCCCATTTATTTGCTGTCTGACTTTACCTGCATCTATTTTTTATTTAAATTTTATGGAAATGAAATGGCTTATAAATGACCCAAGTCAGAACTTCAGAACATGCTGGCTCAGCTTTCCCCAGGACTTTCGGCTGCATAGCAAATAATCACCGGTGCTGTTGTTACCACAGTTATGGATGTGCTTCCTCCCTCCCAGGCCTTTGAGCTTTAGGGCCTCCGTAACCCTCACCTCCTGTTAAGGTTCCGTTTGCAGGACTCAGAGGACAACATTCTCCTAGCCCTGCCACCCCCTGGTCCTCCTCTAGCCTCAGACCCCAGGTTGAGTAGCCTGGCTCTGCCTTGACCAGGCTTTCTATAGTTGGGAGCCACTCTGATCCCACAGTGAGATCCACACCCTGGTCTCCCTCCCAGTGTCCCAGGGCTGTCCATGTACTGGGCCTGCTTTTGAGCCCAGTCCTACACTTTCTGTGGCTTGATCTCCCTGGGCAACTGGTCACCTGTAGGCACCTGTTTCCCACCCTCCTTCCCAACTCCCACCAGTCCAGCCACCTCCTGCTTGTGTTAGAAGCCCCCCTGTGCTGCCCTTTCTCTCTACCAGACTGCACCAGTAGTCAGCTCTGCTCCCTAGCGACTTCTGGTCCCTGGATCCCAGTCCCTCCCATCTGGCCTGTCCTACCTACCAGCCAAGTCCCAAGTACGACCCAGTAGACATAGACTCTATGAGACTTGTAGCTCCTCTGCAGTCACCTTTCAACCACCAAATGTTATTCTTGTCAGAATAGGGTAGAGGGAGAACTCTCCAAGCCTCTTCCCATCACATAGTATATTTATTGTTATTGTAGAAATAGCAGCACATGAATAAAGTGTATGCTATCCATTCAGTGGAATATTATTCAGCAATAAAAAGGAATGAAGCACTGGCACATGCTACAACATGGGTGAGCCTTGAAAACATTACGTTAAGTGAAAGGAACCAGGCACAAGAGGCCACCCGTTGTATGATTCCACTGTATGACATGTGCAGAATAGGCACTTCCACAGTCGGAAAGTGACTGCCAGGGGCTGGGAGGAAGGGAGCTGGGGGGTGTTTGCTGAAAGGGGTGGGGGTTTCTTTGGGGGTGATGAAATGTTCTAAAATTGACTGTGGAGATGGCCGCACAACTCAGCATATACTAAAAACCATGATGTTACACTTTAAATGGGTCAATTGCACGATATGTGAATTATATCTCCCAAAAAAGCTGTTATCAAAGAAAGGTACCTAAGGACTAAACATATCAAAATGCTGAAGAAACGTTTAAAATTATGTTTATAATAATACGTGCCAACAACGTATTTGAATGGTTACATATCTGCTGATTTTCAGCCACTGGAACATTTTCCCTGTGGTTTCATTGTGCCTGATCTCTGTTCCTTCCAGCAAACATTTGTCCGTTTTGTTACAGTCTTTAGAACTATCACTTGTGGTCTGTCAGTTTGATATTTTGCCTAATTATTTTCCGTTTGGCAGGCATGCAGGTTTCCAGGTTTGTTGCAGTGTTGGTTATTACTATAGATAGTGTTTCCATAGAACTAAAAATTTATTTAGGATTTCTTCCTTGGAGTGGGACTATCCAGTCAAAATTTCTTGCAATGAATTTATATTCCGTTTCTAGCCTGCTTTACCCAATACAGTTTGGAGCTGTGAACATGGGCTAGAAGAGGAGGAAGTCAGAGAACAATGCATGTGTGAGGTCAGTGGTGTCTCTTTGCACAGCGATAACCCCCCTCCCAACCCTCCTAGACTGAGTTCAAGCGTTGCTCGCATATAAATGTCTGCTGTCTGCACGTTGGATGCTAACCGATAACCACAGCTGTGGGGGACAGTCAGTCTGTACGTTGCATTTGTTTTAAACCCGTGCTGTGCAAGACAGCCACTTGTGAGTGTCCGCGTATCACATACATGCTAATGTGACGTGTTCAAACAAATAGACACACAGAAGCTTTAAACATGTTGAAAATATTTTTAAAAATAGATGAAAAAGCAAGAATAATCTAATTAACCCTAGTTAGGAAATATAAGAATTTAGTATTTGCTTTGGATCTTTCTCATTGGCTTTTGTTAAAGAAATAAAACACCAGATATAGTTGCAATCCCTGTAGAGGGATTTACCTCTCTTCCCCAAGGTAACCAACCGCTGGACTAAAACTGGTATTTATTCATGTTTGTTGTTTTTATTAGTATGTGTGTTTATAAATGTTTGTTTTGCGCATTCAATTTTGTATAAATGGTATCATACTGTGCCTATTCTTTTGTAACTTTTTAAGGGGACATGTTTTAAACATTTGTCTGTTGTATAGAACTGGTTCATTCATTTTAACTGCTAGATGGAATTACTTGTATGACAATATCACACTTTTTATGCATTCACTCGTTGCTGGACACTTCGGTTGTTTTCAGTTTTTTACTCCCACAGCGTTCCAGTGAACATATGTGTGTGTGTGTGTGTGTGTGTTCGGGTCTATGTGCTCACTCTAGGATATTTACTTAGGGAGCAACTGCTCGGTTATAGAATCAACACATCATCCGCTCAGCTCGTTACTGCCAGCTTGCTCTTCAACATGGTTATATTAGTTCACATCTCCGCTGGCAGTGTGTAAGAGTTTGTCTTTTTACATTCTCACTGACACTTAGTAATGTCAGATTTTTATTTTTACCAACCATTAAGCATAATGTGGCATCTCATTATTGTTTTAATCTGCATTTCCCCAATTACCTGTAAGGCTGAGAATCCTGTTAGGATTATCGGCCAATTGTATGTCTCCTGAGTAGAAACTATTCATCAGTTTTGCTTATTTTTCTTTTTGATTGTTGGTCTTTTTCTTATTGATGGGAGGAGTTTTTGATAAATACAGAACCACTAACTCTGAGTCTGTTATGTGTTTTAAGTTATCTTCTAGTGTCTGTGGCTTGTTGCTGTAATTTATCTGTGGTGTCTTCTGCTGTGCTGTTTCACATTTTAATATGATTATGTTTGGTTTGTGCTTTTTGCATTGTTTAGTAAATCCTTCCCTGTTTAAATGACAGAGATATTTTCCTACTTATTTTTTAAGTGAAAGTTTTAGTGTTTGACTGTTTTTACACTTGGGTCTAATTCTACTTTTCCCCCGTTTGACACCCTGTGGATGTTGGATCGGTTTGACAAGCTGTGGACGTGGATCGTGTCGCCGCCACATCGTGTTTCCCCCGAGGGCCCCCCTGCCCTACATCTCTGTTCTATTCCTGTAGTCTGCCAGTCCGCTCCTGGGCCAGCACACGTTGTTGCAGTTGCTTTAGCCATGAAGGAAATCTTGATACCCTATAGAGCATGCTCCCATTCTTCATCCTTAATTTGTTCCTTCTCTCTCTCTCTCTCTCTCTCTCTCTCTCTCTCTCTCTCTCTCGCTATTTTTGGGCATTTTTCTTCAATGAAGTTTAGGATCAACTTCTCAAATTCTATGAAAAGCCTATTGGGAGTTAAATTGGCTTTGGAGTTATTGAATTTTTTAAATGATTATAGATCTATTCAAGTTTTTAATTTCTTCCTGTTAAATATTTTTTAAAGCTCCACACTTGCCTAAAATAAATCCTTAGAAAATGTGCTACTAATTGGTATCCTGGGGCACATAACAAAATGAATTTTTGACCAAAGGCTGAAACTATCTTTACCTTAGTTGGTTTTTTGCCATTATTTACCAAAAATTAATGCTTAAATAGTAGGTGTAGAAACAGATTGCTATTTTAGAGATCAGGTAATTTATCACCCTCTAACGGGCATCAGCCAATCTCTGGTCCTTAGATGAGTGCATTTGATTTTTACATTTTCTTATAAAAACCTTTATCTTAAAATTTGCTGGCAGAATTTCAGTTACACTGAGATTTTTTTTAATCTTCTCTCTAATTTTGAGGGTAGCTTATAAAGATGTCACAGCGCATTTGCATGGGGAACTCTGGCTGGGCACGGAGAAAATAAATCGCTTTTAAGGTCAATTACCAGGGTTTAGTTTTGACTCTGCCCAGTTTCCCCAGAGACTACCAGATGCCTGGTTTGATGATGCCCCAGGCCAAGTGTCTAATAAGTAATGGCATAAAAAATATTACTGCAGGCACGTGGAGGGCAGAGAGAGAGGAGTACCCAGGGGGCGGGAGGCAGATCAGCACGTGTCTGCCTAGTCTCCGTGGTTCACACTTCTGTTAGTTCAAGGTGAGAAGGGTTTAGGGATGAGGTGTAGCACCTAGAGGACAAGACAGGGGTCGGCGTTCGTTGAAGAACTCTGAGAGCTCGGCTCCCCTAATGAAATGTCCTCAAACTACCAGGTTCATTTCTTTGACCTATTGTTGCCCAGTGAGTGACCCCAGATTTCAGGTCTGGGAGCACATCCCTTTGGCCACTGTGACAGCCCCAAGCAGCGTACTTGCACTTGCTCTAGTGGTGTCTATCTCTGCTCATGATTGTGAACTGCGTGCCAGTCCTCTCCACAGCTTAATCCTTACTTAGCCAGCGCCTGAGTGATCTCTCTGAACCAGAGTTTCTCGAACACTATGCTGTCTGGTGCTGTGCTGCTGCACCAGATGTCCTGGGGCGCTGATTGGAATTACAGATTTTCAAGCCTCACCCAGTGGGATTGAGGAGTGGTGCACCAGCTTCCCAGGTGACTCATAAGCAGCCAGGTCTGAGAACACAGCTCTACACAACTTCAACCTGAGGCTCTAGGAGGCACCAGGTCTTTTAGGGACAGCTTCATGTGGACTGTTCAGTAAGTAACGTTCCAGTCACAGCCATCTTTTCAGGTGTGTCCCTCTACCTTCCAAGTCTTCGGGCTTCCATAATTCCTCCTTAACCCTGACTTCCTCACTGAAACTAGGTGACATGTATGAGCATGTGATCGCCACACCTGAGCTGAGCTTCCTCTGGGCCCAGAAGAATAGCTCTCTTGTCATGGAGCCACCTTTTGATGTGTGCTTTGCCGCCCTTGGGTTTAAAGGTCTTGCTAGCACCAGCGCCAGGCTAGACCATGTGGCACCTAACACAGTGGGCCCCGACTGAGCAAAGGTAGCAAAGGGGGAGTGCCTTTTTGTATGTACAACCCACACAGTCACACACAGAGAGCATGGTTCTCTCACACCTCATCCTCCGGACTTGTGCCAAGCTGGACTAAAGCTCTAATAGGGAGGTTTTAGGACTATAAAATTTGATAACCTCAGATGGTCTAGACTCTCCAAAGAATCCTAAAATCCTGGAATCCCAGAGCTGAAAGGACATAGAAATCACTAGTCCAATATTTCTGTCACACAGATAACTGAAGCCCAGTAAAGGAAAGGGTCTCACCCAAGGGCACACACTAGGAGCTGGTGAGTAGGCGGACCTAGGCCCCCAGCCCGCAGTGATCACGCTCAGCTCGTGACACCACACGGCTCCCGGGCCTTGTAACATTCACAGGTCACCTGCTGTTCTGTGCGTGTAAGTGGCTCAGCTCACAGAAGCACACTGAGGTTTAAACCAATAAAACAGCCTCCTTTTGCTGAAAGTATTCTGAAGGAGCACGAACTGCAGAATTTATTACATGGGGTCCGGTAGAAGGAACGCCTGCTTGGGCGTGGTTGGTAGGGTACATGAATGTCTTGCATGTGATGGATGGCAATTGGAACATGTCACCTAAAATGTCATATGGTGTGTTTGAATGTGATATGGTTATGTTACAGAATTACATGTTATGATTTTATAATAAAAGGGGCGTTATTTGTGCCGGTACTTGTACTGTGCGCAAGAATCACTTGTTAGGGGTTCAATTTAAAGGAACATAAAATAACCTCTATTTTACATGGAAACTGCTATGTTAAAATTTAGACTTACCAACCAGCTGAGTTAAGGTATAATTATTAGCATTTCCCAAAAATGTAGGCATTCTTCAAAAGCGCTCACCTCGTGGCTCTTGACATAGCACTTAATGTACGTTAAATTTGGCTTTGATTGATGGTGGTTCCATTGACGTGCAGCTTTCTAAGAACCGAACTTCTGTAGAAAAAGGAAGAACACTGAGCAAGTGCTTTGTTTAAGCCGGGCCACCTGATACCACAGTTGTGTTAGACAACCAGTCCCTGCTTTCACAGAGCTTAAAAATTAAGGAAACACAAAACACAGTAGCCAAGTAAAGCTGTAGATTACACTATGAAAATTTCTTTTACACGGTAGTCTGAGTTCACCTCAGAACCTAATTTCATTGACAGGAAGGTCGAGCTAATGCCTTTTTGGACATTACTGAGTGGTGTTCGTGATAAAGAAATTCTGAAATAATTGATAGCCCCCAGAAAGCCCTCGACCAGTTGTCCTCAATCTTCAGCACTTGCATTAGATTGCCTGGCAGATACTCAGCCCCGAAGCCCCTACTCTCCCTCGTTGTCACAGGGCCCAGGCAAAGGCCCGTTTAACACCCTGGTGATTTGGATGGAACACACCTGGAAAATCTCAGCTCAGAAGGGACTTGAAAACACACAGCCATTCCTGTAAGTCTATCTTGTGGAAACTGAGACCAAGGCAAGAGAAATGGCTTACCCAGGGGTCACGTGTCTGAGTAGTGTCAGACCCAAGATCTTATCCTCTGCGACCAGAGTCTCAGTAGAGGGCACTTTTCATGCGTTTTCAAACATTGTCCCCTCTTTCGCTTCTCCTCTCCCTGAATACCAACTCCTTTTCCTTCTCTCTCTCCCTCCACCTTGGAATACTTCCCCTGGAATACCCATTTCTGGGCCGCGCCCCCAAAACACTGGAGCAAACACTCCCATGTCACCGGCCCCATGAATGCTGTTGTCCCTCCCTGCCTCTCCCGATTCTTAGCTGCCCCACCACCCACCCTCTCCATCAGTGCTACACATTATTACCCCCCCTCCCCCGAGAGCTTTAAAGCAGTACCAGTGCCCTGCCCCCCAGGGACTGTGATTCAGTTGTTGGTGGGCTCTGGGCACCGGCATATTTCTGTACTCTCCAGGTGAGTCTTATTGAAAGCTGGTGTTGTCATGCAAATTTCTGGTTAATAATTGGTATTTCATTCAATTAATTAAGGTTAGAATTAGGCGTTGGAAGTGTCGGGGTAAGGTTGGGGACAAGGACTCAAGAGAAATCTTAAGGGCGTCTTCTTTTCCTAAAATAGATGGGGAAACAGTATGAACACCATGTCAGGCCCTCAGAATGCGTACATTGCATGTTTAATGAATAAATATCATATTGAACAGTAAAAACTCCAGGTGCCGTGATTGTTCAAAGAAGGCGTGATCCCTGTGGACTGCTGTGGTTAGGAACGGATTCATGGAAGATGTATATCTTTAAGGATGAGAAATACTTTGATTAGGAGAAAGGGGAAAGAACTGTGTCCTAGGCCGGAGGACAAGTGTAATTAGCTTGGAGGTGGGAATAAATGTGACTTCTGTGAGGGGCGGTTAGGAGATCAACCTGGCCCGGGTGGCGAGAGCATGAGAGGAAGAACGAAGAGCCTTTGGATTGAGGGTAGAACCCGGCAGCGGAGGGGACCAGGTTTGTACCAGAGACCCCAGCTGTCTCCAGGCTCACTTGTGCAGTCTCCTCACTTGAGTTCCCAGGTTTGGCTCTTTAAATGCTTTGGGCAGATGGTCATTCTAACGTCTCACATGGTTTTTTGTAGTAGCTCTTAACACAGGGCTGAGGATGTAGCACGTCCTCCCGAGGTACTTTTATCCCCTCTTAAAAATAACATTAAGGTCATATTTACTACATTAAAGAGAGCCCATTTCAGCATACATTTCTGCCAGTTTTGACAAAAGCATACAGTCATGTAGCCACTACCAGGCTCAAAATATAGAATTCTGTGGTTCCATCATCTCCCGAATTCTCCCATTACCTTTCCCTTTTGTGGTGAAAGCCTTTCTCCACCTCCAGAGACCACTGATCCCTTTCAGCGCCTGTAGTTTTGCCTTTTCCAGAATGCCACTAGGATGGAACCATACGGCATGGAGCCCTTTGCATCTGGCTTCTTTTCACGCAGCACAGCGCATTGGAGACTCACCCATGCTGTTGACTGCATCAGTCACTCACTCCTGCTTGTGGCTGAGTGGAATCTCACTCTGCGGATGTACGCCGATTTGTTTGTTTAGCCGTTCTCCAGTGGAGGGACTTTGGATTGTTTCTGGTTTTACATGATTACAAATAAAAATCTTACAGATATGTGCATATCAGTTTTTGTGTAATGTAACTTTTTATTTCATTTGAGTAAATACCTAGGAATGGCATTGCAGGGATGTGTGTGGTGAGTGTATGTTTGATTTTATAAGAAGCTACAAACTGTTTTCCAGGTGGTGAGGCCATTTTCTATTTCCACCAGCAATGTATGAAAATGCCAGTTACTTTCCATCCACATCCACACTTTGTATGTTTATGTTTTATTATTATTGTTACTTTAAAGTTAGTCATTCTAACAGTTATATGGTGGTTTCATGGTGGTTTTAATTTTAATTTTCCTAAACCAAGTTCAGCATCTTTTCATGTGCTTAATTGCTTTCCATATATCTTTTCTCATGAGGTGTCTTTCAGATCTTTAACCCATTTTTTAATTTTTTTTTATTATTGAGTTCTAAGAGTTCTTTATATATTCTAGACATAAGTGCCTTAACAGACACATAATTTGCAAATATTTTTTCCGACTTGGGGACTTACCTTTTCATTCTTTTAACGATACCTTTTGAACAGAAGTTATTAATTTTGGTGAAGTTCAACTTTTCAACCTTTGCTTTTATGAACTGTGCTTTTGGCGTCACCTCTGGTAAATTGCTGCCTGACCGCAAGGTCACAAAGGTTTTCTCCTGTGTTTTCCTCCAGATGTTTTGTAGTTTTAGGCTTTACATTTTTGTCTGTCATCTATGGCGAGTCTTTTTTTAAAAAATCTCCACGTATCCCCTCAAATTTCCTTTGTGACAATAGAATCTATTTTTATACCAGGTGCAAGGGATTGACCTTTGCCTGGTCTTTGCCTTTGGATAACGAATTGTTCCAGTGCTGAGTGTTGAGAAGACTGTAATCTCTCCACTGCCCGGCCTCTCCATCCTTGTTGAAGATCGGTGGAACGTGTGCGTGTGGCCTCACCGCTGGGCTCCATTCTGCTCCCTTGGTCTGTTTGTCTCCCTGGGTTTTTGGTGTCACAGTGGGAGTGATGATCCTTTTAGCTTTCTCCATTCTGAGCAGGGCCCTAGTTACTTCCAAACAAGTAAGTATATCATGTTTATCAATAGGTGATTCAGGTAAGGTGGCTAGTGTGGTCTAGACAGTTCCCAAAATATGGTCCCAGACCAGCAGCATTAGCATCACCTGGACACTTCCTAAAAATGAAGTTCTCAGCTCCTCCCCAAAGCTGCTGAAAGGAGCTCTGGGGACAGGGTCCAGTAGATTGTTTCAGTAAACCCTCCAAGTAATTCTGATGCGTGCCAAGGTTTGAGAATCACTATTATCTTAAGGAGGTACAGGCCTCAGAATTTAGGTCATTTAGAAGAAAATGGTGATGGAATTATGTTAATGGGCTTGATCTAGGTTCTTCTGTGTTCTGATTCACATTTCATAAGACACTGTGGCCACTGTCTGTCTGAAAGAGAGAAGAGCCTTTTCCCCCCTTCCTTTCAGCCTTTAAAACATTTCTCTGATCTCCTTCAGCCATCACACTCTGACAGGAAATGAGATTTCCCCTGAGAAATGAGAGGCCTTTTCTGATATCCAGGAAGGTTTTCGAGCGAGACAGCAGCATCAGATAGAGCCAGGTCAAGGGTCTAATGGGTGTACATTTCAGATTGTTAGGCTGAGAATCAGCTGGTAGTTCTGGTTAATGAGTGGTCAAGTTCTAGGTCATCCTTACTCCAACATCAACTGGAATTCTCCTGAGCTGCAAAAAAGGGTGTAGGATATTGTACAAGCTTTTAAAAGGCTCCAAGCTTCCCCGGTGCAAGAGGGAAATCACTGCCCAGTTCTTCTCGTGGAGAGGAAGAGCTCACAGATCCTTCGGACCAGGCTGCTAGCCATAGGCCAGGGCAGCCCCAGAAGAGAAGAAGGACGCTCTCTTCAACACTGTGCTCTTTTTTCTTCCCAGGAAGATGGTTTGAAAGAACAAAGGACACAGTATCATATCTTTATTTTAGTTCTTTTATTTTTTTAATCCTCACCTGAGGACATTTTTTGAGAGAGAGAGGACAGGGTGAGGGGGGTGGAGAGAGAGAGAGAGAGAGAGAAACATCTATCAGTTGCTTCTCATAGGCTCCCCGACTGGGGATGAAACCCGAAACCTAGGCATATGCCCTGACTGGGGATTGAACCCACAACTTTTTGGTGTATGAGACAACACTCCAACCAACTTGGCCAGGGCTTTATTTTAGTTCTTATTATATATATGTGTGTGATAAGATACACACACACACACACACACTTTTTTAACCTCTCCATTCTAACTCTCCAGTAATAGATTTGATCAGGGCCTTTGCTAACTGCTGTGTTTGGAGAAAGAGAATAATGTTTATTAAAAAAACAAAACTAGCAGCAATAAGCTTCCATCTTTGTAGCCTTAGGATTGCGGAGGGGCTGACCTGGGGAACAGACTAGTTCTCCTTTATGGGTAGGTGTTCCTGCCACACACGTGATGGCTTGGGTCAGGTTAGGGAATGCTTTGATCTGAAGCTTTCTTCCTTGCTTGGCTCAAGCAGATACAGACTTTTTGTTCCTGGAGGTGGGCGCCTATGTGAGGATTGTATTTGCTCCTGTGTCATACCTCACATCTCCTCCTGCCTCTCAAAGGTCAGGAGGAGCAGGCTGGAATCACTGCATGTGGTCTGCAGGGAGGGGCTCTGGTCTCTGTGTCCCTCCCTGTGCTCCCTGGCGTGTGGCTTGTGGCGTGGAAGTGAGTTGTCTCTGTGAATTTCTGTTTTCTGTTACTGTGCCAGCAGTCTGGTTTCCAAAACAACTTTCAGAACTTCTCATCCAACCCCATATTCACTTGAAAGAAATTGGCCTCTCTCCTGCCAATCTGTTAATAATTTTCCTCAAAGCTTTTTCATTTACACCATTTGAGAAGGAAATTTCATTTTTTAAAAGTCTATAAACCACCTGTGAGAGAAATATGAACACCATGCTCAAATTTTCTTAAGTGCCTTTTCCAGTTTCCATATGAGGTGAAAAGGGGAAAATAGCGTTCGTTGCGTATTCTTTAACATGTGGTGTATGGTGGGGAAACCCTGAACTTCGGAGCCGGACAGACCTTGGTACAAAATCAGGCTCTTGCACTTAATAACTGTGCACCCTTGGGTGATTCACTTTGATTTTCTTCGCCCCAGTTTCCTCATCTGTATCATGGAGATAATAATACCAATCCTGCAGGATCCTTTTGAGAAGTAGAGAAAAATATGTTCTAATCATGTTATACAGTCAGTGGTGCCTATCATTTTTATTTCTAGATTTTTAAAAAATGGACTTTATCTTTTGCTTGAGGTATGCCAAGCACCCATTAGCCTCGGACTATAAAGTTTTCAAAATGATCTCCTGCCACCACTCCCCCCGCGAGCCCTCCAACCCTTTCTGACCCACAGTTTTCCTACCTTCCCAGCACAGCCTCTCCGCAAGGACGGGAAACTCATCCACACTGTCCTCATCATGGCCCTCCCACCGGGTCTGTGTTTTAACTGGGTCGAAAGCCTCCAGCTTAAGGGATAAGGTGAACGGCCGTGAAGCTGGAAGCAACAGGGATCACTTTGGTTTTCAGGACACCAGCAGCTTGGATTTCCCAGCTGTCAGGAGCCAGGGCAGCCTACCTCACTGCGACTGTTGAATACGGGGACGCACGCGACAGTGATTCTAATGTACCCGTCCTGTCAATATTTGTTTTTCCTTTCTCTCTCTCTCCATGGGCAGGATGAATGTGTAACACAAGGTATAGACACAGTACCCAGCACCTAGGAGGCACTCAGCAAATACTTATTGAGGGAATGGACAATTTTCACAGTTAAAAACTGCTCTTGCCCATGTCTATGCTACATCTCTGCCGCTTGGTTTATCTCTTGTCTCTTGAATTAGACATCCATTGTTGCATAACATAGCACCACAAATGTAGCAGCTTAAGACAATAATGAATATGCATTATCTTATAAAGTTTGTGCCGGTCAGGAATTCAGTGGCTTTAGCTGGACGGTTCTGGCCCATGGGCTCTCCTGAGGTCAGGTTTGGGTTATGGCCAGCTGAAGGGTCAGCTGAAGGGTCAGCTGAAGACTCAGCTGGGGCCAGAGGATCCAAGTCCAATTCGGCGAACACACATGGCTTGCAAGTTGGGGTTGACTCTCGGCAGGAGGCCTCCGTTTCCCACCAGATGTATCTCTCCACAGAGCTGCTGGGTGCCCTCGTGACGTCGTGGCTGGCTTTCTCCGGGATGAGTGATGAAACAGAGCCAGGTGGAAGCCGCAATGTCTTTTGGGACCTAGCCTCAGAAGTCACACTCCGTTGTTTCTGCAAAGTTGTTTTGGTTACACAAGTTAGCACGTCGTCTCTGTGGATACCAGGAGGCGGGGTCACTGGGGATCATCTTGGAGATTGGATACCATACCTCTCATTCAACCCTTCCTTATTTCTCCCAGAAACCGAAGTTAGTTTTGTCTCTTTCCTCCAAATAGACTTCAGTTCTCCCTTAGGTATCTCTTGACCTATTACGGATAGCCAGACTCGCTCACACTTCAGAGATGGGGAAGCGGTGTGCTTCGGCCAGAGGCAAGGCTCATCTATCGCAGGATTCTTGAGACTCTTAAAGACTGTGTGGGTAGACCTTAACCTCAGCCTAACCTTTGCTGCCTCGTCCCACTTACTGCTTGAGCCAAGATTGGCTGAAAGGGCAAACAGGTAATTTCACCGTGTGAAGGACTTGGATTGCCAGCTTAGGAAGGTGCCACCTTCTATATGTAAAGATACAACTCCCGGGCTGTCCTGAGATGATAAGTTAGAGGTTGGGAGTTGGGAGGAAGAGTCATGACTACTTCTTCCCCAGGGACCTAGTGACCAAGAATATATACCTGCCAGAAGTTTGCTGGTATGTTTGTCTTCCCAAAGAAGGTCCGTCCCCCAGGGCCCTGCCCTGGAGACTAGCCAGGCCTGGGTTACTAGGGAGGAGGGTGGAAGGAAGGTGATCTCACGTATTGGTCAGCATGGACCAGAGCACAGGGGAGAGGAGGTTGTGTTACTTCAGACAAATCCATCTGCTTCCTGACAAGGTATGGGGTTCCTTCAGACAGTTGCCAGCCTGGGCTTTGTGACTTAATCATCATCTTCTTTTTATCTTCTTTCTTCATCTCCTTTGTCCGACCATTCTCCCACTGCTTTTCATTTTCTTCTTTTATAATCTTCTGATTTTCTCCAGGAACTCTCCTCCTTTCCCAAGTAGTCTAATAAAATACCCACCTGTCAGCCTCATGGGAACCCTGCTCGGGACTCCAGCTCTCTCTGGGGCAGCCCAGGGATTTTCTTCCAAATTTTAACTAAAACTTTAGTGAGAGCTCAAAACCACCTTAGCAAAGAAGAAACTTGGGGAAACCAAAAAGTTCGTTCATTGTGGTATTTGGGGAAATTGTGCAGGCACTTAATTTCGAGAAGCTCTTTAGAGCCCAGTTTGCGTAGGTGGGGGCCCCTAGGGCTGAGAGGGTACGAGTTTTAGCTCCCTCTGCTCGCACCTCCCTGAATTCTGCTGGCCACTGACCAGACGATATGAAAAGGCTGATACCAACTCCACTGGATAGGTGTGGGTTTTTCAATAAATAACCCCCTAAGCCTTTGGTTTAGGTGCCTGTGGCATTAAAGGGTTTGTTATATATGATATTGGGAGCGTGGGAGGGGGGTGTCAACCTTCATTTGGCATTGGCACCTCCCCCTACCCAGGACCACCAACTAGCACGTGGGAATAGACAGATGCCCTGCTGGGGCTTCTGCCACTGTTTTCCCGCAAGCATTTTTTAATACAGCATTTTAGAAATATGAACAATGGACAGAACCTGGCCTCATGGGCATCAGCTCCATTGGGATCAGGTGCCCAAGAATTCAGCACCAGCTCAGTTTCCTGTTATATGAATCACTGGCCCATTGCTGGCACCAGCAGGAACTCCAGCCCCACCCTTGGCCAGTGCCCCACTTGGCTGGTTTCCCAGGCTGGGAATACTCTTTGGGCTTTTAGTAGGTCTGCCTGGAGGGTTTTTGCTCTGTGGTTTCCTTCTGGCAAGTAGTGACTTTTCCTGGGTACCAGAGGCATACAGTCAGGTTTCATTGACTCCCACATGTGATTTTGAAGTTTTGAATAGATGGAGGCGGGAGGGAGGGAATAAATGAAGGAGTGCAGATGGGAAGGAGGCAAGCAGACTTCCTGCTTAAGTAAATCCCTGCTCTCCAATGGTTCTCTGCGTCCACCTGGGCCTTGCATCAATCAGAGCGTGGGGTGGTGGGGTTGGGGGTGCCCTCCGCTTTCTCCCTTGAACTCTTCCTCAGTGACCATGCCATTATTCAGCCACTACTCTGTTTTCCCTCCATTTACACTAGTGTTGCTCTCCCTTCCTTCTTCATGTTGGATCTCTTCACATTCTTTCCTATAAAGCATGAAACTAGCTTAAGCTTTGTTTTAATGAGTGGACAGTGTAAGCAATGCCATAAACACAGAACAGATCATTCAGAAAGGGAAAAAGAGAGATGGTTTATATTAAATCTGAGATGCCAATCTTAGAAGGCCACCAGCGCCCTCCTGATTGGATTGCCCATAGAATAACACACGCAGCCAGTTCCACGCCTGTCCTCCCAGACGTCTCCGATCCACGTCGTGGGACTCTCTGGGAAGATGCAGATAGCATGGACCGATTTCTCTCAGGGAATTCATTGCTGTTTCCTCTTTCCTGTTTTGAACAGAAACTTTCTTTAATGTATTGTGTGAGTACAGCATGTGCAACATATTCTTTGGCGTCACATAAATATTTACTTGATGGTTCAAACTGTCATGAAGCATTTATTTCTCTTGAACATATTATAACCTGTATTGCTTGTGGCAACTAAAAAATAAAAGGCATCGCTCCTTCGGTTTTCAGCACCTCATCTTATTTTTTTTTGTTTTTTCCTTTGATTGATCTTGTTTTTTGTTTTGTTTTGTTTTGTTTTGTTTTATATTGTTTTTACCAACAAGGCCTTAAAATCAAACCAGAGAATTTTTCTGAGGGAAAGTTAACTCCTCAGAGATTGGGGTGGGTGGGAGGTTCTGCCTCGCTTCTGTCGGGGTCAACCTCCAATCATGGCTGTCTGGGACGTCTGTAACTCCTTGCTTTGTTCTCGGGGACCTGTCCCTGATGGACCAAATCCAGAATCTCTGAGAAGAATAATGAGAGCGTGGCCAAGGGCCTGTGCCCAGGGCAGTGTCTGGTATCCAGTATCCACATAATTAACATTTTTGGATGAACAGTTTATTTTTTAGAAAGTTTCAATGTTTATTTTTGCTTATGTTATTTGAGTGTATTTATCCTGTTCTCTTTTTTATTTTATACAAATACAGACTCTACACATGTTTCTTGGTTTTCTTTTTCCATTTGTTTCTCGGTGGACTTAGCGTATCTGCTTTTTGAAACCAGTGCATTAAATCCCATTATGTGGGTGTCCCATGAATCAGCCAGTCCCCGTGAGCCATCTTTTCTGGTTCTCCAAAGGATAGCAGGAGCAGAAGTGCAGAGATGTGGGTGGACAGCAGCAGGAGGCTTCCACACACAGAGTTGGGTACAAGGGGGACCCGGGCTATTGTACCATCTTTGGGATGCATGAATGGATGAGCCAGGGTGGGAATGTTTGAGCTGACATTTACTGTTTGAGCTGTGTGACCTTCAACAAATTAATTATTTAACTTCTTGGAGGCTTGGTTTCTTTGTAAGCTGAGAGTAATACCACTCCATGGCATTAGAGGAGGATGTACGTAAGTTGCCTACATAGCTCATGTGTGTGTATTAGTACCTCATGGATATGTAATAGTACCTCATGTTTATCTAATAACATCTTCTGAATATACAATAACACCTCATGAGTCTGCAATAATACCTAATGTATATGTAATACCCCTCACGTATATGGAACAGAACCGGATGTGTATGGAATGATACCTTGTGTGTGTGGAACGGAACCTCATGTGTGTGGAACAGCCTCACGTATGGAACAGTACTCCATGAGTGTGCAATGCAATAGTACTTCTTGGATGTAAGATGCTTAGAATGGTACTCAGCTGTGGTAGGGGCCCTATATATGGTGGCTGTAATTTTCCAGCCTCTGAAAACTATCCAAGGTTTTGACAGCTATTTAGATAAAAATACCAGGATGATTGAATTGGTTTCTTTATGTTGTGAAATTACCTGCATCGAGGACCGGGTTCATTATTTGCGTGGGCCAGCCTGCTGAGGAGGTCTGCAGCCGCTTCTCAAACCAGCCACGTTTCTTACCGCTTTTGTCCTACAGCTGAGTCACTGCTCCTTGCCCAGCCCAATCTTCCCGACAGTTTCCAAGTCTGAGGATGGAGTTTGTTTTTCTAAAGCCATGAATGGATAGGGTGGGGAGAGAGTGCTGGCTGTTTTTCATACTCACAGTGGCAGGTGTGGAACACCTGGAGGCAGCTGGACCCCAGCAGGGTGGGGACATCAGGGGCTGTCAGTAGGTTTGCAGGTGGAAATGAGGCTGTTTCACTCTTCCTCAGTAATGAGGTGTCATGTTGGTGCCAGGAAGAGAGAAAGAATTGTGCCAGCTTGGGATTTGGGCAGAGCCGTTACATTACCCATTCTTGATAGATTAAAAAGAAACAAACAAAAAATAGGCCCAAAGAGATTAAATGATTTATTCGAGGACCTAATGCAAGTCTGGGGCAAAGGCAGTTTGTCCCGGCCCCTAACACCTATTTCAACCATGATAGCAGAAGAGGTCAGAAAAAATAAAGACCCCACAACATACTTGCTTGAGGGAAGGACCCCATGTGCCCTGGACACCGAGGGAAGGTGACCATGCTGCAGCGAGGAATGACCGCGGTGCCCAGGGGTGGCCAGTCATGCACATTGGCCAGTGTGGTCAAGGGCCTTGATGCTTGCATTTGGCAGTCTTGCTACACAGACGAGGAGTTCGTAAATCTGGGCCGACTAGAAATGCTCTGGTGGCCACTCCTCTCCCAAAAGGCACCCCAAGAGCACTGAAATTCAGGCTGCCCTGTGTGTTCAAACCTTGGCTCCCTTTCTATGCAGATGAGGCAGGGTGAGGGAGATGATGGCAGAATGGTGAGACCGTCAGTAATTAGACTGGCCAGAAAAGGTGCCACATCTGCTATGTGACAGATGCAGCCATAAAACAAAGGAGGAAAGCCAGCCTTGGTTTTGCCTCAGAGGCTGCAGCCAATAAAAGGTCACACCAAGTGGGCGTGGCTGAGTGCATCCAATGACAGCAATGAGCGTCCTTCAGAGCAAGGCCCAGGTTGTGGGGACAGGTCACAGCAGGGAGGGGTGAGATCCGGGGTAATTCTTCACTCAGTTCAGAACCACAGGCAGCTGGGAAGCTGGTGAAACTTGTCCTGTCCGCCCTGCTTTCCAGGGCAGCCTCTGCTTTCTGTTCATGCCATGCAGCCCCCGCCCGTGCAGCACGAGGGGCCTTCCCATGATCTAATGCTTTGGGTAGAGAGAGCTGCTTTTAAAAGTCATTAAAGAACACTAGAGAAGATTTTTTTTTCAAATATTACAATACATAATCCCATCATCCTTATGTAGCATGATAATTCTTATGTTACTTTAACCTGCAAATATGTTTTACCTAGGGTTGTGTTGTGCATTCTGTTTTTACATTTTGTCGCATTTCGCATTTTCCTATGTAGTATTTCCTCACCATTTTTAAATTGCTCTACATAGTGTAATATAACTTATTAGACCATTTTTCCTAATGTTAGGCAATCAAGTCACTTCCACGTGTTGGCTGATATAAATATGCAGTGAGGGAACATCTGTAAGTTATAAGTGTATAGCTTTTAGTTTCTGTTTCATTATTGACTTAGAGTACATTCCTAAGGAGTCGCCAAAGCAAAGGGTATGCATCTCTTTGTTGTATTTGCTACGTATTGCAGTATTACTTTCAGAAAATGTTATGTTACACGGCCTGTAGCGGTGAATGAATAAAGCAGCTTCATAGCAGCCTTCCCATTAGTGGATAATACCACTTTATAAAACACATTGTTTCTTAAAGGAATACAAAGGATTGTAAGAGAATATTATGAACAACTACATGCCAACACACTGGACACCTGGATGAAATGGATAAATTCCTAGAAACACACAATCTTCGAAACTAAATCAGGAAGAATCAGAGAATCTGAATAGACAGATTACCCCTAGTGAAATTGAAGCAGTAATCAAAAAACTCCCAACAAACAAAAGTCCTGGACCAGATGGCTTCACAAGTGAATTTTGCCAAACATTCTGAGAAGAAGTAACACCTCTCCTTCTCAAACTATTTCATAAAATTCAAGAGGAAGGAAGGCTCCCAAACTCATTTTACATGCCAGCATTATCCGAATCCCAAAACCAGATAAAGACACTACAAAGAAAGAAAATTGTAGGCCAATATCCCTGATGAACATTAGACACTAAAATCCTCAACAAAACATTAGCAAACTGAATAGAGCAATGCATCAAAAACACTATACACCCTGATCAAGTGGGGTTTGTTCCAGGGATGCAAGGATGGTACAACATTTGCAAATCAATAGATGTGATTTACCCCATAAACAAAAGGAAGGATAAAAACCACATGATTGTATCAATACATGCAGAAAAAGCATTTGATAAAATCCAGCACCTATTTATGATCAAAACTCTGAGCAAAGTGGGATTAGATGGAACATGCCTAAACATAATAAAGGCCATATATGACAAATCAGCATCATACTCAATGGGCAAAAGCTACAAGCCGTCCCCTTAAGATTGAGAACAGGACAGGGATGTCCACTTTCCCCTCTTATTCAACACAGGACTGGAAGCCCTAGCCACAGCAGTCAGACAAGAAGAAGAAATAAAAGACATCTAAATTGGAACGGAAGAAGTAAAAACTGTCTTTATTTGCAGATGACATGATACTGTACATACAGAACCCCAAAGATTCCACCAAGAAACTACTAGAACTGATCAATGAATTCAGCAAAATAACAGGATACAAAATTAATATCCAGAAATCAGCTACATTTTTATATGCCAATAATTGACTAACAGAAAGGAAAATTAAGAAAACAGTCCATTCACAATTGCTACGAAAAGAATAAAATACCAAATAAGCCTAACCAAAGATGTGAAAGACTAATACTCAGAAAGTTATAAAGACACTGAAGAAATAAATAGACGAAGATACAAGTAAGTAGAAGCACATACCGTGTTCATGGACAGGAAGAATTAACATCATTAAAATGTCCATACTACCCAAAGCAATCTATAGATTCAGTGAATTCCTATCAAGATTCCAGTGACATATTTCACAGAACTAGAACAAATATTTCAAATATTTATGCAGAACCACAGAAGGCCCTGCATAACAACAACCATCCTGAGAAAGGAGAACAAAGTTGGAGGAATCATGCTACCTAATATCAAACTACACTATAAGGCCTTAGTAATCAAACCAGCATGGTACTGGCATAAAAACATATGAAGATCAATGGAACAGAATAGAGAGCCCAGAAATAAACCCACACCTTTATAATCAATTAATATTAGACAGAGGAAGCAAGCATATACAGTGGGTCAAAGATAGTTTATTCAATAAATGGTATTGAGAAAATTGGACAGATACGTGCAGAAAAATGAAACTAGACCTTCTTCCACCACACACAAGAATAAATTCAAAATGGATCAAAGTCTTAAATGTTAGACCCCAAACCATAAAAATCCTAGATGAAAACATAGGCAGCAAAATCTTGGACATTGCTCGTAGCAATATTATATCGGATATATCTCACCAAGCAAAGGAAACAAAAGAAAAAATAAACAAATAGGACCTCATCAAACTAAAAAGTTTTTGCACAGCAAAGGAAATCATCAACAAAATAAAAAGACAACCCACAGAATGGGAGAACATATTCACTGATACATCTGATAAGAGGTTAATATCCAAAATTTATAAGAAATTTATCCAAAATTTTTAAAAAGTGGTAAAAAAATAAACTTACAATTTCCTTTAAAAATTTGTTTCTTTATTAAGTATTACATGGTAAGTTAGTGGTATATCAAAGCTGCTCTGCTTTGCATTTAAAAAATTTCCAATAAGAGTGAATATATTATAGTTCTCCTATATGTAGTATGTTCATGTCACTTACACGTTATCTATAGGGGGTCTTGATGTATATATTGGGCCTTGTTGATACATAGACCTCTTGTGTTCCTGACATTTAACTGGAAACTAATTGGGAGAATATTAACAAATCCAGATTGGGGAACATTCCATAAGACAACATCCTGGACTTCTCATAACTGCATCATAAAAAGGATAAGAGTCAAGAAAACCGTTCCAGATTAAGCACACTAAAGACACAAGGCAACCAAATGCGATGTGTGAGCTCTAATTAGGTCCCGGATTAAAAATTTTAACACAATGACTATACAGGATGTTTCGGGGACAATTGGAGAAATCTGGATGTGAACTATATATCAGATATTGTTACAGCAATGTTAAATTTCTTGACTCTGATATCGTGGTTACGGAAGAGAATATCTTTGTTCTTAGGAGATAAAGGCTGATGTATTTAGGGGTAAATTGTTAACTATGTGTGCAACTTTGAAATGGTTCGGGAAAACTGTATATGTTTATATCATATTGTACATTATGTATAATATGTTATTAATATAATTATAACTTTGCTAGAATATTATATTGCAGTTATAATTTATAATATAATTAGTTATATTATGTTTGTCATAAAATATATTAATACATTGTAATAATATATAAATTACTCATTATATAGTATGTTAATTGATATATTATACACACATATACATTTATAAATCAGTGTGTCATATTCACACTACTACTAATTCTCTTACACACACACACACACACACACACTGCATTACCCCTCCCTCATGGGAGCTGCGTTTTAATAGCGACCCTTCATAGCAGTGGGAAATCTGAAGAGATCAGTCCCTACTGGTGACTCCAGATTCCAGCAATGTCATCTCTGAGGCTGAGGAATCCTGTGGCCTTCCTCCTCGTGTCATGTAGGCTGTTCCTTCTGCGTGTGGGGTGATGGGCGTGGAGATACCCGGCCCAGACCCTTGGCTCCCTTGTGCAGAAGGACGTGGTATTGGGGGTATTTCCATAGCAAGGGGTCCCACACTTTTCTCCTGTAGCCTGTCCTGCTCCCTTACACACAGGGCGCTGGCCGGAGGGTGGGGCAGTGTGTGGGGCGTCATTGGGAACGTGAAGCTTCCCTGTGTTCTTCCTTTCCTGCAGCCTCCTGTTCTCCTACACCTATGACAAAACCTGACTTAACAGCAGTGTGGGTGGGCAGGAGGGACAGAACCCTTTGCGGAAGTTCAGCCAGACCCCAGCCCAGCAGGAGTTATCCTCGCTCTCTGTCTCACCGGCCCCCAAGACCCCTCCACCCTCCCTGGTCTCAGTGCACTTCTCCAAGAGCTCTTTAAAAGGAAGTGGAGTTAAATTGAGTTGTCGTTGTATTTACCTATTGGATTAATGTAAACACAGTTTAGAACGTTGGGTTCTGGTCGTCTCTGTAAGAGGTGGAGAGATCAGGCCCTCAGGGACGCCCAGGGCGCCCCCCACAGAGTGCCGCCTCGAGAACCCTAGAGTGGACTCATCACCATTTTAACAGAAAATACAATTTTCCAGGATCAACATGACTAACAAATTTGATGGATTTGTAAATTAAATTACATCTTAAATGCATTAGGGGGCTGGCTTAGCATTTAAATATGTTCCTTGGTGAATCCTTCTGTGAAAGAATCAGAAGGATGCCTTTTGAAAGAGAATTCCCATCCTCTGGCCCAAGCTACCCAGGACTGGGGTTTTTGGTTTGGTTTTTGTAGATTAGTTTTATAGCAAGTAAAGGCTACTGAATACATTATTTTTTTAAAAAATCACCCCATTTCTTTTCCAGCTTATAAAAGTAGTAGAACATTCTGAACACAGTGAAAAGTATGAAGCAGAGTTGAAAACCGCCTATGACTCACCATTGAGGGGTGACTGCCAGTTTCTGTATGTGCGTGGGTGTATACATGTCTCTATGTTGGAACAGAGCTGGGGTCTTCATGTGAGAATTTGGTCAGCTGGTCTGGGTCCCCAGGTTGCAGGGTGGGAGGTGGCGGGTTTCCACACCTAGAAGGTAGTCGGTAGCTTTTTTCTCTCCCTTCAGTTTTTCCTTCCACCGCTGCCCTCTCGGGACTGACCAAATGCCCTTGGGTGGAGCAGTTGCTTGGCTCAGGCCTGTGATTCCCAGTGCCGGGAATCTTATTTTCAAAGGGGTCTGGCAGGGGGAACGCTCTTCCCCAGGACTGACACTGGTACAGTGCGATGTCTGGGGGAGGGGTGTTAGGGGACACAGAGCCTTCCCAGTGCATTTGAAGCTATGCCAGGCTGAAGACCTTCCAGATCCTGAACTAGGGCTAGGAGCCTGGCAGGACACCCAGAGCCTGCCCCTCTCCTGCCCTTAGAAAAGCTGCAGGCAGCTAGATTCTTCCATAACGAGAACCACTCGGAGGAGAGCTTTGGGCCTTGCTGTAGGGAGAATGGACTGTCCCTTGGAGCAATATGTGGCTCCTCCTCTGTTCTCTGGGTTAGAATCTGGGCTCTACCATTAATAGCTGTGTTAATAGGAACAGGTCACTTAAACTCCCTATTCCTCAGTTTGCATACCTGCAAAATGGAGTTAAGAGCAGTACCCTTCAAATAGGGTAATTGAGGAGATTCAGTGAGTTACTACAGGTAATGCACTTAGCGTACTTTGCCACAGAGTATGTCTTTGATAAATGCTGCTATCATCATCACTGTGTCACTCAGCTCAGGCTGCGTTAGCAAAATACCACAGGCTGGGTGGCTTCGACAGAAGACCTTTCTCTCTCTGGGTTCTGAAGGCTAGAAGTCAGAGACCAAGATGCCAGCAAGATTGGGCCCTCTTCCTGACTTGTGGATAGCTGCCGTGGTGGTGGGTCTTCAGCCTTTAGAAACTCTCAGCTTCTGTAATGCTGTACTCCCCTCTCCTTCTCACCTTTGGGAAAAGGCTCCTCATTGTCCTAGTCGAGATAAGAGGCAAGAGGAAGAAGAGGAATTTATTAGGCAGCCACTCCTCTGAGCCAGGTGGCCGGGTGCCTAGGGAAGTCACGCTATTGACTCCACAGCTCCCCCTGGGGTGGGCATTGACATCCCCATTTACAGAGGGAGGCGCCTGCAGAGGTCCAGGGCAAGGGAACACCAGCTGTCCAAGGTCACACTGCTCAGAAGTTGCTGTAAGATTGAACCTTGTGCCCTTTGACCCCACGCCTGTACGATGTGTAGCTGGTGTGGGAGGAGTGGAGTGGCCACACCTGGAGCCAAATTGGGATTGGGATGGATACTAAGGGTGCAGCTGGCATCAAAATCACAGTCTGGGCCTTTCCGTGCGTGTGGTCCCTCGCTGGAGCTGAGCAGCGAGGCTCCTCAGACAGCCTAATCCCTCCGCCAGTGAAGGCTGCCCCCCACATCCCTTCCTACTTCCAGGCGTCCAAGGATGGAGTAGCTCTCCTGCAGGTCACTTTCAAGGTGTGCTAACCCAGACTGTGTTTTCTTTTTTGCTCTTGTCCTTCCCCAGCACCTAAAGACAATGAAGAGCGCGTGTTCAGGGAGCGCATGCGGCCCAGGAAGCGGCAGGGGGCCGTCAGGCGCAGGGTCCACCAGGTCAACGGCCACAAGTTCATGGCCACCTACCTTCGGCAGCCCACCTACTGCTCCCACTGCAGAGATTTTATCTGGTAAGGCCCTCTCCCCTGGGCACCTCTAGTTATGCCTTCTCTGGGATGAGAAGTTGGGAGATTACAAACTTCATGTAAAAAGTGCAGATGCGCTTTATTTCTTTATTTAATTGCAGAAGACTCTTCTGGAAGACTGAGTGTGTGGTGCTTGGGGAAGTAAATGGAAAGAAGCTGTAGGTCCTGGTAACTGTACTCTTAGGATGATATCATATATCACATTTAAGGAGTTAAGAGTTTATAATCAATGGTATTGTGATTGTGGATACTTTAAAAGGTATCCTTATTTTTGGAGAGACAAACTGAGTTATTTACAAATGATGTGAATCTGGAAGTTGTTTAAAAAATAAGGTGGGGAGAGGAGGAAGGGGCTAGGAGTAGAGATGAAACAAGACCAACTGTGAATTGGTCATTGCTGGAGCTGGGTGATGGGTAAATGAGGTCCATCTCCCTATTTTTGTATACATTTGAGTTTTCCTGTAACAAAGTTTCGGTTTCCAATACTCAGTTTTCAATATTGACAATACAGAGCAGTTCTTAGTAACTGTTGTAACACTGGTGCTGCTGGGATGCTGTGGTTTCAGAGGAGTGAGAGAGTAGTGTTGGCTGGAGAGCTCAGGGGAGGCTTCTTGGAGGAGGTGGCATTTCTCTTTTTGTGACAAGTAGGACTTTGATAGACCGAGACAGGTAAGTAGTAGGCCTATTTGGGAGGTGGAGAAAGATAAGGAACAGTGGTCTTGGCGATTGGAAGGGGACTTTTAATGAATACCCACCACAAGCCAGATTCTCTCTCAGGCACTGGAAATGTTTAATTAAACCTTCCCGGGTCCTGTGAGCTCTGTATTATGAAGCCCATTCCACTAACAGCCGTGTGGAGCCTGCAGTCCTGCAGCTGGGAAGTGTCACATTTCTACCCCAGTGAGCACATCTCAAAGCTCGTGCTTTTCCTGACATCCCACCAGCTTTTCTGGCAACCTCTCTGAGCTCTTTGAAGCTGACTGGAGGTTGCCCACGCAATTGAATCGAGTGGGCAAGAGTGAACGACGCCTGACGGCAGCACGAACCCACCTGGGGGGCATTTGAATTGCACTCTCGAGAACCCCCGGGCTTCCCGGGGTTTCCGGCAGTGGCTCGTCCTACCCTGGTGGTGTTCCAGAGCCGGCCACTGAGGTTGACATGAAGATCCGAGGTGACACAGCTTGGAGCAAACTCCACCCAACTGAAGCAGAAACAGCACCCCACTCCCACCCACAGACAGGTCTCCGTCTCGGACCGACTCAGTCCTCTGACCTCCATTTCTGTATTTTGTTCACGAATGGCATGTTTGGAGGGAACAGGCTCTGAAAGCTGAGTGTTACAGTCAGGTCTCCTGTGAGCCCATGGCGAGCATCACTGGCCGCCTAGTCTGCTGAGGTGTAGCCCGCATGACTTCCAGTCCCTCCCACTGCGCTGGACTTTCGGGGAGCTCCCCCACAAGTTGTGGTTGGCGCACTGAGGACAGGGCTCAGGCCAGGCTGATCGGATTGTGTCTCTGCTGACCCTAAACTGGCCCCAGGAGACTATTCTGGCCACAGAAGGAACCTTTAATGTTGGCCTTCACCCGAATGGTACATTGAACTCCCAGTCCTGGCCACAGACTAACCTATAATCCTTGCTGGCTTCTGGAATGCCAGGGGAAGTGCCTGCCAGCTGCACCCCCTGCCATGATCACCCAAAAGGAGGGGCACGTTCGATTCTGGGGGCCTGCAGAGAGCAAGCAGGGTCTTCATGGCTTTCCAGAGCACTGCCGGTCCTGCCGGAATGGCTGTTTGTAAACCAAACCAAGCCCGGACACTGACCAAACCTTGCACTTCCTTCCCAGCGCTGGGGCTGCCCTTCTGAAGGAGCTGACTTAGGGCAGCCTGCAAGCGGGAGTGCAGTTACACTGCTAGGGAGACCCCGGCGTCCTTGGGGCTTCGTGGGCGGTGACCAGAATGGGGCGGCTTTGTGTGGTTTTGACCTACTAAAATTTCTAAACAGGCTGTATTCTTCTTTTCAGGGGTGTCATAGGAAAGCAGGGATACCAGTGTCAAGGTAAGAGGTACAGTGTGAACTGAATCCCGGGGGGCTCGAGGGGCCTCCCAGATCACTGATGCTACAGTTGTCCCAGGAGGTGTGTGCTGGGCTTGAGGACACTTAGAGTTTCTGCAGTTCCCTGCTCACGCTCCCTCTTTGAGGAGCAGAACCCTGTTTTCTTTGTCGCTGCTTGGCCCTGACTCCCACCCACACATGTGGGAGTGTATGTGTGGGAGACCCTTGAGGAACCACCCATCTCCAGGTGTCCCAGGGGCCTAGCTGTTTGTAGGTGGCACGCCCAGCTTTCCTGCTGAGACACATGCTCCAGTCCGAGGCTCTGTGAAGGTCCTGCTGGGCACTACACCTGACTCGGGGGTCCCGTCAGCGCCCTTGCTCTCTGGCTTCCTGGAGAAGCTCCCTCACTGCTCATTTTATTTACTCAGTGTCGCCGACAGTCCTTGCCAAGTCTCTTTCTTGTCTCTACTCTGGAGTCATTAGCTCTTAAACATTTAAACCTCACTTGAAGTTACTGAAGTTTGTTTTTTGCAGTTAATTGACTACAAAGGCAAGGTTAAGTTGTCCAGAATTGGAGGGGCGGGGGGTCTGTGACGTGCAGGGGCTTCTCTGTGGTTTGACCTGGGAGATCATTCCATCTCCTTGCTGAGCCACAGGTTAACTTGGGTCTCACCCCCAGGGGCTTGGGTAGCCCAATGTCCAAATCTTTTGGACTTTGCTGTGCATGCAAAACGTTTCTGGCTTCTTCAGCCACTTACTGCCCACACTGCCCATGATGCTGAAGACCGAGCTACAGGTCACTTCTTTTAGAGTTAGGACATCAAATGGAAATTTTTAAGTTTGGCATGTAAGGACACAACCAGGTCAAAAGCTTAAAAACTTCTTTGTCATGAAACACGCATTCTCCCACTGCGACCCTCCCACCACACCAGCGGCCCTGACGTGGCCCTGAGTGGGGCACACGGGGGCTGCAACACCTCTGACAGTGCTTCACGGAAGGGAGGTTGTTCCCTGACCATGGCATACAGGAGCAAGAAAACTGATCAGGACTCCTGGAACGAGAGAAAGCTGCTGATGCCCTAAAGATATAAATAGTTCATTCTTGTCCAGAGCAGTGAGGACACTACAATGGCTCTGATGGCAAAGGGGTTTGAAATGACGGCATGAAGGGCTTCCGATACCGGTGACAGAAGAGGCATGGCTGCCCTTGTCCCTTCACTGAAGCCTGATTAAATCTTGGGGTGGAACCTTCCTTCCCCCACTTGTTGCTCAGCCTTTCCGTGTTTTGCTGTTTGCAGTTTGCACTTGCGTGGTCCACAAGCGATGCCATGAGCTCATAATTACGAAGTGTGCTGGATTAAAGAAACAGGAAACTCCCGACGAGGTAAATATTTATAACATTGACATTCTGGGCTTTCTTCACTCCATCCTGCCCTCCACGGCCTCCTCCGTGGTCCCTAAGAAAAACCTTATCTCTCTGAGGTTCTATTGCTTTCTTCCTTGTGTTGATCAAAAGTTAAGGGAGTTGTCCAAAGCCTTCCGGCATGAGGCACAACCTACAGAATGAGCGTGGCTCAAAGTCGGTTTTACGTCTGTGGATACTCTGCCAAGAGCTAAAGCGCACAGGGAAAAATGTGAATTCTTTCATGCCATTATCTCATCGGAACAGGGAAGCGGCTAACTGGTGTGTCAAAGGGTCCACACCGCTCATAAACAGTGGGAGAGACACAACACGCAAGCAGAAACCTTATCTTTATGAGGTTATGGGGCAATGCAGTGGGATTGGCAAACCCAAGAAACAGTTAGGAGGCGGAAAGAACCATAAGAATAACAGCAGCCGACATTCATTGGGTACTTACCATGCCCTGATGTAAACACTTTATCATAAATTATTTAATCCCTTAGCAACCTTAATGCGATTGATGTTATTATCGTTTTACAACAGAGAGAATAGAGGCAAAGAGAGGTCAAGTTACCTTGCCCCAGATCACACAGCTAGTATGTGAAAGAGCCACGTTCGGACCCAGGTAGTCTGTTCCATGGTCTCAGCCCTTGACCATGGCACTGTGTGTTCTCTTAATCTTACAAACTAGTGTCAGACTGACTCTTAGGGAAGTTGCTAAGGGTAAAGAAGCAAGAAAATTCAACAGCAAAGCGAGGTTTCTCCTAACTGACCTTTTGGGAGAAGAGTGTGAGTGTCAGTGCAGGTGTTACCTATATTCACAATGCTCGGCGTCGAAGCCATGTTTTAACTCTCAGTGACACAGATACAGATGGCACGATCATAGGCCACCAGAACGGGGAGTCGGGGGGAACTTCTCTGGCTGGGCTTCCAACCAGGGGGATTTATAACTTGGCTTCCAGAAGGAGTGGCTTTCAGGGACCTACCAGCTTCTTAAAAATAATTCATCCAGTTGACATCTTGGCATCCAAATCATTTCCCATCTTTTATCTGCTTTGGCTTTCACACCGTCTCTGGAAAACAGCAAGAGACAAAGCTTAGATGGTACCTTCCATGTGTCTGAGGGGCAGGCAGCCCAGAGCAGCAAAGCTGCTTGCAGGGTTCCTACACTGGTGGGTGAAATTACAGGCCATCACCACCTCAGTCTCCTAATTCCTGGTCTAGGATCATGACCCAGAGTGTGTCGTTACCCTTGTTACTTGTACAAAGAAGTGAAAGAGGGACATGGCTTGCTTGCTGTCCGGTGTTATTCCTTCCCGTGGACATCCCCCTGAGCACTTACGGAGCACTTCCTGTGTGCCAGCTCTTGTGCCATGTCCCACGAGGCAGAGTAATCTCACGGGTTTCATGAGCTGTGAACCTCTGCAGGTTTCTAAAGCTCTTTCCCTCCTCCTTCAAGGGAAGAGTCCCAGAGGAGTGCGCAACATGCAGGGTAGGGGGTTTAAAGTGCATAGAACCCAGCGTAATCTGTGACCTGGTTCTGCCGCTCTCCCAACACAGCGAGCAGTGAAAAGAAGTTGCCAGTGAGCTACGTTCCCAGACTTGGCCTGTGTCCCAAGGGAGACAAATTGCCAGGGATTGAGGAAGAGGCCTTTGAGTTTCTTAGCTCCTCCTGGTGCTCCTGGAAGCCAGTCTCTGTGGGCGCTGGTGTGTCCCTGGGCCATCAGGGCGATGGATGTGCTCTCGGCAGGGTGTAACACTGCTGGGGACCAACCTTTGGTTAATCCTTTTGTGTAACTACCTGCAGTGTTATCCACATGCACACACACCTCATACATCGGCACATACAGACCCCAAACACACGTCACTCTAAGTGCCAAGCGTCTAATGTCTTCCAGTGAAAGGTGCTCTGCTGACGGGCCCCTTGGAACTCGTGCATCATGAGCCCTCGTCCAAGCACTTGCCCCTGTTGCGTGCGTGTGTGTGAGCACTTATGACTCATCCCCTCCCTGCACTCTCCAGGTGTGGTGACCAAGGAGTGTCCTCTGTGCCTCCTTCCTTCCTTCCTCCTTTCCTTCCTTCATTCCTTCTTTTTTTCAGTCTTTCAATTCTCTCTTGCTGCCCTTTCCTTCCTCCCTGTGTTCTCTTCGCTGGTCTCACTACTGTTTCCAAGCCGCACTCAGTAGGAATGGTGTGTCTGTCCCTCATCCGCTCTGACCCTGTGCCATGGGCTCCATCCTCCTCCTCCTCCCCCCACCTCTCATAGCATAGTGTCCTTAGTGCCCACAACTGGGGGCACACAGCTGTCCCGCCCCACACTGACCCTCCGAGTCACCTGGGACTCTTCCCCACCACTGCCCCTTCGCCTGTCATCCACATCCCTACGAGGCTGCTCCCGGGACCCCGCGAGCCTGTTCTCAGTGCAGGCCTGCCCCGTCCTCAGCATCCACAGGAATGGAGTGGGCACAGTGATCTCCAACAGCCTTGCGGTGTGCGGGCGGACGCAGAGTTGACATGACTAAGTGTACGAACAGGCACACCTCAGCAACGAAGCTGAGGAGGGGTGATCACTACTGTTTTAGTAATTCTGGGAATCTTGTACAAGGGCAAGACCCTAATTGGTAGCCCATGCATCTCAAGCCGGGGTCAGTAAACTTCTGGCCCAGGGGAAGGGTTGACCATTCCTTGTTGCTGGGTCATAGGGAACTCATGGTGGAGCGAGTGACCCTGAGTGCGTGTGTGCGTGCAGCATGCCTTGTGTTCAAGTCCACATCCACGGGAACGTCCGTGTCTATGTCTGTGTCTAGCTGTCATCCCCCTGCTTAGTCCCCCCCGGGGGGCCTTTTACTCACCAGTCAGCAGTGAGCCAAGGGCAGCTTCTTTGCTACCTGCTTTTCACTCCTTGGTTCCCGGAGTAACAAGAGCAACTTTCTCCCCAGCCCATGGGGGTCTTAGGTGATGGTCCCCTGCCTGTGTTGAAAGGGACCTGTCTTCTACGGCTCCACTAGAGACATAGGTGGAGAGTAGCTCCGTGGAGGGGCAAAAAGATGCAGAAAGGCAGCCCCTGCCGATGACCCCTGGCTTCTGTGGAATACTCGGTGTTTCCCACTTCTTCCGCCCTTGGTGTCTCCTCGACCCCACAATCCTGTGACATGGGGTGGGGTGGGGGCAATATCATCATTTGCCAGAGAAGGACTCTGAAGCCATAAGAAATCAGAAAACTGGCCTGAGACCTCATGGGTGGCTCGTAGCAGAACCAGGCCCACAGATCAGACACGTTCACTCCTCTTCCTCACCCCCTTCCCTCCATGTGCACCTGGTCCTTACCCTTTCAAATAATCAGTAAGTGGTAGCACACTGGTTAAAAGGCCTGCGCTCTGAATTTAGACTTGTGGGCATCAAATCCTGGCTCTGCCCTTCATCAGCTTATAGGCACATTTCTTAGTCTCCTTCCACCTTAATTTCCTCATCTGTAAACTCGGGCTGACGGCGGTGCCCACCCCGGAGGGTGGAGGTGAGGTTTCGCTGAGCTGGCGGTGCCTGCCCTGTGGTCAGCACCCACACCGTAGCGCCCTTAGTGGTCACCACTCTGTATGAGCAGTCTTCACTGCCATTATCGTTTGTCCTAATTGGCGCCCTTCAGGTGCCACAGCTGGGCTGGGTTTTCAGGATGTTTATAAAATTCCGTGTCCACAAAGTTGCCTAGGCGTGGCTTCTGTGAACACAGCAGCATTGAAAGCACATGGTGACAGCTCATTAATGGCCACGTGTGAGGTGCAAATTGAGTGTTGTGTGTCCTGAGAGGTAGAGGCTGGCAGTCCTGGTTGGGGCTACAGAGTGAAACAGGTGGCAGAACATGGGATAAGGACATCAGGAGGAAAGGCCCTGGGGCAGAAGGGGGGCTTTCTTCCCCTCATTTCTCAGGGCCGCTTTCAGAGCCAAGCTAGGGTCTGCCACCTGCAATGACTGTACCTTCTGCCAAGATGTGTAGAAGGTCCGGCGATAAGTTCTCCAGGGTGCACAGGAACTTGGCCATGACCCTGTGTTTTGCCATCCTGCAGGTGGGCTCCCAGCGGTTCAGCGTCAACATGCCTCACAAGTTCAGTATCCACAACTACAAGGTCCCCACGTTCTGTGACCACTGTGGGTCCCTGCTCTGGGGCCTCTTGCGGCAGGGTCTGCAGTGCAAAGGTAAGGAGCTCCGAGCCCCGCCTCACCCCTGTCACCCCACATCTGCGTGCCCATATGTCTCCTCTTCTTAAAAATCTTTGTCTGTTCTCATAGCCTCAAAAGCAGGTCCCAAGTTGGGCGATATGACTGAACACAAGCTCTTGTTGAGCCCTCGTCAGTTACTCTGTGTTTTTGTTAAACAATCTCTGTGCAGACACTGGTCAGGGGAACTCCACCAAGGGAACTCGGGGAGGACAGTGTGGCTGCCCCTTTTAAGATAGGTAACATGCTGGCGAGACAAGAGGAGTCTATAAAAGCATAGACAGTTTTAAGGAAGAGATGTATTGGACCAGAAGGGGAAAATGTTTTTGGAGTTAGGCACAGAAATAAGTGATCGATATTTTTCTGTCGCAATCCGTGGTTCAGAGTTTACTTTTGGAAGGAGCCATGCTAGAACGCTGTCACATAAGACATTTTGTTGATCCTTCCTAGGCTTGTGATATAGGTGATATTTCCCTGTATGCCCCCTGAGGGAACCGAGGCTCAGAGCCTAAGTAACTTGTTCATGTCACACAGCTTGTTAGCACAAGTAGGGCTTGAGCTGTGATCTTGGGTTCCTTCCTCTGTTTCCCGCTGACCTGCTCGTGCATTACCTTCTGCACAAACGGTTGTGCTGAGTGGCACGGGTAATAGCATATAATGTGGGGAGGTGAGAACGTACTCTGGGGGCCTAAACAGTGTCCAGTTCTGTAAGCTGGTCCATCCACTCACAGAGCTGGACAGCCGTGAACTCTAAGGCAGGAATATTGCATGGCTTTATTTAAAAACAGTGTTTTATTATTTGTACTTAATATATGAGTAAATTCCCATCATGAAAAAATTAGAAAAAGAGGTGAAGTATAAGAAGGAAAACCGAGGTCGTGAACAAATTGGTCATTGACAGGATCCCAATGGGAAATTGTCAAGATTGGAAATAAGGCAGTGTCTTCAGTGGGAGTAAAGAGGCGGATAATGGGTAGCTTACACAATACTAAAGAGTAATTAATTGCATGTGGTGACCAGGTCCCACTGGGAGGATGGTGACACCATTTGCTTGGATTGGGAGCACAGGAGAGGCTACAGGGCTGGAGGCAGATGTGGTGGAGTTGAGCCGGGGACATGTTGGCTTGATGTGCCTGTGGGAAATTTACGTGGGGCTCTCCAACTCCTGGACATTGTCATAGAAATTCTGGGGAGAGGTTAGACCAAGCATTTTGAGTTGTGATTTGTCATAGTGTAAGTAGTGAAAGCTACAGGGTAGGTGTCATCCCCAGGAGAAGTCCCTGAGTGTGAAGAGAGAAGCTAGAACCTTGGGGCTCAGGGGGAGGAGGGTTACCAGCATTCAAGGATGAGCCTGCAAAACACCAGGGGGAAGGACCTCAGAGGCAGGCGGAAAAGTGTGGAGAAATGGCACTGTGGAAGCCCAAAGGGTAGGGTACTAAAAAAAAATTAAGAAGGAAGCAATGCGTGGTGCCAGGTGCTTCCAAGAGGTTATTTAAGATAAGAAGGGAAACATGGGGTTGGATTTAACAACGAAGTGTCTCTAGTGACCTCAGCAGGAGCTGTCTTGGTGGGACAGAGGAGTGGAAGCCCAAATGCAGAGCTGAGTAGAGGATAGAGGGTATAGCATTTTCAGGATGTCATATATTAGGAAAAAGATGGTGGAAAAGGAGAGATTAGTGCTCTGAAGGGAGAAGGGACCATTGATACAGCAGGGGGACCAGGGAGAGGTGGGCCTTGGGGGAAGATGGAGGCTCCTCTTCCCAGTTGGAGGCAAAGCCTCAAGAGGAGACCTGGGCATAGATATGTTTGCTGTGTCCTGTCCAGGGTTGGAGTCCAGGAGGAAGAGGGAGTGCAAAGTGGTCATTGAAGTTCTGAGTCTGCCAAGGACAATGCAATGAGAGCTTCTATATTTTCTGAAATAGACCCTTTTTGAAGTTGAAGTGAGAAGTAGGGGTGTGGAAGGCATGAGGAGGGTGGTGAAGGCTGGAACTGGCCAAGGTGGGAACTGAGGACGGCCCGACCCAGGACAGGAGGAAGTGCTGACTGTTGACATGTCTGGTGTCCTGTGTCGGGTTCCCAGACATTCACGTGTCCCTTTCTAGTACTCTGACCCCCAATCCTGAACGAAACAGAGCCTGCCAGAATCCTTTTTGACATTAAATGACATTACAACAAAGGAAGAGTAAGAAACTAAAATGTGAAAAAACGTAATAATAGAGCAGGAACCTTGAATGTTTTCAGCAGAGGAGCCCTGGATGTCTGGAGTGTTGAGTAGAGCTGCTGGGAAGCACAGAGCCTGCTTTGGATGGGACTCAGATGAGGCCATGTCTGGTCTTAGTAAATATATTCATTATTGATCTATCTAGGGAATTCCAATGAAGATACCATTATCTCATAAATATTGATATTTTAAGAAAGCAACCCAGACACCCGGCTGTCGCTGCCAGGCTGTGGGTCCCTGGATGACCCTGGGAGAAGCAGGGCCCAGAGATGTCTATTCAGCGCTGTTTGGGCAGGAAATACTCTCACGCCTCTGCTCCAGTAAAGGATGGGAGAGTGAGGCTGCCTGCAGCAACGGTACCTGTGCACTGGAGCCCCGGGGAGCATGAGGGAGTCAGGCCACGCAGAGACCAGTGGCAAAGGCATCCAGAATTCTGGCCCCTTGCTCTTCTGTTATCCTGGCTCGGCCATGTCCCCTTGCTGCTTTCCTACTCCTATGCCCCTCCCTCTTTTCCTCCCCCCTTTTTTCCTCCCCGTTCCCTCTCAATAACTATATTGTTTAGAACAGTTTTAGGTTCACGGCAGAAAGTACAGACGTTTTGCATATACCCCCTGCCTCCCCATGCACTGAACTTCCCCACCATCGACATCCCCCACCAGAGTGCATTTATTACAGCTGAACTACACGGACACATTAGAATCATCCAATGTCCACAGTTCGTGTTGGGACTCACTCTTGCTGGACGTTCAGCGTGTTTTGACAAATGTGTAATGACATGTACCCACCCATATAGCATCGTCCAGAGTACTTTCCCTGTCCCCAAGTCCCATGGGTTTACCTCTCTTTTGATTCTTTCTCAACCTCTAGTGTTTTTGCCCCTGTAGTCACTCACCTGTAGAGAGGGTCATGGCCAGAAGAGGCCAGCATGGGCTGCCAGAGCAGGGGCTCTTCCTGCCGGGATCTACTGCTATGATTGAAAGGAAAATAAATCAACACTTAGGGACCCCCATCATGTGTGGAGTATTTCATCTGAGGAATACTGGGGAGCAGGAAGTTGGCCAGTCCCAGTCTCTGGAAAGCTTTGAACGACATCTCCAGTGTGATCAGGACTCGCAGTTCCCTACCCGGTGACACTTGGTGCCCAGTGTGACCCTATAGAATGACCCCTTGACCCTCCGTTTCTCGCCTCTGCCTGGGCCTCTGCACTCAGTCACTCTGTCAACCTCCCTCACACAGTTGCACAATTTCCCGGTCACAAATGTTTGTTCGCAGTTTCCAAGAATGGCATGGCTGACTGTATAACCTGTTTTGAAATCACACCATTGCCCTGATGTGCCCCGCAGGGCCAGATCACCCTAACATAAGCTTCTGAGGGTCTCCTGGGCCCGCCTCTCTCCCTCGGCACGGCCTTGTGATTGTTCTCAGAAAGCTGTCTGCTTGCTTTGGAAGAACTCCCGGCAGTCTGACCTGCCTCATTGCCATCCTGGCTCTAACCTCAGCTGTGAAAAGGGTGCAGACACAGAACCAAACTGCAGGCCAGGGTGCCCGAGCCCCGCTCTGCCTCGAGGACGTCACTGCTGCTGCAGCGCCACCCGGCGCAAGGGAGAAGCTCAACAAATGTGCGATGCAAAATTGGGCGGGGCTAGAGTGCTGATCCTCCTTTCCAAAGAGCCCCAGCAAGGCCGCTCTGTTTCTTCCCAGCACAGTTCATCCCTGCAAAAGCAGCTGAAAATGAACAATAAGAGGCAGCCTAAGCGTCAAGTGGCAGGCCAGCAGTTGTGATGGGGTGAGGAGGGTGGGAATTTGGGTGGGTTCTTGGGCCCCTGTTACTGGGCCCAAGTGAGCGTCAGGTTCCTTTGGGTTCCAGCTGGCACATCCGTTTGGTTTTACTGCCTCCCGCTGGCACCCTCCTGCCTCCAGGAGCCCCGTTGTGGCTGCCCGAATTACCCAAGTTCCCCATCTTCAGCCAGCTTTGTCCTTTTTGTTTCCAGAATCTTAAAAGCACTTTCAGAGTCAGCCTCATGTCATTGGGACTTTTTTTTTTTTTTTTACAAATTAGGAGAACTACACAGCTCACCCAGGAAAATAACAGTTTTTAAAACTAAAAAAAGTGAAGTTCTCTAAGACCATTTCTATTTTGCTAACCTGCCAGCCCAAGCTAATTGTTAGAACAAGTCCAGATTTTCAACACCAGGGGGCACCAGTGGCTAAATTATGTGCACAAGCTGACCCTGGTAAGAAATTGCCTCAATTCCCGTGATCCTTTCTGTTGCCTAAGGAGAAGAAGAGGACGCTCTGGGGGTGGTGGGCAGGTGCAGGGAGAGTGAACTGAGTATCAAGGGTAGCTGTCGAGAGGGGAGTAGGGCAGAGAGTTCAGAACACAGTGCTGTGGCCCGGAGTACAGGAGGGGTCTGTGGATTATCGGGCATCATTGGCAACACTCAGTTAATCCAGTCGGCACCGTGGCCAAGTTTGAGCGGATTTTCTCATTTGTTTATATTTTCTGAGAAAGCCCCTTTCTACCAGCACACCCACCCCACACCTCCACTTGTGCTTCTATAGGCATCTTCAGCTGAACTCTCCAAGTCTGGGTTGGAGGCCAGGAGGTGGTATCTGAGCTGTCCCTCCCTCCAGGCCAGTGACCAGGCCACACAAGACAGCAGAAGGTCTGGCCATGCTGCCTGGTTTCATTCCAGAAACAGGGGTGTGTGTGTGTTTAATAGACGAAGTTTTACACAGTTTTAGATTCACAGCAGCACTGAAGGGAAGGCATAGAAATTTTTCCTCCTACTACTCCAGCCCCACAACATACAGCCTTCCCCACCAGCAGCTTCCCCCACCACCCCCCCCCAGAGTGGTACACTGGTTATCAGCAGTTAGCCTCCACTGAGGCTTCATTATCACTCAGTTCACATTCACAGTCAGTCCCGGTGGTGTACACTTCATGAGTTTGGGCACACGTGCAGTGAATGGCAGGAACCCACCACTGTAGTATCATACAGAGTAGTTCCATGCCCTAAAAATCCCCTGTGCTGAGTCTGTTCATCCCCGCCCCTCGCGTAACCCCTGGCAACCACTGATCCTCTCCCTGTCTGTGTGGTTTCACTTTTCCAGAAGGGCATGTAATTGGAACCATAGAATATATAGAGTATATTGGTTTCTTTCAC
Organism: Desmodus rotundus; assembly: GCF_022682495.2. Lineage (NCBI taxonomy): Eukaryota > Metazoa > Chordata > Mammalia > Chiroptera > Phyllostomidae > Desmodus > Desmodus rotundus. The sequence continues at coordinate 124,818,116 of NC_071391.1, forward strand.
TTAGTAACATGCCTTTAAGTTTCCCTTGTCTTAATAGCTGACTTATTTTTAGTGCTGAACAACACATTCCATTGTCTGAATGCACCACAGTTTTCCCAGTCATCTACTGAAGGACCTCTAGGTTGCTTACACATTTTGGCAATTAGGAATAAAACTGCTGTAAACATCCGTGTGCATGCTTTTGCGTGGAAGTAAGTTTTCTACTCATTTAGATAAATACCAGGAGTGTGACTGCTGGATCGTATGCTGAAACTGTGTTTAGTTTTATATGAAACTGCCAAACTGTCTTCCAAAGCACGTGTACCGTTGGGCATTCCCACCAGCACCGAATGAGAGTTCCTGGTGCTCCGCATCCGTCCTCACCTACGGTTTGGTGTCAGTGTGGTGGAGTTGGGCCATGCTAGCAGTGCGTAGTGGAGCTTGCTGTTTTCACTTGCAGTTTCCTAGTGACGTGTGATGTTGAGTGGCATCTTACGTGCTTGTGTGGCATCTGTACCTTTCCTTTGGTGAGGTTTCTGCTCAGGTCTGTTGCCCATCTTTTAAATTGGATTGTTCATTTTCTGATTATTGACTTGTAAGCATTCTTTGTATGTTGTGGAAAAACAGTTTTTTATCAGCGTTGAATACGATGTTGTAGGGTTTTGTAGATATTCTTTTTCTACTTGAGGAAATTACCCTCTATTTCTTGGCTGCTGAGAGATTTTACCATGAATGGGTTTTATCAAATGCTTTTTTTCTGCATCTGATGATAGGATCATTTGATTTTTCATCTTTAGCCTGTTGATGTGATGAATTACATTAATTGATTTTCAAATGTTGAACTATCCTTGTCCAGCTGGCACAGATTCCATTTGGTCATGATGTCTATTTCTTTTTATACATTTTGGATTCAATTTGCTAATACTTTGTTGAGGGTTTTTACCTGTAAATTAATGAGAGATATTGGTCTATAGTTGTCATTTCTTGTAATGTTGATTGGTTTCTTGTAATGATGGCCTTATGAAAAATTAGGAAATGATCTCTCAGTTTTCACCTTCTAGAAGATACTGTAGATAACTGGTATGATTTTTTTCTTAAATATTTGATAGAATTTACTAGTGAACCCATCTGTACCTGATGCTGTCTTGTAAAATTATTAATTACTGATTAAGTTTCTTAGATATTGGACTTTCACATTGTCTATTTCTTGTGTGAGTTTTAGCAGATTATGTCTTTCAAGGATGCTTTTGCTTTATCCTGCTAATAAGTTGTATTTCCGTTTTCAATCAGTTCAAAATATTTTAAAATTTCTCTTGAGTTTTCCTCCTTGACCCATGGGTTATTTAGCTATGTGTTACGTAATTTCCTAGTATTTGGGGATTTTCCAACCATCTTTCTATTATTGATTTCTAATTTAATTCCACTGTAACCTGAGAACAGATATTGTATGATTTCCATCCTTTCAGATTTGTTGGGGTGTGTTTTATGGGTCAGAATATGGTCTGTCTTGGTAAATGTCCCAGGTGATGTTGGGAAACACATTTGTTCTGCTGATGGGTGAGTAGTCAGTACATATAGTAATCACTTATATCCAATAGATGAATGGTGCCATTGACTTCAACTACGTCTTTACTGATTTTCTGCCTTCTGGGTCTGTTCATTTCTGATAGAGGGGCATGGAAGTCTCAAATCATAGTAATAGATTCGTATTTTCCTTGCAGTCTTTTTTTTTTTTTCCTTTCTGTATTCCCATGCTGTTTTTAGGTGCGTACACATTAAGGGTTTAATGAGAAATGGCCCCTTTATCATTATGTAATGCCCTTTGTTATCCCTGCTAACATTCCTTGCTCTGAAGCCTTCTCTGTGTGAAATTAATGTAGCTACTCTGGCTTTTCTTAAAGTTAGTGTTAGCGTGGTGTATCTTTCTCCATACCTTTGATTTTAATCTATGAATGTCTTATAATTCAAGTACACTTAATCTTACAGTGTCTTATAATTCAAGTACATTTCTTGTAAACAACATAGAGTTGCATCTTATTTTTTGTCTATTCTGACAATCTCTTTTAATTGTATTTAGACCAATAATATTTAACGTGATTATTGATAGAGTTGAATTAATATCTATATTTTTGCTACTGTTTTCTATTGGATGCCTTTGTTCTTTGTCTCTATTTTTGTCACTCATTCTTTCTGCCTTTTGTGGCTTCAGTTGAATAGATTATATGATTCCATTTTCTCTTTTCTTAGCATATTAATTATTCTTTTTTTACGTATTTCAGTGGCTGCCCTAGAGTTTGCAGTGTATTCAGTACATTTACAATCAGTCCAGTGCACTTTCAAGTAACACTGGACTGTGTTACGGGCAGTGCAAGGGGCTCATCATAACGACGTAACCTGACTTCCTTTCTCTCACTCCTCGTATCCTTGCTGCCATTCATGTCACTTACACATAAGCACATATGTTTACATGTGTGATCTATATAAGTACACATAATCAAGTTCCCTGTTGCAATTATTATTTTGAAAAACTGATATATACTTGATGAATTAAGAAAAGAAAAACCCTTTTTATTATAATGTCACTTATTCCTTCATCGGCGGTCTTCCTTTCTTTATGTAGAGCTGAGTTTCTGACCTACCTCATTTCCTTCTCTCTGAAGAATCCCTTTGAACATTTTTTGCAAGGCAGGCCTACTGGCAACAAATTTCCTCAATTTTTGTCTGAGAAAGTCTTTATTTCTCCTTCACTTTTGAAAGATAATTTCACAGGGCACAAAATTCTACATTGGTGGGTTTTTTTCCTCTAAATATTTCCTTTGTTTTCCTTTTAAATATTTCACTTCACTCTCTTCTTGCTTGCATGGTTTCAGAGACGGCAGGTGTCATTTTTGTCTTTACTCCTCTGCAGGAAACTTCCTTCTCGCTGCTTTTAAAATTATTTTTATCTTTGATTTTTTGCAGCTCACATATGACATGCCTAGGTGTAGGTTTTTATTTATTTATTTTTTTCATTTATCCTGTTTGATAGTATTCCTGGATCTGTGCTTTGGTGTCTGACATGAATTCAAGGACAATCTCGGTCATTTTTGCTTCTAATTTCTCTTCTGTTCCTTTCTCTTTCATCTCCTTCCAGTATTTCCATAACAGATAGGTTATATCTTCTGTAGTTGCCCCCACAGTTCCTAGGTATTCTGTTCCTTTTTTTCAGTCTTTTTTCTCTTCTTTGTGGAAGTTTCTGTTGCCATAACTTAAAGTTCAAAGGTTCTTTCCTTGGCTATGTCCATGGTGTTAACGGGCCTACCAATGGCATTCTTCATATCTGCTACAGTGGTTTTGCTCTCTAGCATTTCCTTTTGATTCTCTTTTAGAATTCCAGTCTCTCTGCTTACATTGCCCATCTGTCTTTACGTGCTATCTACTTTATTGTTCAGAGTCCTTAGCACATTAATTGTTTTCATTAATGTGCTAAGTAATGTAGTTGTTTTAGATTCCTAGTCTGATCATTCCAGCATCCCTGCCATAGCTGGTTCGGGTTTTGTTGCTTGATCTGTCTCTTCAAATAATGTTTTTTGCCATTTAGTATGCCTTATAACTTTTTTCTTGGTAGCCAGACATGAGGTACTAGTTAATAGGAGCTGCAGCACATAGGCCTTTAGGACTGTGGTGGTAGGGTGTGGGGAAGGGACACGTTCTATGGTCCCGTGATTAGGTCTGTCTTCCCGTGAGCCTGTGCCTCTGGACTGTGAACTTGCCAAGTTCAGGCTTTTCTCCCCTGTTGGGTGGGACAGGACGGCTAGAGCAGGCTGGCATTGGGGATTTTTCCTCCCCTAAATTGGTTAGGCTCTGGTAAAACCATCGCAGTTTAGGCTCTGGAGTGCTCTGGTGTATCTCAAATGGTTCCTTTATCCCTCCTGCTGGCAGAGCAGCGATTTTTCCCCTCAGTGTTCACTATGAGAACCTGGTTGAACTCCCAGAGGTAGAACTCACAAAAGTGTGGGATCTGCCTAGAGTTTCGGACCCTCAGACTTGTCCTCTCTGAGACTCCAGCAATTGGCCCATGCCAATTCAGATTTTCCTCTGCTGGCCCTGGTTCCCGCACAGGTTGCCCCCGGGCAGTTTCTGTCCCAGTAGGTTGTGATTCACAGTAGTCGCCTGTCTCTCCCATTTGGGGGGCAGCGTTTTGCCCTGTGACCTTACTTCTCTGATAAATCCAAGAAGAGGTGTTGATTTTTCAGTCTGTTCAGTTTTTACTTGTTAGGACAGAGTAATTACGTCTAAGCTGCTTACGTGCTGGACTGGAAACCAGAATAGTTTGTTTCCTCTTGATGCCCCATACCGAGGACAGCTAAGTGATGCGGGCCAAATGAAGACATTCAAGCATGGCCTTTGTTATGTTGAAATTGGATTTTAGATTTGAAAAGTGCCTCCGGAGTTCACTTCATTCAGTCTCCTCATTTTCAGATGAGCATCTTAATAGGCGGTGTTCAGGGCATTCCTCTCTGGGTGATAATCCCCTCTCAGCAGAGGAGTAGAATAGACCGTATACATGTGACCCCTTTGGGTTCACAATCCACATGAACTTTCCTTCAGATAAACCAATTAAGTTCTTCTACAGTCAGTGTTCTGTCCCCTGAAAGGAAATTTAAGTGTGACATTTCTTTAATTGATAAACAGTGGTTATCCATGTGTGGTAGTTTGATGGACGATTTTAGTTCTCTGTGATAGGATGGTGGGAGATTTTTATTTTCCTCTTCCTGCCTTTTCCAAACCCTATCAAATGAATATGTAGTACTTTTACCATCAGAAAAAAATCAGATATGATTTTAGGCCATGAACATTGTTAAAATTTCTTCTTCGTGTCTCCTTACAGTCTGCAAGATGAATGTTCACCGACGTTGCGAGACCAACGTGGCTCCCAACTGTGGGGTGGACGCCAGGGGAATTGCCAAAGTCCTGGCTGACCTTGGCGTCACTCCAGACAAAATCACCAACAGTGGCCAGAGGAGGAAAAAGGTAATGGGCTACTCGGTGGGGTTCCGGGAGCTCTCTGTGGCCAGCACCTCTGTGCTGGCTTCCTGCCAGGGTTTGGGAGGGAGGTCACAAGATTGCTGGGGATGAGACACTACATTCAAAACAGCATGTGCTTAAAAGAAAAAAAAAAAGAGGTCAGGCAGGCAGGCAGGTAACATTAAAGTCTCCTTCAGTTCCCGAAGTGGAGGGAAAACAAAGCAAGTTGGAACTCCCTCTAGAGAAGCAGGGCAGTTCTAGGCAAGGAAGAGGCTTATCTGCCTCCAGAACCAGCATGAAAGCCGTGCCTGTTTGAACTTTGCCTCTGGGATCACTGCAATGAGGTTACATGGACGAAGGGCTGGAACCACATTCTTTTCTAGGGAGCAAGCCAAGATTTGTGATAGTGCCAGCACTCCGCTGCCCAAGGGATATTGTCAGTGCCCCTGACATGAGACATCTGGGCTGCTCTGTGGAGACCAAAGCCCTGTGTCTAGCCACGTGACACTCTGAACATCAGTAGGAAGAGAGATCCATTTGCAAAAATGTTGTTTTGGTAAGTCAGGGCCCACAGACGTAAACAGAGGGGAAAGGTATCTATGGCATTTTGTTTGAAGGCCCTTCTTATCCTTGGCTGCTAATCTAGAAAATGTCAGCGGTCTCTGAAAAAAACAAGTTATGACAAAATCAGAACCGAGTTCACCGGGCCAGAAATCCTGGTGGAGGTAGCTGGGCAGGGGCCCTCATTGCCCAGTACCGGGCATCCCAAGTTTTAGCTGGAAAAGTAAATCTAGCTCTGGGTGCCCCTACAATCATGACTCCTAAATGCTTCTGAATGTCGCCCGGCAACGCCTTCTGAAGGGCTCTGCCTTTCCCTTCTCGTTTTAGAAACTACCACGCCTTTTGCCCGGTGCCTCTCAGAAGCGCCTTCTCCATTGAATGGGAAGATGGAGATTGTTTTCATTTTCTTAAACCGTTTCTTCTCTACCTTCCCAATAAACAGAGCTGTTTTACAAGGGTTGCAGGGGGAAAAAGTCTCTTTTTCTGGTTAACTGTGAGATTCTGTGCTTCAGTGGCTCTTCTCAGCTCTGTACATCCCACTGGTGGAAACAGGACTTATGTTATTGACCCAAGGCATTGAAATTGCAAGCAGAAGATCAGCACCCAAGAGTTCCAGGGCCCCCCTGATGAGGCTGGTTATGTAAACACCGTGTGACGACAACATTGGACACACACACATTGAGGAGTTCTAGACAGAGCCATTTTCAGATGACTTTTTTTTTCCTTGCTAGAGGTGCACTGAGATAGAATCTTTATTGTCGTGAAACATTTCAAAGAGAACTCAGTACCTGGCTGGCCTCCCCTCCATATTTACATGGGTTATAATGCCAGTAGCCAGGCACCAACTATCTATCTTGGATTTGGAACTTGGTGGTAAGAAGCCAACATGAGAAATTGAGGAAGAAGCAGAGTAAAAGACTAAGGGAGTTCAGCCCTGCTATTTTTATTGCTGCAATGCTTCTGATGCAAAAGCTGGAGAAAACCAAGGGAACCACACAGAAGCTCAACTTAGTATGAGAGGATGGCAGGCAGGTGCCCGTGGTCAGAAGCTAAAAGGGCCCCCATGCAGGAGTGTCAGGCTTGCTGGAGCCTTCATTCCCTTCATATTGCCCCTTGCAAGTAGTCAGTCTGTCGTCCAGAAAGGGCGTGCGCACACAGCTGGCAGACCAAGAGCAGGCGTGCTTGTGGTCTCTTAGTCCAAACCTCTGGCTTCAGTGGGAACGTAAAATGGATATGCCAGCAGTTGTGGAGAAAATAGAGTTCAATGGGAATGTTCTGTTAAACTTTGCCAAAAAATATCAATACATCTGAGAGCATTTGCTGAGCGTCTGTTATGTGTATCATTTTGTGTAAGTTAGCAGGGGCAATGTCAGTACATTCCCGGATAGAGTTTTGCCTTCGAAAAACCCATAGTCGACCTAAGTAGCGAGCCCTACACAGTATACACATACAGATATTATTGACTGAAGCCGAACAAGATAAAGAGCAAATGCCAAACTGGTGTTGGAGACAGTAGGCGTCACACTGGGTGAGGGAACTTGCATTGTGTGGACAGGCAAAGGAGGTTTTGCGGAAGGGGTTATGGTTGAGTTTTGCTTTAAAAGATCAGTTGTGTTTGGGCAAAATAAAAATTGAACAGACTGAAGTCTTTTGTTCTCTTTTCTTTAATTGGCAAATGAACCCTCGAGGCTGTGCTTTCAGACGGTCAGTTCGGCAAGTGTTACTGTGCACCAGGAGCTCCTTTGGTGCTCAGCATGGAATCTTGACGCTTTTGACCTCAGGGAAACTCACCACCCTCCTTTCTGATGCCTCTCCCCCACTGCCCCTTTCTCTCTCCCTCTCTCTAGCTCATTGCTGGTGCTGAGTCCCCACAGCCTGCTTCTGGAAGCTCACCTTCTGAGGAAGATCGGTCCAAGTCAGCACCCACCTCCCCTTGTGACCAGGGTGAGACCCTCAGATTTGCTTCTTTACCTCTGAGCTTGGTTGTTGGTCATTTCAAAGGGCTGAGACCTCTCTACTCAAGAATGACCTTGTGTTAGCCCAAGCAGCCAGCGGCCCTGGAAAGTCTTGGGACACACTCTCCCTGTTGACTCATGAGCTGTTCTTTCACTCTACAAGGCTTTCTTGAGGGCAGGGCACTAAATGCCTCTCTGCCTTTAATCCCTTCCAGGCCAGAGCAAGAGAGGAGAGCACGTGATGCTGTTGTTCTTTCTTTTTCCTGGTTCTGAGTGTAGGAGAGGGAGGGGGTGCAGCCCCTTCTCTTACCGCTCTGCCCCAATGTCTACCGCAGGCCTGACAGCACCACTCAGCTGAGTTTGATTTCCTTCCCCCCAGCTCTAATTATCACATCCAAAGACTGAGATCAGGGCAGGTGGGTGGGGGGACAGGACTACATTGAGGAAGAGACTGTCAGAGGTGGGCGGGAAGCCAGCTCTGAGCCTTACTCCCCCTAAAGCTCAGCTCAGGCTGTCTCCTTCTTGCCTGATTCTGCAAGCAAGAATGGTGAGGCCGAGTGGGGACTTACACATGTAAAACCTTCCCCTCTGGTGACCATAGCCAGAGGTCACTGGGAGGGAAGTATGCCCCTGCAGAACAGAGCTAGTCATCATTGCATTATAGTGCCTGGACTTGTTTGTGGCCCCTTTTGTAGTCATCGTTCGAATTTTATGCTCACACCAAGTCTGTGCTGGTGTTCCTTACTGATCCCATGTTACTGGGTGGAAGTGGAAGGTCAGAGAATTGAAAAGGTTTGTTCAAAGGTCAGGGTCTACGCCAGGGATGGGGGCAAGACTGTACCCCTCCTAGCCTAGGGACCCCACACTCAGAATCTGTGCCACCAAACCCTCCTTGGAGATCGTCACTGTGACCCCGCTCTTCTTACCCAGGAGAGAATAAAACAGCTGCAGGGGCAGTGTGCCAGCCCCGAGGCCACAAAATAATTGGTCTGAGTCTCTCTTTGTGCTGCTCTGATTAATTTCTGCACATTTGTATCATGCATCACTCCGAAATAGGCTTACCCCATTTGTAAGTTATCTGATGATGCTGTGTGACCCCCAGACCAACAGGTATTGCCCTGGACCAGTGTGGGTGTTTCCATGTCTCCCTTTTTAATGCTGAGACCCCCTTTGAGACCTTCAGGGAGATGGAGTCATGTGGTAAAGAGACCCTCAGTAAGAGGGAGGTGACCAGGTTTCTAGGCCTGGCCCCTGCCCAGTGTGCTGTCCAGCCTTGGCTGGGCTCAGTACCTCCCGGGGCCTTGCTCTGGCCCCGGTGAATGCAGGTACCAGTATTACCCAGCAGTGATGTGAGTACAGGTGGCTGTGAAAGCCCTCTGAGAAAGACGTGGCATTATTACAGAACAGTGACATTTCTCTGTCCTCTGTTGTAAGGACACGTAGACATTTAAAGAAAATGCATTTGATAACTTGCCTTGGAAACTGAGACTTTTTGCTCTATGCTGAGACTAAAAGTTGCACTTAGGTAAGAGTATGTGGTAGGAAACTGCTGTAGGGTCAGCAGCTCCCCTGACCCCTCCCCTCCTCAGGGGAGCCCAACACCAGGTCTAAGAAAGATCTCCAGGTTCCTTGCGTGAGTCTCGCAGGCCTCTGCTTCTGGAAAGAAGCTGAAGATCTCTGTGTCAAATGGCATCTGATCACTTGTGTCTGACTCTGATTCCTAAGGGTTAAACGTCAGTGCTCCCCTTCTGTAATCCCAGCTTTGTTCACAAGTGTCTCAGAATTGCTTTGTGCTCAAGATACCCATTTCTATTGGGTTGGCCAAAAAGTTTAGTATTTTTCTTTAAGGCGGCCCTAGTAGTGCCTTAATTGTCTTTAACTTCATTCAAACCAATTTTGTTAGATTGTATTGTGACAGCTGTCATATCAGTGCGCATTTTTTTAAAAAATCAAAATTGGTGAATTTTTGTGTAGCCATTTTATATTGAAGATGGAAGAAAATACTCAACATTTTCAGCATACTTTGCTTTATGTTTCAAGAAAGGTAAAAACATAACTAAAACACAGAAAAAGATTTGTGCAGTGTATGGAAAAGGTGCTGTGACTGATTGAACATGTCAAAATTGGTTTGTGAAGTTTTGAGCTGGAGATTTGTCGCAGGACGATGCTCCACAGTTGGGTAGACCAGTTGAAGTTGATAGTGATCAAATTGAGACGTTAATTGACAATCGACGTTATACCACTCAGGAGATAGCCAACATACTCAAAATATCCAAATCAATAAAGTTATTAGTAAAAATGAAATATGTGTCTTTTCTCTTATGGAAAAAAATCATGCGGACTTTTTGGCCAACCCATAGACAGAGGAGTGTGGTCTTGATGAATTAATAGCTAACAGTGAAGTCCCTCAAAGGGAAAAGGTCAAAGGATCATCCAGCATCATCCCCGCCGGGGAGTTCTGCTCTCATACTCCAGAGGAGACAGGACCGTCTCACCTTTGTGAAATTATACTGAGGAATCCCAGCCCCATCTGAGTTAAATTTGCACCATGTCACTTGGGAAGCAATTCTTTGGTTAATGATCCGCTCCTTGCTCATTTTGTTAAATAACCTTGCATCAGATGGGTATTTAGAGTAAACCCAGCAACAAAGCCAAGTAAAGTCCTTTAGAAAGTGAAATAATTTTCCTACCAAGATGACAGTTCTCGCTTAATCTCTGATCTTCAAAGGAAACTCAAAGGTTACCCATTGCCTTTGGAACCACAAGGTTCTGGAGGGAAGGCAGCGATTCTTGCACTAACCGAGAATAATTGAATAGGCTACTAGCCTACGGGGGCTTTCAGAGAGCTTTCGGGGTCCTGGTCTAAGCAGAAGGAGTTGGTTGGTGGGCCGTGTCCCCCTCCTCTTTGCATGCCTAGACCCTGCTGTTCACTAGGTACCAGTAAACGTGTGTAGAGCAAATCAAGGAACTAAAGGGATGCCATACTGGATTGGTTGCTACAAAGAGCAAAAAAGAGGGTTGCGAGCTCTTGGGGGTGAAATTCTGAATTTTGAGTCCTCGTGGGAAGGGCTCGTGAGGTGGGCACTAATGCATTCTCTTGTCACCCTTGGCCCTAGAATTAAAAGAACTTGAAAACAACATCCGGAAGGCCCTGTCGTTTGACAACCGAGGGGAGGAGCACAGGGCGGCAGCATCTATGGATGGCCAGCTGGCGAGCCCGGGCGAGAACGGTGAAGTCCGGCCAGGCCAGGCCAAGCGCTTGGGCCTGGACGAGTTCAACTTCATCAAAGTGTTGGGCAAAGGCAGCTTTGGCAAGGTCTGTGGGCTGTGTGGGTGGAACCCTGTGGCATCTGCCCCCTCGTTTGTTTGATGTAAGACTAAGTGATGAACTTTCCACCCGGTCTTATTATGTTTTCCTCACTTATTAAGTAAAAGTGGCCTGAGGTCAAGCACATCGGAGCCGGGGTTCTGCTCTTAACTGGCTGTGGGACTTTTGTGGAGGCATTTTATCTCTTTGGGATTCAGTGTATCCTGCTTGTCAAGTGGGGACAGGTAGCAAGCGACCTGATGGGTAAGAAAGCACTCTGAAGGTGTACATTGCTTTACATGTGCTTGGCATTTCATCATCAACACGAGTAATATTACGTTTCTTCCCTCCTGCAGAGTCATCTGAAATTCTGGTTTTAATTCATTACAGAGACTTAGAAATGAACTCTAGAATCTCTGCCCTCGTTGAGCTCAGAGCTCAAAACAAATCATAGAGTGTACTACTTTGGGAATCAACTATTGTGTAACTGACTTTTCTGACGCTTACTAAATGTTTTGTTTATCCTCTGCTTGTGGCAAGAGGGTGGGGTCACCACCTCCTATCTTGGATCAGGGTCCTCTGCCCACAGCACCGTTCTCCCCGTCCTGCTCCCCACAGAGACGGGCACAGTGGTGTGCTGCGTGGAGGCAGAGCGTGTTCAAATAAAGCACTCATGGCCGTTAGCCACCATTCTGAAGGTGCGGTGAGATGGAACAGTAAGTCGTGTTCATTTCAGCAAAAAGATAGAAGGGCAGAGAGCCTAGGAAGCTGGTTAACATTTCAGCTGTGATCCCTGATGATTCCATGCCTCTTTGGCTCATAGCAAAGCCACACCTGGGAGTGGATGGGCGTTGTCTTTCCAGGACCTCCCAGAGCAGACCAGCCCTGCCTCTGGGAGCTCCTGGAGGGGCTGGGCATGGAGTCACATGTGCTCACGTGTCAGCCTGTGAGTCAGGAGGCTTGCTGATGGACAAGCCTCCTGTCTCCACCCCACTCCAAAGAGAACAGCTTTGTGAAGCCCCCAGGGTACAGGGCCAGGTTGCTGGCCCATCTCGCTGGCCCCATCTCAGTCTGAGATCAATGCTTCAGGAAGGTGACTGGGGTTACTTGAATGGCAAAGGCTGAAGTAATCACATTCTTTAGAGACTGGCTACATGAGAAGCAGACCCCAGTCCTCTGAAAGGTGTCACTCTAGCATGTGAGCAGGTTTTACTGTGAGTAAGATTCTGGGGAAACTGGCAGCCTCAAAGTCTCCAGGTTTCCATATGGTGTAGGTAGGCAGGATGGGGACTGGATGACTCTGGAGCATTTTAGATGTTTTTCTCAGGAAAAACCACCATCAAAGTGAGCCAGTTTTAAGGAGTTTGTATTGTATGTGGGCAACTACAGGTCTTCAGGTTAACATCCTGAATTCCCTGACTGAGCTGAGTTACTGCTCTTTAGTTCTCACAACTTATCCTGGACCTGTACTGAGGAGTAGTTATTGAATGGGAGAAAGGCTGCTCACGTTGTCACAGAAACAACCCCCATCCCTGGGTCTTTTTTTACTCTAGGTTCTTTATGCCCACCACTGTATTCAGGACGGTGGCTTTCAGTGCCAGAGTTTGGCAAAAAGGAAGGGAATTATTTAATTAAAAGTTATACAGGTTTAGAATAACGGCAGAATTCTGCCATTAAATCTCACTCCCTTTAGAAATGAAGATACACCCAAAAACACACAGTCCTGCCCGCCCCCTTTGCCCAGTTGGGCCAGTCTCAGCATGCCAGCCAGAAGTTCCATCCTCCAGGAGAAAAAAACGGAAGTCCACAGCTTACTTCTCCTGGTTCCTCCCAGTGATCCATGCTTGGCTGGGCAGGCCTCCTGTGGTCCCCAGCACCATCAGCTATGTTGCAGCGGTCTCCAGTTCTTAAAACAAAACCATGTGGCACCTCCTCATGTCCCACCTGCAAGAGTCCTATCACCCCTTATGACCCACATGGTCCTGCAAGGGTCCCGCTTTGTCCCACATGTGGCTGACCTTTTTGTTTAAATCCCAAACCAGAACTTCCTCTGTAACCCCATTTCCAACTCTTCCCACAATTGGTGTCACCGCTAGCTCTCCCGTATTCTCTGCTTTTCTTGGCTGCCATAGTCCAGGCAGGCGTGGTCCCCAGGCATAGAAGCCACCTCCAAGCTGCATCACATCACAGGTTACAGTCACACCCATCTCCCTGGCTCTGCGTAGGCACAGGTTTTAATATTACCAAAACACTGGCCAAGTCACCCTGTTACAACATTTGTAGGGAGATGAGTACAAAAATATCGAGAAACAGTACTGTTCATTTGTTCTCTGGAGAAGGAGTCATATTGTCAGCGTTAAAACTATAGGAGAAACCACAAAGGGAAACGAGGAGAGATTCAACTGCAAAAAGATAAACGATCCTATCCAGTAGGAAAAAAAACCCCAGAAAATTATAAAACAAATTTAGAAAAAGCTGAACAGAAAGTCAAGTCTTAGTATCTTCATATACCACGCTCATACACATACATAAGAAACAAATATAGAACTGAAGACAACTAGACAGAGGAAACCGACAAATAGTTCACAGAAAAGAAATTTAATCAGAAAACAAATATTGAAAGATTTGTATTGCAAGTTCAAACAGTGTTAAGGTAACATTTCATACCCAGTGCATGAGCAAAATCACTTGGTAAGTGAAAGCACCCGGCGTCATTAAGTTGCCGTAAGACTGAAGCACTTCGCTGTGGCTAGTGGCAGGTTAGAGTGCGCACCCTTCTTGAAAAGGTTAGGGATGCGTGAATATTCAACCCCGCAATCCACTTCTAACACTTTCTATCCTGAGGATATGACCCAAAAGAAAGAAAAAATTATATGTACAAAAATACGCGCTGCAATTTTTATATAATACTTATTAATTACATGGAAGTCAAGTGTCCAAGGGGAGGTAAAAGGTTAAATAAATTGTAATGCACTTACTGGAATTAAGTATCAGACACCATGATAATGGTGAACGCTGTACAGAACACTGTTTATGTACTACTGTTTGGTTTAGAAAAATGCTTTATTCTATTTACTATGCTATAATTGCAAGTATGACAAATGTGTGTGAACATATGAATAATTAACAGATGTGCATTGAACTCTTTTTTGCCTGGACGCTGTGTTAGAGATTAAAAATAAATCAATGGTAATAGCTGTATTGGGACGGGTAGTTTTTCTAAACATTTGTCAAGGCTGTCATAGTAGTTAATGTGATAGGGAAAAGGAGTCCGTTTTTAGGCGTTTGGTATCGACTCGTGTTTCTTCTTTTGCTTCCTTCCCCGCATACACTGACAGGGTGGTTCTGGTTGATTGCAGGTCATGTTGGCCGAGCTCAAAGGCAAAGATGAAGTGTATGCTGTGAAAGTCTTAAAGAAGGACGTCATCCTGCAGGACGATGACGTGGACTGCACGATGACCGAGAAGAGGATTCTGGCTCTAGCACGGAAACACCCGTACCTAACCCAACTTTATTGCTGCTTCCAAACCAAGGTATGTTTAGAAAAAAGCTGGTGGATTGCCATCTTGGAGTAGCACTGGGGGGCCTATGGTATCGCAACTGTCAGAGAAAAATCAATTGTAGACACTTTACAGTCTTTCTCAAAAACCTTGTATAGCGGAGTGGACTCTACCCTTGAAAAGATCAGGGTGTGTTTGAACAGCATCCTCTTTTTTAAGGGCATGGAATTTCCCATCCAAGGTTATATTTGCGAGGGGATGAGAGAGCAGTAGAACTCTTTGTAGATGTATCTGGACAAAGCCAAACGACTAAACCCCGTGTTTGCTCCTTGGAGAAACCAACAGGTGTGGTTAGTCCTCGCTGTGCTCCTAACTCACTATCGCTGTGCAAATCATTAAAGTTCTATGCTGCCTTCAGGTCAAATGAAAAAGAATAAAGGCCACCCTTACTGTCTTAACTTGCGTAATGTCCTACAGGGTAAAGGGTGTAAACAAGTGCTTCAAATGCCATAGTGATATACAAATATAGGTGACATTTTGACTTTGTCACGTAGGAACCTGGTAACCAGAAGGTGGCAGTAAAGAAATGAAGATAATCTGTCACGACTTTATGGAGTCTGACCTCTGAGTTATTCCTTATTCCTAGTAAAGAAGAGAAATGCCAACATTCTTTAAGAAGCTGTTATTACCTCTTTCTTAGGGAAAAAAAATAGAGTCTTTTCAGGTACCTTATGGATTTGTAGCCCTGGGCTTCTTGTAAAGGTGAAGGCAGCCTCACCTGAAACTCTCACCTGTGCCCGTTTGGAGTACAGACAGGGGTGTACTCTCACCTCCATGTTACTGTGAATGCCAGTCTTTCTGCCTGGAATTCAGCAGTGACTCATTTGGCCGTGTGGCAGATTGTTAGTGTATTATATGTTTATTGAATCATTCCCCTGTGCTGGGTGCTGGAGATACAGCGGTGAGCAGGGCCCAGCCCCTGACTTCAAGGAATGCGCAGTCTCTTCGGCACACTGTTTCCCAAAGGGCATTTCTCAGGGCCCTCCTCACCTGAGACACTCTAAGGATAAAGGACTCCGTGGCCCGCCGTTTGGAACACTGCAGTCTTGACCTCTCTTGGAATTTCTCAATATACGTTTGCTTGTTAAAGTCCCTGAGGAGACCTGCAGTGAAAAAAGAAAAGTTATCTTTTTTATTTTGTAAAGATTTTATTTACTTATTTTTAGAGAGAGGGGAAAGGAGGGAGAGAAACATCAACGTGAGGTTGCCTCTCACACACCCCCCACTGAGGACCCAGCCTGCAACCCAGGCATGTGCCCTGACCAGGAATCAAACCAGTGACCCTGTGGTTCACAGGCCAGTGCTCAATCCACCGAGCCACACCAGCCAGGGCAGAAAGGTTCTCTTTATTTAATCTACTGCTTCTCAATTATTTGATCCCGAACTCTGCCCCAGCATTCCACACTGAGAACCACGTCTAATGAAATTCTTCTTATTCCTCTGATCCCTTAGAAAGCGAGAAATATCTTCAGAAAATCTGGAAATCCCATTTCTGAACAAGTACAGGACTTACATTAGCTGTCCTTGTTTTTGATGTGTGTTATGTAATGCCTCAGATTTGTGGGCCTGTGCATTCGTGTAAACACACACACAGGCAAAGCCCAGCATGATAATAGAGGATTGATCTCAAGGTCAACTTTCTTCTTTTCTCCTCTTGAGTATAGTTCTAGATTAGTGAGAAATGTGTTCAGTATTTCTTTATCTCCCCTGGTGCCTATCACAGGGCCTCATACCTAGTGATAAATGTTCACTATCAGAATCAGAGGGTTGGAAGATTTTTAAAAATTCACTCTTCACACCAGTGAGGAAGTCAGATTTTAGAGAAGTCCAAGTCTTTCGCCCACAGATTCTCCTCATGGGCCAAGTTGGACTTAACCCCCTGGTCTCTGGGACCCCCAGTCCAGAGGGGCCTTGCTGTGATTACCACATCGCTCCTTTCATGTGCCCGACTCCATGCAACGTCCCCTCTGTGGGGAAACGCCTTTCTTCCTCTGCCCCTCGCCCATGAGCCGCATCTTTCACTGTCTGAGCTGGTTTCCTGGGCAGGGATCCACACCAGCATCCTTTCTTTGGACACATTGCTAAGAGACCCAACATCCCAGGAGGCATCCAGTCTAGTTGTGGGGTCCTGTGAGACCCCTGTACAGGGTGGAACCTGGGAAGTCACTGGGCAGGGTCAGCTGGGCTCAGTAGCCGTAGGTCAGTCCTGCCTTAGTTTCACTTTTCCCAAAAAGAAAGGACAGCTCATCTGAGCCACCGTGAACCTGGTTTCAACCAGGACTCTGTGTACATGGTCAAGGAACACAAGCCCCGATGGCGTGATGTCACACCCAGTAAAGGATGTGCACAGGTGTTTACAGTGCCGTAGTGAAGTACAAATAGAGGTAGCATTTTTGCCTTCTTGTTTAATTTGGACACCCAGAGCATCAATGATGTTTAAAGGCAGGCTTAATTATTTTCAGGTGAGCCTTTAATTTTCAGTTCGTAGGATGAAAACAGCCCCTGTGGAAACATTCCCGACAGGCTGCACATGGCTTCTGGCTACTGTGCAGGTTGCTGATGGCCCTTGATGGGTGTGAGGTGCGGTACCAGGCCTGGCAGGGTGACCAGTGGCAGTGGTTGTACAAAGCCATGGTCATCACTCATGAAGTCGGGTCGCGGGTTCGTTCTGGTCCCGGCAGCCCACTGAATGGCCGGGTTGCGGTGAAGGAGTGACTTGGCCTTTTGTGTAGCAAGCCCACCTGCCCTCGGCTGGTTGAACTCTGATCATTCTCTGCGGGGTCTGGAAGGAAAAAAGCCAGTGAAATGGTTCCAGCCTTGCAGGGCTACTGAAAAAAGGCAGACAGGCCAGTAAGTTCAGTGAATGACATGAATTTTAATCAAATTTAAACCAGTGCTTGACTTGAGTTCCCACCCTGCTATGTGCTCTTTGGGATGCTAGAATAAACGGAAAGAACTAGAGAAAGCTACAAAATTGTATTTAATTAACGATCAAATATAGGGAATGAAAGGGGACACGGGACTTCTGACTCCAGCCAAGATGGGGTAGCCTCATTCCTCTTGGGTTCTCTGTCTTACAACTAGAAAGCCCTGGCCATAAATCTCACTTTATAAAGGCATTATGCTCATCAAGACTGGCGTAGTCATAAGGAGTTACAGAAATTGTACTATCTGTTAATATATATGAGAAGCTAACATTTTCATATTTGACATTGCCAGGTGATTTAATGCGTGGTGTTAATTTAGTAGCAGTGTTTGATGTTTTCACACACACACATACACACACACACTAATTGTTCCTTGGTTAGGAGAAAAAAGTATGGCTTATAATTATTTCAATGGATGTACACGTGTTTACTGAGCATCTGTTACAGCATCAGACACTTAGATTCTGGGGCTACAAAGCTCAAAAATACCAACTCTGAACTCATGAAGGTTGCTTGTGGGGAGAAAGACACAGAGGGACATTCTACAGCATGGTTGCTCTTCTAATGGAGCCATGTAGGTGCTTCTTTTGATGCTCTGCAGAAGGTAGTTTGGAAGGCTTCCTGGAAGAGGTGGAATCTAACCTGGACCCTGAAGAATGGGCAGCATTAGGAATAGGATAAGGGCAAAGAGATGGTTGATGAGCCCCAGAACTTATCCCCAAATCTCATTTTCATTATTACTTTTCCAAAGCGAGAATCCCAAGCGGATTCTGTGTCCTGCTTCTCCCAAGGAGATGACAATGGCTGAACAGCAACCAGGAAGGAGAGGAAGAAAGGAGGAGTCTTTGCAAAATAAAGGAGAGAATCCCTGTGTCTGTAGGCTCAGATGCTGGTTGCTAGACAGGGGAGGGTAACTCTTGGAGGCTGCTTCATTGGGCTGGGCACTCAGCTAGGCTCAGAAAGTTCCGTGTTTGGTCAATCAGGCCTTAGGGGGAGGAGTGACCTCAGGAATTGCCCCTGGGTACCAAATCTCCTAGGGATAGGAGAGCCACTGAGTGGTAGGTTTGTTTTGCTTTTGTTTTTATAGTTACAGGAACTAAAGTTCTCAGGCAATTGTAGATTCTGTGCAGGATCTCCATTGTGAAATCATCTCTTCCAGTTGGATCCCACAAAACCTGACTTCATCGTGATTTTTCCTCGTTACTATCCTCTCCGTCATCATTCCCATCCCCCACCCTTTGGCATTTCCCGCCTGGCCTGGGAAGCCAACTGGGGGAGGGCTCTTCCACTGGAGCTGCCGTCCAGTCCGGGAAACACAGGGTGAACTCCTAGCGAATCTCCCTTGGCCAGCCTCGTTCGCTGCCCTGGGGGAAATGCAGAATGGAAAAATCCTTAAAAAGCAACTGGAGACATTTTTCAAATGACTTTCAACAAGCATTCTGAGTGAGGGGTAGGAACTGCTGAGACGGAGTGCTGACAGTCGGGAAACTTAGTTTCACGGAACTCTGATATATATTTTGACCATTAACTCTGAAGAACAGCAAATATGGATGCAGGAAACAACAAAGTTAAAAATTAGGCCTTTGGTAGATTTTTGTTTAAAAAAATAAAAGAGGTGATTATGTCAGATGAAATCTAAAAGAGCCAGGCAAACAGTTGAAGGAAGCAGGGGTCTCTTCCCCCGGAGCAGACAACCTGAGGCAGCGTGACCTCTGAGGGGAGGGGCTGGAGGGGCTGTGTTCGGTTTGGTGAATGCCTCACAAGAGTGGATTGAGATGTTCAACACCGAGAGTTTGGCTGTGGGCCAGGCAGCCACGTGGGAATCAATATGATTGCCAATAACAGACTTCAAATCGAGGTAGCCGCGGCAGTTTTTAACAGATTTAGAGCACTGAGCTCTGCGGTAGAAGGTGCGTGGGGAGCGTCGGCAGAATCAGTTGTGGAAGTGATCAGACTCGAGCAAGCTGCATCTCCTTAGTCCTGAAAATCATCCTTGCCTCAGGGTGAGGGCGGGTTAGCAATGCCCTTTCTTCCAATCAGCCGATGAGCACGTCTTCAGTGAGGCCCTACAGCGAGCAAGTCACTGCAGGGCATGACAAGACCTTCCTGCTAGGGCCTCTGTCAAATTCGTGGGGTCTTATAAACTCTATTCATGTGAGGACGGATGGTCTGAGGGCTCTGAGGACTGGCAGGGGAATGAGAGAAAGTGGAGGGTGGGGTGGGGTGATGGCGGGGGGTGTGTATGTGCAGGTCAGGGGTGCCCAAGCCAATCAGAGAGAATAGATCACGGTTTTTGTAATCAAGGAAGGCTTCATGGAGGAGGAGGACCAGGTCTGGAAGCATAACAGAAGCATTCTATGTGATAAAACGACATGCCCCCAGGGCAGAGGTCTACCTGTTGGCTCTTAATCTAGGAGGCTGCTGATTTATGTAACTTCTTTACCTCTAAGGAAACCTGGTGTTTGATAGGACAGTTGCTTTCAAAAATGCCTTCACTCAATTAGTCATCCCACCTTTTCTTGGTGATGTCACTGTGAGGCAGGGGTGGTCACTTCCCTTCAGGGATGAGGGCACAGGCCCTGTGGGCTAGGTCTCACACCGTTTGTCACAGTACCAGGACTGGGACTGAGGTTTCCTGACAGGTGTTTACTTTGTCTCCAACACCTCCCCCATCCAATTCTCTACTTCAAGTGTACTCTCCCCTCGTCCCATTTGCTGTCCCACATGGGAGAAAGGGTCTATTTTATTTGCACTCATGAGTTTGGAATTAAAAAAAAAAATTAATCCCCATTAAGCTGGTGAGAGTAGCAGCCTGTTTCCGGAAATGTTTCTGTGTTCTGCAAGAGCGAGAGGGAAGGGAGGAGAGAGGGGCATGAGCACAGGAATTACGTCCAAAATGGGCTGGAGAGGGACAAGACCTTCACGCTTGTCCATTTAGACATCGTTTACTGAGCACCTACTGTGTGCCGCATCATGGGTGCCATGGGGCGACGTGCCACCTGCCAAGGGATTTCGTGAAGGAGCAGCTAGCATTTGCCAGCCTCATGGGAACGTGTTTGTCAGTCCATAACGTGGACGATGCTGGCCTCTCATAGTGCCCAGAGCTCATTGCTTTGTTCTCCTTCGGAAACTATTGGCTTGGCCTTTAAATAATAATAATAATAATATTGAATATTGAATTTTTTATGGGGAAGAATATCTGTTAATTGTCAAAGATTTGGAAAGTTCAGAAAGGACAATAAGAATCCTTGTAATGACTATTAACATTTTGCTGTGTGTGATCCCAGTTCAAAAACACCTATCTGTTCATACGTCTATGTTTATGAAACTGGTGCCGTACCGCTCTGTGAAACTATTTCACCAAGGGACATGTAACTGCTTTTGTTCTCACTAAGTAGCCTTCAACCAAATGATTTCTAAGTTTCTACCGTACCTGAGGGCTTCCTGTAGAGAAATCCAGCGTTTGGGGGTTGCTGGTCGCCAATCAATCGTGGGGTTCCTGTGCAGCTGCTGTTAGCAGGAAGTGAGGCAGACCCTGCCCGGAGATGCCCACAGAACCACCTCCTGCCCCTTGTATTTCTCTCCTTCTATGACATAAACTGCAGAACCATTTGTAAAGAATCTGACGTTGACCTATTTCATAGGTCACTCACGTGAGCAAGATTTAAATTCCTTTGATGTTATATTCATTTGTCTGTATGTTTGTCTAGTAGATTGTTTTCACCAGTAAGGAGTATAGTTACCCGTTCTCCTAAACTATTCACTTGTTCTTCTAAGTTGCAGTTTTTGAATTAGCTTTTTGATTTAGGTGCCTTGGGAGTTCCCCTGTGCGCGTGTGTACAACACGTGCGCGCTCACACTTCTGGACACGCAGACCCTGCCTGTGCCGTGGTGCGGGGAGGTCCATGCTCCTCCTTTTACTCCATTCGGAGAAATCCCACTTTCAACTGCTTCACATATTAGTATTCCAAGTAGAACACCGTTTGAAGAAAGGGTTTTATTTTGAAAAAAACAAAACAAAACAACAACAAAGTTTAAAACCACTATAACTTCTGCTGAGAGTTTGGAGTAATTCTTGATGATTTTTAATGTCCCCAACATGATCGGATGTGCATAAGCAGGCACCATCTTTGAAGGTTTCCATGACAAGTGTCCTGAGCCTGGAGTGGAGCTAGAATTCTGGAAGCAGATTGAAAACACATGTCTCTGGCGTTCTCTGTGAGTGCTGTGTCTGTCTCACTTGGTTGGGTCAATGAGAGAAATACCTGCAGGACACAATACCCAAAAGCATGTGCGTAGGACACTTGGCTCACTGATGAAGGTTTTCCGTTGTAGAAAGAGAGAGCGCAGGGGACCTGGGTATGGCCCTTCTCCGCTAATAAGCATGAGGATCTGCTCTGTGCCAGACACTTGTTAGGTGCCCTGGGAAGATAACAGGGACCGACTCGTATGTTCAAGGAGAGATGACAATATTTGTATACCAAATAGTAACTTAGAATAAAGGTAGTAGTATGTGATAAAGAGGGAGTGGCTTAATGAGTACCTATTATGTGGCAAGCCTTGTGCAAGAACTAATTTCTTAAATGTTACGCAAGTCGCATGGGGTATACGTATTGTTCTCATTTCTCTGGGCAGGTGCAGAAACTGAGACTCAGGGAGGCTTAGCAACTTGGCCAGGGTCACACACATAGTTCAGTGATAGAGCTAGGATCCAGACCAGTGCTCCCACCCTTGCATCCTGTGGGACAGGACCACCATGGAGGAGCAGTGCGCTCTGAGGGGGAGTCTCTGGCCTGAGAGTGAGGAGCAGGGTACAGCAAATTTCCGGGAGAGAGGAGCTTGCAGGAAGAAGCCCCTACACTAAGAAGAATAATGATGTGCTGAAATAGTAGGCGCCCACTGGGAGGGTGTGAGAAAGATGGTTTCGTAAGAGTATGAGTCTGGCTCAGCTGCAGGGTTCGTACAATGCCAGACAAGGAGTTCGGACCTACTGTGCAGGTAAAGGGTTCCTGAAAGGTGTGGCACGAAGGGATAACATAGGAAGCACAATGTGACAGCTCTGTGAGGGGTGGATTAAAGGGGAAAATAAAAAGCAGAACTACTGGTGGGGAGGCTGTTTCAACAACTCACAGGTCCAGAGGCAGTGGAGGAACCTCTGAAGGCAGAATGTCACAGGCTATTTTCCATTGCCCCTCGCATCTGGGAAGGCTGCCTGCTTGTGGAGAAAGTAGCACGCTCCAGTTAATACCCTAGAAAATATTGGTCGTGTAACCCTGGACTGATGAGAAACGAGAACTTAGATTGCTGCCAGTTGGGTTATATGACCTATACACTTCTAAGGTGCCATTTGCCCACAGTCCAATGGGTACATAATGATTGAGTTCAAATAAAAAGTTTCATCTTGAAATCTAAAACCAGAGGCCCAAGTTATCTGACCCGTTCACCAAACAAAACCAGCTTCCTCATCGGTTGACGTCAGAATGCCAATATCCGCGCCCCCACTGCCATCTATTGGATTTCAGGATTTACCTTTTTTCCTTTAATGTGTTTATTTTTAGATTCACACTGAATTTTGATTGTGGACCAATGTTGTTTTACACATGGGCGCTTTGTAGAGAACCTCCTACTCAGCCTGTTGAGATTATTCAGCTTAAGCAACGGGCTTTCTCATACAGCCTGGACTTTTTCTTCCAGTGGTCTCAGGCCCTTCCGATAACTCTCCTGGCCCTTACTGCCTTGACTTTGAAGGTCCAGCTGGGTGGTGGGTATGTCCCCTTTGGCTACTTATGTCCCTGTGTGCCATTCTGACTCGTAGTTAACACAGGGTGCAGGAAAGAGGGCACCGGGAGTCCAGACACTGTGGTCCTAGCTCTGGCTTCTGCCGCCGATGCCAGTTGTGAGACAGTTCTCTGGGCGTTGGTTTCTCCACTCATGATAAAACTTGGGGGACAGCGCAGAGGGGAGCTAGGCGGCATGCCCTGTAAGATCTCTAAATCTGACTGTAAAGCTCGGTGATGCAACTCCCTGGGAACCAGCCGTGGGACCATTGCCGGCTTGTTTCTGGTGCATGAGTGAGCGTGTTTCTGTCTGGTCTTCTTTTTCCACACTCAGCTCGGTAAATGTTCCTGCCTTGATCAAAGCCTTTGTGCCCAAAGGCCGCCGTTCTGTATCCGGTTCCCATTCCAGACACTCTGAGTGGCTGATGGTCCCACATCAGAAGAGCTTCCAGGAGGTGTTATCGTTGTCTTATTCAAGTGCACCAGCCAGGCTGGTCATCACCTTCCATTTCAGGGTCATCCTTGGCTCAGTAATACCAATTAGAGCAAAAATTCATACAGTACTCATTACGTGCCGGGTTTAGTATTAAGCATTTTACATGTATTAACCCATTTGATCTTTACACAAGCCTTCTGAGGTCGGATTGTTAGCCCAGAGAGAGGTCACGCAGACAGAAGTGGCAGATCCTGGGTGCAAACCCAGGTACAGTAGTCCCCCCGTATCTGCAGGGCACAGATCCCAGTACCCCCCAGTGGATGCCTGAAACCACAGATAGCCCTGGACCCTGTGTATACTATTTTTCCCTATACATGCGTACCTACACTAAAGTTCACTTTATAAATTCGGCCCTGTCAGCGACTAACAACAATAATCAAATAGGACGATTGTAACGGTATAGAGTAACTGAAGTTATGTGAAGGTGGTCTCTCCCCCTTTCAGAGTGTCTCACTGCACTGTGTCCACCCTTCCCGTGATGACATGAGGTGATACAATGCCCAAGCGTGAGGGGAAGTGAGGCGAACGACACAGGCGTTGTGACACAGCATTGGCTACTATGAAGATGACATGAACACAAGTCCTGAGATTCTGCAACAGCCAGTCTGATAACCCAGGCGGCTACTCAGTGACTAATGTGGGGACAGTGTCAACCGTGTGACCATTCTGGACAATTGGATGGTTCACGTTTTGCCAGGGACAGGGTGGGAAGGCATCAGCTTTTATTACGCTACTCAGGATAGTGAGCAATATAAAACTTATGAAATGTTTTTAAAGGCTTTATTTATTTTTAGAGAGAGCGGAAGGGAGGGAGGAAGAGAGGGAGACAAACATCAATGTGCGGTTGCCTCTCATGTGCCCCCTGCTGGGGACCTGGCCCGCAACCCAGGCATGTGCCCTGACTGGGAATCAAACTGGCGACCCTTTGGTTCACAGGCTGGAACTCAGTCCACTGAGCCACACCAGCCAGTGCAAAACTTACGAAATTTTTATTTCTGGGACTTTCCATTTATTATTTCCAGCCCACGGTTGACCGTGGGTAACTGAAGCCCCTGCTAGCAAAACCATGGACAAGAGGGGCACTACTGTAGTTGGCTTCCAGAAACTTCATTTTGTCTGATGACCAGGAGAGATTAGGCTCCTGACGATCCATGAACTCCCGAAAAACCAAGGTGTATATAAAATGGCAGTTGGCTGGTTTACAGGGTGGGGCAAAAGTCCGTTTACATTTGTGAGTATACGAAACAGTTTATTCTTGTATCGTTATTTATTAATTATTGCATTATTTCCATATGAACAACTGCAAACATACTTCTGCCCCTTTCTGTATAGTGGGGTGACCGGACTACTGATGTCTGTTACCCAGGGCACCCTGGAATAACTCTTTGGGGGTAGTATTTTAGGCAATCTGAATTGTATTGGGGACGTAAAAAAAGGAAAAACAGCCCCTCTTCTTCCTGCTATGAGAACCTTGCGGAGAGGCAATGGGAAGTGGAAGCCCCCACTTTCGACCCCACCGGAGCGCTTTATTTTTACCGTGATGTCCCAGAGGGGGTGCCAGGAGGGAACACAGGTACAAGAGTTCTCTTAGTCCAGCCCCACAGTGTGGAAGGAGGTACAAATTAACTCTTTTGTTGAGTCAATACGATCTTTACGTGTGACTCATCAGCAGTGGCTAATCCGTTTTATCAGGAACACTTGAGGGCAGGTTGCTAGGGAACTAAGCTCATTATCCAGCCCCAACTCTAGAGCTTGGTTTGGGCTTGACCCACTGATGGTTACACAGTGGCAGTGGGGTTTGTGGCCTTCCTCAGTCCTGTAAAAGGGGCATGGAAGGGGCAGTTCAGTACTAGTTCAAGGGTGGGAGTGGTGGGGAAAGTGAGGTCTTTGTTCTCAATGTCTCTTCCATCATTTACCTAACTCAGGCCTGCTTTGTTTTGCTGTTTGGGTAATAGGTTAAATCCAACCTCCTTTCTCAAACCCTGATTTATGAAGATTTTTCTAGATTCACCAATGTTAACAATAAAAACACACAGACAACCAAATGAAACACAATGTCATTAAAGCCGAAATACTCCCATACTCTAATGCACCCAGAGTTTTGTTCCTTTGGGGGAATTTACTAGGGATATGGGAAGTATTTCTTAAGGTAGTAACTTGGAAGTGAACTTCTCAAAGAAGTATAAGTAGGTCCACTAGAAGAAAACTTGAAAATAAAAGCTGACCTTACAAAAGCCAACTCCTTTATAAAATGTTTACAGAAGAATTCCCTAGGAAACGCCTGGGACTGGCGAGATCCGTTTGGAGTGCCAGGTGGAGTGGCTGACGTGTGGAGGTGTTCAGCAGAGTAAGGGAACTGCGAAGCTTTAATCACAGCAGCAGCGGAGGTGCGGTACCAGGGGAGGGAAGATGCATGGAGCACTCACCATCGGCCAGGGGAGAAGGGCTCTGCTTTAGAATATGTTAGATGGTTGGTATTCTTCAATATCTGGCATATCTTCAGCTCAGTACCAGGTATGCCAGGGTAAAAGAACAAAAAAGACACAATCTTTGCCCAAAGAACGTGTAGTCTATCCAGGGGGGTGGGACGAGCACAGGTGAACCAGAAAATGAAGTACGATCCTATGAAACAGTGAGCGGTACAGAAACCATCGTCGAAAGTCAAAGAAAGAGGAGCTGTGAGTGGGCTTGAGTAGTAGGCATACTCCTACAAATTGGAGGGACACTCTCCCTCCACATAGGAAGGATTTTGTCATAAGAGAAAGACCCCTGGGTGACGAGCACAGTGGTGAAAGCCTATTTCAATCAATGGGATTGGCTCTGTGTGGTCACAACAGTGTGTGAAAACCTGTAGATGTTTCTGTAGTTCAGATCTTCCCATGCAGCTGCCTCGCCCAGGGTTGTCTGCTGTTTTAAACCACACTAATCTCAGGGAGAAAATCAGCTCATCGCCAAGGGAACTGGGGAGAGCCTGTTGTCCTGGGCGCTGGGTAAACACAGGAAGTCAGTATCTTGTGGATGTCACTAGGAACAAACTCGTATGTTCCAAAAACTTGAAATCGTAGATGCGTCCAGCTCAAAAACCATGTGACTCCAGTACCTTTACATCCCTGGGGGCTGGGTTCTGTTTAGTTCTTGAGCTACTTGTTAAGTACTGAATTTTGAAGGCACGAGCTTTAGCATGAAATGCAAGCGCTCAGATGTTCCTTCCTCCCCTGTGGGGAATGGTGCTAACGTTTTGCAGGGGTATGAGAGTAAAAAGCCCATTTGACCCAAATACGCACTTTGGTGGAAGGGGAAAAATCACAAGGTTAGAGTCTTTTTGGTTTTCGTTTTTTTTTTTTTTTTAACCTATATAAATTGTTCGAAGGTTAAGGTAAAGATTTGAAACTTAAAAATCCCAATTTTATAAAAAGAGCCATCTAGACCGCGTAGGTAAAGAAGGGCAAGAAAAGGAAGGAGTGTGAGCAGTTGGACCAAACCATAGAGAAACATAGTTGGCTGTGCAAAAACATCAAGGGCTGGTGCTTGGGGACGATAGAGTGTCTTTTTGGAAGACGGTGTGGTGTAATTTGAAAGGTTTGAATGTATTTCTTTGATCTTTAAACCTATCACAAAATGTCACTTTGATGTAAGGAAATGATATTTGAATTGCAAAGTTGAGGAATTGACGGCAGCCTACCTAACGGTGGCAGTTTGCATCCAGGGGAACAGAATGAATCGGGTCAGTGGCTGCGCCGTGATGGGTTAAGGGGAGTACTTGAGGGACTTTTTTTTAAGGACAGTTTTAAAAGAGTAAGAGGGATACCCACTTAAGAACTGAGACCTGAGCCATAAGAACTCGTGGTTAAAAAGAAGGCTCCACCAATATAAGATGTAAGCCCCAGAAAGGTCCATGCAGCAGGACTATGTTATATAAAGTCCCCAAAGAGGAAAAGCTCAACGATACCTCGTTTAGAGATAAACACTGTGGTGGTGAGACTATAAAGAAAAAAACAACCTAAGTGCCCATCAGCAAACGAGTGGATCCAAAAACTATGGTATATTTACACAATGGAATTCTACGCAGCAGAGAGAAAGAAGGAGCTTATACCCTTTGCAACAGCATGGATGGAACTGGAGAGCATTATGCTAAGTGAAATAAGCCAGGCGGTGAGGGACAAATACCATATGATCTCACCTTTAACTGGAACATAATAAATAGGAAAAAAAAAGGGAAACAAAATATAACCAGAGACATTGAAGTTAAGAACAATCTAACAATAGCCAGGGGGGAGTGGGGAGGGGACAGTGGGAAGAGGGGATTACAGGAACTACTATAAAGGACACATGGACAAAGTCAAGGGGGAGGGTGGAGGTGGGGGAGGGAGGTGGGTTCAGCTGGGGTGGGGTGGAGGGATGGGGAGAAAAGGCATACAACTGTAATCGAATAACAATAAAATTTAAAAAAAAAAAAAAAACAGGTCAGTGATTACCGGCAAAGTCCTATGATGATAATCCCTGGGCGGGAGGGGAGGGGAGGGGCCGCCATCTGAGAGGTTTAAGGAGCTTCTGAGGATCAGCAGTGATCTACTTGTCAAAATGCGTCATGGCTAAGAGGGGGTTTGCTTTCCTGGATTGTGCTTTACAGCATATATATGTATGTTTTATGTATTCTTCTGTGGGTGTCCTTTATAACAGAAGAGGGAGAGGAGAACAAGACCATGAAGGTATCCAAGCTGCATATATCTGCACTTTAAGGAACGACACCCCTCCAAAAGATTCTCACCAGGGGACACTGAGCTTGAGTGCGGTGTCTACATATCATTACTTTGCCATGAAAGCCTTGACTTTCCTGTTGTCTTTGGCAGCGAGGGCTGTCTCAGGGACAGGAAGTGTGGCAACTGCTCACAGGGTCTGTTTAGCTGGGAGGATGAAGCCTAGTCCCATCTCCTGACCCAAGACCAAGGCCAAGCAGGGGCTGAAACCGAGGGGTTATCCACAGGAAAGCTGGCTTCCCAGTTGCCCAGCCCGGGGCCTCCCTTTCACAGGTTGAGAATTCTGGGAGTCACCCAGCCCAGCCTGACGTTTTTAGCATGCAGCTCTTCTTAGGGGAGAAGTCTTCCCTGGTTTCCACAACTTTGGTGCCTCTCAACATTTTTTCAGCCATGTTTTACAGCCAAGAGGATGTAGCCAAATATTTCAGTTGACAATCTCTATTATGAAAGCATAGACATCTTTCCATTTTCCATCTAATTATAAGTTAATTCTGCTTTTAAGCTGTATACATACATGTGCTTTCGAGATTGTGACATATCTGTGCTCTGCCCGGGACATGTCCCTTCCTGGGCCGCCCTCTCCCGTACCCACCGCCTGTGGGAAATAGCTTTTGTCGTTGCCATCACCAGCAGCAAACATTTATAGAATGTTTTCTATAAGCCAAAAATAATAGCAGCCAACATTTTTGCCACATTTACTATGTACCAGTCACTTTGAAAGCCCTTCACACGCATTGATGAATGTAACCCCTGCACGGGCTCTCTGAGGCAGGTCTCTCAGATGAGGAGGGGGAGAACGCCTTCTCCAGCGTCGCACAGCCAGTAAGTGGTGGAACTGAGGTGTGGACCCAGGCAGCCTCCCCTGCCTTTGTCCTCGTGCTCACCATTCCGCTGCGCTGTCTCAGGTAGCATGCCCACCACTCCACAGGTGCTTTGCTCTCGCCACACCTCTGACGGTGTTACTGTTCCCCCATTGCAGGGATGAGCATACTGAGGTTCGGAATTTCATTTCATGAAGAACTGAACAGAGGGAGCCCTGAAAGTGGCTTGGAGATGGGGCCAGTGAAGATTTCATTTGTTCCTTGTCCACAATGTCCCCGACGTTGTTATGCCCCTCCTCACACCACCCCCAGCCCCCACAGAATGGAAAGTGCTCCCCGTGTCCACCAGTAAACAGGGTGCTTGGCTCCTGGGACAGGAGGAAGGAGCAGATCCTAGAGCGAGAGCATGAGCAAGCCTGTTCATGTCTTGCTAATGGCTAAAACATCGTGGAAAGGAGTTTGTCTTATTGTGGGTTT
The DNA here is from genome assembly GCF_022682495.2 of Desmodus rotundus. Classification (NCBI taxonomy): domain Eukaryota; kingdom Metazoa; phylum Chordata; class Mammalia; order Chiroptera; family Phyllostomidae; genus Desmodus; species Desmodus rotundus. Next base: position 124,847,740 of record NC_071391.1, read on the forward strand.
TTTGTGGGAAAGCTTTTCATACAATGCTGGCCGACTCCTGAGCTTTAAAGTAAACAACTACATCATTTTGTACAGAGAGAGTCAGGAAAAGGAAACTGTAAGAAAATATCAGCTCCTCCAGCTTTCTCTCTCTCTCTCTTTTTAATAGAAGTGGAGGAAATGATGTTTAGGGGGGGTTTCTGGGGTCCCTGTCACAGAAGGCTCCATGCATAATGACCTCTTCTCAAGTTGCGCATTTAAGTAAAGGTTTCCTATCCCCTGCTTTCCTCTCAGTGCCCCTGCTGTGACGTAAGGAGGAAAGTCTACCCACAAAACATGCCTAGAAGATTGTATAAACCCCTCAGAAAGTTAAGCTACTTCCCATCAGGGAGTGGTGAAAAGTCCTCACCTGCACTGCTGGGTGGCTAAGTAGGGTGACTGAGCTGACAGCTCTTTGTGGCCCTTGCAGCCTGCGGTGGAACATGCTCCCATCTGTCTCTGTCGTCTGAAACCATGGACGATGTTCTAGGCATCTCCTGGCCACATGGAGGAGACAGCTCTGGAGAGCCTTCCGGGTGGATACTCTCCGAAGCACAGCCGACTTGCTGAGAAGACAGCAGTAGCCCAGCCATCACCTCCTCGTCCAGTATCTGCATCCTTTAAACCCACACCAGGGACTCTGGGGGACCTTCTTGGTGTCCTCATCAGACTTAAGCGTGTGCTGTCATCTCATAATTCCTCAGGACAACAGTGTTCGGCCTGGGGTAGGGGGAGGTCCTTGGGAAGTGGGGGAGACACGAGGGACAGAAGCAGCATTCTTCAGAATCACCTGTGGCCTTTTCCAACTACGCACCTGCCCTGAGGACTCTAAATGCTGTCCCTTCTCCCCCATCAGTGTTGCTTCTGAAAAGCGATGGCCTCTTTCAGAGGTGATTAGGGAGATGCATGAGTTATAAGGATGCCCCTACCTTTAGAATTAATGAAATGAATGTCTCCTAGGGTGCCTGCTGTGGTAACACTTTCCTGTAGCAGGAACCGTAACTGAATTGTAACAATAGCAAAAAGGAATTATCTGCTTAATCGGCACTGCCCTCTCCCGCTCCTAACCCCATGCGGGATAGTCCCTGTCTTCCAGCCCCACAAACTCTAGGATCCTGCTCTCTTTGTCAACCACAGAATAAGTAAGTTTCTTTTCCCTGAAAATAGTGATTTTCATTTTGTGTTTTCTTTCATGGTGCGTGGAAACTTTCCCTGGGGCTTGTGTCTTGCACTTGTCCTTGAACTCATTACCTCTAAGGCATACTATTTTTAAACAGCTTCCTTGTGAGTGATATAGCAAGCTCCATGTGAGTAGGGATGACTATTGAAATGGACTTAAGTACTATTTTAGGTAGCACCAGGAGCAACAGATTATAGTTGAGACACAGCCATTTTGATTTTTATTTGAAATGTATCACTTGTGGAGGGAGTTATACAAATAAACCAAAAGAGCTTGACCGCTTTTACTGCCCTGTTCTGAGACTTCAGGCACTGCCCATGGCCTATAGAATAAAACGTCCTTTGTTGGCTCTCAACCTGCTTTCTTCCGTCTCACTGCCCGAGTTCTGTGCGTTCCTGCCCTCCTGCCTATTCCCTTTGCCTGGGATGACACGGCCGCATGCCTTTGGTTACCCAGCTCTCCCACTGCTCCTCCTGCAGCCAGCCCATCCTGGGAACCCTTCAGTCCATCAGAACCCTTGACTGGTTATTAATTACGTATTAATTACCCTTCTCACTTGGCACCCAGCATACACACCCTGACTGTCTGTTTGATTTATATGCGCAAATGACTTACCTCCCTAAACCAGCTATTAAGCACCCAAAGGCTGACACAAACTTCTACTGTGTGTGTGTGTGTGTGTGTGTGTGTGAAAAGCCCACTAACCCAGAGTAAGTGCTCAGTAAAGGCATCCTGTGGTAACAGTGCTAGTGAAAGCGAGTGTGACACACCCAGCAACAATCATTTCGGGAATTAAATCGGCCGACTTATCAGCTGCTGTCTTGCAGCTAATTCAGCATTCCCCCTCTTTCAGCACATGGCTGTGGAACACGGGGGAGCGTTCAGGACCACCCACGCTGCCCTTCCCAGGCCCGTGGGAATTGACTGCAGGTAGCACGGGAGAGAAGCACCTTGGACAAACTCATGTCACAGCTCCTTTGGATCAGGGCGTCTCCATTTGAACAGTGATTTAGTTTTCAGAGACCTATTATTTTGTCTGTTGTTTTTTGTAACTACCAGCAAATATTCAGGGTGCCCGTGATCATGGTTGCCCCTGCCCAGGGTGGAAGCAGCCACCTCCCTCAGAGGGCTGCCCCAGGAATTTGGTGAGAGCGCAGACAGCCGTCCACCCCGGGGCTGGCAGGCCGCACCTGTGTGCCTGGAAACTGCTGCTCGCTGTCCAGTGTGCGTCATCGCCTCGCTTTGTCGTCACAGAACCCATGAGATAAGCGGATGGTGCTAGATCTCCCGGTAATAGATGAGGAAACAGGCGCAAATGAGTGCAGAGACTTGCTCAGGGGCCGTGATTGGCGGTGCGTGCCCGCTGCAGTGCTGCTGTACCAGCGACATTCACACTGGGGGCGCCGGCAGAGAGGGCAGCGGCCGCTGATGAGGGAGCGAGCCCCGACCCCGGCCTGCTGCCGGAGAAAACTACCGTCCCTGTCCAAATGGATGTGAGTTTGTGGGAGGGAATTGCACTCATTGTGGTCAGGCCACCCCTGCACTCCCAGCCTTCCAGAATCTTGTCCTCGGCTTGTCTCCGTAGTAGGACTTGTTAAAGGTTACCATGTATTTTTCTTCCATCCCAGTTCTCCCAGAACGTTCCAGGGTGACTTGGGAGTTTGTATTGGCCAGGCTGACACGCGCCCATCCCCGGCAGTGATGGCCTGCCGATGCTTGGAGTCAGATGGTGAAGCAAGCGGTGATTTATGAAAGCCCGGTAACCCTAGGCGCTCCTAATCGGGGCGCGGAGAGAAAGGGATGAGCGTTTTAATCCTCTGTTATTCTTTCATTAAGAGTGACTCTCTAATTAGTCATGGGCAGAGTTCTCTCCCAATGTGTGTGCTTTGGGGGATATTAATGGAATTTCATGTTTCCCAGCTGAGATCCCCACACCTGTGGCCTGTCAGTGTTTTCGGCTGTGAGAAGGGAACTCTTTGCCAAGAATTCACCATGTACTGGAAACAGGAAAGTATGGAAAATGAAGTAGCTATCATCAGTGCTGCTTCTAAAGGTCAAGGTTTCATTTATAGAACGAGAGCCATTCAGCCGGAGGAGAAAGGCCCGTTCCCATCTGTAATCAGTGTGAGAGGTACAGAGAGTGGATCCCATGGCCTCCACCCCTGCTGCCGGGGTATCAACACGCAGTATTTACAGAGATCTGTCCCTTCTGGGAGGATGAGAGGAGAAACGGCGAACCAAACCTTAGCTATGGACTGAGGCATGTGATTTTATCGGCAGGATTGAGCAGCACATCTCCCTGCCAGCCTTTGGGGAGCAAGAGAGCCGTCAGGTAGCCACCGGTCCTCCTCAGTTTCGCCAGGCACGATGGTGGGAAGTCCCACAGAAGTGGGGGTGTTCGCCTGGTCTCTGTGTCCTCATCACTGTCAGACACGGATCTTGCTAAGTGGGTTATTGCACCGTCCCCTGTGGCAGGGTTCACAAACACCAGTGTGCACTGCAGCTCTCAGGGGGCTGGTCGAATGGCAGGGAATCGGTCCCACCCCTGCAGATTCGGATGCAGTAGGACTCAGGATTTGCATTTTTTAGTGCAGGAGACTCAGTGACCACACTTTGGGAAGTACTACCTGACAGCGGCACAGCTGCCTGCTGTTGGAGAGAGCTGGCTTTCGAGTCGATCAGCAAGTGAGTGCTCTGGGCACTGTCCCAGGCCTGCTGAGATTTGCAGAAGAGTCACAGGCTGTGGGCCTTATCCTCGTGAAGCACGTGTATGAAGCGGAGTGGGCAGTGCAGGGCTGGACAGCATCAGAGGGTGGACTGCTGGAGGAGGAGTTCCCAGAGGACCCCTGAGGCACGGGAGGTGTGCTGTAGCTCAGCCTGCGGGGCTGCAGGCTTCGCATGGATGACTCAGAGGGACAAGAGGGCGTTTCTGATGGGGGCCACCGTGTGAGGGCAGCCCAGAGCTTGATATTTCACCAGCCTGAAAGCAGATGTCTACAGTTCTCGGAAGCCATGGGCTCAGTAGGCGTTAGCCAGGGCTCCCTGGAGTCTGGTGTTAATGAACCTGAGATGGGCACCAAAAGTGGACAGTGGCCCAGGTCCCCATCAGAAGGCGAGGTCTTAGCCCAGACCATGTGGCAGATGGCAAACCACACTCTGAGCTTTTAGTGATTTTGCTCAAAAACAAAGAGGATCTTGGGGCACCATAAACTATGGTCTGTGGTAGTTCAGAACCTCAACATTCATACCTTGATGTTGCTTATAAAGTACGTTTCAAATTTTTGACGGACTCACTTTTATGTGATCCTTAGGCAGAACTTAGGAGACTATCTCCTCCTTCAATGGGTAAGAACACGAGGGGACGTTCTCAAAATTCCACAGGGATATGGGGTGGAACGGGGTCTCTTGCACAGGCCCTCTGACACTCAGCTGAGAGTTTCCTGTCACCCACACTAAGAAAAGTTCGTATGCATCATTTTTAGGGCTCTGTTTCTATAAAATAACAAATTTAAAAATATATTTTTAAAGAATTTCCTCTCCCACTGACCTTTAAGATCTGCCTAAAACGTTTCTTTCTTTGCAGATAGCTGCAGGGTCTGTGACCCCCTCTCCTTCTAAACAAGTCTGATGCCTTCTTCCTTTAACCCTCCTGAGACTCCATTCCCCTGCGGTGCCTTACGCTTCTTCCTGTGGTGCTTTTGTCTGTGACAGTATTTCCTACCACACTGGACTATAAAATGGGGCAAGGAATTAGATGGTGCTCATACATTTTTTCTTTTTCATGTGCTTTGGCTCTTTAGGAGTAGGGCCTAGTGGGAGATAAAGCTGCGCACAGAGGTGGGCACTGTGTTTAGAGGGACTCGGATGGGGATGAGAAAGTTGTGAAAAATCCATGGAAGCTTGGCTGTCCCGCGTTCCGTTCCACTGAAGAGGCAGCCGGGCCCAGGCCAGCGAAGTTGCCAGCTCTTGAAAGCTTCCCAAAGCCTGCCAGGCCTAGGCCCAGGCCCAGGCCCATCTCCCTGCCTCGGGTTCACCCCGTCCATCGGTGACTCAGACTTTCCTGTAACCCTTCCAGTGATGACTCTCCCTCTGCCAGGAGCACAGACCAGGTCCCCTTCCAGGCACCCTCCCCAGACAGAAATCTCTGAGGTCTGCAGGAATTCTCTCCCAGTCTTTCTGGAACCACTGGAATCCCACAGGCAGGGGGTGGGCAGCTCGCTATTCTCATGAAAAGTATTACTCAGTTTCTGGACTACAGAAGCATGTGAGAGCTGAAGATAAGGATCCCCAACTCCAAGTCAGGCATCTCTGCAAGCATACCCTCCAACTTGCTCACCTCTTTCCTTCCTCTGTGACCACCCACCCATGCGTGAGAAAAGCAGGGAGGCGCTGCCGCCATAAACATGGCAAAAAGGGATTATGTGCCGATGCCATTTGGTTCGGAGAGGCATTGTTACATAAATACTCGGAAGGAGTTCGGATATCCCCCAGGCTGATGTTTACCTCTCTGGGTTAGTAATACTATAGCTGAGTATTATTTTACTTGCCACTTTTTAAAAGAGGGAGAAAAATACCCAAGCCATTATTCAGCGTAATAATACTACTTTTGAAAGAAATAACCACAACTCTCCAACCTTACTTCTGTGGGCAGGATGTTGTGAGGCTCTTGTTTCTTCATAGGCCACCCCTCAGCCTACAGAAACTGGTCTGGGTTACAGTCGGGTTGCAGGGAGTGTGAAGGGGCCTTGGGAGTGGGAGAGAGAGTCTTAGAGATGGCAGCTCAGCTCTAGCCAAGGGGATATGACCACTGACTTCAAAGCCAGACGCACGTGTTTCCTCGATTGTGCGGGCTGGTTGACTATCAGCAAATTATTGAAACTCCTGGAACCTTTGTTTTCTCATCTTAAAAAGACAAATGGGGCAGGTGTGAGCTAACACTACGGTGGTAATCATTTGGCATTACATAAGCGTGACAAATCGACACAGTGTACACCCTAAACTTGCACAATGTTATAGGTCAACTGTATCTCACTAAAGCTGGGAAACCATGGGGATGGGGCAATAATGACCAAGTCCTAGAGTTCTTTCAGGGTTTGGGTGCCATGCTGTCTGTGGAGCGCCTAGCACGGTGACTTGAGACCATTTGGGTGTGTGCTGGGTGGCTGGAGGCCCTTCCTCTATATTTATCTTCTTTATAAGCCAATTATACTCGTGGTGTAATTTCAAGAAAGAAATTCAAGAGGCTACATAGCATTTAAAATTCTTTTCAGAAAACACACTGGCAGCAATTGCCAAATTATTGAAGTTCCCAGACGAGGGAGCAAATGTCAGGCCTTGGCAAAGTGGGATGGGGAATTTCTGAGTGTGATATTTGAATAAAGAAGTCTAAACTGGGGGGGGGGGGGAAGTTTCCCCAGATCTTATCATCGTACAATGAAGAGTTCTATACAGACTGTTTGTCCCCAGCCGCATGTTTACTCACGAATGGGCAGGATATCTCGCAGGCCAAAAGTTCAAACTACTGTGAGTTCCCAAGTGATGTGTGAACTTAAAATGAACTGGCTTCAGAAGAGGCCCAACAAATGTGGCAACCCACAAATGCTCCTGCCTCCCTGATGGTTCCCAGTGCTTGCCACGGTCCTTGGTGATTGGGTGGTGAAATATCTGGAAAGAAGAAATGAAGGCATAGTGATAACAGCTTCCCTCTCAAGTACAAACCCTCTCACACACAGCACTTTTCCAGATATTTCCTTGTGAGTAACCTTCTTGTTCCATTACATCAAGCTTCCAGGCTCTGCCCTACTTCATAATGGTAAACACAGCTCCTCTACCAACTCCAAACAGTGGAATGACAGAAATAAATGAGTTATTTTGATGTTTTAAATGCTTGCTTACTTTGAATTTTTGTGTTTTTTGCTATAGCAACTATGAGTATCTTCAAGTTGGGAACTAGATCTCACTAATCAACATTTGAAGTGCCAGCTCAGTGCCTGGCTTCTAGTTTGCATTGAGAAAATGTCTTTCAAGTGCCATTTATCTAGTTCCTAAGGCCTCATATCCACTGTTAAAAGTGCCGTTTCGCATGGTGGTAAGGTCATGGCCTTGGTGTAAATTCCCCTTCTGTTTTAAATGGCTGTGTGATTTTGGTCAAGCAACTTCTCTGTGGTTCAGTTTCCTTACCTGCAAAATGAAGAGAGCAGTAACTAATAAGGAAAACTTTGAGGATTAAATGAGTAATTTTAATACAAAGTCTTTAGTAAGCCTTATGACACATAATTTGCTAGGACTTTTATCACTATTCTCGTCAGGTTTACCATCTCTTGGTCTCCTGCCTCCTGCCCAGTCTCTCTGTGCTTCACACCTTCCTTCTGGGAAAACAGCTCCAGGGAGCTCAGAAACCAACTGTCACTTCGGACACCATTGTCTTTTCACATTTGCACTTGACCTGTCAGAGCTTCAAGTCCCCACACTGATGTCCCAAAAAATTGTCACTACATAAACCTCAGCCTAGGCTGTCCCTCTTATTTCTACTGACCATTGTTTTTTCTGGCTGCATATTGGTTCATGTTATTTAGAAAACAACAACAACAACAACAAAAACACACAACACTTTGCTTCCAAGGTATAAGATGGATCTGTGGATCAACTCAGTCTTCCTCTTCCAGAAGTCTGCTACGGCTAATGTTCTTTAAAGTATCCTTCCTTTTACACATTGTTTATTCAAGGAATAGTTGAGGATGACAATAGTAACCTTCCGAATAAGGCTCCCTCGTCTAGACCCAAGTCTGTGCTTGCTCCTTTTCTCTGTGGCTCATGTTCACCGCTGATCTAGGAGGAGGATGTCAGGGGTTCCGCCCCCATCCACACTCATTGGGATTCTTTGTGGGTCTCCGTGGCATCCTAGATTGATTCATTTTCTTCTTGAATTTTCTATGGTTGTACTTCTGGGCTGCCATGCTTACAAACCTGTGCTATTTCTAGAATAGCCATTGTCACCTGCTGAGGGTAGACATTTGATAGCTCAGAAAGTTTTGACTTCTCAACTATGGCTGGAAGCTCCCTGAAGGCAGGTCTTATGTCTCATGCATTCTTTGGATTCTCTGAGCCAAGCACAGTACCTGAACTGACCGGGCCACGAAAGATGACTAGATTGTCGCTGGGAGAACTGGAGAACTAGGGTCATTCCAGGGAGAGGTTCCTACACGAAAGACACAGGTGGGAGCAGGAATTCTGAAGAGCGAACAGCAAGCAGACCGCAATTTGATTACATAACGAGGGGAACTGGAAGACGGACAGAGGGCGTGCTCTGGATACCTAAGAGTAGCGCTGTCTACTCTGGCTTCGGGTTAGAATCACTGGGGCTACTTTAAAAACATACCCCCACCTGTACTCAGCCTAGTTCAGCGGGAACTGGCTCCTGGGGAGGGTTCTGGGGATGGGCAAGAACTACTGACTTAGGACTTACTGGTAACTTTGCAGAATGTGGTGGGAGTCCCACAGCAGGAGGCCTCTTTTAATATAAATTGCCAACACTCTTGGGGAAATGGCAGAATCTGCCAAGTCTTCCAAGCTGGAGTTTAAAATTCTAGAGTGAACTGAGGAAGAATTGGATAAAAATCAATGAATGAGATGTGTTCGTGATGCAGAACCAATAAAGACTGATAACAATGAGGGTGGGCAATGCTAAAGACTGACTTAGACTTCACTACCCTTACTCTTCCCTAATTGTAACCCTTGCACTCTGAAAGTTGCTGATTTCCTGAATGCCTGTAAACTGGCTAATCTCAATTGTAAATGTAGTTCAGACTTCACGCTACATCTAGGTCGTAGCAAAAGCCGCCATATGTACCGGGAGTGAGAGATGTGCAAGTTAGTTAGAGCACTGCTTATATTCCCAGTATTCAAAATAAATCATTCAGTTTAACCGTCATATCCTGACATTTTGAAAAGCCTTTCTGTTCTTGCGTAAGGGACACAAGGTATTCATTTCATAACTAGGTTTGTTTCCATAGGTCTTCAAGTTCATGGCAAGGACACGGTCTTAAGTGTTTCTCGCATTGATACCAGTAATTAAGCCTTGGAACTGTAACAAGTAATTCCTCTTGGTCATAGAATACTGGGTATGCCCATGTTCTATGGAGGATTTCAGAGCAGTACTCAAAACAAAATGCTTTTCACAGAGGCTTTATTTAGTTCATTAGCCTTTCCCTCACCTGACGCTGGGGCTCTCATCAAGTCACGTACACTTAGAGAGCACGGATGTCCCCATGGGAACGCATTGGGTTTTAAAGAAGGAAAATCGCGTATGCATATTTCTCCCTACACCTGTCCACACTCAGGCCACATGCGTGCGGACCTCCAGAAGAAAGGCAGAGGAATTCCCAGCGCAGGAAGTTGTAGCAGTTGCAGGAACTATGAGCATCTCAACATGGTCTTGAACAGGCTTCACCAGTATTGGCCTGAGTAACCATGAAGGCAGTGACTTTGGGTTTGTTCACCAAACTAACGGGCAATCACAAATAGCTTCTTGCTCAATGTGGAATGAGCAACATAGTACTGAAATGTTTCCTTGTGAATACCTTCCCATGTGCATCGTTGGCAAAGTACAGATCAGTTCACATCACATCGCTTAGTGAAATTTAAAGTTCTCTGGGCTGGTGGAATTTACCCTGAAACTCCGTGGTACCACCAACAGTTTGGTATCGAGACAGCCTGTGCACGTTTTGATGTGTCAGCTTGAATACTCTTATTTTCTACCCTAAAGACATTGTGTGAGCTTCTCTTTTCTGTGGTTGATGTTTAGTTATCACAATGAATGACTTCTATATCACAGGTTCTCACATCATTGATGTGGCAGTTCCTTTTCCGGGAATCCCATTTTTATTTTTTGTTGTATTTTGTATATGGGAGTTGCAGCTAAACTCCAAAAGCTAGCTAACCGGGACTGCCAGCCAGTTAATATTAACATCATTGAATATAAGAGTTTAATGTGAAACGCAAAAGTTAAACGAATACGTCAGCAGTTTATTATGGACCAGTAGCTGCCGGCCTTTGTAGCACATGGATCGCAGCCAGGAAGGGTGGTATCTTCCGCTGCGGGCTCCCCTCCGACCCCTGTGAGTTCCCCCTTCTGATTCCTTTTTTCTCCCCCAGCATCCTAGTCCCCCCAGATAATGTTGCCCCTTTTTATTCTATTAAGGTGAGGGAAAATGTTTTTCCCAGTTGCATACTGCCTGGGTCAGTTAGGGTTTTTCAAAAGAAACATAGGTAAGAAGGGAAGATAAACAAAAGTAAAGGAGAGGTCAGAGTGCAAGATTCTGTTCAAATGTAAACGAGGGGTAGTCATGGAGTAGAATGGACAGCCCACCTTGAGAGGTATATATGCCAGCCTGCAGGTCTTCCTTTGCCTCTGGAGAACCAGGGTCAATCCACCTCTGCCCCTTTAAAGCCCATGGTATAACCCCCTCTCTTGGTCCTTCTGTTTCATTTCAACTGATGACATGAGTCCTGAGCAGTGTACTGTTAAGTAACCAATGGGAGAAGAGATCTCCGCCAGGCCTCCTCCACAGAAGTCTTCTATCCATCTCATAAAACACCAGAGGCGAGAGGCAGGGGCTCACTCCCTAAGGCCCAGCTGCTGAGACCCTGTCCTCGTTCCCCCAGGTTAACCAGCGTGGTTACTCCACCTGACTCTGGGCTTCTCCACGGACGTGCTTATTACAGGCCCGAACCTGGGCAGCGCTTTGCTTTCAGACATCACTCTCCCAGCACTGTTGTTTCAGACGCAGCATTTTTAAGAGAAGGACATAGTCAAGTTTCACAAATGATATTGGCCTCTGTAGCTCCTGCCTTTTCAAGCCCTTTTCAAGTTGTGGTGGTTTCCTGAGAGACCCTCTTTGTTTTATAACTTCATCTGAAACTCACAAAGCAACTTCCCATCCAAAGTAAACATTTAACGTGGGAAAACTTTGTGGGGCCTTCAGAAAAACAGTTTCTGAAAAGGTGTTCTGTAAATATGGGATTATTCCTGCGCTTTGTGCCAAAATCACGTTAAATAAAACAGTTTCAGATCTGTACTTTTACTGACCCAAAGCCCTCTTTCATCACAATTATGTCCTTAATCTGTTCTAGGACCATTGCCATAATCTTATCACTCTAATTATAGCCCCCAAAAATGCAAAATATGTTATATAACCCAGAGCTTGTTTGGACTTCTTATAGACATGCTTATATGGCAAGAAAAACAACCTTTGGTCCAACAGTGAAGGGTAAGAGTCATACACGTGGTAATTATTCCAATTGGGGTTTTTGAAAGAGTAATATTAGAAATACCCAGTTGACATGGTTCTGTAATAGGTTACATTAAAGTTTTTTAACTCACAGAGCAGTTACATAGTAAACTCCCAGAGACATATGGGTCTGAAGGCAGTTGTTGCCTACAAGGTATCATAGTAAATAATGGAAAAATCCACCAAATTTTTTTATCATCAGTAAAAAACAATGAGTCCTTGGTTGTGTGCCTAGGTGGTGGGGATGTGTTGGAAGCGAGGGGCACAGGAAGGGGTTTTTGGAATTGAGATGATCCCTCAGAGAAAGTAAGGTGAGAGGGGTTCTGTTACTTCTCATTGTTCCCCTGTATCTCCATTATGGAACTCGAGGTGAAGGAATTGGAAAGGAATTTCTATTTCTGCATTCATGAATCGTTAGAGCTCTTCTCAGTTTGCCTGAAAATGTGAGTGTTTTTCTGAGTGAAATAGTGACTTTTATGTAGCAGTCTCTCATTTATCTTTATGGCAACTATCTCCAGGCAGATGCAGAATTTGGTGGGGGGGAGGGTAGACCTACAGAGTGGCTGTTGCGCCCATTGACTTGAGTGTTGTGAACACAGCAGCGATGGGTGACATCTTGGGCTTTGTCCTTGTTAGGGTTTCAGGCCAGACACCTTGGATCTGAAGTACACTTCTAATCCCGGTCATCAACTATACCATTAAATTTAATTCCAGACGATAAGCATAGGCTGGAGGCTCTGGAAAACTCTGGTCTAGAGACTAAGAGTGTAAGAGAAAGGTAACTTGGTCTTAGTGATATAAGTATTTGTTGAACAAATGAATGAATGAATGAATGAATGAGAGGGGAAAAGTCTGGGTTTGGTCCTGAAGACACTTATATTTTTATCTAGCAAAGAAGATTTAGCTACGTGAAATAATCAAAGGGCACTTTAAGTCCCAATTATGTAACACTGTTTGTTAGAGAATGGGGATATTGATGGTATCTAGGATAGTTGGTGAAGGCCCTTCCCCACCTTCATCAAGGAGGAGGAAGGGCAACATTTGAATTCTTGGAGATGAGCAGTGGGGGAACACTACAAGCCAGGGATCAGCATAAATAATGTCTTGGTGGCAGGTGTAAGCAGACAGAAAGAGATTGGTGGGGAAGGATCAGAGTTAGGAAGGATAATGAGGCCTCTCACCTGACAAGCGTAGGGGGGAAGCAGAAAGAAGAGTTTGGGTAGGGAGGTTGGGACCAGATGATGGAAGACTGTAGATTCCACCATGAGAAAAGGCTGCCTCATTGGGTGACATGGGGCAAAACAGGAATGTATTTGGTCCACAGCCTTCCTCTGGCTGGAGGAGCAATGTGAATCTATCAGTGAGCCTAAAATTCCATTTCTGACTCAAAATAGACTTCAGACAAAGATCCTAACCACAGACAAGGAAGGGCATTACATCATACTAAAAGGATCATTCCAACAAGAGCTCATAACCCTTGTAACCAGATAGGCACCCAACATAGAAGCATCTAAATATATAAAGAAACATAAAGGGAGAGATCGACAGTAATACAGCCACAGCAGGGCACTTTAATACCCCATTGACATCAATGGATAGATCTTCCAGACAGAAAATTACAAGGCAACAATGACCTTAATGACACATTGGACCACATAGATTTAATTGATATTTATGAAATATTTTACCCCAAAGCAGCCAGCTATATATTCTTTTTAGGTGCACATGAAACAGTCTCTAGGATAGACCATATGTTAGGACATAAAAATGTCTTAATAAATTCAAGAAGATTGAAATCATATCAAGCATCTTCTCTGACCTCAATGGTATGAAATTAGAAATCAATTACAATGAAAAACTGAAAAACACTCAATCACATGGTGGCTAAATAACATGTTACTAAACAATGATTGGGTCAACAATGAGATCCAGAAAAAAAATCAAAATTTACCTTGAGACAAATAAAAATGAACACAGGACAACCCTAAACCTATGGGACACAGCAAAAGCAGTCCTAAGAGGGAAATTCATAGCATTACAGGTCTACCTCAAGAAGCAAGAAATATCTCAAATAAACAATCTAACCCTACACCTAGAAGAACTAGAAAAAGAACAACAAAGTTCGGAGTAAGTAGAAGGAAGGAAATAATAAAGATTATAGCAGAAATAAGTGATGTAGAAATGAAAAAATACAAAAGATCAGTGAAACCAAGAGCTTGTTCCTTGAAAAGATAAACAAGATTGACAAACCTTTAACCAGACCCAAAGAAAAAGAATACCCAAATAAACAAAACCAAAACTGAAAGAGAAGTAACAACTAACACCACAGAAATACAAAGGATTGTAAGAAAATATTATGAAAAACTATATGCTAACAAATTGGACAACTTGGGTGAAATACATAGATTCCTAAAAATATACAATTTTCCAAAACTAAATCAGGAAGAATTAGAAAATCTGAATAGACCAATTAAAACTAATGAAATTGAAGCAGCAATCAAAAAACTCCCAGCAAACAAAAGTCATGGTCTGGATGACTTCACAGGTGAATTTTACCAAACACTCAAGGAAGAACTAACATGTATCATTCTCAAACTATTCCAAAAATCTCAAAAGAAGGGAAGACACCCAAGCTCATTTTGCAAGGCCAGCATTATCCTAATTCCAGAACCAGATAAAGACACTACAAAGAGACATTGTAAGCCAATATCCCTGACAAACAGATACTAAACTCCTAAACAAAATATTAGCAAATTAGATCCAGCAATACATTAAAAATATCATACACCATGATCAAGTGGGATTTATTCCTGGGATGCAAAGTTAGTACAATATCTGCAAATCAATGAATGTGATTCACCACATAAACAAAAGGAAAGATAAAAATCACAAGGTCATATCAATAGATACAGAAAAAGCATTTGATAAAATTCAGCACCCATTTATGACCAAAACTCTCAGCAAAGTGGGAATAGGTGGAACATACCTCAACATAATAAAGGCCATATATGACAATCCCACAGCCAACATCATACTCAATGGACAGAAGCTACAAGTGCTTTCCTTAAGATCGGAAACAAGACAGATTTCTGCTTTTACCACTCTTTTTCAACACAGTACTGGAAGTCTTAGCCACAGCAATCAGACAAGAAGAGGTGAAAGGCATCCAAATTGGAAAGGAAGAAGTAAAACTGTCATTATTTGCAGATGACATGATACTGTATACAGAAAACCCTAAAGACTCCATCAAAAAACTACTAGAGCTGATAAAGAATTCAATAAAGTATCATCATACAAAATTAATAATCAGAAATTGGTAGCATTTTCATATACCAATGATGAACAATCAGAAAGAGAAACTAAGAAAACAGTCCCATTATAATTGCAACAAAAAAAGTAAATAAATAAGGTACCTAGGAGTAAATTTAACCAAGGACGTTAGACCTGTACTTGGAAAATTATAGGATACTAAAGAACGAAATTGAGGAAGATACAAATGAGTGGAAGCACATACCATGTTCATAGATAGGAAGAATTAACATTGTTAACATGTCCATGCTACCCAAAGCAATCTATATATTCAGTGGAATTACTATTAAAATACCAACGGCATGTCTCACAGAACTAGGACAAATATTCCAAAAACTTATATGGAACCACAAAATACCCCAAATAGCCTCAGCAGTCTTGAGAAAGAAAAGCAAAGTTGAAGGTATCATGCTACCTGATATCAAACTATACTACAAGGCCATAGTAATCAAAACAGCATGGTACTGGCATAAAAACAGGCACACAGATCAGATGGTATAGAATAGAGAGCCCAGGAATAAACCCACGCTTTATGGTTAATTAATATTTGACAAAGGAGGCAAGAACATACAATGGGGTAAAGACAGTCTATTCAGTAAATGGTGTTGGGAAAATTGGACAGATACATGCAAAAAAATGAAACTAGACCACCTTTTTACACCATGCACAAGAATAAACTCAACATGGAATAAAGGCTTAAATGTAACTCATGAAATCATAAAAATCCTTGAGGGAAATATAGGCAGTAAAATCACAGATATTCCTTGTAGCAATATGTTTTCTGATGTATCTCCTTGGGCAAGGGAAATAAAATTAAAAAATAAACAAATGGGACTATATCAAACTAAAGAGCATTTGCGCAGCAAAGAAAACCACCAACAAAATAAAAAGACAACCCACAGAATGGGAGAACATATTCACCAATGATACATCTAATAAGGGGTTAATTTCCAAAATTTATAAAGAACTTACAAAACTCAACACCAAGAAAACAACCTAATTAAAAAATAGGCAAAGGACCTGAATAGACACTTCTCCCAAGAGGATATACAGATGGCCAATAGACATATGAAAATATGCTCAACGTCACTAATCATCAGAGAAATGCAAATTAAAATCACGAGATATCATCTCACACCTGTTAGAATGGCTGTCATCAGTAAATCAACAAACAAGTGCTGGTGAAGATGTGGAGAAAACAGAACACATAGGCACTGGTGGTGGGAATACAGATTAATACTGACTGGTGGGAAAACAGTATGAAGTTTCCTCAAAAAACTGAAAATGGAACTGCTCTATGACCCACCCCCTGACTCTCATTCTGGGAATCTATCCAAACAAACCCAAAGCACTAATCTGAAAGAATGTACGTACCCTGTGTTCACTGCAGCGTCATTTACAATAGCCAGGATCTGGAAGCAGCAAGCAGCCCACGTGACTATCAGTAGCTGAGTGGATAAAGAAGCTCTGGTACATTTACACAGTGGAATTCTACTCAGCCTTAAAAAGGAGGGAAATGTTACCTTTTGCAACAGCATGGATGGCCCTGGAGAGCATTATGCTAAGTGAAATAAGCCAGTCAGAGGAAGACATATACCATATGATTTCACTTACATGTGGAATCTAATGAACAAAATAAACTAACAAACAAAATAGAAACAAACTGATAGATACAGAGAACAGGCTGACAGCTATCAGAAAGGAGGAAGTTCGGGGGGATGGGTGAAAAAGACATATAGCAGTGTGGTGATTACCAGAGGGAAGAGGGGTTAGGGGAAGTGGGAAGAGGTGAAGCAGGGACAAAGGGAGGCAGAGAGAGACTTGACCGTGGGTGGTGAGCACACAATGCAGTATGCAGATATGTTATAGAGCTGTGCACTTGAAGCCTGTATGATTTTATTAACCCATGTCACCCTAATAATTTAAAAAACCCTCCATCTCTGACTGAGTAGCGGCCCACAGCTCTGTATGCTGGAAGATACAGGGCAACACAATGGCTTTGTTGTTCTCACGGAGCGGTTCAAGTACGTTTCCTTACGTAACACTTGGACCAGAGGCTCTATCAGTTTTTCCATCCAGCATCTGTTGCTTCCTACAGTGTTACATCTCACCAAAGGCCAGCAGTAGCCTTAGTTGAGCTCACATAGTGGTTTGGGGGCTTTCCTCCAAGTGCGACAGCTTAATTTTTCTGTGGAGACGTACTGTATAGTCAGTACTGTTGTATTTAGCTGTGATGTGGTCCCATTGTTGTGCCAGTGCTCAGAATTTTCTCTTCATGTGTTGTTGTTTTTTTTTAAGATTTTATTTATTTATTTTAGGCGGGGGGGGGAAGGGAGGGAGAAAGAGAGGGAGAGAAACATCAATGTGTGGTTGCTGTGGTCACCTATTGTGCACCCCCTCATGGGGACCTGGCCCACAACCCAGGCATGTGCCCTGACTGGGAATTGAACCAGCCACCCTTTGGTTCACAGGCCAGCGCTTAATCCACTGAGCCACACCAGCCAGGGCTATTCTTGGGTTGAGGTGGTTGCTGATTTAGTATGCTGTTATTCAATCTGGAGTTTGTATCCTTTAACGTTTTCAGTGCAAAGTCCTGTAGACACCTGAAATGCCCAACAGCTCTTGACAGCTGTAGGAATGCTGTAGGGTCGCCATATACAAAATTTTGTAAAATTTATACTAATTTAATTATAGATGATTGGCAAATAAATAAATTAGGGCAAGTGAGCTGTAGACCTGCTCAGTGCTCAGGGATTCTCAGCTCTTCCCGGCCTGTCCAAGCCCAGGAATCTCCTCAGGAAAAGCACATCACTGCACACGAGTGGGATGCTAGTATATGTTAAGTCGTGAGCTTGTACCTTATTATTCTAAAGTGTACTTTATTGTATGTTATGTATTTGTACTCACCTTTTACTTTGCAGAGCCCTATACATACAACCAAGTGTCCTACACACTACAGGTGAGTTACAGCAGCCTTTTCAACTCCAGGCCATATTTGACTCATAGTTCATGCAATTCATTTAGTGTGTCTCCATGAGCATTCTTTTTAAATTAAATACAATAGTCTTTAGCCTGGTTTGGCATTCTCCAGCACTCTGGCCTGGCTCTGGGACTTGTCCCACCTCTAGGGCTATAAAGGTGATTTTTCCAGCAATATGTGGTGACACATAGCTCCACAAGGCAGTCTTTCTCAGAAAGAAGTGGCCCAGAGAACTTTTGCTTTACATCGAAATCACCTGCTGAAGTGGAATCTCCAGGCTGATTCCCAGGTGATTTTCACAAGCCTTCCAGGGGGTTCTTCTGCACATTAAAATTTGAGAATTTAAGTTTTAGGGTTTCTTTGATATACATGTTACACTGAGAGATGGAAACACTTAAACATGTAGGGTGTATTATTTTATAATGAAAACATGTTTAAGGTGGCTTAATTTGGGTTCTTCTTGGTCAGGGTTTTACATAGCTGGTTGAAAATTTAGAAATGGGTGGGGGTATGCAGCTGTTTGTAGAAGCAAGGGGTGCAGCCGTGTCCTTAGGGCCTCCGCCTCGGCCAGATTCCTTCAGGAATCCTTTTTAAAATGTTATCTTATAAACAGGGACTTGGATGGGATTTAAGAGGTGTTTGAGAAAGCCTGTGGCTTTTTTTCTTCTTCTTCTTCTTTCTGGAGATCCAGACTTTCTGGCTACGTTTACCCCTAGTTAGATAAGTTTCCCAGAACAGAGTTCAGAGGAGGCTGGACAAAGAGTGCAAAAGTCTTTTTTTTAATTTAAATCATTTTTCTTTTTCAATTACAGTTGACATACAATATTATGTTCACTTCAGGTGTCCACCCCAGTGATTAGACATTATATAATAGTACCCATCTGACCCCACACAGTTATTAGAATATTATTGACTGTATTCGCTATGCCGTACTTTTACAGCCCCATGATCATTCGGTAACTATCAACTCATTCTTCTTAATCCCTTCGCCTTTTTCCTCCATCCCCCAAAGCCCCTCCCATCTGGCAACTGTAAAATGTTCTCTGTATCTATGCATCTGTTTATCTTCTGCTTGTTTATTTTCGGTATTTGTTTTTGTAGATTCATTTGTTGATAGATATGTATTTGTTGCCATTTTATTATTCATATTTTTTATCTTTTTTTTCCTTCATCTTAAAGAAGACCCTTTAACTTTTCATGTAATACTGGTTTGGTGGTGATGAATTCCTTTAGCTTTTCCTTGTCTGGGAAGCTCTTTATATGTCCTTGGATTCTAAATGATAGTGTTACGAGTAGAGTAATCTTGGTTGTAGGTCCTTGCTTTTCACCACTGAATGTTTCTTGCTAATCTCTTCTGGCCTGCAAAGTTTCTGTTGAGAAATCAGCTAACAGTCTTATAAAAGCTCCCTTGTAGGTAACTAACTGCATTTCTCTTCTTTTAAGATTTTCTCCTTGCCTTTCACCTTTTGCATTTTAATTATGATGTGTCTTAGCGTGGACCTCTTTGGGGTTATCTTGTTTGGGACTCTTTGAGCTTCCTGGACTTGTACAACAAGGTCTATCCAGAAAAAGTCCAGCCGTTGTTATAATATAATGAGAACAGTTTTCATGACATTGATATAACCTGGAAGCCAAGGAGCGTGGACTGGAATGCACGTAACTGAACAGTGATGACTTCACTGTACTAGTCAGTTGGGGCAGTAGATGCCATTGAGTGAGCATGTGTACTGTGTGGCCATCACATTCAAGATGATTGAATGAGTAGAGCAACAAATCTGTATCAAATTTTGCAGTAAGCTTGAGCATTCCTCTGCAGAAGCTATTCGGATGATGCAGAAGGCCACAGCTATGGGCAACTGGTGATTGGCAGCTTCATCACAACAACGTGCCTGCTCACACATCATGTTCAGTGCAGAATTTTCTGGTGAAACATCAAATCACCTAGGTGACTCAGCCCCGCTATAGCCCAGATTTGGCAACCTGCAACTTCTGGGTTTTTCCAAAGCTAAAATCACCTTTGAAAGGGAAGAGATTTCAGACTGTTGATGAAATTCAGGAAAATAAAACGGGGCAGCTGATGGCAATTAGGAGAACTGTGTAAGGTTCCAAGATGCCTACTTTGAAGGGGACTGAGGCATCATTGTCCTATGTACTATATTTCTTTTTTCCTTGTATTTTCTTCAATAAATGTCTCTATATTTCATATTACATGGCTGGATATCTTCCGGACAGACCTCGTATGTCTACTTCCTTCACCGGGTTTGGGAAGTTTTCATCATTATTTTTTTCAGATAGGTTTTCAATTTTTTCCTGTCTTCTCTGGCACCTCCATGCTGCAAATGTTGGTATGCTTAAAGTCGTCCCAGAGGCTCCATACACTATCCTCATTTTGTGGGATTCTTTTGTCGTCCTGATTGGGGTGCTTTTTGCTTCCTTATATTCCAAATTGCTGACTTGAGTCTTGGCTTCATCTACTGTACTGTTGATTTTCTGTAAATTATTCTTCCTTTCAATTACCGTATCCTTCATTTCTGACTGATTCTTTTTTATGGTTTCCATGTCCTTTTTTATGCTGTTGAAGTTCTCTCTAAGTTCATCTACTCTTCCCCTAAGTTCGCTGAGCATCCTTATAACCAGTGTTTTCAACTCTGCATCTAGTAGATTGCTTGTCTCATTTTGTTTAGTTCTTTCTCTGGA
This sequence comes from Desmodus rotundus, assembly GCF_022682495.2. Taxonomy (NCBI): domain Eukaryota; kingdom Metazoa; phylum Chordata; class Mammalia; order Chiroptera; family Phyllostomidae; genus Desmodus; species Desmodus rotundus. Next base: position 124,868,213 of record NC_071391.1, read on the forward strand.
GTTTAGTTCCATTGCTTCAAATGGGACACGTTTCTTTGTTTCCTCATTTGGCAGCCTCTCAGTGTTTGTTTCTTTGTATTATGTAGAGCTGCTATATCTTCTGGGCCTGGTAGAGTGGCCTAATATAATAGATATCTGTAGGGTCTAGTGGCACAGCCTCCCTGATCAGCCAAGCTGGGCACTCCAGATGTACCACCCCATACCGCCACCTCCATGTGGGCTGTGTATAGCACTTGTAGTTGAGCCTTGATTGCTGTTGGTACCTCAATGGGAGGGATTTACCCCCAGGCTGATCTGCTGCAAGGACTGGCTGGGACAGCCGACCACTGTGGAGGATCAGCTGGGCAGGGACCTGCCCCACAGAGCAGGACTTACTTCAGAAGGGCTGTGGTGCCTCCTGAGTTTGCCCCTTGAGTGTGTCACTGCGGAAGTGGTGGGGTGGGGTTTCGACATGGTCTGAAGCTGTCCACTGGGTGCACTGGCTCCGGGGCCTCCTGGGGGATGCGGGCTGAGGTCAGCCACCACCTGTGTTCTACCCAGGGCAAACTGGCTTGAGCTGCAAAGTGATCTGCAGCTGGCTGCTACTTTTGCTATGCTTGGAGATGCCCAGTAGAGGCCACACTGTGAACTGTGGCCATCTGCTGCTCGTGCTGGGCCTGGGTCCACTTAGCAAGAGGTATGGGGCACACGAGGCCAGATGCTGCTTGTTTGGGAGATTTTAGGAAAGTCTGAAGCATGAGCCAATACAGGCCATTTGTATGGAAAAGGCACTGGAAACAGCGTGGATAGGCCCACAGTTTGGTGGGCCAGGGTCACAGGGAATCACCAGGGCAGGGAGAAAAGTGAAAGCCAGGTTAATGGGATTTCAGGTATGGCACCCACCTGCCAGCTCTGTGTGGGGAGGGCTCATCAAAGGAACAGTGCCTCTGCCAGCACTTTAGTCTGGGAGGAAGCTGCCTCCCAGCTCTCACCCTGGTGCCAGCCTCTTTAGTTCCTCCCTCTTTTTCCCTGGTGCATTTTGATCTGCTATCCCAGTGCAGGAGCTCAGAGAGAGTAAGTCTGTGTGAGGGCCCTTGGAGAGGAACTGCCTGGGACTTCAGTAGCTGTCTCACTCAGCCTCAGTTCCCACTAGTTTTTACAGCCAGAAGTTCTGAGGACTTCTCTTCCTAGAACTGGAACCCTGGGCTTGGGGCCTGGTGTGGGTCTGAGACCCTCACTCCTCAGGGGGGACTTCTGCAGCCGAGATGTTCCTCCCGATTTGTATCTACCACTCATGGGTGTGGGACCAGCCCGTTCTGTGTCTCTGCCCCTCCTATCAGTCTTGATGTGGCTTCTTCTTTAAATCCCCATTTGTAGGATGACTATTCAGCTAGATTTCAGGTGGTTCTAAACGGTGGTTGTTCTGTAGTTAAGTTGTAATTTTGATGTGGTTGTGGGGGTACGCGAGTACTACATTTACCTACGCTGCCCTCTCAACCAGAAGTTCAAAAAAGTACAAAAATCTGGTCTCCAGTTGGTTGAGAGAACTTCAGGCACTTGAACTTGACATGCTCTCATGAGGGGCTGATACATACAATGGTTACCTGGTGTTGTGGGTCCTGTTTTAGAGATCGATGAAGGCACATGGCTGGCATCAGATAAAGGCAAGACACACGTCATGGAAAATGTCATTCTGGGAGGTCGTCTTGCTCTTCCCCACCCAGTGGGCTGCCCACCTCACAGTGCTGTGTGTTTGGCACAGGAGGCTAGTTGGCATATGCTGGGTAACCAGCTGAGTTACAGAGAGCCGTGAATCTTCAGCTGTCAATTATGTTTTCGATGTTAAGCGTTCGAGAAGCTGTGCGTTTGGAAACACTGCGGCGGATCAGACTTGACAGTGTCGCCTGTTTCACTCGCTCAGAGCTTCAGATCAAAGCGGTTCCCTCTCTCCCCTCCTCTTACTTATGTATTAATCAATTAACTCACTTATTTTTGAGTGAGATTGCTGAATGACTCAAAAGCACAAACGGGAAACATTTTTTTAAAAGAGAGGACATTTTGGTCTAAAAAAATCCCATCAAAGCATGCCCACTTGGATTGCTGACCTTCCCCTGCATACAGGATGTTTCCTGTCAAGTTCCAAGCAAATCCTGGAAAACTGAACTTGATTTTAAAATGTGATTCCAGCAATAGGGGGTGGTACATATTGTGTGGGTTGCTCATTTAAGTGTAAAAATTGCTTTAAAACTTACCAGGCCAACATACATGTTAAATATTATCAACAGTCACAAAATCAGTGTCTTTTAATTTAACTCATACATTTCTGCTCCGTGGGCAAGCACTCCACAGACAAGCCCACCTGCCCACCACTGGGAGATTTAATGACTTAACATAAGGAAGGGCACACTGGGAAAATGAGGAGAATTTCAGTTCTGTCTTCTGCTCTTCTGATGACTGTAGGGTCCTGGGACAATTACATGATGATCCCTTTGGGCCTCAGGTCCCTCCTCTGTGGATGGGACACCAGTCCTTGCCTACTGCATTCACAGAGCTACCCTGAGATGTAAAGGGCGGGGTTTTGAAAAGTCCTAAGAGTATCAGCAAAATGGAAAAGTCCCACCATGTGCTCCTTTGTATTCCCCCATTGATTTCCCTCTTCCAGGTATTCCTCACCTTCCCCTGAGACTCGTGTGAGGTTCACTGTGCTCGGTGTCCCACCAGCACCCCTCTGCCAGCACCTCCCACCAGACAGATGGCTCGCTGAGCAAAACTCTGAGTCTCAGCACCCAGGGATGGGGCTGGTTTGCCCAGTGTAGAGATCAGCCCGATTGTCCTCGATTCCATTTTTTCCCTAACACTCGGCCTTTCTGCAGGGGGAGGCAGGATAAAGCTGGAAGTGATTTGCTCTGCATGGGGGTTTTGGTGGTGCCGGAGGAAAGCAGTGTTTGTTGGGCGAGCTGTTCCTTTGGGTAGAAAACACTTTGGGCTTTGAATGCAAAAGGACCTGGTCAGTGAACTCAGAGCTGTCTCCACATGGGAAAATTCTGCCCATCCTGCAAGACCTGTGAGTCTTTCCCTCTTCCTTCTCCTTCCCAGAGAGAATGCAGTCTCCCTGTTTCCTCTTCCGCAGGGTACAAATCACAGAATGCAGTAGTTGGGCCTCGGTCACATGACTCTAGTGGTGCCTGATGCCTGACCTTAACAGGAAGAACTCAGTAAAGGCTCTAAAAGCAATTTAGTTGGCTCTTCCCTGCATCTAGAGTCCCAAGGCTTTCCTTGGAAGTCGCTTAAGGAGATGACTTGACCTTAATAGTCAGAGTTGGAAGGGCAGAAGGACAAGGTCCTTCTTTCCTTTTCTGGACTGAGCTTGGGGCAGAATTTTCTGTTCGGGCCCATCCTTCCTGAACTTTTTCTTACCCCATCCCTTGCCCTATTTAGTGGCCTCCAGGGGCCTCAGGGTTTCTGCTTAGGAGCTTCCAAACCGGTGACTGGTCGCAGAATGGGCCTGGAATATGGGGACAGCCCCCACTCCTGGCCTGTCACTGCCCTGGGTTTCTTCCCTCCTGGCAGTGCAGTAGCCAAGCCTTCTCTGAGGCCTACAAATCCTTTAAGCCTCTGCTGGCTTCAAGTGGGCTGAGGTCGGGTGAGATGGAACAGCATGTACCGGATTGGGTGCAAAGCCTTTTACATATATGTTTGGCAATTAACTGTGAGCCCAGACCAGAGGCCAGGCCTTGAGGAGCCAAGCTGGTTTAAGCCTGAGTCGTTCCTAAGAAGTCCTCTGGTGGGGGGTAAGCATCTGCGAGTTTTACACCTACTGCAGGAAACACCTTCTGGTGCCCCGGTAGCTATGAGAAAGTACTCTCACTTGACCCCCTGTGTCACCGAGAGTTGAGGGACTGCACCTCCACTTTTCCACTGCAAACTCTCCTAAGTCTCGTCTGCTCTGGAAAGCCTAGCTTGTTTCTCCCTCTTCGTTGCCCGCTGCCCAACTCCTCGTGCTTTGCCTCAGCTCAGCTCTTCAGGACGTGCCATTGTATGTTCTGTGATTAGTTTCCTGTGGTTTATATTTCCCCATCATGACTGTAAGACCCTTGGGCAAAGACCAGGTCCCCCTGTCTACTGAATGCGACACGGTGCTGGCCCCAGAGAGCACTCTGAGAGGCGCCTGGGGCACCTCACCGTGGCCAGTGCTGAAGGCCGGAGGGTGAGGACCAAGCACCCTGCCTGGTGAAGAAACTCCCAGCCCTTGCAGTCTCGTAGGCTCGGCATTTCCCGCACTGCTGCCTCCGAGGCCTGTTCATGGGGGGTGGTGTCTCAGGGGAGCCATCACCCGACATACATACCCCCAAACCTATGAAGTCACTTCCCTTAGATCGTGTTTACCTTTCGCAAGAACAAGGCTGAGGGAGGAAAGCTCAACAGAAGCACTGCCACTGAGACTCTAGCCCTGGTAATTTCTTATGGGCCCTTTGTGATTGGAGAGTTTATGAAATTTAAGTCAACAGTCCTCCCCCTAATCCCCCAGCCAGCCGTGAGAAGCTGTCTGAGCTGCCCCTGCATGCCTGTCCCAGGCACACCTAGGCTCCGGTGTTCCGCAACTTAAAAGGTGTCTAATTTCTCTAATTACCTCACAGTTTAATGGCTTTCAACCATGTGGGTTGTGATGGGGAGGAAACATTACTTCTAGTTTTGTGGTTTCCTTTCCCACCTCTTCTCTGTCTCCTTGCCCCTCCCTAGTGGCCTGAATGGATTATAAAATGTTAGGTGTGACCTTCGGGGGTGCAAAGGAACGAGGATTTTGTTTCCCCCTCCCTCCTGCTCCCACAGCACTGGCCTTTTTGATGACGTTCCAGTCGGGGGCAATTTCAGGACACTGTTACTTTGGAAAGAACATGACCTGGTAGAGCTTTGATTTTTTTTTTTTTTCCAGTCGTGTCCTGGGAATAATTTAGGGGCAGGCTGGCCCAATTTGAGTGTGCCTTCTCCCATTTCTCTTCCCTCTTGTCCAAGCCTCTCTTTTCCGGAACACAGAACAACAGCAACAGCAAACACCCCAATGTGATTTCTTAATGCTCACCCTGGGCAGACACGTCTCCTGTGCCCATGTCTGAGAAGCCCGTGGAGGCTGTGATTCTCCGTGATGCTCCTGTCCCCCATCTCCATCCTGTGCCCAGTTAGGAAAGGAAGAGAGACAACAACCTGTGTGTCTTGTCAGGTTGGATGCTGCTGTCCTAGGCAAGTGCTGAAGAGTACGAAACATTGCTGAGAGAAATTCAGGAAGATTTAAATTAATGGAGAAACAGCCTCTGTTTATGGATTAGAAGACTCAATATTATTAAAGCGGCATTTTTCCCCGCCTTGGTCTACATGTTCCACCAATCCCTACCAAATGCCAAGCAGACTTCTTTGTAGAAATTGACAATCCGTTCCTAAAATTCATATGGAGAGTCAAAGGACTCAGAATAGCCAAAGGTTGAAAAAGAAGAACAAAGTTGGAGGAAGCACACTTCCGGATTTCAAAACTTTCTGTAAAGCTACAGTAATCAAAACAGTGTGGCACCAGCATAAGAGTGAGCCTCTAGGTCAATGGAACAGAGCTGAGCATCCAGAAAAACCCTTCACGTTTGTGGTTAATTGATTTTCAACAAGAGTGGCAAGATCACTGAACATGGGAAAGGATGGCTCTCTCAACAAGTGGTAGATATTTAGATCCCTCTCCCACACCATGTACTGAAATCAGCTCCCCGTGGATCACAAACGCAAATGGCCATACTGCTTCCTATGGAGTTGCCGGGAGGAGAATGTCGAAGCTGGGGTGGGGGGGTTGTTGGCAGGAAGGGTATAAGCAGGAGTGTAAGATTATCTTTCTGTCAAGAACCTCAGTGATTTCAAAGAAACAACTGGATGTGAGAGGAAAACAAAACAGTGAAAACATGGTAAGAAGCCCCGGTACGAGGAGGAAACATCCGTCTTCCACTGTTTGGACTCCACTAGTTACTTGCAACCTAAGAAATTTAGGCCTGATAAGGGACCTTACTATGTTACAAGGGAGTTTACTTTGTAGCATAAAAAAGCTACTTCTTACTTCAAATTCTTTTCATTTCTTATGTCCTATGTGTAGCTCTTTCTTTTCTTTTCTTTTCTTTTTCCCCCACTCATAACTTCCTGGGGAGCTAGGAAGAGTTCCATCACCTTCCCTGTAGCTCACACTTATTTCGTGGTTGCTCTGTGCTAGGCTCTGCTCCCAGCACTTTGCAGATTGCTAACTCACCAAGTTCTCGTAACAGCACTAGGAGGTGGGAACTGTGATCGTTCCCATTTTGCAGATGATGAAGTTGAGGCACAAGTCGTTTTTGACTTGCCACTATAAGACAGAGAGCTAGGGCACAAAATCCAGGCAGCACAGCTCGAGAGAGGGCTGTGGCTCCTCACCATACCCTGTCTTACCACTTGCATTTGGTCGCTGAGGAAGCGACAGTACAGAGACACTAAGTGATTGTTCAAGGTTGTACAGCAAGGTCTCTGTCACCCCATCTAGTGTTTTTCTACTCATTAGCCCCTGCCCACTCAGGACACACATCCCACATAGGTAAGGTGTTAGGCAGAAAAGAATTACAGAAGAACAACAAGTCTTCGCTTCTTAGGGCATCTCCTGTCCAAATGTACAGCCTCTGTACTGCCAGCCATGCACTGAATCCCAGGAGTCAAAGGCTTCCCTTCAAAATCGAGTCCAGTCCATCTGTCTGAGCTAAAATTCATCAAATGCTGTTATATAGCTTCTGCTTGTGCATTTTTCTGCAAGAGGAATCTCACTACCTTGTAACTCTTAGGTATTTGATAGTCCTGTTAGATAGAAAATGCTACTTTCATGAGTCCTCGCTGGCATTGGCCTCGCTGTGACCTCAATTCTCAATCCCGGTTCTGCTCTCTGGAATAATGCTCAGTAAGTCTAACTTTTACTTTGTAGTCCTTCTCAGGAGCCTGATTTCCTGGGTTTGAATCCTGGCTCTGCCACAAGCATTGTCTGTAACCTTAGGCCTTGGTTTCCTTGTCTGTAAAATGGAAACAAGCTGTTTAGAGGGGCGCATCAGATAAGCCACACTGTAGGAGCTCACTGGCTGTTCTGTTACCATATTTGGAAACAGTAATTACATTCTCTGTTAAGCTTACTTTTTCACATTAGTATCCCTGGTTCTTTAAACTGTTCTTTTACTGCATCTAGTGTCTTGCAGGACCATCACTTTGAAATCTCTCTGTCTTCTGGATGTCTTTTATCTTCAAACATCTGTCACAAAAGATAGAAGGTAGAGCCGAGCCCAGCACCCCCTTGGCCGTCTGTCCATGCCCACCTGTGAGCTAAGCACCCAGTAACTTTTAGGTGGGATCAACTTGTCCCAGTCAGGCCTACTGCTAAAGCTGTTCATTTCATAGTGTTACCTGGGGGGATTATATGGTGCTTTCCCCAAATCCTCTCTTCTTTCCTTCTCAAAAGATACTGTGTGGATTAAGACACAGATTGGTAGCAATTAGTGAATCCAGGTGTTTTCAGAATTTAGACCTTTTCCTCTTATATCATTATCGCTATTCATTCAGAGCTTTACTGTGCATTATGAGTAACTCTTTATCCAAAAATAAATATTGGATACCAGTCAAGTCTGGAGATAGATATTGTCCTCATCACACCATCCTTCCCATGGGCGGTGGCTGGGCGGAAATTACCTTCTCCCATTCTTTTTTCAAAAAATGTTATTTATCGATTTTAGAGAGAGAGGGAGGGGTGGGGGGAGGGAAGAGAGGGAGAGATACATTGATTTGTTGTTCTAATTATTTACACATTCATCAGTTGATTCCTGTATGAGCCCTGACCGGGGATCGAACCCGCAACCTTGGCAAATCAAGACGATGCTCCAACCGGCTGACATTCCTAAATACAGCTTACACACGTTTTTGTTTTTAGTGGTGGAATTCATGGCTTTAATAATAGTGAGAAATGGTTGTGATACTAACAAGAATACCCAAGTATATGGAACAGGTGAGAGCACTTCTGCTCTGCCTGAGAGGGGGGCTTGGAACAGGCTTGGAACAGGCTTGGAACAGGCTTGATGACTACGGCTGCCTGAGAGGTTGCCCTGAAACGTGAAGGCGCAGCTGGTTGGCTGTGGCTCCGCAGTCAGGTAGTGGTTTGAACAGTGTGGGATGAAGCCGCTGGGGGCTGGCTGGGCCTTTCTGTCTTTTCAGGAGTCTTAGAGCCTTTCTGCGTGGTCTCTGCACAGGCTGACTTGGGCTTCCTCATAGCATGGGGGCCTCAGGGCAGCCAGACCGCTCACATGGTGGCTGAAGATTTCAAGAGAGAATCCTCCCGTGCACAATGTAGAAGCCGCATCGTCCTCTGTGAGAGTCCCGCGGCATCACTGCTGCTCCGGAAGCCCGCCCAGGTCCATGGGGCTGTGGAATGAGGCCCAGTGTTTCAGTGGTTTGGCAAACACAATCTCCTTCCCATGGATTTCTCCTGATACAGGACTCTTTAAAATCGTAGCTGATAAACTGCTTGCTATGATGTATTAGAAAGAGTGAGATTGGGAATAAGAAAACAAAAATTGCCTTTTCAAATTTTTCTTTTCATTTGCTGAATGGCTGAACGCCACAGGCTTGCATTTTGTTTTGTCTGAGTTTGCGATTTTTACTCAAGCGTTCAGGAGTTCAACTTGTTCCTCCACCAAAACGGAGACTCAGATTGAGCGCCCTGGTGGCCCTGGCCGAGCTGTTGCGAGGATCAAAAGAGCAGCCCCTTGTGAAAAGAGCCGAGTACAAACCTCTGCTGGGATTATTCGCAGTGCCTCTCCTGACCCTAGCCAGTCACGGCGGCAAGAGGCCACTCACCAGACGACTGACAGATGAAATGCCAAAGTTAGGTTTAGACCTCAAGCATTACCTTCCAACCCAGCTCCCTTTCCCCTGCCCCATTTGCCCTCACTTCTCAGTCCACAGCAGAGAAATCAGGGGCAAGGTCACGCCTCTCTCAGTGCTCTGCTGTCGGAGCTGGGAGGAACTGCAGAGACCATGGAGTTTGAGTCCCGTGAGGGAGTGTGGCCTGCTCCAGCCACATGGAAATTAGACCAGGCCTCGCAGCTTCTGCGCGGGAGTGGGGGAAGTTAGCTTTGTCTTCTGACAGGACACAAATGCCCTGGGTGAAGTGGCAGGTCAGGACAAGAGGAGGTCCACTGGCCACGCCGTCCCCCTAGCCTCTGCAAAGCTGGAACAGGACTGGCCAGGGGCCAGGAGCTCATTGTGTGGGGATGGAATGAAATGTTTCCAAAGGAACTGGCTCATTGTTTCAGATGCTAAATATTTATTTGATCAAACCAGACTTCAGCTGAAGAAGCCAAAAAGTCTGGATTTTAAATCCCACCAACCCAGCCTGGAGGGAGCAGGCAGTGGGGTTGGGGAGGTGAGAGGCGTGCCCGGTCAGAAACCGGTGGCAAAGATGTCACCGCAGGACACGCTCTGCATGTCCCCCGGGGAGACAGCCCTGGGGAGGGTTGGGCTCCTGCCACTGCAAGAGCAGACCCAGGTGCTTCCAGTTTCCCAGATGTTCTTGCTGAAAGGTCCACCAAATGCCACGGGTTCAGTCACATGGGAGGACACTTTGTACTGTTACTTAGAATGACACATTTAAGTGAAATAAAATAGTATTCATGCCCATCTGCCTGCACTTCCCTCGTTTTCCCTGGGCCCCTAATGTTCTCTTCAGCGACTTCTTCAGCCCCGGGGCCTCAGTGCACAGATCATTGCGTCAACCAGGTGGTCCTTGTGAGTAGGCTCCTTTAAGTAACCCACATGCTGTAAGGCACGGGTTAGAACTTATGCAGTGACTGGCCCAGAATGTGATTCAGCAACCGTTACCTTTGAGACTATCGGAACGTATCTGGCTTTGCAGGGCTCAGTGGCTTTGCTCGTGCTTCCACCCAGATGTGGGAGGCACTCCATCCGCTTGGTTGTTCCCCACAGGCCTGTGCATCTGAAGGTTCTCTAAGTCCCATGTCTGGTCTGGGTCATCTGCTCGCCACTTGTAATATGCTCATTCAAGACAATATCTGAATTATTTTTTAAATAAACTAAACTTCACGAGATGTTGAATATTTCAGAGATTAGCCAGCACGCGCGTTTTCTTGTTACTAATTTGACATTTCCTTATTGCTTTATGCTCAGGGCCATGTGTTTGCACTATTACCACATACATGGTAAAAACGAAAACAAACAAAATAAAAAATTAAAGGACTAAAGAAAAATAGTCATCGAGTTAATTGGACGTGAATTATTCTGTATTTCTACTATAGGAGAGCAGGGTGTATTTCTGGCTATGAATTATATGCTACTAAAGGTTGGGCGAAGTAGTTTTGCTGTGTATCTTCGCTCTTAAGAACATGCGATTTCAATTTAGGAAACCCAGTTTCAGCCCCCAGAGCTGAAGTTAGCAGGAGAGGTGAGTGAGGAAGCAGGTTCACGTACAGTCACCGCAGGTAGGTTCAGACAGCCCTTCCCTTCCGTGCGCACCGCCCGCACAGTCCAATGGCCTGCTCCCCTTGAGAGCAGACTCCAAGGTTTCCAGTGCCTGCTGTGAATGAGACTTTGGGTGGGCAAAGCAGTGGAGGGTGAAGAGCTCCATTGCCCAGGGGGGCCCGCGTCCACGCCGAGAAAGAGGCGACGTCCAGAGAGAAGTGGACAAGACCAGAGAAGGCGAATGGCACCCACTCGCATGCGCCACACAGAGCAGGCCTTCCCTCCAGCGCCGCTGAATCGCCGTGGGCCCATGGGAGCAGGGCGGGGGGACACTTCTGTGTGCTTATGAGATGTTCGCCCATCCCAGTAACGCGAAGAACACTCTTTCTAACCCTGCCGGTCTTATCGTTTAATTTTATTTTTTAAATTGTGTCCTGTTCATTCTAATTTTTCCCTGTAACTTCTTTAGCCTTGTTTTCTCCTATTTGCTGTTATTCTGCTGAGACCAGTGCCCTAATGCGGTAGTTTCGGGCTGTTTATAGTAATCCTTCCTTAAAATGAAACCTACAGAGCGGCTCGATGAAATTATAAAAGGGAATTCCCTTTTTATTTAAGTGAGCTGGGGGACTTGGTGGCCTGGTGGCTTAGGATAGAGGTTTACATTCCTGGAGTAGAGTTTTACATTTCTTTAGTTGTCGGAGGGACATCAGGACCTGCAGTCAGAGTCCTCTGGAGGTTAGCATCGCGCTTGCTTTGCCAAGCACCCTTTCAGCATCTTGCTCTTATTCAGGCATCAACTAAATGTTTCTTGCTCTTTTACTTGGTATAAAGCACTGTCAGATGCTGGTGATGTAGAAATGAGTAATATAGACATGGCCCCTGTTCTCTTGCTGAGGAAGGGGTTTTAGACCTTCAGGAGCCAAGTCTGTCCCAGGGCATGGGCTACTTTACATGTTCCGGTGACTGGTCACTCCTCTCCCTGCCACAGTGCTCCCTGGGTGGATGTGTCTTACCCAGTCTAGGCAGCCTCTTCATGCAGAGCATTCCCGGCAGGAAGCCACGAGAAGCCCAGCGTGCCAAGGAAGCCCTGCTGTGATTCTGAAACTGTCTGGGAATCAGGGACTGGAAACAATCCATGAGGATGAAGGTAAATAGGGAAGCTAGGCAGAAGGCTAAAGTTCTTTGCAATGTAATAACTTTTTGTTTTATTTTGGACTGACCACCCCTCCTCACTGAGCATATTCTTTTAACTAGGAGTTGAAGGGTAAAAACCCAGCTTATTAATGTAGATTTCCCTACATGTAAAACAATAGCACACAAATCTTCAAGCGTGCCTCTCATTTTACTAAGTGTATTCTTGGAAACAGCATCAGAAAGCAGAGAGGGGAAAAACTGGTCTTTTTTTCTCTCTCTCTCAAGTTGCTGAGTAGCTTGCAGTTAATGGCTTTTGCCACTAGAGGGTAATCAAAATTGGAAAAGTATTGCTGAGAAAGTCAATATTGAGGAAGTAGCAACTGGTTATTATGTTTGATTGATCCAGGACCAGAAAGAGCAGACGAAGCCCTAAAATACTTTAGGCTGAGATAAGTGAGCAAATTCGTAATATTCAAAGAGAAGGAATTTTGGAATCACCCTCATTTCCAGCATTGTACATTGTTTATGAACAAAATCTTGAAGTCAAGCAGGAAAAAAAATGGACAGTCAGGGGCAGAGCTGTGCTTCTCTTTTAAAAATAGATACATGGAAGCATGTGTTTGTGTCTACTGGGTGTTTTTGTTTTACTTCTAAAATGAGAACAGCTGAAATAATTTCTGAATTGTGATGGACTTTTGAGCACAGACGGCCCTCAAACCCCACCTGATGAGGATGGAGCTCATCTTTGGGAAAAGCTCTCTGGTGCTCTGTGAAGCAGCCCATCGTTCGTTTTCCCCTGCGTGTGGAAATGGAAGTCCAGCTTACTCCCAGGACAGAGATCTCTGCAACTGTGACCATCGTGAGAGGGGAAGGAAAGGATTTGCAGGCTACTGCCAGACAATGCCTCATCTCTGTTCTTTCTGCTGCAATAATCCTTACTAGCTAGTGACTCCTCTTTTGCCTGAGTTGGAGTAGCATTCTCTCACACTCATTGAATATATGCATTATTAAATAACTTGGGAAGAGGGTAGAGGTTTCATTTCTGAGCCCCTCTGAGTTCCTCTCTGAGCCCCAGGTGTTGTAGACTATAATGAGGTTTTAATCTTCAAATCCTTCATTTGTTCACTTTTGCTATATATAAGAATGGTGAACTGCCTGTAAAATATGGACTTGTTTCTTTGACACCCAGAAATCATGTAAATATATTTACAAATGAAGTTCACATACATTTCAGTTAATGATGTGTTTCTTCATACTGACTAATTGGCAACCCCAAATTAATGAGATTTCCTTGCACGGATGGTTTCTTTTATATATTAAAAAAAAATGGCATTGGGTGACAATGGAAAGAACAGTCTTGGCAACAAAGGCTTGAACCATAGCCCAAGGGATTTAGATTATCATCAGCAGCCTGCTCCAGCAGCAACGTCTTACTGAATAGTATCTCCTTTCTAGATTAGATAGAAAGAAGAATTAGGGAGATACAAGGAAACAGTTTCTAACACTGGTTACACTCTGATCTAGGTGACAGTACAAACTGTGGGAATTGGAAAGTGCCTTATTGGTCGAAACCTTGCAACATGATAAATTACTACAGGAGGCAGAGTTAAGAGTTACAGAATTTTTTCTGATTCTCTTGGGCTTTCTCTTTGGGCTCCTTAGTATTGCAGATTTTGCTACTTTACGCTTACTGGTCTCTCTTTGCTTGTCTAAGTCCCTGGTCTGTGATGTGTGGAATGTGTCTCCCTTTGCCTGTGATTGAGGGGGGGAGGAAGAAGGAGGGGGCGCTCTTGTTGCTGACAGTGAGCTTGAGCTTTCTACAGATGTTGCTCTTCATTTTTAACCGGAATATGGAGGAGAAAGTGTTGACTCTCTAACTTGCAAGACCATGCTCTTAAATTCTTTGACCCTTGCACATTCTTGACTTTTTGAAACATTTTATTTAAATTCTTCCCGATTTCAGAGCTAGGATCGTAGAGTGGATGGTAATAATTCTCGAAGCTTCTTTTATTCAGACTGGTAAAGGAATGGGGGTTGATGTAATTCCTAGTTTATTGAAGCCGAAAAGCCAACATAAGGAAAGAGAAAACGGAGAGGCAACTGTTTAAAACCTTGAAAGAATGCTGTTTTATCTAGTATCCGAAGGGCAGGGAATGTGTCTATGGGTGAACTAACTCCTCCAAAAACCTCATTGAGAAACAGTGTTTGGGGTTTGTCACGGCTGCTCACGGACTCTCGAAACAGTCTATTTCCCAATGAGTGAAAGTAGACATCCCTTCACGTCCAGACTTTCTCTGACTCCTCCAAGGGACCTTCCGTCTTACCCTTGGTCCACTTAAGCTTCACAGCCCCAAGAAGAACACAGCCATTTTGGTAAATGATCGGCTGGGCTTCCCATCTGAATGGCCAAATGTTACTTGTGTGTGAGAACCACAGTTCAGATAAGATCTGCTGTGACTACTTTTCAGATTGTAGCCAAAACTCTTTTACTTCCTATTCTAGAATCAGATACTTCTGACAGGTCCTTATATTAATGCTGAAGATAGGATGTCACAAGAGGTCAGAAATGTATGGGGAGGAAAAAGAAAATTTAAATATTTTCCAGTTGGAAAACTATCCCGAAATATCTTTATTCTATTTTTGAGCCATAAATAAATGATCACAGGTGCTTTGAGTCATGTTGCTGATTCCAGGAAAGTGTTTGCGCAAGTTTAGAAAATAGAGCAGACCAGTTGATTCATGCTGAAACTGATGGCGTTGTCTCCTGAAGCCAAGGCACCCCAGCCCTATGCATGTGGGGCTTGTGCAATGGAGGCTGCTCTTAACTTGTCTTAACTGTCTCTTCTGAGACTGCATCGCTGCCTTTCTCCACCCACCCCCTCGCATCTGCAAAGATCCAGGGACAGCAGCCCCCCAGAGAGTGCTATTTCACAGACATTCTGAAGGTCTGGATGCTGATATCGCAACAGCCATGCTAACTTGTCATTGCCCTTGAGAAAATGTAGGAGTAGCAGGCTATGCCCTTGAGGAAGGACATGGAAGTGGGAAGGGGCGTCAGGGTTCTGCAGGGCGCGGGGGCAGGGGGTGAGATAACCCTGTACAATCGATACTGGGTGAAGGGAAAGCATTCATAAGCTTCTCTTCCTGTGTTTTGTTGTTTCCCCTCTGTTACCACAGCACGCCCATTTGAGTGCCGGCTTGGCTAAAGTCACCCCAAAAGAAATGTTGAAGTAATAAGCATCACCTGCCTTTATTTAGATCTTGCCTTCCTTCCCTCCTTTCTTTGCCCCCAAATTATGAATGGAACTAGATAAGCAGAGGTCGAATTAGGGCTAAGGGGGTAGGTTGCATCTTGATTCTCCCAGTCTCTGGGAGAAGGGGTAGGGAACCATCTACTCCAGTTAAAACTCCTAGACTTCTATTCATTTAACAACTTTATATTACCTAGTACATTTTGTCCAAGTAAATTGTGAAAATAAGTTATTTCTAGTGCTTGGGGCATAGTCTGTGAACTGGTCTGTTTCTGTCTCTCGTAAATTTTCCATTCGGCTGATCGGAGCAGGGCAGAAGTCTTGCTGTGCTGTCAGGGTTCAGGACACCGTTGTCACTGGCTGACCCGGGGCTGCAAGTACGTGGGAACGCTGTCCAGGGCTTCTCAGAGAGGAGGAGGAGGAGAGGAGGGAGCTCTGTGGTGAGGTCTGCCTTTAGGTTGGTGGGGAGCTCTTGCTGATGACTCTTTTGTCAGTGCCTCTGTTTTAACCAAGTTGGCAGAGTTTTATTTAACCCAAACACAGATACACAGCAAAAGAAAACTTATTTGGGCAATTAGAATTGGTGGTAAATCTGAATTATATGGAATGCGTTCAAAAAAGTGACATCATATTACTTTTGTGCGTGAACAGGAAACACATTGCTGCCAGGTAGAAGTTCTCAGAACCTTCCATTCTAAAAAGATAAGGGTAATTTTAATTAGCACATTTGCTAATCAGATGAGTGTTGTCAATGTGCTTAACAGTTTGTGTTCTTAAATGTGTTACAAATTTTCATGCATATGAATTGGCTATTAAGTGGCCAAGCAATGCATTTCTTTAGAAAAATAAATTCTCAGTTTGCTCCTGTTTAAGATATCACAATATCCTACTTGAACAGATGCCAGATGGATGAAGTGCACTACGGTAGGTCCATGTCCATGAAAATAATTTGGTTCAAACAGTTTGGTTTCAAGAGAAGAGAATGGTACTGAAGCAGTGGTTTAGACTCCCGAGCCAGAGCAGAGAGGCAGAGGTGAGGGGTACCTGTCAGCCCAAGGCAGTGGGCTTTGTGCCCGTGCTAGACTCTTTTGCACGATAAGTGCATATTCAGATTCAGGCCCAGACTACATGGTACAAAATGAAACACCAAGTATAATTTCAAGGATAGACGTGTCTCGGAGTTCTGAGAGGAAGACAGAGAATGAGCAGTTTACATGTCGGAGGCAACACTTGGGGCTTGCAGCTAGCAGAAGATCAACAGGTATCTGCCAAAGATTGTTGGCACTTGCAAAATTAATGTGCTAACCTTCCAGTTAGTGTAGCAGAGTCTGGGAGCCCAAAGTTGCGGATTGCTGATTCTTATGAAACCAATGCGCTTCGTAATAGTTACTTCGCTTGCCTCCTACTTGGCAGACCAAGAATCTGACACAAAGTAGAATAACAGTAAAAGTCATATAAGTCTGGAAATGTATTCCTTTTCCAGGCATTTGTTTAGAATTTCCTGGCACTGGATTGTTTGTGGGTCAGTATTGCAAAAGAATACACATTTTTAACATAATACTGTGGTTGAAAGCAGTTTGTCACCAACTCACTGATTATTTTACTAATTAGGGATTAGTCAGAAGACGATTAGAATATCTTTGTTTTCATTGTCCTTGAGAAACACTGGTTGTTTGCCTGCACTTTACATCATTGGTGGGTAGATCCCTCTGTGGAATTCTTAAAAGAAGGGTTATGACTGTGTGTAGACCTTAGCTGGTGTGTATCCAGGATGAAGAGAAGTTATCTATTCAGGCGAGCTGCTTAAGTAATCAGCCATCTAATTTATGCACATGCCTACTTCATTCGGTTCAGAAAAGGGATGCAGAAGGAGACCTCAGGGGCTGCTCTGGAACCCGAGACCATAAAGTTGTGTTGAACTGGGTTGTCTAAAGTAATGGTGCTCACCCACCTTGGTAATTCAAACAATCTTAGCTAAGCAAACCCAAAATTATGTTAACTATATTGATGGGTAAATCTAATTAGTCATTATTTATTTTTATTTTTTAAAGATTTTATTTATTTATTTTTAGAGAGGGGGAGGGGAGGGAGAAAGAGAGGGAGAGAAACATCAATGTGTGGTTGCCTCTCGCATGCCCCCTACTGGGGATCTGGCCTGCAACCCAGGCATGTGCCCTGACTGGGAATCAAACTGGAGGCTCTTTGGTTCTCAGGCTGGCACTCAATCCACTGAACCACGCCAGCCAGGGCCAGTCATTATTTATTGAATGACTATTACATATATGCAACATATAATTCCTGCTCTCAAGGACTGAGAAGAGTTCAATTGAAGAAGTAGGGCAGAAAAATAACACTGAGTGAAATAACCCTCTGTGCCTGAACAATGGTGTAAGGTTATAATGTATAGGATATGATTAATCATCACGTGGGTGGTTGAAGTACTACAATGAGTTCACAAGAAGAAGAGTTGTCTGTATGCTGTCTTCATTGGAAAAGGCGTCACCAAAGAGGAGAATGGGAAGAGGAAGTGTTCGATGTGTGGAGAGGAGGGACTTGGAGCAGAGTTGCATGGGTGGGTCAGGAAGGGCCAAGAACAAGGGGTGGCTGCGCTATGAGAAGAAAGACTGAGTGAGGCTCTACCTGGACTACTCAAAGTCTGGGCCTCGGACTAGCAACGTTTTACCACCTGAGAGCTCATTAGAAATGTGGAATCTCAGGTCCCAACCTGGACCTCCAGACTCAGAATTTTGGGGGGTGGGGTCCAGGAATCAGTGTGTGTGTGTGTGTGTGTGTGTGTGTGTGTGTGTAAGTGTCCAGTGGATTCTTTATGTGTGCTAAATTGTGAAAAGCACGACTACTGATAATTTGGGCTCTGTTCCAAATGACAACGAAGACCTGTTGAAGGCTCTTGTGTGAAGATGTGGCATGTTCTTTAGTGAGCTGACAATCCAGGGCATTTGGGAAAATGGCTTTTACACAGAAGCCTCTTCAGTATTCTCACTCACTGTGCTCACCATCTGCAAGATGAACTCCGTCCAAATTGCCAATCGCCTAAGTGTTGAAGCTGAAGTCATATAACTGTTCTTTGAGGTGGTGTCTTCAGGCTGGGGGTAGGTCTTCTCTGAGCTATGGTATAGTATGCGTCTGTGGTGTATCTTTGTAAGCAGGGATTTTTTAAAGTGTGTGCTTTGCAAAAAGCATTTAAATCAGCAGCAATAACAAACATACCTATATGATTAATGCTTTATAGTTTAAAACGTACTCATTCATGTATTTTTCTGACCATTTAAAAAATCAGTTCCCACCTGATTTGAATCAGTTCATTTATCCGGAATTTATCAGGAAATTCAGATTTCTACATTATTTTCAATGGGAAAAATTTTCCAAGCTAGATCATTATATGATCATATGTACCAATAGAATTATCATTAAGATAAAATTGGCTCACATTTTTAAGTCTTGGTAAAAATAATTTTAAATATTATTTCAGTTTTATTTGGTGACTTCGGTATTGTTAGCCTTCAGGGCTATAAGAAGTAAGGACCGCTATTCCTATTTTAAATAGCCCCAAATTAGCAATTTTGGGGTCAATTCTAGCAATCACGTAGGCCTTTATTTCCCGCCTGACTGCTCCAATAAGCAAGAAAGAATGGAGTTTCCTTCAGGTTAAAATGCTAACCTTACTTTCGCCCGCAGTGTCACAGAGCTGTCCTTGGCCCGTGGACTTGAGCGTGGTGCTAGCCTCTGTTAGTGTGTGGGTCACGGGGTTCTGGGCATTGGTGGCCCCTCCCCACTTAGAGGACTTCTTCCCCTGATGGTCACAGGGGTAATTTAGATGTTGGAGTTTGCCAGAAAGTAGACCGTGTAAAAGAAGGAAGTTGTATTCACCTAGACTCCAAGTTGACCCTAGAGACGACAAGGGTCCTGGGGAGAAGAGGGGCATCTCTACCATGCCCCTTTAAAAAGCAGCTGAGTTTTTGTCCTAGAGATTCAGAACCACATTTAAAAATACAGCCTGAGCAAAGGCTTAAGGTGCAGACCTGAACACTCAGTCTTGAACCTTAGCCCCAAGCACCTTTACTTTTGGTGCATGAAATATGCGCTCTATTGTCAGCTCTGTTGAATGAGGCTAAGGGTGGCTCTTGTCGCAATGGAAAGAAGCCTGGCTTTGGGACAATGGGCCGGGGTTCAAAGTCTGTCTGTATTACTCAGCAGCCCTGTGGCCTTGGGCAAGTCAGCTACCACCTCTGAGCCCCTGTTTTACTCTGGAAAATGCAGGTATTAACGCCTGCTTTCGAGATTCTTGCACCAGTGGAAAGGTAGCTCATAATTCAGCTCATAATTCACATGGGGTAGGTTCTGGACAAATGATTGCCATTATTAATCTCTCCTTGTTCATTGTCTCCCATTAGCCTTAGATTATACTTTTCTAAGCGGCGGGGTGGGGGGGTGGGGGGTGGGGAGGGGGATGGAAGGCCAAGATGGAGATGGTTTGCTTCAAACAGTGAGGTCTCCTCATCGTTGCCTGGGAACACCAGATGCGTCCCTCTGTGTGTGCCTGCGGGGTTTCCTGCTCCTGGAAGGCTCAGACCTGGCTCATGTCGATGCTTCCCCCCCTCCCCCGAAGTCCCAGCTCTTCCATGGACTTTCCTTCATTATTTCTTCATCACAAATCTACTATAATAAAATACCATCCTGTGGTGGTAACTCATATTTCACTGGAAGTTCTCGTTCCTCCCACTAGATTGTAGCCTTTTGCAGGCTCCCTATAAATACAAACTGACTGACTGAATGGACATTTGCCCATCACTACACCATATGCAGCCCCCAAATACAGGCTTGTGAATGAAAAACTAGAATTAACATTTTCCTGAGCAGTTTTCTTTCTTTTTGTCAGGCACCTAAAGGAAGGATAATCTATTTTAATTCTCTGTAAAGTAGCTACTCTTGAATGTTAATTTTATAGCTGGGGAAACCAACACCTTTGTTGGGCCAAGTTCACAAAGCCTGTAAGTACGACAGCTGAGCCAGGATTCACAGGGCCAACAGGGGGCGGTGCCTGAGTTTGGACCGTGTGGGGAGGACGTGCGTGGAGAACGCTGTCAGAGCGTTCAGAAGACACCCACGGCGGAGTATCACCAACAGGACTGAGCACTGTCCAGGCATGAACTCTTTCAGCTGAGGCCCTCAAGCTCCCAAGTCTTTTTCTCATTCGTGGCATTAACAAGTCTGTTCAGATCATGGATTTCCACATTTAGAGAAGCCAGCTGCCTATCCCAGTTGCCGAGCCCTTGGTCTCTGTCCCAAGGTGACTGGCTCCTGACACTGCCACTGGCTTTGGCTCCCTCACCGCCTTTCCAGGTTGTTAAGAACAAAAGGTTTGTGGACAGATTAAACACAGGCTGTTTCGGCTCTGCTGCTGCAGGCCCCTTTGCCTGCTCAGTGCGGACTACAGGGTGTTGACTGGAGTCTGTGCTCATAGATTTTCATAAAACAACCCACCCGGAATCGAGCACCTTCTTACACCAGCACGGTTGTGATTAAGCACTTCATCAGAGAGGACCCAGTGCTGTTACACCAAATATTTATAAGTTTACCTCAGCACTCTGCCTAGGGTTCAGAGTCAGCCTGGGCAGAAGTATGGAGATCAAAGAATTTAATAACTAAAAAACTTCCTTTCATGCTCAACCTGTCATCAAATGAAAGTCTTAGTGAAGCGGTATGGAAATCCTCTTCAACGTGCCCGCAGCCACCAGCCACACCACTTAAGGTTTAAAACAACGTGATCAAGTGTTCAGAATCCACAGGATTGAGTTGTGTCTGAACGTCAGTGTATGCTTTCCAAGTTGCCAGTTTCCCCCAGGGTAGCACATTTTCGTTTTGGCTCTGTTACAGGAGTCAGAACAGGAAAGGGGATTGAGCGCAGTGGTGATGTCAGCCACGCTTTCTTGCCATCACGGAGAGGTTTGTTTGGCTCAGGGCAGCCATGCGTATGAATCCAACAATGACTCTATAGGACTAAAAGTCAAGCCCAGTGTGACTGATAGAAAGAAAAAGATAAGAAATGCAATTACGAAAGCATAGCTCTTTAGCCACCGTTGGAATTTCAGGCCCTTGATTGGATTGTGTACGGCCTCAGAGTTGCAGAAACACGGTAAGCCCAGTATCAGAGACACAGTAAGTGCTGTGCTATGGCGTCATTGGAATGGCTTGGATGGGCCTGGCACGGTGTTAAGCGTTGTGGGGACACAGCCAGGAGCAGGAGACATGGCCCTGGTCGCTCCAGGAGATGCTTCCTGTTGTACCAAGGAAATGTAATGGAGAGGGAGGGTTGCTTGTTCTTTTTCAAAAATAAGATATTAAGACAGTGGAAATAGGGAAGAGATGGAGTAACTTCAGGCTACCTTTTTCCGATCTATCTTGAACTCTGCTTCTAGAAAAGTTTCTCTTTTCTATTTTTTAGTCCTCCTCACCCAGGGATGTATTTACTGATTTCAGAGAGTTGGGGGAGAGAGAGAGAAAGAGAGAGAAACATCTATTGGTTGCCTCCTGTACATGCCCTGACTGAGGATCAAACCCGCAACCTGGGTATGTGCCCTGGGCAGGAATCGAACCCACACCCTTTTCGTCTATAGGACGATGCTCCAACCAACTGAGCCACCCAGCTAGGGCTAGAATAGCTTTTATTTTATTTTTTTTAACATCAGCTCTCATGATGCCATTTTACAACTCAAAAGATTTCTAGAGTTCTTTACTTTCCACCTGTGTTTTCAGAACCGTGTCCCCCCACCCCGGCCCCACCACTACCCAGTCTGTCTCCGTCCTGCTGTATCCAGAGCAGATGAGCTGTTGTCTAGACAGCGCGTTTTCTCACGGGCTCACCCCAGCCCCGCTCATCCCGTACACAACGTTCACTTTGCTTACTGCTGCCCCGCAAGGCTGTGCCTCTAACTTGCTCGGCCTCCCCCTCCTCCCTTCTCCCTCCTCCCAGTGTCCAAGACCTTATTCAAGTGGCCTTTCCTCTAATTCAGACTTGTCTCACCAAATTGCTATAGCAATGACCAGTTCCATCAGTACCACTGGTATTATGAAAAATGAAGTATAGAAAGGGTTTACATATGACTGTCCATTATAATGGCCTCCTGTAAGTGGTACAGCCTGAATGATGGGCAGTTACTTTCTGGTGGGGCTAAGAAAATGTGACCCAGATACAGGGGTGTCACAAGCCAATTTGATACAAGAGAGCTATCATCTAATTTGGGAGCATTTTGCCTTGCTGTCTGTGGTTTCCTGTCCTTAGTTCCTAGCTCCTGGACACCAAAGCCGTGGCTTATGTCATATTCCAGACCCTCCAAGAACCTACCCTGGGCTTGGGTACCCAGGAAAGACATGTTGTGTGGATGGGTGAAATGATGTAGACACACGGTGGGAGAGGAGATGTGACAGAGGGTAGAGCGAGGACCTTCAGACAGCACGTTGCAGAAATGGTTCATCACGTCACGGGCACATCAAAGGCGACCTGTTCCAAGTCCAGTCTTTTGTTGGGCGCTCATGTGAAATGGATTCAGAAGTGATAGGATCTTTGCACATATAAACAGCTGACAAGTGATGAAGAGCGTGTGTCCAAACAAACCCACTGGCAGGACATGCAGTGCTGTGGAGAGGAAGCCCCCGGCTATCCGTCACACCTCGAAGGATGAGCAGGGCGGGTCTAGTTTTCCCTTCAAAGGCAGGAAAGGTTAGCGCTCTGGGAAAATGGGGCGCAGCGCGGATTTCTAATAGATGGCGTGGCCCTTCCAGCTTGTAGGTTGTTATTAACTATTCTTACCCTAAATGGCCGTGACATACAATCTCTTTCCTAATTTTATTATATTACTTGGTATCACAAGATCGTAACTGTTTAGACATTCAGGTAAGATTAAGGGAGGAGAAGGTGGAATAAGGCTCTTAAAATCTTTGATTACCTCAGAAAACGTATTTGCTTACTTTACCAGGAAGCTAGTGTTTTCTTTTGTTTTCTCCCCATGCCAAGAGGGGATTAACGAGTAGCTGCTGGGTTTGCCAGCTTTCATTGGATTTCAGTTTATGTAATTAGGCAGTTCCCAGAGTGATGGGAGGTTCTCACTCTTTATCAAAACATGCTTCTCAGATGTGTTAGGTGTGGAGGTCAGAAACAATGCGGACTCACTGAATGGAGGGAGGGGAAGTGAAAAACTTATCTTGCCTTAAAACATTCCTATGTAGAAAGGGTCAACTGAGCTTGGGGGCCACGCACACTGAGCTCTGTTGAGTAGAAAGCAGGTTAGAACTAAGGTTCAAAATTGCCCCAAGTTAGAATAACTCCAAATGAGGCCAGCAATAGAAAGAACGTGGGGAAAGCAAATATTGTTTGCTGTTGAATTTCCAGCATCCGGAGCCTTGTCCATGGTGAGTGTTCGATCCCTCACACATTTGACAAAGATGTACTAGGAGCCCACGGTGTGCCGGGCTCAGTTCTAGTTGCCAAGGATACGGTAAGGGTCTACACCGGCAAAAATCCCTTCTTCCTGTTGCTCGCAGGGAGGGAGAGTTGGATGAGCCGATTTTGATGCAGTGCCCCCCTAGGCAGAGTTCAGAGCCAGTGGTGACGGAGGAAGAATAAGATGTGTTCCTCAAGGAACTGAGCATATCTCATGGGGAAGTGAAGGTATCTGGGCACAAAGCAAAAGAGCTTTCGAAGCTGTAACAGAGCAGTAGGGGCTGAGAGAGACGGATTCCAGGCGGGCAGAATGGTCAGAGTGGGCACCGGCTCCAGACTCGTCTTCAAGCCCTTACACAGTGAGAACTGGCAGATAAAAACATCAGTGTTCCCTTTGGTTCCCTTTCCCTCTCACAGTCCCCAAACCTTATTTGTTCTTCTACCCACACAGTGCTTGTTTTTAAAGGAAATTGCAGCAGTTTTTCTTTGGGGTTAGGCTAATTCCCTTTAAAAAAAAAAAAGAATTTTCCACAGTTCCTGTCTTCATTTAGTATACAGACTAGTGGGGGAGAAATACATACATCAATGAAGCAAATAAAACTGTCACTGTTCTGAACGCTACAGTGGAGAACATAGCACATATTGGGGGGACCTGACCTTTCAGAGAAGTCAGGGACAGCTTCCTAGAAGAAAAGATGGCTGCACTTAAAGCTGGAGGATGTGGAGGAATTAACAAGGTGCAGGGAGAGGGGGAAACATTCCAAGCAGAGGGAACAGCATGAGCAAAGGCCCTGTGGCAGGAGGTAGTTTGCCGTTGGGGCAGAGAGAACAAGAGACAGCTGGAAGTGAGATGACGCAGGAGGTAGGTAGGGCCAGACCATATGGGCTGTATGGCATAAAACTTCTTCATATGCCATACAGCCCATATGGTTGTATGGCCTTTTTAAAGGCTAAACAGGAAGCCTTTAAAAGAACCAGTAGAATGAGGGTTGCCATCAGAATTTCATTTCATCAGGGTTCTCTGCCTGTAGCGTGATCAGCATGTGGTGGGGGGACTGGAGTCGATGTAGGGAGCAGGAGTACAAGGCACTTGCAAGAATCTAGACAAGAGATGATAATTGCTTGAGCCAGAATGGTGGCCATGAAGGTGGTGGGGATGGACAGAAGTAGACAAATATAACACGTATGAAATAGGAAGTCCGAAGGTACGAAAGGTGAATGCTTGATGATGCACGTACGGGATGAGGGAGAGGGAGGTACGGCGAATGACTTCCCGGTTTCTGGTGTGTACAACTGGCTGAAGGGTGAAGCCTGACCCTGAGACAGGCACCCTGGATGAGGACCAGTTTGCTGAGGGGAAGATTATGAAGTCAGTTTTGAACATGGGGGGCTTGAGTGCCTTTGGGGCACCTAGCGGGAGTTGTCGGAAATGCAGTTGGATAAATGGGTCTGCGGCTTGCAGAAGAGGGCTAGGATGGAGGCAGACATTTGTGAGCCCTCGAGTCAAGGTACATGGAACACTGTGAGTGTGACGGACATCACCCAGCAAGTACAGAGTGAGCAAGGGTGGGGGGGTCTAGAACCAGCTGCGTGGAATTCTAACACGTAGTGGCTGGGGAGGGGAGAAGCCTACAAAAGGAAGCAGAAAAACCCTGCCAGAAACATAGGGAGAAAAAGCAGCCGTCAGCCAAGGGAAGCAAATGTTCATTGGAAGAGATGATGATCAGGGGAAATGCTGCTGGAAGGACGGGAAAAATGAAGACTTGATTATGATAACAGCAGCTACAATACTGTCAGAAACAATAGTAGAGACAATCTTTGCGGAGCACCACTTATGAGTCAGGCATTTTAATGTATAATTTAATCCTCCTAAGAAGTCTTTAAGGCAGGTCTTATTACCATCCTCATTTTTACAGATGAGAAAACTGAGCACAGAGATGTGAACTCATCTGCCCCAGGCCACTCAGCCAGTCACGTGATAAAATCGAGGTGGGAGCACTTTCTCACTCCACAGCCACTATTCCTAAACGCTGTGCATACAGTGTTAGAGGAAAAACAGCAGCAAGGAAGGGTGAGCAGGGAGGGCAGGTGATTTCTTCTTTAAAGATTCGGATTCATTCAAACACAGCCAAGGAAATACTCCATGGTCTCTAAAGCCCAACTCCAAGGTGGTGGCGCTGGAAGGGTGTTGCAGTGGCTATTTCTGATGGAGTGGTTCGGCTAGACGAGGGCAGTGTTGACGACATGACCCAGGGTACGTGCCAGGTGAAGGGCTTTCTGCAAGTGCTCTAGGGTGGTGCTCCTCAAAATTGGGGTCCTAGGACCGCAGCGTCGACATTACTTGGGGACTGTGATGCAGATTCTCAGGCTCCATTCCTGATCTTCTGCATCAGAAGTAGAACCAGCAATCCATCCGTGTTCTAACAAATCTCTGTGTGATTCTGATACACAAGTTTAAGAACCCTTGTTCTTGGGGATCCTTGACAAGAGAAGGGAAAAAAAGGAAAACTCAAATAACTTATAATCCCTATATCTCATAAATGCAAAACACCTTGGAAGAAACCAGATGGAAGAGTCAGCGGTTCTTAGCCCTGGCTGCTCGTGGGATTCACGTGGGGAGCTTCAAAGCACTGGTGCCTGCGTCCTCCCCTCGGAAGTTCTGGTTTCATGGGGCTGGAGCTGTTCTGCGCATTCAGTTTTTGAGATGAGGATTTGAATGGGGAATGGATGAATGAATGTTCGGTAAGGCAGCCTCTGTACTTCTGAGTACAAAATTGTACTCTGGGAGGAAAGTGAGTCGGGTCTTGAAGGGGAAGGGCAGGGCAAATGGAGGAGAAGCTAGACCTTGGGCCCTTTTTGAGTACCAGCAAAGCCTAAAAAATTCTGGAGATTGGAGTGTGAAAGAAGGTAGTCTGAGTTAGTAATAGTTCTTAACAATGGACTTATTTTTCAAAGAGATGCCAATAATAAAGTAGATGCACTATCAATTTCATGAATGAAGGAGTATCATTGTGATTTTTACTCAGTCTTAATGGGAGTGATTCCATGAATTTTGACTGAAAAGGATATGCTAGCATTCTCCTGGGAGACTCGTTTAAGACTCCACCTGTGTGTAAAGAAGGCACTCTGCTCCTCTGGTCTCTCAAGGGTCACCTTCCACCCCAGCTGCCCTGGCCAGGTTACTGGACCTGAGCATTCCCACATCCAGGCATATGTGTGTGTCTGCCCTGCCCCACCTCCTCCTCCTCTCCAGGCCTCGCCCCATCCAAAATCCTGCATGGTCCCCTAGTTCAGAGTACTCCCTTCTTCCAACCCTTTCAGCACCCAGTGTCATTAAGGCATTCGGCTTCTATCTTGTTTCTGTCGTTCCGCCCCCTTTGCATCTCCACCCCGGATGGTAAGTCCCCCAGGGACACTTATGACTTACAGTTTTTACCTCCTGCCTAGCATAGCACCCCACCCCCTACAGGCTTAGAAAATTGTAGTCAAGAAACTGTAAAACTGCACTGCAGGCTATCTTCTTCCCCAGGCCCATGGCTTGTGGAGAAGCAGGCACCACCCCCTGCCCCACCCCCAGGAGCTGAGACTGTGGTCTGGCTTTTCTGAGGGCTGAAGCAGGAACCCAGAGGGAATGTCATCAGAGTGAAGAGGGGCCCTCACAGGAAGGGGCTCTGATGCTCTCTATTCTGTGCTACTTTGTATAGTTTCCACACCTGCTCTGACACATCGCCACACAAATAAAACGTAGAAATCTTTTCTCCCACAGTTCTGGAGACCAGAAATCTGAAACCAGCATTACTGGACCAACACAAGGTGTTAGGTGGCCCATGCTCCCTCCAGGCTTTAGAGGGGTCTTCTCGCCCTTTTCAGCTTCTGGCGGCAGCTGCACTCCTTGGCTTGTGGCGGTATCACTCCAGACTCTGCTTCCTGGTCGCACTGCCTCATCTTCCCTTCTCAAGTTTCCCTCTTCTGAGGACATTTGTAATTGTATGAAGGCCCACCCTGGTGACTCAGGATAACTTCCCACCTCAAGTCCCTAACGTGTCCCTTGCAAAGTCCTTCTTTTTTTGCCATCAAAGGGAATGTTCACCTGTCTAGGGATTGGAACATGGACATCTTTTGGAGAGCCCATTATTCAACCTACCCCACATGGAAAGGTAGCTGGAGCCTCCAGACCTGTCCAAGGCCACGCTGCAAGGCTGTGACAGAAATCAGACAAAAACCCAGGTCTCCTTGATGTTAACTTTGGGCTGCTTCCGCTAGACCGAGCGAATGCCCGTGAAAATAATACAGAGAAAGAGGTTTTACAATAGCACCCCAGGCCCCCACTGGTGCACTGTATTCACTCATCATCTCTCTGGATTGCAGGCATGCTTCCAGGATTCATCTACCTCTCTCCTTCCTCCCCGCCGAGTGCTGGTTCTATCAGGACGGGCTCCCGGGATGCCGGCCAGTGTGGGCAGCCGCAGTGGAAGGAGCTAAATGGCTTTTTCCCCTCTCCTTTCAGGACCGCCTCTTTTTCGTCATGGAGTATGTAAATGGTGGAGACCTCATGTTCCAGATTCAGCGCTCCCGAAAATTCGACGAGCCTCGTTCCCGGTTCTATGCTGCAGAGGTCACGTCCGCCCTCATGTTCCTCCACCAACACGGAGTCATCTACAGGTAGCTCTTCCTTGCTGCCCTCCCTCCTGCAAGTGCGAAGGGGAAGGGCTCTGCAGACACTGGAACTGCTTGGGCTGCTGCCCAACTGGTCTCTTAGTAACCCGCTTTAGATTAGTTGTTTGTTTCAAGTTGCTTACAGAGGACTTTGGGGAGGGGGCAGCTGTTTATCACTGGGAATGTTAATATTTGAATAGCCCCAGGGGACCCACTGCTTGTGCCAGTTTTGATTGAAAGCCCAAGAACGACATTTTAAAGGCCTGGTGCCCAACGACCTTGGGGTGACCTTCATTTCTTTCTCTCCCCACCCTCTTCCTTCAACATCAGGGCATTCTCTTTACTTTTTCCTTCTGTGCCATGAACTTCCTCCCCTTCCCAACCTCTTGCCACTTCCTGAGTTTGTTTGGCTTAGTTGTCTCCAGCAGATAGAATCAGAGAAGGGGGAGTTGCCTGGGGGTCTCAGGGTTTATGGTCCCGGCCGAGGAAAGGAAGGGAACTAGACAATATCCAGAGGAAGTGACTCTTTGCAGATCATCTAGTCCCCTATTACTGCCCTGTCCCTGGTCCAAGAAAACAGGAGACGCAGTGTGCGCATGCGCGCGCACACATATTTTCCAGTAAGGCGGACGGACTATTTACGCAGGCTCTTCTGTGAGGTCAGGAATTCTGGAAGAAGTAAATATTTATAATTAGCAACAGGGCACTAAAAGTTCTAAAGTTATTTCAGTGACTGTCAGACAATTTCTTGGGTTTTGCTTTCCACCCCCTCCCCTGCCTTTTCTTTTCTTCCTTTCCTTTTTTTTTTTTTTTGTAATTTGGTGGAAGAAGGGTTCATCCCAGAACTTGGTTCATCCCAGAACTTAGTCACTCACAGGAACCTCGCTGGTCAGTGAAGTTCCCACTCCTGTGAGCAACTAATGTTCTTAAAGGGTTTCCAACCAACCCCTACCCCAGGCTTTGCTTCCTAATGACATTTCTTAGCTTCCCAAAGGATGTGCCTCTCTGCTAAGAGAGTCAGTGGTTCCCTGTGGGCTGCATAATAAAGCCCGTACTTTCTAGCCTGCTGTTCATGGCCCCCACACTGTGAGTTCATGTACTTGTTTCCTGTTGACGCAGGACAAGTTACCACAGACTTGGTGGCTTAAAACACCACCTATTTATTACCTCACAGCTTCCATGGGTCCGCAGTCCAGGCCTGGTGTACCTGGGCCTCTGCTCAGGGTCCCTCTACTGTGATGGATTTGTCAGCCAGGCTGCATTCTTGTCTGAAGTTCGGGGTCCTCTTCCAGGCTCAAGTGGTTATGGGCAGAAATCACTTCCTTGCAGCTGTAGAATTCATGGGGCTTGCTCCTTCAAGGCTAACAGGAGAGAAAGGCTTTTACACTTTGAGTCTCTAAGTAAAACCTGGACTCTCCTTTGAAAGAATTAATCGTTCAGATCAGGCCTACTCAGGGTAATCTCCTTTTCATTTCTCAAAGTCAAATGATTGGGGACCATAGTTATATCTGCAAAATCCCTTTGCCTTTGCACTATAATATTACATAGTCATGAGAGCAATGTCCCATCACTTCTTCCATATTCTTCTGGTTAGAGGTAAGTCACATCTCCACCAAAGTCAAGAGGAGGGGATTATGGAATTATGCCAGAGTGTGCATCATCAGACTTCTGTCTGCTACAGCCCAGTATACCTTTCTCTTCTCACTTCCCACAATACCTTGTTTTGAACCCACCAAGGCTCTTAGCTTTCCTCAAACTCACCTGCCAGTGCCCACCTTCCCGTGCCTATGCCCCTCCTCGCTCCCGCCTCTGTCGTGCAGTACTTCCTGCCGTCACAGAGCCTGATCCACCTGCCAGAGTCAGTCTGTCTGTCACCCATGCGTTTATTTGCAGTCTGGGACTGTCGCGGCCACACTTACCACCGTTCACCCTGTGCAGGGGCTAAGCGTCCACATGGATCCTTCACTAGGTTGCAAACTCTCTTAACAGCCATTTTTTTTTCTTTTTCTTTTTTAAACCCCTTAATCTTTTTTTTAACATCCTCATTGCATTTTGTGTGGAATAAGTAGTCAATAAATGAACATCGACGCCCATTAGTTTAAAACCCTAATATTTACCCGCAAAGCAGCTTACAAGCTAGTTAGAGATACAGGTACAAGCTAGTTAAAGATACTGGAGTTAGATGGGTGAAGAGATCACCCATACTCAAGGCACTGCCTTCGTGACATGAAGAATTGTCATTCTTTGAGATGTTAGCCCCATGCCACCCCTATTCAAGTGGGTATAATCATCCACAGCCTAGCCCCCGGAATTCCGAGCCTCTCCTTGAATAATTTGCCCAAGGCCCTCCTTGGTCAGTGACAGACTTACGAAGTGTAACTGACTGATCAACAAACTAATGCTGTACAATACTCCATGATACTTGTTCCCCTGCCTTTTGAAGCCGAAGTCCAAACTCTTTAGCTTGTCATTCCAGGTACTCCAAGACTTGACTTTCCCTTACATTTCTAGTTTTCTTCTCCTTTTCAATTTTCTAAATGAATGTATCCCTGTCACCACACCTGGGAACACTTTGGCTCCAGTGGCTTCTATGAGCCATGCTTTCTCTCTCTCTCCCTCCCCTTCCCACTGCCCTGACTGGTTCCCGGTTCTCCTCAGTCTCTGTTATCACCTGGCCTGGCTCCTCTTCCCTCTAACCCCCATTCTCTAAATGCCAGTTTTCCCCAGGGCCTTCCTCTGGCTTTACTTATTTATTATACCCTGAATACTCTCCCTGAGCCATGTCAACATTGGCTTGCCTTCCAAATGACTCCTGTGTGCCAGCGGCTCCTGCATCACTGTATCCAACCCGCAGTGACCTCCAGAACCCCAAACAAGATCTTTCTCTCAAGCGTCTTTCTTAAGACTTGACCTTCAAGGCCTTTCTCCTTCTTCTCTGATTAGTCTAGTCATTTATAGATTTCACTCATTGCTTCTTGGTTTTCAGCTCTTCTGTCTGCCCATCTCCCCTCTATTGTCACCCAGTAGTCTTTCAGAGTACAGCCTGATTGTTACATGTTTCCCTCCTTCGCATCCTATAACCCTTACAAGGACAGCAATGCCCCCACACTGGCTTTTATAGTTCCCCACACCCTGGCCCTGTGACTGTGGCGCACAGCTCTGCAGTTTGGGCACAGGAGTGAAGGGCACAGGCCGTGAGCAAAAGGTGGGACCCTCTCTGCAGGGGTGGCTGGTGTCTGCTGGAGAAAAAGGTGCTGCTTCTACCCAGAGATGCCTTTTTGTTTTTCTAACAAAGGCACAATATATGCTAGCAGGGCCCTGGTGGCCCCAGTAATCCTTTCATCGTTCCCCTTGCCCATGTACCTAACCAGCTAGATACTCCAGGTTATTTATTTGCCAGTCTCCCCCAGATACCATTCTCTTTCATAGGTTTTGTGATC
Source organism: Desmodus rotundus (assembly GCF_022682495.2). Lineage (NCBI taxonomy): Eukaryota > Metazoa > Chordata > Mammalia > Chiroptera > Phyllostomidae > Desmodus > Desmodus rotundus. The sequence continues at coordinate 124,899,634 of NC_071391.1, forward strand.
CCACTGTCCCAGGACTTCCCTTGGTCCTAATCTGTGTCTTGATCAGTGAGTAGCTCCCAGTTCACATTCACGGTCTGGCTGCCTCAGAGTTCCCGGTTCAAAAAACATGTAGATTCCATGATATGGAGGGAGGAGGACTAGGTAAGGATACAGGCGAGAAAGGAGCTGAGGGTTGCCGGTACTGGGTGATGGGCCATCTGGGCTCACTCTTCTACTTTTGTGTAGGTTTCCAATTTGCCATAATAATGATAATGTTTTAAAAAGAATAGTGATTCCAGGACAACATTCCTGGAGCTTTTGACTCAATAGGTCCATATGGAATTCAGGACTTCGTTTTGTTTGAAGTGCTCCTCAGGTGATTTAGGGACCAGAGGTCTAGAAAAATGCCCTTCCGCCTTCAGGACTATGTCAAGCACCCCTGCCCTGTGAAGCCTTCCCTGACCACCCAGCCTGCCATGGGGCTCACACCTTCCCCAAGTGCCATAATACCTCTGTACCAGGCATCTTGCTGGTGCCCTTGGCTGACCCTGTAATGTTGCTTGAGATACGTGTGTGATTGAGACGCCACACTTGAGCGCTTATCTTGTTGACCTAGGACAGTACCCTGCTTATAGTAGGTGCTCACTAGATACTTGTTATTCTGGTCTGTAAGTCCAGAGCCTTCCAGTCAAGTGGCTTTCCACCTCACAGGCGTGTGCCTCTTGAAAGTCTGTGTTGGAAGCATTCCTAGCACGCAACAGATGGTTTTTTTCCTTTACCTGAAAAGGGCCCCATTTCTTCATATATCTCCTTTTATGGATTAATGAGGACCATGTGGTCTCTGTTTCCCACAATGCCTTGCTTTAAGCTGTCAGCAGAAGGTTATTCGGGCGGCTAGTCTGCAGCTGGCTGGAGCGGCAGTGAGAGCGTGTCCTGTCGGCTCTTCTGAAGCTGGACAGAGGCCGTCGTTTGTGGGATATGGGGCTTTATCTGGAAGAATAGCAAAACCAGTTATTGGAGGAGAACTTCACTGCTCAAGTTGAGACTGGATTTTCCAGCCTTCCTGCTAGAATTTACATACGAACTATTGATTCACTGGCCAGTGTTCAGGACTAAAGGAAGAAGACATTTCTCAGGCCGTTGGCTCACACTTGCAGGAGAGCCCAGGCTGACAGGCATGCCGCCTTTCCTTTCCTCTGGTCCCTCTCTGCACTGCTTTCCCACGCTGGGTAGCAACAGAGCCCAGTCTCTGTGTCCCCTTCCCAGCAATCCTGGCACTTCTCTGTGGAGGAAGGCGTTAGCTCACTGTGTGTCCACTCTTCCTAACTATGGCTTTTAAAGATCTCTTTCCCTCCTTACACAATTGCACACCCTGTGAGAGGTGGTTTCAAAGAGTGGCCCTTCTTTCCAAAGGTGATTCAGGGAACTTTCTCCTCTGCTACAAGCTGCTCGGTGCTTGCACGCGTTTCTCTGAGCTGCTCGGTGGCAGCGGCTGACTCCCCGAGAGCACTCCTCTGTCCATGCGACATGGAAAAGGGAGATTGTGTGATCTGCCTCAGACAGAGGGCAGCCAGGGGCCCTGGGAAGAGAACCAAGGCTTGGCAGACAGCCCAGAAGCCAGGGGCACTGCAGCAGAGTGGGCTGGAGACCGTGGCCTCTGCCACCCTGGCCAAGCGTCTTAGCGTTTTATGCCTCGGTGCCCTCATCTATACAGTGGGGATAGTTGTACCTGTGTCTCGAGGCTGGAGGGGTTCAATGAGCTGACAGATCTAAATAATTTTGAATAGTGCCTGCCATACTAAGTTCCCACTTAGCTAATGTTGTCATATCTTGGATTGATTTTTATTAAGATGTGTTGAAAGAATGTTGGAGGTATTTCTTTCAGCCCAGGCTTCAAAAGGGAATTCTGGAATTGCAGGAAAATGAATTCCTTCCTTCCTCCTTATAAAATTAAACTCCTTTTTAAAAAATTATAAAAGTAGTAGTCATAGGAAAAATAACAATTTCAGCAGCAAAGAAAGGTATAAAGTCAGTTTCCCCTTCACCAACCTCATAGCTCCCTTGGGGAAAAACCATTGAACGGTTTCTAGAAGGTTCAAGAAATCTTGTTGAGCAAGTTAGCAAACCTCCTTGGGACAGGCTTCCATTTGAAGTTCAGACAGCGCCTGCCTTGTCTCCTTCACATGGTGGCTGAGAGGGATGGCTGGACGGCAGACTGTGGAGGTGGAGGTGAAGGCTAAGACCAGGCATTTTATTTATGTAAATTATTATTAATGATTAGCATTTGTCATTTGGAGCCCTAAAAGTTAGTCTTTTTCTAGCAGAGGAGGAAGTTGTAAGTTATAAAGCTATTGTGCTCCTTAAATTCTTCAAGACTTTTGATCTTTTTTTTATTCTTACCCAAAGATATGTTTATTGATTCTTAGGAAAAAAAAAGGGGGGCAGAGAGAGAGAAAAAAAAAAAGAGAGAGAAACATTAATTGGTTGCCTACTGTACATGCCCTGACCAGACTGAGGATTGAACCTGCAACCTGGGTACGTGTCCTGACTGGGGATTAAACCCTCAACCTTTTGGTCTAAGGGACGATGCTCCAACCAATGGAGCCACTGGCCAGGATAAGACTTTCAGTCTTCAGTGAACTGTCATCATCACTCCCCAAGAGTTAGTGTGCCCTAGGAGCCCGTTGTGTGCCTGGTGCCAGAACTGAGTGAGCAGTGGGGAGATCAGAGGAGACAGAGGGTATCTCTGCCTGGGCCGAGTCTAGACCACCCCGCACCCAAGAGGTGCTTAGAAAAGGCTTTTCTTGTTGATGGTGGTGTTTATAAGAAGCCAAGTAAGAATTAAGAGCAGGGAACGAAGATGTAGTCAAACCTCCGAGCACTAAATAAACCCGAGTCTTAAAAGTCTTGTCCTCCTCTCCAGGTCTGGGGACAAAGCCCAAAAGGGAGGGGCTTAGAAGGGATTTCCCTCAAAAAAAGTTGGAGACAGACTGAGGTCTCTAGCTGTACTCTCCAAGCCGGGCCTCCCTGGAAAACGCATGTGAAGTTGTGGCGTAAACTGTGGCCTTGCCTCTCTCCTAGTCAAAGGGAGAGAAGGTGTGAGCCTGCCGTGGTCCCTGGAGCCATCTCCTGCCCTTCGGCACCGTGGGCTTTTCCTGACTTGGTGAAGTCTCTACTGAAATCCTGTGTTAACAGATGGAAGGTCTAATATTTAGAGTCTCATTGTCTCTCGGTACATTTTCAACCTAGTGCTAAAACAAAGCAGGGGAGGAGGAGGAGTTGGGGTGATCCCCTTTTCCTCCCAGTCTTCTAGGACCTCACCCTTAGAAAATCATTTAGGGTGCTCGGGGATCTGTTTCCCCACAGAGCATCATTCTCAGCTGGCGGCATTTCCCCACCCATAGAAAACGCTATTTTACTTTTATTTCATGCACTAACTTTATTTACATCTCCTTACAGTCCCCAGTATCGCATCCGATAAGAATCCTTACCGTCCGCCATCTTCACCAGAAGTAGAAAACGACACTTTAGTACAGTTCCTAAGGACCTAAGGGCTGAGCGTGTAATGGGAGGGCACAGCTACCGCCATGGCAGGGATCTCGACGGCGAGTGTTAGATCAGCGAGGGCCGCGGAGGTGACCTAATCCAACCCCATTTTATAGATCAGACTTGGAAACCAAACCCTGGCCATGACTCACCCCAGTTTACACAATGAGGTGTTATAAAGCTCAGATGTTATTTTAATCTAAGATGTACATATAGATAAAGTCAAACTGTTCGACCAGGTGTTTAAAGAAATAAAAAGCCATTTTCTGCCTGCCCTCCCTGCCCCCTCCAATCTCCCCTTCCACAGAGACAAGCACTTCCAATTCCCCTAGCTAACCCTTGGGCATGAATCTGTGTATTTCTCAATAACGTGCATTTATTATTCCTTTCTTGAAACTTTATTTTAGGCATTATCTAGTGACCTCCCACTACGAAAGTGAGAGTTTAGTTCTCTGCCCCCCCTTCCCATCCTCCCATCCTCTCAATAGAGTTTAGTATAATTTTGGTTAAGGGAACATATTTTGTATACATTATTACGACTATGAAATATTACTTGGAACTAAGCCATGTGGTATGCTTTAATTACTTTTCCTTCCCTGTACAAATTTATTTGTTTTCCCTGCAGATAAGAATTATCTATTGGTTTTCTGTGTAGTCATTATTAATTCAACTCAAACTTTCTACAGATTGTCCACCTCTCCCTTCAGGATGTTTAGGTGCCGTAGCTATTCTGTCAAGTTTATATTCCCGGATAAATTTCCCCCAGAGCCTTCTAACGTGCTCCAGCCTGAATGGTTGTCCTCAGTGCCTGCTGCACAGCCGTCGCCCTGGGGCTGCCTGCGCTCTCGTCCTCGCTCTTCCCTTTGCCACTCTCGTTCATGGGGTCTCCTGGCTTTTTATTCCGCATCTCCTCTTTCTCGATAAACTTCCTCCATGTGGTGAAGCGCCCTCAGCAGTTTTCTGAGAAAGACTATGAGAAGTAAATCTTTGAGATCTTCCTGTTATATATCTAAAATCATCTTTGTCTTATTTTCAAACTTGGTAAACAGTTTGGCTGGTTATAGAATTCTAGATTGAAAACTGTTATTTCTCAAAGTTTACTATTGTTCCCTTGCTTTCTAACTCCTAGTGTTTCTATTAAGAAGTCTAAAACTTTTGATTCTGATCATTTGTAAGAATATATTATAATTTCTGGAAGCTTGTTAATTCCTTAATGACGTGGTATAGGCCTATTTTCATCCATTGCACTGGGCCCTGGATAAGCTGTTTCAATTTAGAAAGTCCTGTCCTTTAGTTCTGGAAAACATTTCTTTAGCAATTCCTTCTCTCTCTTCTCTTTCTGGAACTATCGTTCAGATATTGGATTAGTCAACCTGGGGTTCATAGTAGACTAATCTGGCTGAGCACTTAGCTGGGGAACCTTGTCTATCAATGTATTTGTACCTTTCCTCTGAGAGTGCCCAGGTTACCTTGGGAAGACACTTCCAGAGTCCTGCCTGAAGAGAGAGGGCTTGACAGTCAATATAGCAGGAGTCCAGTGAGGGAAGAGGGTTGGAGAGCCCAGCTCCCAGAGTACAAGCATTCATTTAATTGCCTTGTTTTCAGTTCTGTGCCCTGGTGCCTGTCCTCTCCCCTGTTCTACCCTGGGTCTGGAGAACCTCCGCTTCTCTTCTCCAGATAATTAACTCCTGGGGGCACAGAAGGGGTTGTGCACATTAAAGAAGAAAATCTAGTGTATAATTGTTTTTCACCCAAATACCTTTATTTTGTCTCTCTCCACGTCACCCTTACCTCCACATCACCCTTACCTCCAGAAATTCCTAAACTTTCGTGGGACAGAAAGTGGAAGATTCTGCTTCATAAATTTGATTGTTCTTGACTTCCCCATTGCTGGTTCAGGAACCAGCTCTTTTCTGGGTCTACTAAGTCATTTACCACTTACCCCTTGGCTCTCCAGCTTCCAAATTTCTGTTGCTATGGTTTCTTCTCTTGTTCTCCTCATCTTTGTATATTTAAGCCTTTGTGTCTGATTCTGGGAAGAAAAGAAAAACAGTTGTGGGTACTCAAGTTACCCTCTTTATCCAGAAGTCAATAATAATAATAATAATAATAATAACAACAACAACAACAAAAGTAACCGCCGTTCCCACCTCAGTAGAAGCATCAACCACCACAGGGGCAGCAGGACACTCGTTCAGCCTCTGTCACAAGCCAGACACAGTTCTGAGCACTGTGCGATTGGTGTAGCCATCACCACAACCCTCTATGGTAGGCCCTGCTATGATCCATGGGCTTTCTGATCTTTCCAAAAAGGGAGATCCTGCCCCATCCCACCGATGGCTGCCACGGTCCAGTCACCCTGTCCCTCTGCTGCCAGCTGTGGTTTCACGTGGGAAGCAAAGCTGGATGTTGGAGACAGCACTGTGTTTGGAGTCAGGGAACTGGGGTGGAATCCTGGGTCTGCTTCAACTTTGTTTTTTTTGGGGGGGTGGGGGTGAGGACAAATACACAAACTGTTTGAAATGTAGTTTCCTCATTTTACCATGGGAATTAAAATATGAACTTCCCCGGACTGTTTTGAGAATTACATGAGAAAACATTTGCAGAAGTGCCGGGTACAATCAATTGTGTCTCCTGTAAATTCACACGTTGAAGTCCTAATCCCCATTGCCTTAGAATCTAATGGTATGGGAGACCGGGCCTTTAAAGAGGTAAAAGGTAAAATAAGATCATATGAGTGGGCCCTAACCTAATATGATGGGTGTCCTCGTAAGAAGAGATTGGGGCATAGAAGTGTACAGAGGGGGGATGATACTAAGACACTGGGGAAAGACCCATTGACAAACCAGAAAGGGAGGCCGCAGGAGAAACCAAGCCTGCCAGCTCCATGATCAGGAACTTCTAGTACCCATGAATTTCTCTTGTTTAAGTCATCCAGTCCATGGTGCTTTGTTATGGCAGCAAGCTCATAGAGAGGACCCGGGTTCAAGGCACAGCACAGAACCTCACTGCCGCTTACTGATGGTATAGCCCTGGGCAAATGACTTCCTCTCTCTGAGCCACAGTTTTCCTCATCGGTAAAGCAGAGTGCATAATAGATACTAAATAAAATAAGACTGGCCAGTTTGGGCATAGATTGAAAGATTGAAATAAGCTAGTGGACACAGTAGGGCCCTGGGGAGTTGGCTGGGCCCAGCAAAGCAGAGGAAAGTGTAGACTCACCAGCAGTGATGGCGGCGCGGCAGCGCCCCTATTGGAGGGTAGCAGGGTGGTAGAGACGTGAGGCTGTGTCCCCCGTGCAGGTTAGGGGCCCAGATTTCAGGGCCCGGCAACTTTCCAGAGAAGGGAGCCTCTCCTTAGTGGTGCTGCACTACCGTGAGCACCTGGGGACCTGGGGACAGGGTAAGCCAGTACTCATCAGTGTGCATGGCAGTAAGCAGTGGGCTGGGCCAGCCAGCAGATGTGCTTGCTCTGGAAAGCTGCGACGTCTGGCTCGGTGCCTCAGCCTCCCTGTTGGGCTCCCTTCGCATCTGTCCATCTTGATGAGCAGCCCACCCCCACCACCCAGTCCCTACATAACCTGTTTCAGCAAACAAGCTGACTTTAGCAATGTGCATTTTGGTAACAAGAGTCATCTGTCCCTCCACCGTGTTGTAGAATTGAAGGGCTTGTCCTCCTGATAAAGGAATGCTAAATATTATCATGGGTTTTTCAGGAGTGGTCACTTTTTTGTGGGTCCGGGTTTACTTAGCCATGAGGCCTTTACCCCCAGTTTTTGTGGTATTACCTGCCAGTGACAGGATGGGGTGGAGTCACTGTGACGTAACAAAGGAGAGTGGAGAGGGAGAGCGTGGAGCCTGAAGAGGCTGGGATGAAAGACAAGTTTACATTCCTCTGCAGGAGACACATACTACCACCCGATCAGAAGCAGAATTCTGACTCCCACTGACATTGTAGGTTCAAAGAGGAAGTGTGGCACCAGAGGGAAATTCCTGATCAAATTTGTGTGTTTCAGCTGGCAGTGTGTGTTCAAACAGAAAGTCACCAGGAACCCTACTTCTGTGTCTCGTGACACCTTCCCTAGCCCTGAGAACCCAGTGCGGTGGTCGGGGACCCCTGGGCTCCAACCCGATCTCCATACGTGATCTTGGGCAAGCAACTTCTCTAAACCTCAGCTTCGTCATCTGAGCAACAGGGATATTACCTCCCCCAAAAGGTATTGGGAGAATCAAATACAGGTTAATACATGTAAAGTAGTTACACCTGTGTCTGGTGCCGAGTAAGCACTCACGAAACGTTAACTTCCCACCATGCTTCCCACCATATTGTTCCGTTTCACACGTGGCTGAGTGGACAGTGGATAAGATTCACTCTGCCCATCTTGAAAATTTCACCCCGAATGGATCCTGCTGGTTGGCAAACTGGTGAAAACACTTTGTCAGGTTGAAGCTGTCCAAGCAACAGCTAGTGTGAGGAGTTGGGACCTATCCTATGAAGGAAATTCAGCATCTGTGTATTAGCTTTTATTTTATGCCTCTGCAGTGTTCTACAGGAAGTTGAAATCTTGGAACGTGTGTTAGTGCAGCATATCTGAGTTAGACCCTGAGTTCCCGTAGATTTAGTCATATCTATGTTATTTCTTCAATGCCTTTGGCTAGCGACTGCGCTACTAGAAAGGGGAATTGTTCGAGCAAGCAGTGGGCGGCTGTGCCACATGTAGGCAGAGTCTGTGTGAGTGGCAGAGCTGGTCCCTCAGTCTCCGTGGGCCCTGGCTGAGCCCAGGATGACTTGCGGTGGGCTTGGAGAGGGGTACGTACCCCTTCACGTAGAGGTCATAGGGACCACACTTGAATGGTTTTGCTTCCTTCTTTGGTCATGTGGTAACCAGCTGACCATTTCTGCAGATTAATTGTCATCAAACAAGGCGTTGGGGCACTTTCTCTCTCAGGACTCTGCGAGGACTCCACATTGGCTCAGGATAACATCCAGGCTCATCTGCCTCTCACCTGAAGCCATCCCCAAGCTTGACCCACTCACTAGCTTTGTCTCTGGGACTTGCACACAAGTTTCTACACCCCTGTCTTCCCAAGTGCTTCTCCTGCTGAGCTCCTCCTCAAATCTCTTCTCGGCCCAACAGCTCTCATCAGCTCTCGGCCCTCATCAGCACAGACACACACCGCTTGCATTTGTTACCTGGATCCTGAACGTCAGCAGTCACAACATGACCCCTCCCTTTGCCCGGGAATGCCATGCCTTTTCCTGGAATGCCATACCTCCTTTTTCACTTTTTATTTTTTCCAACTCTTCCCAACCTTTAGATTCAGCTTCAGCTCATTTCCCCTGGCCCTGTCAAAGTTTGTGTCTTTCTCCTGTTAGCATTGCATCTGCTAAATCATATTAGAGCATATGTCCCATGCTGGTCTAACCATTTCTTGGTTGGAAGCTCTTTCAGAGCTTTCTTGGATTGTGCGAAACTTCGGGTTCTACCCAATGGCTCCTGATTTCTTGGCCAGGCTATTCAGATGTACCCAGAAATGGGGAGGTAGAGGAATTTTCTAAGCATACTCGGCCACAGGATGTACTTTCAAATGCACTTCCTGCAGGACCCACACTGCCCTGAGCCTCCTTTCTGCAGGCCCTGCCCCATTCCACGGGTCTTTTTATCCTGCACAGGGTCTCGTTGATGAAGCACTGCCATGGAAACAATGTGGGGCCAGAACTTGAATAAGCCTCTGCCTTGGGCTATTTACTTCTCCTCTCTGGACGTCAGTCCTTACATGACAGCTGGATTGGGTGATCAGGCTCTGTGATCCCAAGATTTTTGGTCTGGGAATGCCTTGGACAGAATCTGAAAATGAGCCTCTGAAATGGCCTCTCCAGATGCCCTCAAGTGAGGCTCTGGAGGGAAGTGAATCCAAGGACCAAGAATGCCCAGTGCCCACTGGGAGGGTTTAGAAGTCCTGGCCCGTGATTCCCACAACTCCCATGATTCCTTGGGATGTGGGGTCTCACCTGCAGGTAGCCCATGCTCTGCTCTCTGAGTGTCAAATCCCTGTAGGTGGGTTCCCCATCCATGAAGTATTCACCGTCCTCCCTTTTAATCAGAACAAATCATTTCAGGGCTCTGATGTTGCCACATTGAGTGTTAATTCCTGTGGTGAGCAGAGCTCCACCAAGGGGCCAGAACCCACCACGCAGGCAAGAACTGGCTGAGAAGCAGGGCTGCTTGCTTAGAAAGTCGTGGTCCCAGTGGGATGGAGAACCTCAGAGCCCTGGGTCAGAACCCTCTCACAGGTGGTCCATGTCTCAGAGGAAATTCCCTCCCTTGTTGGAAATCTGCCAGTGGAAAAGCATTCATCAGAAAGGGATTTCTGTTTGGGTTTGTACCTTTTCTGGGGAGCAACCAAGAAAAAGCCTCTGCTGTCTGGAGAGCGGCTCGTTTACGCAGACGCTCATTCGTCCAGCCAGTGACGATGAGTAAGCCCCATCGGTGTGTCAGGGGGAGGCCTTCCAGATGCAATGAAAAGCAAAAGACGCATTCTCTGCCCTCTTGGCTGTTTGGGTAGGATGTCAGACAGTAAAGCAAGCAGTAACAATAAAAACTGGTAAGGATGATGACAGGGAAAAGGTAGGGTGCCAAAGAACCACATAGCAGAGATACCTCAACTAGTTGGAGAGAAACAAGGAAGGCTTTCTGGGGGAAGTGACCTCTCCCACGGAGGCCCAATGGGGTGAGTAGGAGTTGGCCAGAGTAAAAGGGCGTGGGAGAGTGTGCCAAGGAGTGGGAACAGGATGGTAGGGGGAAGCCAAATGGGTCTGGGGGCCTGAAGAATTTCTTCATGCCTGGAAACTCTAAACACAAAGGGAGGCCCGGTGAGCAGCAAGGCTTGAGGGAGACCAGGAACCCCATCCCGAGGGGCCATCGGATGACTGTCAAACATCACGTAAGTTCACACTGACATGATCCTGTCTGTGAGAACTGAGGAAGGGGGGCCTACTATTTAATAGAATTTCAGAAGTGGAAGGAAACTTGGGGGTCAGCTACCTACAGATGAATAAACTGAAACTTAGAGAAGTTGTGTGACTTGCCCAAGGTCATTCAGTTTCTTGGTGACACAGGCGGAACCATGAGTTGGGGCTCTGGTGTTTTCTTGTTTTTGGTTTTGGTTTTGGGGTTGTTTTTTTTTTTTCCTTTTTGCTGGTGTGTTAATACACTGGCTCTGAACCAGCAGAAACACCTAATTTATTGCTGATTTCCATGGTGCAAACATCTCCCCCCATGGCCAATTTCAAGCTACCCACATTTGGCAGTCAGCTCACGAAATCCCTGAAAATTTGACAATTGGACCGACTACAGCACACCGAAGGGACAGCTGATTGAGTGCATCTCTTCCTGAGTCCATGATCAGCAAATGCTGCAGGGCCAGGTTTGCTGTGCCCGGAGAGGTCTGGTTAAACACGTGCCCACACGCCACTGTAAAGTGAATCTGTAGATCAGGTTGGGTGCTGCTCTTCCGACCAGCTATGTCCTTATTTATTGCCTGCCCGTTTGATCTATCACTGAAAGAGGGTGTTTGCCCATTGCTCCCTTCAGTTCAAAAATATTTTTTTTCTGACATTTTCATTGAGATATAATTCACATACCATACAGTTCACCCATTGAAGGTGTAGAATCATGGTTATTAATATATTCATACAGTTGTGCAACCATCACCACAAATTTAGAATGTTTTTGTCACCCCCCCAAAGAAACTCCTATCCTTTTAAAAATTATCCCCCTAATCCCCTAATCATGATCCCCCAGCCCTCTCACCCTCTCACCCTCCCACCGCTCATCCCTAGACAACTACTGACCTGCTTCCTGTATCATTTTGCCTCCTCTGGACATTTCATACAAATGGGACTGTACACTGGTGGCCTTTTGTGTCTGGCTTCCTTCATTCGGCTTGATGTTTTCAAGGTCCACCCACATAGTAGCATGTGTCAGTACTTCATTCTTTTTGGCGGCTGAATAATATTTCAGTGTCTGGATCTACCACATTTTCTTTATTCATTCATTAGCTGATGGACATTTTGGTTGTTACCTGCTGCTATAAATATTAGCGTATACATTTTTTGAGTGGATGCATATTTTCATTTATCTCGGTTATACACCTAGGAGCGGAATTGCTGGGTCAAATGGTAACTATGTTTCACTTAGCGAGGAACTGCCAAGCTGTTTCCCATGTCACCGCGTCCTTACCCATCCTTGTTATTATCTGTCTTTTTAATTTTATACCCAAGTGGTTATAATGTATATCCCATTGTGGTCTTGAGTTCTATCAGTGTTTGCCTCTATTATGATGCTCTGTTATTAGGTGCGTACATGTTTAGGATTTTAAGTCATCTTGAAGAATTGACCCTTTTATTATTCCTGATAATTTTACTTGTGAAATCTGCTTTATCTGAAATTAATATATGTAATCCAGCTTTCTTTTCATTGGTGTTAGTATGGTATTTCTTCCTCTGTCCCTTTACATTTAATCTATCTGAATTTTTATATTTAAAGTACTGTATTTTGGGGCCTATAAGATGCACCAGACCATAAGATAAACCTAGGTCTTAGAGGAGGAAAATAGGGGGGAAAAACCCCGTTCCACCACTGCCCCCACCCCCCCACAGCAAGCCAGGTAAGCTACAGTTGGACTATAAGATGCACCCCCATTTTCCTCCCAAACTGGGGGGGGGTGCATCTTGTAGTCCAAAAAATACGGTAGGTGTCTTGTAGACAGCATGTAGTTGGGTCTTGTTTTCTAAACTCACCCTGACAATCTCTGTCTGTGCATTCGCACGTAAAGTGAGTTTTGATGTTGCAGGACTAAGATCTACTATCTTTATTACTCTTTTCTGTTCACTATATTTGTCCTTTATTTCCTTTTTCCCTCCCTTTTTCTGTTGCTTTTGTAGTAAAAGGAAAAACTGCTAAATTTAATTGTAAGATTCACCTTAACTGCACCATTATTATTAAAAAGTGTATTCTAGAGTCTGTGAAACACGGTTGTAACCCCTCTCACAGGGAGGTTGTGAGTCTTCACCAGGACCATCCATCAGAGGGCTCCGTGCTGTGTTTGGTTTGGCAGTGAGTACTGGATAGTAACCATCACCCTGATTACTGTGTTAGTACTACCCAATTACTGTATGGACCTCACAGCTAACTTAGACAGCCCAGTTCTGTCGCTGCATCACTGTTGAGGATAATTAGTCTAAATGCATAGGAATATAGTTCCGGACTGAGTGTGTGTCTGTTTGTTTGTTTTTTGTGGTTACTTACTGCAAGTATGTCCCCTTAGCCTGTTTGTTCTGTGGTCCACAGTTAAATTCAGAATTCTGAGGTCACACAGCCCTGCGTTTGAATCCCAGACTTGTCACTTACAGATAAGTGACTACCCTTGAGGAAGTGTCTTTACCTCTCTAAATCCCAGTTTCCTTACCTGTAAAGTGTTTGTATTTATACCTCCATCATAGAACGGGGTCAGGACCCGGCAGGAGCCCCAATCATAGGTATAAGTTTTGTTATCAGCTGTCGTCATATCTCCTCTTCTAAACAAGATGCTTCCTATGTGGCTCAGTCTCCCTTTTTGAGCTGGAAACCCCAGGCAGGAGAGCACCTTAGAGCTGATGAAGGCAGGGATGTATAGAAGAATTGAAACAGTAGCAGGGGAAATGCCTTACCATAGGGATAAATTTCTCCAGGTAGACTTGGAGATGGGGATGGGGGGAAGGGAGGGGTAGAGCTGCTTCCCGGGCTGCCTCCTGTGGGGAGCTCCCTCTCAGACCTGGGCACGGCTCGCTCTGGGCCTAAAGAGCTCCCTGATTGGTGTGGGCATGGGGATGACATGACAGTAACCACCGTTCACACATCCCCGTAAAGCAGTGAGTCCTGACGGAATGCCGGCTACGCACTCATCTCGGCCGAGGCCGTCTCAGGGGCCCCAGATGGATGATGGGGCTTTCTTTGCAGTTTTGTCCTTGATCAAGGATATTCTAGATAACTGCTAGTTACTCATTTTCTTTTAATTTCTTATTTATTTTTCTCTTGTATTTTTGTTGTCTGAATCTGCAGTTTTGGTTTAATGGGAATGAATCACTTCCTCTGTCTTCACTCTCTGGACACATTTTTCGTGTCTGAACAGCCACCAGGCTGGGACTGTGGGCCCCGATGCACAGGGAGGATGACATCCGCAGAAGAACCCTACAGAGCTTGGCCTTGTTTCATAGAGGTGGTGGGTACATCCAACAGCACAGAACTGAGCATGTGCAGAGCTGGCCTGCCCTAAGAGAAGGTTTCTGTGTCTTGGTTTTCTATGGTCAAGGGGGTTTGATCACGATTTTTCTGAGTCAGGGCTTCTGTCTCCCAGAGGGTGGACATCCTCTGTCCAACATGGCTGAAAATAATACTGCCCTTCAGGAGTCCAAGGCTTCTAGAAGTATCTAAACCTCTTTCTTTCAAGAGAGCCCTTTTGCCATGCTTTATGATACTGTGAGAATTCTGTAGTATCCTGACATGAATTTTCTAATTACAGCAAATTAGAGTAATTGTTTGGATGACTTAAGTCAAGAAAAGTACAGGATTTGGAGAAAAAGAATTTGAGGCCTTAATAATATGTATGTAGGGATCCCTCTTCCCAAGATTATTTGTTCTAGAAGATCCCAGGAAACCCTGTCCCGTTGGCCTGGGCTGCAGCAGAAATTCAGGGACAGTCCCATGAAGGCATCCAGCCTGTCCTGAGGGACACCCTCCACATGAATGGCAGGCCTGGAGAATTTCTCTGTCTGATGTTCCTCCTTGACCGTGGTGGAGTTCGAGCCTCAGTCCTGGCAACAGAGGGTTATACAAACGGATGAAAGTGGCAGGGAAATATTATTTCACAAGCTCTCCACTATCCAAAGCACAACGAAGGTTCCAAGCTTAGCCTGCCACCTTGAACTCTCATCGCCCGGCCTTGCGAGCTTCCACAGACAGGTCCTGTTCCCAGACACTGCTTCCCATCCTCTCCAGGTGCCTGTGACTTACAAAAGTGATGGTTGTTGGTAAGAGTCTCAAACCTAATTTATTTTTTGCACAAAGAAGTGCGTATCTCATAAAGCCCAAACCCTCAGTGAAAGATGTCCACCCAACCTGTCTTGTCCAGAGATTTCAGGAACACACACCTGGAAAAATGAGCTGAGGAGCGTGAAGAGCCCAGAAGCCTCACTTCCCTGCAGACCCCACAGCATTCCCCCCATGGCAACCCTCTGCTGTCTAAGGGGCACGTCTGTGTGCAGACGACGCAATGTCTGACCATCAATGGGAGACAGAACTTTGTGTTCGCAAGGCCAGAGCTTGGAGCTATCTGTGTGTGCATCAGTACTTGCTCCAAAGCTACCAAGCTCTTTTCGTGTGTTCGTCTGAATTATAAATCAGTGTTTTCAGCAGCAGCAAGAGTCAGAGCTGTAATTAGGGCCTGCTTGGATTCAGACTCAGGCTTCTTCCCCCTCTGTAATTAGCACCTCATCACAGAAGGTACCCAGGGAACTGGGGGAACAGCAGCTCAGAGGAGTTTTCCCATCATTTGTTGCCTTTTCTTTTGTCATTATTCATGACTCTTTCTTACTCTTTGGAAGCAAAGGCCTAAAGTTACAGAGCGAAAGGTCTTGCTTTACAGTGTTACAGGGGCAAGAGGATTGGGGTGAGATTCTCCCTAAAGGTGGATGAGCACTTGCCCAGTGGGGTGTCAGAGGGCAGGTAGGACTGTAGTGCTTGCCCCATCTCAGAAATGTTTCACTTTTGTTAGTCTTGTCTCCCAACTAAATTGTCAGCCCTTGCTTAGGGACCGCGCCTCTCCACCTCTCACGTGCCCTGAGGTGCCCAGCATAGGGCCGTGTACAGGTAAGCCTGCTTTGGGGAGAGTATCCCTGTGTGGCAGGTGAGCACGTTTGCACAGGTGGAGAAAGTCTGATGAGAACTGCCCTTTATAACTTCCCAGAGAGCAGTGTGCACATGTGGACACGAGCCGCTTGGCGACTGCAACCCACAGGAGAAGCCTCAGGCTGCTCATCGAAAACATCCCTGGGGATGAGTAGTAAGCAGTTTGGTGACGGTGACCTGGATGCTTCCATTCGAGTTTCATGTAAAATAAGATGATTTTAAAAATGTGAAAGGAGATTGGAGAGCTGCAAGGATAACCTGGTACTATTGACATCTTGGAACAATTATGAAATAAGAAGGCTGGTTTACCCCGGGTATGTGTTCCTTCCTCCAGTCCCCTCCGTCTGCCCTTAACCAAAACCAAGACGCCCCAAGTATTTGATGGGACTCACTCTGCGCTCAAGCCCACTTGAGCCTGTTAAGCCCACAGTCTCCATGTGCTTAACCGCCCGAGTTTATGGTCCACGTGTTTGTCCCTCTCCACTCTGTGTAGTTGGCCAGAGATAATCATTTTAAAATCACAAATAATGCTTTTTTTTAAGAAGAATATCTGTTTAAAACAAACAAACAAAAAAACTCCTGGAAAGCCAAGCTAGAGAAATGGGAGGGTTAAAAACATCCTGGATTGGAATTAGGGGAAGGAGAAAGGGTAGCTCAGGAAAATGTACGTACCACAGTGGTTAGGTTTGGAGAGGAGAGGACCGAACTCTGGATAGCACAAAGAGCTTCCACTTGGATTTGACGAATTTGGGGGTGGTTTTCTTGCCATTGTTTAGAAGGAAGCCAGTGGTACAGAAAATTATAGGTCAAATTCTGTATAATAAGAAACATGAAACAAAGAATTTTGTCTTTAATAGCTAAGAACCCAATTTAATGTTTGAAGGAACGTGGGGAAAAACCCAATTGACTATACAGTCCTGTTGCATGAGCCCTTCCAGAAAGCATGGGAGGGTACCAGTAGGCTGCGGGTTTCTCAGGTCTGCCATAAGGAAATAGACTGATTTTTTTTTTTAAGTAAACATGCCAGAGTTTATACAGCCAAATGAGTATTGCCATCTCCTTTAAAAGAATCCTGGGAGACTTTACTCTCAGGACAAAAATACTGCTTTTACTTTGAACGTTTGTTCACTCCTCTCGAGGTTTTTCTTTGGCTGGTTTCTTTTGTGTCTGGTAGTCCTCTCTGGGGGTAAATCTGATTTCTGAAACCATTTCATATCAAAAGTAATGTGTGCATAGATCTAAAATGGAGAAACCCCGGTTTTCTAAGTGACTGTGAAATGAAGGGTTCTGGAAGAAATTCTGCATGAGGTCCAGAAAACAGGTGAGCAGAAGCAGCCCCCTCAGTACTTTCTACAGTGACCTCCAGGGAGCCTGGCGCGCAGCAGCCCCGGGCGGGGCGACTGCACACCTGTGAGCCACGCACACCTGGCGCCTGTGGGCTCCTGGCACCGCACGCTGGTCAGTTCTTTTTCCCTTCTGACCTTCAATGTCCTCATTTCAAAAATACCTGTTATGAATATTAAATGAGGCAATACTTGAAAACTGCTTAGGAAGGGCTTAGTAATTGTTTATTGTTATTATTCTCTCATAATACCTTAGTGTGGAGCCAGGCACGTGGGAGGTAGTCACAGAATATTGGTCGACTGGTTGCAGGGTTGATACCGAAAATGTCAGGTCTTGACTTGCATGGAGACCGGTTTTGGAAGGCGAGGGTCACCTGAGGTAACTGCGGGTGGGCCGAGACAGCGTCTCTAATCCTTAATCTTGTAAAACAACTTCAGAGTGGCACTTATTTACCTCAGAGATCCGCCCCAGCTCTAATCGTTGATGAAACTGACTATTGCATCCAACGATGGAGCTAATGCGAACAACAGGAAAAGACTGTTAAGTAGCGTGGATAACCGAAGGATAAACTGCCCGAGTCCAGCCACCCTGTAGGTGCCACGCAGAGGAAAGTGTCCTGAGGACAGTTTGGGAAACTGTCAACTGGAGAAACTGCTCTGTGGCCTCGTCATTTAGAACCACGAAGTAATTTGTTTAACTTGGGCCTGAGAGGATCACCAAGAAGAAAAACCTACCGAAACTCCCCGAACAAAGGAGAGTGGGCACTTGCGTAGTTACGGGTAGGGTGGAGAAAGAACAAATACTCGAGTTTGGCAAAAGATCTCGTCACCTTTTTTGTAGCGATCTGAAATCGGTAAACAAGGGTTTCACAGCTTTGGGGAAGGTCTGAAAGTGAAACTAGATACTGGCAACTGCGAAAACAGCATGAGGGCTGCAAACACCAGTGTCGTAAACAAGATATTAAAAATGAGGGGGAAAGGCCGGGAGTGCACAGGGGATACCTTTCATGGAAGATCTTGGAGTGACCAGAAAAGAAGAGTGGAGATGAGGCTATCTGATTATGACTGCATGCCAGCTGACTTAATGCTGCCTTTTAACCACAGAAGACAACGCAGGAGGAAATGGGCTTAAAGCCAAAGACATGGAAGGGGAGGCCTAAGGAAGAAGACCTTCTTGCCCTTGTTGGGGATAAAACAGAAGAATGAAGACCCCCTAGTGACAGACAAGAGTAGCTATGGGCCCTGGAGGCTTAGGCATTGTCCTGCCCAAAGGGAGGCCTGGAGCACTGACCCCCGGGGAACTTCTGAGGAAGAGGGTGTTTGGCCCAAGCCCCTCTTGACTGAATCTCAGCCTGGGGCCGGTGAACCAAAAAGTTCCTTCTTAGGGTGCTGCAAACTCAATGGGCTAGGGTGGTGGGGGTCGGGCTGGGGGTGGTTCAGGGTCGTGGCCTCTGGGGAAGGGCTCATGGAGGTTTTCCTTTGACCGGCCCCTTGGAACTGCGGAGCCAGCCCAGTAAAATTAGCAGAGAGCTAAGTAGGCAGATTGGTGGGTTTGGAGGCATAATTAGTCCTGTTTTTCTCTAGTCTTGACCCAACCAGAGTTCACTGGGTATGTAATGGAAAAAAAACATCCAGCTTGATATAAAAATACAGGAAATGCCTGTAATCACTGCTGATTACAGTAGCAGCTTTCCTTCTGTTATTTTTGTGAAGGAGGAAAAAAAACTCAGGGTTTGTTAGGTTTGGTTTGGTTTTTCTTTTTTTTTCCTTTCCTAAATGGTAGAAACAATTTGGGCCATTCTTTTTCGGGCATTCAGTACTCTATCTAAATGATGTCACTTAATCTTTATAATTGGGGGAGGGAGGGGGGGTCAGAAAACATTGAATTCTTATCATAAGTAAAATTCCCATAAGTATGAAATGCATTCGAGTGGTCCTAAATGTGATTTATTAGCCCAGGGGCTCAAGTTTCCTGGGTCCCTTTAATTTCTGATGGCTCCAGGATGAACTGGATGAGTTGTTCCTAGTGCCTCCTTTTGCAGGGTGGTTTGCATTAGTTTAGGAGATGTGATACTGTTTCCAGTGATTTCTTTTCTCAGAAACTATTACCTCTTAGCAAGTGAAGACACTCCTGCAACAAGACCGTGTAAACCAATGGACTTACAGGCACACGGGTTCCAGCAGCAGAGAGAGCTAGATTCTCACCCAGAGCCGGCAAGAAACACCCCACCCAGCCTGTTAGTGGAATTCAGTTAGCATGTCTGAATTTTGGTTTAGGATTGATTCTCAGTTCCTTTGCTGGAATTTGGACAGAGCAGTTGAATTCTGTAGTTACACTGTGTTTTCTAAAAGGCCACCTGGGAATTTTTTGGATTCTCCTGACTTTCCGGTGGTGAGTTCCCTGGGAGTTTGCAAATAGGAGGCCCCTGGGGTATTTGCCCTGCATATGCTGTGCTCCGCCTGCAGCCAAGAGGCTCCTTTGTACTGAGGCTCCAGGAGATGTTGTCTTTCTGGACAATAGACTGAGTAGACTTAGTCCCGGCTCGGGAAGTCAGGACAAAAAAAAAAAAAAAGAATATGGTTCTTACGTGGCAACACTGTTTACAGGGAACATTGCTGAATGTGGGTTCAGAACACTGTATTAGCCATGGTTTCTTCACCTCTGTCATGAGATTGGACCAGGTGATTCTTGATGTTCTTCCAGCACGTGGTTCTCAGCTGGTGGTGATTTTACCCAGGGGACATTTGGCAGTGTCTACCACTGGGGTCCAGCCCACAGCCCAAGAGCCGCCTGCAGCCCAGGATGGCTATGAATGCAGCCCAACACAAAATCCTAAATTTACTTAAAACACTATGAGATTTTTTTGTGCTCATGTGTCTCAATGTATTTAATGTGTGGCCCAAGACAACCTTTCCTCCTTCCAGTGTGTCCCAGAGACACCACAAGGGTAGACACCCCTGGTAGAGCCATTTTTGGTTGTCCCAACTTGGGAGGGGGGACTGCTGCTGGCAGCTAGCGGGCGGAGGTCAAGGGTACTGCTACACATCCTCCCATGTGGAGGACGGCCCCCACCCCAAATTGTTCCACCCAAGATGTTCATGGTGCCGAGGTGGGAAACCCCTCTCCTGGCTGTAAAGTTCTATCATTATGTGACCGTAAGGCTTGGGGAGATGGCGAGTTAAGGTGTATGCAGCCTAGATGGAGTACAGCCAGAACTGCCACGCTTTCCGGCCCCAAAGGGATCAGATCAAGGTGGCGAAGGCTTTTTGAAGGTAGAGGAAGGCATAAACGGGAGACTTCCACTTGTCCTTTCTTTTTCTCCACTCAACAAGGTTCTACAACATGACTTCTCAGATTGCTCCGAAATTTCCTCCAAAGGGCACCACTCATGTTTGAAAAACCAGAGGGGTTTTTTCCTGTAAATACTACATCAAGAAGGATTTCATCTAAATGTGACCCCCTGTTCTTATTAACGTGTTACTGTCGCTTTCCCAGCACTGGCCTCATGTGTGTTTACCGTGAACTTGTGGCAGTACCCTTTCGAGCTGCTTGGATCCACTCCCAAACTCAAACCACTTCTCCCCAGATTAGCTTTACTTCAAACAAAACAATTTTACCATCATCACTCGATCTAACCAGAGCACCCTGATATCACCCCACCCTTTCAGTATCCTTAATGGGGAGGTTTATGCCAGTACTGGTTTGGTGTTCTTGGGATTAAAAGGATTAAGTATATGCAGGTAGACAGTTTTCATTTCCACCTCAGTGCACCCACCGTGAAGTAGACATTGCGGTAGATGTTGCATTGTTTATGGCCTTTTGGGACCAGACTGCCTTGAATGTTTGACGGCATGAGTTCAGTCTGAGGAGGGGCCAGCCCTGTGCCCTGGGACAGGCTCCACCCTGCACACTGGAGAAGTCACCTGGTTCTGTTCTCTCTGATACCACGCTGCCCGGGACGTTCTCTCACTACCTTTGACAACCATGGGTGGGTACCTACAGATACCTGCCCAGTCTGTACAGCCAAGCAAGGGGGCTCTGAGATGATACAGTTGCCCATAGGGAATTTACAGGACCTGGCAAGGTGGGCGCTTGCGAGAGATGGCTAGAAAATGTTGGCCAACTTGTTGACGAGAGATTCTGGGTTGAAGGTGAGGCTCACCAATGTCAGTACAAGGTTCTTATAGCAGTAGGCATTGAGCACATGTCAATAGGCACATTTGGACTGAAAGCGGACCAACATGCCAGCTCTAAACACATCCCCCCGTGGCTTCCTCCACCTAAATACACACCAAAAAGTGACGCTCCAACGGATAACTGTGCAGGAGTGAGGCTCTGATCACAGAGGAAAGGTGGCACTGTGTTTTCAGCCAGCCAGCTCACTCATTTAGTAAGACTCCCCTGAGTTAGGTTCCTGTGTAACTGAAAAGGAGCAGGAGGACCAAGGGAAAAATCATTTATGCGTTCCCTCATTGTTTCTTTTCTTTTTTCCCTGTTTTCCTCCCTCCCTCCCTCCCTCCCTCCCTTTTTATTTCTTTCTTATTGAGCCATAACAGGCCTACAGTAAATCCACAATTCTTAGATATCCACAGAATTGTACTTCAATATACACCTGTGTGATCCAGACCAAGACACAGACTACTTCTAGCACCACAGCAGCCTCCCCTGTGCCTTTTCAGGCAGTGCCACCCCCACCCCCAGAGGTGACCGCCACCCCGACCCATAGATAAGTTTTACATTTAGGTCTCTTTAAAGGACTTTGCTGGTGAAATACCCTAAATAGTCCTTTATTGTAGCCCTCTGATCTCGCCCAAGTCTGGGTTGATACGGGAAGCTCCCCACTTTGAAAATAATTATCGAGGGGTTAAACTGTGCCTAGGAATACATATTTTTCCTATATGCTGTCATTTAACCCTCAGGAACACAGCCTGTGAGGTAGACAGTCTTGTCCCCGTTTTACAGAGGAGGAAACTGAGACTTCGAGGTGGAATACAGAGCAGAAAGGTCGCAGCACCAGGAAGTGAGGGAGTAGCGCTGGAACCTGGCTCTGACCCCCGAGTCCGTTTCCGTCCGCTCCGTGCCAGCAAGTGTTTACCGCCATTGTACTTCGTTAGAGCAGCCGGCGAAGCCCAATTGGTGTTCATCTAAAAGTGAGCTCAGTCCTCGCTAGTGACGCTCGAGAAGAGATTCTAGAAAACTTTACAGGACCAACTTGCCATTGGTCATTGTGGCAATATTTACTGCCGTGGTCATGGATTCTGGAACTGTCTCCGGAATGTATGTTTAAAGTTTAAGAAGAAAGTTTACTCAAGTTCACTAGCAAAAATGTGCAAATACAAGGAAAGGAAAAGCCTCACAAAGGAAAACACTCGAGCTCCCCACCCCTCCTTTTTGTGCGTGTCTACACACTGTTGAAAGGAAACTCAGAGCAACAAGATAAGCAGGTCAACACACTTCAATGTCTTAAACTGTTACCTCCAGTTGCGGGACAGTTACTGGGCAGAACTGAGCCCGAAATAAGCTGCAATGAGATAATGAGAATAAGAAATGGCGGGGGCAAGTCAAAAGTATTTATCCAAAGCAAGGAATTACTTTTTGGGGGGGAGAGAATGATTTCATCTGTTTACTCTCAGCATCCTTGAGTATTCTGTTCTGTACCACATTAGATCAAAGGCAAATGATTTTTGTTATATTGTATCCTGTTCCTTCTTGACCCTCTTAAGGTGTTTGATGGTAAGGGTTAGTGCCTTTCCAAGAGCGAAGAAATCAAAGTGCCAACCATGAATGAAGAAGGAAATGTTTTGTGAGGTCCCTACTGATGGAGGGGGAGCAGACCCAAGGCTTTGCTGAATGCAGGCACCTGACGGTTGCCAGGGGATTCAACAAGCGGTGCGAGTGTGAAAAGCGGTTTTTAAATGTTTGCTTGTTAATGAAGAAATGCCAGTGTCCAGCAGCTTCCATTTCTAATCATATTGGTGTTGCTGCCCCCTGAGACTCTTAAGGAATTTGAGTAGACAACCATCTTAGAATTTCCCTTTAAATAAAAATCTACTCCATTGATACTAACGTAATCAAGCCTATTCTCAATTGAAAGCTTATTTGATCAATACCCTTGACACTGCCATATAACTTTCTATCCACTCCCCAGTTGGAGACCCCTACTTATGTTTAAGAATGACCACGGAAATCCATGGGCCTGCGTTTCTGTTAGGGCTTCTGGGTAGAGGAAAGAGGTCATATTCTTTGTACTCAAGACTTTTTCCAGTGATCTCCCTTTGACAGACTACAAACTCCTCAAGGACGGGGAGTAAGTCTTACATCTCTAGGGTCCCCCACTACATCTAGCAAAGATCTCTACATGGTCAGTGTGAGGAATGGTGGGAAAGCCTGTGTGGCACATTTGCACAGTGTCAGGTGGCCCTGAACAATTATAACGATTTCTAGCAACCTCCACTTCATTGGTAAGTATGTTGAGTCTTGAACTTTTTAGCACACAGTTAAATCTTTTCTGGAAAAAGGGATGTCTGACTTGGACTATCTCGTTGGGGCACAAATAAGATACTCTGGCAATAATTTGCTACAGTGTCATGCCTACTTTAGCCAGTGACTGCCCAATTCTCTCTCTCTGTAGCAACTCCTCCAGTTCTTTGTTGCCACGCTTAGTGACATGTATGCATGCAAGCTTTCAAGGATTAGAATTTAATTGATCATAACATTTATTTAAATATTAGTAGAAATGTCTTTGGAAAGAGTTTTTGGGGAAATGAACTGATGGCCATTACAATGGTTCATCCATTCTGCACACCTCGGTCACCCAAATTCTGATAGAAAGGAAGAATAGGCATGGTCCCCATTATGAGGCCAACAAAGAGGATTGCTTGGTTTCTGATGCAGATATCCTAGGGCCTTTTTCTAAAACCTTGCGTGAGAAATGGGGTAAAGCAGAAAAGCAATTAGATTAGGACACATCTTGCTAACAGATGCACACAATGAAGCGAGATAAAGTACGGATG
The DNA here is from genome assembly GCF_022682495.2 of Desmodus rotundus. NCBI lineage: Eukaryota > Metazoa > Chordata > Mammalia > Chiroptera > Phyllostomidae > Desmodus > Desmodus rotundus. The sequence continues at coordinate 124,923,463 of NC_071391.1, forward strand.
TCACAGACGCGGCTCAGCGCTCCGGCAGCCTGATCCCGAGGTGCGTGCTCAGTGCGGTTTCCAGGCAGGGGGCCTGGAGGTGGGAAGCAATGACTGGGCATTAAACAGAAGTGTGAGTTTGTGGGAATTAATTTGTCTGGCAAAGAGGAATCTTTTCAAAGTTGGCATATCGGACTAGAGGTTGCCCTATGCAGTGCAGGACGTAAAGTGGGGAAGAGGGGGAGGAAAGTTGATTCCTGGATATGGTTAACTGTATACAGTCGAGAAGGAAATGAATTAGTCATTGACGTCACCCAGCCAAATACAACTGACCGATGGAGTTTTCCACCTTTTAGTGTCTTTGAATAATTCCCTTCTCCTAAGTTCACACATGCCAATAAACATAGACATTTTTTGAAAAACATTAAAATACAGAGACACTTCGTAAGTCCATAAGTGAGGACCTTCTGAGAAAAACAGATGTTCAGCCTATGGCAGTGAGTCATTCCTAATTCACAGTAGGATTAAATAAGCAGGAAAATCCAAGTCCATTCCTTATATGATTACTGCCATAACAAAATGGAATATGAATCAAAATTGTACGTGTCTTCATTTTGTCTAAGTGAAGTACCTGTTTAAAATGATTAAAAATTATTTAAGGCAAGTTAATCCGTGCTAATCCGTGCAAACAACACAGCAGATGTGAGCAACAGGGCTGGGGCTGCCAAGCCAGGGCACTAATAACCCAACAGGTTGGTTCTTGTAGAGTGGGTGCAGGGTTTGGTGCTTTATCAGATTGGCACCCAAGCTGTGGCACAGGCAACGCAGAGTTTCCAGAAGAAAATGATTCGATGCGTCTTTCTTTAGTAAGTACTCCAAAATGCCTGCTGTCGTGGAAGCTGAGCCCCTCAGCCCACAGAGAACTCTCTGGGTCTCTCCTCCGTGCCTGTGTTCATCCTCAGTCAGCCATCGGATATTTGATGCCTACTACACCCCGGGTACTGTGCAAAGTCCCGTGGAGGCCCTCGCTCCCTGTCCTTCATCCCCTGTCTGTGCACTTCACTGCCTAGCGGGGGAGACAGATGGATAAGTAAACGTTCACCTTTCATTGTCATGAATATTACGGCAGGGGTGGTCCAAGTGCCTTGGAACCCCATAAAAGGGGCACTGGACCTAACTGGGGGAAACCCACGAGAGCTTCTTGCAGGAAGTGATGGGAGCTGGCCAGTGAAGGGGGGAAGGGTGTGGTAGGCAGAGAGAACAGTTTCGGCAAAGCCCCAAAGTGAACACTTACTATTCATACCTTTTATTTGGCATTTATTAATACTTAAAAACATGTATTTCCATTTTAATACCAGATTTAAAACTTTTTCCTGGTGGAAACTCTTAACATTTTCGGATCTCCCCCACAGAACCTAGCAGACTGGTCTGACTTGGGTAGACAAAGGTACCTTCCCCTCCTTTCCCCCTTGAGCATTCACCTGAGTGGATGAACACTGCTGTCACTTGCTGTCCCAGCCGTTCCCAGAGCTAGGGGGGACAGAGTGGAAGAGCACAGAGGCACTGGACTAGGGAGAGGGGCGTCACTGAGGAAAGATGGGTGAGGTGAGCAAACACTCCAAATAGTGAAGTCACACCTCACCGATGCAGTTTTCTTTAAAAGTTTTTTTCCATTACAGTTGACATTCAGTATTATATCAGTTTCATGGCTACAGCGAAGTGGTTAGACATTTGTATAAATTACGAAGTGATTCCCGGTAAATCTAGAACCCACCTGACATTATGCGTATCGATTACAATAGTGAGCCTATATTCCCTATGCTGTGCTTTACCCTCCTGTGACTATTCTGTAACTGCCAACTTGTGCTGCTCGCAATCCCTTCAGCCTTTTCACCCAGCTCCCGACCCTCCTCCCATCTGGCAACCGTCAAAATGCTCTCTGTATCTCCGAGTCTGTTTCTGTTTTGATTGTTTAGTTTGTTTTTTAGATTTCACATATAAGGGAACTAACATGGTATTTGTATTTCTCTGACTTAATTCACTTGGCATAATACCCTTGAGGTCATTTGTGTTGCTACAAATGGTAAGATTTCATTTTTTTAAATGTTTTATTTATTTTTAGAGGTGGGAAGGGAAGGAGAGGAGAAATAGGGAAAGAAACATCAGTGTGAGAGAGAACCGTCAATTGGTTGCCTCTCATATGCACCCTGACTGGGGATCGAACCTGCAACCCCAGCTTGTGCCCTGACTGGGAATGCGCCCTGAAAGCATCCTTTCACTTTGCAGGACGATGCCCAACCCACTGCACCACACTGGCCAGGGCTCACTCTTTTTTATGCCGAGTCATATTCCATTGTAAATGTTTACCACATCTTCTTTACCAGTCATCTATCAGTGGTCACTTGGGTTACATCTCTATCGAGGCTGTTGTATACGTGAAATGTCTTTATTTGTCTCCTGTCTTGGGATAGCCTTGGTTTTAAGGTCAATATTTGCCTTACATAAATATTGCTACCCCAGGCTTTTTTCCCTTTTCATAAAGCATCTTTATCCACCCCTTAACTCTCTGTCTGAGCGTCTGTCTATCTGAAGTGGTCTCTTGTGGGGGGCATAGGTGTGGGTCTTGTTTCTCTCTCTATCTGGTCACAGTGTGTCTTTGGACTGGAGCATTTAATCCATTTACATTGAAATTAACTATTGATAGTTTCTAGTAATTGCCATTTTTATTCATATTTTGATCTCCTCCCCCTTTCTTAAAGAAGTCACTTTAACATTTCTTTTAATGCAGTTTTGGTGGTGATAAACTCCTCTTGCTTTTTCTTATCTGGGAATTTACAGTTTTCTTAAGGCCCAGCGCTAAGGGACTTCTCCATGAGCTCCTCTGAAACATGGGTGGTGTTGTTGAGCTTTAAAAATTAGGATCGGCTGTGCTATTTTAAGTCTCCAGACCCTAACCCTGGGAGGTGAGGGGCAAAGTACAGAAATAGAATCGAGGTCCAGAAAACGTGCCGACGGGGGCCTTCCCGGTTAGCTCTGCAGCTTCACTCTCAATTCTTCATTTCCTGCTGGTTTGTTCAGCTCAGCGTCATCGGTCCTCGCCCTTAAACAATTCGTCACTGATACTTTCTTCATATGTCACTGAAACCCTGGATTCTTAGAATCCTTTTAATATGTTGTCCCTCAGAATGATGCCTTCAGATTTTAATAATGTTTAATGTTTTCTCTTATTTTTGAAGTTGGTATAAAAACAGCTATATAGACACATTTTTAAAAAGATTTTATTTATTTATTTTTAGAGAGAGGAGAAGGGAGGCAGAAGGACAGGGGGAGAAACATCAATATGTGAGAGATACATCAATCAGTTGCCTCTCACCCTTCCCAACTGGGGACCCGGCCCGCAACCCAGGCATATGCCCTGACTGGGAATCGAATTGGTGACCTTAGGGTTCACAGGCCAGCACTCAGTCCACTCAGCCACATCAGCCAGGGGTTTTTATTTTAAGAGAGCGCTAAACCAGCGTCCGATCCCAGCCTTTCAGCTTCTGGATGTTCGTGGGTCTTGTCAACATACATTGGCTGGCTGCTGCCTGCCCCAGCCTTCTCTTAGAGTACGGGGCCTAATGCAGGTGGTGTTGCTGGTCCTGCTGCCCTCGGCTGCTATTCACAGTGTTGGTCTCGCTCTCAGCCAGTGCTGTATGCATAGCAGGTGACCAACAGGCACTCGCAAATGCGCGATGGCCAGCAGGGCCTCCCCACTCTCAAAATACACCGGCCAGGCTGCTGCGTTCCGAGTCTGTAAGCCTCTGCCAGTGAGCAGTTGTCGTCATGGGCGGCCTGCTACCGCTGGTGTGCAAGGTTTTTAGACTGGCCTGGGACCTGGGGTCCAGTCAGGGGTCTTAGTAGTAAGCCTAGCTCTGGCTAACCTGCATACACAAGGAGTTTGCTGAACAGAGATGGGACAGGTTGCAGATATAATGGACAAGTTGAAAAATGAACAGGAAATGGGCAGGGACCAAGGGGGCTGGACACAGCCATGCCTGCTACACATGAGCATGGACACCACCGCCTGGTGAGCTCACAGTCCCTTCCCCTCCATGACCCTGCCTCGAAAGCCACGGGGAGTGGCAAAATGGCCAAGACTTGGTGTCTCATGTCCTTTCACAACTCACGTACTGAGGGGCCCGCCCCACCTATCCGTGATGATGTCCGCTGCAGTGGGAAACCAAGGCGAAATCAAAGCGGCAAGAGTACAGCCACCACCCTGTGATTCCGCTTCATATTTCCCTGTCTGGTTTCCCCTTCTGGTGGCGGTTGTTGTTTTCCGTTGTGTTCCATCCTTATGGTATCACTTGGAATGTGGTCAGTCTGAAAAAACAGCACGCATTCAAATGTGTTTATGTGGCAGAAAGTCATTTTGTTGCAGGTGAGGGAGGAGTGTGAAACCAGTGGTTTGAATGATCACGTTTGGAAACCGCTCACGAAGGGGAATTGGAACTATTTGTCAAGCACCCACTCTGTGCCAGAACTGTAAGAAATTCTTCACATACCATCTCATTTAAGCATCTCAGGAAGCCTTTGAAATGAGTATCCTTATCCCCGTTTTACGGGTAAGGAACCTGAGGCTCAGTGACATTCCGTCACTGTATCATGTATTGTTCATAAGTCAGAGCGGGGTAATCTTCAGACTCATGTCCGTGAGACATCATAGTCTCTTGCTCCAGCTCAGGCATCGCAGCCTTACTCACTCCTGCGTGACATCGTGGAAAGTCCCTGTTTTGGGATATGTTCCCTAATCCTTATGTCCTGGTCTTTAACCAGTTTTCCTAGACCTCTGGTTGACCATTAAAAATAAGATTGATAAGCCAATGAAATGTTATTATTGAGAAGTTAAGACTGGATGCACCTGAAGCCCTTCTGGGATGGAAGAGTGGGTGGCCCTGCAGTGAGACCACCGCAGCAGGACGAGACAGTCAGTGCTTACTGACCCCTGCTTGCACATAGCATGGGCCAGACACTGTGGACCTGAGGAGAACACAGATGTGGGTCCTTCTTCAAGAAGCTCTCAGCTTCTCAGGAAGTCCTTGAAGGCCTGTTGTCTCCACCCCCCAGTTTAGACACACGTAGGGGTGTGGCTACGAGCTCCCTCTGCAAGGCGCACATCTTGGTTCCCCACCCCCGTACGAGCTGTGGGCCTCTGTGCAGGAGAGCCGTCCTCTGTGGGTCTCAGTTTTGTCGGTGATAGGAATACCCACTGCAGAGAATTGTTGAGACGAGGAGCTCATCCACACAGGGGCATGGGGTGTGCTAGTAAATGCTAACACAATGCTGTCATCAAACACAGTGGCTTACTGGTTTTCTCCTTGTTTCACCCGTGAATGGAAGACGCCAATCTTAGAATTTCTGTCTCTCACGGTCATCTCACAGAGGCCGGGGCATTTAGCAGGTGCTCAATAAATACTTGTCACTTAATGGAAGAGAAACACAGACATAGAGCAGAGTTAATTGCAGCTTAAGTGTTCATAGCACTTTCCTTCCTTAACACATCATTTATCATCTGTTAACTGATTGTCTCTTCCCATGCTAGAATTTAAGCTATGAAGCTCCGTGAAGCTCCATGAAGCTCCATGAGGGCAGGGAATTTGTTTCCTCCGTTGTCAAGAACAGTACATGCCACCCAGTAGTTGCTCAGTAAATATTTGAATGTATGAATGAATGGCATTTCCTGTGAAAGGGAAACAAGCTGGCTAGCAACCTGTGGGCAGCCTCTGCCCTGGAACCTCCTGAGCCCTGGGGCTGGCCATCCCACTGTCCCATGGGACAACAGTCAGCCTTGGGTTCTCGTTGGAGGCCAAGCAGGAAGCCGCCTGTGCCTGTCTCTGGCCCCGGCTCCAGCCAGCTCACCTGCAGAACCCAGGGCAGAGCTTTTCAGACTGGCAGCTGCTTAGTTGGATGTTGTAAGACTCACTGGGAATTGCTGCCATTTGGATTTATGATTTTAATTGTTTTTTAGTTTATACTTGTGCCCTGCAGTGATTTTCCATTAAATCAGAACATTTATGCTTCAGAGAAGAGCAGGTATGGTGGCGGATATGTATATCTTAACAGCTCATCTCTGGCAATAAGCTGCTTGACAGTCATCAACAGATTAGGAAATTGACATCTGTTTAATTAACCTCCATTTGGGGCTGTTAGCACACGAAAATATAGGGGTTTTTTAAGCCTGAAAAGATGATGGATTTTATATTTGTATATTCTAAGGCTCCAAGAGTGATGGTGGTTGTTATTTTTATCTCTGTGAGCATAAAGCAGTAGCTAAAAAATCTATTGCAAATTTGGGAAGAGACCAACACCAAATGTAATCTAAGACATCAAACTTCTGTTGATTTTATGTAAAACATACACTATAAGTACATGTGGTATGCTATGTACACATACATTATAAAAAGTATAAATGCACATATACAAATACTTATACTAAATATTTGCTACAAATATTAATGATACTGAATGCTTTATCACGTCTACTTTATTGTGTATACATTAGCAATGCGTAACTCTCAACACCTCTATGTATTGTATATATTAACCATACTGTGTATTTATTACATATATGTACGTTTATTTTGTATGCCTTATTATATAGACACACACTCAAGTTGTATGATTAGTATATGAGAGAAAGGGAGATTGAGGCTGTTGCCTGGGCCCATCCTCACGCTGCACGGCAACTACTTACTTGCATATACACTTCTCCACAGGCAACACTGCACTTACAACATTTCTCTCTGTGGCTTTATCTCTGCGTATTAATTACATATATTAACTAGATGCAAAATGAAGTGCATATTTAATATAGAATGAAGTATGCACGTGATAAAGTACACAATATGCTCGATGTAACATAAAGATGTAGAGAGAGAGAGATGTTGAGAGCTATGTGTTGCCTGGGCACATGCAGCATGCTAACCGGCTTTTTAGTTGGCAGTAAAGTTTCGGTTGGTGCCATAGCACTTGCTAAGTAAACTCCCAGATCGTGCTTTATTTCAGAATAGATTATTCGGAGGACATGTTTGTCACGGATGTGAACCACCAACCAGGTGCACGTCCCCGTGTTTAATTGGGTCAGACCACTTGCTTTCTGGCTGGGAGCTGTTTCTCTCACAGACCTGTCTGTCTCCATCTGGCTGGACTCATTTGCTCGGCCAGCTGGGCTACGCACACACTGGCTTCCTTAAAATCCAAATTAAAATATATACTCAATACAGGTAGCAATTGCTACTTGTCATGGGCCCGCGGGGTGGCTCGAGATTGGTAAAGCTACACACGCCAACTCTCAGGAGCCGCTCTGTTCTGTGCACGTAGGGCCATGCCCTCCGTGACCTCGGCTGTAATTGAAAGAGACTTTGCTACCACTTTTTCCCAAAGTAGAGATGGGTCAACCTTAAGGGTTTTTTTATTGAACATAACTGATTCCTATTTTATCCACATCTATGCCCAAACAACATGCTCCAGTGTGAGGATAAAGTATAGCCACTGATTTCTAGCAAAGTCAGGGAACAAACAGCACTCTGAATTTGAGCTGGATGAGATCAAAAAAATCCCAGTCTTGCCTCAAGAATGGTGGTCCTGGGGTTAAGGGGAACAAAAAGGAAGTGGCTGAACCAGGTTGGACTTAGAGGTGGGAAGGAGGCAGTGGTCAGTAGGGGGCCCCGGAGGGGATCAAGATGCCCTCCAGCCAGGATTTGAGAAGTGTTATTGAGGCTGTGCCCACACCACACCTCCTCTAGTAACTCCCCAGAGTCTTCTGATCAACGTATACATCTGATCAATAAATGAAGGTTCCCTGGAGTGAGTTGCATATCAAGCCGTGGTGTCCACCATAGCTTCATGACATGGAACAGATTCGCAAGTTGTTTGGAAGAGCGTACCGTCTGGGTAGGGTGATTTTCAAGAAAAAGTAGTGAAGACCGATCCAGAGCACAGCCTTCCCCTCCGATGGAGCAGTATGTAGGGAGTGCAGGGGACAGCAGGCAGACGGCAATGTGCTGGTGGAGAGGAGAGAGAAGGGCGCAGGAAACAGAACTGCTGTTGAACTGGAGACCCGTGCACCCACCAACCTGGAGAAGGAGAAGCCTTCAGGTCCTTCCTGGTTGGAGCCCTCCATTGGGTTTTCTGTGAATGGGGGTTCTTCTTACAAGGAGAGGGCTACTGTCTTGTACAAGGGCATGTCTCCCTAATGTCACTGACAGAACTGTTGCTTTCTTTTTTTCCTTGTTTTTTCTCCTCTTTCCCATCGGTGGCTCTGAAGTTTACAGTATCTTACTAACGCTGTATTCACTGGGCAGACCCCGGCACATGATATCTCTATTGATCTGGAAAGTCTCTTCTTTAAAAAATTCCATTACTATTATTATTATTATTATTATTAAATTGGAATCTCAAAGCATGAGGAGAAAATATCACTAAATATAAATAAGGACAAATAACTCTATTTCCCTTGGATAAAAAGGCCTCTGAGCTGCTGAATCAGCAAATTTAAGACAGCATGTCAGTGACGGACGTGGCCTGTGGTTGAGACCCTCCCTCCTCCTTAGGCTTCCTGGTCACCTCTCAGGTTGGTCCGTTGCAAGACCTGGCCACGAATTGTTAGACTTGCTCACGGACCAGCTCTAGCCCCCTCTTTTCTCACGCTATATCCTCTTCTCAGAAAATTTCACCCACGCTCCTCAGTTCTCCAGCCCAAACCTTCATGTATCCCCACCTGCTCCGCATGTCCAGTTAGATGTCTCCAAGGCACCTTGGACTCAGAATGTACTGAACTCCTGGTAGACCCCTGCCATCTCTCGCCAAAAACCTGGCCCTCCCTGGTACTTAGTAAGGTACTTAATATGAATATTCATATTCATCAAGTGGAACAACGGAAGCTGTCTTTAGCTGTAATCCTCCTTGTTTTGTAAACTCTACCAGAATGTGTCCGCTCCGATGAAAAACAGGAATCTTCTTAACCTGCCTGATGCACGTGGACCTGTGTATTCTCCCTATTTGTCAGCCACGGGCCTAACCCCACGGACACACGTGTGGGTGTGAGCGCGGCACACATGCGTGCGCACGCTCACATTTCTGATCAGCTGAAAAGCACCACACGGTCTTAAAGCAAATACCTTCAGTGGCCAAATTAAACAAATACAAATGTAAGTCTTCTTGTTTTAAGAATAATAAAATCTGTTCTCTGTCCCCTCAGAGGTCAGTCCTTTTCGGCTTCCTGGCCTTGCATGAGGCCTCTGATATCCTCCGTAACTTGGGTGACCCCCACTTTACAGGAAGACGTGCTTTCCCTACATCCCCCTCATTTCGTGTGGAGCTCCATTTGTGTTCCCTCAGCTCCTTGTCTGGGCTGGGGTGACCTGTGAGGTGCTGACCACTCTCCTAGCACTTGGCTCCTCGTGTGGCTGGACGTGGAAGACCTACGCTCACTACTCTTGGCAGCTTCTCGTCCTGACAAAGGAGCCTGAAGGGCAGCTTTCTGAGCCCTGTGTAGGGTTCTACAGTCTACGTCCGCCAGGCTCCAGGCACGGCCCCCAGAAAGGTTACTCTTGGTCCTTTCGCTGCAGTGGCCCTTTCTGTGATGACAGAATGCTGGCTGCCTTTCTAGCTGCAAATCACTGGGTCCAAAAAAGGCAAGACCAGCAGCCCTAGCCTTCTAAGGGCAACGGTGGTGTCCTGTCCGTCCCTCTGGTATAGAACTTACCATCCCAAGTATTCGTGCTTTATGCCCATCGATCCCACCAGACCCCTCGTTGAGCATAGGGACTGCGTCTTCTCTCAGAGTACCCTCAAGAGCTGGTGGGACAAGAGAGTGGTGACTGAGAGAGTGGTGACTCAGTACATGTTATGGAACGTTACATAGTAGAGCCAAGTAGGCATGAGTTAGTAGTTGTAATCATGCCATTAGCTAGACCGTCATTACAATGTACTTAATACAGATCCTTCCCGTTATCTTATCCAGACATTCAATGAACGTTGAGCATCAGCACTTTGCAGGGCTCTGGGGACCAAGCTGTGAACTTGAAGTCGCAGTCCCTGTTCTCATGAAGCTCACTGAAGAAAACTGAAGGAGAAACAAAGTAATTACGAATTGTGATCACTACTCAAACATGACTGAGATTAAAGTAAGGGGCCGGAGCAGGCAGTGGTGGGACGGGCTGGGCACGAGAGGCTCCTTCAAGGAAAGGGTCTGGAGACATAGACCTGAATGCCGAGGAGTCTGTTCTCCAGGGAGAGAGAACAGGGATGTGGCAAAGGTCTCAAGGCAGGACAGTATTTGGTGAGCTTGAACTACCCGAGACCCCTGTGGCTGGACCAAGAGGGCCAGTGGCACCAAATGACTGGGAAAGGAGGACCAGCCCCAGAGCTAGAGTGAGGCATGTGAGTTCTACTCTGACCACCATGGAAGCTCCTAGAAGTTAACAAAGGGGTTCTTCCTGAGTGTATTGGGAGCAGGGATTAGAAGGCTCAAGAGTATATCAGGTTCAGCTGCCTGAGATGGTTTGGGCATTAGTTTTAATAGTTTTTAATAATATGTTTTAATAGTTCCATATATTATCTGAAAATGTTTGTTCAAGTCATCTGGCTGCCTGGGGCCATGATGCTCAAATCCCCTCTCTCCTCAGTCAGTCAGTCCTTCATCCCTCTGACCAACCGGTATTGAGAAGCTGGGACACATCAGGCAGGGGGGCTCTGAGCCCTGCCCTCATGACTCCCTGGTGGAAGACAGGAACTCACAGTGGGGCCTATGCTGGAGCGTTGAGGCAGGAGACAGCCTTACCCATCTGGGAATGCCCCCCACCCAGTCCCTTGGGCCCCAGGTGTGGATTGTGAGGGGGGCATGGTGAGGTATGAGAGTAAAAGACCAGGCTGGCGGAGACCACAAAGGTGTCTCACACTGTTCTCGGAAGTGTGTCCACGGGGCGTCATTAAAGAATGCAAGCAGGAAGGGAGCTTCATCTGATTTACATTCGTCTAAAATGCCTGCTGGGCCACGGTTTGCTGCAAAGTGGGAGGGGACACATTTCATGTGCAGCAGCCAGGATTTCAGGTTCAAGTTTCATGGACTGCAGCTGCCTTTGCTTCCCAGGATTGTGGACTAGAAGCGTGCCTGGGGTCTAACTCATCCAGCCGCCTTATCTCATATTTGAGGGCAGTGAGACTCAGAGAAGTGGTTTGCGTGAGGCCACGCTGTCCTTAGCCCCAGTCCAAACACTGAACCCCAAAATAGCCATTTCAAGGCGCAAGCTGATTGATAGCCTGGAGGGGAATGGGGGCCCTGGGCGCAGTGTGGTGACAGGCAGGGCAGCCCACCTCACTTGCTGGGAACCCAAGTCAAGGCCCATTCCCCATCAGTGGAGGTCAGGTTAGTGTTCACGAGTACAAAGGAGAATTGGCTTTAATTGCTGTGGGTAAAATAAGTAATTGGACAGCCTTGCAATCAGATAAGTCATTCTGCCGCGATTCCAAGTGTTAATGCGCAGGTGCGGTCCCAGGCTATTTGTATTGGCTGAGAATGAGGATGCTGCTTCACACCTCAGGTTCCAGCTGTCACCACAGTAGCTGAAGGTCTGCTCTCTTCAGACAAGGGGTCATCTGTTTGCTCAAAACAGCATTGTCTAGCTTATCAGTTCCATCTTGTAACCATGTTGCTGGGAGTCCAAATTGTACTGGGAGTCCAACAGCATCAGCTGTGTTCTCAATCCCACACAAGAGCAGGAGTGTGGGTGCAAACTTTCTCTCCTTCCTCCAGCACCCAAGCAAAGTGGTTTTGAGCATGGGAGTTAGTGTGAGGCAGAGCTGACTCTGTCAGTCACCACCTGTGCGTCCTGGGCCACGTAGATTACCACCAGGGGTCCCTCCTCCTCACCGTGTAGGGAGACAATGATAGTGCTACATGACTCACAGGCTATTTGTGAGATTAAATGAGATAAACCATAGAAGAGACTTAACACTGAGCCTGACATACAGAAGCATTTGGGGAAAAAATTGTTATTATTTTGCTCCTAAATGATTGAGCTCTTTCTATTGAAAGGCTTGGGCAGGATTTCCCTGAAGTTTGGCCCACGGTGAAGTATCACCACTGACTCTCAGATGTCAGCTCTGCAATGGGGAATTGTGAAGTCAGGTACCTTGGCTCTGAAGCGACTTGGGCTTTTCTGTTTGAGAGAGGGGCACGAGCTGCCTGTTCCTAGGCTTCTTGCCTGCCGTCCCACGTGGCCTGGGTGGGATTTGTACCATCTGGCGTTCCTGGGAGAGAGAGGAGGAGCTGTGCAGAGAAAGCCTAGAGGAGGATGCTGACATTCGCCACAGTGCTGGGGAGAGTCTGACTGTACTGAAGGGGTGATTGTCTTCCTGCTGAATTTGTTGTTGGATTTACAAAGGTGCTGGGCAGCATCTGCCAGGAGAGCCTGTGTTCCCATGGGATGTACCGCAGTCGTTCGCAAGTCTCACTATTTGTCCCAAAACAAGCAGAGTTTCTTCATAACTTCCCCCAGGGCCTGTTCCCTGGTGATCCAAACACTTGGCATCCGCAGAGTCATATTTCTAATCTTTTATCTGTAAGTAAATGGAAGAATTTGCTGCTGTTCGTGTGGCACTCAGGCCCGAGCACTGTGGGATTAGCATTCCTGAGGGGTCAAGTGTGCGAGGGAGTGAGAAGGGAGTGAGAGCTTGGAGAACCGGGGCCTGGGTGAAGAGACTGGGCCTTGTGGGTCTCTTCCTTCCGGGCAAGTGTTCACGTCAAGCAAAACATTTTTTCAGTTGTTTTCTTGTGTGTGAAGGCTATCACGTGTGCCAACTCCTTGCTCAATGCTGTGTGGTTTACAGAGAAGAGTTTTCTGGCCATTATTCTTGGGGACTCTTGCCATCAAATTGGGAAAATTAAATTTTATAAATGGGAATGGATAAATTTTTAGATGAGACCACTCAGGTGCCATGTTAAGAAAACAGGGCCCCACCTAACTTGTGAAGTTCAGGCCCCAGTTCTCAGCTCTGTGAGTTGTGTGCCCCCCAAGTTCTTTATCTGTAAAGTGAGGGCGATGATGCCCCCTGCCCGGGACTGTTGTGGGCAGTAAAGGGGGTAAGGTGGGCGGTAGTGCACCGTGAACCCCAGAGCATAGGGGCAGATTAAAGCTGCCAACCACAGCAGCTCCCTGCAGAAAGGGGCCCTGCGGAAAGGCCCCTGCTCACAGCGTGGCCGTCCCAAGTGTGAGAAGTTGACTGGGATCTGGAAGCTGTCAGAACAATCCTGATTGGTAACACCTGTGCAGCTCTAGCCCTACTCCCTACCTCCGCTGCTTTTCCTTCTCCCCTGGGGCCCTTGGTGTTCCCTGCAGTGTCATTCCCTAGGCCCAGAGGACAGGAATTCCTGATGTTCTCACTGGGCTGGACTGAAATTCTCTCTCTCTCTCTCTCCCCCTACACCCTCCGCCTCTCCTTCTCTCCCCCCTCTCCTTCTTTCCCCCCCTTCTCACCCTCTCTGTCATTTAAGCATCATTTATCACTTTCTTCCATATGTTACATGTGGAAGTTGCCTATGTTTTCTATTTTTCATCCCACAGTGTCTATCTCGGTGGCTTATACACAATAGAAGGTAGTATTTTTGAAAAAATAAAAAGTCGTTAGGGATCTAACGACCCACAGTGACTTGCCCGCACAAGGGGTGTGTGCGTTAGGAAAAATGACTGTTGAGGATTGCTGGAGAGGGCAGGACTGCCGAGGTAGCCACCATGCCAGGCCACTGCTCCCAGACCCCTGTGCAGCCTTGTGATCTGGGCCAGACCATCCTGGAGCCTTGATCACTGCTTAAGACTTAGATTAGAGTCATCGTCGTCCACCATATGCTGGGTCTCCAGGCATTACATCCTCACCCAGGCAGCAGGGCAGAGGAGGGAAAGAAAAATCAGAGCAAGGCTCTTTTTAAGGACACTTTCACACATCTGACTGGCTGGAACTTAGACACGTAACCACTGCCAGCTCTGAAGAAGGCTTTGGATTCTAGCTTATAGCTCCATCGCTATGTGCGTGGCTTTAAAAGAATTCTCTTACTGAGGGAGAAAATGAGAATGGATATTGGGACAGCCACCAGTCTGCCATAAAATGTATTAAGGTGGGTATAACATCTATATGAGAGATCTTTAAAATCTTCCTAAAGGACACAGACCATAAAGACTTGTACAAATAGGCAAACAGTATTATTGGATAGGAAGACTCAACCTCATAAAAATATCAATTCTCCCTGAGTTAATTTATAACTCTAAACATGTTCCTAATAAAATCACCACCAGGATATTTTTTTAAACTAGACAGATGATTCTAAAGTTCACATGGAAAAATAAACAAGCAAGAGTAGCCTGTAATTTTGAAAAAGAACAAGAATAAGGGGACCAGCCTTACTGGATATTAAAACATATTATAAAACCTCCCTGGCTGGTGCAGCTCAGTGGATTGAGTGCAGGCCTGCGAACCAAAGGGTCACCGGTTCAGTTCCCAGTCAGGGCACATGCCTGGGTTGCAGGCCAGGTCCCTGGCAGGGGGCACATGAGAGGCAACCACACATTGATATTTCTTTCCCTCTCTTCTCTCTCCCTTCCCCTCTGTCTAAACGTAAATAAGTAAAATCTTAACGAAAAAATTTTTTTTAATTTTTAAAAACATTATAAACCTACAATAACTTTAAATGTGTGCTAAAGATCAATATTACAGAAGGAAGAGCACAAAAATAAATGCAAAATACATGGGGGGATCTAGCACCAGTATTTGACAAGGTGGTGTTTCAGTCAATGAGGAAAAGATGTGAACTGCTCAACAGATGGAACTGGGACAGCTCATAAAGTTGGGTCCGTACTTCACACCTTGTGTCAGCACAGACCCCAAGTACATCACAGACCAGTTTATACAGTGCAGGCATCAAAGTACTAGGAGAAATGTTGGGAGTGTGCTTTTGGAACTTTGGAATGGGTATGATCTTTCAAACTAAGGCATGAAATCCAAAGACCATAAAAACAAAACATCAGCTCAATTACATAAAAATAAATACCAGCATGGCAGAATCACTGTAAGCAATGTTAAAAATAAGTGTCAAAACAGTAAACTAGGACAAATACAATTTTTAACCTACACCAACCAAGTTCATCCCTAATATAGAAAGAGCCTCAGAAAATCGATAAACAAACACCACAAAAGGAAAATGGGCAATAAACAGTTCACAGGAAAAAAAATATAGATCACTTTCAATGGGTGAAAAATGCTCAAACTTATAGAGAAACTTAAGCATATACTGAGACACTATTCTGCTGATGGAAGTGTAAACTGTTCAGCCTCTGAGAAGGTAGTGTGACAACAGCCATTGAAATCCACATTCTTGTACTATCATATCCAGAAGATTCTTTTTTAGGAAGTGTGTGCAATGACCTTCACATACAGGCACACTGTGGCACACAACTTATTCACTGCAGCCCTGTGGGTGTAGCACAGCACTGGAAGCATCCTAGGTGTCCCCCCGTGAGTGTGGCGCCCTGTGTGCAGCCGTAACAAGAACTAGGAGGCGCTCTCTGCGCCGACACAGAAAGATCTCCACTAAAAGTATGGTGGGAAAGGGAAGACATGAACGGGTGAATATAGCAAGCTCCATCCAGGTGAAAGGGGGTAGGCGAATGCTGGTGTACCTCATTTTATTGTACTTCACAGACGTGGTCTTTTTACAAATGCAAGGTCTGTGGCAACCTTGCCTCAAGCAAGCCATTTTTCCAACAGTATTTGCTCAATTCATGTTTCTGTTGACACATTTGGGTAATCCTCATAATATTCCAGACTTTCTTATTGTATTTGCCATAAAATGTATCTGTGACCAACAGTCTTTGATGTTACTTGGGCAAGACCCTCCATCAGCAAAAAGATTACAACTCGCTGAAAGTTCAGGTGGTAGTTAGCATTTTTTAACAATGAAGCATTTTTTAATCAAGGTATGTACATTTTTAAACACACAATGCTATTGCACACTTAATAGACTATGGGGTGGTTTAAATATAATTTTTATATTTGCTGAGAAACCAAAGAAAAATTGTGACTCACTTCATAGTGGTATCTGGACCCCAACCTGCAGTATCTCCAAGACACACCTTTTTATATTCACATTATCTCATTTATGTATAAAGTGCGAACAAGGGGATGCACAAAGGTGAAATGAAAGCAGTTGCTTTCGGGGGAGAAAGGAGTGTGTGAGGAACAGATGCAGCAGAGAGAGTACATACTGTTTGCCCTTTTATACTTTGGATTTTATGAATATATGAATGTATAACCTACTGAAAAAGTTGCATGAAACTATTAATAGAAAAACTTAATAAGCAAAGGCTAGTCACATTGGCTCATATATAGGGAAAGGGATTTGGCTGCCTTTTTCCCCCTCACTATTAAAAAAATGACCCCAAACCTTAGAAATGTCCCCAGTCCTCAAAAGTACCCTGACATTGCATTTCAGAACTGAGCAGAGAGGGATTAATAGCTAAGCAGAAGTCCTCTTTGCAAAGCTGTCAGTCAACAAGTTTGACAAGTACTTGCTCTGTCCCTGGCCACTCCAAGCACCGAGCACCAAGCACCATGGGAACTCTCAGGGAGACAAGACCCCTTACCCTGCTCTGTGAGCTGGGCCTCAGAGCGGGCAAGGCTGGGAAATGTTTGTCCCTCACCCCCTTCCCAGGGGGACTTAGAGGCCCCTGGTGAAGAGGCAGCACTTAAAGCCAACAGGT
Source organism: Desmodus rotundus (assembly GCF_022682495.2). Lineage (NCBI taxonomy): Eukaryota > Metazoa > Chordata > Mammalia > Chiroptera > Phyllostomidae > Desmodus > Desmodus rotundus. The sequence goes on from NC_071391.1 coordinate 124,940,235, forward strand.
GGGAGAAGCAGGGGACAGGAACAGGAAGTAGAAAGTCTGGGGTCCTGGGGCTGCTGTGCTGGGAAGGAGATGGGGAGGAACCAGGAGGAAACCACAGCCCTCAGCCAGCTGGAAAGCAGGCAGAATTGCAGGGATGCCCCCTTCTTTCAGCAGCCCTCACCCCTAGCCCCAGGTAGGGAAGGGTGTTCTTTCCTCCTGTTTCCTCTGCCTGAGCAATCATGGCCCTGGCTTCCCTGAGCTCTCCCATCCACCAGCATCCTACCAGAGATCGGGACCAGGCAGAGGTCGTCCCAGCGGTATCAGTATATTTCTTTTTATTGAGACCAAAGACCCCCCAGAGGAATAATGTTCTAGGAAAGCCCTTTCTGGCCCCCAGGGGTCTTTCAACCTTCACTAATCATCCTATCACAAAGGAAAGGAACAGAAGTCACTGTCTCAGGGCTGGGTTTTCTATGGGGAGTTAAGAGTTTTCGGGAAATACACACAGCAAGGGGGACTTGGAGGGAGTGACTCGTGGCAAGGTTTTAGGCATCAGTGGCAGGACAGTGGGAAGAAGCTGAGATAGGATAGTGAGAAGCCAGGAAAAGTCTTTGGCTAGCGGAATAGGGAAACTGGGCGAGCTGAACACAGCGGCCGAGCAGTTTTCAGCCAGGTGCAGCTAGTCACGGGGGGAGGGGGTGGGGGGCAGTGCCTGGCAGGGGGCAGAATGGAAAACAAGGACCTCACCCCTGGGGTAACTTTCCTCCCCTGTCCTCTCCTACCTGGAGACAACGTCTAGGCCTCAGTTGTATTTCAGCTCCAGGCCCAGAGAAGCAGCAGAGCCAGACAGATGACGCCAGGACCCCCTGCAGTGACGAAAGACACTGAGCTGTCACTGACCAGTCAGTGGAGACCATGACCCTGAAAGGGCACACCTGGAGAACTGATGAATATTCTGCTGAAACCCTCCCCTGAGACCTCCCCTAAGACTCCCACCTGCAAGAGAGAGAAAGAAGCCTCAAGACAGAGGGCCCAGTGCACACTCTCCCTGTGGGGGCAGCCTGTGCCATTCCCTTCTTCTCCCCCACTTCTTTCTTCATGGGCACATGTCTCCTAAACTCCACGGCAGTGGGCAGCTGGCAGCTTGTCCCAGGCTGATCCCTTGAACCCGTCCCTCAATCCCCCTTTTCTCTAACTTCCAGTGAGCTAAGGCAGCCCAGCCTAGGCTCTCCTGTGCTAAGCTAAGCCCTTCCTTGTTTCTCTGTCCTCATCTTTAAGAAATATATCCTCATAGTCACCTGGACTCATGCAGTGAAATCTTTCCTACACGAAATCAAGAACCTACTCACTAGCTGGCCCTAGGCAGACCCACTCAGGGCCAGGCTCCTATCTGGTAGCAGAAACCTTTGGCCTGAGACCTCCCTTCACCAAACAGGGGCAGCCACTTGCTGAGTATACTCCTCTCAGGTGGCCACCCTGGGCCTTCAGCTAGAGCAGCTTCTTCCCCCAGGGAGGAGGGAGCAGGAAGCAAAAGGACCTTATGCATCTGGCCCAGTACAGGGAAAGAGCAGGAGCTGGGGAGAAATAAGACTTTCCACCTCCTCTTGCTCTGAATAGGATCCCTGAGCTGAAGGAAAGGCTGAGCCTGTTGGGCCGGAAATGCTGAGTCTCAATTTTCAGAACAAGGGCAAGGTTCAGGCTGGTGTGGAACTTATGAATGTATTCCATTCATACCAATTAGAACTAGTCCTTTCTATGACATAACAAAGGCTTTAAAAGAGAGTGCTCTGGGCCCTGACTGGTGTGGCTCAGTGGATTGAGTGCCAACCTGCAAACCAAAGGGTCACTGGTTCGATTCCTAATCAGGGCACATGCCCAGGTTGTGGGCCAGATCCCCAGTGGGGGTGCATGAGAGGCAACCACACATTGATGTTTCCTCCCTTTCTTTCTCTCTCCTTTCCCCTTTCTTTAGCAGGAAATAAATAAAATCTTTTAAAAAAAAATATATATATATATATATATTTAAAAGTAAGAGAGAGTACTCTGAGTGGTGGCACTAGGGGACCTTTATAAAGAAGTAAGAACACCAACTTCTGGAGCTGGGAACCTGAGTTAGGGTCCTAATCCCACCAACACCCTGTCACCTTACAGAAACCACTTACCTTCTTCCAGTTTCTATTCACTTATTTCTGCCACAATAGTAGCTGAGTGTGCGCTTCCTAGCCCTCAGTATTGTTCAGAATGTGAATGTGGTTTGTAGGCCTCGGTGCTTTCCACTTGTTGGTGGTGTTATTGTTACTATTACGATGAGTGTTGCCATGGTGATCACTATGCCTGTGCCGTAACTCCCTGGACCCATGGGTCCACCTCTCAGGGACTCCAGCGTTGGCCAGTGGGCAGACAGGACACCTGGTTCCCTCTAGCTCAGTGTCCTCATGAAGGAAGTGGGTATAACAGTATACAAGACCTGTTGTTTCACACACACACACCAGCCTAGGAGCAGGAATGTATCTGGTCCAACTTGACTGATAAGGTAACAGCAGCAAGGTGACTTCACCAGGACCAGGCCACAGCAGTGATTAAAACCCAGGCCTCCTATGCTGGAGCTGAGCTGGTATTCATCTCACTGCTCTCCACCCCCAGCCAATGCTGAGCCCTGACCACACACAGTGGCCCGACCGGGGGGTCAGGGACCCCAGTCACAGTGACTAGCACTGGTGGTCTCACTGTTCTTTCTGCTGTTCGTGAGCATTTGCTTAGAGCAGCACGTTTTATGTGCTCTTTCCTCAAGAAGTCCCAGCTGTAAGTGGAAATGGGGCCATGGGTGCAAGGCAGGCAGGCCCCAAATGCTTCCTGTCCCACCTTTGCACTCAGGCCTGGATTCCTCAGGGGAGGAGTTCAAGTCCAGATGCTGGCAGGCTTGGGAGAAAGTCCCTCTTGCTCTATGTGCAGGACAATGGGCCTTCTTTGCAAAACCCCCACCCCGGCCCCCACCCAGAGTGGAAGGAGGGACTCCATTCAAGAATCTAAGTCTTTCTATGAGACAGGTCTGGGGTCTGCAGACTTCTTGGTTGGTTGGGAATTCTTATCCAGAACCCCAGATTTTATACAGGATCTTACACAGACCCCCCAATCTGTAACACAGACCACAGGGGAGCTGCCCTGGTTGATCCAGCTGCTACTCATGCACCAAACCTCCCGGGCTCTAGAGGTCCTGGTTATTGCAACCCATGTGTCTTCCGCCCTGCCCCAGGCCCTCCACCCACTCAGCCTCTCTGCTCCTAGAAGACTGGTCTCACAGTACTCAGGGCACTGCAGCAGGGCTCCCATTGCCCTCAGTGGGAGTGCCAGACCCCTCTTTCTGGCATTCGAGGCTCTTCATGGTTGGTTTCAACAAGCCTGTCTTATGTCACCATTCACTGGGACGCAGTTCTCTGGTCTCACTACCTTTTGCATCTTCTGTGTTGCCTTTCCCCTCCCTCCCACCTTTTTTTAAAGGGCATTTAAGTAGGTAGAAGGATCAGATTTTCATTTTTAATAGAACACTGAGTTTTTTTAAAGAGACTTTATTTCTTTTTAGAGAGAGGGGAAGAGAGGGAGAGACACACTGATGTGAGAGAGAAACATCAATCAGTTGCCTCTCCTAGGCACCCCAACCAAGGACAGAACCTGCAGCCCAGGCAGGTGCCCTGACCAGGAATCGAACCAGCGACCTTTCACTTGGTAGGACAATGCCTAACCATCTGAGCTACACCAGTCAAGGCTTAATTTTTCTTTTTCCAAGCCTTACCATCTATCCAAGCTTCTCTGGAGAGTCGCTGTTTCCTGGAAGTCTTCCTGCCTGCACCAGCTGTCAGTGGCCTCCCCCTGAAACCCAGTAGCTCACATAGGTGGTGCTGTGTAAAGTGGCATCTGATTCTTATGTGGTTTATATCTGACTCATTAATGTTAACATGTGTCAGTCTTGTTTCTCCAGGTGATCCTCATGGTTAACTCATGAAGGCAGGGGCATAAGTTGCTTCTTTCTCTAATATCAAGCCCTGAACACTATGAATTTCAACACATGCTGTAGCTTCAGCAACTAGCAACTAACTTTGATCTGTTATGCTGTAGCAGTCCTGGGGGGTGCAGAAGCTCCACTCTCACATTGGGGAGAGTGGAGGCAGCTTTGGGGGTTGGCCAATGATAGGTGAGAGACCTATACTGAAATTGGGTGCTGGCAGGTCAAGTCTCCTCAAGACTTTGCTTTCTGTAGCAAATTTCCTGAGATGTGCACCTCTCTCCAACTCAAGAAGACTGTTTTGGAATGAGTGAAGAATTAACCATGTGGTCCTGGCCTGTCTTGCAGGGATTTGAAACTGGACAACATCCTTCTGGATGCGGAAGGTCACTGCAAACTGGCCGACTTCGGGATGTGCAAGGAGGGGATTCTGAACGGTGTGACGACGACCACGTTCTGTGGGACTCCCGACTACATCGCTCCGGAGGTAAGACTGCGTGTAAAGGGCCACCTCCTGCTGCTGACACGGCTGAGCCTGGTGGTCCTGGGGGGAGGCTCTGGGAACCAGGAGGATTCCAGGGAAGAAAGGCTTGCTGATTTCTCCATAAGGAAGCGGTGGTGATGGGCAAGCTAATGGGGGGGCTGAAAGTAACAGGCAACTCCCCAAATTTGGGCAGGTCCTCCTAAATATTTATTTTATTCCTGTCCAGAACTACCCGTGAAACTGGGAACAAGAGAAATGTGTTGACTTGTGCCATTGTTTTCACGTCTAACCCGAGTAAAGGAGCACCATTGGTAAAGGCTATAATTTGCCTACAGTAAAACCAGGAGTAACTGGCCATTTTGAGTGTGGTGGCGATTTCACAGAGGGAGCGCACAGGATCCAGGAGGAGGAGGAGATAAACTGCCTCATTATAAGTGGAGATCAGAGATGTTCATTTGGAGCCTCACCCATGGGTTGCCTTTTGTGGAAGTTACTTAGATGCCTTGTTCATCATAAAGCGTGTGTTTGCCCTGAGTTTCTCTAGTTCACGTTTGCCCAACTGAGAGATGCCTAGTGTGATATGATTTTGACTTCAGACATGGCCTGTCATACATCCTTTATAAAAATGGTCTTGAATGTTGTGGCACATGGAAGGTGGGAAGGAAGTACCAATCCCCATGAACGTTGCCCATGGCCGATAGGTGTGTGTTAGCACGCGTGGATTTCATTTCCTCTCAGTGGGCATTGTTTGAGCACCTGCTGGACACAAACCAATATGAGGATACAGAATTGACCAAGACCCTGGTCTCTCTCCTAGAAGGACTTTTGGTCTAGAGGGAGTGACAGGTAAGCAAACAACTAACTAAATAGAATAAATAGGTACTAAATACAAGATGGTATCCTCAGGGATCAGGGAAGGCTTCTTGGAGCACCTGGTGAATGAATTGAGTTGTAAAAAATTAGCAGGATTTCCTTTGGGGGTGGGGGTGGGGAACATTCCTGAGAACAATAGGGAGGATTGGGGGGTGGGTAGGGCAGGGGAGGAGGTTCAGCATCCCTGGGCTATGATTCCTTTAGGGCCGGAGCTGTTTCTAATCTGGGTACTTCCTGGATTCAGCACACAAATCGGACTCTTAGTAATGGATTGTTGAATGAATAAACAAATGAGAACTTGGGACACTCCAACAGGAGCAGAGATGAAGGGATGAGAACATTCTTGGTCTTTTTTAAGAAAGGAAAACAGTGGAGCTAGAACAGAGGATTTCCTAGTGGTTTTAGCAATGAACGAGCTTAGAATAAAGGACCAAGGAAGATGGCCTTTATCCTGTAGGATCTGAGGACACACTAAGGGCCTCCCAGTACAGAAGGGTCATAATCAGACCTGTCCCAGAAGGAAGATAGACAACAGCAGTGTGGATCAGGGGGTACAGTGAGAGGGAAGGACAACTGAGAGGCTTCCCACAGGACAAATGAGAAATGGAGAGACCTGGAAAGGGTCAGAGAAGTAAAGATCAAACAATAGGTAAATTCTCATTAGAATATCTACTTTCTAAGAGATCTGAAGAGATTTCAGCCAGTCTCTACTAGCGTGTTCCCTTAGCAGGAATACTAGGAATTTAACCTTCAAGAAGAAATCAGTAAAGGCCACTGGGGTCTGCTTTTTCAGCATCTTCCTCATTCATCCTTTATCATCAGAATGCTTGGTTCTGGTCCCTCTCAGCTGATGCCAGAGACCAGTGTAGTAGTTCAGGATCTGCCCAAGACACATGTTCACTTCCTGATGAACAGAATACCCACATGACTTTCATGAAAGGCCATCCGCTGGCGAGACTCCATGACCAACTCTGATCTCTGTCTAGGAGGCCCAGCCACTCTTCCTTCCCTTTCTACACCCCTGCCCACTATGCAGAGTCATCTGCATAGTGGCTAATAATCTGTGGTCTTTCTGTAGGCAAGTTACAGCTGATAAAGGTATCTTTACCTTTATCAAGGGCTAGGGGAAGATTAAATGGAAGTGTGACCCTAAAGCATGTAGCGCAGCACCCGGCCCATAGCAGGCACTGGGTAACAGACAGCGGCTCCATCGTTACCATTGTTGCTGGGTTGTGCAGTCGGATGGGGAAAGCATCTGAGTGTTGAGATCCCAGGCCAGACTTGACCACTAATGCCTGTGTGTGACCTTGATCACATGGTTTTCATCATCAGGTCTTTACCTTTCAAATGGAAATAACAATTCCTGCCTGCCCTACCCACCTCATCAAGCTGTTTTGAGAATCTAATGAGATTAAAGCATGGAGCTTGAATAAGCTTCAGAAAGCTTAAGTCTCTATTCAGGAGGAGGAGTTGTGAGGTGGCAGGCCAACCGGAAACCAGAGGACCTCCTCCTGAGGGGCTAGCTCTGCCCCAGGGCTTCCTACCATGTGTCCTTGGCCAACCCCCACTGCACCCTCTCCTTTCTCCAAGCCCAGCCCCAACACCACAGGAATGGCAGCCAGACCCAGTGCCTGCCCTTCTCTTCTGCCCCAGCTCTGACCCACTCAAGGGGCTGGCTGCTGTGCTGGGTGCCCTCCTATGGCGTGTGAGCCTTGCCCTTCTCACCAGCTCCATCATAGACAAGCCGATTAGAAAGTAGATAATTAGGGCCAAGCCTAAAACCAATTTTACAAAAGATGCCACCCAAATGGGAAGGCCCTGGAAGAGGCCGGGGGGGGGGGGGGGAAGGTGGGCAGGGCCACTTTGCAGTTCCTGCAGCACCATCCTGTTGGAGCATACACAGGCCACCTGCAGGCTACCTCCCATCACCCTGCCAAGGCCCAGAACTCAGCTGTGCCACCTCCTGGAGGCTGGAGGGTGGCCACCTCAGCACTTAGAGTCCCCTGAGCCAAGAAGAGAAAGGAGCCCGCCCAGTAAGGCACTCACAGTGGGCATGTGGGGCAGCCGGTCTCCTGAGTGTTGGAACTGGGCTGGTCACAGCGGGGGCTCAAAAGAATGTTAGAGCCCCTTCCACATGCTTAGTTACAAATGCCCTAGAGAGAGAGTTGACCATGAAAAATATAACTAAAATCATGGTAGTATGTGGGAAGGTGCCTATAGATTTTAGGGACAGGTTAAGGTCTTAGGATAGGAGAAAGACCAGAGAGATCTGAGCAAGATTTCTGGAGGAGATGGGTGGTAATCATAACCTTGGAGAACAGAAAGGGGTGGTCCTTTCTGTTCTGTAGTGAGGCAGGTTGGGGCACTGGGTCTTCCAAGGTCGAGGGAGGCACTGGCTTTGGCTTTGGAACAGAGCAGCATTTCTGGCCCCGCAGGGCAGTGGAGCCCATAACTCTGACCTCTGACAGCGACCACGTGCTGACCCCTGGGCGAAGAGACCAAAGATCCTCACCAAACACATGGCTGGCTGCACACAATTGAGACTTGGCTGCATTTGCTTATATTCCTTTTCACTGTATTTTCAAAATACCTCTAGAATGTGTTTTTACTATTTTCAAAATCCTTCTGCCCAGGACTTTTTATTTAATCCCAAGCAATCTGTAATCTCCGGAAGGCTGTGTGGAGTAGACCCCAGAGAGCTCAGATACTGGGCTTCAGCCTCCTCTTCCCTGGCTGTCTTGAAATCGGGGAACTGAGCTAGAGACTTGTTCTGGAACAAGTTATCTGAGAAGTTACCTGTCTGAGGTGTCCTGCAAGCTACAATGACTAGACATGACCTTTGCCATTGGGGGCACCTGCCTGAGGCTTTATAGAGGCAGGTAAATGAGGGATCCATCAGCAAGCAATACAGGGACCCTGAGAAACATTGGAGATGAGTCTTTCCTTGGAATATGCCAGAGCATAGTGGTCCTTTTTGATTAGACACGAAAGAGTGGGGAGACTTCTTAACTATAGTTTCTTTTCCAAGAGCACACACATTGCTCAGGTAAACGCATACTGTCATCATTTAAAGAAGACCAAGATTCTGCTCACCCTGCCACCCAGGGAGCCATGCCTTGGACTGAGTGTGACACGGGAGACCTGAATTTCCTGCGTGCAGTCACTTGCAGCTTGCTTGTGTCACTTTTACTCTGCATCTTGCTCCTCTGACCCCGATTTTAATGTCAGAAATAAGCATTTTTTTAACCTGGCCATAAACACAAGTCAGGAACTTCATCTGGTGTTCAAACACAGAAACAGCGAATTGATCCCGCTGGAGGATAGACTGGGGATTGACTTTGGAGAGTTGATAGTTGGTCCCCAGCGTAGTGACAGTGTATCCCAAACTCAGTGTTCACTGAATTTACCGTTGTAGAACCTGACTTTATGTGACACAGGGCTCCACTCTGGCAGAGCAAGCTGGAGGTGAAGGCGCGGTTCTGCCCACGGGCGCCTGTGGCGCAGGTGCGGGTGCAGGCAGGAGTCTTTGGCGGGCTCTGACATTGCCCGTTTTCTGACCAGATCCTGCAGGAGTTGGAGTATGGCCCCTCAGTGGACTGGTGGGCCCTGGGGGTGCTGATGTATGAGATGATGGCTGGGCAGCCCCCCTTTGAGGCGGACAACGAGGACGACCTGTTCGAGTCCATCCTCCATGACGACGTGCTCTACCCCGTCTGGCTCAGCAAGGAGGCCGTCAGCATCCTGAAAGCTGTGAGTCGTTGCACTGCGCCCACCATCTCTCTCTTCTCATCTGTCCATCTCTCTCCCCCTTCCCTGCCTCCTCCCTCCTTCTCCCTTCCTCTCTCTGCCTCTCCCTGTCCACCTCTGCTCACTGCTGAAGGGAAGGAGCGGAGGGCAGTCCGCACTGGGAGCCTGAGCCATGGTCAGAGGGCTGCCTCGGAGGGGCCTCAGACGAATTACTCTTCTTGTGGGAAAAGGACAGTGTGGTTGTGCTTCCTGGCGGGGAGCTCTGTGCACATTGGCGCACTCCAGCGAGTGTTCCAGAGGAAGCAGAACCAACCCAGACTGCGCTGGGATCACCCCTGCTGCTTCCGCTCTGGGGCTGACCCTCCATCCAGACCTGCCCCCATGGCCTGTCTTCCTCTGGAGCCTGTGATGGGGAGAGAGGAGGGCACTGCACCTGTGTCCACGACAGCATCGCTGTGGCTGAGGAGCTGATCAGAAAAGAAGTGTCCACCCAGGATCTATGCGGCTGTTCTGGATTCAGACAAGTCGTAGAGACACTGTCCCCGCCCCCTCAGATAATCCCTCACACGTGAAAGTGCTCAATACTTGCCCACGGTAGCTGTCTCTACAAGGGAAGACACTTGTGCTGAGGCCAATAAGGGGTTACCTCTCACCATGGGAAGGCTTAGATGCTGGGGTGCAGGGAAACTAGGGGGACCAGTTTGCCTGGGAAGGGCCACCTCCCTGGGCTGAGGCAGGACCATGGTGATAGCCCAGGGACCTTGACTTCAGTGCTGGTCAGAATGCCCCAAAGTTCGGTTTGCAGAGTTGGCTGGCGGAATGCCCCAAAGTTTGGTTTGCAGAGTTGGCCAAACCCGGGTACTCTTCCCCAGCATGATTCACGTTCCTTGTTCTTTCAGTCCACTTCCAATATTTACCTAGTTACACATATTTTACAGAGAAATTGTATGTCGCTATCATAAATGGAAAATCAGTATCATTTGCCATAACTAATTAACATAATTCATCATATAAAAATGTTAAAAAGAGCTAAAATGATGTTGTAGGTGTCTGGGGCAGACACTTACCATATTTTGGAAAATGCCACATCAGAACATGTTACTTTTTGCTATAGTTGGGTTTTTTTCCTTCCTTTATCCCTCACCTCAGTTTTTTTCCTCCCTGCCTCATCAGTTTCCCTTTCTTTCCCTCCGTCTTGCCTTCCATTAACCAATTCAGTCCACATGGAACTGCTGTTACTGAGTGCCCCAGGGCCCCGGTGCCCCAGGCACTATGATAGATGCTAAGTGAGTACTGGGGAGTACAGCAGCCATTGTCCCTTCCAGGACAGCGCACAGTCCAGTGGGAGGAGGTGGGCATTAAATAAGAAATACATCCACACGTGGTCACAGTTGGAATAAGATCAGTGAAGGAGCCAAATACAGTAGTATGTTTATTGATTCATTTATTCAACATATATTATTGAGCATCTGGTATGTGGCAGGCCCTGTGCTAGGTAGTAGCTAAGGAAAAACCTGCAGCACCCAAGGCAGCTGGAGCCCCAGCCCAGCAGAGCCGGCCACTCAGCCCAGGCTCTGAACGCCAGCCCAACGCACCTTCCTAGGAGCCTCCTGCCAGCAGTCCGGCAGAGTCCTTTCATTTTGGATGACCCAGAGCCGTGCCAGTATCTGGAGATATTTTTAGTTGTCACAACTTGGAGCAGGGGGCGCTATGAGTAGCTAGTGTGTAGGGACCAGGGATGCTGCTAAACCTCCTACAGCGCACAGGATGGCCCCCGCGACAAAGAAGGATCTGGTCCAAAATGTCATTAGCACAGAGGTTGAGGAACTTTGACCTACAGACATTCAGGAGCTAGAGACTATGCCCGTGTCCCCAGTTGGTGACGAAGTGCCTGAGGAAAGGCACCTTCCTTGTGAGAAGAGCCTCCCCCTGCTCAGGGGGAGCTTCCTGAGGGGTTAGAACCTGTGGGCTTCTCTGCAGCCCTGATCGGTCCCCTCCCCGAGTGGGAGGACAGGAAGAGCTGAGGAAGTAAGGAGCAGGCTTCTACTCCCTTGGCCTTGGAACCCTTCACTTCCTCGCATTGTCGCTTGATTCCAGGGCCAGGCCAGGTTTTCCATGACTCTGGCCACTGAGATGCATCTCTGAGGGCTGCCGCCTCTGTGAAGGTGGCACAGAGCTCTAGAGAAGGCCATTGCCTTGTAGGGGTACACCGTGCCCAACCTCTGCCACCTCCCGCCCTCCCCGTGGTGCCCTGAGGCCCAGCCGTTGCCCCCGTCAGTCATTTCAGTGCAGCGAGTGCACAAGAGCAGCCAGGCTCTGAGGCCAGTGCTGGAGACATAGGACTGACCCCATGTCACAGAACTTACCAAGGGAAGGAGATGTGGGGACTAATCATAATTTAAATAAACAAGAAACAGGAGGTCCCAGTCTCCACAGAGAGGGGCACCTGGGGAGGCTTCCAAGAGGAGGCAGCATTTTGGCTGGTTCTTGGAGGATGCATAGGCACTAAAGAACATCTGACCAGGAGACAAAGGATGCAAAAAGCCAGCAAGATGGACTAGGCTCAGACCAAGAAGTTTCTGTCTCCAAAGTAAGAAGCATGGGCTTCAACCTGCAGGTGATCAGAAACCACCAGACGTGCCTAAGCAGGGGCCCTCTGCTGACTTTGATTAGAAAGGTGACATGCGTTGGTACCATTCCTAACTCACATCTACCCACCACCCCTTTACTCTCTTACCCATGGCTCCCACCCCTCCAGTAGCATTTGGTCTGTGCCCATGTGCCTTGGTTTTGGGGGCACCAGGCAAGAGACAGTAGGAGGCTCTCCCAGTCTTTCTTGCTGATGAAGCCTGAAATTCTACCATTATAGACTTATTCCTTTGGCTTACAGTTAGTCCTCTAAAGTCCCTTTGTTAAATACAGACACAGCCTTCTCCCTATGAAATGTAATGCTTCGTCTCTAACACATGCACACACATACCCCTACTTTTATTTTGGGTGTCAGAAATATTTCCACCTACTGCACTGTTTTTTTTTTAAGGTTATATTGTTACATATCTGCTCATTTAAATTAACATTTGCCGTCAGGACTGACTCATTTAATAGGAATGAGTTCCCGTGGGTGTGTGGGGTCATAAGACACCAGCCAAAAAATGTAAAAAGCCCCATCAATGTGGTTTTTATGGGCAAAGTGCTGAGAAGCAGTAAGACTTTCTTTTTCTTGTTTTTTCAAAATATTTTTATCTACATGTGTATTTTGTGCTAGAGATTACAAATTCAAATCTTTAAAAAGTAGGAGGGCCCAGGTCCAGAAAAGGGAAAGGGCCGGGAGGGGCCTTTGATAGTTGGCCCCAATGTGAATAAATGTCTGATCCTCTTCTCGTACCTCAGAAAGGACTGCCGACTTCGCGGTGTGAGTGGGTCCGTCAAACCTCAGCCTCCCTGAGGAGAAGGCTTGAGAATCTGAGGGCAATAAGGGAGTTCGTACGAGCCTGAGTTTCTAGTGCAAACTGGGTACCTTGCTGGCTGTTTGACCTCGGCCAAGTTAATTAACCTCTCTGTGCCTCAACTACCTCACTTAGAAAATAGGGATAATAGTAGCAGCTCAGTAGTAGCATCTGGCTGCAGTGAATTTATACACACACACACACACACACACACACACCCCGTTTAGAATGGTAGTTGGCACACAGTAAGGACCATATAAGAGTTAACAATACACCCTGAAGCGTGAAGACCCTGAAAGTGCAGCAGACAGGCTCGGGGGGCGATCCCGAAGACGTTGCCTTGGCTGGCTTCCGTCTTTCCCTCACAGCCAGTGCCTGTCAGGCCTTTGCCACTAATTCTGTCCATGTCCTCGTCCCTGCAGTTCATGACCAAGAACCCCCACAAGCGCCTGGGTTGTGTGGCAGCACAGAATGGCGAGGACGCCATCAAGCAGCACCCGTTCTTCAAGGAGATCGACTGGGTGCTCCTGGAGCAGAAGAAGATCAAGCCACCCTTCAAACCTCGAATTGTAAGTAGGGCCCGGAGCTCCTCCCACACTTCGGCTGGGCCTGGGTGCCCTGCAAGGGAAGCCGGTCGGGGCACATCTCACGACAGAATGACAAGCGACGAGGTAGCCCAGGCGCTCCCTAAAAAAGAGTGGGGGTGGCCCTAGGAGTTTACTCTAGAAAACATACCGGCCCACAGCCATAACCAAGATGCGATTTCTATGGGACACTGAAAAACATTTTTCACTTTACTACAGATTTACTTGTTTATTTTGACCAAAAATGACGAATGGTACTAGTTTTCTGCGTGTGACAGCAATGGAAGGGTTCTTTATAAATAGGTTTGTTTTCTAAATGAGTCGATTTAAAGAAAAATATCAACTCAATATTTCACAGTCATTATGCAGAATTAGCACAGAGCATGAAGTTGTGACTCAGTGGCTGACATTTGAGGACTGTCCCATGGGAACCCGTGCGGGGGCCACATCTGGAAGAGGCCAGTTCCGGAGGCCACGCCAGAGACCTCCTGTCCCTTCTCTGCCTGGCTCTCCCTTCGGACTTCCCTCCAGCGTCAGCACTCCCTTCCTTCCAGGCTCCCCGGCCTGTTAGGGCGGTGCCCATGGAGGGGGCGCTGTAGAGGGTGTTTGAAGCCCAAAGGTTGGAAAGAGGAATAGAACCGTGGAGTCAGGGCTTGACTCAGAGCACAGTCCGTGTCCGGCAGTGACCTGCCGGAAGGGGACAGGGCTGGCGCAGCTCTCCTTAAAGTTAGCAAGACCGTGTGTGTATAGTGGGGAGCAGTCCCCTTAATTCTCTGGCTTTTAGCATGATGAGGCTGAAAATGTGGGTGGCCAGCAGGCGTGCTTGTGGGGAGTGAAAAGGCTGTGTGATACTGGACTGCACTGGGTGGAAGCCCAGGTCTGCCCCTAGCCCCCCACAATGTCAGACGGCCGCTCCTCTTCACTGCCAGGTACACAAGCGACCCTCCTGCGCTTTGCAGATCACCAGAGAGGAAGTCCGGTATAAACCAGGTTTTCTGGGGAGTGACACTGACAATGCTGTGCTCCTCCGTGTTCCCTTTGGGGGAGAGGGTGACTCTGAGTGGAAGGGCGTGGTCCAGGCCTCAGCAGGATGCACTGCACGGCAGGCCACCATTCCTAGACACTCCACCCTGTCACCATTCTCCCTGGGCTTGCTTCTTTGGTTTTAAGCTTTTTCACTGGCCAGCTTGGAGTGGGCTAGGTTTAGGTTCACCTTCCGTCCTGGTTATCATCCCCGCCACCCCTGCCCGTCTGCCCCACAGCTCTGGGGCCTGCTGTGCCAGCCCTGGCTGGAGGTGTGGGGCAGGGCTCCCTGTACGTGCCAGCCTGCCGAAGGCTGCCCCCGACCCAGGGTCTGGGCAGGTGGCCTTCAAGGACAAGATCAGCTCTCCCCCTGACAAACTGAGGGGAAGTAGGAAACCAGAGGCCAGGCAGAGGAGGAGGAGGAACTAGTGTTGATCTGAGGGTGATGTGTTAATTTAGGTTTAATCTAAGCGAATCAACCCAAATAAAATTGGGAAGTAGAGCTAAGTAAAGAATCCAGGCCCAACAAACAGGAACCCAGTACAAGATCTAGGACTGACCAGCCAGCACAGGTGGACAAAGTGAGTTAAACCTCAATCTGAACTTCAGGTCAGCAAAACGACTTAATGCTAAGCTTGTGAAGGGCTGGGGCAGAGCTGGAGGAGTGGCTCCTACCGACGGCATGCAGGATGGAGAGGACAGGGACAAGCCCCAGGGCACCGTCCACAAGGGCTGTGAAGGGAAGAGTGGGCCTGGGGTAGGGCAGAGGCAGGCAGCAGGCCTTTGCTGAGAGGCCCCACAGAAACTAGCAGTTAGGGAGATCTTTAACGATGGGTTCAGGGGGCAGAGTCTCTCACTGACAGCAGAGGCGGCAGAGCACGGCTTGGACCCCGCGGAGGACAGTGCTCTGAGACTTCAGGAGTCTGAGCAGCCGTGGCCCCCGAAGCCCTTCCCAAAGCCCTTCCCCAGGCCCTAGCGGTACTGGGGCTCCACACTGGGCTTCCACCCTCCGGTCTGAACTCTGAGCCAAGGGAAAGTGCAGGCCCGAGAGGAGTGACGCTGGCCGCAGTACCTGGCTTCCCCAGAGTGAGGGAAAGGTGCGAAGGACAGGTGTGAGGCTTCTGTGGGCCGGAGGGGTGGGGAAGGAACCAGGCACAGAAGGAAGGGAAGGAGTGAGGAATGACGCAGGAGGCCGAGCACGTGATCTGATCCACTATTTTGCAGGCCTCACCTGGCCCAGACAGGCAGGGATACCCGTAAAGCTGTCCTCGGCCGGGAGCATGGGTGCTCCTGTGGGCAGGGGTGTGAGGGGGCCCTTGGGTACCAGCAATAGAAGTACATGTCCAGGTCAGCAGGTCAGCACCACCTGAGGGTCAGGCGGGGCTCCCGTCCCCACCTGCAGTACAAGGAGCCTATGCTTGCTTCCTTCCTTGTACCTCCAGAGAATGCCACAGCCCCCAGGGAGCAGAGGGCAAAACTCTGCATGCTTCCCTTGCTGAGGGGCTCAGGTGGGCTCAGAGGCCTTACCGCCCCCTGACAGGATGACAGTGACAAAGGGCAGGGGCTGTCCAGGAGCTCCTACCAACGTCCAACTGTCTTAGCCATCCCGAAGCCTGATTTCATCACTGCCTTGGAAATCACCTCCTGTGCATGTTCCTGCTCACCCTCTGCAGGCCGCCACTGTCGGGGGTCAGGGCAGAGGGCACTCATTCGGTTGATTTGAATTCAGTTTGCAGGAGAGAACTAGGACACCTGAAGGCAGGATGAAAAGGGACCCTTACGTTGTGCACTAAGGTGTGTCCTATCTGAATCACGTTGATCCTTACAGAGTGCTCAGCTACAGGTCTTTAAAGACTTAAATTATTTAAATACGTGATCACATTTATCTCCTGCAGACTAGAGATTTCTCTTTGGAAAAGTATCAAAATTGGGAAAGAACAGAATAGTCCTCATCTAGTTAGCAGGTTGGAAACATGTCCCAAATCTGCCCCTAAGTCGAAAGCTCTTTTCTGAAAAACGTTAACGCCACCAGCCTCAGTCATCCGAGGGCTCACGTACAGCGGAAGTGAACTTTGAGTTGATGAAAGCCCTCCGCGGTGATGAACGTACTGTACTTCTCATCTCTCAGAGCCTGGCAGGACCCATGTGAAATCTCACAAAGATTTTTATAAGCCTGCACCCGCCTCCAGCCTACTGAGGATTAGCCCCGGGGGTGGGGGTGGGTGCCTGGGCCTGAAACCAGCTGTGAGGATGGAAACCAGCTGTGAGGACGGCTCTGTGCCCCAAATGCAGGGTCAGCCTTCCCCTCAGGCAACATAGGTCACCCTCTGTCTTTGGCCATTGGAGAGACACTGGGAAGCGGAGGTCACAGAAGTTCACCTTCCCTTCATGGGACAGGGAGTTCTGTCACAAGACAGCCTTTCAGTGTCACAGGCCTGAAGCTACCTCAGGTGCCTTCCAGGGAGAGCTGGGAGAGAGGTTTCGACAGAGGATATGAAGGAAAGCTGGTTTGGAGGCGACATTGGGAGGAAGTACCAGGAGAGTAGGTTGCAAGCAGCCAGGAACAGAGTGAGGCTCTTGGATCTTAGGGACGGACTCCAGGTCAAAGGAAAGACATGGTGGGTTGGGGGAGGGCAAGTGTCGGTGAGCAATCCTAGCCTTGCAGTGTGGTGGTGCCTGTGCTTAGCAGACCGGGAAACCAGGCGCGTACACTCTCCTGCTCGCAGCAGGCTGAAGCTCTCGGGGCATCCGGGCGAGGGCCTGGGGCCCGTGAGGGAACATGGGTCTGTTCTGTCCTGGGCCAGCTCCACTTGTCCCCTCCCCATGCCCCGACATCGCACCAGAATGCCGCAATCCCAGAAACCTGCTGAATAGCTACAGTCCTCCTTCCTAGCTGCCGTGCTGAAGCTGAGGTGGGGTATCTGTCTGATTCAGGAAGGAATTGGTTTTGCCTGATGGTCGGTGGTGGAGGTGAGGCTGGTGAAGGTCAAGTTGTCCAGTCTAGTACCTAAGAAGCAGTGGCATGTTTTCCAGAGCCCCTGTCCATCCCCATGTCACAAATCCCCCTCCTTCGCAGAACCTTCTGGTGGGCATGCTGAGCCTGCACCCTGCCCAGGCTGGTGCAGCTGGAGGCTGGCGTCCCTGGGTCACCCCCACGGGGGCTGAGGATATGGCAGGAGAACAGTTCCCAGGCCTGATTCCCGTCCCTCCCCAGCGCCTCCCCCCTCTGAAGAGCACCAAGGAGATTGTCCAGATTCACAGCTGGAATTTGGCCTCTGGTCAGGTTCTGTCACATACCTCCACTGGCTGCTGTCCCCTCCAGGCCTTTGCCTTCTTGGGATGTTTGCTAAGCTGTTTCTGCTCCCGGGTGCCTGAGCCTCATGGTCTAACTCCTGCCCTGACTCCCTGGCCGTCACTAGTTCCCTGGGCTTCCTGCCTTCAGGTTTACTTAAGCGTCTTTTCACAGGCCCCCACCCCACAGCATTTTCCGTGGCCTCTGTTTCCGCGTGGAGATTTTCCTCTCGCTTATCCTCCCGGCTCTGTTATACATTCTCCCTCCTTCACTTCCTCTGTGTCCTCCTCCTGTGCACCCACACACTCAACTATGGTGCGGGCAACGTGCCGTCAACACTGAACCGAAGACTTGGTGCCACCAGGCACTCACACGAGGTTTCTGGGGTGCCTGGCTCCAGAGCAAGGACACACACAGTGGGGAGCAGGCACCCAGCAGTGAGTGGGGGAACAGAAAAGCCAACATGGCTGGAGCCAAGGTCCCTGATGCTGGAAAAAGTCTCCAAGCCTCGAATTCATTGGTCTGTCCCACTGGGGATTTGGGTGCAAGATGACAGCACTATCATGTCACCAGTAAAAGTAGCACATCGAGCTTTTGTGTCGCTGGTGGGTTTGCCTCCTTTGGGACCGTAGAGGGCAGAAGTGATATGTTTGGTGTGGCTGGAGGGTGTCCTCTGACCTCACAGATCTCCAAAGTGTTTTGCCCACTCCTAGCTTCCCTCCTGCATATTCCTCCCAACCTCCCCCTTCCCTCCCCACACAAAAAAGCATTAGGCTCTGAGGTTATGGCTCCCAGGGCCTTGGCACCGACAGCAGGGAAAGCCAGTAGAGGAGAGATCTGCGCCCCCAGAAACCTAGCAGTCCTCGGTGAAAGCCAAAGACAATGAGGGGAAATGGTGGCCACGTGAACTTCTCTCTGTGCGTGTTCTCTTTCAAGTTTGCTTCAGTGTGAATGTCCGTCTCTAAGGTAAGGCCTCCAGAGACAGGAGTGACTCCAGGTAGGTGAGCCCTCAGGACTGGTGACACGGAGGCCCTTTCCAACCTCATGACCCTTTTCCACCTGGCCGTGTACACCGCCTGGAGGGACGCCCAGGGAGGCCTTTCCTGTGCGCATCTGCGGACCAGGCTGTACTGGGAGAACACTGGGGAGTGGGCTTGAGACCCGCACACCGTCGCCAACTAGTGGCCTGAGGAGGAGCCCTGCTGAACAGGCAGCCCCTCCCCTGCAGTCAGCCCACCTGATGGCATGGACCACAGAGACAGAGCCCAGGCGATCCTTAGACTCCATCCTCGTCACCCACCCGGCAGAGCAGAAGCAGGGCACCAGCGACTCCTGCAGCCTGGCAGTCAGCATGCCCCCTCGCGCTGTCCATGCCACAGTGAGTGTTCTCGGCCTGCCGGAGGCTGCAAGGTCCCTCGAGCGAGGACTCTGGCTCAGGGCTGGAGGGCGTGGGAGAAGTCCAGGAACCCAGTTTTGGTAGTTGGCCCAGGTGGCAGTATGGTACAGTGGACATGGCACTACTGGCTTTGACCTCGAAGAGACTAGGGTTAAACAAAATTGCCATCAGAGGAGAGCCACTTGAACCTGCAAATTCACTTCAGCCCAGACATCTGGCCTCCTTGAGCCCCCCACCCTCCTTACCTTTAAAATGGGGATGACAATACCAGCTCACAGATTCACAAATGGGATTAGCGAACAAGCCCCAGATGCTTTGCTCACTGTGTTATTTCCTCTCTCTCCATTTACCAGCCCCCCACCCCAGCCTGTTAAATCCCCTCTTCCTCTCATCCCGAGTCTCCCAGAATCAAGACTTAAGGATAGGAGGAGGTAGTGTGAGGTTTGGAGCCTGAGCTGTAGAATCAGATGCAGCCAGGTTCCGATTTGGGCTGTAGGATCTTGGGAAAGTCATCCCGTCTCCCTGAGCCTCAGACTGCTGACCCACAGAGTGGGAATAGTAGCATCTGCCACGCTGGACTGTGTGAACGGATTAGGATGGTCCTTGGTGTACAGTGAGCACGGTGTGGTGCTGACAGTGATGGAGACAGTGGGGTCTAAGCTTAGGGAGGCTGGCCTGAACATTATACCTGTTCCAGAGGGGTGGAGGGACCGTGTGGTTAGGGAAGAAGTCATCCCAGGACAGAAAGGCATCTGAAGGCTGGCAAAAACAGAAACAAAAACAAGAAACAAAAAAGAAACGCAATTCAGACTCTGCCAGAGAGCCTTCTGGGGCTTCATTCTGAGAAGGGAGAGTGTGAGGGGAAGCGAGGTGGTGCAAGACCATGTATGACTCACTCCAGATGCCAGAATTCCCCACCCTTTTGAGCCTTGAAATAGCACCCCAATTTCTCACATGATCTTACCACCCATTATCCTGTGAACTTGCTCACCACCTTTCCTTTCTCCTTGTTCTCAGCAGTGTTTCTGCTGAGCATATCTATCTCCGTGCCCCTCGGTGCCCCACCCTGAGACGGTGGCCGCTGTCGCTGAGCCACCATGCTAGCACGGCAGGTTCCCAAGTATTGCTAAGCCAAGCGGCCTCAAGTGGGCCATTTTGACAGAGATTTCTTCACCCGAGAATTCTCATTGCAGGAGCCTTCCTGCAGCCTGGGGCGAGGAGCTGCCTGCACTTCAGTTCTCCTCTCTCCCCATCATGCAGAGGGGGCGGGGATAAGACTAGGGACCCTGGGCTGGGCATTTCTACAGGCCCTGAAGGTTTCGTTGAGTACTTAATAGCTGTTAGGTTGGGATTTGCCTTCATGGGTTCATCAAACTAGTGTGATTGAATTTAATCCCTTCTCTGCTCCACTGCCACTTGAGGTGGCACCTTCCTGGACACATGGAACCTCCTGGGCCATGCCCAATGGAAGGAAGGGAGGGCAGGGGCAGTCAGGAAAGGTTCGCACTAGCTGGGTCTTGGCAGAGGAAGCCAGGAAGGGTTCAGAAGAGAGGGCTACCTGGGCAGAGGCTTGGAACCAGAAAGGCAGGATTCAGATCAGCTCTTTTTGATGGGTATTTATTGAGCATCTACTTTGTACTCTCTGTGGAGCCCCAGAGAGGGAGGTTGACATAGGAAGACAAGAATCCCCTGTCGTCACCTTAATATCACCACCGTGAGGAGTGTAGCTAGCAGGACGAGATGTTATAACAGGAAAACTAGGCCATAGGGTAAATCCCCAGACTTGACTTTGGGAGGGGAGTCTTGCGGTTTGGTAGAGGAGAGAGGGGAAGAGATGGCATGAAGAGGAGGCCCCGCACACAGGCTCTCTGCACACAGGGAGGCAGGGCCTCTATGTGTCGTGGGAGCCTCTTCCCACCTGCGGTCCTGTAGGAGGTCCTGTCCAGGAGGGGCCACTTGACCAGTGCCCTCCTGCCCATTTCTGCAGAGAAAGCCAAAGGTGGCCCGGTGACCAGAGGTGGCAGGGCAGCGGTCAGAGGCTGAGTAACACGTATCGAAATAAAAGCAGGAAGAACATTAAACCTTCCCCATGGAGGGGCTCAGTCTTGTCTGCTTGAAGTGAGATTTCGTTCTTTGAGGGCTGCAGGCACCAAGGGACATTTTTCAAGCTGATTGGGCTCCCCCGCCCACACCAGCCTCCAAGTCCAAGACCTTGATTCTTGAGGGCCGCATCTGTCATGGAGGAAAGACGCTCTTGCAAACTCAGTTTTGCATGTGGGGAGATGGGTGCCCTGTGTACTCCCCATTGTGTGTGCTGGGGTAGCGGATGGTAACAATTGGATTTGGCCTAAACTTGACACTCACGTGTCATTTTGGAATTCTGGGACTTGACACACACACAGTGGGTTTGTGAACGTTCTCTAAGTTTCCATGGCAACCTCAGTGTCTCCAAAGTGAGACGACCTGGCCCATGAGCCTGCAGCCACCGACCCTCCACGTTATCCTGGCTGGTCCTTTCTAGGATCTACTCCGGCCACAACGGGTTTCCTTGGAGCGCAGAGCCTAGATGTGAACGGAGTACCTCAGGTTTGTGAGCCCGGCTAGGTGAGGAGGAGGGTAGAGAATGGCCAGGACAGTGAAATATGTTTCTTGCCTTAAGTAGAGAGATGAGAAGATAAGCCAGAGTAAGCTTATCAACTGGGATGACTTACAAAATAAACCAGACCTTGACTCGGGGCACCAGGCAGACTCCCTCTTCCTCCCCATAGCTGCTGGCCTCTCAGCTACTTCAGAAATAACAGGAGGTCTTCCTGGAGAGCGCGGCAGATTTGAGCCATATGTACGCAGATACCTGGGATGGGGTGTTCCACCTAGTGCCTCAGAATGGTCACCCAAGAATGTGGGATTCCAGAATTTAGCCCCGACCTGCATCACAGGCAGCGAGCTCAGAGGAAAGTGTTGGGCAGAGCCAGGTGCTCGTCCCTGCTGTTAGTACCTGTGAGATCCTGAGTGAGTCGCTGAACTTCTCTGCTCCCTTCCTGAAAATGAGACCTCACACCGTCCCCAAAATATCTTCCAGCCACAGCCACTCCATTTAAACATGCTTCGAGAGGACAGGGATTTGAGGATTTTTTAAATCAATGTTGCTATAATAAAATTCACATAGAATAAAACCTACTCATTTCAGTTGTGCAATGTGATGGGTTGAGCACAGTGAATACATGGGGGGTCTCTAGCCCCCAAACGGTCCCCAGGCGCCCTCTGCCTCAGGTGGTCCCTTGTCTGCTTTCTGTCACTACAGTAGGTTCATCTTTCCTAGAGGCTCACTTCCGCGGAGCCACACAGTGTGTGCTCTTTTGTGTCCGGCTCCTTTCACGCAGCGTCATGTGTCTCAGATTTGAGGTCTGTATTTTTAACTTGTTATTATGGAAAATTCAAATATGTACCAAAGTAAGAGAGAATCCCCATGTGTGCATCACCCACATCAATTAGCAAGACCTAGTTAATCGGCTGGGGCGGGGGGGTGCTTTTTATCTGTTATATTCAGAGCTGCCTCCTCAGCAACAGCTCCCGGCACATAGTAGAGATTCAGTCTGTATTTGGGGAATGAATGAATTGTGTAGGTCTACAGCGTTTTTCCAGAGAATGTTCCTCTCTTAGCCCCATCTCTAAATTCTCTTCTTACCTGTTATGACCCCAGACCGATTCCAGTATGTGCCTGGGAGTTTGGGGGTGATAAGACCCTGCATTAGGAACCCTGACATTGCTGAATGGTAAAAGGAGGGGGGTGACCTCATCTTAACTTGAGAGGCACATACTAGAGTGTTTACAGTTCCTGTTTCAAAGCCAGCAGGCAGAGCAATAATGAATCCCGAGCCAAAAGAACAGATCTCTATCTGAACATTTTCATAAATAAGGAGGGAATAGATTAGTGAGTGGAACAACAGCACTTTTGCCAGAACCAGATGGGAAAGTTTTTTCTTTGGGTACCAACAGTTATCCCTGGAAAGCTGAACCCAACAGCTGTCAATAAAGACACTGCTTTGAAAAATAGATGATGAAAGAGAAAGGGCCCCGTGATTAGAAGCAGAGCGGGGCCAGGGTTGCCACTGTGGGCCTCCCCACTCCCAGCTGCAGCGCCGGGCACGGGCCTTGCCGCAGCACGTCCACCGTGTGGGGCCAGCTCACTGTGCAGCCTGGCTCAGGAGCTCAGGACTCAGGCAGGCCACGGCAGGCAGGGCGCTGTCTCCTCCTCAAGCTTCTGTTCCTGGGTATCCACACTGTGTTTTCGACACTTTTTCAGTTCCAGGCTCTACTATCAAGTGCCCCTTCACCCTACTTTGGGATCTACCCAACAGTGGGCTGTAAAATCAGTTTAGTGGGCCAGGTGCAAAAAATCTTGTAATGAAGGATGGGATGGGGTGGGAAGTGATGGGTGGGATGGGGGTGGGAAGGGATGGGGTGGGATAGAGTATTAGACTAGAACACAGAATACATCACATAAAGGCGGTGCATAGCTTGCTGAGTCTTCCATTGGGGTGGTACAAGGGGGTGCTGTGCACTAGGTCGTATATAAAACATATTTCTTACTGTGTTGCCTGTAATGTAAAATTTTGAAGGGCGATGCCTTTCTTCACCCCAGTGTCTAAGAAATGACCCCAAAAGGCATCGTGGGGCTGGTGACCCCATGCATGGTGGGGGGGCACAGGGCAGGAGGCGGTTGTTGGTTTACGCCTTTGTCTCATGGCAACAGCACCACGGGCAGCAGCCATTCAGCCCTCTGCACACGTGAATGCGTGGACGCCTCATGGCAGGAGGTGGGACAAGGGCCTTGGGGTCAGAACAAGCTGAGTTCGTTCCTGGCTCTGCCCCCGGCTGGCATACTCCTTGGGCAGGCTGTTTACTAATCTCAGCAGCGGGGCTATGGCCTCCCGGGAGGCTGGCGTGTGAGGTTAAATGAGGCAGGCAGGTAAAGCACTTAGGAGACGTCTCCATCTGTGAGCCTTATTACATTTTCCAATGAAGAAACTGAGGCTGTGCCAAGCACTGTGCAGGTGCTAGAAATGCAAAACAGACACCCAGCAGGAGGAGCTTCTAGCCTGGTGGACAAAACAGTTGTTGAGCGAGTCGTTATTTAGTTCCAGTTACAGGGAGTGCCAGGAAAGAGTGGCACGGGGCGATTGAGGTGCAGGAGGGGGGCCAGCCTGACTGGGGGTGGTTCCCCAGGAAGGGGCGTTCCCCTCCCTCCTAGCAGCATGAGACCCTCCTTGTTAGTGGCCTCAGGAATGGTTTCAGGGCTCCTTTGCTGTACTTGAGGGGGCAATGGACCCTCCTTTGCGCTCACTTCTGGTCTTGGAGGGTGGTGGTCACCTGTATGATAAAAGCTATTGCTCTCTGCTGTCCTCTGGGGACCAGCAGAATCCATTTGATTAACTGGGAGCTGGTGAGGCCTGGCTGTGGCCTGGACACCGCTAGCAAAGGGACATGCAGCAGGCGTGACTCACCCTGAGACGCCACCTGCCTTTCGAGGGAGCCACGACTCATGGGGTATTAGAGACACCTCTAGGCCATTTCTAAACTCCCTGCTGAATGGCATCAGGGGCCAGAGGTCCACTCTCCAGGTGATGAGCACTCATCCAGAACCACGGGGCCCAAAAGTGACTCTTGGTTGGAATGTATGCTTCCTACTTTAGTTACCGTATCTCAGAGTCCAGTAGGTGTGGACCTGGGCTGGCCTGGGAGGGTTTGAGGAGGCAGGTATTATAAGCACTTCAGAAACACCCAGAAGTACCTCCTTCCCTGAAAGGAATGGAGAAATACTGTGTCTGTGTCGCTAAGGCTTTAAGATTAATTGCTTTAGCTGGTCTTAAAAGGTCCCTCTGGAAAGAGCCTTCAGTACACAGTCTGAGCTGTGACTTTACCCAGCCATTCCAGAGGGACACCTCAGCCTTCCTGCCGACCAAGTAACGAATGGCTGCAGGGAATGCCCAGGGCTGCCCGCCCCTCCGTGGTCGGAGAGGTTTCAACAGTAGGGGCACCTCAGGTCCTGGGAATGCCTCTCGCCTCTCGGGGCTTTGTCCTCTATGTGGATGCTCAGAGACAGTTACTGTGGCACTGAGGAATTCAGGCTTTATTGGACAGGAAACTTTGAAATCTGTGGTTCCTAACTTAGCAGTGAAGTCACCCCCGGCCCCAGCTCTTTGAGAATCTGATACAGCGAACTCTCTCCAGGAAAATCCGAATGCACCCAGACGCTCAGCACACTGGGCTGTATTTTACGAGGTTCCAGGAAGCCCAAGGCCCATTACCTAGGGCAGGGGTTGGCAAACCCCGGCCTTCGGGCCCGACCCAGCCCGCTGCCTTTTTTTGTGCAGCGCTCGAACTAAGAATGGTTTTTGCATCTTTCTTAAATGGTTGAAGAGACCCTTTGGTGACACATGAACATGATGGCAAGTCCGAAAGTCAGTGTCTGTCAAGTAAGTGCTGTTGGAACGCAGCCACGCCCCCTCCCTTCCCTCTGGTCTGCTGCATTTGTGCCGCAACAGCAGAGCGGGGTGGTTGTGACGGAGACCCTGTGGCCCGCAGAGCCCGGAACACTGACCATCTGGCCCTTCACTGAAAATGCACCTTCTCTGCTTTAGGAACAGGAAGCCAGGTTAAGAAAGCTTGCTTAAAATGCTTTACTTTTATTTAAAGTGATCCAGCCATGGAAGTTAGAGGGAGGAGTAGCTTTGAAAATCACCTTGACAACCTCCGGCTGTGCCAAGGGCAGACAGGGATGGTGGTCCCTGTCCCTCTGGGAGCAGGGGTCCAGAGAGGGGTGTCTTGGGTTCAACTTTCAAATCCTATAGGTTTCTAAACTGACACTGCCTTCCAAACAGCTTTTGGGCCTTTTCCCTGAAGTTTTGTTTAAAAAGCATCGTGACACGTGTTCGAAGTTGGGTAACAACTTCTTGCTGATGGTATCCCGCCCACTGCTGTAATGCAGGTGGAGAGCTGGCTCCACACACCCCTATGGACAGCTGGTTCACAGGACACATGTAGCCCGCTGAGCTCCTGTGATCACTGGAGTATTTGCTACGTGTGAGGGGGGAGGTTAGTGTTAGCTAATAAGAGTTTCCAAAGTAACTGCTCAAACAGAAGTTGTAGAAATGTATTTTTTTATAGCCCAGCAATAAAGAAGGGACGAGGAGAAGCAATTGAATTCCATTAAACAGTTAATCTGACAGAATCCAGGTGTGGTTGTCTATTCAGAATGCTTAGTGGTCTGAGGGACTCGGTCTGTTTTTAAAATACTTTTCTGTATACTGACTGCCTCAGGAGTGAAACGGCTTTCCCGCAGAAGTGGTTTGGACAGGAGGCAGCAGGCCAGACTGTAGGGCAGGGGTGGGGCGGGGGGGGGGCACTCAAGCCACCGCCTGGGGCTTGGTGGCTCCTCATCTCCGCATGCCAGCCACAGAGGCCACCACGCTGCCGTGACTCTCTCCTTTGGACGGGGAGTGGCCAAGAATCAAGTGGCTTCCCATTTTTAAATTCCATGAAGCTAATCATTGGTGCTTAAAAACCAAAGGGGTCTTGATTTTCTCCTCCCCTCAGAGGAGGAAGCAACTTTACCAAGTACAGCGGAGGTCACACACAGGAGAGTTGTGCAGCCCGTTCAGCCAGCTGCATTTAAACCTAGGAGATCTAGCATGAGGCTCTGATGTCATCCTCCTGCACGAGATGGAAAAAGTGCCCACAGCTGGTCCATTCGTAATGGACTTCACAACCATGCCCCCACGTGTGCTGGTGGGACTGGATGGCAGCTTTGTGAGAGGGCTCCGGCAGCGGGGGGGAGGAACAGTGTGAAGGGTTCTGAGCTGGACCCTGTCTTACACACTGTTTGGATATGCCTCTTGAGAGAGAGATGGGAGGCATGCCAATTAAAGTTCAGGATGGTCGAAGCTGCAGGATAGAGCAGATAAGAGGACGACCAAATAATGACATTTGCATAGTACTTTAGAGTTCAAGTGAGCCTTACTTAGAGGCTCTCAACATAACCCTCAGCAATCTAGGTATATTTATTATCCCGCTTTTTGATAAGTAAACAGATTCAGAGAGGAAAATTGTAGAATCATTATTTAGGGCAATCTTGACATGCTAGAAATAAATACCAACATAAGAAGTAATCAAGGTCAAATATAAAGGATTACATTGGGATTTGAAAAGTCAGATTCGGAAAACTAGGGGTACGCATTAGTTTCCTAAGGCCCCCACAGCGAGTGCCACAGCCTGGGGGGATGAGAAGAACAGAAACGGATGTCTCTCACCTCAGGAGGACAGAAGTCTCAGCTCAAGGGGTCAGCGGGGTCTCACGCCCTCTAAGACCTGCAGGGGAAGGGCCCTTTTTCTCCTTTCAGCTCCTGGCAGCCCCGGATGTTCCTTGGCCTGTTATATATAATTTCTCCCCGTCTCTGGCTCTCACCTGTGAGCGTGACTGTCTCTGTGTCCAAGTTTCCCCTTCTTATAAGGACACAGGTCACAGGGGATTAGGGCCCACCCCAGTGACTTCTTCTTAATTGGATTACGTCTGCAAAGACTTGTCTCCAGTTAAGGTTACTTTCTGTGGTCCTGGGAGTTAGGGTTCCAACATATCTGTTTGGGGGACACAGTCCGACCTGTGACAGGGTTAAATTGGATTGGTCAAACTGCGATTTGTGACGGCTCCTAAAGGATAACACATTGGTACTATCTTAGCTAACAGTTTAATTTGACGGTTTCCACCAAGTAGAGGTCACGCCACAGAATGTGGCATTGCCCAGACTGGAGTCGAGAGTGGACCTAAGAAGGCGCTGGGTGAAACACGGCGGGGAACCCGGAGGGCACGGGGCCCAACAGGTGCCGTGAGAGGCCGCCGGGCGCCCAGGGCAGATGAGTGCTACCTTCTGCCCTGCCTTCTACAAAGAGGGCCCAACGTGTGCCCAGCTCCTGGTGCACAAGTTAAAAGGGGGTGGGGGTGGAGGATTATGTTTAGAGAAATGTCTAGGTAAATGGTAGTTACCTTGAAACTGGGTTCCAACCCAGCCTTCCAGCCAGTCAAGACACTGTGCAGCCAAGTTTTAGGTAGGTAACTGATGTTGCGCAAGCATCCTGATTGTTGAAATTCTTGCCTTTTCTTCTAGAATATTTTCAAAAAGAGAGTCAACCTTAGATAAGACTATTGACATTTCAAAGCTAGGAGCAGTTCGGGGCTTGACTGTCCCAGTGAATGCAATTATTTTCAGGAAATGAACGTTAAGTGTCTGTTGTGTGAGAGGGTGTCAGGACACGTAAAATGCTAGATGAAGGGACCACGTGCACAATCCAGGAAGTGCCATGGGGGCCTGGAAGAGGGTGAGATGGGAGTGAGGCTGGTGTCAGGGGAGACTTGAGAGGGAGTTGGAACCTGACCTGGAACGTCAAGGAAAGCTTACATTTGGGGACCACGTGGAGACAGTCACGATTCTGGGCAGGGCACCCCTGGCTTGGGGTCACCCTACGTATGTGCTTGCTGTCATGCCTAGCTGAGGTAAAGAGGTTGGCAGGGAACCCCAAGGCGGCCACATGAAAGCCAGCCCGGTGCCCCAGCCCATAAGATCAGAGAGTTTTCTCGATGCTTCAGAACAGAGTCATCTGTTGCTCTCCCAGTGACAAGTGGAGACAGAAGCAGGCATCGCTGGCTCCTCTGAAAGCTTGTGTTTCTGACGTCAGCACAGTGAGCGCTGGGAGAGAGCTGCACCAGCCCCAGAGGGAGTACGTGCTGAGCTCCCAACACTGCCACACCCAGCTGAGCCCCCAGCGCCCAGTGGCCTCGGAGTGATTTATCAGATGAGCTCAGGGCTTGGCTTCTCAGATGCAATTTCTCAGAAGGAGCCAGAACTCGGTTTCCACGAGTTCTACTTCGCTCCCCCACTGCAGACTCCAGCAATGTGCCCTTTCACCAAGGTCACCCCTAGACCTGTCATAGCCAAAACCTCATTTCTTTTTCTTTTTTTTTTAATTTATTTTTTATTGTTATTCAATTACAGTTGTATGCCTTTTCTCCCCTTCCCTCCCCCCACCCCAAGACCTCATTTCTGAAGGGATGCCAAAGGGAGTAAGAATGTCATCTTTCCTTTAACCCCAAGCGCTTGGATTAGAGACACACCCACCAGGTCCCTCAACTCCCCTTCAGCCATGTGCCTTGGTGCGGTTTCCCCAAACCCTGGCTGAACCCATTTCTGTCTTGTACCAGCAGTAGTCAGGGAGCCCGAGTGCCCAGGGTGACTGCTGCCAGGGGAGGAGACCCCGTTAGCGGGGCCTGCTCCTCCAGGCCCTTTGCAAATCAGACCGCAGCCTTCTCCTCGCTCCACCCATTCTTCCCCAAACGGAAAACCCTCTGGCAGGTCAGCTGCCACCAGGTCTGAACCTCGATCACATTGCTGGCCCAAGATGAAGTAGCAGCGAGAGAGGTGCATTCATTCATACTTTTTACTAGACATTTACTGAGCACTCACTGTGTGCCAGGCATTGTGCTAGGCTGGGGATGGAAGGGTGAGTTCAGCCTGGTCCCTGCCCCCAAATTGCTCGCAGATTAGTTGAGAAGAGAAGGGAATCCAGGGTGCTGAGTGCTGTGTTAAGGGTTAGGAACCATCATTGACATCATATGGGACAAGGAAGGGCCACTAAGCTGAGACACAAAAGGTGAGCGAAGTCGGCTCCGTGACAAGGAGGGGAGAATGTGTTCTGGGCAGAGGACTTGCTGTGCAGTGGCTTGGAGGTAGTTGCAGGCCTCCGCGAGTCCAGGAAACTTTGTGGGAGAGGAAGCCAGGCAGGCAGGCAGGACGAGATGCTGAAGGGCCTTAGGCATGTGTATAAGAACCTGGGGTTTTTCCCAGGAAACTCAGTCCCTGGGGGAAGCACTCGAAAGTTCAGGCAGGCTGCAGCTCAGCACTAGTTCAGGATTTGGAGGCGTGCAGAGAAATGTAAGACCCAGTCCCTGCCTCCAAGAAGCTCACGGCCTTGACGGGCAGAGCACGTGGACTGTGCTGGGTAACACCGCCAAGCTGTGTGTGGGCCTGCCCTGGTGCACAAGCACTACGACTCAGAGGCAGAGTTGGAACTCACATTTATGGGGCGCCTGCCATGGGTCGGGGGCACTGAGACACCTAACGTTTGGCATCTCATTTAGGCCCCTCTTGCCACCTGCCTTGTACAGATGAAAAGACCAAGGCTCAAAGAGTGACTTCTAACCAGAAAGGGACAGTACGGGGCGAGAGGTCAGCCAGCGTTCTTTCGCCTCCTCTGTGCAGCTCCCCCTGCCCCTGCCCCCCACCCCAACTCTGCCATGTGGTCCAAGGGATGGCGGAGGGCTTCATGGAGGAGATAATATCTGGAGAGTTAGAGGGTTGTTCCCAGTGTCACCTCTCAGGCTGCAGTGTGGGCTACGAGTCTGCCTTAGACATGGAAGATATCTGGGGTTACTGGGGAGCCAGGTGACCAGGGGTGTCTCTGGGAGTTTGCCCATTGGAACCTTGGAGTCAAGTCTTATGCCTATGAGGGAGGCAGCAGCTTTTCAAAGAATAAAATCGGTGAGTGAAGGATGTAGCCCCCAGTCCTCCTCAAACGTGAGGATGCCATGCTGCATACATGCTGCTAACAGGCAGTGGTGTTCCCCAGAGATAACTGCTTTGGAAAACTTCCCAAGTCTCCAAGGCTAATTATCAGGAGTTGCACACAGTGGGGATGCCGGCTGCTTGAATTGGAAATGAGGAACTGACAGACACCTAAGGAAAACAGGGCCTGGGCCCGGTTGCATCAGGGTGTGGGTAAGCCAAGTATGTTTTCCTACAGCGTTTTTAAGGAATGGCACACTCGCTCACACACCACACATGATCTGAGATGCCTGGAAAGCCCAGAGCTGAGCTAGATGGCTCCCCAAGCCAGCCCGCCAGGGAGCTAGAGGTCCTCGGAGAAGGATGTTCCCAGCTGGGTCGCCCAATTCCCGGCACCAGCTGGCGAGCTGTGAAGCTCGCCCACAATGTGGGGTCCAGATCTGGCACCATGCTCAGGAAACAGACCGGTTTCTGAGACCAACAGACACCAGTGACTGAGAGCTGAAGCACAAGCAAGTCGATGTTTGGGCAGAGCCAACACCAGAGCCCTGGCAGGTCCCCGAGGGTCTCCGTGCACACCCCCCACCCCTCAGTGACCAGTGAGAGCGAGCTGGCAAAGAGGCAGCCCTGCCCCTGCCCCTGCCCTGGAAAGCCCCGGAGGCCTGGGCAGGGCCCACCCTTGGTGATGTTGCGTTGAGTTTTCCTCCTAACCTGTCCCATGGCCCCTCTTCTTCACCAGCTCCTGGCCCTCTGACCCACAGGGCCCCTCTGCCCTCCTGCCCCCATTGAGGATGTCCCATGGTCACCTCCTGGGATGATCCCCAGTGCTTCCCAAGTCACAGCCACCTTCTCCCCACCCCCTCCTCCTTATGGACTCATTCCACTCCTCGTCACAGACCCACCCTCTGTGAGCCCTCTGCAACCCAAGTGCACCGGCCCTGCTGCGATAGAGGTCTACAGGGGAGGCGTCAGCACAGCCTTCCCCGGGCGCCGGCCTTCCCATGACTGACGTGTGTCACTGTGGCCATGGGCCTTGATGTTCTTCTTTGAAGTCAGTCTCCATGCAGGTCCCCCGTATTCCTCCTGCTCTGTACACAGTGGAGATGGAACATAGATAGCCCGCACGCCCGGGGCCAGCCCTCCTGCTAGAGATGATGAAGCAAGAGGCTTTCCCAGTTCAAGGGCCGCACGTACTTCCCTCAGTTGCAGGGCCTGTTTCCACCCCTCAGGTTTTCTGCGTCTCCGTTCTGTCTCCCTTCCAAGGTCTCTAAGACCTACCTGCTATGCTGCTCGAGCCCAGGGAGAAGGTGCTGAGCTGCACCAACGGGCTCGGGAAGATTATCTCGTCCCTGCTCCCTGCTGTGCATCTGATTCTGATTTCAGGCCGGGGCAGTTTGGAAATAGACTGCCCTGCTGAGTCCGCATTGCACCGTCTCCTCGACCCACAGCCCTGTGCCACCATGCCGGACTCCTGGCAAGCCTTCCTGGCTTTATTGTAGCCTCGTGGCTTTACCTAAACGTCTCCTGATTGAATTCGACCCTTGCTGTGCCTTCCCACTTCTCGAGTGTCCAGCCTCCCAGACATTCCACACCACAGGAGGCATCCTGCTGGGGCCTGGATTTGAGTCTGGCTCTGCCCTTATCTAGCTGGGGGACTCCGGCAAGTCAGTAAACCTCTGCGAACCACATTCCTCACCCGGACACTCAGGGTAATAATAACCAGTTCCAAGGATCAAATGAGCAAATGAATGCGAAGGTGCTTTGTAAATGGCGAACGTCCCAAACTAGATTCTGCAGAACTCTTCTTCAGGGAGAAATATTAATAAACTACTCAGGACAAAAAAAATTATGCCAAGTTTGGGGAAGGCTGGCCTGAAAATGTCAGCTGGGTTTCTTGACTCTGGGACGTCTCAGAGCCTGTACTTTGCCAAGGAGCATGGCAAAGGTGCAAGAGCGGGGTCCAAAATAAAGCTCTATCTCAAAACCACTTTTTTCTTGGACTACTTATTAACACCTTTTAGGTTACTGGCTTGCACAGAACATAGCATCTATTAATATTACTGCTCCTACAAATAATAATGCTAATCTTCTCACAAGACTTATCCCATCATCCAGGTCACTAACCCTGGGTAGCACCAGTTAAGCTGCGTCTGAGAAAGCGTTGCCAGAGGCCTTTCAGTCTTCTCAGCACTGGGCTGTGTACCATGGGGGACAGGGGACCTGGCACTGGAGGCCTCTGCAGTCAGACTCTTTTCTCACCTCCTGCCATCCTCACGCTGGACTCTGCCCTAGGTGGCTCGGCGAACCCATTGTCCTGTGCATACATCTTTCCTGTTCCTGCCCCTGCCCTCGGCCTATCTTCCTTCCTGGCCAGGTGCCTTTCTCCCATCTCTACCAACATGACCGTAACTCAGTCTTCAAGCCTCAGCCAAGCCCCCACTTCTCCGTGCAGGTTTCTCTCGCCATTGCAGACTGTTCCAGACAGGAATACTGGCTCCCAACTCAAGCGCGAGCCCCTACAGGGCTTACCCGTCCTGATTTTCTCCCCGAGCCGAGGATTTGTGCGATTGCCATGAGCCCTACGTGGGGAACCTGGACCTGCGAGCGGGCATGGGCCCTGCTGAGCTGGGCCGTCAGGGGTGGGTTCACCTGCACCCTCAGTCACTCGGTACGCGTTCATGGCTGGGAACCCACGGCTGACTAAGGTCCCTGCTTTTAAGGAGCTGTTGGCCGAGAAAAGGCATAAACAATTCACTGCAAACTCGAGTGTTGAGTGTAATGATAGAATAATGTGGGAGCACAAAATCGGGTTCGGGGTGAGAGCAGATGGAGACCAAGGCATGTCTTCCCGAAGACACCCCCACCCCCTACCCATTTGCCTTCTGTGGGGAGGGTGTCATATGGAGCAGGCACGGCAAGGTTGCGGGTTCTACCTGCAGGGGAGAAAGGGCACTGGAGACTTGGTGGAAGGAGGGATGTGAGTCTGTGCCCTGGGTCACAGGGAGGGAGATCTGGATGGAGCCAGAGGGTCAGGGAAGGTGCTGGAAGGGGGAGTGTGACATGGGAGCTCTGCGCCCCAGTCTCCCAAATACGCCCACACATCGCACACACAGCCTGTGGGAATCCCACTTCCCTGCCTTTCCATCGTACCTCTCACTCCTTCTTCCTTCTCACCTGAGCTCATTTGTTCCCCTCCGAGTCCTCTGTCACCTCCTGGTCCTGGGGCCATGCATCATGACCTTATTGGAACAGCTCTATGTCTGCTCTTGGTAGCTGGCGCCTGCTTTGGCGAGAGGCTGGGCAGTGCGATGCTCACTCCCTGGGGGGGCCCTAGGGAGCAAGGTCAGCCTGGAGTCAGCGCTTTCTCTTTTCTTCTCACAGAAAACCAAAAGAGACGTCAATAACTTTGACCAAGACTTTACCCGGGAAGAGCCAGTACTCACGCTTGTGGATGAAGCGATTGTGAAGCAGATCAACCAGGAGGAATTCAAAGGCTTCTCCTACTTCGGGGAAGACCTGATGCCCTGAGAGGTCCCACCAGGTGGAGTTTGGTGATGCTGCAAGAAGGAATCCTGAGAAGATTGCTGTTTTCCAGAGGCTCAGAGGGTCTTGAAGTACTTTTCCTCCCCGGAGCCCCATCCCTGTCCACTCTATTTATTGTGTTCCCTTACCCCAGGCCAGCTCCTCCTTCCTTCTGCCTGGTGACCAGAAGACACTCTTGGTTCTTGACTTACCGCTGGAGCAGAATCAGGTCGGGTCAGCAGTTAGCTGGACATGTGGCTGGGTTTGGTCTGGGCAAGCCTGTTTCCACTTCTCGGGGGCTCCTGGCAGTGAAGCAACTTCAGTTCTCTGACTGTGAAGGAGAGTTGAAAAAGCAAACAAGAAGACTCGGGCTCTACTATCAGACATAGAGTTCTAACAATTCTTGCTTCTCGTCCCTCCAGTCCCCTCACCTGCCATCCCTCTGCCCTTCTGTCCAGGAGAAGAGATTGTGCTTCTTCAGCACGAGGGTGGGCACCCTCGAGGCATGCCTGCGAAGGACAGAGACTGGGAGATGCACAGGTTGGCTGCCTGTGCTGGTTTGTCTGGAATGGCTAATTCTTGCTTGCTCTGGTTTTGGCTTTGGAGCATGCCGAAGTCATGGAAGCATGTGTCTCGTGGAAGAAATCATTCCTTGTAGAAAAAGAAATTTGACTTTGGGCTCTATTAATGTTTGAAAAATATATCCTTCAATTTGCTAATTGGCCAAGAGATAAATTCCATTATTAATAGGTTGATATTAAAGGGCTAATATGCAACGAGAAACCGATTGTCCAAGGGCTGTGCTCTGAATGCATTAGTGGCGCACGGGGGCTGGACAGCTTGAGAGGAAGGAAACAAGCAGTGACCCTCACTACTAGAGGCTGGCCGGACTTAGAGGCCACCGCACTGACGGCCAGGACTCCGGGTCTCCAACAGAACTCGGCTCCCAAATTCTCTTTCCAGTTTCGTCCTAAGTTCCCGGTATAAACTCTATTTATTTTCTGCAGCAGTGTGTTATTTTTGCACACTTCTGCAAAATGGTAGTACTACTGTGTTGTGGTTTTTAAACATTAAACATGTAAAGTTAACTAGGAAATGTCTGCCTTTGGAACAAGCAGACTGAGGTTAAGCATGGGTCACGCAGAGGGTGTTGTGAGACTGAACGTTGCTTGGAAACTGACAGTGTGGCCGGACAGACTCAGAGGCTTGTTGCTGTGTGACGTGCAGAGGCAACTCATGTGGACACTATTTAACGGATGCGATGTTACCTCCTGTAGATACGCTGACAGTGTTACATTCTTTGATTCCCAAGGGTTCTCTGTGGCTTTGTGTACACGTTTCCCGGAGGCCATTGGATTATCTATTTTCCTGAACTGTTTCAGCAGGGAATGGAATCCATTCCAACCGTTGCACGTGGGTTTCCCAGCTGCCCCTAAATATATCTACTTGTGAGCGGCAAAGTGGCACCAATGAAGCTTTTTGCCTTTTGTACATTTGAGATTTTTGTATATAGTGTTTGCTGCAAGGCCTGTGGAATTAACTCATTGAATTTAGAGGTATCAACTGCTGCATGTTCAGGCATATTATAAAACTTTAGTCTATGAAAGAACATTCTAATAATGTCCAGGTGCAATACTCTGTGTGTGTATTGGTTCAAGTCACCAAGAGATAAGGTGCGTGTGTTTCTTTGCCGGAGGGGGCATCCTTTACATTGTTTATTGCCTTTTGGTTTGTTTTAAAAGACGTAATCATATATTAAGCTATAGTAAATCTCACATATAGTTCTCCTGTGCTCTATTGTGCCCTGATAGAGATGGGGAAGAGGAAGGAATGTTTTGATGGTGGTGTCAAAGCTTGGACAGGAACTAGCTCAAGCCCATAGAGAGGTGGTGTCCAAATTTGCACCTGGCTGGTCATAGCCTTTGTTACTAATGGTGACATGCAGTTCTCTTTTGTTTTTATTTTTTAAAAACTCAGGTGTAATTATTATCTGTTCTTATGGCAATTTCCAATATTATGCTATATCAGTTTGTGTGTTTGGCATACCAGTGAAGTGATGAAGAACAGTAGACTAATTTAATTTATCTTCAGTAACTTGACGTACTGGGGAGAGACTATCTTCTGGAGTTGAGTACAAGCACAGAAACATCTTCCTGGTGGCATCATCTCATTTGGGGGAAGGCGCGACAGGACTGCCCGTCATACTCATGCATCACTACTGCTCTCTCTGTTTCTCAGCTTCCTTCACCAGGATGAACTTGGAACAACCCAGCAAGCTCTAACTGCAATGCCAAATGGCTTTGTCCAAGAGCTTGGTGGTATTCCCACGTCAGCAGGAGCAGGGCCCTTCCAGCAGGACACCTGGCATTTTGGCTGGGAAGGCAAATAATAACACATTCCAGCCGGCAGCTCCAGGCAGGTCAGTCAGTAGGTTGCCTGGCCCAGAGACGCCCTTGTCAGCCCCCCAAGCTCCGTGCTCGCTGGAACACCTCCTCCGCGGGGCTGGAGCTGATAAATTCTCACACTGGCCGATTCGAATCCTGTGTAGTCTGTAGAAAAAAGCTTGTGTGTTCCTTGAGTATTCATTGTTTCATTTTAGTTTTCACAAGAGTTTGGAAGTGGACACACTGTTACATTTCTGCTGATCCTCTCTAATCTTTCCAGGTCCATGTGTCTGTCTGTCTGTCTGTCTCTCTCTCTCTCTGAAAAAAAACATGGAGTGTGGAAAAAAAGCCAAAAAAATATATGAAGGATAGTTGTCCTCCTGTGCTCTCTCATGGCAGTGAGAAACCTTGTGAAGTGGGGATATATTTTCCTCCAAAGGTGAAAAAAATACATTCTTGCTTTAAATAAAAAAGAAGGCTTAAAAATTACCTCTTTTTAAATTATGTGCAAAATAATTCTGGCTATTTAGAAAATGTATTCAATTTTAGGGATTTGTTTTTTTGTATTGTGATGCTTTATTTGTACATTTTTTTTCCTTTCTGGATGTAATTTTAATCTCTTGCCATTCATTAGTGTTATTTCATTGTAAACATTATTGTGCCAAATGTACTGTATTCAAAAGGATGTGAATGTGTGTTGTTTCAGAACCTAATAAATACAATAATGTTAAATCTTATCTCTCGGCCCCTGTGAACAGTTTTACCTTCCTTGTGAGTGGCAAGGTGGCACTAATGAAGCTTCTCACCTTTTGTACCTTAGAGATTCCAAAATTCAAAAACCTGGACATAGTTTCAGCTTTCCCCTTGTCATTTGAAGATGTACAAAGGAGGCCAATAGTCTTACTTGTGTGCCCCTTTGCCCTCCCCTGCCTTGCCTCTGTGCTTCTGGGACCGCCGAAGGGTGGGATGCAGCGGGCCTGAGCGGACTGGATGTGGTGCTGGGCTGATTCGGCATAGAGCTGCCTGGGGGTGCGGGAACGTGGGCAAGCAAAGCATGCAGCACCCTTGTTTTTGTCTTTCTCGAAGAGCAAATGCTAGATCTCCCTGCGACCAATTCCCAGTCCAGCCTCTTCAGGACTCAGTCTCTGCTGCTCAGAACTTCAGGCCTTTGGAGCCCAAGAAACTCCTCCCCGTCTGAGAACCCCTTGCAGGCTGGGTGGAGAGTGCAGACTGGCCAGCGGGGGCTTCACGCTAAGCCACCGCCCACCTCTCCTGCTCAGCCAGTATTCGTGGCCATCTGAGTTCCTCCTTCACCTTAGGGCTCCTTTCCGTCCACTGCACTCCAAGGCTGTGCTGATCTCCAAGGCTCCTCCTCTTCTTTCCCCAGCAGAGATTTTTCAAGAACATTTGAAACCCAGAAGTATATTTGAATACACCAGAAATTTCAATGAACGAAACTCCCTGATCCTTGAGGAGTTATGGGAATGATAGCAGTTTTCCTATGTGCCATTCTAAGATGAGGGGATGACCTCACTTGTCAGCCCAGAGTCACTTCTTTATAAGCCTGTCGGTGACTTTGGTGTGTGCGTGATCCCGAAAGGACTTTCCTCCAGCAGTTTCCCCCTGTCAACATCGCCTGCCTAACTCAAGAGGGGAGCATGGACCTCTGACCCACCACAGGAAGAAAGTTGTGTTTATTACACATGTTCCTCTCTGATCAGGCAGCTGTCTCTAGGTAAGTGACCACCCCAGGAGAATCAAGCTTCCCATCAGTGTGTCTGTCTGATTATGAATTTAAATAAAAACCAAGAGAAACAAACTAAAAGGAGCTGTTTTAGGAAGTCCAGAAGACATCCTCAGGCATTTCACTGAGGGAAATACGACCAGTCTACACCTCTCTTGCCTCGCAGCCTGGAAGAGACAGCTCCGAAGTCCTGGAGATGAGAGAACTTACCCTCCCAAACCCGCATGCCCCACGAAGCACGCTGGAGCCGTAAGAAAGTCCACTTGCCACTTAGCACTCCTGGCTTGGAACTTCTCCCCACACCTCAGCCACAGCCCAGGCACTGGCAGGTCTGTTCCACGGGAGCCACGGCCTCTGGTTCCTGGCAAGGGCCAGATGGCTCCAGAGCTGCTTTAGGAAAGCCTGTCTGCGTGGCTGTGCCCTGAACCAAGAGACAGCAGGTTGAACAGATTTCTCGCAGAGTGGATCTGTGGGAAGGAAGGTCGCCCCTTCTCTACGTCCTTGCACCTGAGTGCAGTCCAGTGCTTGGCTTACCAGCAGCCTGAAGGTCCCCACGCAACAAAATTCTTGAACCAGGAGGCCTGTGCTATCAGAGTGCTTCCAGTGGCAAAGAGACGGATTGGGAAGGAGGCTTAGAGGCCACATTATAATTCTGTTTTCACTTTAAAGTCCTTTTGCCTGGATAATGATGCCGCATGCCTGGTATGTGGGTTTTAAACTATACCTGGAGGATGATCTGCGGCCCTGGGATGACACTCCCCGGGGATGGACAGCTAGCTGATTGAAGGAACAGTGTTTACTCCTCAGGCTACTACAAGTTGCTTCAGCCCCCTTTTATCTGCCATCAACACCTGGAAGCTTTGTTCTTAGCAGAAAGAATTCTAGGAAACGATTTCCTCAAGGAAAATGGTGGCACGTTAATTAGCATAAAGGATGTCAGACAGGTGATACTAATGGTATTAGAGATAAGTAGATTGGCAAAGATATTTTAAGACACATCTCCACATTTAAAAAACACGCAGGATGTAAGAACCTGGAGAGTCTTCAGCTTCCCTAGTAGTCAGGGAGATGCGGACTGACCTCAAACTGCAGGACCACTTCAAACCCACCAGGATGACGAAATCAACAAAGCAGACAGCAAGTTGGACTAAGGATATGAGACAATCAGAACTCTCAGTGTTTAAGGTTTGAGTATAGAAGGGGACAACCACTTTGAAAAGCTTGAGCCGTATCTACCGAAGTCAAAAGTGCACACCCCGGACTGGACAGAAAAGTAGCAACCGTAGAACGGGTAAACGAGGCATAGTTCTGCCAGTAAAGCACCGTGTAGCTGTGAGAATGAATGATTTCCAACAACACACAACAGCAGATGAGTCTCACTACGTAATCCGGGGTTTAAGAAACCAGGCCCAGACTGTATGATCCCATTATACCAAGTATAAAAACAGCCCATCCATGCTGCCAGAAATCAGGCCACTGGCTGCCTTTGGGGAGGAGAGGTGGTGGCCGGGAGTGGGCACCGAAGGGCCTCTGGGGTACAGATTCTGTTTTCTGAGCTGGGACCTGGCAAAAGGTATGTTCACTTTGTGCTAATTCATTGAGCCCTTCCCTTCTGATCTGTGCACCTCTCAATAAAGAATTACCCCCAAACCAAAGGTGGTCTTTGTCTCTTGCCCTTGAAGATGGCCCCCTAGGCTGGACCTGTAAATTGCCTGTCTCTTTGCTGTGTTGGAAGCGTCTTGGTTGCCTAACTCCCATGGACAGCCTGATCCTGTGGCTGGAACAGGGTAGCCTTTGCCTTGAGGACCTTCCCCTGTGAGGGACTCATAAACACCCAAACCGACAGGCAGCTGCAACTTCAGGGAACTTGCAAACCATCCGCAGACTCTGCTGAGCCTGCCCGCTAACAAATGTCTGCCCACGTGTCAGAACACGCTCTGTGAGGTTGGTAGGGCGCAGCAAAGTCTCCCCTCTCACAGCTGCCGAACTCTTCCAAGAAGGACCGACCAACGTGGCTCAGGGAGTCCGCAACAAGCCAGGTTCGGCTTCAGCGCCTTCATCTTGGGCAGGTAACTGTACCTTGCTAAACCTGTTGCCACATTTGTGATATGGGGGTAATAAGACCTACTACTTCAAAGGGCTGCTGTGAAATATCAGTGAGATAAAGCCTCCACAGCAGTGTCTGGGACTCTTGCTGTTATTTCTCTTCCCCTGACGAGAGCAGAGCCAGAGTCACAGGGAAGAGTGGCTTGGTCTATAATGGGGGCCACTTGTCTTTTCTCTGATTTGCTTTTCCTCATTCCCCTCAGCACTCCTGGGGACACCTGACATCCTCACCCCACCAGTGAAGGGCCCTCCGTGGGGCAGGAAGGGAGCACAGGCAGTAAAGAGCAGGTCCTGCCTCTGAGGGAACTTCAGACCAGCAGGGTATGAGACAGGTCTGATGCAGAAAAAGCAGTGGAAGGCAGACAAGAGGGGCAAAGATAGCCCTGCAGATGGTGCCAGGAAAGTCAGAGAAGGGGGTTAGGTTTGTATTGTCCTGGCAGCCTTCCTGGAGGAGACAGTGGCGAGAAGGCACTGAAGGATGAGGAGGATATGGGTAGACGGAGTGCAGAGAAGGGTCTCCTGGGTGGCCATTCATCCAGAATGGCATGAAGGGCTGAGGGGTTGAGGGCCTGGTTCCAGAGCAGTCCTGCAGTTGCCTTCAATATCGTTTCTCAACCCGTGATTGTCAAGGTCACAGCAATCCTTCAAAGTGGTTTGATGGCATCTGCGAGCGAGCCCAGCACAGACCTTCAGGAAAGGCGGCTGTCTGTCTGTGACAGGAAGGTTCATTTCACTGCCCGCTTCTCCCCAGCCCATCAAGTAAATGCTGCCTGACAGCTGAGGTCAGGCCAGCTCAGTTCTGGGGTCCGCCAGGTAAACACGTACAAACCTCACTCCCTCTCAGGCCTTCTGCCCCCCTGCAGCGAGCGGCCACCCATTGGCTGCTTAGAGCGGCTCTGCGAGGGCCCCCTCCTGGGCACTGGTCAAGAAATCCCACCACCCATGCATCCTTCCTTAGTTTAGTAATCATCTAAGTTTAACGTTTATCATCTTCTTTGTTCCGGACGTTGTGCTAAGCATTTCACATGGTAATTTATGTAAACCTCACAAGAATCACCTGAAGTGGGTAGAACCCCATTTTGTAGACGAGGAAACAGAGGCTCAGAACCCCCTGAGAACGTTGTGTTCTCATGCCCCTTCTATGGACAAGAAAATGAAATTGTTCAAGTTCTCAGGCCCAGTGACAGTTTGGGTCAGGACAGGACTGGAAGTATTTACATATAGGACAGATGACACAGAACTATTTGTCCTCTCATTTGTCCCACAAATGTTCATCCAGTTCCTACCATGTTCTACCCATTTATCTGGACGGCAGTAAACAAAACTGACAAAAATCCGCCTCTTACAGAACTTACACGGGGGCGGGGGGCCGGCAGCCACTGAGAATAAATATGACCATTAAGTGAATGGTATAACGTGTTAGAAGATCCAGGCCACCCCTCACACTTGAAACAAGTACAAATAGAGATCCAGACCATAGGGCTACATATTTTTTTAAGTTATAAATCAAACTATTGTTAAGTAAAATATGTTCTAGGCCCATCCCTTGACAAAGACATCTTCAAAACAGCTAGGAAGGCCAGGT
The DNA here is from genome assembly GCF_022682495.2 of Desmodus rotundus. Classification (NCBI taxonomy): domain Eukaryota; kingdom Metazoa; phylum Chordata; class Mammalia; order Chiroptera; family Phyllostomidae; genus Desmodus; species Desmodus rotundus. The sequence continues at coordinate 124,982,012 of NC_071391.1, forward strand.
CGGAATTTAGGGAATAGGAGGAGAGAATGAAGGAGGAGAGACGGGACTGGGAGGGAGGAGGCAGCAGGGGCCAAGTGAGGCCACTCACCATTCAGGTGAGCTGTGGGCGTGGCATAGTCCCGGCTAGGGCCCTGTGAGTCAGCTAACCGCCTCCAGCGATTTCAGCTCAGCAGAGGAAATCAGAATAAGGGCTGGAGGAGACAGTCCCTCCCCACCCTCTCTTGCATCACCCCCTGCCATCTAAGCCGAGGCCAGCTCCTCCTCGTGAGCTCAGCCCTAGTCGGTGGGATCCCAGAGCCCCACCCGTGCCAATATCTCTTTAAACACCTTGATCCATGCTAATATCCTCCCTAATGGGTCTGCTTTGAACATCATCCATCTCAACCTTGCGTGGGGTGTTTGTTAATCTGCATCTTCTGTGGATGTTGGGAGGCAGGGGAGCAGGCGCTCCTGGATGATCCCTGGCAGGGGAACAGGAAGGTCTATCCTCTCAAATCACCAGGTCACCATCCAGTGAGGCCATAAAAAGATCCAAGAGCTGAGTGGCCTGAGGAGCTGGAGCCTAGGCTGTGCCCACAGTGTATGGGGAGGAGGGGCCAAGGGTCTAGCGAGGGGTCAGCAGCAGCAGCTAGCAAGCTGTTTTGGCAGAAGAGGAGCTGATTAGATTTCTGAGGAAAGAGAAGCTCTGGAAAGGGGTTCTCTGTTCTCTTGCCCAGGCACCCCTTTCCCCTGTGTGCTCTGCTGGAGGGAAGGAGACTGACCTCCACAGGGCCTGTTGCAGGCCGCAGGACACCATTACACCTGGAGGGTGGTAATTAGGCATCTCCTTTCAGATATGAGGGCTCTGAGGCTCTGTGAGGTCAGAAAAGTGTCCAAGCCACACAGCCCCTGGGACACAAGCCTGCGATTTGAATCTGCTACTAGTTGGTGCCAAAGGCCTGGATCTTCCCACTGGGCTGCTGGTCACTGTCCCAGCATAGGCCTGCTCTCTTTTTGTTTTCTCTCTCCAGAGAAATTTCACCATTGAAATGATAGGATTGTTTGATGGAATTAGACTTGTGTTGCTTTTTCTAAAGGCTTCGAATGTGATTATGAAAGCGCCTCCAGGAAACAGGGCAGAGGCCTCTGGGGGTTCCTCCTCTTCTGTCCCACCCTCTTCCCCCATGCCACCTCCTAGCAGGGCCCTGCGAGCTGGTTCTCCAGCTGGCCAAGCCTGCATCCTCCGCCCTCAGACACTCCTCCCACCACCAAAAAAAGAAACCATCCCTATGGACTATTCTGAGCAGGAAGCCGACTTTTCTGCTCACTGGAAAACAGGAAATGCCTCCAAAGGTCTGAAGTCTTTTTAGTCACTGCTCCTTTCACACAGGGCCCTAGTCCCAGGCAGCTGCTGAGGACAACCCTAGGAGTAAGGTGACCCTGACCCCCAGCCCTGACTGTGTGATCCTTGGTGCTACACTTGAGCCGCCTCTGCTCCTGGAGCTGGATCCTATTCTTCTGGGAAACTAGATGTTCTGGACTAAGCAAAAGGGTTTGGGATGCCATGTGAAGCAGCTGATCAGCTATGCAAGGAGCAAATACTGACCACCCCAACCAATGGCTGACCCCCCCCATCCCAACCAGATTGACCTCTAACCCCATCAGAGATTGGCTGACCCCCAACAAAGCCTGACTTCCAAGCCCCTTCCTATGGTTGACTTCCCCATCCTGCTACAGACTGACCCTCTAACCTTGACCTTGTCAGAAACTTACTATCAATACTAACCACAGTGAAGCTTTCTAATACTGGCCACAGACCAAACCCAAATGCTTGCCAGCCTCCTGTCCCATTTACAATCATTTATTGGGCTTCTACTGAGTGCCAAGTGCTGTGAGCCCAGCACAGCCCTCTTGGGCCCTACTGCATCGGGGTGGAGATGGGCCCCCGCACAGGAAGCTCTAATCAGGATGTATGTGGGATGGAGGGGAGGAGGGGAGCAAGAGCCTTGTTTGAGACCTCTCACCTGCTAAGTGACCTTGGGTTGGCCACATCACCTCCATGCATTGCTCTGCCATGGGACCGTGTGTCCAGGTGGTCTCCAAGGTTCCGATCCTCGGTGGCACATGCCAATGGTGGCAGCCTGAAGTAGTCTAGGATGTGAGGCATCATTGTCGGGGTTGAGGCTGGGAGCAGGAAGGTCAGACTTGGGAGGAGGTAAGTGACCGGGCACCTTCACTTCTGTGTGGTCGATGAGGGGTCAGGGAGTCCTTCTTCTGTTTGAACACTGGTTTCCTGGCTCCACCACAGAGGGTGGGGACCTGAGTGGATACCAGCGATTCTTCTTCCTGCCTCAGTTTTTTCATCTGTAAAGACAGCTGTGACACCAGCCATTCAGGAACTTTAGGCATGGATGAACATGTGGTGATTCAGATAGAAGACCTTTCTCTGGTGGGAAGACAAAGCTGGATTCCAGCTATGTGTGTGTTGACCCCAAACGTAGAGGAAATGGGATGGTCGTGATGAAGACCACCCAAAGCCCGGCACAAGAGCTGCAAGGTCACTGTTTGATTCCCCAAAGAGCACCAGGATGGGGGTGGGTAGAGTGTGGGTTGGCTCTGAAGGGAACAGACCACCACCTGAAACTCTGCCTCTGTCCTGCCATCATTAACTTAATCAGTAAGTGAATCTGTATTAAGAGCACACTGCCTGCACGTCCACCATCAGGGAGCAGCGACCTCATGTACCGGCTTTGCTCTGGCCCTCTCCTGCCCTTACCTGTCACTGGCCACCTGCACAGGCCTACTCCTTTACCAGCCCTCCTCCCACACCAGCTTAGAGCAGGACCCTGAAAGAAGAGCAGACACTGACTGGGAAAGCCGCCAGGGCAGCTGAAGACTGATAGGTCTGGAGTAGCAGTTCTCAAAGTGAGGTCTGAGGACTCCTGCGGTCTCTAAGACCCTTTCATGGGGTGCACTGGGAATCTAGTGCTGTGTAACAGGTTACTCCAAAACAGCAGCTTGAAATAACGAACATCCCTTTTCTCACAGTAAGTCAGGAATCTGGGCATGGCTTGGCTGGAAACCTATCCTCAGGATCTCTCAGCCTAGAATCGAGGCGTCAGCTGGGGCTGCAGTCTCATCTGATGGCTCAACTAGGGAGAGGTTCTGCTTCCAAGTTCACGGCCATGGTTGTTGGCAGGATCCAGTTCCTCATTGAATATCAGCCAGGGGCTCCCTCGGTTCCTTGCCAGGGGTGGGGTGGGGGCGGGGGGCCTCCCCACAGTGCAGCTCACAACCTCAGAGCAAGAGATCAAGAGAGGGCCCAAGACAGAAGCCACAGGCTTTATAACTTAGTCTTCAAAGTGATGTCCCAGCGCCTAGCCTGGTGACTCTGCTCGCTGGAGCATTGTCCTGTACACCACAGGTTGCTGTTTGGATTCCTGGTCAGGGAACATACCTAGGCTGTGTGTTCGATCTCCTGTCAGGGCGCATGTGGGAGGCAACCAACTGATGTTTCTGTCTTCCTCTGTCCCCCCTTCCTCTCTCTCTCAAATCAATAATGAAAAATGTCCTCAAGTGAGGGTAAGAAATAGTGAATCCATTGCTTTTGCTGTATGTATACCTTTGAATTGAACCACCAGGTGCAGCCCACACCCAAGGGTAGAGGACACAGGTGTAAAGACCAGGAGGCGGGGACCACTGGAGACACGCCAGGGGCTGCCGAGCACAGGGGATCCAGGAGGCTCCCTTTTCCAACTGCAAATCTCTGTGATACCAGATTTTCTTTGCTACTTCCCCCAAAACACATCATAAGAGAGTTAATGCTGAAGCGTATACAAGAATCCAGCTGTCCTCTGTTAGGCTGCATGTTAAGGAAATTTGCAGAAATGGAAACAATGCTACTATATTGATAGTTATAAATCTAAATAAAAGCTCTTTGGAGTCTTCATAATACTTTTTAAGAGTATAAAAGTGTCATGAAATCAAAATGCCTGCGGACAGGTCTAGAGAGATAGAATGTAGTGACCACCCAGGGAGGGCTGCCCTGGGTGGAGGTGAGGTGGGGTGGGGTGGGGGACACGCCTGTGAGAAGCCTTGCAGCAGCCCGACGTCATCAGAGGCCCGGGTGCCTGGGGAAGAGGTGGTCAAATAGAGCAAGTGAGAGGCAGAGCTTGCAGCTGACTTTCCCTTTCTCTATAGTTTTGTACAGAGTATCCCCGAGTGTTTGCCTTTTCTGCAGCTGTGCCTGTATGCTCACCATACCCACATATTAGTTGGCACGAGGGTATGTGTGCATGTGCGCGTACGGACCTCTCTGGGCAAGCACATATATGTGTGTGCATGGGCCTGTTTAAGCACAGGTTTGCAGAGTCCCTGGGAGTGGGCAGAGCTGGGCCAGCAGCTACAGGGGCACCTGTGGGAAGAAGGGGTAGTGGAGGGCTGGGTGGCAGGGACGACCACCAGGGCCGTGTGTCCCTGAAATCCCCTCTGCCCTCAGCCTCTGCTCCCAGCATGACTCTCAAATATTTTCATCTGCTATGGGAACTTCCTGTTCAGTTTCCTGTTGTTCTTGGACTTTTCATTCTTAGTTTTTTTTTAAGGTTGTAATTCTTTAATCTGCCTTTTTATTTTGCCTGGAGAGGCACTGTGTTCCCTAGCCACCTCTGGGAGAGGTTGAAAATATCCTGCCAAAGCGGCCGGGTCCTTGGCCAGAGTTGAATTGAGTACCAGGAATCGAGTACCAGGAATAAACTCCTCTTTCCATTAATATAAACCAGGTCTTTAAAATGCCAGTTTATTTTGCAGAAGATGTAGAGAGGCAGTGGGAAGGGTAGAGGCCTGAAGGGGAGCAGAATATGTCACCCCAAAATATGCCTCTTAGGCCTTAGGATCATTTTGAGCTGATTATCTTGAAAATGTGCAGACATAGGAGACGCTCCAGAAAAAGATTAGGAGTTATCTTTTTAAGGGAACTTTACGTTTGTAAATGAAATCTTCATTTGTAAGGGTATCCCCTTCTCTGTGCTAAGAAGAGACTATCAGAGACAACTTCTTTTTCTCCTGAGAGACGTATAGTTGGACTAATTCTGTTTTTCACGTATCTCCTTTTCCCACCTTCCTATGAATTGCCCCCTCCCCGCAAAGGCCCCAGACCCCTGCCGCTTCCCTAGCTCGGGGTAACTATAAGCCTTGACTGTCTGGCCTCCTTTTGAGTCTTTGTGGGGCTTCTGTACATAGGTACATCATTAAAATTGTTTTTCCCTCCTGTCAATATGTCTATGTCAATGTGATTCTTAGACCCGACACACAACCGAGAAGGATAGAAGGGGGAACTTGTCCTCCCCTACAGGTCCAGGGTAGAGTTCTCCGGGGCTCAGGGAGCGCCTGGCTCAGGCCATGCCCAGGTCTGCAGGGCACAGTGACGCCATTGTGTCTGCCCTCCTCCCGCCTTTCCTGCTGCTTCTGAAGCTGCAGAAGGGGGAACACTAACAGAGAGTTCAGACAGCAGCCAGAGCCCATGCCCAGCTCGGCCCAGCAAGGTCCCCAGTTTCACCCCTCCAGCCAGTCCTCTCCCCCCAAATGCCTGTCCTCTGCACAGACATGTTTGTGTCCTTGCTGTCCCTCTGCCAATTCCTTTCATTTCCCAGCCAACCTCCACCACATCGGATTCTTTCAAGTTGCATCAAAAGGCCTCTAGGAAGCCTTCCCTGGCACCCCCAGGCCGTGGGGAAAGCTTTGTCCACAAGACCTCCTCTCCAGGGCTCCCACCACCTGCTCCCTGTAGCTGGCCCAGTGGTTAAGCCATCCTTGTCTCTGCGCCCTCTGGCTTTCCTGTGAGCTCAAACAGCCCACAGACACCTGCAGGCCTCCGCAGCCCCCTTCTCCGTGGCAGTGCCCTGGGTCCTGAACCTATTCCCATTTTCTCTCTGCTTCTCCTGTAGATGCTTCTAGAAGGCAGGTCCCAGTCTAGCTTTCTCACTGTTTCTTGCCAGGGCTGGGGCCTAGCACAATTCCTCCTATTGAATAAGGACTTTGTTGTCATCGTTGTCAAGGACTTTGTTGTCGTCGTCGTCATTGTCATTGTTGTTGTTGTTGTTTACTCTCCCAGGGCATTGACATGACAAACTCATCCGTATTCAACTGACAAGAGCTGATGTGCTCCCCCCACCCCCGCAGGGATTTGTATTTTAGCTGGAGATAAAACCTAATCCAGAGGAATGAATCTCTGACTGTGGAATTTCAGACACCCTGGAGGGGGTGGGGTGGGCGGTGTGTAGGGGAGCTCCAGTGAAGCCTGGAGCTGCCTCTTTTACCCCAGTTTAAGGCAGAGCCCAGCTGCCTGCCCGGAAAGGGAAACCAGTTTCCTCCAGCTGTTGGTGGCTGGTGGTCGTCCTCAGGACCTGGGGGAGGGCCAGCATTCACCATTTCTCAGGGCTTTCCTTCCCCAGGGTTGGCCCCGAGGGGACTCCTTGAAGTTAGTGTTTAGGCAACTGAGCCTGTTGCTCTGGGCTCAGCCCAGGCCAGCAGCATTCTTGGAATCTGGTTTATGAGCGAGGATAAGAGGACAGGACGCCACTTGCTGGTTAAACCCTCTCCTCTAGACCTTATCTCTACCCAGTCACCTTTGTCCCTGAAGACTGGCCCTCTGAAGCCACTGCAGCCTGAAGAGGTGCAGTGTGGGCTGTCGCCTTTGACCCACACCCGCCTGCAGGGAGCCTCCGTCCTCCCTTACTTCCCCCTCCACAAACATCACTCAGGACCCACTGAGGAAGCTTCCCCAAACTAGCTCAGTTTCCACCATCTACCTTCATTTGGATTGACAGAGCCCTCATTTAGTCCAGGTTCCCAAACCCCTAGGATGAGTACTCAACAGGGTAGTTGAAAGAGTCTCTACTCCAGTCAGCTAAGACTCTGTTTTTACCTGTCCATCTCTTGGTTTGCCCTGTGTCCTCACCTTTCTCATGGATTCAAGAAGACTTGCTTTTTTTCAGCTTGTTCAGCTTTTTACTTGTTGTTAGGATTGTGGCAATATATGTAGAATCAGAAACTAGAAGTTGAAATCTCTACTTTAAAAGGTGTGTGTATATATATATGTGTGTGTGTATAGATGAGGCATTCACGAGGCTCACAAATCAAAAGGTGTAGAGTTATATAATGAAAGTTCCCATCAGAAAAGGGTAAACTAGGTATCTCCAACCTACCCTCCTGCTGAGAATAGCTAAAAAAGCAAAATAAAATATTTTTAAAAAAATGTTTTAAAAGCATCAAGGAACTTGTCAAATGCTGAGGAATTGCTGGGAGACAAGAACCCAGAGTTAAGCCAAGTCACTTTAAGCCATGTTTGCCATGAGATTATATCCCTGAAGCCAACCTGAACTCCTGGTTGCCTCGTGGAGCTGGGACAGGAGTCAAAGCCAAGAGCTTACCAGAAGTGGACATTCTGGTTAAAGCACTCCTCACCGTGTCTTCAGGCTACACCAGAACAAACCAACTCTGGCACCAACTTGAGCCCTCTTTCCTGTTGCCTGGAGGTCGAGGGTGTTTCAAGCCTTTATTTTGGATTAAGGTGGTCCCAGACAGGAGAAACATGTAGGAACCTGGCAGGAGCAAGCACAGATCCATTGTAGAAAAGATAACACTGTTCTAGGTATAATACTATCCCTCGGAATAATTTTTGGGTACAGTCTACCCATCTTTAATAAAAATAAATAATCAGGCACACAAGGACATAAGGGAGTGAAAACTTACAGAAGACAAGAGAAATAGACAAGAGACAAGAGAAATAGACCACCCATTTCAAGAAGTTAGAAAAATAATAGTGGAATAACCCCCAAAAAGTAGAAAGGGGGAAGAATAAAGATCATAGTGAGAATTAACCAAATAAAAAACAATCAAAAGAGAGGAATTAAAAAGGTGAAAGTGGTTCTTTGGAAACACTAATAAAGTTGATAAACCTCTAGCTAGACCGATCAAGAATAAAAGAAAGTACGCCTAACAAGCATTATAAATTTAAAAGGCCACATCATTACATTCCCTACAGTTATTATAAAGACAATAAAGTAATATTATGAAAATTTTGTCAATACATTTGAAAATTATATGAACAAAATTCCTAGAAAAACGCAACTTACTTAAATTGTCACAAGAAAAATAGAAACCCTAAACAATCATATAATGATGAAATAAATTGAATCAGCCATTTAAAATGTTTTTCACAGAGGAGACTCTACACTGCGGATGTCACTGGTGAGTTCTTCCTGACATCCAAGAAATAAATGACTTCAATCCTATGCAAACCTGCAAAAAACAGGGGGAAAATATATACTCTCCATCTTATTTTATGAGGCTAACAACATCTGGATATCAAAATAAGACAAACATAGTGGGGAGAGGGGTTTTCAGGAACTACTGTAAAGGACACGGGGACAAAACCAAGGGGGAGGGTGGAGGCGGGGGAGGGAGGTGGGTTTGGCTGGGGTGGGGTGGAGGGGTGGGGAGAAAATGCAGACAACTGTAATTGAACAACAATAAAAAAAAGTATAAATAAATAAATACATACATACATAAAATAGACTGTCTCCAATACCTATCATAAAATCTCTGAACACTGAAAGTCAGAGAAATCTCACAAGATTCTGAGAAGGAAGGAGGCAAAAAGATGTCACATACAAATAGAATCAGAATGACTTCATAATTCTCCAAGGCAAGTCTGTAAGACAATAGAATGAAGCAGTGTGTTTACACAATATACAGACCATGTATCACAGAAACGTACACTTGAAACCCATGCGATCTTATTAACCAATGTCACTCCAATAAATTTAATTAATCAAAATCAATGTAAAAATTAGATAATATAAAGTAAAAGAAATTTGCATTCCATATCAATAATAATATATTAGTATCCAGAAAAATAAATCAATAAAATTCTGATGAAAAAATACCTACAACAAACCATCAATCAGGTTTTAATGTAGAATAGAGACAATTTTAGACTTTCAAGTTAAGAAAATTGTCTCCCACACACCCTTTCTCAGAAACGTTGGGAACAGAAGATCCAGGAAACAAGGGATTCAATACGAGGAAGAGAAGAAGGAAATCCCCAAAATGATGGAGAAAGGAATTCCAAGGACAGCAGCTATGTGCCAAGTGCGGCAGGCAAAGAGGAGAGACGTGGACCGGTCAGAAGATTTGGATTGCTCCATAAGAAAACTACATTGATAGAACACCTACTGTGTCTGGACGCATTGAGAGATTTACACACCTGGGAGAGAGGCTGACACTAAACTATGGATGAGGTCATCAGAAAGTAAGATAATGGGGAAATAAAACAGGTAATAATTCCAGTCAAAACAAAACACTGTGCAGGAAAGGTAAAGCAATCAAAGCTTATTATTTGTCTCAGCTGGAACTGGGACTTACAAAGTCACAAAAAATGTAAATAGTGATGTAACTAAATTATGATGTGGAAACTTGTTGCCTCTGGGGAGCAGCAGCCAGTGGAGGATATGGGCATCGAGGAGCTAATTTTGGTAATAAGCCTTGTATAACTAGCGTAATCTTCCAACCATGCTCATGCAAATTTAATCAGAATAAAACAAAACAGAGAGGATTCTGAGAATACGGCAAAGTAGGAAGTACCAGGAATCTGTCTCCCTATCTAGAAAACAATTACCCTGATGTGACTGGGAACGCTGGAGTCTCTTCAAGTCTTGCAACTTCCAGGGGAAGGCTTAAACAATAAAATGCTACTAACTTCAGCCAAGTTCAGCTCTCAGCACTGTTGCAGCAACCAATCCCTCCCCCCAACCCAGCCCCGTGGGAGGCAGCTGAGCACCCATACTCCAGGACCGGCTTGTGTGAAGCTTGTGGAAACCAGGGTGGGCAAAAAGGACCCTGTCCTCAAAACACCAGAGATCGGTGCTCTGACAGCTGACTGCCGTCTCTGATCCCAGAGCGGCAAGTAAAGGGGTGGGGGGACCTCGTTGTTGCATCTCCTCCAGCAGAAGTGACTTCCAGGGGACTTAAAGGACTGATGTCTTTTTATCCTTCCCTTTTAACTTTCCGTTTTCCCCCCTGTTTGGAGCTAGACATTAAAGACTAGGATGTTAAAAAGCAACAGCATATACGGGGGAAGTGAGGAAGTGGCCGCACAAGCCCAGGAAAAGGTACGGCATCAGAAAAGACCCGAGAAGAACTTAGGTTTACGGCCCAGGCAGACCCATAGCACAGACACAGCCTACAATAATAAAAAAAAGTCAAAAACAAAACCAATAATTAGAAAACAGCAAACCCTGGGGAAGGGGGGGACCTGATTTCTAGAGTTATGACATTATTAGATCCAAATGTCCAGTTTTTAAGAAAAAAATTCATGAGGATACAAAGAAACAGGACATTTAACCCAAAGGAAAGAAATTAAATCAACAGAAACTGTCCCTGAAAAAGACCAGATAACAGATCTACTACATAAAGACTTAAAACAATCAACTTAAAGACATTTTAAAAAAATCAAAGGAATATGTGAAGGAAATTGTGTATTAACATAGTGGAAATACCAATAAAGACATAGAAAACCTAAAAAACTGTTGTTTTCCTTTGGGACTAGCTGCTGCTCTTGCAATCAGACTCCGGGCTCGCCTCAGGGTGCAAACGGCCTGGAACACTGTGTTGAGGCCTAAGATCAGGTTCACATCAAGGTATAGGGCCTTAAGGTATGAGAAGTCTTGGAAGGCTGGTCTTGAGATACCTGTGCCTGAGTCCCCACCCACAGAGCTGCTGCCAGATGTCCTAGGAGATGAGTCACAGCTGCATGAAATTGCAGAAGCCACCAGAGGAACATTCCCCCATCTTGTACCGCTCACAGCCTGGCTCCCAGTAGTGGGTGAGAGGAGACAGCCCAGCGGTTGTTGAGTTCAACCGCTGCACACTCTTCACCCACCTTACACCAGAACTCGACATACACAGTGCCCCTGAGGCAGCCCCTCAGGTTGTTGGTGAAGTTCCTCAGCTTTTGTTTATTTGGGAATGTCTTGATTTCTCCCTCACTTTTGATGAGATTCTTGATGAAAGGGCTCTTTCAATTTCTAGCAAAATGGATTAAAAATAGACTGTCTCCAATGTCAGACGGTTTTGTCTGATATAGGATTCTTGGTTGACAGTGGGGAGATGAATAAATCAAAATGGGAGAAAAGATAAGACCAAGAGAAAAACAGGCAAAGAATACGCACAGGCATCACAGAAAAAAGAAGTATAATCATCAATAGACACGTGAAGAAGTGCTCCATCTCACTCATAATTAAAGAAATGCAAATTAAAATGATGTGCCAATTTTCAGTAGCATGTTGACACAGAAGAAAATGATTTTACATTCATCTTTGGTGGGGACAGATCAGCAGGTAGGTGGGGCAGACTTCATTGAAGGCCACCTTGGAAATACCTGTGAAAATGCACAATGCGCCTGCTCATTTATGCTACACATGCACTCCACAGGTTTGCGGTTCACAGGCATCCGTTGGAAACAACACCGATGTCCGCACATGTGTGGCTAAACAAAGAATGATGCGTCCTTCTCGTGGTGACTTGGTCTATTCGGGCTGTGCTAACAGAACACTGGGTGGCTTGTAAACAACAGAAATGTTTTCCTCGCAGTTCTAGAAGCTAGGAAATCCAAGATCAAGGCACCTGCAGATTTAGTATCTGGTGAGAGCATGCTTCCTGGTTCATACCCCTTCTCTCTGAGTCCTCACATGGTGGAAGGGGCAAGGAAATTCTGGGATTTCTTTCATAAGGCCGTTAAACCCATTCATGGAGATTCCATCCTCATGACCTAATCACCTAACACCGGCACCCCATCAGTGCCATCACATCGATGGTTAGGTTCAATGTAAGAATTTTGAGGGGACAAAACCTTGTCTGTAACCCGTGGGCCACCCTGCACCGCTAAGGGGAGATGGTGCTCTGGGTGTGCTCAGAGTGAAGGGAAGACAGGGTATTCTAAGTGTAAAGCACTGCTGGTCGTATTTATGTGAGGCCTTTTGTGTGGCAAAGGGCGAAGGCAGCACTTGCGGTGACCTGGCGCCTACTTGAAGCCATTAGAAAGTCTGAAGCTATTTTCTCTAATGTAGGCTGCAGAGCTAAACAATGATCATAACTCAAAACACAATACAAACATTCGTTTGATAACGAGGCGCACTTGGCTGCAGAGGTCGTGTATAAGCTTGACTTTACATTTTTGTGTGATTTACCGCTGCTTTGTTCTCATTCATCAACTTAATAATGATCCAATGTCACATTCTGCTTTCGGATATTTTGTATGCTCTACTTACTGGGCTTTCTTTAAAAAAAAAAAAAAAAAAAAAAAAGCTTTCTTTAAAAAGTGTCTAATTCTCAAGCTTCAAAAGCACCTAGAAAATAATATACCCTGTTTCTTTCCCCAGCTGGCCCGTGCGCTTCCTGGCCCAGGAAGACCTCAGCAGATCTGTGCTGGACTAGACTTCAGGAGACCTGGGTGCCAGTCCTGGCTCAGCTGTTCACTAGCTGGATGACCTTGAGTAAGTCCTTTAGCTTTTCTTAGTTCTTTTCCTCAGCTGTCATACGGGGCACAGTACCTTTCCAATCGACTTCGCGGGACCATTCTGAGCAGCGAATGAGGTAATGGTTACATAAGCGTGTCATCTCTAAAGGCTGTGCACATGGAAAGGCTTTGACTGTGACAACACGAAGGGTCCCCTCAGAAGCTAAACATTTCTATTTTCTGATTTTCCCAGAGCGGAGGCAAGCCTGGGTGTTTATTGTATAAACCTTGACTGCCTTTTCTGGACCAGGCATGATGCCAGGGGCTGCTGATCCAGAGTTAAACACGATGCAGTTCCTGCTCTCCAAGAATTCAGTTTGGTAAGAGAGGCAACCAATAATTGAAGTAAAATGTAAGAAATGCAATAGGACCTCTGCAGACAAAGAGTGGTGGGACCCAAAGGAGTCACTGCCTCAAGTTGGGAAGTCGGCACTGAAAAGGTGACATCTGGGTTGAGCCTTAAAGAACACATTACAATTTGCCATGTGGAGAATCGACCAATTGCCTAGTTGAACCCAGGCAGTGCCCAACCTTGGACCAATGTCTCACCTAGCTTTGTCAAACCTCACCTGTACCGTGTTGCTATGAGAAACTTGCTCTCAGCTGCCTGTCCTATTGGGAAATATTTTTGAAAAGATGTTTACGGCAGGTTATGTGTATTTCCCTCCCAGGAGTACGTGCATTTGGGTCAAGAAAGTGATGTGGGTCCTTACACACCAAGAAATCCCAAAATATGTTAGTTTTATAGTTTATAGGGGGAAGTTGCTAAGTACTTTCTACTGGCCACGAACTGGTGCCAGAGCATTACACATAATACTTTTCTCCATTGTCACAACAGCCTTATTTCTCCAATTTTAGGTGAGGACACAGGGGGCCTGAATCACCTGGCTGGTTAGGAGTTGGGTCAGATCCAAACTCAGGCTGTGATCTTGCCCATCAGTTGTCAGGTTGGTCCTTACAGCAGCCCTCGGAAGGGGGCAGCAAGTGAACGCTGGACAGGGGGAGCTTTGCCAGGGACCCCTAGCTAGGCTTCCTGACTCCTGCCCCAGCTGAGGCTGTTACCTTGAGGTGGAGGTCATATCCCTGACAGGCAGTGGAGGAGATATTTTGGGGTAGGGCTGTCTCTCTGGTGCTTCTCAAATCTCATCTTGGGAAGCAGCTGCCCACTGGGCCTAGGTGTCAGGCCCGCCCTGGCTGGGCCTGGGACCCTGCTGTTCTGGAAAGCTATTTGGAAGGAGATCCCTCTCCTCTCTGATTGTCTTCACCAGGAGGTGGACTGGACACTGTCTACTCAAGTCTGCACCTGGTTAACCCTTTTCCTGCCCTTGTCCAAGGCAGTGACAGGGACCCTGGAGGGGAACGGGCTTGCTGGGCTTGACACAACACCTGGGGTAGTAGGGAAGGACTTCCCCCTTTAAGGACTGCTTGGGTTCATGCGGCCCCTCTGCGGGTTCACAGAGAGGAATAACTGATGAACTTGAACAATGGTTAACCAGAGTGCAGTCCCATCCAGATACACCTCTCCTCGCCACCTCCTTCAACACGCCCCTCCAAACCCATTGAATCTCCCTCTGTCCATCTGTGTCTCTTGGTCTCTGTCTCTCTTCCCCTGACTCCTCGCCTCATCTGCCCTCGGCTGTCTCTCTGTGTGTCTATGCCGGCTTTCGCTTCTCCCCTCCCTTTTCTTCTCTCTCCCTCTGCCTTTCTCCATCCAGTGCTCCTTCTCATCTCCTTTCCTTCTTTCCTCCTCCCGCCCCCTTCCCTCACTTCTCTTTCTGTCCTCAGTCCTTGCCCTGTCTCACACTGAGCCAGCTTCGGGCAGACCTCCACATGCTTAGGCTTCATTGTCTTTACTGAAGAGGTTCTTTAATCACTTCTGTTAAACAGTAGGCAATTTGCACTGTTTATATGCCAAGAAAAAGCAAAGTCATCTTAATTTAACTTTTTTTTTCAGCCATTGGCCTGTGGCTGGAGCAAAAATAGGTCTCCCCGCTTCTGGCACACACACTGCACTACCAGAGCTGTGAGCCAGCCCTGTTGGCAGATATACTGCGGGGGCCAGAATCCTGTTACCCAACTCAAGGGTGGTGCCAGAGCTCTGAGCCCGGTCGGGCCTCTAGGCCAAAGCTGTGGGTTGCCCTGAGGCCTGGGGGGCCCAGATCAACCAAGGCTCCTGCCCACCTGGCCCATGGCTGTTGTTAGTGCTAGTTAGCTGCCTCCTCCCCTTCCTCAGTGGAGCTGCAGGGGGGTTCAGGTGGAGCCCAGCCCCCTCTCAGCTTGTCACAATGCCCGGTGACACACCGCAGGCCAGGCTAAGCTGTCAGGTCAGCACCCAGCCCAGTACCATTAAATTCATTGGACTAACATTTGAATGGGATTTAGTTACATAATGTTCTTACCTCATGACGACCTAGTAGAGGAGCTTTTATTGGGTCTTTATAGTGACCAAACTGAGGCTCACAGAGGTTAAGTTTTCCACTTAGGGATGGAGCTGGTCCTTAGGACTCTGGCATTCTCATCCAAATGTTCCCAAACCAGGTGCCACAGCCTGCCCAGGCTGCTCCTCCAGGCAGGCGGACTACGCTGTGCACACAGTTTATCTCTCACCTCTAGGGTGGTCTCGGGGCAGAAGTGTGCTCAATGGAGGTGGACCACAGGCATGCAGGCTGGAATGTCCCCACCCATGAGTGTGAGGTCCTCAGCAGTGCAGGATGGTGCTGGGGGTCGGAAGAAGAGGGGAATGGGCTGGGGGCTGAAGGCTGGAGCCCTCCATACCTGAAGCACCACATTTAAATTCAATTTAAAACTGAGTTCTAAGTATTAAATTTGAGCCTGGCCTTCCAGGTCACTATGAATGTGTATTTGTGAAGTTTGGAGGATAGAAGATAGTTTACTTAATAGTTTGTTAATTCAGTTTTAACTTTGAAATACTGAGACTTCTGTTCATTGGGCTGCCACTAACCTTATGGGGTCTGGGCCCCCAAAATGTTAGAGGTGGGCCTATTGAGCACCTCTTCACGTGTTTGGGGCTGTTGGGATGGCCTCTTCTGTAAAGTTCTAGCCTCTTGCTTACTTTTTTATTGGTCATCTCATTAACGTTTGCATGTCTTTGTGCCTCAACCCTTGGGAACCTATTTATCTTGAACCAAGAGAAGGGGCAGAGTTCCAACAGCGTCGCTCAGCTATGTCTTCATCCCAGCCCATCCAAGAGGTTGGGTTGAAAGCTTTGCCGTTGAAAGCTTTCTCATTGTACCTGCATTTTTCTATGCCCTGACCCAAAAATCCCTCCTGAGCTCTACCTGAATGTCTTATAAGGTCCTGTAACTCAACCCATTCTCTTCTAA
Source organism: Desmodus rotundus (assembly GCF_022682495.2). Taxonomy (NCBI): domain Eukaryota; kingdom Metazoa; phylum Chordata; class Mammalia; order Chiroptera; family Phyllostomidae; genus Desmodus; species Desmodus rotundus. The sequence continues at coordinate 124,997,909 of NC_071391.1, forward strand.
ATCTGTTCCCCTTCATGGTGCCTGTCTCCAGGTGTCTTTGACTACTTCCTCTCATCTCCAATTTCCCATCTGGCCTACTTTATGTCCTTCAGGTTGCTGAAGTCCATTCGTGTCTTCCCACCCCACAAGCCATTGATGGAGCTTGTTTCACTTTGATGTTAGTTATAAAGATCAGGTTGCCTCCTGTAGCAAAGATGGGGAGGCCAGGTGCACAGAAAATTGGGAAACACAAATCTCAGCTGTGTAGCTAGACCTTCTGGCAAAAGCCAGGAAAAGCCACCAAGAAGGACCACAGTGTGCAGCAGGGTCGGGGCTCCCCAGGCTGGGGCTCAGTTTAGAGGTACAGAGCTTGGCCAACCCATTACCTCCCGAGCACCTGAGCTCTGCTTGTCACAGAAGGATATACCCTCCTTCTCTTCTCCTTCTGCCATTTTCTTCCGTTCTTACCACCAGCTAAATGCCTTTCTTTTTCTTTCTCTACTTTTAATGCCCCCCATCCTGGAAAAGATTCTATTGATCCGATTAGTCCCAATGTTCTTGCCAGGCCACTGTAGAGCAGGTGCTCAGCCCGATCCAATCAACTGAAAGCAGGGATGCCAGGTCACAGGGTGAGCTGATCTCCTCATCCTGGGTGGATGGATGGGCCCTCTAAGGGCTGGCCTGCCTTGTCTGTCAGCGAGACGCAGACCCACCATCTCCAGAGGTTTAGCCATTTGAGAACCCACAGTGCAGTCCCAACCTTCCTCATCTTTGCTCATGCAGGCACCCTCACCAGCCACACTCGGTGTTCAGGACTCAGATGGGAGACACACGCCCAGCCCTCCCCTCCCAGGAAGCCTTCTTGAAACCCCTCTAGCAATAATGGATACCTCATCTGGGCCCCTGTGGCTAGTTGCCAATAATATCTTGTTAGCACTGATTTCCTTCTTTCTTTTATTACTGTGAGTTGTTACCTGTCTAGGTCCCTAATTGGGTTGTCGACAATGGAAAAATGGAAGGTCTTTTATCCATCTTTATGTATAGTCCAACTGCCTAATACAGAGTGTTGCATAGAATAAGCTTTCAGTCAAATATTTTGTTGGATAAATAAATGGATAAATTATCTGGGTAAACCAGCACAGTGGATTATCCCTAAATTATTTCTGTTTTCTCTTAGATGCATCTTATACATTTTTTTAGAACACCAAGAACTATTTTAAAACTCTGAGAGCTCAAAGACCCCCTCTATCTCACCCTGCACCAGCTCCTCCTCCACCAGACCCAGGGTTCTTCCTTCTGTCCCAGCGGGCCTCCTGTGGTGGGGGCAGTGTGGGCCACCCAGGAACCTGTGTGGTCATGGGTTCTGCATGGAGGGCCTGCCAGGGCAGCCTGGGATGTGGCGGGACTGCTGCTGGGGCCGGGGCAGAGTGGGAGGGGTGGGCAGCTCCAGCGTGCTCTCCCTCACGTCCTTGAATCTTCCCCTGTCCTCTGACTCAGCTCCAGCATCTCAATTCATGGATGAATGCCTCGGTCCTAGACAGAGAGCCAATTCAGCCCAGCAGGGTTCCTGGAGGGCTCCCAGGAAGGGGAGGCCCTGGGGAAGTGGCTAGAGGGCAGTGAAGTTGGGGTGATGGCCACTTTACTCCAGCTGCAGCTCAGGGCACATTCTTCTCTGCTCCCTCCCCCACCCCACATTCTTCTGGTGCCCTCAACAGCACCCAGCTCTATGGGGCAAACAAGAGACTTGAGCAAACGTTGGGGGCTCAGCTGCTAGTGTCCTATGCACCTTCTACCCTATCCCAATCGCTTAACCTGCACCCACTTTCAGTGTGCCCGTGAGTGTGTGCAAGGATGCAGATGGGATGAAGCCTCTACTCGGGGGTCTCTATACCCCGCCTGGGATGCCACTGCAAATAGAGCTGCAGAGGGAGTTGAGCCCCTTACTAAGCTCAAAGAGCCCTAAAAAGCAGGCTTGAATTTATTTATTTTATATAATATGATTATACAAAAATGTGATATTATTTCATAAATGAACATCCATAAAATGTACACATCGGTTTGACCATTTTTGCAATTTGGGCACAGCCACTATTCAAGTCATAAAATATTCCCATCTCTCCAGAAAGTTCCCTCACACCCTTTCCCACTCATGCCCCTCCCCTTTCAACTGCTAGTTAATTCCCATCACCTTAGCTCAGCATTTAAATCTGCATCAGGGAGATATCACCAGACTTTATGCCCCATGAGTATACAGACTGCCAAGCAGCACCCAGTTTAGCAGCTAAGGGGCCCTATCACCCCCCGCCATCCCCACTCCACACCTGTTCCAGGTGCTGCATGAGGGACAGCGGGATCAACAAACAGTGCAGGGAACAAAAACAGGGCTTGGGGTCAGAGGATCTGGGAGAGGGTCCTGGGGCTACAGGATGTGATTGGGGCAAGGCACTGGATCTTTGGGAATCTCAGCGTCCTTAGCCCCCCACCCACAGAATTGCTGGGAGGATGAAAGCCAATTTTGCAGCCAATTTTATAGATAGAGGCAGGACATCAATTAATAAAATATTTAACTCAAACAACTAACATTTACTGAATTTTCTTGGGTACCAGGCATCACGCTAACAACTTCCTTCTAACCCTCAAGTCAGGGGGTGGGTACTGTTATTTACCCCATACTACAAATGAGAAAGCTGGAGTTAAATGGTGGCCCCAAGCCAAACAGAACTTGGTGGAATTAGTATTTGACTGTAGGCAGCCACTCTGGGCTCACACTCTTGACCCATTATACGATTCTTCCTCCCAGGTTTCATTGACAAAAATGAATGACAGCTGACAGCAGTTAGTAAACACAGATGTGCAAACGCTTCTTGTTACCATTTCTATCAGCAGGTTTTGAGAGCCAGAGAACTGGATGACACACCCCACAGCCCCCACTCCCAGGGTGGTCTGTCCTAATTAATTTCAGAATCATAGCTGCTGCTCTGATTAGACCCACAGACTATTGCATTTCAGCCTCAGAGACAGAAAGTCCTCCTTCATATCGAACTTCAGTCTTGCCTACTGTGGTTTAGCCAATATCCAGCTCACCACTGGCCTTATGCAAATCACATTGTACATGAGAGTGCTAATCAGCTTTCTGCCCTTCAGGGCACCCCAAAGTGCTGAGGCCTGAGGGAGCTGGTTTCCATAGTCCCCTCCAGTCCTAAGCATGTAAGCCCTAGGTCTTCTCTGGGGACGGAGAAGGAGGCAGGCAGGAGGAGAGGGTCTGACAGAGGATGCCTGAGCTACCACATGCAGTTCCTCTTAGCTCCCGCAGTGGCCCCTGTGTCTGGCTTCTTTTACTGGGGAGTCCACTGCCTACCGCAGACATCACCGCCATGTCCTCGCAGCACCTCTGCAAGGCTTGTCGAGGGAGGGTTTGGGAGACAGGAGAGCCGAGGGTCTGGCCCCTGGGAGAAATGCTTTGCCTTCATGAGTTTAGTGGGAGGATAAAGGCCTACTATACTAGCTCATTGCCTGACCTTGGTTGGGCCAGGGCTTGTCTTCCTCCCCTGCCAAGGGAGAGAATGTCACTGACCCTAGCAGTGCTCAGAGGCTCAGACAATACTAAGATGGGCAAGGACTTGGCCCCGCCCGAAGCTGAAGTTCAGCCAGGGAATTGTTTGAAGCACACCGTGATTTAAAGAAGGGCTCAGACTCACCTAAGGGAGCTCAGGGTGAGGGCCCAGCTTGCTGACCATTGGAGTAAGATTTCCAGGGAGCCCTCTCTGACAAAGCATGAGCCCGAAGGATGGACAGTCAACCCTTTCCACAGCACGCCCAGTGCTGTGTGCAGTCTCCTGTGGGCCCCTGCGTTCGCGCACGGGTGTCTGTCTGTGAGGTAGTGTGCACATGGGGAGGTTCTGCTCTATGGCGTGGTTCTCTGGGCATCTCTCTACGCGTGTCCCGCTGCGTGGGCTGGGCAGATCTGTGTCTGTGCATATGTCCATGTCATGGAGCATTTGCTTTTTATAATGTGATCTATAATTTATTGTGTCTGTTAAATAAAAATGGGGCACCTGGAGACACGATGCTTGTGTTGGTTATGGAGTGTGGGTAGGTGTCCACAGGACTCTACAGACACCCACAGCCCCATTTCTCAACACAAATGTTTTAGCCTGGCACTCACGGTCCTCCACGCCTGGCACACATAAGCCTCTCTGGCACAACTGTCCCCTCTTTCTGGGCACAGACAAGAGAGACTGCTACTTCCTAGCCATGTGACTTTGAACTTGGCCCTTCCTCTCTGAGCCTCATTCTCTCAAATGTAAAATGAGATGGGAAAGCTGGTTGTAAACTCTAAAGCATGACACACACATGAGGGATTTTCCCTGGACTTTGGGCTCCGGGCCCCCCTCCCCATGCCTTTCCTCCTGCTGTCCCTTTGCCCCCACTCCCTGAATGCTCTCCCTTCCTTCTCTGCATAGGTGAGCTCTGCCCATGCTTCCCCACTCAGCTCCTCCCCGCCCGCAGCTCTCCTCTTCTGGTCCTGCTTCTGTGAGGATCCTGTTAGTGTATCTGTGTGTGTGCTGCGTGTGCTTCTGTGTGTGTTGTGTATGCCTCTGTGCATGCACTTGAGTCTGTCCCCTCATGTACCTGTAACTCATTCAGTAAGTATTTGCTGAGCGCCTGCTACATGCTGAGCAGAGTGCTGGGTCCTGAGGAGTCATCCATGAACAAGGCAGATGCAGGGCCATCCCTAGCCCATTGGGCATCTGTGCAAATTAGAAAAAGGTACCCCTATGAGATGCAGTCCCATGGGTGCGTGGATTGATGAATAAATGATGCATCTGCACAAAGAAAAAAGAGCCCTTTCCTTCTGGCAGACACAGCCCCAAGTCAAGGCCCACAGAGGAGGAAGTGGTATAGGGGCTGGACTTCAGCCCCACTCACCTCCCTTGGCTAAGTCAGGCACCCTTGTGCACTGAAAAAAAACCCCCACACATCTCAAGGCAGCAGTCCAGGAAGGCTCCTACCTACACTTGGAGGCAGCACTTGAGCTCTGGGTGTGTCTGTGAATCTCTGTACTGCCTGTGTCTCCTCGGCCCGTGTGAAAGTGTGATATCATGTGTACCTCTGTGGAGGTGCCCTGCCTCTGGTGGACCTGTCTGTACCTGTGTCCGGGAGGAGGGGTACCTATATGTGGGTTCAGTGTGTGTGGGGGGAGGGGGTACCCACAGCTGTTTCCTCACCACCCTGCATCTTCTGGGGCAGTTTCTCTGCTTCCCTAGTTGTTCCTGTTCGCCAACCTGACCCCATGCCCCACGAAGTCTTTCCTCTGCACGACAGGGTGGAGCTGCGCTGTAGCAGCCAGAGAAACGGCTTGGAGCCCAGCCCTCCTCCAAATCTTCTGCTTCCGCTTTTTCCTTCTCCTGAAGGAGGGACTAGGCAAGGGACGGGGTAAAGGTTCCCTCTGGCTGGGAAGCTCCGGGGGGCCCCACCAGATCCTTCACCTCTCCTGAACTTGTACCCATGCAGAACATGATGAACTTGTTTGTTCTCTGCTGAATAGGTCTTGCCCCGTCTTGCCTCTGCACCGTTGCGCAGGCTGCTCCTCTCGTGGCTTGCCCTCCCAGCCTTCAAGGCTGAGGGCTGCCCGCGCCACAAATAGCCATGGCAGCTGCCCAAGCAATAGCCCACGGGGGACCAGCCCGGTGGAAGCATGGATCGCACACATCGTGGACCTTGGTGTGTATGTGCGTATCTTACACACAATTTCATTTAATTCTCCCAAGGATGTAATGAAATAGGCATTATTAACACCTCAGTTTTCAAGACAAGGAAACCAAGGTCCAGAAATGTCCCAGAACTTGCCCAAGGCCACACTGCCTTACTGGCTGACTGAGACCATTGAGATTGGACTCAGCTGTCCCTGCCTCGCAGGCTTGCCCACTCAGAACCTCAAGTCAGCCTCTGACCTCTGACCTCTGACCTCTGCAGTCTGCAGTCACTCTCCCCGCGAGGAGACCCCAGTGTCCCAGTATGTGCAGCAGCCATCTGAGCCTGTACCCCAGCCATTGTCTTAAAAACATATACTTTCAAAACATAGTACCTACCTCCCTGACTGGATGGCACATTTCTGAGGATGGGGACTGTGCCTTTTATGTCTTTGTTTTCCTAAACCCCAAGCCTACAAGATGAGGATGGTGGTGATGAGACTGACCCCCCTGACCCCGCCCCCAGCTACAAGATCATGGTAATGGCTCCGAGTGGTCTCAGCTCAGGCACACTGTGATAGGAAGGGTCTCTCGTGGGAGACTTTCCTGCTTTGGGAGGAGGAGCTCTAAGGCCTGACTATCCCAAAGGGCTTCTGCAGGGATAGTGACAGAAAGAGCAACTCCCTTTATCCTCCTGGAGCCTGCACTCTGGCCAGCCCTTCACCTCTGACACCCATCTCCACCCCCACATACACCCAGGATGCAATGCTCTGCAGGCCTGGGTGGGGAGGACGTGGGGAGAAGGAGAGCTTCCCTAGCTACTCTGCAGCTTTGATACAAAACTATGTGGTCCTTCCAGTATGTTCAGAAATCCCATTCCTACAGAGACCTTGACCAGGTGGGGCTGACCCCTGAAGGCCACCTGGCCAGACACCTTGAAGGTGCCTGACAAGCAGCCTCAGGGTCTGGGCTAGGTGGGGACTCTGGGCTGTATGCTCTGCAGCCCCATCCTGTAACCCAGGACAGGGCAAGCACCTGGCGCTGTGCGGGGGAATCTCTGAGTTACATGTCCTGCTCATAGATAGAGAAGCTAAATACACCCTGTCTACTCACACAAGGAAATGGGTAATAAATTCAGAAAGCAGGGCTGGATACTAGCAGTGCTGTGTTGTGTTCAGGAGGAAGAGTGTGGTGGGCTGGAGGGGTCTGAGAAGGCAATGCCGAGAGAAGTGTTGAGGTTGGTGGGCTTGGAGGATCGGGAAGGTTGTCCTTGGCAGGGGGGAGGAATGACCCCGTCAGGGTGGTGGTAACGCACACACCGCTGCACAGCTCCTGGGTCTGACCCCCTTGACAGTGCACAGAGCACACCAGGGCCCCATCAGGACAGACTTGACTTAGGGATACTGCCACTTCCTAGACATGCAGACTCGGGGTAGTTCCCTCACTTTGTTGAGCCGCTGTGCCCTCCTTTGCACAGCAGAGATGATCATTCTTACCTCTGTGGGTGGTTTACTTCTGACTTCAGTATTCTTTGGAGTGAGATAGTAGTCTCCAGAGAAACTTCCACTCCCTCCCCAATTTGAATAGGGTGGAGAATGGTGCACTGCCTGACTTCCAACAGAAAGTAGTTATTCCCTCGAGCTTCGCCCAGGGCGGGGGGATCGGAGGCAAGCAGGGGATGGCCTTCGGAATCTTCAGGCCTCACCAGAGACACTCAGATTGGCTCTGGGGAGACCATTTGGTGCTTTATGTCCAGGGCAGGGTGGACCAACTGCATGGGCTGCCGCAGCTCATGAAAGGTGGGGCGGGGGTGGGCACAACGAGCTCTGGGTGAGCCAGGAGGCACTTGCTATAGAAGCTGCCCCTGTTGATTGGTTAGGTTATCCAATCATGTTTCATATGGGTAATTTTCCTGCCTATTTTTTACTTTTCGACGTTAGTATATTACTACAGTTAGTTATCTATTGCTGCCTAACAAACTAGGCCAAAACATAGTGTCTTAAAACAATAAATATTTATTATCTCACAGTTACTGTGGGTGGGAGTTCTGGAGTGACTGAGGGGTGCTTCTGGCTCTGGGCCTCCTGTGGTTCCCGGGCTGCACCGTCATCTGCAGGCTTTCTCGTCATCTGCTGGAGGGTTTGATGCTAAGGTCACTGTCATGACTGTTGGCAGGAGGACTCAGTTCCACCCTGGCTGCTGGCTGGAGGCCCCCACCCCTTGCGTGGGGTGTTTGAGTGCCCTCCTAATGTGGCTGTACTGCGGGGCTCGCCGGGGTGAGCCGCCCGAGGAGGAGAGCACCGGGAGGAATCTGCACTGCCATTTGGGACCTGGCCTCTGACGTCACCCATCATCACTCACGCTGTCTCTGTCCCTGGAACACCAGTCACTGAGTACAGCCCACACTCAAGGGGAGGGGAATTAGACTTCACTTGTAGAAGGGAGGAGTACCAGAGAATTTGTGAAAATAATTTAAAACCATCGCAGTTAGGGACTTTGCTTTCCCTTTTAACAGAAAATTTCAAACATGTGCAAAAGCAGAAAGAATAGGAAAAGGAACCCCACATACCAGACGTGAACAATTATGAACACAGGCCAAGGGAATCTTCATCAGCTTTACTGAGGTGCAAACGACATAGATAAACCGCACGTATTTAAAGTGCACGATTCACTAAGTTTTGACGTTGACACCCATCAAAGCTTCACCACAATCAAGATAAATAGCGTATCTGTCACCATGGAAAATGTCCTTGTGCCCCTTTGTCACCTATTCCTGACCTCCCACCTCACTGCACCCCCATCCCCAGGCAACCCCTGATCTGCTTCCTGACATCAGGAAATAGTTTAGATTTTCTAAAATCTCATATACATGAAATTGTACAGGATGCACTCTCTTCTGTTGGACTCTTTCAACTGGCCTAATTGTTCTGAAGTTCATCCGGGTTGTTCTGCGTGCCAGTCGTCCAGTTCCTTTTTACTGCTGGGTAGTATTTCATTGCAGAGGCCTGTTACGATTTGTTCATCCATTCACCTGTTGATGGATGTTCGCACTGTCTCCAGTTTGCGGCTGTTACAAATGAAGCTGCAGGTCTTCATGTATGCAACTGATTGCAATTCTCTTGGGCAAATAGCTAGCCGTGGAATGACGGAGGGATATGGTAAAGTGTGTTTAACTTTTTAGGAAACTGCCAAACTCATTTGCAAAGTGGTTGTCCTCTTTCACATTCCCACGAGCAGTATATGGAGAGTCAATGGATATAATCAGTCTTTTTAATCGTAGGCATGCTGAGATTAGTAATGGCAATTCATTGGGGTTTTAATTTGCTTTTCACTAAGGACTAATGAAGTTTAACATCTTTTCATGTGCTTCTTTGTCATTCTTGTGTTGTCTTTGGTAGAGTGTCTATCAACATTTTTTGCCCATTGTTTATTGGGTTGTTTGTTTAGTTCACACAGAGTTTTCAGAGTTCTGTATATATTCTGGATCAAAGTTCTGTCTCAGAAATATGATTTGTAAATATTTTCTCCCAGTCTGTGGCTTGACTTTTCATTCTCTTAAATGTCTTTTAAGAAGTTCTTAATTTTGATGAGGTCTAATTTATCCCCCCTGCCCCCTTTTTTAATTCCCTTTTTAAATAAAAGGGATCACGTTTTTGGTGTTGCCTCTAAGCAATCTATGCCAAACTCGAGGTCGTGAAGATTTTCTCTTATGTTTTCTTCTAGAACTTTTATAATAATTTCAGACTTTACATTAAGATTTATGAGCTATTTAGAGTTAAAATTTTATATGGTTCAAAACATGGATGAAAGTTATTACTTTTTTTCTAGCATACATAGATCCAGTTTTTCTGGCACCATTTGTTGAATAAAACTATCTTTTCTCTCCCTTTGTCAAAAACCAATTGGCCACATGTCTGTGGATTTATTTCTGGACTCTATACTGTTCCATTAATTTATTTGTCTACCTTTAAACAAATATATTGTGTTAATTATGCTAGTTTTATAGTAAGAGTTTTTCCTGTTTTTAATTGAGATATAATTCACATACCATAATATTTACATTTAAAGTATACAAGTCGTGGGGGGAACCAAGATGGCGGCGTAGGTAGACACACTGCGCCTCCTCGCACAACCAGAACTGACAGAGAATCGAACAGCAAGGGGGACTGACACCAAGGAAATATAAAATAATCATTCATCCAGACTGGTAGGAGGGGCGGAGACGGGCACCGGGGGTGGAGAGGACTCGTGTGGCTGTGGCGGGACTGAGACTGGCGGAGTGTGGGACAAATGGCGCAGGCAGTCCGAGCACTAGCAGACCCTGCGGTCCCACATTTGCACAGATAAACCCAGAGGGCTGGACTCAGAGTGGCGGAGAGTGGGGCAGGCAGAGTGGCGGGTAGCACCCCGCAGCACCACATTCGCCCACAGATAAACCGGATGAACGGCGGGCAGCGAATCAGACCGCTGCGCAACCCAGGGCTCCAGCTCAGTGAAATAAAGCCTCAAACCTCTGATTGAAAGTGCCCCTAGGAGTTGGGGCAGCAGCACGAGAGACTCCCAGCCTCACAGGAGAGGTCGTTGGGGAGACCCACAGGGGCCTAGAGTGTGCATACGCCCACTTACTCAGGAACCAGCACCAGAGGGGCACAGTTTGATTGTGGGTATCGGAGTGAAAGACTGAAATCCGGAGGAGAGTGAGGCGGGCGCCATTGCTCCCTCTCGGCCCCGCCCCCACGTACAGCATCACAGCGCAGCCACCAGCATTACCCCACCCCGGTGAACACCTAAGGCTCCGCCCCTTAAAGTACCAGACGCCAAGACAAACAAACAAACAAACAAAAAATGGCCCAAATGACAGAACACTTCAAAGCTCCTGAAAAAATACAACTAAGCGACGAAGAGATAGCCAACCTATCGGATGCACAGTTCAAAGCACTGGTTATTCAATATGCTCACAGACTTGGTTGAATCTGTTCGAAAAACAGATGAAAAAATGAAGCCTATGCTAAGAGAAACAAAGGAAGATGTACAGGGAACCAATAGTGCTGAGAAGGAAACTGGGACTCAAATCAATGGTGTGGACCAGAAGGAAGGAAGAAAGAAACATCCAACCAGAAAAGAATGAAGAAACAAGAATTCGGAAAAATGAGGAGAGGCTTAGGAACCTCCAGGACATCTTGAAACGTTCCAACATCCGAATTATAGGGGTGCCAGAAGGAGAAGAGGAAGAACAAAAAATTGAAAACTTATTTGAACAAATAATGGAGAACTTCCCCGATCTGGCAAAGGAAATAGACTTCTGGGAAGTCCAGGAAGCTCAGAGAGTCCCAAAGAAGCTGGACCCAAGCAGGAACACACCAAGGCACATCATAATTACATTACTCAATATTAAACGCAAGGACCTACATCCAAGATTACTGTATCCAGCAAAGCTATCATTTAGAATGGAAGGGCAGATAAAGTGCTTCTCAGATAAGGTCAAGTTAAAGAAGCTCATCATCACCAAGCCCTTATTATATGAAATGTTAAAGGGAGTTACCTAAGAAAAAGAAGATCAAAAATAGGAACAGTAAAAATGACAGCAAACTCACAGTTATTAACGACCACACATAAAACAAAAATGAGAGCAAACTAGGCAGACAACTAGAACATGAGGGTTGTCAATAAGGGAGTGGGAGGGGGAGAGGGGGGTAAAGGTACAGAGAATAAGTAGCATAGATGATAGGTGGAAAATAGACAGGGGGAGGGTAAAAATAGTGTAGGAAATGTAGAAGCCAAAGAACTTATAAGTATGACCCATGGACATGAACTATGGGGGGGGAATATGGGAGGGAGGGGGGTGGGCAGGATGGAGTGGAGTGTGGGGGGGAAATGGGACAACTGTAATAGCATAATCAATAAATATATTTTTTTAAAAAAAAGTATACAAGTCGTGAATTTATAAATTCACAAAGTTGTGCGTCTATCACCAGTCTAACTCTAGAGCATTTTCATCGGCCCCGGAAGAAACCTTGTACCCATTAGCACTCCCTCCCTCCCTCCCCCGGACCTTGCCCCCACCAGGCCCCTGCATCCACCGAGCTGCAACCACTGACCTACTTTTCTCTACACACATTTGATGATGCGCTCACTCCTCACACGTAACCTTTCCTCCCTCCGGTCCACGTCAGGTAATAATAATCCTGAACCCTTTCTTTTTCGTTTTCTTGTTCTCCTTTTGGAGAGTCTTTATCTACATACTTCCTAAAATGTTATTTTAAAATTTTTACCTATTTGTAACTTTATAAAAACGATGTCATGCTCAATGTCATCTAGGGGATTTATTTTTCTCATTGCCACTGTGCTGCTGGGTTTTTGTCATATTGTTGTCTCTCGCTATGGTTTTTTAACCCCGGTGTGGGAATATAGCACAGCGTAATCTTCCGCTCTCTGCAGACGGACACTTGGGCTATTTCCAGGTTTTTGCTATTGTGAACAGCGCTGCTATGAATACTCTTGCACATGTTTCCTGAGTACATGTGAGTGAGTGAAAATCTGGGGCATAGGTTATGTTCATTTTCAACTTCAGGAAATAACGCAAGACTGTTTTTTTCAAAAACGGTCCCACAAATGAATTCCCGCTGGCGAGGTGTAAGAGACTGTGCGGCTGTGGGTGCACACACTCTCAGACTTGGTATTCTCAGACTTCGAACAGTTCCCAGCTGAGGGGTGTGAAATGGTGTTTTATTATGGGGTCGATTTGTGGGAGTTTTGATGACCAATCGTGTTGAACATCTCTTTGTATGTTTATCGGCCATAGGTGCTCCCTTTCTGTGGCATCTCTGCTTGTGAGGCCAGGTCATCTTCATCCTGTTGGTTTGACCGTCTCCATCTCTTTATTTGAAAGGGTCATGGTTGTATGTGTAGGTGAGTGTCTTCTTGATACTAAACCTTGTCGGTCTCCCGTTGCATAACTTGCCCTTTTACTCTCCTCAGGTTGCCTCTTGAAAAAACCAAAAATTTATTATAGCCAAATTTATTCATTTTTTCACATGTTAACCAATGCTTTTTGTTTGAAGACATCCTTTACCCTGAGCTATAAATGATAATCACACATGTTGTATGCTAAAGTTGTATTTTTGATACTTTGTCCTTAAGTCCCATGAAGTTATGAAGAAGGGATCCAATTTAATCTACTACAATTTGGGTTCCATTTTTTCCTAGTTTTATTTATTGACTAATCCTCTTTCCCCATTGGCTGAACGTGTGACATCTGTCACTTACCAGTGCGCAGGAGTCTTTCTGAACTGCACACGAGCACCGTGCGGTCTTAGCCCCAGTAGCCTCGAGATACGTCCTCACATCGGGTAAGCTAATTCCCCTGCCTGATCGTCTTCTTTAGAAGTGCCCGGACTATTCTTGGCCTTATCATTTTCCAAATACATTTGAAAATTATTTCTCAAGTTCCAAAAAATATCTCCTATGGGATGATCACTGGCAATTATATTTAATCTATAGATCAGGTTGGGAAGAACTGACATCTTTCTGATAATCAGCATTTCTGTTCATAAATATAGTAATTTTTCTGTTTATTTATAGTTTTTAGGTATTCCTTAATACCATTGCTCTGGTCTTTAGTATGTTTTGTTAGACTTATTGCTGAGTATTTAATATTCCTTAATGCTATTGTAAATGACACCTTTTCAGTTGCATTTTCTAGTATATAGAAATGCAACTGACTTTTAAATGCTGGTTTTATATCTAGGAAGCTAAGTGAACTTTCTAGGCCTCTAAATGTTCTGTCTCTAATAGTCTTAATTTCATTACACTCTATATAGGTGTGAGCCTTTCCATTGTTCTCCTCTTTGGCACTCTGTGGGTCCTTTCAATCTGAGGTTGCAGGTTGCTCAGTTCTCTCTCTCTCTCGTTCTCTCTCTCTCTCTCTTAATTTTAGGAAATGCATCTCTATTATTTTATAAAATGTTTTCTCCCTTTTTGTTTTTCCTCTTTCTGATAACTTTTAATCCAGATATTAGCATTCCCACCTCTAAAATCTATATCTTCTAACTTTGCCTATTTCTATTTCTGTCCTTTTTCTGTGTGGAAGGTTTTTGTCAATTTATCTTTTGGCTTATGAGTCATTTCTCAGCTGTAACTATCCTGCTATTTATTCCTCTATTACAGTGATTTACAACAGGTGTTAAAACATGCAATACCTGGCTATTTAGTCAGGTCACTCTTTTCCCTTAAATTGTCAAATAAAAAAATGACAACAGCCAACACAACAATAGCTGTCCAGTATAAGTGTTAATACTCTGTCTCGAATCATAAATACATATATCACATAATGGAGTGCATCTTATTTGTCACATCTTATAACAAGGTTGCATCTGATGGGTTAATTCTTGGTACCAGAAATCCTTATATACAAGTATAGGCACCTGATTTTTTAAAAACTCACTTTGGAGCGAAAAGGGTAGGGAAATAGTATCTTTGTTTTTGTAAATCAATCAAAATTATACCTATTTGTGGTCAGATCAGCAAAAAATACATTTCTGGGTGTCCTGCAGAACTTCAGTAGTTTATGTGTGCCATGAGATGGCAAGGTTGAAAATCGCCTCTGTATTGTGTTCTTTATTTTAAATAGTGCATGTTCATAACTAATTTAAGGAGGAGGTACTCCTTAAAGGTGCAGATCTCACTTTTGCGTACAAACTTACTTGAGCTAGTCATTCACCTGCCTGAAGAGCATTCAGTGGTTTCCCACTGGGCTTCTGGATTCTTAACTTGACTCATTTAGGCGTCAATCAAAGTATAAATGAATCACGAGGTTTTGGGTGGAAATAAATCATAAAGATTTGTTCAAGGGTCTTAGGTTTGCAAACCAAAAAAATAACTAGGCAATACCTACAGTGTTTCAAATAGAAGGAAAAACTTGAGAATTTTATAGGAAGAAGTACATTCTTGAGAAGAATCAGTCCTGCATTCTTAGCCCCTGGATTGGTCTGAGATGGTAATCTCCCTGTTGTCCAGTTGTCTAGATAATGGATGTCTGGATGTCAAGCGAGTTGGACAAGTGAACATTCTTTCCTAAGTCCTTCAGGGGGTATTCAGAGGGTTCCCTGTAGGATGTACATATTTACATACATAACTGGAGAGTTCAAAGTTTAAGTTCCCAGGTTTGTTAAAGCAGGAATAAAATCATGTCCTCATGCCTCAGCCTGCTTCATCTTAGTACTGGGCAGCTCGACCGCAGTGACTGCATTGCTTCACTCTTTCCTCATAGGAGAAAAGAGACTTTAGTATAACCTCGGCTCCTACCCGCTTCCGAGCTCCCCTCCACAGAGAGTTACAAACCCACATGCTTAAAGTTGAGAACTGCTGATTTGGCCCCATGGAGAAGTGGGTGAAGTGCTGTGCATTTACAAGTCATATGCATCCCCTTGCCTTTCTTCATCCAGCTAGACAGGCAAGTTGACTTGATAAATTAGATCACATCTTATTCTACAAACCTGGCCGTATTACTCCCCTCTCTCCTTGACTTCCTCCAGACAGAAGCTGGTGAGCTCACAAACTTTGGATGTAGGCCAGGGGGGAGCAGGAAGTCTTATTCAGCTTAGAGTCTAAGGTTCATGCTTCAACCAGCTTTTATTCAAGATCTGCACTTTTGCAACTAATAAGTGCAGTATTGATTCCTGTTTGGCTCCTGATCTTTCCAATGGGAACTTTCTGATGCTGAGAGGAAGAACGAAGAAGTGATCGGCAGGACAGGTGTCTGTCTCCCTAGGATTTCTGACCATAATGCATCAAAACCAATAGCACCTCTTCACTCGATGGTCAAGGTGGACCAGCCCCTCTGTAAACTGGCTCCTGCCTTATCATTGCAGTCTTCTTGCCATTTCCCCTCAGTCTGTGGTGTTCCTGACATAGTGGTCCTTATTGAGTGCCCTCAACATTTAGCATGATGCCTGGCACTTGATGTATTATATGTATCAAAGTTAAATAGAAATTGTTTCTACTTACCCCCCCCCCATTTCCTGGATATAACTTAGAGAAGCTAAGTAATTTACCGAAATTCACACGGATCTGGGATTGACATCAGGTTGGCCTGATTCCCAGTCCCTTCTCCTGTCCACAGGGCAAGGCAGAGAGCTGCTTTCCCTGGCATGGTCCCATATGCATTCAGAGAGGGGAGCTCGGGCCTGCGGAGATCACATGCCCTGGCGCTGACTACTTGCTTGTCTCATCCACTTACCTGCCATCTATCTTCCTTACTCACGGAGATACTGTGGGCATAGTTCTTATTAAATTAAGTGTGGGATGAAATCATTTATTTATAGTCTCTTACCTGTCCATTTCCCCAGGGCAGTTCTTTATTAAGTGATTTCTCACATTTTCCGAGTGACTCAGTAACTTTGATGGGTGGTGTGCCAGGAGAAGATGGAGGAGAGAGACAGACAGAGAGAGCTAATGAAGACTGAGCAGGTAGTTGGAAAAGAAGGACTAGGGATACGAGATTTGGGGAAAGCCCTCTGCTCCCCCAAAGCCTGTGGGAGCTACCGGAAGTGCCTTCATTATGAAGGATTCCCTTGCTGAGCTATTCCCTTTTAAGTGCTTATTTCCCCCAAGAGAAAAAGCAGCTGTTCTGTGCTGGGGCAGGAGTGCCCTGGGACAGAAGGCAGGTCCTGTGTTCCCAGAGGCCTGGAAGGCAAGTTGGAAAAGTCTAGAAAGGAGAGGGAAGTTGGAGCTAACACCAGAGGCCAGATTTCACCCAGAGTAGAGTGTTGAGGAAGCTGAGCTCCCTAAAGTAGGATTTGAAGCCTGACAGAGAAGAACCAAAAAAAATGGCCAAGGTTTCATCACCACAAGATTTTGAGAAACTCCACAGTAAGAGTGAGGAGAATTTGTCAAGAGGAGAGGCAACTGGACTGGGAACCAAGACGCGGGGCTGGCTATTACTCTGTGCTCTGGACTCGAAGTTCCCATGAGTGTCAAATGGAGGTGTTGCTCTGCTCTCTCAGGCTCTTCACACCCCAGGTAGGGTTGTCTGCCTGGGCCAAAGCTCCCTGGTGATGCTGTCTGGACTATGACCACCAACTGGACCGCAAGGGTACTCATCACTCCACTGTGTATGGGTCGTGCTCAGGGTTCATGAGACTCAGACTCTGCCCTGTACCCCAATGTAGACAAAACATTTTCTTACACACCTCAGAGCTTGGAGCAGGCTGACCACCCAGGAAACCTGATAAAATCAAGATCATTGGCTTTGGAACAGGACACCTCCCCCCTAATACCAGGTTCCTGTTTGACTTTGTCCAAGTTCCTAACATTTCTGGGCTCCAACTGTAAAATGAGGAAAATAATACTTACCCTCCCTACACCATGGGGTTGAGAGATTTGAATGGAATATGACTATGAAGGAGCTTGGAAGAATAGGAAGTTCTCTTGCAGAGCAAGGTGTGATGATCAACCCTGACATTATTATGCAGCTGTGAGAAAGAGATTCGGATACCTCAAAAGAACAAATACTTCATATCATGAGTGAAGAGGTGTTTTTCTCTGACTAATTTAAAAATATATTATTTTCCTTTAAAGAACCGGGTCATTCCAGACTATCCACACAAGGTGCTGGTCAGCACTGACCCTGGTAGGAAGCCCGGGTGCTGCCATGCCACCCTGAGGGAGGGGCCAAGACCTACAATGGCCCACAAGACCACCTGTGGCGGGTCATATCTCACCTCTTAGCCTCCCCTCCCCCTCCCCCTGCTCCAGCCAGTGGCCTCGCTGCTCTTCCTTCAATACAGACAGCGAGCACACTTCTCTCCCTTCCCTACTGCCTGGGAAGCTCTGCCCCAGCTGTCTCCTTGGTTCACTCCCTTGCTGTCTTCAGAACCCACCTTGCTGTTCACCTTGTCAGAGAAGGCCCCCTTACCTCTCTATGAAACACAGCACCTCCTCTCTCTCTCTCTCTTCCTTTATGATGCTTTGTTCTTCTCTGCATGTAACACCATCTGACATTTGACATACATGTGTGTATGTAAATTTTTTTTGTCTTTCTCCACTAAAATGTAAATACCATGATCACAGGGACTTTGTATATTTTGCCTAATGGTGTATCTGTGATGCCTAGAAAAGAGCCTGGTACATAGTAAGTGTTTAATAAATCTTGTTGAATTGCTGAGTTAGGAAATGACTAGAACCATTTATACTCTTTGCTGGGAGTCTGCTCTGGAAAGGCTCAGAAAGTCAGTATAGTCAGAGGAGAGAGAGCATGCCAGTCACCACAACGATGGAGTTTGACAGAACAAGTGTCAGCGTCTGTCGCTAAGGGGCAGCCAAATAACCGTGTCACTGCAGCTGTGTTGTATTCTAAACAACCAAATATTTTCCCACTGGTGGTTAGGGCTGCCTGAGACTTGGCCGTTTGGTATATTTGAGGTTGTTTCCTGCTAAGGTGTGTGCATGTGTGTAAAAAACCTAAAGGTCCCCTCTATTTGCAAACCAAAGGACGTAACTCACACAGAGAGGTATGGGACCGTCCTCCTGCCAAGTCTGGAAGTTCAGTATCATGTTTACAATTGTTTACCTGCTTGTTTTCTTAACCAGCCTCAAGTTGTGTCAGGGAATCAAAAAGAAAAGGTGATAGTATTGCCTAAAAATTGTTGATGTTCGAGGTGACATCTCCTGAAATAACTCTTTCTTTGCATGTTCTTTGGCTCTCTTCCTGAAAGTAGAATAATTGGGTTATGCCCAAGTGTAAGATAAGGTTTTCTTTGTTTTTTATCCTAAATTATTCCTCAGGAAAAAAGAGAAGCATTCATTGTCAAGTGCTTATGACTACTTTTATTAGCAGCACTATTTTTAAAGTTATAGTCAACATGCCAAATTATATTAGTTTTAGATGTACGACATAGTGATTTGACATTGTTCTACCTTACAATGCTGTCACCACGATAAGTCTAGGACCCGTATCTGTCACTGTACAGAGTCATTACAGTATTGTTGGCATATTAATATTCCCTGTGCTGTACACTATGTCCTCGTGGCTTATTTATCTTATAACTGGGAGTCTGTGCCTCTCACTCCCCTTCACCTTCTTCCCCCATCCCCTCACTCGCCCTCCCAGCCAGCAACCATCGGTTTGTTCTCTGTATCAGTGAGTCTGTTGCTGCTTTGTTTTGTTTGTTTGTTCATTTGCTTTGGTTTTTTTAGGTCCCATGTCTAAGCGAAATCATGTGGTATTTGTCTCTCTCTGACTTACTTACCGTAATACCCTCTAGGTCCATCCATGGCAACACTCTTTAAATTATTTTTAATAGCCAAGAGCTGTAGGAAGAAGATACATAAATTCAGGGCTTCTCAACCCTGGCAGGAATCTTAGGGGGAAGGTTATGAAATACTGATGATGATGATGATGATGATGATGATGATGATGATGATTGGGGCCCACCTGAGATCAATCCTATCAGCATTTCTGGGCCTTGGTGTTGGGCATTGCTCTTTTTTAAAATTTCCCAGCTGTTTCTGTGTGCAGCTAGGGCTCCGAGTCCCTGTCCCTAAAATGACCTCGATCCTTGCTAATGCTGTATGTTTATAAAAGTCACTGCTCAGAGCCGATGTCCAAGGACCTAAAGAAATTTAACTTGGATTTTGTCATTATTCTCGGGAGTGTGACTTCCTTCTCTTCTGATCAACCGATTCTCGGGAAACTGACAAGCTTAGTCCCACTGAGGTGTCAGTGACTGATAGCAGCCATGTGTCAGTCAGCCTTTGGACAGGACATCCCTTGCCCTAAACATAAGGAGCCATGGGCGCCTTCTGCATCCACGCCCCTTTCTCTCCTATCCCTCTGGCTGCCTCCTGTAAGGCCCTATCTGGATCCTTGAGACACGCTCTCGGGCTTCCAACCATAAAAACAGGGCATTCCAGGGCCACAGCCAGCTCTGGGCCTGTGAGCAGCGCAGTGTCCCTTTAATTTGCTGCTGGAATTGGGCAGCATCTGAGATCAGGACCTTTTGAAATATTTATCTGCTTGTTATTTATCTGGGCAGGCTGCAGAGGAGACGAGAGGTCCTGGGAACTATGCCCAGAGCCAGAGAAAGCACAGGGGAAACTTTGCTAAATTTGTTTTAATAACTTCTACTGTACTTTTTTAAATTATTATAAAAGTAACAAATGCTTACTAGAGAAAACTCAGAATATGCAGACAAGTATAGGGAAGAAAATAAATCATCCCTAGTCCTACAACCCAGAGATAGCCCACGTTCAGAGGTTGGCACATCTCCACACAGACCTCATTTAAGCACACACTCGTGTGCTGTGCATAATTACATAGAGCGTTGCATCCGGTTCTTTTTCCTTTAACATTATATCATGCGCGCAGTTCTGTGTCATCGAAAGTTCCTTTGAAACATAATTTGGAATGGTTCCATAACATTCCCTCATTGGCTAGCTTACAATTTATTTAACTAATTTCCTATTCTTGGGTATTTAGGTTATTTCCGAGTTTTTATTTTAATGAAGAATAATGAGGCTAGCATCCATCTGCAAGTCTGCCCACATTTCTGACTAGTTTTTAGTGTATTCTTTGATGAGAAAGTTGACATGCTACAGAGAAAAGCACACTTTTTTCTTATGTATGTTTTAAATTATTGAGGCAGAATTCATATAACATAAAATTCACCATTTTAACCCTTTGAAAGTGCAATTTGGTGGCTTTTAGTCCATATACTATGCTGTGTGACCATTACCACTAATTCCAGGACACTTTCATCACCCCCAAAAGAAACCCTGTACCCCTCATACTGTCATTCCCCAGTCCCCCTCCCCCAACTCTGACCCCTGCTGATCTGCTGTCTGCCCTTGCGGACGAAAGCACACTATTCTTTTTTTAATGTGTATCAAAATTGTTTCGATTGATTTGTTTGTTTGTTTTATTGAATTTATTGAGTGATGTTGATTCATAAAATTACACGGGTTTCAGGGACACAATTCCACAGTGCTGACGCACACTATTCTCATACTCAGGGACACCACGGTTCGAACCCTGGTTCCCCTGCCGACTGTAGGGATGTTACTTAGCCTTCTTCAGCCTCAGAATTCTCATGTGTACACACCTGAGTTCTTGGCAACTTCAATAAGATACAATCTGGGAAAACTCGTGGCACATAGTAGATGCTCAATAATTTTAAAAATAAAAATATTACAGGTGAAATGGGCTTTTGGAAATAACGTAGTAACAATCTACAGATGAGGAGACTGAGACCTAGTGGAAAAAAGTAGCTGGGGGTCTTCCCAGTGTAGCTGTGCTTGAGCTCATGTCTGCACTAGTTTGCATGCGTGTTTTGGGCTGACAGTGCTCTGCTTTCCCTGAAAAATACAGCCCACACTTCTGATGCTTACAGACAGCTCTCAGCCCCAGAGGCCAGCAGCTTGCAGAGGCCCCCGTGGATTCCAATGCACCTGGTCTTGGGTAAGTGTTTGGGAGCAGAGGCATCTGGTTACCGCTGGACCATTGTCTCTTTTCGTGTTCCCAAAACAATTGCAAAGGTGCTAAATAAACCAAAGGTGACAGTCAAAATACCACTCCGCAGATGACTTAGTAGTTACAAAGGGGAAAAGGTAACTTTACAGCTGGGAAATCTGCAGAAACTGCCTCAACTACGTGGTCAAGCTTGGCATCGACCAGTAAGAGGACAGATGGACAGCATGTGCCTCCAACGTGATGCACTGGGAAGCACATGGAGTCATCCGTGCGGCGTGCGTGCCAAAAACATCTGACCTTCCACTCCCGAGAACACATGATCAGACAGATCCAGCGACAGGCTCCAGATGACAGGCCTAGACTGGGACTCTCCTAAACTGTCAGTGTTAGGACAAAGAAGGCAGGGGGCCTGTTAAAGGTCAAAGGACACTAAAGATGCGTGTGTGTGTGTGTGTGAGTGCGAATTAGATCATGAATTAAAAAAAGAAAGAGTCACAGGGGAAGTTATTGTGACAACTGGGGAAGTTTGAATATGGACCATATATTAGTTAATGTTACATCGCACTTAGTTTCTCAAATGTGGCGGCATATTCTGGCTGTGCAGGAATATATCCTGTTCTTAGGAGGCACATGCTGAAATGTTTAGGGGTAAAGGATTATATGGTTGCAACTTGCTCTCAAACACTTAGGAAGTTTGTGTAGAAAGAGATAAAAACCAAGTCTGTGGCAGTAAAATGTTGATAATGGGTGGATCTAAGTGAAGTTAGAATGTGGGTATTCATCTTACTCCTCTTTCAACTTCCCTGGACTTGAAATTTTTTAACATAATGAAGTTAAAATATATAAAAATTGAAAAATAATTGATTTTTTCCAACTAGCCCAAAGAAACATAGTACAGGAAATCTATAGTGTTTAAAATTTTCTGAGCCAGTATTTCAACACTGAGGAATTTTATTTAAAAATGTAATTTCCAGTATCTTTTAGAAAACTATCAAATCTGGTCATACCATGCCCACATTTTCGACAGCCCAGCATTTGGTGCTATTGGAGGCCTCTTTCTGATTGGCAGGGTCCCCCACTCCAAGGATGCATGCCCAGGCTCTTGCACTCACTGGCGCGGACTAGGAAAACCTTGATTGTGGAGAATTTGCACATCAAGTTCTGTACGGGGGAGGAACAGGTTCTGGACCAGAGACTTACAGAGAGGGCTGAGTCACCAACACAGTCAGTCAAACCAGGAGGCTTAATGGAACTGGAGAAAAGTCTGTCTTTGTAACAAAAATTTCTTCAAAAAGTTATAACTCAGGCAGATTCCATTGTAAAAGGCAGTTATGTGGTGGCGTATTTAATAGCAAAAAAAATCAAAACAATTTACTGATGGTGAGTTTATTAAGCAATATATAGAAAGCGTGGCAGATATAATTTGCCCTGAAAAAAGGGGGGATATTTCTGAAAGCAATTTCTCTCGCCAGAATAGCCCGGCGAATTGAAGAAATTGGAGAATCTATCGAAAGAAGTTTGGAGAGTAAAGCTGCTAATTTTAAATTTTATGATTTGTTGATGGATGATAACACTGATGCTACAGATATGGCTCAACTTGCCATTTTTATTAGAGGTATTGAGGATGAATGTAATGTCACTGAAGAAATGGCTTCTTTAGTGCCTTTAAAGGACACAACTAAATCAAGAGATTTATACGAAGCAATAAGAAGTATGTCAGAGCGATTTTCTCTGTCCCCCGTCAACGTATCTGCCATAGTTCCTGATGGTGCCCTGGTGATGGCAGGTAAAAGAGAGGGACTTGTACATTAATAAATGATACAATTGCCACCCAAAACTCACATTTGATGAAGAATCATGCATGGCATAGTGCATCCAGAAAATTTACGCACAAAAGCTTTAAAAACGGATAACATCAGGCAAATCATCAAGACTGTGACTTTCGTAAGAGCCAAGGGACTGAATCACTGCCAATTCCAGGAATTCCTTAAAGGTATTGATGTCGACTGTGACGACATCACTTACTTTTCAGAAGTAAGACGGCTAAGTTGAGGCCAAATGTTGAAAAGATTTTATCAAGCTGTTTATTGTACCAAAAAACAAATTTGTGCCGGAATTTGACAATGAAAACTGGCTTACAGATTTAGCATTTTTAGTGGATTTACCCACTCACTTAAATGAGTTAAGCATGCATCTTCAAGGTCAAAGCCAATTATCAATACCGTGTTTCAAACCATAACAGCATTCTGAATGAAACTGAAATTACAGCAAGCTCAAATTGGGGCAAACAATTTTATGCATTTCAACATGTTAGCTAAACACAGCCACGTGAACAGGGAAAAAAATGCAGCCTTGCTTTTCAGTTTGATACAAGACTTTGAAAACAGATTTCAAGATTTTGAGGAAAATAATCAATATTTTCCTATATCTGCAACTCCATTTCCAGTCAACATAAAAATGTTACCTGCCAATTTCCACATGGAAGGCACAGAGCTGCAAGCTGGCATTCGACTTAAAGAAAAATTGGATCGTGTCTCTTTACTGGACTGTTATAGGTCCTGTCTTCCCAGAGACAAATATCCCTTGCTTCACAATCACTCCTTACCCGTGTCATCGCTATTTGGCAGCACCGACATTTGCGAGCAACTATTTTCAAGAATGAAACTCATTAAGAGTAAAATTACAACCGAAGCGCCTGGTGAGTACCTTGAGAACTCCCTGAGAATTGTAACTACTGCTGTCAAACCAGCTGCTGGTGCGCTCGTTTCTCAAATACAATGTCAGGCATCTAGTTTTACCTTGCCCTCTTTTCTTTTCCTTTTATAATAAAAAGTATTTAAAAAAACCAATGACATTTTATTACTTAGATATGTACATTTTCTGTATTAGGGATCACAAACTTGGGACCTGCGCGACAATTTTAAAAGACCATCAAAAGGCTGCTGCATAATTGGGGTTATTATGTGAGAACTTTTTTGCTTATCTGTGGTGGTGGATACTACGAAAATTATGCATGGGCCTTTTTTTCTTTCCTCATCAGTTTTCATTAGTGTTTGTGTATTTAATGCGTGGCCCAAGACAACTCTTCTTCCAGTGTGGCCCAGAGACGCCAAAAGGCTGGACACCCCTGCGCTCGAGGAAGAGAAAGAAAATTCCAAATGTGTTTTCAGCTCGGCCGCAGACTCACTAGTCTACAGTGTTGCGTGAGCCACTTAACCCATCTGAGCCTTTACGCACTTCATTAATCAATTGCAAGTGATTATTCTTGCCTTGCCTATTTCACACGGATGTTGTAATGAGAGAATGATATGTAGGAAGGTTTGAAAAATATTTATAAATGCTATTGATTTACACTTTGGGGAATGTGCAGGGTGGGTCAAAGTAGGTTTGCAGCTCTTTGTATGGAAAACAGTACAATAATTAATAAATAATAACAAGAATAAACTTTCTGTTTCATGTGCTCACAACTGTAAACTTACTTTTCCCCGCCCTGTATCGTAGATTTTCTCTCCTAGAGACATCGGCCCCATTTCATCTAGTTCATTTTGTCTGTTTTTGCCACTATCTCAGCTTATTCCAAACTTTCCCTCACTTCATCCCAGAGTTCCTAAAGTTTTCAGGGATAGCTTTCCTTGAAGACTCTAGCCCCAAAACACAGATGAGGCATGAACACTTGGACTTCAGGACTTCTGCAGGAGTAGGAATGGGCCTTCCCTGTCTCTCTAGCCCACGACTCTGCCCTGGACCTGGCACCAAGTAGGACAGTACATGTTTGTTGATTGAAAAAGTGAGTGATTCATGGATTTGGGTGGGAGGGCGGGGCCTGCCTGAGTTGGGGAAGGAAGGAGGCAGGACAGGAACCAGCAGCCAAGTTCTGCCCAGCAGAGTGTTGCAGAGGGTAGAGAGGAAGGGTCTGGAGTCGGGGGTGAAGAGAGAAAGGCCTTCTCCTTTGTTGTGTCGGGAGCCTCTGGTGGGCAGCCTCCCTCTCTCCCCTCAGGTGGCCTGGGAGCCACCTGGGTAGTAGAGAAGGGCTAATAATGCTCTGTGGTCAGGCGTGGCAGAGAAACCCCACACCTCACCTGCAGGTCTAATAGGAGGGGCCTCCAAAGCTGCCTCTCTTCGAGTCACTGGGTGGAATGGAAAAAATCTTCGTCATGAAGCTGCCCAATTGAGGCTCATTTTAAATTTCTTTGGTGCCAGAAAGATGTGGACAGGGAAAAAAGGCCCCCATGCTCTCCAGGCTTTCCAGTTACAAGAAAAGCGGGCAGAAACGTATGAGAAAATGGGCAGTGTGGGGCTGAGGGCAGCACCGGGCACTGCAGGCTCCGAAGAAGGCATCCTTAGCTCGGCCGAGGGGGCCGTGGCAATTTCCTGGCGCAGTGGAGAAGGGGGCCAAGGGCATTAGATCAGGGCAGTTTGAAATGGACTTTTTCTAAGAACCACTGTTTCGCATGTGTGTAAGCACGCACTGGAGATAAGAACAATTTTACTTTTAAGTTGTTACTCCTTAACCCTAATCTTAAATGCTTTAAAGCAAGCAAAGAGTTGGGAAGATAGAGGAGAAAAATGCAAGCTGTGTAGGCTCTCACGCAGAATTACAGGATAAGTCCTTTCCCCCTCCTGTCATTCGGGTTCCCTCCCTGTGTCACCCCCTCCGCCGTGGCCCCATCTCTGGCAGTCCTGCAGTGCTTCTTCAGTCACCTGCGACACGAGTCCCTTCCTTCTGGCCGCGCCTACCTCCTTTATTCAGCACGTGTGTGTGTGTGTGTGTGTGTGTGTGTGGTGAGGGCCTTCTGTGTGCCAGGCACTGTGCCAGGGCCTGGGATGCATCATGAACAAAACAGATAAAGCCGATGCCTCCTAGGGCCGATATTCTAGTGGGAAGGGACAGATACATAAAAGAATAAATAAAACACCCTATGTTTATAACATACATCAGGTGGTGATCGATACTATGAAGACATACAAAGGAGGAAAGGGGGCGGTAGTGTGCGTGTGCGGAGGGGGCAGGGTGGGCAGGGGCGTCTCACTGAGGATAGGTTTGAGGAAGTCCGAGGAGGTTGAGGAGTGAGCTGTGTGTTGATCTGGAGAAAGAGTGGTCCAAGAAAAGGCAACTGCAAGTGCAAAGCCACCAAAGTAAGAGTGCCAGCAGGAACAGCAGGGGGCTGGAGTGGAGTGGAGAAGAGTGGAGGAGGGCGGGGCATTCATGGGAGATGGACCACATCATGCAGGACCTCAGAGGCTATTGTAAGAACATTGGCTTTTATTTTTTTAGTGGAGCTGTGCCATGACCTGACTCCATTTCAACGGGTTCACTGTGTGGAGAAGAGATTGTAGGGGACAGCAGTTTGGACCATGTGGTTGTGCTGTAGCTGGTGAGACGCAGCCAGCTTCTGGATATGTCCCAAAGCAGAGCCCATAAGTCTTGCTGATGAATTGAACGTGGTTAGAAATGAAAGAATAAAGTCAAGAATGACTCCAAGCCTTGAGGACTGAGCAACCGGCAGGGTGGGGTCACGAGTGAGGGGAAAGACAAGAAGGGCTGGTGGGGACTGGGGAAGAGCAGGGCTGCGGCTTTGGACATTTCAAGTTTAAAGCATCCGTTAGACATCCAAGTGGGGATGTCAGGTGGGCAACTGGATGTGAGGGTGCACTTATGGAACGTGGTCCCAGCCAAGGACGTAAATTTGAGAGTCATCAAATTTATATTATTTGTATCTGGGTAGGTCCATTAGCGCACACACTGTGTCTCGACTATCTTTGAGCCCTCACCCAACCTAGGAACCTCTACCCATTGTTGAGACTCAGTAAATGGTTATAGACTACATGGATATATCTGTCCGTAAAAATAAGTCAGGGCTAACTGAGTTGTGGAGACAATGGCAACCCTCCCCCATCGGGCATAGATAGCAGTGAAAGCCCAAGGTCTAGAGTGAACTGATCTAGGTGTGAGTCGTGGTTCTGCTGCTTAGAGCTGGGTGATCTTGGCCAAGTTACTTAACCCCTCGGAGCCAGTTTCCTCGTTTGTGCTGTGGGAGTGGTCTCAGTGGCTGCCTGAAGGGCGGTTATGAAGATTAAGGGAGATCATGAGCATGAAATGCACAAGCACCTCACAGATGGGACTGGTTGTGAGAATCAGGCAGGGTTGGTAAAGACAAGATTCTGCCCCTCGGGCTTACTGCTGTCTTCTCGTCTACCACAGAGCTTTGAGTAGGTGTCCCCAAGCTGAGATTCAGAATGCGGAGACCAGATATTCCTCCCTGCTGAAGAGCTACTTTAACACCATCACTGCCCCACTGCACTGCACCCCACCCCACCCACTCCCTGCCCAGGCGATTTTCTGGACCACCTCAGTCCAGGCTGGGCTCTCCCTCCTCACCTCATATAGCAATGGCCCCCAAAGCGCCAATAGGTTATCTACTACTAGGGTAAAGCCAGACAATGCTGGAGCACTTATATTTATTTTTTATCATAAGCAATGAATAAATAAAAGATTTTCAACCTCAGTCATTAGGGATATGCACATTGAAGCCTTAGTGAAATACTACCACACACACATTAGAATTAAAACAAAAGCAAAAAACATAAATACGCAAAATTTTGACAAAGACCAAGTGCTGGTAAGAATTTGGAGCGATTGGAGTTTTCACGTGTTTCTGGTGGGAATGCAAAGGCACAGCCACTGGGGGAAGACAGTTTGGCAGTCCATCATAAAGTTAAACATACACTTAGCATGTATGATCCAGCAACCCTACTCCTAGGTATTTACTCACAAGAAACAAAAACTTATGTTCACACAAACACCTGTGGGTGGATGTCTGTACAGCTTTATTCATAATTGTCCCAAACTGGAAACAGCCCAGATGTCCTTCAACTAGTAAATGAAGGAACAAACTATGCTATATCTATAAAATGGATGGAATACTATTCAGCAATAAAAAGGGAAAGTATTGATTCAAACAATGTGGATGAATCGTAAATGTATTTGTCAGTGAAAGAAACCAGGGCCAAGAGGCCCCATATTGTATGATTCTGTTTCCATGACGTTCTGGAAAAAGGCGAAACAAGAGGGGCAGAGAACAAGTCACTGCTTGCCAGAGCGGGGAGGCGCTGACGACCGCGTCGGCAGGAGGGGATTTGGAGGTGATGGGACTGTTCTGTCTCATGTGTCTGTGGTGGTCAGTACACTGCTCCCCGTGGCTCTCAAAACCCACAGAACTGAACATTATCGAAAGTGAGTCTTGTAAATTATGTAAATTAAGAAAAAACCAACCAGGAGATGGGGTGAACTTAAAGTGGAATACCAATTGTAACAAATGAACTTAACTATATTACACATGAATAGCAGCACCCAACTGAAGGGGGTGGGGAAGGACAGGACTCACCTGCTTAGTTTTGGAAAACAGTATTTTGCCTGACTATGGTAAGGCTAGTGAAAAAAGTGAACTGTGCACAAATAACGTGATCAGCATATTTGTTTCTCACAGGGGTATGCATTAGCCATCCTGAAAATGGATACACTTGGTTTGAACAAATAAGTGAACATATTACCTATGAGGGGAGCTAGGTTTCTCACCGCCGCAGAAAGGGGTTACAAACGAGAGAAGGGGAGGCCAGGATGGATTCCGTGGTGTTGGATTGGATCCACAGGGATCGGTGTGGCCTCTGTGTGTTTATCTGTTTGTTTGGTTTTATGGTACAATACATATAAGGTTTACCATTTTAGCCATTTTTAACTGTAAAATTCGGTGGCAGTAAGTACATTGAACATATTATGCAGCCATAAGCACTATGCATTTGCACACCTTTTTGTTCATCCCAAACAGAAACCCTGTAATCATGAGCTAATAGCTCCCATCCCCCCTCTGCCCAGTCCCCGTTAACCTCCTTCTACCTTCCGTGTCTGTGGATGACCCTGTTCTAGGCGCCTCATGTACGTGGAGTCAGGCAGTAATTGTCCTTCTGTGTCCGGTTTGTTTCACTTAGCATAACACTTTCATGCCGTGGCCTGCGTCAGAATGTCATTCCTTTTCAAGGCTGAATAATGTTCCATGGCTGTATATACCGCACTTCGGTTATCCATTCAGATAGAGAGCTACAGAAATGTGGAAACGTGCATATCCGTGTACTGGTACGCACGGGTGGAAATGTGCATATCCGTGTACTGGTACGCACGGGTGGAAACATGCATATCCGTGTACTGGTACGCACGGGTGGAAATGTGCATATCCGTGTACTGGTATGCACGGCCATGCTTCCTCTGCTGACAGGGCCAAGAATCAGTGACACTCCAGGAACCCTGCAGTGAGCACACCCAGCACCCAGATTTGCTTTATAGATACCATTCTCCAATAAAGGGAGCTAGGGCTCGTTGCAGAAGTGGCTGATTCCAGGCCATGAGCAGGGAATATACAAGATGAGCCTGGAGCATCTTGTGGAGCCCAAGAGCAAAGAAGTGTTTTTAAAAGGTTGGGAGTGGAGGGGGGAGGAGGTATAAGGAGGCTAAATGGTAATGGAAAAAATATAATACAAAAAAAATAAAATAAAATGAAGGGTTGGGAGCATGTTAAAAAGACAGAAGCCAACCTGAAATAGATGCCAATTGCCAAACCTAGAACAATTTGAGGAATGAAAGAAAGAATAATAGTAATAATAATAATCCTGGATTACAGCCCCTTCACTATCCATAAATTCATACTGATGTAGAGAAATAATTGAATAAAAAGTAAATGGAAGTGAAAGAATAGCTCCTGCTTTCCAGAGAATTCCAACAGATGAATGTAGACAGAGCGAAGGAAATAGAAAAGCCGTTAAAGCACCGCAGGGGTAGTTGCTGCGGGCCAGACCCACACAGAGGCTGAAGTTAGAGGGCAGACGTTTGAGGAGAGCGCGGGTATTTGCACCATCTCAAAGTGGCTCTCCCAAGATATTTCTCAGTTCTAAAGGGGAAAAGTGTAGTTCGACGGTGGGGAAAGCCGGCAGACCCCGCCTTCCTTAAGCGATCCGAGGGCGCGTAGCCAGCAGCAGGACGTGTGGCCATGCCGGCAACTTTGCTCTGACACACGGAGAGGAGCACACGGGCTCTGTGGCGTTCTTGCCAAAAATGTGGGACCACAATCTGAGCATCAGAAAGCCTCCCACCAGTGCACATGGGGAGAAGTGCTACAAAATGTCACCGTCGTGAAAGGCAAGGAAGGACGGACACGATCACAGCCCAGACCAGGAGACAGAGGCAACGTGACAACTAGATGATGTGGGATTCCGAACCAGATCCCCACACAGAAAACGTGCGCCTATTAGCAGGAAGCTAGTGAAAATCCGGACGCAGTCCTTTGTTCGGTTAATGGTGTGGTACCCAGGTTACCATTTTAGCTGTGAGGGTGGTCCTGTGAGTACATAAGAAAGAGGGAGGAAGATGTATGAAAACTCTACTACTTTTGCAAACTTTCTATAAGTCTAAAATTTTTCAAAATAAACAGGTAAAACAAGCAAGGAATAAAAGCTTTACTGCTCTCTCTGTTTTAAAATACACATTATATTAGTATAGGGGTGTATGTGTATTCATTTATAAATTAACAGTTATAGGTGGGGTGGAGGGAAGGGAAGAAAATGCAGACAATTGTAACTGAATAAAAATAAATAAATAAATTTTAAAAAAATAATAAAAATAAGTTAACAGTTATAGATACATTGGTGGTGTGTGGGCAGACTTATTGCCACTGAACTACACACTTAGCAGTGGTTAAGGTGGTACACTTTATGTCATGTGTTTTTATCCGTGATTCACAACAAAACGAAACAAGGACTACAGAGTTTGGCGTTAGGTTCTGCACTGTCTCACGTTTACGTCTTTGTGGCAGCTAGACTCCATGTGCCTCTGGGTCTGACGCAGCTGTCCTTTGAGGCAGAGCTGGGTATCAGTGCGTGCTTCATCCACAGATAGGGATGGACACGAGATGGGAAAGGTCAGAGTGCAGAAAGAAAAATTCTGTTGACTTGGGGGAAACTATTAACAAGGTTTCATTGAAGGTTATCTTAATCTCCCAGAGACAAGTCGAGCCTTTCCTCAGATCTCTGAGGCCTGGTTACTGGAGGCTCAGGGGTGCCCTGGAGAGGCATGCTGCCCCCCAGCCTCCTTCCCTAGCGTCCTGAGGGGTTGGCTCAGGTCGTGGGTGTTCCTTGGTTCTGTGAGATCTTCCCATGAGATTTACGCACAAAGCCATGTGAGTAGGCATTGTGGTAACAAACAACCCTCAGATCTCAGGGCCTGAAATGTCAGAAGCATATTCCTTACTCATTCCTCACATATGCCACGGGTTGGCCGGGGCTCTTCCCTATGTTACGGTCCCTCTGGGATCCAGGAAGGTGCTGCAGCCACTATCGGGAGCACTGTGGTGGCCATGGGTGCTGGCTCTTGTAGCCTGTGCCTGGAAATGACCCCAGCCGCTTCTGCTCACATGTCATTACCTAAAGCATGTTGTATGGCAGAGCATGGCTTCCAAGAAGTGGGAAATTGTAATCCTGCAGGGAGAGCACTGACTCTTGGGGAACAGTAACAGTCTACTGCCCTGACCCAGCCCCCCAATACTTCCCTCACCCCTGAAGGAAGAAATCTGGGGGCTAGAGAGAACTTCACCCCACTCCTGCCTTCATCCCACATGCTCTGCCCCATTGCAAGAACCCTTAATGCCTCTGCCTTCTCAGGCAAGGCCTCAAAGCCCAATTACGGGAATTCCTTTGGGGTTTAGAGGTCTCTGTTGGTCCCTGCCATGTCTGTTCATTTCCTTTTCCATCTCCATGCCCCAGGCTGGGTCTTCTCAGACGGCTGTGAAGGTTCCACCCTTATCCTTCTGAAGGTAGACTCATGGTCATTGACGAGGAGCACATTCCGGTTGCCCACAGGGGACACTGCCTGACTCACTGGCTTCCCAGAAGCTAATCAGCATGCTGTTGATTAGTGATGCCCAGTCCTGGAAGATGAGGAGAATCCTTATCACTTGTCTGCATTTTTCAGGGCAATAGCACTGGTGTTTTTTCTCTTCGTTTTTCTTGGTGACTACTGTAACCTGAGCCACAGATAAAGACATGGCAGAATGCCTGCAGTGAGTGTGCATCTGTGTGTGTGCCTAATTTCTGCGACTTGGCTGGATTTCACTTTAAACTAACCTAACAAATTACTCAACTTCTATACACATTCATAGCATTCTTAAAATAGCCAGTTTCCATTGTGCATGTAAAATACTAAATTGTTTCACAAAAATCTGACTTATACCCAACTTTTTGGGATCATTGTTCCTTTATAAAGCAAAGCCTTACTGCGCTGACATTTCTCAGCAAATTCCTAGAACTACAGACAATATGGAAATGAGGGGTCTTGGATACAACAATTGGAATATTTGTGACTCACCACAAACTTGCTTCCCTTTTGGGATGGGGATTTCTGGGAGGAAACAGATTCATTCATTTGCCCCATGAATATTTGTTTGGTTGAGTGGCTTCTAAGAGCTGAATACTCTGATAAGTACTGTAGAAAATTCAAGGAAAGATTAGCTCACATTACTCCCTGCTAAGAGTTTACAATGTGACTATTCGATCATATTTTATTTGTATGACATTCTTGAGGTATCTTCCTGCCCCAAGACCAGAGGGGAAACTGGGGCCTAGAGAGGTTAGGCCTCTGCCCCCCCCAGATAGCCCCAGGCTGGAACCTCCTTGTGTCTAACCTCAGACTTATTCCACCAGACACATCCCTCAGCAAGTGAGAGCTGCTGATGCCCCTGGGCCCTTCAAGCAAACCCTACCCTTTTCTCTGGGCACACCTCCCCTTAGAAGTTGTCCTTGGCCCAGCTCCCTCCACCAACCCTGTGACCTCCCAGAACCCAGCCCAGGCCCCAAGGAAAGCAAATCAACCCGACACACAGAGTGTCCAAGCTCCGGCTTCTCTATTTGCTTACGTTAATCTTTTGCTATTGTTTGGCATTAACGTCTTATTAAATCAGGGTGGACTGTAATTGGTCTGTGACTACGGTAAGGGTAATGGCTTTGTAGAGCTGGGCACACTCATGGTCTGGGGACAGAAGCCAGCACCTGGGTTTGCCTGGGTACAGTGGCAGTGGCGGTGGCCTGGAGCAGTTCATCAGGACTTGGGAGTTCTGGTCAGTGACAGTCAGGCAGGTGGGACTGTTGTGACTGGGAAAGGTTTCTGGAAAAGGCTGGTCCGTTCTCTAGGGTGAAAGCGCTTGTTGCCCCAAAGGGCAGACAATTCCAATACTCACAAGGGGAACACTCATAAGAAACTTCTCCAAACCTGACCTGCCATTTGGTTTCAAGGACTCGTATGTTTACAAAGGGGTTGGGAAGACAGCCCAGGCTCCCTGGAGGTTGATCTGAGGCCCCCAAAGCTGCTGTGAGGACACCTTGAGGAGAAATTCGCCTTCAAAAGCCTGTGAGAGGATGCATGGAGCAGGTGCAGCTGTGGCCGGTGCAGAGGTGTGGGGGGCAAGAAGCTGGCTGACAGGAGACTTCTGTGGGATTGTTATTTCTCTCCCTGAGGGACCATTGCTCTCATCATACACACCCCTGCAGTTGCAGTCTGGGATTTTAAGAGGTGATGAGTAGCGCAGCCCCTGCCTCTGTACAGGATGTCATTTAACCTTCATTTTTTGCTTTCATGCTTTTCCTCTCGTTGGGGCTCCCTTCACCTGCTCACCTTTATTAGGATGTTCCTCCTCGGAAACGTTGTTCCCTCCTCTCTTTCTGCATGCATACCTCAATTCCAGATAGCACGCTATGACCTGCTAGAGCCAGGAACGGAGAAGGCAGGATCCCGCACTTGTGTGTCCAGACCCCAGCGCGGTGCCTGTCACAAGCAGATGCTCTCAGTCCTGCAGAACAGAGTGCATGCTTCTCCCCTGCTCCCTGCCAAGAGACGTGCTGTCTTCCCTCCGTGACTCCTTTCCAACTCCCCCAGCCAGCTGCTAGTCCAATTCTTTACCCCGCATCTCCACCTCCTTTCCTCAGAAATAAATTACTAGGTGGGAGATGGCATCATCTTCCTCGCTGTAGTGGTTTCCTCAAGAAGGGACTTTTCTGTACCTCCTGGCTGCTGCCCCACCCATTCCCCCTCCCACAGAGGGGGACTGTGTTCACAGAGCCCCCAGAGGCATATGGTCATCTGGGCACCCAGGGCCTGGCACCCTGTTGTTCCCTCTCCCTAGGGCCTCCTGACATGGATGGATGCCAGGCTGGGCCCCAGGAGCTGAGCTGCGGAGTGTTTTATCAGACACTGCGCCCAGCCCGGTGTCATTATCCAGAGTCAAACTGAGTCACCAGGCAACCCCGGTTAACAATGGCTGCCTCACGGTGCCCACAGTCTACTGAAGGGAATCTCCGGTAGGGGTGGAGGCGGAGAGGGTGAGGAGCCGCCTGGGAACTGGACGAGATTCTGGGTGAGACAGGAAGGATGAAAGTCAGGCCCCACCAGCACCCATTCTTCTATTGTAATTCCAGCCCTGACCCCATGCAGCTCTCTCCCTGGAGACAGCAGTCCCGGCCAGCACCTCCCCTTCTCGGCAAACATTTGCTATAGCTGAATACTGTACCTGACCCCTGAAATGGGCATGTATGGAGGGTCATTGAAACTAAATAAAATATGTATTTTAAGGACTTTAGGTCAGGCTATGCTGTCTATTTTCTGAATTAAATGTAGAAGATTCCTTAGCCTTCCCTTGCCCAGAGGAGTCGATACTGACAACTTTCATGGAGCAATAATTGGATGAATATTCCTGGAAAGAAGTCCTGAAATTTCTGGGCTCAATGTGGGCCCCCAATTAAATAATTCTAGGAGGTCAGTCCATGTTCGACTAACTCTATAACCCAGCTGAGCAGGAAATAAACAGCTCTGGGTAATTTTCTAGCTCAGCTCACTACAAGTTATAATTTCCATGGCTAGTGGACTAACCATTGATCAATCTATAAAGAATTCCTCTGTCAAGCAAACCTAACCATTGTTCTCTGATGTGTCAGAAGTATTTCAGGATACTTTAGGATTTCAAAGTGCTCTTGGGAATATCATTGCACAGACCAGTTCAGTGAGAGAGTAGGCAACCTGTGGGAGGAGCCTGGGTATTTAACCTAGAGAAAGAAAGGCGCAGTCTCCAAATATGGGGAGGGATGCCTTGTGGATAAGGGCCAGACAAACTTTGTGCATCTCAGAGAGCAGAGCTGTGTTCAGTGGATGGAAATCGTGAGCTTCCTGCCACTAGGGAAGTTCAAAAGGACACTGTACATGCATCAGTCAAAAGGGGTGTTTCTGGCACCCAAGGGAGTTGGCTCCCATGACACTTCCCACGTTATGGACTTAATGTTTGTGTCCCCCAAATCCATATGTTGTAGCCCTCACTTTCAGTGTGATGGTACAAGGAGATGGGGCCTTTGGGAGGTAACGAAGTTTAGAGGAGGGCGTGAGGGTGGGGCCCCCATGAAAGGGCCCTTATAAGGTGCCCTTATAAGGAGAGGGGGAAGACACACTAGAGTTCCCTCTCTCCACCACGAAGTGAGACGCTAGCTGACCACACGCCAGAAAGTGGGCCCTCACCCAGAACTGAATCGGCCAGAGCCCTGGTCTTCGATTTCCCAGCTTCTGGAACTATGAGAAATAACTGTTTGTGAAGCCAACCACTCTTTGGTTTTTTGCCACAGCAACTGCAACTGACTAAGACACCATCAGAGAGTCATTGATCCAAGAGACAGTGCTGAGTCCACACCAACCTTATGGGACCCTATGAGATGCCCACAACATTATAAAAAAAAGGAAAGAAAGAAAGATTTCCCCCTTGTCTGTCACAGAGCAGGAAAAATCCTTTAATGGTTTATACTTTCATTGGATTTGAATAAACAGGAGTCTGCAGAATTTTCATGTGTTTTTCTGGGACCTGGAGGGTGCTATTTAGGGGTGCTGAGTTTTATTGTCTCTTACGAACCCATGAGCATCTTCATAAATCTCCCACTCACTCAGAAACTACAGAGATGGATACAGACCTGGGTTCCCAGATGATATTGCCTCCACCGCTCCTGCCAGAGGCCACCTCACATATGGATTTCCCTTCACCCACCTCGTCAAACCTCCCATTCATGTGGCAACAATTGAGGTCTGGCTCAGCGGCAGAAAATAAAAATGCAGGAAGGCAAGGAAGTGGGCCAGGCCTTCATGTGGGAAGAACAGGTGGCTCCCTGGGTGGTAAGACTAGAGAGACCCTTAGACACAGCGTTTGCCCCCCAGGCCCCACCCTAACCCTCCTTTGAACCCCCCACAAATCTCTTCTGCCCACAAAACTGCCGTGGTGCTGTGGTCTCCCAGCTGATTAAACAGTGCCGAGGCTGCAGCCCAGGATGTTAATTCAGTAAATCCCCAAGAGTCATCGTGGAAAAAAAAGAATCATATCACTCTTCCTTATGTATATTTTTATTTTTAATCTCAAGATATTTTTAAAATTACAGGAAAGTGAAAAGAATATGATGAACAGCATCCACATTTTCACTACCTAAAATTTAAGCTGAGATTTTTTTTTCCCCTTTGCTTCCGATCATTTTATTTTTTAAGGAATAAACATTTCAGACAGGCCGAGTGTCCTTGTATTCATACCCTAGTCCTAATCTCACACTTTTGTTGATTTGTATAGCTTTCTATTTGTCTAAAAAATATAATAAATATAATGTAATTTTAAAATTACAGAGGGGAACCAGGACCCCAGGATATTTTCAGTGCTCGGGACCCCGTTTAGGGGGTCTCTGGGGCCAAGGAGCCAGCCGTCGCACGGTGGAGGAGCGGCCTGGAGGACCCCACATTCTTTGTCCTTTTCTGGGTAGGAGGAGGCCAGGCGAGTAGGGGCCACTTCCTAGAAAACCCCACCCAGGCTTCCTTGACCACACTGTCTTCCTGTGAGCCATTGTGCCCAAGTCCGGCCCAGCAGTGAGGGGAGGGCTTCCGGGACCCATGGCCCGGCAGCCTGGCAGGGCGGTCCCGCCCGAGGAAGCACTGGATTCTCCAAATGGCACGTTCGCCTCTGGCTGTGCCAAGTGCCCCACTGGGCAGGGGAAGGGAGGAGGGCATCACGCTGGGGTTCAAACCAGGCCTTTAAGGGTTTGCAGTGGAAACCAGTTGCACTCACTTCTTGGCCCCTTCTTCCCTTCCTGGCTTCCTTCATTGTCCTAATTATTACAGCACTTTTTATTCCCAGGCTCTGTGTTGGATCTGGAATTGAAAATACAATTGCTGCCTTGGTTCATTCATTCTTTCATTCATTCATTCATTTGCTCGTTTATTCCTTCCACAAATAGTTATTGAGCCTCTGCTTGTACCAGGCACTGTTCTAGGTGCTATAGGTACAGGCAGGGAACAAATGACATAAAGAGCCTTGCTTCCTGGAGCTCCCATTCCAGCAGAGAGACAATGAATACTAGACATAATAAGTATGTTACACAGCAGATGGTTAGTGCTTTGGAAAGAAAGAATAGAGTGGGGTGGGGAAATCTACAGTGGCGTGGGGGCTGTCTGCAGAAAGAGCATCTTGGTAGACAAAACAGACTATGCAAAGCCCTAGTGGGGTGGAAGTGAGTTATAAACAGAAGCTTTTCTTTCTCAGGCACCTGTGCCTCACCTGACACATGATCTGCAGGATAATTTATACACTTTGAGATGCCCACGGGTGTCCTCATTACTCGGACCCTGTCTCTCTCTCCAGGCCCACTTCCCACCCCTTTCGTCTTGCACCTGCAACCCGACCCATGATTCATGGTTCCGCTGGTGCACCATGTTGCTTCAGGCCCTGGCACATGGCATCTCCTCAAATGCCATACACTTACCTTCTACCAGTGTCCACTTGACAAGCCCTTACTCTTCCTTCAGGATTCTGTTCCACATCACCTCCTCCATGAAGCTTTTTTACACCTTCCCCTGAGAGTTCCAGCCCCAACCTCTGCTTACGTGTCACCTGGCACAGACCTTGACCGGCAGGTGTCTGGCTGCATTGCATTTATGTGTTGACTTGTCCAAGACCCAAGTGGGCTGTGGCCCTGTCTCCCTCACCTGTGTATGCCCAGCATCCAGCACCTTCCTGGCACAGAGCAGGTGTTCAGCAAAGGCATGCTGAGTGCCAGTGCTTGGCTGCTTGGGTCCCCTGAAAGGGCCCTGGGGGCCTGACTCAGGCAGTCTCTCGTCTCCCCTTGGCTATTTAACAGACTGTATTCACAGCTGTAAACTCCCAGGACACGGATTTCCTGTGGGTGAGGCACTGGCATGGAGAAAGGCCTTCATTTTAACCACAGAAAATGACTGGCTTAAGGGGCATTGTTGTCGGAGAGAATAGGAGAGGCTGCCCTTTTCCCCGGCTCCACCCCTACCCCGAGTGCTAGTCCGCGGCCAGCCACACAACGCCTGGAAACCCTGGTGGGAAAAGGGCTTCCTCTCCCTCTCCCAGGGACTCTGAGCACTGCTGGGGCATTGGCAGGAACAGAGAGTGCAGTGAGCTGGCTGGCCAGCCACCACTCAGCCCTCAAGGCCTGCCCAGCCTTCTCACAAAAGCCCTGTCCTTTCCTGCCCATTCCCACTTCCACAGTCCTAATCCACGTCCCTGTCTTTGCACTTGGATGGACAGCCTGGGTTGTCTGATGGCTCACTGCTTTGTCTTCACCCCCTAACAGTCCCTACCCTCTCCTACCAACGTCAGAATCATCTTCAGAAACTTCTGTCCTGGCTTCATTCAATTGGACCCTGATTTCCCTGCCTTCTTTGCCTGGGTGTTCTGCCAGTTCCAGACTCCGGGGGTAGAAAGAAAAGAAAGGAACTACCCATTTACAAGGACACTCACCTCTCACCCCTTTGCCCCATGCAAACTTTACTTCCCTAGATGTCACCCCTGAGAAGAAACCTAGTGCGTGGGTTGTCTGAGCAGAAGGAAACAGGTGTCATCCCTGTTCCTTTGTCCCTGGTCAGCAAGGCTGCCCGGAGCCCCTGCCAGCACCTTGCACAGGTGGAAGAGCTATGGGAAGGAGCTAACAGACCCAACTGGGGAGACTAATGCTGCTCCATGGAAGGAGAGCGAGACAGAGTGCCAAGGGTGCACGGGGTCCAGAACAGGACAGGTGGGCGTGGGCATGAAGGGGAAGGGATGATGGCCCCGCAGCTACTGAACTCCTGTTGTCAGTCAGGTGCCGTGCGAGTCACGTTCACATCTGTCATCCTCATCTTGTCCCCCCAACAGTCGTGGGGCGTAATTGTCCTGAGCTGCGTTCCCGATGGGAATTCCTCTCACACCCTTTCTCCGTTATTGTTTTTCCTTTTTATTTCTTCTTGGGTCGTAAAGTAATTAGTGATCATTGTAGACATGTTATAAGGAAATAATATAAAAGTGCAAGGAAGAAAAGAAAAATCATCTCTAATCTCACAACAAAGACACGAGTATAACAATCAGTGGCACCTACAAATGTATATTCCAGTTTTTTTAAATTCATTTGGGAGACATGCAATATCACATTGTATACACAGCTGTCTAGTCTTTTTAAGAATTGACCTTAATGACAAAAATATTTTCACGTCACTAAAAATTCTACAAAAGCACATGTAGTGTCTTCACGGTGCCCGTATGTGGATTACAACTAGTTTCTTACCTGTTCCCCAACTGCCCAACTTCTGTTGTTCTATCTTTTGAAATTTAAAACAATGGTTCGCTAACATGTTTGTACCCATTTTTTTCTCTGAATTTCTGATTATTTTTTTAGGATAGCTTAAAAGAAGTGGAGTTACAGGGTCAAACAATGTAATTGGGATTTTAAATAGTAGTTTTATTTTCTGATTTTAAAAGTAACAGTTGTTTATTTTGAAAAATTTAGAACACATAAAAAAAGAAAATGTCATCTATAACCTTTTGATTTACTATTATTAACATTTTGGGGTGTTTATTTCTCAGTCTTTTTTCCAATGATATATATAAGTGTAAATAAATATAGCTTCATAAAAATTGGAATATACAATATATACAATGCTATATCCTATTTATCAGCAAGCATTGTATTATAATCATTATATTATTAATTATCTTTGAAAATATTATTATTTTTAAAGATTTTATTTATTTATTTATAGACAGAAGGGAAGGGATGGAGATAGAGAGGGAGAGAAACATCAGGGTGTGGTTGCTTCTCATGTGCCCCCCTACCAGGGACCTGGACCCCAACTCAGGCATGTGCCCTGCCTGGGAATCGAACTGGCGACCCTTTGGTTCACAGATTAGTGCTCAATCCACTGAGCCAAACCAGCCAGGGCTGAAAATATTATTTTTAATAGCTGTACAGTTCCACTTTAAGAATGCAGCGTATAAATTTGTATTAATGAACTCATAGTCACTTAATTTTTATTTCCAAACTTTTCCATTAATAACTCCATTATGAATATATGAACATCTGTGAATATTAATTTTTAACCTCATCTCTGATTTTATCCTTCAAACATATTCCTAGAATTGAAATTACTAGGTCAAAGTATACAAGCATTTTCAAAGCATTTGTACATATTGCCAACTTGTGTTCCAAAAAGGATTCTTATTAACCAAACAGAAACTGACCATCTTACCATACCCTTTAAATACTGCTTATTATATTGAAACAATAATAGCTTTTCATTAGCAACATGTACTTCACTTCTTTAATTTTTACTTTTATTATTAATAATATTTTGAAATGTTATTAGCTACTTGTAGTTTATTTTTTTGAAATTATCTCTTCATGCCCACTATTCACTTATTGTTTTTGTCTTAGTGTATTAATGTTTTAGATGGAATCTTTATGTTTTAAGGATATTAACCCTACATCTATCCTATTAATTCTTCAAGAATTTTCCAAGTAAAGAAGAAACTATCTGTATTTTTACAGATGAAAAGCCAAGAATCAGTGAGGAAAGTACATTACCCAAGTCCATCCAACTGGTCAGCGGTCTAGCTGGGATTTGAACCTGGGTCTTGCTAGCTTCAGAACTCTTCATCAGAAAAAGAAATAAGAAAGGGAGAGAGTATCCGTAGAAGCCTTAGTGTTGGGACTTGAGAATGTTCTGTAGGATGAATAGAAGTCAGCTGTTGAAGGGACTGGGAACATTAGTGGAGCAAGAGGAAGAACAAAGTGCTGGGGGACTTGGAAACCAGGAAGGAGCCTGGCTTGGGGCCAGCTCGCATCTTTCTAATGATTGCCTCCAAGTTTAGGAACACGTCCTAGCATTCCTCATCCCTTCCTGACCCCCGAGAACTGCCTCCATCCTTGACTCATCGCCTTTCCAAGTACGTGTGTGTAGCAGCACAGTCTTTGGTCTGTTCCCACCTGTATGTTCCCAAAGCTGTGAGGGGCTCCTTATTATCTCTTGCACTGACATTAGGGATAGGAGGGGCCCTGGAGGCCACATCCTCAGCAGAGTTGAGAATCTGAGGATTACCTATACAACCAAAGACCTGAAGATACAGAGCACAGGAAATCATTTTAATAAAACAAAATCTTTGTTTTCCCTTCA
The DNA here is from genome assembly GCF_022682495.2 of Desmodus rotundus. Classification (NCBI taxonomy): domain Eukaryota; kingdom Metazoa; phylum Chordata; class Mammalia; order Chiroptera; family Phyllostomidae; genus Desmodus; species Desmodus rotundus. The sequence goes on from NC_071391.1 coordinate 125,039,598, forward strand.
TAATCCCTTAGGGCATATCAATAGTATAGAAAATATTTGGCCTTTTTAACAGAGAAACAACCAAACTCTAATTTTGTATCAGCTTACTTTTGATATTTAAATTCACTTAATTAAATTCATTTTAATTTTATTTAGCTTGACCAAAATTTCTGACCAAAACTGATAAAATTTCTTTTCTCAAAATTCCTTTTTTAAAAACTTTACAATTTCCCTTTGCCCCTTTTAGTTTGTCTCTTCTTACTCATTCAGAAATAACCAACCTATTTTAGGACAAAACACTTTCTTTTAATCCCTCAAATGTGTTTCTGTTGTTTCCCTTGTTATTTCCTAGTCTCGACTACATATATTCATTAACAGATCCAAATTTATCATATAGTTTATCTATAATAAGAAACCAAAAATAGGTAAACTTGGGCTTATTTAGCAATTAACAGGTCAGTATTTTATCTTATTTGGAAATGATATGGATAGTCAATGACAATCCATTATTTAGTTCAGCTACAAAAAGTTTAGATTTCAAGTTACCAGAAGATTTCAGGAAACTATTTTTGTACACATAAAATATACTTATTGCTAAAGAGTTCACCTAAGGGAATACTTTTCATCCTACTTTATTTGGTTTATTAGCTTAACAATTATGGTTAGATTGCTTATGAAAATTTTATACTGAAATGCTTTTAGCTGATAAATTGTGCGACAGAGATAATATGAACTTATTTGACTAAAAAATCCAGGTAGAACCAAAGTATTATGCTAATACTGATGACTCTAAAAACATGTCTATTTAACCAAACCAAACTCAAACGAGCTTTACTATCAAATATTTTCCAGGATCACCTGATTCTGAAAAGCATTTGGGTTGGTGTCTATTATATTTTTGAGAATTTTTATATGAGCACTTAATTCCTTTAAGCCAATGAAACAGACCTTTTTACAAACCAGCTGTGGTAACACCCTTCAGAGATAGACATACACACACATATATAGACAGATGCAACCAGAGACCCAATAGTTTTGTTTTAAACTTTCTGACCTGAGGAGTTCTGGTCAAGATGGCAGAATAGGTAAAACTGCTTGCCTCCGCCAATGATTACATCAAAATCACAACTAAATTGTAGAACAACCACCCTTGAGAACTGCTTGAAGAAATGGCTCAACAGAACTCCTGTAACTAGGGATTCTTGAGAGTGATAAGTGGGACAGAGATGGGAAATGGACTGGTGCCATACCCACACGTGGTGGGTTAAGAATCAAGAGGGATATCTCAGCTATGCAGGTCCCCCTTGAGGAGTGGTCTCAGACCCACAGTGGACTCCCAAGCCTAGACCGCCAATGCAGGGAAGAGAAAACCTCACAACAGCTGGCTGTGAAATCTGTGGGGATTCCATCCAGATGAGACACAGGGCTACTGGGGCCTAGGTGTACTCTTAAAGGGTCCAGGCACAGACTTACACATTGATGGGCTTATTCACTCTGAACGTCAATGCTAGCCAGCAGATCGAAAAATGCCAGGGATGCATGGGGAGAAATTGAACTGTCTGGCTTCAGAGTGGGGGGCCAGAGAGCAGCTCTCTCCACCATTTTGTTCCTTTGTTGAGCCCTCCCCCACAGAGATGGCAGGTAGGCACCATTCTTCCTTTGCTGAGCACCTCCCCAACCCAGCCTACAGGCACAGGCAATCACCAAATCTGAGTCTCTATCAAACTTACCCACCCTATGATTCCCTGAGAACCCAGCCCACCAACTAGCAGACAGGTTGGAACATTTTTCAGCGACTGATACTCTCAATGGCTGCCCTCCATGCTGTGGACTTCCTTAAACTCTCTGAAAGGGTCCACAAATGCCAAACAAGCAGTAGCTGGCCTCCGCATCCTCTGTACCTCTTGCTAAGCGGACCCCAGCCTGGCACTACTGGCAGTTGGCTTTGGTTTGTACCAATGCCTCTCCTTGGTGCCTCCAAGCCCAGCACAAGCAGTTACCAACAGCAGATCACTTTGTAGCTCCTACCAGGTGGCCCTGGGCCAGGCACAGGCAGTGGCTGACATAGGCCTACAACAGACCTCCTTCCAAAGGGCCCCAGAACTAACATACCTGGTAACAGACTTCAGGTCACTCCAAAGCACCAACCAATTATCTCCACAAATGACACACCGGAAGGTGGATTCAGCAGCACCAGAGCCCTGATGGAGTGAATCTCACTCTGTGGGGTCAGTGTCCACACCACAGCTCATCCACTATAGTCACAGCCAGTCCCCATAGCCAGTCAGCCTAAAGTTCAGTTCCACCCATTAACATGGCAACAACAATCAAGGTTCAGCTACAACAGGAGGGTACCCACAACTCCCACAAGGGACGCCCCAGAGCACCCGGCTCAGGTGGTGAGGAAGACCATGCCACTGGGCCTCACAGGACACCTGCTGCATAAGGCCCCCTGCCAAGACTGGGAGACAATGGAAATCTGCCTAATCTGTAGAAACAAACAAAGGGAGGCAATCAAAATGAGGAGATAAAGAAACATGTCCCAAATTAAAGAAATGACAAAACTCTAGAAAAAGAACTGAACAAAATGGAGGCAAGCAATCTACCAGATTCAGGGTTCGAAGCACTGGTTTTGGTTTTTTGGTTTTTTCGTTGTTGTTTTTTTTAAGCACTGATTTTAAGGATGCTCAGAGAACTTAGTGGTAACTTCAAGAAAGACATAATAAGCATAAAAAAGGACATAGAAACCATACAAAAGAACCATTCTGAAATAAAGAATATAATAATTGAAACGAAGAGCGCACTAGAAGGCAGTCATGTACTTAGCAGACTAGATGAAGCAGAGGACCAAATCAGTGATTTGGAAGACAAGGTGGCAGAAAACACCCAATCCAAACAGCAAAAAGAAAAAAAATAATTTTTTAATGAGGATAGTTTAAGGGGCTTCTGTGACAATATCAAGCAAAACATCATTTGCATCATTTGGGTACCAGAAGGAGAAGAGAAAGAGCAAGGAATTGAAAACCTATTTGAAGAAATTATGACTGAAAACTTCCTTATTCTGGCAAAGGAAATAAGCATGCAAGCCCAGGAAGCACAGAGTCCCAAACAAGATGAACTCAAAGAGGCCCACACCAAGACACATCATAATTAAAATACCTAAGGTTAAAGACAAAGAGAGAATCTTAAAAGCAGCAAGAGAAAGACAATTACCTACAAAGGAGCTACCATAAGACTGTCAGCTGATTTCTCAACAGAAACTTTGCAAGCCAGATGGGATTGGCATGAAATATTGAAAGTGATGAGAAACCAGGACCCACCACCAAAATTACTCTGTCCAACAAAGCTATCATTTATCATTGAAAGAGAGATAAAGAGCTACCCAGGGCAAGCTAAATCTAAAGGAGTTTATCACCACCAAACCAATATAGCAAGAAATGTTGCAGGGACTTCTTTAAGAAGAAGAGTTTTTTAAAAGGTCAAAGCTATGAAAAAGAAAATGGCAATAACTGCATACCTGTCAATAATTACTTTAAAAGTAAATGGATTAAATGCTCCAACCAAAGACATAGGCTGGCTAAGTGGATAAGAAAACAAGACCCATACATATGCTGCCTACAAGAGACATACCTCAGATCAAAAGACATACATGTATTGAAAATAAAGAGATGGAAAACCATATTTCATGAAAATTGAAATTTTTAAAGAGCTGAGGTAGTCATACTTACATTAGATAAAATAGACTTTAAAACAAATGCCATTAACAAAAGACAAGGAAGGACCCGGCAACTCCATTCCTGGATATTTATCCAAAGGAACCCAAAACACTAATTCAAAAATACATACGCATCCCAATGTTCATTGCAGCATTATTTACAATAGCCAAGATATGAAAGCAGCCCAAGTGTCCATCGATAAGTGAATGGATAAAGAAGAGATGGTGCATATATACAATGGACTGTTACTCGACATAAGGAAGAATAAAATCTCACCATCTCCAACAGCATGGGCGGACCTAGAGGCAATTGTGCTGAGTGAAATAAGTCAGACAGACAAATACAAATACCATATGACTTCAGTTACATGTAGAATCTAAAAACAAAAAATAAATGAACAAAAATAGAAACAAACACATAGTTACAGAGAACAAATTGATGGTTGCCAGGTGGGAGGGAGTTTGGGGGTCTGGGTGAAAAAGATGAAGAGATTAAGAAGTACACATTGGCAGTCACAAAATAGTTATGGGGATGTAAAGTATAGCATAGGGAATATAGTCACTAATATAATAATTGTGTATGGTGCCAGGTGGGTACTAGACTAATCAGGGGGATCGCTCGTAAATTACATAAATGTCCAACCACTATGCTATATACCTGAAACTAGTACTGAATACCAACTGTAACTGAAACATAAAAAGTTAAAAACATAAAAACATAAAAGTTTAGCCATGAGACAGGTGTAATAAGGCACAAAACCCCACTAATTCATAGCAGTTGGAATACGTTAAGTTTATTTGTTCAAATGGCTAAGGCCTTTTCTTATTAATATTTGTGGAGAAGACAATTAAGATTTGTTTTGTTGGGGGGGTTTGTTTTCGGTTTTTTTCAACCTTCATTTTAAGTTTTTAATATATTTTAATTTGATAGAAAATATAAAGTTATCTTTAAACAACTTCAATATTTCTTTGTACTAGAACAATGTAACAATAGCCAGAGGGGAGTGGGGAGGGGATAGTGGGGAGAGGGGTCTACAGGAGCTACTATTAAGATTTGGTTTTGTCTTTGGTAAGGAGCCTTGGAGCCAAAGCAACAGTGTGTGTTTAAAAAAAAAAAAAAAAAAAAGCCCTCATTTTCTTTTCTTTTTTTTTCCCCCTTCAGTGCTAAGAACAGGGTGATAAAGACAGGGGTCTGTTGAACTGCTTCTAGATTTTCCTTTCTGGGTTCACCAAGATTGTAAGGTAAGGACGGTTACTCTCAGTTCTCCAAAGAATTGGGTTTTAAGTGACATCACCAGTTGTCACTTAACTATTTCCAACTATATCATTCCTCATTTGGGGTACATAGTTTTATTTTAACTCAGGGGAGGAGGTTTTATTCTTTTAAAAAATTCTGCTGGGCTTTGAATCTTTAACTTTCAATTTTGCCAAGTTTCTGATAAAAAAAAAAAAGTTTAAATCCTCTCAAATATCTTGTCAGGTTTCAAGTAGGAGAAACAGGAAAAACATTTAAAGTGCCTGTTCAGCTGGACCCTCTGAGAGGCGATTTTGTTTGAAGTCCTTTTGTCTGGTAGAGGTTCTGCATATTAATCAGATAATGCATTCCATTGTCCCCTAGTGGTTGGTATTCTGTTTGAGGGACAGCCCTTGAGGTGGGCTTATAACGAAGATTTTCCTGACCATTAGAGTTGTAAATTATTTGGCTAAGCTGATTCATTTTATTAAAAAGGCACAAGAGGAGAAACCAAAATGTTCTGTATATATAACTAGAGTTCCTAAGGAAGAACCCTCGGGGGAACTTTTATTAGAAGGTGAAGGATCTACGTTAAAGACAAATTCCCCCAAAAGCTAGCACGACTGGACAAAAAGACAAGTCGTGTTAAGACTATCTTTGAATCATTTAACTTCGTAAAGGCCTCTAAAAAGTCATTGAAAATGCTTCCCATTCTCTTTGTTTGACATTTCTAAGATTCTCTAATTGAGGACGTAAATATTCTACTCATGGAATCTTGAAATATCCCTGAAGTGGCCATTGTAATTCCAAATTGTTCTTTGTATCAGAAATGCACCAAGACGAATCTTTCGCAGAGGGTGGAGTGTAAACCCAGCAGGCGTTCTGGGATGGGGCAGGCTCTCCCAGGCAGTTAGCTGATGCCCCATTACAAAAACCAGTATCAGAGGACCCAAGAATAAAAGATCTGAACCTCAGCCAAAGGATGGAGGTTCAGAATGGAGAGAACTCACCACTGTAATCCCAGACCAAAAAGGGCTCAAGCCGTTACCTTATTCTATGGAGGAACCAGAAGCGAAGCAGAGTGTTCTGACTCTATGACCCTGATGCCTTACATGTCAACCGAGTACTGAAGAGTCGGGACGCTTTGGCTAGAAATACATGGCAAGGATTTATTCAGGGGTCTTAAGATTTGCTAACAGGAAATACAACTAGGCAATGACCAGAGTGTTTCAAAGAAGAAAGAAAAGCTACAGTTCTAATAGTAATATTCTGGAGAGTCCTGCATTCTTAGCCTCTGGATTGTTCCAAGATGGTCATTCTCCAGAGGTCCAGCGGTCTGGATAATGAATGTTAGGCAATGTGGACATGTGGGCATTCTTTCCTAAACTCTTCTTTCTTTTCTAAGACCTTCAGAGGCTTATCTATAGGAATTTATATGTCCCCAGGCATGATACACAACCAAAAATTTCAAAAGTTTAAGTTCCCAGGAAAATTAAAGCAAGAGTAGAATTTCTTGGTCATATCTTAGACTATTTGATTTTAGTAATCTAGCAGCTTGACTATAGTGACTCCATTTTACTTCTTCACTTTTTTCAAGCATGAACAAGACAAAGTCCCTGACCCTACCAAGCTGATGTTCTGATGGTAAGAGACAAGAAACAAATGTGGTTCCAGAGAGCAAAAATTCCAGTAGTTCAGAGAGGCCCAGCAGTCTGGGAAGACCCTGGGACTGATGAGAAGGAGGCAGGCTACGAGGACCCAGTTGGGGAGAAGTGGAAGCATGAGGCATACCTGGAGCTGGGCAGAATGCAGGCAGCACAGCATGAGAGGTGGGCAGAAGAGGAGCTCAGAGGAAGACAAGCAGCTGCACCAGGTAAGGCACCAGGAACGTATTCTGCCTCTAATGGGAAGCCGTTGGATGGTATAAACAAGGGAGTGACAAGATCTCATTTAAGATGTAAAAGATGACTCTGGCTGCTGGGTAAAGAATAGTTTGTAGCAGTGATGAGAGAAAAACCAAACAACACCAAACAATGGACTGAGAGATAGGAGCCCTGGATTCCTCAATATGCCGTGTGTGATCTTAGATATGTCCCTTAGTTTCCTGTGTTATCAGTCCCTAAAATGCCAATGCTAATGTCTATGCTGTTTATGTCATAGAGACGGGGTGGCAATCAGTGCTAGACCATTTTAAATTTACTTTTAAAGAACAAAGGGCTATACAAAAGCAAAGGCAATGGTATCTTCTTGTCCCTTTGGTATATTAAACACTCCCTAAATGCAATTGATTAAGTGAGGTCTGTATACTAATCACTTGAGCTAATTTCCTACATGAACAGGGCCGCTTCTGAGACCTCGCTCACTCATAGCTGGTTAGTTATTTTGGTTCATGAGACCAAACTCAACCGAGGAACCCCAGTGCCAGCCAGTTCCTTTTCCTCCTGATCCCAAGCTCATCAGACAGCTTTCAGTCGGATGTCACTGATCACTACCAGACCCACAGAGAGAGGGGCCTTCCCCCGCTCAGGGGCAGCCCCCTGTGTATGGGAACGAGAGCAACATCTCAGAGTGAAAACCAGCTCCAAGCCCACTGAGTTGCTCCACTTCCCTTCCACGGTGATTTCCCTCTAAGGCTAACAGGGACGAGAACTTTGTTCTGCTTTCCTCACAGGGAGATGTGGAATCCACAGAAACCCTTGGGGACACACACTGGCCTTGGCGTGCCAGTTGTGTGGCCGCCGCTGCGGAGAGAACTGTGCCTGTTGTCAGTGGGTTGGGAAAGAACACCTTGGCACGTCACCCTGCACCCGGCCCCAGCCCTGCAGGCTGAATTCCAACAGAAGAGAATTTTTTTGAATACACATGTACGCAAAGCAAAAAAACAAAACAAGCAAACAAAAAAACGTAAAAGACCAGACTCCACTCACATGTACACTTTGGATGGTATTTGGGTGATTTTTAGCCTAAGCACTGCATATGTGTTAAAGCTCACTTAATCCTCATATAATCCCTCCAAGTAGGTGTCATCAACTGATATTCACAGAAAGTAATTGATTTGTCTAAGGACATCAGATGAGTTTCACAGCTGGGAGTTGGCCAAGGTCAGCCTAATTTCAAGGCCTTGTGCGCCTCAGTCCTCAGGCTTAGAGTCTAAAGCATTCAAGATTCTTCTCCTTTCCTTGAAGGCCAGCACACAGACATCCTGGGAACCCCTCAGGCTAGAGATGATGGAGGACAAGCTCAGACCTCAGGGTTGGTTTGTCACTCAGTCCTTCAAAAGACAAATAACCAGTCACCCAGCAAATAGTATTTGAGGGCCTGGGCAAGAGGTCTGGAAGGGGAGGCAGGAAGTATACAAACTTGAGAATAATTCAAGAACAAGGCACAGCCACATCTATGCCCAGTGGGGGGGCAAGGCCAGCCCCTAAGGCAGGAGCTAACCAGGACTTAGGGTGAGGCAGGATCTATGGATACAGAAAGGTGGCAGAAGGTGACGGCATGGGCTCAGCTGCCACCGTAGGAAAGCCAGAGGGCCTGCCTGCTTCCCTTCCTGGGCCCTGGGACTCAGGGCCCTGGATCCCTCTGGAGCATGGAAGAAGCCAGGACAGGGCCATTGGGAGTGCCAAGTACAGCCTGTACCCACGTCTCAGGATGGCCCGGGTGACCCTGGGCCCACCATCCATTTTCCCTACAGAGCCACCCTCTCAGCACTGCCAGCTCCTAGCTGCCCAGGCTGCCCAGGGCCTGGGTGCAGGGACTGTGTTAGGAGAAGGGATTTCTTTCCATGTGGGGTAGGCCCCTGGGGAAAAGGGAAAATCGGTGGAAAGGACAGATTCTTGTGGAACGACTGTGTGGGGCCAGTGTACTGCCCTCTAAAGTGAGTGTCTCTGAGGTGACAAGGTGACAGGGTGTGGGGCTCAGCTGCTGGGCTTGCCTTGAGACCGCAGGCCCAGGGAGGGAGGCAGAAGAACCTGCCCTTCCTGTCAGGCGGGCCTCCCTCCCTCTCTCTCTCTCAACACTATTTTAAAAATGTAACCAGAGGCTCACCTTGTCTCCACCCATCTGTTCAGGGAGAAGGGGAGGAAGTTTACCTAACAGCCCTACCCTGGTGGGTGGGGAGGGGAGAAGTGGACCCTGCCTCCAGCAGGTTAATTTAGCAATAGCAGAGAGGGGTGAAGGGGGGTCCTTCCCAACTCTTAAAAAATGTCTTTTAATTTTCATAGAAAGTGATCTCAAATAAAAACTCAGCTTTGAAATACACAGAACTGACATTATCTTAGTGTGCAAGTTTAGTTTTTTAGTCCATTGCTGAGACTATTCTATCTTGCTAATGCTGTCCCTCTGGAGATCCATAATGGTATAAGAAACCATGCTATCAATGGGATATTAATATCCACACTTGTATTATAGTGTACGAGGTGTTTCTGGGCACCGTATTGCATCTGATCCTGTCCCTAAGTCTGTGAAGTAGGAGTTTTAGGATTCGCTTCTTGCAGATGAGGAAGGTGTTGACTCAGAGATGTAGGTGGGTCCATGGTCACCTAAGAAGTAGAGATCTCAGCCTGGGCTTTGACTGAGGCTTCAGACTCCAAGCCCGGCCCAGCGGGCTCCACAGCACCCTCCTCTACAGAAACTTCTGGGCCCCAAGGAGAAGAGGGAACGCTTTAAACCAGCTGTCCCCAACCTTTTTGGCACCAGAGGCCAGTTTTGCTCACAGCAACAGGAGGCAGATGAAAGCTCCGCAGGCTCCCGCACTGCTCACCTCCTGCTGTGCGGTCCGATTCCAAGCAGGCCACAGGCCAGTACCAGTCCGCAGCCCCGCGGCGGTTCGGAGCCCCTGTTTAAACCACCTCCTTCAGCTTCACTGCAGTGTGGAGCCCCTTAACTCACACGGACCCGGCTCCGTCGGATCAAGCCCTTAACATGGTATGGGGCTTTTAGACTTTTCCCATCCCGTGTCTCACTTAATTTTTCACCTTGTAAGAAAGATAGGTTTCCTTTAACTTGGAAGAAAAATAAATGTAGGAAGAAATGTGGGAACTGGGATCTGTTTGTTCCTAACACCATCTCTCCAATTCTCCCCGCCACTGCTCCCCAGCATCTGCTGTTCCCACACCCTCCCCAGTGCCGCCCAGCAAGGGCCTGGGTTCTTGGCCACAGCCTGAGTGATTTCCAGCCATAGAAGCTGGAGGAACCATGACCTTCCACATGCACTTCTCCTCCCTACAGTTCTAACCGGACCAGTGGACAGGAGTCTGGTCAGTTCTGTTCTCTTTTATGCAGAGACTAATGGAAATGATCTTCTTATCCCTGTGATCACCATGGCTGGGAAAAGTCTGCTCATCGAAAACCTCAAAGTCAGAAGAAACCTCTGGAGAAAAAGGATACGTTCACTGGGGAAGAGGAATGGGCAACGAGGAAAGAAGAAATGGAGAGCAGAACAGGAGTAGGCACAGAGAGCAGGTGGGGGGGGGGGGCGGGGATTGCCCAGGGCAAGAACTGCGTGGAGACGTGCAGGTCTGGGGACTTCCTCTGGGTCCTCTCTTCCCCGCTGCAGGGATTCCCTCATTCCTGTGTGTGAATAACTCCTGAGTGGGACTGGGGTGGCGGAGGTGGGGAAAGTTTGCTGTGCCTTTCACCCTATTGCACATCCGCACATCCCCAAGATGTGATGGCCTCCCCACGTCTATATTTCCAGGGCCACATAAAGAGACCCGTGTCCCCTCCAATGTCAGGGCTGTAACAATTGGCTCCTTGCTTAGAGGAGGCCTATTCAGGAGATTCTAGAATCCACAGAAATTATTCTCTGCTGCAAATGGTTATTGTGCAAATTTTCAGTATAAAGAAATCACGATATTATAAAAATTGGGCTGACCAAGAACAATAAACTGTTCTGGTGAAAGACTGGGAAAAGGTACCTGGTGACCCAGCCCAAGCCGCCCAGGTCAAGGTCATCTACGTTCTGCTCCACAGATGCTCCGACAGCTTGCAGAGAAACACTCGCCAGTGCGCTTTGCTGGCATCACTGCCTTGATGGCCACCTAGTTACTGGGAACAAGCCCATGGTGGGAAAGCGGGAGCGTCAAGGGTAAAAACTGAGGGTCACATCCCGCTCCTTGTCAGCACAGGTGTCACTGCCATCCTCAAAATGCCCCAGCAGGCGTTCTAAGTGCTGTGCAAAGCTGGCAATAGTGATCTTCTCAGATGGACAATAATAACTAAACTTCCTCGGAGGAGCTCTTGCGTTGCTTCTGTACCCCTGCCCTTTGTTCTGAGAGTTCAGAGAGAGGACTTCATCGCTATCTTCAGCCCAGAATGCTCTTCTGCTCCTTCTCTGACCAGCAAGCTCCTGGTCACCCTTCAAGATCCAGCCCAAAAGTCGCCTTTTCTGGACATTCTCCCTAATATTCCTTACCCCTAACCAAGCAGACAGCATCATTCTCTATTCTGACGCCCCTCCCACCCAAACTGGGTTTTAACTTCTTAGGTGTGGTACTTTATCTTTTTACAAGTTTGCCTCCAACAGTAAACTGTGAGGTTTCGAAGCTAGAGCTGTCTCTTATTTATCTGTCTAACCTGAGTTTCAGCCACATTGATGGTGTGGACACTCAACGAATACTGAAGAATGAAAGAATGAGTGAACGAAAGTAATTAGACAAAGATTAGAATACGCTCAATCAAAGGGAATGGTGCCTCAAGTACAATGGAATTTGGAAAGTTGCATTCTATAAACTCTATCATCTTATTATTTCAAAAATGCACTTTCTATTCCTAACAGGAAAAGTTCGCTTGGACTTGTCTATGAGTCTCCCCAGTACTCTTCTGATTATGGCCTTCATTATTAAACCGTGGGCATATTTCATTCTGTAATGCTCTTACGCACAATGAACTCTGCTTGCTCTGCCTTGGAGTCTCCTGCTTAGAGCTTCACCGCTGGCGTGTTTTTAGGTCAGAAGGCATCTCTCCACCATAAATTACTGTCTGATTAGGATCCACTTTAATTTATCCCAAGGTAGAATAATTAGGAAGGCTAATGTGCTATGATATAAAATTAACCACCTAAGGCAGGGCACGCCAAGACCCATTGTCTAAAGGCTTTGGAGTGTCTGTGCCTCCTCTTTCTCCCACGGGGGTAGATCACTGAGCACGTCGAGCACAGCTAGTCCAGCACTTACACACCAGAGACTACGACCCTCTGAGGGAGAACAAAGTTTAAAATCTTAAGTATGTACAGGTACATTCTCAGCATTGTATTGGTTTTCTTCAAAGGGGAAAGACAGAGGTATGCACTCTACATAAATGAAAAGTTTAAAATGAGATTTGTGTGGGAAGTTATTTCTTGGCTTGGCACCTGGGTAGGCACAGGTGCATACATATGTGTGAGTGTGCAAGCGTATTGGGGGTTTGTTAATGTGTGCTTAGAAGTTGCCCCTGGAGCTCTCCCCTCTAACGCCAACACTACAGAAGGACCCAACTTCCGGCCCCAGATTGACGCATGGCTTTACACGGCCATGGAAAGCGGAAAGAGGCAAACATTGTCCTCATTCTTGGTACATTGAAACATTTCAAAATCAAACTCCTGCAGTACCCAGATCCCCCAAATGCCATGTAACCATCCTCTTCCATTAACTTAGGTCCAAAGCCTTAGTTGTCTTGCCATCTTGGACTACTTCTTGAATGTGAAGGGGGTTTGCTCGGGAGGCATGATGATGACTTGGGGGGGATCATTTCTGAGTCTGTGAGACCCTTCCTTCCCATTTTCTGTTTCACTTCTATTAGTTTAAATCTGAGGTTTTAAATCTGGCCTGCAAAGCAGACCAGATATGACTATGACCTTCTGTCAGTACCTAAGCTCCCTTGAGGTCATGGCTGGGTGCTCTGTCTTCTGCAACGGGAGTGGTCTGAAGTTGGCAGAACTGTTCTAAATGAGACAATCAAGAGAAGCCAAGGCAAGAAGATGTTGGAGACTAAGTCCTGCCAAGTCAAACTTCAGCAGAACCTCTGCATAGACAAGATGCCCAGAGTAGTTGGTTTCCCACGTAGGAAATGGAAGCCCTGATGGCCCAGTTTATGGCCCAACCCTAAGCAGTCCACAGATGGCCTTACTTCTCTATCAGCATAGGCCACTGGGGCAGAAACCACCCCCAAACTCAATGAAGCAGAGTATCCAAAATGCCAGAGCTTAAAGGAACTCTGAAAATCCAGCCCTCTCCCTTTACAGGAAAGGACACTGAGGCCCAGAGATAGAAACTCATTCCAGACTGCCAGTTCCTTGATGAATGGATTACATCTCATTGATCTTGGTGTCCCCGACGCCTAGCAGAGTGCCTGGCAAATAGTGAGCATTCAACAGATGCTAACCAAGTCAATACTGTATATAAATGAATGAGGGAATGAAAGGATGGATGAATGAATGTATCAGACAAGATTCTCAGCTTCAAGTAGCAGAAATGACCTCTAGCTAAGTGAGAAGAAACGACTCATTGGCAAAGGTTCTGGGGATCTCACAAGATCTCTGGGAGGGCTGGCAAGCCAGGTTCAGAGGTTCAGCAACCAGGAAGAAAGCCCCAAACTGGAACCAAGAGAACACCATCGTTGCCTCTGCAAATGGCTATAGTTCACCTGGCCATCTGCAAAGGCCAACTCATGATTCTGGATGCTGGTGCCAGAACTGCTGCCACTGAGATGGCATCCACTTTGCAAGGTGCCTGTTGCCCTCAATCACTGGATTCAAAGTCTGGGCAGATGTATATGATTCAAAGAACCCAGGTCCACGTCCATACCCAGGCTTCCAGGGAGTCTGAGAATATCTGGCGTTTTTGCTTTCTAGAGTGAAAGGAAGGCTTTCCTTCCTAACATGAGTGAGGAACTCCCCAAGCGTAGAAAGATGCTAAGGTCTTCCCGATGCTAAGGAGCTAAGAAGAAAGAAGGAGGCCCACCACCATGAATGAATTAAGAAAACGTGTGGTGCAAGACGTTCGTTAGTACATTGTGCATTTGGCTGACTCTTACAGTCTCCTCATCACTTATTTCTGGGAGTTCCTGAAGCATTTTTCCGTCTGTAGCTGCCATTTGCTTCCCAATCTTGCACAGCACTTCCTGTGATGTCCATAGTCAAGGTCTCCTTCAAATTCGGGTGAGTACCCTTGCCACTGCCTCCTGGGCCCACGTTTCTCATTTTTCTGGGCCATTTCTTGAGTCCCTTTCCATGAGTCACCAGCATTGCTGTGGCTTCTGACATCATCTGCATGCACAGACTTGAAGGGGCCCAAAGACCCCTAAAATAGTTATGTTGAACAAGTAGGGTTTGTACAGTATAATTAGAAAGCAACACTATTATTTTCTCCCATTAAACATTTAAGTAGACTACTTGATGGATTATTGCATTCCCACTTTGTATAAAACCTAATTTGGGTTCCAAGAATTTTCTAATCACTCTTCAATAATAAAAATTGACATTCCTTTGCTCATACTTCATAAAAACCTGAGTCCATTGTAATAATGAAAACTCTAAGCTTCATCCCAAATTAAATCTCTGTCTTCCCCAACTCAGACCTCCCGCAGCCTGTGTGGATAGGAGGAGAGGTGATGTCTGTTACCTGCAACTTTGATCTTGACAGATACATTCATTTGTTCATTTGTTTATACCCTCACACATTCATTTGGTCAGCGTTTACTGAGGGACCATTTCATCTCAGGTGCCCTGCGAGGCACTGAGGACCTTAACATATTTCCTCACCTGGCACCTCCGCTCCTATCCCCCTAATAGCCTACTTTAGGAGTAAGAAAGGTTTGTTGTCTTTATTGTTATTGCTATTGGGTTTCTGTTTGTTTATTTGGGGTTTTTTTGTTTTTCCCTAACATGGGTGTAATTTGTCTTTGGTTTTCCCTGGCCATGGCAGCGGTTATTCTCTTCATTGTTATTCAATATTCTTTGAATGTTTCCTTGTGAGTCCCCTCCAGCAACATCCCTGTGGCTCCAGAAGGACCCCCTTCTGCTGGCCACTTGTGATCCTCCCTCAGCTTCTACCTCCAACAGCACTGCCACCTTCTTCTGCCGAAATCTATTTGATGAAGCTTACATGGACAGGATCCCCTTCCAAATCCTAGATGGGCATTCCTCCTGTGGACACCCCATCTGTTCTGCAGACACCGTGCGCTGCACTAGACCATGTCGTGCCGCCTACATCACCCTTCTGGAATGAAGGGCGTGGTCCCACAAGTGCTGTAGTCAAAGATCTCACCCCTTCCCCAAGGGCAGCCTAACGTCTTGGGACCTCCGTTGAAACTGAGCTGGGAAAAGTCCCATTTTCACACTTGTTATAGGCCAGAGCCCCACTACAGGAGTGGGAAGGGTACCCCTGACCCCCCCACTCTGTGTCATTCTTGTTATCTAGGCTCCAGGCCCAATGTCACCATTTTTAGTGACAGTAGCACCTTCATTTCTGTTGTGCCTTTTTCTCTCTAAGGTGGGGTTGGTATGTCCTGCCTACTGGCCATCCCTCTCACGTGTGAGGTACTCTAACACCTCAGTGATGTCACCTACCCACCTGGCGACGGGCCAGGCTAGGAGAGGCTTCTGTGGGTCCTGGCAGTGCCCATGGCTGGGACTCTCGCTTTTTCTGCTTTTCCATTCACTCACTCCTCCTTTCCACCCACTGCCACCAAATTCTTACAACATCTATTATTCACAGCATATGGTTTTGCTCTCAATTTTTATATTTTTTTAAAAAATTGAGCATATATAAATTGTATATATGAATTTAAAAATAATCTTGGAACCATTACTACATTAAAAATGCTTATTGATTTCAGAAGCCTTAAAAAGTGAGGGTTTATGTCATAATCTTGGAAAAGTAGTGTACACAGCCGGACTGTTTCCTCCTGAAGGGAAGGGGACCACGGGCTCTCTTTTCCAGCAGATGGATGCCTTCTAGCTCCCCTGAAGCAGCACAGCATGGTGGTCAGGGACCGATGACTCCTTCACTATTAGCTGAAGATAGAATAATAAACACACAAGACCTTTCATGGACCCAAATATCATCCCTAGACCTAGAAATGAAAGACATTAGTTTCTATGTTATTGATAATCCAGATTCGAGGGGTGGGAAGAGCTGTGGTTCTTTAAAACTGGACCCTATCAGTAGGGACAGAAGAAAAAAAAACAGCTTGACCCTTTTATCAACAAAAAAATCACGGAACTCTTTTTGAAAGATGACAGATTCTGGATTTCTGACATCAAAAGTCACAGCATTTAACGGTAGACACACTATATGTCTGTGTGAAATATCCCGCAGCTTTGCCCTGAAGCCAAACCCAGGGGGTATGGTTTCCTGTCCTGGAGTTCAGTGACAGGGAGTGTGGGGACAAATTTTGGGAGGTCACAGTTTAAGAGTTGTTGAGAGGGAGTAGCATGCAAGGGGAGGGGTGACTCAGCGAAAGTGTTTCAACTGAGGAGGATTGCCCTTCCCTCCACCTCTGCTCCCTAGCCTGCCTGCTCTCTCCATCCCAAAAGCAACTAAATGGCCAGACCAGGGCCAGGAGGGTAATCCTGGAGATAACACAGGTGGTAGGACCGGGACTAGTACAGGGACTGGCGTGATGCTGAGAGTGACAGCCCTCTCTTTCACCCCAGAAGCCTCTCCTGCTCCAGTGTACTGAAAGTCGTAAAACACTGAAGAAAGAGCCCAGCCTTCCAAGATCTCATCTGCTGTTAGATCTCACCTATTCCAACCTGATTTCCAACCACATCCTGGACACTCGTATTTGTACATTAATGGGATTCCTGGGGCCCTCTTTCTTCCACCTGCCCATTTCATCCCAGGTGCCTGCTCTCTAGCAAGTTTGTAAACTAACTCCTCATCTCTGTCCCATCCTCCTAAGGGTGTGCTCTCTAGGGGAGAGAGGAAGCTAGAGACTCAGTCTTGTCTTTTGTTAAAACAAGTGGGTGTTTCCCTGCGGCCACAGCCTTTGTCGCCCAGCAGTCCCGTCTAGAGTTGGGAGGCAGATGGAGAGATTTGCTAGGAGACAGGCAGTTCATTCCCATTTTAAGCAGCCTGGTAGCTTTGCTTAGCGGTGCCCTCTGCTGCCCTCTGTGGCCAAAACATCAATGTCTCTAGAGACACTCAAGTCCTGGGATTCAGCTCTTCCCACTATCATCTTTTAAAGTGGTTCTCCTTTAGTTCTCTATGGGCTTTAAAAAGTAAAATGGGACACTCTAGCTGCAAGCCTTTGTCTGGTTTATACTCCCAACTCCTTCCTGCAAAGTTTGTTGAACTGAATCCTGGACGAAATCTTAAGAGGTCATTGGGCTCCTCCTCAGCTCTGCTCTAAGCAAGACTAGGTCCAATACTTCTGGGAATTATACAGGCTTTTGGTGACTCTCTAGACACTGCCAAAATCCCGGACTTCAAAGTTATGCAATGGGATTTCCACAAAAATCTGTCCAATTGTTTATATTATCTTGGAGACCTTTCACTTAGAAGACAAAATCCCAATTAGAAAGATGGGCAGGCTGGCCATGGGGAAGAAGCTATTATTGTTGATATGTTCTCCAGTGACCTTTTACCTTTCTTCTTTTTTTTAACATCTAAAAAGCTCATTTCATAAGCTGGAACCCTGCTGAAATGTCTTCTATGGGTTGGAGGTGTTGTTTTGTGACTTGCAAGCACAGTCCAGGACTCAGTGGCGTCTCCTTGCTCTGGCAGTGATTGGCTTTGGGCACCTGGAAGCCATCACAGAGCCCGTTTCTTCCCCCACTACAGTCCCAAGTGAGATGAGTAAGCTTATTGTTGATTACCGGAGAACCAACCGTGTCTTCCCAAGTTGAATTCTTCATTGAGATAAGTATGTGTCCACTAGGATTGGCTGGCAGGAGAAGCCCAGCATGAAACCACTGCATTGCTGAAACCCAGCAGCCACAAGAAGTGGCTCCCTAGAGAAATTTGCAGTTCTTGTTCGAATGCCTTGACTGTTAGGCCTGACATCTGATTTTAAAGTTTGTGTGTACAGTGCTCATTGGCTCTGGGGAAACGAGAAAATGTGCCCAAGTTTCCAATTCTTCACAGGTGTTTTCATCTCTCCCTAATTCCGCTTTCCAGTGCCTTCCAAAGTCTCCTGAAAGATATCCCTGCCCCTCTTACCATATGCAAGGGAAAAATTCATGTTTATTTTGTATTTTGGTGGTGACACAAAACTATACTGCCAAAATTCCGCTGGGGTAAAACTTTTTCGTGATATTTTTGTGTTGTGGTAAAAATGCCTAGCATCAAATTTCCGATCTTAACCAATTTTAACTGTGCAGTTCAATAGTTAAATATACTCACATTGTTGTGCAACAGATCTCTAGAACTTTTTCATCTTGCGAAACTGAAACTCTATACCCGTTGAATACTTATTCCCACCCTTTTCCCTGCTCACCTGTCCCCCCAGCCCCCAGGTCCTGCAACCACCTTCCTACTTTGTTTCTATGAAAGACTACTTTAGATATTTCACACGAGTGGAGTCTTACAGTCTTTGTCCTCTGCTGACTGGCTTATATCACTTAGCATAAAGTCCGGGAGGTTCATCACGCAGATTACTGTAATATAAAATGCGGTGAGGCTAAGTGGGGGAAGGTGCAGAAAAGTCTCAGGCCCCAGGGACGACCAGTTCCCTGGCCCTTCTCTTCCACTCCCACTGGTGAAGCCTGTGGGCCCTGTCAGAGCTTCAAAGATGAAGCACCTCCGGGTCCCTTCCTGGGATATCCCTGCTGGATCATGGTAATCTACTGATTAGTAGGGACTGAGGTGGGATTCTTGGGAGAGTAGCTGAGCACAGGGCAGAGGCGCGGGTGCGGATTGAAGGAAGCATTTAAAGCACAGCTGGAAAAAAAATCCCTGAGCTCTCATCACTTACCCTTAGACTTCTGATCTCCCCACACCTAACATTTGCAGCCTTCACGTTCCTAGGGTTTCAATCGGACCCTGGAGACACTTGAAGCAGGCCTGAGATCTCATGATTGGCCGGCACGGTGTCAACTCTTATCCCAAGATAACACTGGGAAGCCAGGCTCACTTGTCCAATCCTGAACTGGCCAAGTGGCCAAGTGGCCAAGTGTTGGCAGCAGGGTGTGGCAAACCAAACAGTTCAGAGCCCCTACTCTCCCGCACCTCTGTCCAAACCGGTGTACTTTTGAGCTCATCCCCGCAAGCAACCGACTTGCCAGCTGAAGGAAGGAAAGAACAGGAGTAGCCCGATCACAATAACACTGCACTGTTTCCCCCAGGCCCGACAGGAGCAGGTGATCGGTTTCCCTCTTTTTCTAAAACGCAAAGCAGGGCGTTCTGCCGGGGGTGGCGGAGGTGGGGGCGGTTTGGGGAAGAGCCCCATGACCCTGGCTTGCAGCGCGGCCGCTGGGGCTCTCGAAATTATCCCGAGTGGGTCCTAGAGTTTACGCAACAGGGCGAGGGACCGCGCGGCGGCTCTACCAAACGCGTCCGTGCGCGGGACCCTCTGCGCTCGCCGTCTGGCCCCGGTCCCAAGGACGCAGCGGGGTTGGGAAGACAGCAGCACAAAGGGGCACTGCCAGAGAGGGACTTATGACTGTCGCTTAGCCCCTATAAACTGCGCCTGCCTGACGCAGGGCCCCATCTTGCTACCTGCCAACCTCATAAACAACTACCGCAATTGGGAAGAGAGAGGGCGGGCGCAGCGGAACGGGGCGCCGGGGCAGGGGGCGGACCGCGGTCGGGGCCGGGGATGCAGCGGCGCCTCTTTATTGGCCGGGACTAATGGGCTGCCCGGGGCTCGCGGCGCGGCGCGGGCGGGGCCTCGGGGCGCGCGCGCGCTCCTCGTGCGCTCCCCTGCGTGGGCCGCCGGAGTTTTTAAAGTGGGCAGGACGCCCCGGGAACCAGACATTCGGGAACCGCCTGCCGCGCTGCTCCGGCGTTTGCTGCGCTCCCGCCCAGCTCTCCTGAGCCGGCCGTACAATCCTCGGCAGTGTCCTGAGACTGTATGGTCATCTCAGCCGCCGCGCTGCCCGGCCCCATACTCTTCTGTTGGAGCCACTTTTTCTTACTCTTTATTTCTTTCTTTTTGAACACCCAAGAAAGTGACTACGTTTTGAGGAGAAAAGGAACTTCGGTCCCTTTCTCGCTGCCCTCCTTTTGGCATTTGACAGCCTCCTCCCACTCCTGTCCCTGACCCCGCCTCCCGGTGCAGGTTCCTCCCTGTCACCTTTCTCCACCCCTTTCTCCTGTACCTAGCCAGCCGTCCGCAAACTTCCACCTGTGTTGGGCTCTCAGGCTTGCGAGCACCTTTAACATCGACCGGATCCTCAGGGAGTGGGCCAGGGCCACAGCGAAGGCAGCGGCTGCAGCCCCACCGGCTGGGGAGCCCGAGTGCTCGGCATCTCAAAGGGCCACAGCGACAATGACAGCTGACAAGGAGAAGAAAAGGTAAACGGGCGTCCCAGCCTGCTAGGGAGCTCATCCGAGGGGGTGCCCGGGCTTCGCGGGACCGACGCGGCCGGAGCGGCTGGGAGAGGAGTGTAGAGAGGTCTTTGAGGTCCGACGGTGAATTTGGTAGGGTTTTGGGGGGAGGAGGAAACCAGGTGCTCCGTCTGGGGACGCGGTACTGCGGCTTCACAGGGGAGAGCTCTGTGGCCCGAAGGAGTCGGGGATCTGAGCGTGCAAGAGGCCAGGAGGCCGAGGGAGATGGCCCTGCAGGTCGGAGGTGCTCCCGCGGTATCTTCCAAAATCGCCCCCGCCTGAAACTCCGGCGCCCGCGGGTTGAAATGTTTTTTGGTTGATTTAACTCAGGTCAACTTTCGACTTTAATTCTCGTTAGCGGTGTAGCATTCATCCAAGTGAGTTGCTATGTCCTCTGCGCCCCAAATTGGCAAGGGATCGGAGGTGGAGCGCGGCCCTAAGACGCGACCGCGCGGAGGGGCCAGGACGCAGCCAAGGGCCCCAACCCGAGTCCCCAGATCCCACTGGAACTTGGAGAAACCACCGTCATGGGCCCGCACCTTGACTCCGCGGGAGAGAGAGGGTAGTGGACCGGGCTTCGTCGCGGGGGCAGTTGTCTTGGTGTGTGCGAGGTGATGGCGACACCGGGCGCTCCCGGCAGATCCTGGTGTTTCTCTCCCAAGAGGACAGAGAAGGGCAGCCGCGAGCTGCCTGCTGCTGCCTGCCCTCGGGAGCCTCTAGGCACTGGGTGAGAGGCGACTCCGGCCAATTCTCACTGCCCTCCCGCCCCCTCCCGGCCGCTCCCCGCCTGGCCCTCTCCCCGCGAGGGTGAGAGTGCACCGGGCGGCCGCGCAGAAGTAGAAGCGGCTTCGCTTCCCGCAACCGTGCGCGGCTCGCCGCCTGCCTCTCACTTCTGCGGTCTCCAGCGGTGCTGCCCAGCGGGCTGGGACTTTCAGCCCCGCGCTCGGCGGCGGCGGCTTGGCAGGGCTTGGGTTGGGGGGCTGGAATCGTACGCACAGCTGGCTGAATGGCCTGGGCGTCTGGAGATCAGCGGCTGGGCGGCCGTGAGGAGGTGAAGGGATGGGGGACCCAGACACGAAGGAGGGGGTGACTGGCCTTGAGCCGGGGCCCTGAAGAGCTCCGTGCTTGTGTTGATTTGCTCTTGTTCTGACTTCCATGGCGAGATTGGTGCCAGAAACCGTGTATCCTGTCGTCGAAGACGGCGGTTCTCACCACGGGGCACCGATAAGGGTTTGATAAAAGGAAGAGAAAAGCGCCGGTTCTCGCCTAGCTCGCGGTCCCTTCACTCTTTGATCGCTGGAATGGGGGCGGGGGTGGGGAGCCTGGCTACCTCTTCCGGACCGCAACTCCCCCTCCCGCGACACTGTGGCACCCCCAGGCCTGAGACGGTGAGGGAGCCTCGGCCCGGCCACCCTCGGGACCTCGCAGCTGGGGAGTCCCGTGTCTTTAAGGGCAGCGAAGCGGGGAGGAGAGTTTAAGATTCCAACGCGTTTTATAAAACCAATGTAGCCTGCATCATAATACCAATAAGAAGGACAGGACAATAAAAAAAAATGTTATAGTCAGTCCCTTAACGCACATCCACAACTCCGATGCCTGTTGGCGAGTGTCACAACCGCAGGAAACTTGACAGATGTGTGAAGTGTAGCTTCCCCAGGGGCTCAGCGCTGACTCTGTGCTATTAATCGGGCGCAAGAAACTGGGGAACAGGGGACACCTTTTCTGGACATACCTAGCTGTCGTGTCTCCTTCCTTAGAGATAGCGGGAGCCTGAAGAGGAGCAAGAAAAACAAAGTGGGGTAATCAGACTCCTAATTATTCGTGAGAGCTGCTGATTTTAAGAGCCATTGCCAGGATTGTCTGTGAGTTGCCTAGCAGGCCAATATGGGCGCTACGGCACCCAGTGTGACTGCCCTTTGTGATTGCCTTTATTTTTCTGTCGCAGTCTGGCAAAGCAAACAGCGTGTCCCTCACTATCCAGAGTCCCTTGAACGGTTGTCCAATTCCTGTTGGGCTAATTGTTTAGAAACATGTTTACTTTTTGTGCCTGGCTCTGTTTGCTGGCTGCAGGCTCCCTGCAGGACAAAGGTGTAATGAAAATATGTGACCCAGTACATTGGAAATTAGTGTAACGTGTAAGTGGATGTCCTTAGCTTTCCTGCAGCGCCTCCCAAGTGCAGTGTGCTACCCGCGGAGGGGCCTCTGGGGTGATGATTCTGTACATCATGGGTTTGGAAGAGTTTTGATCTTTATGGTTCAGCAGAGATGTTTCTTTCCCCAAATTCAAGATGAATGATACTTGCATTGTTCTTTCTAACAGCCCTTTAAGAAGTGGGCAGGTTCATTTTGTTCCAAAATGTTCATGTGTTGATAGATATGTTAACGTTTAATACTAGTTTGCTTTCTAAGAGTTGGCTGGCTGGCCGGCGGGTGGCCGGCCGGCCTTGATAGAAGGTACCAAAGTACACTCATTGGGTGGTAGTGGGCATTCCCAGTGATATCAGAGATGGTCAGAAACTGATGCTTGGTAAGAGAGCTGCACTCGCCTTTCTGCACTGATCTGTCAGGAGTGAGGGGGAGGCCTCATTAGTCAAGGTTCCTGGCTCAGTGAAGAGATGGAAAGTGTCTGGGTGGCTAACCTCCTGATAAGACAATTTCTGAGTTCCCTTCCTGGGAGAGTAAAGAGTCTGGAAGTTTTTAGGTACACAGAGATTGGAAAGTGGTTCCAGTGGATAATCAGGGCTCAAAGTCCATTCCCAAAGCCAGACCCAGCTTAGAATACCTTCTCCAACAAAGGCTTATATCACTTAGTGTGGGAGCATTGGTGGAAGGGGTCAGAGACCTCTGGATCAGAAGTTCTCAAACTATCTCTTCCTCCCCCTGCCAGCTGGACATAGTTGTTCCTCTGCTAAATAAACCCAAGTCCATCTTTTCCCAATACTGAAGACAGAAATATAGCGAACAGTTTTTCTCAACGTATGTATATTTTCTATAAATATTCCTTCAACATTTGATGTCTTCCTCTGTTGCACTACCAGAATTCAGGGATAAGGAACTGATGTAACACATTAGAGTTTCAGGTATTTAATTTAATTCATACAGCTTTCATGAAGTTCGGAAAAATGGCATGGCTACAGGTTTTTTCACTGTTGCTGATGGGAGCTTAGCATTATTTTATAAGGGCTGTGGAAATCATCTAGTCAAATGTTTCCCTTTCTGGATCAGGAAACTGAGGCCCAGAGAGATTAAATGATCTCCAGCCACAAGGAAAGTTAGCACTGGTAAGAATCAGAACTCTGGTTCATTACTTCCAATTAAGTATGTATTTCCCTATCGTTGGCAAAAGAGTGTCTCCAGTCCCGGATCGCAGGCAGTGCCCCTCACCCCCGCCCCAAGCACTGAACCTTATAGAAAGGAGACTTGCTTTTCTAGATTATAAAAGATTTCAGGCTGCACCAGGAGTGATTCTAATTGCTTTTTGCAAAAAAGAAAAAAAAAGTAGAGTTGGTGCCGGTCTCGGCATCTGTAAACTTTGGAAAGGACAAATTCATTGCTTTCGTGCTCTCCCTGTATTTCACTTAGGAAAAACTTCACTTATATGTGGACCTCAGTAAACAAAACCAGTGCAAGGGCTGTTCCCCAGTGGAGCCGATTGCTTTGTGAAGGAGAGAACTCCCTGTCAGAGGAGACATCCAGACATTCATTAGACTGATCCCCACATTGAGTTAGGTGGCGGTTTCCCCAGGGGGGAAGCCATGAGACTGTAACTGTTTGAGTCCTTTGAATGTAACCCTATCAATCTCTGTGTGTGCGCACACACGCATCCGGTGATCCTCCACTTTCTAGGAATCATTGTATAAAATGTTTACAAGTAGAAGAAACCAATTAGATCATCTTAGTGCTCCAGGACGTCAGCCCAATATGTTTGCAGATACTTGCTGTCACTAATTATCTCAAGATTTTTCTACTTCTCCGGAAACCAATCCGGTAGTACTTGCTTTTTTGTATTTTCCGCAGTTCCATTCCATACCAACTTTTAGTTTTTAACTAATGAAGCTTCTCTTTTGCTTTTAGTACTGACCATCACTGATAGTTCATAACAGGTAGGGCGTTTTCCAGTAATGTAAGCTTAGCAAAGTTTGTTCCCTGCGCCCCCAGGCCCCCACCCTGTCCAGTACTATGCAGTCTGTCCTCATGACCAAAACCAGCTCTGCCGTTCACACCATAGTGTAACTCAGTAAGATAACAAATATGTATTGGACACCCACTCTCACTCTGGATAAGATCCTGAAGAGGAAACTATGGTCCTTGTCTTCAAATTCCTTAGTTTGGTAGGGGGAGTGGGGAAGACACACAAGGAAGTTTCCCTAACAGAGCAGCTAGCTGGCAGCTTACAAATGACTTTTCTGTTAGGATCAAATATTTTGAAGCCAAAGATAAGAAGCTCTCAGTAGCATTTCAGGCAGTAGTAACCACACACAAAAATGCACACAGTTATTAAAAAGTATTGTGCGTGTTTGGAGGTAGGAGATTTGGTTCATAGTTTTCCCTGGAATCGCCCAGGGTAGGTGCTGACCACCAGCATAAACTGGCTCTGATTCAGGTCACATTCCCGTAGTCAGTGTTGGGGCTAATGAGAGTGAAGAAAAAGTGGAGGGGTCAAGAGTATTCCCTGCCGTGTACTTCGACACCGTAGTCAGAAAGGCCCTCAGCAATGAATGTTTGCTGTTCTCTACACATTTGCTTTGGGCACAGAGGGAAGCTTTAGGAAGGCTCCAGGAGGGATAAGGCTCGAGAAGGGCCCAGAGGGATCTGTTCCCACTGAGGATAACAGTGGAGGCAGCTATGACTCCAGAGAGGCCAAGGGAGAGGGAGCTTCCTGAATTGGACTTTGTGAATGGGTTTCAGAGGATGGTCTGTGGGCCTTTGAAACTCCATGCAAAGTATTATGTGTATGAGCATTTCTTTTTCCTGAGGGAAGTCCGCTCAGCTGTCAATAGCCTTTCAAAGGTTCTGTGATCTGGAAAAGGCAGGCTCTGGCACTTAGACGTCTGGCTCGGTGACTGCCTTGCAGTTCAGTGTCTTTCTGTTTGAGTCCAAAACGGTTCCGATGTTTTACCACCCGTGTCTCTCAATGTCTTAGAGATGGGCTTGGGGTCGGTATGTGCATCCAGCAAAGATTCTGTGGTACAACTTGCCCTTCCCTGCACCCATGTCTGCCCTCGGTCATGGAAGGAAGGGGAACTGAGAGCCCTGTGGTCATTTGGAGGTCATTTTATGCACTAGGAATGCACGCGTGTGTCCCAGTAGAAATCATATATGCTACAGGACCAAACAGAAAAAATCAGAACACTCAGTTTTATTTGTATAGACACTGTCCTTAGAACTTTACATGGGTCAATTCTTTCCATCCTAATAACAACCCTGTGAGATAGACCTTGTTATTATCCCCCTTTTCACTAATGGGAAAACTGCAGTATAGAAAGGTGAAGTGCCAAAGTTCAAACAGGGAGCATGGGCGGAGCTAGGATTTGGACAGGGCAACATGTCTCCAGAGGCTATTCTCTTCACGAGGGATGCGTACTGCCTTACCTGCTCCAAGAGATCTATAAAGTGTTTACTACCATTCCTGACTCGTGGTAAGTACTCCATAAATGATAAGTGCTTTTGTTGTTGGATTTATAATTATTATAATTACTTTCCTTTTTGTGACTCGTCACTTGTATGAACCTGGCACTCAGACAGGGGTTGAAGATCTGAAGGGTGGACTTGGCAGTCCTGGAAATTCTTCATTTTTGTGGGTTCTCCTCAGCTCTGGCAGGAGGTGGTTCTTTCGTGCCCTTAAGAAGTTCAAAGCTTTCCACCTCCCACCCTTAACTGGTGGCAAGACTTCAATAATTACTTTAGCCTTTGGACTCCATTGTGCAGAAGAACCTGTTAGAAGTCTTCCTCTGTGGCTTCTGAAGGACCATCTCCAAATCAAGATGCACAAGACTTCCTCTGACTCTTTTGATCTTTTGAAATTTCAAGCACAGGAAGGAAAGAATGGATGGGGGAATAAAGAATAGCTATGATCGTTGCAATAATAATGTCGCATTTTTATAGAACCCTTGTTCTCACGAGCCCTGAGCATTCACAGTCATCATGCCGCTGACCTCTGCACGGGGCACCTAGAAGTCCTCTTGAGTTGCCGCTGTGCTGTAAAGCAATTGCACTGACGCATGGGACATGCTGAGAGAGAGGCGAGCCACGGTGGCAACTGCACATCACTGCATGTGTGACAGTCATGCACGGGTGCATGCCATTCACAGCTCTGTGACTTTCAAGGAGACGTTGGGTGTAATTTGCTGCCAGCTCTCTGGTCCTGCTACTGGAAGCCACAGAACTGACCTGCAAGCAAGAAGTCAAGAAGAGTGGTCGGGGATTGAAAATCTCTGGTGCTGAGGAAATAGGTGCAGAAGGGACCTTATCTACTTACTTCTAAGAGGCCTTGCTTTTGTTTTTTTCCCCCTAATTTCTCAAGAAATACTGGTTTGCTTGACTGCCTGAGGCTGTTTCTAGGGGCCACTTGCACGTCAGCCAAATTCTCATTGCATCGCATGACTACCAGAAGCAACACACGTTCCCAGGAGGCGCACCCCTCCCCTTCCCCTTAAATGGAAAAATTCTTCAGCTTTAAAGTTACAAGTAACTTCTGTGCAAGATAATGACTCTGGGAGACAGTTCCTTTTCACACTTGGAAAGATATTTCAGAAAGGGTGGTTTGTCGATAAGGAAAATTATCCCATTAAAAATATACATACATTTATTCACCATTCACCCACCTGACATTTCCCCAATTCTACAAAGCCACGGGAGTGGATTGTTAAAACTCTTCTTACACTCCTCCCGCAAGTCCCCTCCAGTGCACCTCCTCACCGCGGCGCCCTCCAGTGAAAAATTCAAACCTGAGAGGTCGGTGCTAGAAATCCTAACAGGGATTTTGTTGTCTTAGGCCGTGGGATAAAACACAACTGGGACAATGACTTGTTACATTTCACTCATGAGTGTGCTGCTGAAGGTTAACCCCCACTGCCCATAAATGCTGTGGGTACAGCTAACGTTTTAGTCTTTATAGAGATTAATCAACTCTATAATAACTTCATAGAGTTGACCGAATTCCTTTGGTCTCATTTTCAGCCTGAAGTGCTCTGCTTGTAACCTGGGACCGTGGGGAGTTAGTTTGCTATGAGTAAGAGGACATGGGCTCAATTTGAGACGGTGCAGGAGCATTTTCTAAATTCTAAAATACATCAGTGAGCCCTGGCCGGTGTGGCTCAGTGGGTTGGAGCATCGTCCCATAATTGTAGGGCTGCTGGTTTGATTCCCGGTCAGAGCACAAGCCTAAGTTGTGGGTTCAGTCCCGGGTGCGGGAGCATACAATCCCCAGTCCGAGGCAACCAACCAATGCTTCTCTCTTGCATTGATGTTTCCCTCTCCCTTCCTCTCCCTAAAGGCCATGAAAAATGTCCTTGAGTAAGGATTTTTTAAAAATGCATGAATGAAAGTGTATGGTTATTCTGGGGGAGTAATCATTTAAATCACTGTGCCTAGCCAGATGGTACTCTCTGTGTCTCTTGATGTTGTTTATATTAACAAATATGCAAGCTTTACTCTTCATAAAGTAATATTCATATTGTCACTACTTTGTATAAGATGTATCTTGACTGTCTCTGCGTAGGGGGCAGAGGGAAGGAAGGGCAGCACATTTTCCTAATATTTGGGAAATTGAGCTGCTGAAAGAGGCAAACCACGCCATCTGCCATGAAACGTAGAATTGGATTCTTACATCCCTGGCGAGGCGAGGCCCCCGTGTATTACCTTGGGCCCCGGTGACAAGGTAATGAGGAGGCCGGAGCACAAAGCGGATGACTCAAACTTTAATACTAACTATTCTCATTACTAATGAGTAATTACGGCAAATATTTACAGGCCTCCTTCCTACCTTTACGACTTCCTGTTGCTGAAGCACTTTGGAGTATTGAGAAACACTGTCCTGGAAAAGTACGTCATACACTGTTGCAGAAAGAGTGGCTGTAGGCACACAGCATTGGTGCCGGCTCTGTTTATGGATTCTGTGTGCAGACAACAAAAAATTATGCTTGTGAGGGACTGTTTGAGAACTCATTCTTTGGATTTCCAAACAAACTCTTAAAAATCAATTCTGGATTATCAAATATATGGGGAGATGGTACACACTATGCTTCATGATATTTTTAGAGCGTATTCTGGAAATAACAGGACTGCGCAAGTGAGTAAAGTGAAATTTTGAGTTAAAGCACAGGCCATCTGGTGAACATCTCTTATGAACATATGACGTCTACATTATTTTTCTGAATGAAAACAATCTTGTTTAATGGTGTAAAATAGGATGCATAAAATGTGCCACGTGGGGGACTCAGGGAGTTAGAAGGGTATCACTTACTTTACAAAGATTCTGGAAGGCATCTTGATAATGCCCACTTCACTTTATTTGGTTTGCAAAGCACTCCTGTGAAGTTGCTTTCTGCAGGAATTGTCTGCAAATCACTGTACCCTTGTAGTTCTCTCCTGTGCTTCCAAGAGTTCCCAGATGCTATTTTAGAATGGCAGCATTCACCCCAGCGTTGGCTGAGGTTGGCGAGGCTAATTTTGGTGCCAGGGTAAGGGGGGGAGAAGTCATCTGCAGTGCCAAAAGGACTTTCTGGTGCCTGGGCTTGGAGCAGTGTGGTGTTACCGGACACACCGCATTTCACCTTTAGAACCTTTATTTGTGTGCTTGCACAACAGATGTTTACCCAGATATTAAGATAAGAAAAGTATGAAGGTCACATTTCACTGGTGACAAGAGAGCTTCTATAAATGTAACCATATCACCATGCAGCAGGAGTCTGTCTTTTATTCTATACCAGGGACTTAGAGGAATTAATGGTGGGAGGGGCGTGGGAGCCGGTCGCGGTCCCTCCCAGTTTTTTGGCTTTCTTGCCTTCACTCTAGACGTTCTGGCTAACCTGGCATGCCCCTTCCATTTGGTGAGGCCCTTTGGGATGGTCAAGAAGTGGGGGGTAACCCTAGTCCATTCTGTGGCCTCCCCAGTCTCTGGAGTCTTCTGGCGCTTCATGGACATTAGTGGCCTGTGCATTTGCCTGCTATCTGACAACTAGGAAGCATTCTGGTGGCTAAAATAGCTTTCTAGCCTCTCAGAAGAGTTTTAGCTGGTGCTGAGACCAGCTCTGTTTTAGTCCTATTTTAGGCAGGGTTGTCATGTCCTCAGAGCACAAGAGTCTTCATGGTGGGGAAGGGGTGTCTTTTGTGGATTTGAGTGTTTCTCTTAGAGATCACCAAGGATTAGCTGGCACACTCAGAGCCTGAATGAACACATGGACCCTTGGTCCAGTTTTCTTCCCAAGGGCAGCCTACAGGGCAGTGGGAATGCATCTCACTGACAATAAGGGGCCCCGGCCCAGCTCTTGTATCCACTTCACCAGCACCCAGCATGCCTCCTGAGCTCCAGCTATGCTGACCTCCTCCCTCTGCCCCAAGGCTTCTTCGCCCTGTGTCACGGGACTCGTTCCCCCTCTGCTCCCTCACCCCAGTCCCTGCATCGGGGATGCTCCTTTCCTCGATTTCTACCCAAATATCTCCCGCTCTCCTCGTGTGAGCCCAAGTCCCCCAGTTCCTACAACCTTTCTGTAGTAATTCCCACGCTGGCACCTCCCCCTCCACTTGTTTCTGACTCTTGGTTCTGTTTGCCAAAGAGCCTGCCTGATTATATTTCCTTGTTATCTAATGACATTTTCTGTGTTCTTGTCTTTCCAACAAGATCGCGTGTTGCTCAAGGGCAAGGGTGTCTAATTTGCTGATGTGTCCTGTAATTCGGTGCATATCATGAGTCCCTAAAATCACAATTTAAAAAAGTCATAGAATTGCTTTGGGTTTGGGGAAATCCTGCGTCTTGGGTTCTGCTGTTTTCACTCATGTAGATTTGAGCCCTTCACTCATTTTTGCATTGAAAAGAAAAATCAGGAGGCCCAGAGGCAGGTCTAGTTGATAAATAATTTTGCCCAAAGTCAAACATCAGGCTGGTATCATGTCAGAGCTTCATGTCAGGAATGCCCCGTACACCAAGGCAAGGAGCAGCCAGACAAAGCACGCAGCTTCCTCTCAGAGTGTAAAAAGCCAGGCAGGAAGGTGTGAGCAGGAGAGTCCCAGCTCTCACTCAGAAATCGTCTTCCCTGGGGTGCCCTCCCTGATTAGCAGCACTTGGGGTACCGCTGTGTTTATATGGCCTTTGGTCTGCATTTCATTATTTGGATGAGGCTCCTACAACTCGCTTTTGTTGAGAGAGAGAGTGTGTGTGTGTGTGTGCGCGCATCTGTCCCTGATTACTGCTTAGGTGGTAAGCCCTTCAAGAGCAGGAACATAGTCATCTTTTTCTTTTTCTCCCCCCAGCACCCAGAACAGAGGCCCAGTAATTGTGTGTAGTAGACTCAGTAGTTCTATGTCAGGAACTTTGGGAGCTTAGCAGAGGGTTAGAGGCCTGGCAGAAACCTTCACTCACACCAGTTTACCCACCCTCTTTGGTCACCCACCATGCATGTAGTGTGTGTGTGGAGATACTGGCACCATCAGTGTGTGTCAGTGTTTGTGGGTTACCTACCAAGTTCAGGTGCCACGCCGTGCAGTGTGGTTACAAAGAGGCATTAGATGGACCCTCTGCCCTCAGGAGGCTTCTAGTCTAGTTGGAGAGTCAAGAAGTTCCTAAAATATTATTTTCATAAAACATTGCAAGATGGTTTTGTTAGTGGATGCCCCAGGTCCACCTTTAGGATGTTGTTATCTCGCTAAGCAGTGGAAACTATCTGAGATAAAACATTAAGCAAACAATGGAAGACTGGCGGTAATTAAGTGAGAGTGAGTAAGGGTAAATAGATCTTGTGTGTTGTGAACAGATCAGCGCAGATCGAGGAAGGCTTAATGGAGGAGCATTGAGATCTAGCTCTTGAAGATTAGGTGGAACTTTGATAGACAGGTGGGTTTGGGGCATTCCAGTTGGGCGGAGCAGCTTGTGTCAAACAAGGAGGCAGGAAGGGCTATGGAGCGACTCCTTCCAGAGCTGACTCTGGAGCTCTGTTAATGGACGGGAGATGGGGACCAGGCCTGGGCTGGTGTTAGGAAGTTTAGGGACAGTCCCCCCTGAGTCATGCTATGATGGAATCTTTGGGCTGCCTTGGGGCCATACGAGCAGTGTGTGCCTCTCTCGGGAGTTAGTGGAACCTGGGGGAGCTGCTCAGGGCACCTCCATGATCTTCCCGTCAGGAGCCTGGCTGAGGGTGAGCACCAGGGGCGGCTGGAGAAGGCCATGGTTGTCCTCTATAAGAATGACTTCAAAGGCTGAAAGTGTCCCTCTCTTTCCCTTAGGAAATGACTCACTTGAAGATGTGCCCAAATCATTCTGGAATATATATTTTTTCAAACTTTACCACTTCGCCGGGTACTAAATATCTCCCCATGTGCAGAGGGGGAGCCAGAAGGGGACAGCGCACCAGAGTCTAACGCAGCGTCCCGCAGGCTCTGGGGATTGGCGCAGTGACCCTCATCCTGTGCTCTCGTTCTGCTGGTCAAGTCTTCGTCCCCTTGAGAATTTGCTAAGAGCTTTCATTCGATCCCTTCTTGCCCTTTCTCACTCCAGAGCCTAGGTTTTTGAGTCTGATCATTGCAGAAAGATAGGACAGTTTCTTCAACACTCCCCTATTTGTAGGGAGGCAGCCTAATCCAAGTCAGGCCACCCCTTTTGTCATCTCTGCCAGTAAGTGACTGTTGCATTCCCTGTGGGGAGCACTGCAGCCAAGCTGGTCCTGGGCCTCCTCCTCTCCTGCGATGTGTCAGGCCACCCCCTAAAGCCCTAGCTCTGATGTTCTTGGCCAGATGCTGCTAGAAGAGAAAGAAAAAGGAGCCATCTTTCTGGAGTCACCTGGGTAGGGCAGCTGGGGCCTCCCCCTCCCCCAACAGTTCTAACCTTTTACCTAGAGGTATTTAGAAGCTCTTAAGGTCATGGCTGGACACTTGGGAGCAGGGCTTTGGCCAGAGATTCTGGATCACTGGAGAAGATCCCACACCAGCAGAGCCCAAGCGAGTCACTGAGTGCACCCTGTCCAGTGGTACTTCGAGGGAGGCCACAGCTCCTGAGTGCTCTTGGCTCGGAACTTAATCTCATCGTGACAACTCCTGTCTTATCTCATTCCTTTTCTACCCTGTTTGTAATCAGCAAATGGTTGTAGAACTGGGAAACTGCTGTTCGGCTCAGGCAGGATTGCTTTATTGAGTGGTATGCTCAGTAATCATTTAAATACTTAGTCTGTGCAGGCTGCTGAACACTGGGCCTGAATCCAGGGAGGGGCCTCTGGAGCCAGGTGGAGGGAGCCCCCCATCTCTGGGACTTTAGAGGGCAGATTACTGCACAGCCCATGCAGCTCAGCCCAGACACAGGGCTCCCTGGAGCCTTGGGCATTCCCCAGGAAGCTGCTTCAGGGTCATCCTGAGAAACCTGTAGGCTAGAAACTGGTGTTTACTTGAACCTAGCCAAAGTTTGACCTTGAGTCTAGCATCTACCTTCCCACGGCTGTAGACAAGGCAAAGGAAGGCACCCTAACCAAGCTCATCTGTGACTGCACCGCTAGGGTATGAAGCCCATACACCTACCATGAGGTTTTCTTTTCTTTTCCTTTTCAAAGTAAAAACTGCTTTTCAAACTTCCAACTTTGTCTCTGCTGAACTCTGAGCAAACTGCTTTCCCTACCTGGCTCAGCGAGGTAATGGGGCCTGGGTGCACCCCAGCGAGGAGGCAGGGGGGGTTGGTCACCACAGACTCTGGGTGGCTTCGGGCTTTGGGAGTCTGAGATGACTGTGAATGTTGATTCCTTCTTTTCTGAGCCGTTCATTTGAGCACATTAGAAACCATTTTCCACGTTCAGATCAACATGTTCAGCCCCACTTACATACTATGATTCTGGGCCACCTGTAGCTGCTTCTATGGATCCAAATATCACAATGGTAATTATGACAGCTGAATTCTCCTTGAGTCAGAACTTCCGGGACAAGGCAGAGTACATGTTTATTTTGAAAAGGCACACACTTTCACCTTCTTGAATTCCTCCGAAATTAGCTGAACACAAGAGTCCCACATTTCTTAGCCTCTGTTTTGCCAGACAGATGGTAAACGTCCCAGGGCCACCTTCTTTAGGGTCCCTGGCAAAGTCTGCCTGCAAGTGAGGTGCACAGCAGCTCTCAAAAGGCTCTAGGAAGCTGGAAGACTATTCTGGATCCTTTTCTGACTTGTGTGACATGGAACAGGTAATTCAGCCTCTCTGCACGTTTCCCGTGCCTGACTGGGGGTCAGACACACTAACTGCTTGCTGAAAGGTTATGATGAGATTGAAACGAGCTAGAGTTTCAATAAAACCATGCATTTTAAAAGTATATTTCATGTTTAAAATCATTTTGCAACCATTATCTCACCAGAAAGACCTTTGAAAAGTTTAAAGGGCAGACTATTAAGGCATCATTGTTAACAAGCACAGTAATATAACCATTTGGCACATCATTACCTGTTGGCATGATTTGACAGCAGTTGGGAGTCTTAGGAGAATCTAAAAGGAGATGCTTGTTCTCAAGCCTTTCAGTCCCATCCCCCCTACCCCACCCCCTGGCTGGCCTTTCCGGGATGATGGGTTCTTTCCAGTGATTTTCAGGGATGAGTTACATGTTCCCCACACTCTGAGATACAAGGAAACCTGATGACACCAAGAGACCAAGGAACCCTCCAGGGCTCCTGAAAAATGGTCTGACCTCGGATGTGCCGCTTTCCATGCGGGGCCTGTTCTCCCTCACCTGTGGAGACAGAGGGTCCACACCAGCTGCCATCCAGTTGTGGGGGGCCATCTGCCCTTTGATTTAGCACCCCCAAACCCCTAGACCTAAAGGGCTAGATCCACATTACAGCTGCTCAGGTTCCACTTGTTGCTCTACACCTTACATGTAAGACATCAGGGTGGGCTCCCAAAGGGACCAGGGGCCTGCCCCAAGTTCTCGAAGAGGTCAGACAGCTTATCGGTGGATCTAGAAATGAGGGACATGCTGATGCCCAGAAGAACCTGGACCTGCAGGAGTCACTAAGTGCGAAGGAGCTTTGGAGGCGAAGGGCCTGGGTCTGCCCCATA
Source organism: Desmodus rotundus (assembly GCF_022682495.2). NCBI lineage: Eukaryota > Metazoa > Chordata > Mammalia > Chiroptera > Phyllostomidae > Desmodus > Desmodus rotundus. The sequence continues at coordinate 125,074,233 of NC_071391.1, forward strand.
GTGACAATGAGACTTGGCAGGTCACTCAGCTCTGGCCTGAGGTCCATCATCTGCAGCACTCCAGATACCTCTTGTCCTTGAGTTTGCCCTGCCCTCAGCCCTGCCCTGAGGCTGGCCAGCTGACTTGGGCCTTAGGTCTCGGCTTAAATATAACCTCCTCAGGGAAGCCTCTCTAGACCTTCCTCAGTTAGCCTCCATCCCTTCATCACTGTTTTCTTTTTTTAAACAAACACATGAGGCACGAAAATGGGATCCCCAAGCCAGAGAGTGGGAGAGCCCACGTTAAGAGATCCCCGGCCCCAGTGTCTTTCCAAGACCGGTGCCGTCTCCCTAGGCACCTTGTTTTTCTGTTGTGCTGATGTTATTGTCTGTCTGATTTGGCAATGTGTTTACGCCAGAGGAGTAGGAACCATTGTGTGTTGGTGGCGTCTGGAAATACACAACAGAGTCCCAGGAGAATGCTACTGTCGGTCCTCACCATAATTAGCCATTGTCAGGCCAGGGGTAGTGACCGGGCGGGTGTCATTCCCTATGTGGCTGGTTCTGCGTGTTGAAACACCGCTGCCTGCTCCTAGCAGAGGCAAAGGGGAGTGGGGTGCTAGGACAACAGCCCTACTTCTGCTGGTATCATCTATCCTACCACACGCCTCTAGGCCCTTTCTGCTTGGGAAATGCCTCGTTTATGTGCCCAGTGAGATTCCTGTGGCCTGCTGGAAAGAGGAGTGCTAACCAGCTGGGTGACTTCGGGCTTTGGTTTTCTCCATCATTAAAATGGGCCAGTAGGTGGGAACCAGACAAGATAAACTCAAATATCCTTCTAGGGTTCCAATTCCATTGTGGAGTAAAGTCTAAGTGGAGCCTGGTTCTGACTCCTATTTCCAAGGACTTCCTTAGAGAAGGAAGAGGGGAGGTTAAAGGTGAACAGTGGGGGTTTGGAGGAAGGCTCTTCAATTCTCCTGTAATTCCCCGTCTCCCCTGCAAGAGGAGGTCCTGTCAAAGTAGAGGGTCAGAGACTTGGAATCACCGTTGGGCATGGCATGACGCCAGAGAGAAGGGTCTGAATCCACTCCCACAGCAGCAGCGGGACCACCCTCAAGGAGGCAGCGGGTTGAGTGTGACAGAATGCACACCGCCCAGTGGTTTTTACAAAAGGGAACAGCTGTGTTACCCAGAGGGACGCTGCCTGGTCTGATGCCAGGGAAGAAGGAGGCGGGCCGCCAGGGCGAGTGACAGCACCCTGACTAGGAGATCCGGTTCCCCACTCTGGCACCACGCTGCAGCCCGTCATGGACGCATTCTGAGCCTCAGCCTCCACAGCCGTCAGAGGGCTGCATTAATCGCTGCCTTGCCAATTGGTTTGGGGCTGGGAAAACAAACTGTTACAAAAGAGGGGATTGCTACTGCTGTGATTCGTATATGCACGTATACATATGTGCGTATAAGTGAACACATCTGCAGCACTCAGGGTTGATATTGATGTGAGATGATTGACACAGCCCTGAAAGTACTGTGTCTTTTGATCTGAGGCAGAAGGGGTGAGGAGAGGGAGAGGGAACTGAGTTAGAAAGCCAGTAGCCTTGAGAGGAACAGGCGTGAAAATTACTGAATGGAGTTATGCTGTATTGGGGAGGAGGGGGGTGCACTGTGGGACAGAGGTGAGTCACAGTGCATGACTGGTGGGGAGTCACCTTGAAATTGTGCCAGAAAAGTAGAAATATTAGGACTTGGGTTTATCTGCATTTCATCAGGTACATCAAGTCCTGGATGGCTTCCCACTGTCCAGAGACCTGAGGTGGACGGCTCTCCCTTGCCTCCCTGGGAAGGCTTTCTGCTGGCTTCAGCCCCGCTGAGCAAAGTCCGCTTGTTCACTGGAGTTCACACAGACTCTCTGCCAGGCCTGCCCAGAATCCTGTCTCCTCTGACTTCCTGTGCTCTTGCATAATATTTCCTTGCTTCTTGAATGGCTGCCCCCAGCGCGGGGGCAGGTCACTGACGCTGCTGGACAGGCAGCAGAGTGTGGAGGGAGGACGGGGACATGCAGACGTCACTCAGGGGTGCGCTGGGCCCTGGGGATTGAGGGAAGGAGGGACAGGGTTCCCCAGATTACTTGGCAGAAGATTTTAGCATAAGGGGAGTTAGGGAGACACACACACCAGTCCCCATAAGTTATCTTTCCTGTAAAATTATTTTTAAAGTAGCTAAGTTGTTTTCTTCTGATTATAAAAAATATACATGTTCTCTGTAAAAAGTCACAATACAGGAAGGCATCCAGATACAAGTAAGAATCACCAGAATTCCACTGCCCGGAGGTAACCACTGTTAACACTTGGGTGAACATACTTCTTCTGCATAATAAATATGGATATGCAATTCCAGAATATTCTTACATTATGTGCTGTTGTGAAAATGCATTTTCTATACAACAGTATACCAGAATTATCTCTGGCTATCAAGGTGCATAGATTTAATACGACTGCATTAAGTTCTACTTATAGATGTAGCATAATGCAACCACTATTCATTGACGTGTCCAGGCTCAGAAAACAAGCTCTAACCAGCCTGCAGATTATTCTCAAACCTGCAAACAGCATCTCATCTATGCGCTGGACCAGTGCACTAGTTAGCTCTGGTGTCCCAGAAATAACTACAAATTAAAAGGTTTTGTGCCCATGTGGGCCTTTCCCTAGGCTTAGAATAATTCACGTGATTACAGAGAACAGGCCATGGCCGTGCGGGCTGTCAGGGCTGGGCTGGGCCTCCTGGTGTAGCCCGCGTGTCTGCTTTGAGCAAGAAGCCATTGGCTGGGAGAACGAGTTTTTCTTTCAGCGGCATTACTGTGCCCAAGATTTCTAATGAGCTCCATTTGAAATTTTAACTGGTGATTGCCTTCCTGAAATGTTGTGACATAATCCATATCTTTTAAGAGGTTCCCTTCCTTCTTTACACAGTAGTGTATTCACCACACTGAACACTTTAATGCATGGTCCATGTCATTCATATTAGTTGCAGTTAGAAGATCTAAAAAAATTTTTTTGGCTGAAATAGATGCTATCCATGCAATGTTCCTGTCCCATCCCTGAAAGCTTTGTGATGAGCTTTTTCTCGCCTGCTGCTGATTATGGTTGGACGTGTGGCCCAAATTTACAGTGAACTTCAACATAAAGAACTCCTGCTCATTGGAAAGCCAGGTGACTACAGTGTCTGCTTGTTTTCTTTGAATCACTTTGAAGCTGGATGGGACACTTCTCTGATTTAATCGGTTTTAGTATGAGGCTGGGGCTCGTTGCTCATGGTTGGAAACTGCCCGTTAAGGTCCCTTTAGTTTCCCACAGCTGCTTCCGACTCCCCTTCTACATCACAAAGCCCTAGTCAGTTTGAATATATTCATTTCAAGGCTCTCAGGCATCGTCGTTTAGAACGAGAATTTGCAACAGAATTTGGCATTGGTAGAATCCAAATCTTTTACCCCATCTTGTTTATGTCCAGGGACGTAATCTACTGTAACAATTTGCACAATTATAGTTGCTCCTTCCACTTAGTCACCCAGGACTCCCTTATCTAGAATTACTGGCCAAACTGTTACTACATCCCATTCCTAACTGTACTTCTGAGGAATTAGGAGGGGGATAAGATTGAAGAAGAGGAAATAATACCATGTTTGCCTGCTTTACAATATTTTCAGCAGGCAGGCCTTTAGCAAATTGATTCTGTGGTTGCTCCCTTTCTTGGTGGTTACCTGGTTTTGGTGGGGTCTCTGCCATGTGTGCACATTTGGGAAGCAGAGAGGGACGACTGAACTGACCCTCAGAATTATGAAACAGGACTTTGTTGAAATTGCTGTTCTGTACAGTGAACGTGCAGCAGCTGTTGGCATGGAAATACCTACGTGGAAAAGCACACGCCGCTGGCAGATGACTTTTGCAGCGCTCAGTGTTAATCTGATAAATGGCTTTTTTAACAGTAGTTTTGTGGGCTAATGGAAAGGTCGAGGCAAACCTTCATTAACAGGAAGGAGGATGGGGATTGTTAAGTCACCGAGTGCACACACGGGAAAGCCGCAGCTAAAGTGGTTCTTTTCACAGCAGAGACGCTTGGAGAGTGGCAAACCGAAGCAAACCGGGAATACTGTTCGTCTTGGAAGGGTGAAGCTGCCATTATCATTTTAGATGTCAAGCACGGGGAGGCTTTCGAGTCCTTTTTGTTTAAGACATTTTCTTCGTCTGAGAGCTTGGGAGTCCTCTAGAAGGTTCACCTCTTGGTGTTTTTTCTTTGGTTGTGTCAGGTGGGGTAAAGGTGGTTAACTATTTTTTGTTGTGGTAAAATATATATAATGTAAAGTTTACCATTTTAACCATTTTAAGCGGACAGCTCAGTGGCATCGAGCACACTCACACTGTGGTGCCGCCCTCACCACCCATCTTGAACTTTTGCATCTTCCCAAATTGAAAAGTCTGTACTCGTTAAACACTAACTCTCTAGCGACCACAATTCTACTTTCTCTATGAATCTGACTATTCTAGGTGTCTCATAAAAGTAGAATCGTGTAAGATCTGCCCTTTTGTGTCTGGCTGATTTCACGTAGTATAATGTTTTCAAGTTTCATGTGCAATGTCAGGATTCCATTCCCTTTTAAGATTGAGTGATGATATTCTATTGTGTGGATATATCATATTTTGTTTATTCTGTAGATGGACGTTTGGGTTTCTACCTTTGGCTATTGTGAATAATGCTGCAAGGAACATGGGTATAGAAATATCTGAGTCTCTGCTTTTGAGTTTTTGAGGGTAAGTAACCAGAAGTGGAATTGCTAGATCGTATGGCAATTCTATGTTTAATTGTATGGAGGGACCACTGTAGTGTCTTCCACGGCAGCTGCGCCATTTTATGTTCCCACCAGCAATGCACGAGGGTTTTCATTTCTCCAAATCCCCACCAACACGTGTTACGTTCTATTTTTTTTTCTTTTAAAGCCATCCTAGTGGATGTGAAGTGATATTTAATTGTGGCTCTAGCATGCATATCCCTAGTGATTAGCAGCTCATTTGCCTTTGTAGCTATGTTTCCACTGTGGCCTGCATGGGAATGCAAGTCACTGCCCTACGGTCTCTCTGCACCTTTGAGGTAAATGAGACGAGCAATGCAGTGATGTTTCTTGGGAGTGACAAGTGGGAAGGAAGGAGACACTATGTCGTTATTATATTCAGCACAAGCCCCTCAGCAGACCGCTCTTCAAAGCTGGTACTGTGGAGCAAGTGACACTATTTTAAAATAGAGGCTGAAATAACGGAAACTCTTTGGATGAGATTTAACTGAGGAAGCCTGCGGTGGGCTGGGCCTGCCCTGTGTAATCCTTCCTGCTTTAGTGTGATGTGTGGGCGTTAAGTGTCCTCTCCCCTGAGAACCAGCATTGTCATCGGCTGCAGAGCCTGAGCCCGTCCTCTTTCCTCTCCCTGGGGAGGAAATCCCCCAGACATCTTGCCAAGGGCTTTCTTAGGTCTTTAAACTACCCCACTATCTAATTTTGCCACCTGAAACAATATATACACCCCCTCTACTTCCCCGGCTGCCCCACCCCCGACCCAGATTCTTGTGTTGACTGCTTGTATTTTGACAAAAAAGAAAGAACTTAGAATTAATTGAGCACTTCGCTAGTCACTGTGTAGTCAGTGAAAACATGATTTCTGTCTTTAAAATAAGTGCTGTAGCACTTACAATTTCCATTGTGACTCTTCACAACAGGAGTCCCAAACTTCAGCATCCATGAGAACTACGTGGATGACTTACGAAAACTCACATTGCTGAGCTTCATCCCCAGAGTTCCTTATTCAGGAGGTCTGGAGTGGGGCCTGAAAATTGGCCTTTTTATCAAGTTCCCAGGCAATGCTGACGCTGCTGGTCTGGGAACCATACTTTGAGAACCACTGGTTTCCATCAACCCTAGGAAACAGCCATTGTCCTCGTTTAGAGGGTCTGAGTAGTCGAGAGGCCCAGTGACTTGCCTGGAGTCATGTAGTCAGAGTGCCCGGTCCCAGATGTGAAGTGGAGGTGCTCCCTCCAAAGCCTAGGCTGTTTCCATTATATCAGGAGTGGCAGGTGCACAGCCCTTGAGCATCCCTCATCTAGCCTGCCCAGGACAAGTAGTATTAATCGGTCACAGCATCTCTGATCCCAGAGGTGACCTTGGTATTCTTGATCACTCAGCAGCCATACACACCCATCAGTGGGAGCTGGAATTAGTTATACCTGTACCAATGAACAGAGACATCAGCAAAAAGCTATCTATTAACATCTAAGAAGAACCCTAGCCTGAGCTCCATCCAGTGGGCTGTGCTTGGGAGGGAAGCAGTTGGTGGAGTGGGAGCTGCAGGAAGCATCACTCTCCCAGATTGTGCTGGGACCTCATGGCTCAACAACCGAGTCTTCATTCAGCACCCAGGCAAGACAGGATGCTCAGCCAGCAACCCTTACCCTTAAAAAGCTTAAGATCTAGATGACATTAATAAGGAGAGGGTTTTTTTTAAGCAGCTATAATTGGTCTAATTCATCTCTGCTACAGTTTACTCAAAAGTTACAAGCCATTATGTGGCATTAAGTTCAGTAATGGATAGAAAATAGTGCTCACTACTTGTTAACAAAGATAAGCATAAAGTAGATGCCAGAGACAACTGTGTCCATAATTGATGAAATCTTTTAACAGATGGACAGGAGGACTAAGTAAGATTGAACAGAGGTAACACCTTGCATTTATGTAGCACCTCTGAGTTTCAAAGGCACCCATAGATTCGTATCTTCTTTGCATTCTTATGAAATGAGAAACGAGTAAAAACTAGTGAAATAAACAGATCAAGGAAATATGTAATTCTTTTTGATTTCTCTAAAAATCATGAATTGTAATCAGGCATTGCCACTGTTATGGCCCTCGAAACCTTGCTTATAGTTTTCCAAGGGGAGTTACCGGAAGCCAAAGCAGAATTTTACAAAGGTCAAGAGTTTTCTAAACTGTATACCTGAGTGATCGAAGGAAGCTGATTGTGTCAGGTGTGATTCTCCTGTTTTCTGAAATGAGCTGTCACTGTCTTTGGCCTGTGTCTGCTGGCCGACACAACCGCTGGTTCTCCTCATCACCACCAACAAATACACAGTCTGTTTCAGTCGCGTATGCAGGGAGATACCTAGTATCACTTGCTGTCTGTAAGCAGCTTAACAGCAAGGCAGGCTGAATTACGTTTTTGCATGTCTCGAGAGCCCCACATGGTACTTAGCAAGACCTATGTGTGCTAGGTACTTACTAAATATTTATTATCCGAAAGTACAGATGTTGTTTTAAAACCTTGGGGGAAAGAAACAGCGTAATGGTTATCAGCATACGTGCAGGGTGTGCTTGCGTGTGCACATCTATCCTGTGTGTCTGACGTGAGAGTATGCGTCTGTTGGTATTTGTGTGTATGTACTTTTTCGAGTGTTGGGTGGCTTTGCATCTCAGATCTGAATTGGGCACCTAATGGGGTTAAAGAGAAGACTGAAGATGAGGTCGTGTTCAAACATTGAAAAGGGCATCTCAGGGAAGGTGTATGTTGGAGGAGGGGAAGGTAACTCTGAGAACAGACTGGCCCAAGGCTATCTGGCTAAACCAGAGGCAGGTAAGGGAGCATTTATGTTTCTTACCTTGAAGAGTCTTCCTTGGTTTTGCCTTGTTGATTGTTTTGAGAGAAAAAACTGTAGCACTTGACCATCCCTACCTCAGAGAATCCCTTTGTATAGAAATATAACTTTCTCTACACAGTCTTAATGCCTGTATTTCTACCTGAGCGTGCTCATAGTCATGCCTTTTTTTTTAGTAAGACCTCTTGTGTAGCCTAATTGGCAAAAGGAAGGAAACTTCATCCAATGATATATCCTGAGACAAGAAAGCTTTCCAAAATACTGCATGGGCCTTCCGTGAAACCATTTATGAGGTTGAAAGTCAATCTCATACACATACACAGTGGTGACTCAATTGGCCATCGAAAGCCATTGACCATGGCGACGCAGGTCCAATGAATTGATCAATAAGTATAGATTATTTGATGGTTAAAAACTTGAGCATAGGGCCACCGGGGGGCGGGGTGGGGGTGGGAGAATGTGCCCTCATGATGTCCCCTGTCCCGGCTGCACAGTATACATCCTTAGACAAATCCACTTGGTTTGGGGACAGCATGTAGATGTTGGGAGCCCAAGAAAAGGAAGGACAGCATCTCTGCTGCCCCCTTTGACTGGGATGATGCACCGTGGGGGGCAAGCCTGGGGTGGTTAGAATGCAAAGTGGTCATCTCTGGGCAGCTTCTGGTTGTCAGGGATTTTCCGCATTAAGTTTTAAAAGCAGCTACGTAAGTGGGAGACCAACTGCACCTAATAAAAGGCTTTCCAGGAGAGGCAGGGCCCTCCTTCTGGAGCCTGCTTTGTTAAATGCCAGGGTAGGAAAATCCGAAAGTGGTCAGTGTGTCTGCCCTGCACTGAAAACGGACCTGACTGGAGCCAACCTCACAGCCTGCGTGAGCCGCACCTCCACCCCTCCCGGCGTGGGCGCAGACCTGAGCTCAGTGCTCGAGTGGGAAGCTCCCCATTGACAGAGAGCTGGTTTACTATTCGGGTGTGTTCTGTAGCTCATTTAACATTGAAAGAGAAGAAAAACTCTCCAGTGTATCCTTAGGGGGGATTGGACCTTTCCAGATGGAGCGGAGAAATCCCCTAAGGACAGACCCCTGGGAGGAGCTGACATCCCACCTAAAGGCACAGAGAGGGCAGCGCCCTTGGATCTGGGTGACTGCTTGCTCTCCAGTGGTTCTGGGTGTTCCAGGTCGGAGTCTTAAGTGATACATAGTTCTAAGAAATCATTATTGTATTGTATTAGAATATTAATATCCTTTGAAATTCCTTTAGATAATTACTTGGGGGGAGGCGAGAGCTGTTTTCCCCATCCATTGGAGATGGGAGAGGAGCATGTAAAAGAACATGGAAAAAAATACTGCCGTGGGTGTTCCCTGGGGGCTGGGGGATGAGGAGAGACTTTAAGGGTGTGCTTCCCTTGTGGTAGAAGCCCTAGCAGTCTCAGGGTGAGAACGTCCTGGAAGCTGGAGAATGATGACATGGTTTACTCTGGTGGTGACCTCCTGGTGGTTCAGCTGAGATCCCAGGTGAATCAGATCAATAGAGGGTAACGGTACGGTAGCCGGGCAGCTGTCTGTTGCTCAATATGAGGATTCTGGCCTGTGGGCCAGTCAAGTCGGGCAGATGCTGGAGCGTGAGTCCCATCACCATATTCTCCATCCCGGCCACCTGCTACAGAAGGACTCCATTGCGCTGTGCGCCTTCACGTCCAAGAAGTTTTATGTACTTTCATCCATAGCTGCTGTGTCGATTAAAAATTTGGTAAAAAAAAAGAAAAGTTGAAATTCTATTGCCATGGGTTTTTTTTTTTTCAGAACCCATGTTAGAGCTCTTTGCCCTTTTAAAAATAGGACACAAAATATTGAAGAAACAGAAAACAGCTGCCCACAATGTTAGTGAAAGCCCCTCACCTCCACCCCCTTTAAATCTTGAAGAGAGAAAATAGCGGAGCTTGTAGCGATTACTTCCTGCAGAGAAACTGTAATTATGGGGCCCAGTTGGTCTTCATAAGAGGCAGCCTTGGAATAGCATAGATGCTATTTTGAATATTTGAGAAAAGGGTGACATTCAGCAATGGAAATGACTCTGTGCTGCTGGCGCAGGAGCAGGAATCACTTGCCCCTGGGGATAGCCCAGCTTCCTCTCCTGTGTGGGTTTGGGAAACACTGGAATCCACTAGTCACGGCTGATTCTCCCACCAGCGGGGGATCAACTTATGCTCCTGTGAGAAGCTGGGGGAGTGGCGAATCTGCTTTTCCCTTAACTTCCAGTCCCAGCTGCCTCATGTCGAGGGAAATGAGACTTTTTGGAGTGGCTGAAGCATGGGGGCCAGGATGGAGTCTTCTGTACAGAGGGAAAGAATAAGGAAATAAAAACCATGAATAGGCTGCAGAAAAGAGTAGCTGGATCACCTGCCCGTGGATTGAACCTCGCATGTGACTTCATGGTTGTGCAAGAGTTGGGCAACGTTTGGCCGGGGTGGAGAGTCCTTGGCAAAGGCATTTGTGCTCCTAGTAGATTCCTATCTCCCCCATGGGGAAAACAAGTATAGGCAAACCTCGTTTTGTTGCTCTTTGCTTTATTGTACTCCACAGATGTTGCGTTTTCACAAATTGAAGGCAAGGCCCTCTACCAGCAAAAGATTCCATCGTACTTTATTGTGATAACTTGCCTTACTGCAGTGGTCTGAAACTAAACCCACAGTGTCTCCGAGGTGCGCCTGTATTGAAAGTTCCTCACAGCATTTTGGGAGGAAGAAATTGATTGTCTTTCCTAGCCTAGCATACTTTACTGGTATCTTCCTAGAGTTTTATTGGACAAACACTCATTCCAGGGGAGGCACTGGGCTGGAGACCCCAGAGTATTAAGGAAAATCAGATGCCTTTATTCCTGCCCATCAGAACTACAGTCTAGTGGGTGGGGCAAAGACAAGCAGGCTGGTGATCACAAGCAAGGCAGGAGATGGTAAATGCCGTGATAGGGAAATAGGGCCCTAGGGGATTCTGAAGAGGAGAAATGGCATAGAGTGGTGATAAGATTATAGGCTCTGGAGCCAGAGAGCCTGGGTTCAAGTCCTGACTCAGTTGCTGAGGCATCTTGGATAAGTTCAACACTCTGTACCTCTGCTTCCTCAACTGCACAATGGGGGTCATTATAGTATCTGCATCAGAGGGTGTATCTTAAGGCACCTGAGGTTGGTCTTAACTCCAAGATCAGAAAGGAGGGGCCGTGCTGACCGTGAGTTAGTGACTGGCCACCCCTAGGCCCCAGTTTCCTTCTCTGTATGTTAAAGGGACTGGATTGAACTGGATAAATGCTAACATTTTGCTTATTCTAAAATGCTATTATTTTGTGACTGAGTATATATTAAGTGCCTGCCGTGTGCCCAGTACTGCTGAGCATGGTGGAAAAAAGAGAAAGTAGAATATGTGGTCCCAGCCCTCAAGAAGCTATAATCTAAGGGAGGAGAGGCCATTTCTCTTCAGGAGACTGTTAGAGAACTAGAGAATACTAGAAACTAAAGCTTGGTTGTATGGTGCTAAGGGAACGGGAATAGAGAGTTTAGAGTGGAACGGAGTGTCCAAGATTTGACAGCAACCAGAGACCCAAAGTATAGGACCACAAAGACCATAGACAGGAGCTCAGACCTTCCTACCAAATCCAAGAATTCTGAAGCTTGGAACATTGCATTCATATTTAAGTTCCAGCTGAATTGTAGAAAAACGATGGTTACCTGTTTAGGATTTAGATAGGACAAGATTAAAACTCCTTGCCCAAAGCAGTAGTATGGCCTAAAACCATATAGAGACTTACTTTGGTTTTCCACGTATTCTTGGGTGATTATTCTACTAAAATACAGTGCCTGGCACACAGTAGGTGCAAAACAATTCACATGTTGAAGATGTGTGGAAAAACCTAGTGCTCTGTTTGCTTCCGCTTTGAACAGCCCTGAGCATTCTGGTGATGTTCTCAGCCCCTCCTCTAGAGGGCAGCACACAGAGGCAGCCCTGAAGAGCCCTCCAGCCATGGCTTTATTAGAGTTTAGTGTTGTTACCTTACGCAAGATGAGTTCTCCTGCTCCCTAAGGTTTCCCCACCTTAGGGACTACAGGGCCTCTCTTCCCAGCAGTGTTGGAATTTAGGTTTTTGAGGAAACTTAGCAACAGCCTCAAATTTCTCTTGCAACCTGACTATCCCATAGCTCCTCAAGGTAGATACGCAGATTGAGCCATCTGTTACCCTAGCCTACACAGGTGACACGAGACTTAACAATACTTGGCAGAGGCTGCTGCATGCTAAAAGAGTGGTGTAGACTGGGAGGTCACCCCAGCCTGGCAACTGAAGACACCCCCTGGAAGGAGTGCGCTGAGGCTGGAACCAGCCTTGAAGAGTGAGCAGAAATCAGGTGGGCCAGCGCCCTTCACACTACTCCTCACTGACCCATCACCGAGTTGGTCTGGCACTTTATTCTGGGGGAAGGAAATGATACAGAAGTGACAGATGAGGCACAAGCATGAACACCTTGGCCTGGACCCGTAACAGAGAATTCCCACTCATCACCTAAGCCGTCAGCGATGGCCTGGTTTGACAGGTTCGTTCACAGCATCCTGGCTTCAGATGAGCAGACTACAGAGCATCACAGAACTCTCTGCTGAGTCTTCTCCACAGTAAAGAAACCAGAAACCCTGGTCATACTCATCAGTACCTTTTACTTATACAGCATCCTGTGTGAAGGCACAAGTACACATATTTGCAGTCAAAACATCCCTTCCCATAAGCACCCACAAAGGCAGGGGGGCCAAGGGGTCATGGAGGTTCCAAAGGGTGAAAGGTGAAGTGACTTGCTGTTATAACCGTTCAGAGAAAATCAGAGATGAAAACCGGTCAGCACTCACGTCTGTTTTCCAGGCCAGTATTCTAAGCACCTTTCTTCTCTTCCAATTTTACCCTTGTCTCATTCCCATCCTTTGTTTTCATTTAAAAAAAAAGTTATTTTCTTTCCGAATAAGCAAGATGGAATCAAACTTTGCAACCTCCAAATGTATGAAATAAACATTATTCCTAATGAGTCTCTGGGAAAGTGTTCACCTTTGAACTTGGCCAAGGATTATGGAGGAAAGAAAAAGTCTTAAGAACATGATAGTGTGTTGGAGCTTCCTGGATTTTTTAAGTCAAGCTACATATTACATTTTTTTTTCCTTAATAAGGTCAATTCTAGAAATCCTTCCTGGCTGATCAGACCATGTCCAAAAGTGGAGACCTATGGTTGGCCACTGACCCTAGTCTGGGGATTGTCATCTGGGTGCTAGGCAACAGAGTAGGAGGAGCCATTTCTAGAATGCTCCTGCTTTTCCTAGGGCTCAGCCGCTCTTCTCTCCATCCTTGCAAGGCAAGAGAGGAGCATATAGGCTCTGCTGGTCTGAGGTAAGGGGAGACCCAGAAAAGCGCAGGAAGGTAGATGCTCCAGGGCAGCAGGCAGCTAAAAGGCAGCAGGACTGAGGACCTCTCCCGCTAACACCGGTTTGGTTTGGTTTTTTCCTGGAGACCTTGCCTGCTGTGTGCTCCTCTCTATTTCTAAGGAAAAATAGGAACAGCAAGATTTCTTTTTTAAAAAAACTGTCCTAAAGGTAAAATACCACTGGCTTATCTGCATAGCCCCTGCACGCCTCACATGGAAGAGTACGCCTTTTCATTTCCCTAGTTATCTATCGCCTCGCAGCCAGGAAGGTTGCCTATAGGTATCAGGATGAATGATTCACAGAATGACTTAAACCAACTAAGAATGTGTCACCGCTGAACGCATCTCATCAAGGTCGCAGAACACTGTGGCTGCCCTGTGTTTGTTGTAACACGTAGGAGAACCAGTAATATTTTGTTTCCCTTTTCTTGAAACTCTTCCTCCAAGTTTCCATTTTAATACTTTTTTTAACCATGGCAGAGTCCATCCAACAAGCTCTGTGTCCCCCACCCCTGTGTGGGCGTGATGGGCATCTGGGTCTCCTGTCCCCACAGAGGTCTCGGGGCGGGAGGGCAGGGGGGGAAGCTGTGTGGAATCCAGACACGTGCACGATCGTTTCTGAGTGGTTGCTGCTTCGTGGCAGAGACTGCCTTTCTCTTCCCCCCCAGTCCCAACATGCAAAGCCGGGCACCCGGAGGTCTTCAGTACGCAGCCCCATGTCTGTACCATTTACCTTTTAAAATAAGCCATCCTGCAAAGAGCAGGTTCCCTGGCGGCCTTGGGGTTTGTCAGAGGTTCTGTAGAATTGGCAACTTAGCTGTGACCTCAGAAGTCTTGGCTCTGGCAAGACAAGGTCTTTGCGCTAAAATAGGCTCAGTGCCCATGGAGATAATCACCTCTTGTAATATCCGCACAATCATCTCATTGTCAAAGCACAAGGAATGCGAAAATAGAAGAAATGCCGCAACAGGGTTGCCCCGTGGTTCAGCTACCCTGCGATTCTGCTCCTGGCTGAGGGCACCTTGGGACACCTTGGGAGGGGTGGTCCCAGCCATTGTTCTCGAGGTCAGCCCCGATTGACATGGCCTGGGCCCCTAAAACCTGAGCCAAGTGCCACTTTAGCAGGCCTCACATGCCTGATTCTGCTCCCTCTTCTTGGGACCCCGTCACTCCTTCATTGTCCTGGCTATTCCTCTTTGTCCTTAAAATCTCACCAAGAAACCCAGCATAAGGCCTCCTTTCTCCCCGCCTTGGGCGACGACAGGCTCTGTGCTACCAGAGCACCTGTTCCTGATTTCTGCAGCAATCGCTCAACACGGCTGAGTGTGTGGTACATGCCAGGCACGGTTCTAGGAAGGATACCTGTATGTATCAGTTATTGCTCACAAGATCCAAGGAAGCAGGGACTTTCAGAGTAACTGTTTACAGGACACTGAGGTTTAGAAAAACCGAAGTAACTTGCCCTGGGCCACAGAGGAAGGGCCTGAGCCCCCAAGCCCAAGCGGTGCATCTGGCCCATGTCCTGCTCTGCTGGGTGGCCTGTCTCCAGCGCTAGGCTGCCAGTTCATTGAGGGCAGAGCCCTGTCCTTCCTTCTGTATCCCCCAGACCTGGCACAGAGCAGACACTCAGGAAACTCCGGGCGAGTGAAAGCTAAGGCTCACCGAGCATAAACATCAGGTGGGATGTTAATTCCAGACAGCCTCACTTCTTGCAAAAAAAACATGTTAAAATGCAAAGGGGTACTTGCTCTTTTAGCTCAGTCCTGGCTTTTTAGAACTCTGGTTAATTCGGAACTTCAGGTGTTACAGACTTGTGGAATGTGGCCAACTGCAGTGGGTACAGGACAAATTTGTCACAATCTGTGAGGCAATGAGAAGTCACTCCAGTGCAACCAAAGCTACATCTGGCATTTCATTTTTTATTTTTATTTTTAAGATTTTTATGTATTTTTTAGAAAGAGGGGAAAGGAGGGAGAAAGGGAGAGAAACATTGATGTGAGAGAGAAGCATCGATCAGTTGCCCCTTGTGTCTGCCCGAGCAGGGACCGAACCAGCAACCCAGTCATGTGCCCTAACCGGAATTGAACTGGCGACCTTTTTCTTTGTGGAGGGACGCCCAAACAACCGAGTCACACTGGCCAGGGCTACATGTGGCATTTTTAAAATAATTAGGAGAGAGAACTAAGCAGGAACACCAAAAAGAGCACTTCCGAGTAGACCCTGGAGAAACGGACATTTGTCTTGCACGCACTGGCAGCAGGTCATGGCGTGTCCCCTGCACGGCTGACAGCCAGCTCACGAGAGCCCCTGGAGTGGCACTACCACGCTCCTCTCAGGTCTCCCCACTCCCGGCTGATCTTGTACATCGTTTCATCGAACACTGACAGGAACACGGCGCAGTCTCTGGGGCTTCAGGGACTTTGGGGCTTTCCCCCTGGGCTTAAAGTCTTTCTCTGCTGCTGACTCACACGTTAATTATTGCTTTCTGCAAAGTAGAATTAACACTGTGACCGCCTGCCTGGATGTTACACAGCTGTTTTTATCTGCTGGGTCGGACTGAGTCTGCAGGACGCTGCTGTGTAACCACGGTCCCCTCCTGGAGCAGCCGGGGCAGTGAGCGACACCAACAGAGCAACCAGCCTTTGCTTTGGAGTCGCTGGGGAGAGGCTGTGTTCTGCTCAGCCCAGGAAACAGAAGGCTTAACTGCCCAGGGTTAATTGACCAAAATCTCTTGAAAAGTGTGGCCGAGAGTTTCCGTTTTGCTGCCACCGTCAGCATTAATGGACAGAACTGGCATTTCAAAGAAAAAATATCAACTTGTTTTCCCTTTGACTGCTGGGCTGGCTAATGAAGTAAAAATGACATTATCTCTAATAAAAGTGATTTGCAGAAATCGCTGATAGAATCTCAGTAGCAGAGATTGGCCATTAGTAGGTTAGGCAGATAAGGGGAGCAGCTGGGTTCTGTTAACCCCGTCCTGGCCTGGCGTGTGTGCTGCGAGGTAGGCGTGAGTTTGGGGGGCTGGATTTGTAAACATTCATGAAGAGTGCTTATTCCAAAGTGGCTCATGCTTGTACTCCCTTGCTGACCTTGACAGTCGTCATTAGGTTTTTTAATTTTTTTCTTAGGATTTTTGTGTTTAGTGGCTTTTTTTTTTTGGCTTGGCTTGGCTTGGCTCTGCTCATTTTCTCACCTCTGTGTTACATCACCACAGGGTGCAGCCCTAGCCAAGCCCTGGCATCCTCCCTGGCAGAAATCTGACTCCAAGAAGGGCACCTACGTATGTGATGTGAGGCCTTCGGGTGATGGGTGGTGCTGGGCAACAGAAGATTCTGTGGTGTCAAGGAGGTGGGGTCAGGCAGAAACGTCCCTGATCTCATTGAGGGGTGGGGGCGGGGCCGCCTCTGTCCAGGCTTGTTCACCAGTGCCATTGAAAGCTGACTGGCATCTGGCTCACTGAACACCCCCTGCAGTAGGGCGGCAGGCACAGCCAGCAACTTCTGTCTGGAGACATCCTTAGGGGATGGGGATCAGCTTCCTGGGGACAGTGAGGAGTCACCAGATGTTAGGCAACCTAGTGATGAGTGCAGCCACTCTCACTCCTCTTCTTGAACCCACTTACTTTGGTGCTAACTGCACTCCTAATCCTGCCCCTTGGGTGGGGGGAGGGCGGGGGGTGTGGCTGGGTTAGCCCTCACTCCAGCCCTCCATGCTGTGTCTAAAAGAGCTGGAGAAACTGTTATTGTTGGGCTGTGGTACAGTGCCAGGCTCTGTGATACATAAGAAATTTGACTTCTTGCCTGTGGCCTCAGAGAAGACCCTAAAGATAAGGGGTAATGAAGTGATGCTACCTTGCAGTTAAGTGGTTTAGATCAATTCTCCAGGTGTTCGGGGTGGGAGCCGGAGGGGCGGACAGTGTGGGCTGGGTAGAGAGGCCAGGAAAACCTCTGTGCAGGTGGTGGGCCTAGGCTGGTTCTGAAAGCATAGGGTTTGGAATGTTGGAAAGGAAGGATCCCATTTCAGGTGGGGAAAAAACACTGGGTGACAGATGGGAGTGCTGAGTGGTGGGTGTCGGTGCAGAGTACAGGCTGGCTGGAGCAGGGAGGGTGCTGCAGGCTTGTGGGAGCTGGGGTGGGAAAGCAAGTTCAGGGCTGGCAGGTCTCAAGGGACACCTAGAAGTTGGACTTCGTGGTGAGGGTGGTAGGGAGCCATTTCTATTTTTAAATGCAGAGTGATATCCCAAAATGGTTTGGGGGGACTGATGAGTTGTTCCTCTGCCTGAGTTCTGATTAGAAATGTATTCTATTTGATCAGTGGTCAAAGAGGTGAGAGGCAAGGAGAAACAGCTGGAAGATTGGGGCTGAAGTATTTGAAAGTAAAGCACCACTGGAGCCAGAGGAGGGGTGTGCCCTTGGTGAAGCTTGCTTTTGGTCCCCTGGGTAGCATTTATGAGTTGCTGTTCAGCAAGCATGCCTCGCCGAGGTGTCTGTGGGTGAGCCGGAGTTCCAGCCTGTGGTAGCCCCAGGGTGGCTGCCATATTTAGAGCTCCTACCTAAGGAATGCGTTTCTCCTGGCTTTGCTGCCAAGAAAGAGGGCATCTCATGCCTGCTGTGCAGTGTGGCCAAAGCTCCACCAGCAGATCCAGGCGGGGTTCTGCCCTGCCCGTCCCCTAGCACATCAGCCATAACTAACCAATGGCATGGGCCGTTGTCAGGTCATCTGACTTCACGTACCTGTCCTTGTTGAAGGCCCTTGTCTGTGCGTGGCGCCTTGCGGACACCCAATGGTGCTTGCTGACTGAGTGCATTCGCCCCACTCGGACTTTTCCTGTCTTGCACCCTGACCTCTGGCCTGTCTCCTAACCACTGGCACCCTGACCT
Source organism: Desmodus rotundus (assembly GCF_022682495.2). NCBI lineage: Eukaryota > Metazoa > Chordata > Mammalia > Chiroptera > Phyllostomidae > Desmodus > Desmodus rotundus. The sequence goes on from NC_071391.1 coordinate 125,092,217, forward strand.
CCGGCCTATCTCCTGACCACTGGCACCCCCGTTCATGCCCCAGCAGCGTCTCTGTCCTTCTCATCCCTCCTGCCTTCCCAGTTGCCTCCCCATAGCTGTTCCCTCTGCAAGCCCCACCTCCAGCACCGAGCTCTCCCCTCTCCCAGCCTTGTCCAGCCCTGCAGACTTCCTCTTCTGACTCCCACTGCGTCACCGACAGCAGGCCAGTCCTTCAGGACTCGACTCTTCACTTCTCCACAACCTCCCTGAGGTCAGGAATAGTTGTCCCATGTTTCATTCCATTACTTAACAGCCCCAGCACATGAAGAGGTATTCATAAATATTTGTTGAATGAGTAAAGGGAAAAAGCTATTGCTGGGTGGGATGGGGGGCGGGAGTTGCAGGAAACACAGACCTATATTCCAAACTGCTCCATGTTATCATCTGAGAGTGTGATAGTAACTTGAGGAAGACTTTCGGCATTTCCCATACCTTCTGATGACTCCTGTACAAAGGAATGGAACGTAGCGTCCAAAGTGTGCGTGAATATCTCACGTCGCATCATAGTATGACGGGGCAGAACTGGGAGAAAACATGGGCTTGCACTATGACCGCGAATCAGATCCAACAGCTCTGGGCATGTGACTGTGTAAATAGGCTGGAAATCGGGGTTCTAAAGGTAGCCCAGGGGAGGAAAGGTCTCAGCGTCTCTCCGGCTCCTTTCTCTCTCCTTTCACTTTTCCTTTGCCTTTGTTTTCTCTCTTCTTTTTTTAAATAGAAGACAAGGGGTTATGGGATGGGGGAAGGAAAGTGAGAGATCCGGGCTTCCCCCCACCCCCTCTCTTACATTTGGAAATACTTTAAATACCAGTCACCAGAAGTTCTGGCTTCAAACTGGGGTTAGTAAATCAGGTCCTAGGGTATTTCACTATTAGCACATGATTAAGGGGCAGTCCCTATTAAAAAATGAAACAAATGTTATTTCCTTGGAAATTAAAGTATCTAAAATGAAGGAGAGAGAAGCGACCCTTAAGATCATATTCTGTGCTTGAAAAGAGCTCTCCCTGACAACTGCCTACTCTAGTTATGGCTTTTTAATTTCTTTCACCCGGAATGTCCGACGACACTGCCAGGGGAATTTCTGGCCCCTCCTTCCTGAATATACCCAGCGCTGGCCCCCGAGACAGCACCGTTCAGTTTTCTCATGACACGATGATTATTTTTGGCATTGCGCATGTTTTCTCTGATGTTGTTATGCACCCCCACCCCCCACCTTGGTTGCCTTTTGAGAAGCAATTGTTTTGGCCACTCTGCATAAATGAGGAAGTTAATTTTAGTTCCGTGTGGTGAAGGGGGAAGCAGGAGAGAGGAGGACCTCTACTTTTACCTCCTTTGCAGCACCCAACCCCCCCTCGGGTGCAAACGCAGAGGTCCTCTCCCCCCCCCCCCCATGAAAGAGCTTGCTTTCACCAGGCTCTGTGCTCGCCATTCATCCTTCTTGCCAGCCAGGCTTCAGGGGATAGATATCTAGAGGTGACGCTGGGGGCTGCACCTCAGGGATGGCATCTTAATGACTTGGCTTGGCGGGGTATTAGAACAGCCCCATTCAGAGTGAGTTCACTCCCTGTGCAGTTGGCTCGCTCAGCCTCTGTCCATAGATGTTCTCTTGTTCATGCTGCATGAGGAAATGGAGATTTCCAAGTGGGAAGCAGCCTTCCCAATGCTTTAACTCTTCACTGAAGGGAAGAGGCGGGCAGAGAACTAAAATCTGAGCTGGTGCAGCTGCAGCTCCCAGTTGAGGAGCAAGGCCCCTGGGCTGGGGATGGAGGCCAAGGCAGCTGGGATCACTTTTTCTTTCCTCCCGGAGAGGGAAAGGAGAAGAGTAAAGGGCACGCTTGAATTGTACTTACAATCAATTAGCAAATATTTACCCAGTTTGTCTGCCGTGGCCCAAGGTCCCGTGACGAGGGCACAGAAGTAGGTGTTGTGTCTGTGCCCTACCCCCCTCCACCAAGCTACTTACAGTCCAGTTATAGAAGCAGGAGGTTTGCATAGTAAAGCCAGTGAGACAGGGAGGCCTTTAATGAAGGCAAGTGAGTAATGTGGGCAGGAAGCGCCTTGCAGAAGAAACTGAGGGTGGCCAGAGAAGCGTCAGGGGGAAGTAGAGCTTGAGTTGGCCCCGAGGATGGAGTTTTAAGAAACAAGAAAGGATGAGATGATAGAGGTGGGGAAGATGTAGCAGAGGAGACATTAAAGTATGGCTTAGTGAAATCCCATAAAGAAACATAAAGCAAGGGTAAGATTCTTCTCGACAGAAGAGGAGACCAGGCTTGTCAGAGTTTAGGTGGCTTTGGATTAGGATGGCATGAGGGTAGCACTAACCCTGCCAAATGTCAGCATCTCCATTGTGTCCTTGGTCTCTAGCTCTTGGGAGACCCTGGGTCTCTTTCTGTTCGAAGTGTGGTCACAGACCGGTGGAATTAGCACCATCCACGAGGTGGTTAGAAATGCACTGCCAGGCCCCAGCCCCGACCTACCGAGTCAGAAACTGCATCGTAACAAAATCCCAGGTGATCTGTGTGCTCAGTCTGAGCCGTGCTGACTGTGTGAGCACGGGTGACGGTCTGCCACCCTAGGCCAGTTCCCAGATTTGGTTCAGGGCTGGGAACACGGGCGCAAGCGTCTCTGAGTGTCTTTGTGCTGTGGCTCTTCCCAGATGAAAACCTTTTATTCTAAATAAGAATTAGAATAGAATGCTTATGAAAAATCTAGAACAGAATCCAGTTAAGTGGTTTTTATCCAGTGTCTTCAATTCATACCACTCTGTACTTTAGAGGATGCCAAAAGAACAGATGATAGGGTCCTTTCCCTCAAGAATGTGTGGTCCAGTTAGGGAGACAGAAGCTACGGACATGAAATAAACAGAGAACCACACAGGGCTGGATCGTGCAGTGTGGAACCTCTGAAGTAGGGTGCAGAGAGGTCCGCATAGGTGCGGCCTTCCTGGAAAAAGCGGGCCGTGGGAGGGCCTGGAAGATGAGTGCAGTTTAGAACGGCCAAGGAGATAAAGTGCATGTTCTCCAGGAGGGAAGAGGGGAGGGGGAGAGGCAGGGGCTATATGTCTTAGGGGCTGCAGGGGTGCTAAGCTACTCCCCGTTCGTTCCAGAGAACGTGCGTGCTTCGTGCTCGGGAATCGTTCTGTAGCTCGGGCACTTCTTTATCCTGGTTGTGTGACTTCTTTGTTAGTGTTCTTAGCTGAGGGCTTTGTTGTAGGACCTGTGTGGCTGTACACACAGGACGGCTCAAGCCAAACCACAGATTGCGCTGTTGGAAGCCTGTGGGACCCCAAGGAAGAAGGCTGCTGATGGGTGGAAGCCCTAAAGAGGACAAACCCTACCTAAGTCAGATCTGGGCACAGCTTGGGGGTGGGGGGCAGAAATAGCCTCAAGCCCAGCAAAGCGGTGCCGAAGAGCCCAGTGGAAATGAAACACTTACCCTGTGGCGTCTGTAGGTTCTGCTAGCAAAGTAAGAAAGAAAGAAAAAGTCAGGCATCTCCAAGCAGAGAAAAAGTATTCCACTGGGCCTGGTTAGTCCATTGAGGGCCAACCTCAGACAGGACAGTGAGCAGGACATCTCCTTTCCTGCTTCCCAGATCGAGAGCTCATCAAGTAGTGGCCTCACAGGGCTCCCTAGCCCACCTCCTCCCCACCCCCTGCTATAAACCCAGCTCAACTAAACCTTTTGACACTGTAAAGGGACCTGCCTGTGGTCTTCTGGGGAAAATTGCCCAATTTCAATCAAGAACATGGATTTAGGGTCCAAGGATAGTGTGAATGCTGGCTCCATCACTGGGTGTCACTGGGCACATCACTACATCCTTGGGGTCTGTTTCTTCGTGTGTGAAGTAGGGATGGGACCATACCTCCCTCATGAGATCATTTCAGGATTAAATCAGAGGCAGTGGGATGAGAGTTCTTTATCAGTCTGTAAGCGTTATGTGTGGTTCTTTCCTAACCGCAGCAGCAGCAGCCTGTCAGCTTGCTGGGGTTCACTGGTCCCTCGGCTGGAGTCTGCACAGCGTAGGGGTCAGGCAGTGGCAGGTGTTAGAGGCCAGCGAGAACAACGGAGAGACAGGCAAATGCCCGCTGTGGCTGCTTGCTGTCCTTCCCTCATTGTGGGCGCACGTGCCACTGAGTCTCCTCTGTCAGTGCACTGGGTGCGGTGAGATTGAGGAGGATGGAATAAACCCTTTACTTCTGCACTGGGAGTTGGGAGGCCCACTGGAGTGGCCATCTTCGCAGCCCTGGATTCTCCAGTCTCAGCGATTGGTCATCTGTGTTCAGGTGCTTTAAGCTGCATGTGGCAGGAGGGAAAGAGGAAGCCTACGGGAGCCGGAGGCTGGGCAGAGAGACAGTGGCCCGAGACAGGGTGCTCAGCCTGAGCGCTTGCCTTCCCCCTCGGTTCTGTCTGCATCACCCCCTCCGGGCTCCACGTTCAGCAGCGGCGGCCCTGGGCCTGAAGGTGCTGCTCTTGCCAAATCCATCTCCTCCACGTTCCCAGGGGATCACTATGGGAAAGCTGTGGGGAGCTGGCAGCGAGCTGGGTACCCGTCATCTTTTATTATAAAAAATAAAACACACGCCTGTTAAAAAGGTAGGCATCGTAGTGTTCTCTCTATCAGCCAGAAACTGGAAACCGTAGCTGGAACAGGCAAGTGCACTGTAACCCCCCACATAACATGCTGTTGCTGGCTGTTGTAATATGTTTGAAGAACCCTTTAAAATATGATAAAATGTTAAGTAAAAAGCCTTCAATCCAATGGAATTTCAGGTTTTTTTCTTTATACCTTTCTGTATTTTCACAGTTGCCTACACTAAATATGCATTGCCCTTATTTCCACCGTAACCTTTTTAAAAAAGGAAATGACCTGTTAAGATAAACGAGCTTATGAGACAGTAATTCATGGTGAAGGTCTCTGTTTCCAATGGTGTGACCTGTCTAGTGCTGGTTGGCGATGGCTCTCTGTTCACGTGTCCTGGAGAGAGTCAGAGTGCAGGGGTTTTGCTCCAACTCCACACATTCCATTCCCATTACCTTTCCGAGCCTCCATTTTCCTCATCTCTAAAACGGAATCCTGATGCCTGCTCTTTCTGTCCTACTGAGTCAGACTTACAGATTTTAACTTATTAAGTGCTTTATAGTGAGTGGTACAAGTGCAAAGTGGTAGTAGTCACGGACTTGCTGAATCAACAGAACCCTGCTAAGGCTGGGGCTCGGTGGAGCTAGGCAGAGGGACAGTGTGGCAGTGTTACTCCTGACCATGCACGGAGTCTCCCAGCTGGGCTGCACCTGTCCTCCAATTATGCAGGGAGCTGGGGGATCTGGAGCCCTATGGGGCTGCTCAGTAATTGGATCTGCTGCTCTCTTCTCCAAGGCTGCCTGCAGCTGAGAAGGCCACCAGATAAGCATCTCCAGTGGGCCCCGAGCAGAATTGACCATTAGAGGGCTGTGCTGGGTGGGCCTCCAACATTACTGTCAGCTCTGAACGCAGTCCAGGCGCTCCCTCCAGGGGCACAGGCCGTCAGAGTCAGGGAGGGGGCGGGTGGAGGTGTGCTCAGCCCCAGAGGAGAGGAGGTGGGCAGGTTGAGGTATGAGACACTTTTCAGGATTCCTCCTTCAGGGAAGGAGTGAGTGAAAACATCCATTCCTGTGTAGCCACTGCAGCCCTCACGCCCTCTTCGTATCCCTCTTCTAGGGCTTCAGTGTACTCGCCTGTGGGAGCATTCTTGTCTCCCAGTTGAGCTGTGGTCTCTTTCAGGAGAGAGCATACCCCTCACCAGTCTGCATACCGAAGCAGATTGGTGCCTTTCCCCCCTTGTCCAGGGTTGTTTGATCTGCCTAGTTCCTCTCGAATTTGCTAATTTGAGTTTTTCTGTTTTGTCTGGCCTATGTCGGAGCCTCCCCTCCGCCCCTCTCTATAATAGATATCCCTGGTAATCACTTCTGCCTTTGGACAGACATGAGAATGTCCCCGGAAAGCTGGTCGCCAGAACACCACCCTCTTCTGAAATGGCTCTGCCACTCCTTTCGAATTGCCTTCAGAGCCAAAGACCATTCTTTTCAAAACTTCCCATTGTGGCAAAGCCTTATCTCTGGGGGCACATTTTATTTTTTCAAACAACCAAATTCCATCCATAGCCAAGTCTAGTGACGAAAGGCAGTGGGTAAACGGGATAATATTGTTTGGGGTTTAAAATGAAGCCTGTTTTATGCAGTGTTATGACTGATTTGCTTGTATGGCTCTGAAACTAAGTCTGAAAAGACCTCCCAAAGCACTTAGTACAATGACCACTTCGTGGGAGTGAAGTTTTCACCTTCTCCCAAGGTGCCTGTTTTGAGGGGCAGCTGCCTTTTAAGTGGCATCTATTCAAACCCCTCCCTCCTTATTTCCCCTCCTTCTGTCGGTTAGAGCAAATCTGGTACTTCAGGGACAGCCGCACGGGCTCCCAGACAGATAACTGTGTGGGCTTTGGTGGTGACTCCAAATCTGCTGGCCACAGTGAGTGTGGACACAGCGCATTTCAGAGCGAAAGAGTGAAGTGAGGGTTAAGAAGCAGGCGCGGTGTCAACGCTCCCAAGTCACGTGATCCCAGGGTCAGAAACCTGTGGTTTAATAAACTCTCCAGGTGACTCTGCTGCAGGTTAAAACTGAAAAAAACAGAATCATTTAAGTGAGACTCAGATGATCCCGTTGATGAAACATACCTAGCCCCAATCAATTTCAGTTTCCTTTGACTTCTACCAAATAGGGGGCGGGGGCTTTTTTTTTTTTTTAAGGCTGACTGCTTTGCAACAGTGTTCCCAGCCCATCCTGGCTGCACTCGAGAATCACATGGGAAGCTTTAAACCTCTGGTGCCCAGGCTGCACCCCAGACCTATGATATGGCGGTCTCTGGGTGACCCCAACAAAGGACCCAGGCATCAGTTCTTAAAGGCTTGTCTGATGATTCCAGTGAGTAGCCAGGATGGAGAAGCACTGGCTTTGGTTCTGCTCTAATTTAATCCACGAAGCAATCACCCCCTAGGTGTGCGAGCCAGCCACTTGTCCTGATCTCTGGGACCTGAGGCTGGTGTGTTCCTCCCCGAGGCAGCCTTTGTGCAGCAGCCGCACACCTCACCGAGGGGTCATGAGAGCTCCTCCGAATTGCATTTGACCTTCATCTTCTCCACTCCCAGCTCCTGAAAATTGGAACCCACTTAGAATTCTCCACCCACCAATAGACTCATCTAAGATGGCTGAATTAGCTTCAGCCTCTCCGCCAGATGCTTCTAAGCCATCTAGCCTTATAGGTAGTGAACAGAGGGCCAAAAAGCCCATTTAGTTCTTTCTGTGGTTTGGGTCTAGTAGCGCTTAGTTGCCTTTAACTTCATTTGAAACAATTTTGTTAGGTTGTATTGTGACCGCTGTCATATCAGCATGCATTTTTAAAAAACTTCTCAAAAGTGGTGAATTTTTGTGCAGCCATTTTAATATTGAAGATGGAAGAAAATGTGCAACATTTTCAGCATGTTGTGCTTTATTATTTCAAGAAAGGTAAAAACGCAACTGAAATGCAAAAAAAAAAAGATTTGTGCAGTGTATAGAGAAGGTGCTGTGATTGATCGAATGTGTCAAAAGTGGTTTGCAAAGTTTCTTGGCACTATTGACATTTTGGCCAAATAATTATTTGATGTGGGGCTGTCTTACACACTGGAACATGTTTAGCAGCAGCCCTGGCCTCTGCCCACTAGAAGCCAATAGCAGGAGATAGCCGACATACTCAAAATATCCAAAGCAATAAAATTATTGGTGAAAATGAAAAACATGTCTTATTTTATGGAAAAAATTGAACTGACTTTTTGGCCAGCCCAATAGTTTTGGTACTCTGGTGGCCTACAGGCATTGAACGTGGGAGTCCGGATTGCAATAAACATCAGGAGACTGTCGCTGATGAAGCAACCAACCCCACTGGAGCATCTGTGGCATCTTGGAGGCCCCAACGGGCTATGTTCACCTGGAAGTCAGAAACCAGGATTATTGTGCCCAAGGGCTGATAATGGCTCCATGTTGAAACAATGACCCAGAAGTTAAGGAGACAGTTTTAAGACAGTGAAGCTCTGGCCCAAGAGGTTTTTCCTGGTGGAAGTGTAGCATATACCTGGGGAGCATACACCTGGGGAGTCTTTTGATTGGCTGTCTGGTCCTTAAGTAGTTAACTCCCCTTAGTTAGGATCCAGTGTTTCAGACTTTGAGTTTTCAGCTTGGGGGAACTTAAGTAAAAATTTGTGTGTACTTTTTTTTAATCCTCACTGGAGAATATGTTTTTATTGATTTGAGAGAGAGAGGAAAGGAAGGAGGGAGAGGGAGAGAAAAAGAAAGACATCAATGTGAAAGAGAAACATTGATCGGTTGCCTCCCATACGCACCCCGACTGGACCCAGCACTGAACCCACACCCTAAGTGTGTTCCCCGACTGGGGATCAAACCCACGGCCTTTCAGGGTATAGGACAACGCTTCAACCAACTGAGCCACCAGGCCAGGGCTCCTTTTCAGCTCTTCACCCCCTTCTTCCTCCTGTCCTGTACATAAACATCCAATTTGTGGGAAAGCATCTAACACAGTGCATTTGGAAAGTTACACAATAAGTAACCGTTTCCTTGCTGCCAGTGGAGAAACCTTTCATCCTGGATCCAGAAGAATTAGGTTGAGACAATATCTTTTAGCAAGTTACTCATCCCTCCAAATCTCCACTTCTTCATCTATTAAATGGGGATAATAGTTCCTATCTCTCAGGGCTGTTGTGAAACTCACATGAGATAACACCTGTAGAAAAAGAGTGTTCTCTGAACCCTGCAGATACCAGAAAGGTATTGTCATTTGTCCTTCTCGGATCAGCTGAAATCCTGCCTCCCCAAGTGGCCTTCTCAGACCTTGTTTATTCACACCCGCTGGTTTCTTATCTTAACCACCTATGGGGTTTATTGTTGGTACTTATTTCTCTAGTTAATAGAAATGTTTCAAGTTGTTGGCTCCCTAACTAGACTGCATTCTCCTTAAAAACAAGGAATGTACATCTCATTCACTCTACAGTCCCACAGGGTCTAGCTCAGAGCTCCGTAAACACTTCCACGTCTGCTCGAGGGCCCACCGACCCGGGGCCCGGGTTCACATTGTGTGCTCCGCGCATGAAATGTTGTGCCAGGGCCACTCACGGGTCACAGGAGGGCCACCAAGAAAGACAGGAGCTAGAATTTGGTCAAAGAGCAATTGGGAGTAAGAAACAAATTTCGGAGCCTTTTCTGATGATTAGGATAAAATATCTTTTCACAAGAAACCAGAGAATTCTAACATGCTATGCCTAGAATTGTCATTTTTAAAAAAATTCTGGTCTATTGCCATTAATTCTGGAACCCATCCAGGGAGAGAAAATAAAGTTTGAGTATTTTAGGAAACAAAGCCTCATTGACCAAAGAAGGTTCAGTAACAAGAAACAAAAGAATTGGTCAAGATCAGCCTCACCACGAATATACCCCCAGCCCAGAGACAGCACTGAATTGGTGATGAGGGGCAGCTGTTATGGCCAAAGTCTGATGTGACTAACACTCATATTAGCCATTTAATGGAGTTGTTATCATCTCTCATGAGGGTTTTCATTTGTGGAGAGCTTTCTCGCACAGGCAGACCTTGGAGACATTGTGGGTTCAGGTCCAGAATGCCCCAATAAAGTGAGTATCTCAATACAGTGAGTCGTAATCTTTGCTTGTGGAGGGTCTTGCCTTCAACTTGTAAGAAAAATGCAACATCTGTGATGTGCAATAAAGGGAGGGACACCTGCACTCCCAGCCTTCTCCACTCGTCCCGTCTGATCCTGGCAAGTAAGGCCTGAGATCTCCCCCATTTTCCCGGTGGGGCCGTCGGGCACCAGCAGTGCAGTTGCTGGTCCGAACTCCGATGTAGCTCGGTAGGCTTGTGGCCAATACATTAGAACATCAGTCCTCCTAACTTCCAGTCCCCTGTTCCATTGGCCAGGAGACCCAGCTCGTGATAAATTGTGTGAGGAAGTCGCCTGTATATGCATCAATTGGGCTTGGGGTACGGGGTATCTCACCTTCACTCTCAGCACTAATTATACTTGCTCTTTAGTGTTGCTGAGTAAATCGAAGCAGTGTTGCACACTTTTGTCTGTTCTTCCAAGAGTCAGCATTACACAGATTCCTCTGGGCTGTGTCCACTGAAACTAGATAATTTAATTAAAGTCATGTCAGTGCAACCGTGAAACCAGGTAGCTAAAGGGGGGCTCGTGACTTTTACACCCAGAGGCTGTGTGATAGTCTCAATCTTCTTTTCCTGAATGTTAAGATATTGCTGGATTGTTTTTTCTTTTTTATTTCTTGCTAAAGCCACTATCTCCTACCATTAAGCAGTGGGAAAATGTTGGCCTAGGAAGAAATGAGTTCTAGCTCTAGATCTGCCCCTAATTGGCTAGATGGCTCTTCTCTAGTCACATAACCGGGCCAGACCTCAGCTTCCAGATCTGCGAAATGGGACAGCAGCAATGCCTGCTCGCCCATCCCCCCTGTAGGTTGGGAGGGTGGGGTTCCACAGGGAGCCCCCATGTGCTTCAGGACTTCTAAGTGTCCGCTCACTAACAATTTCCAAGGACTCCTGCGGGCATTTTCTTTGTGATCTTGGGCAAGTTGCATATTATGTCTGAGCCACAGTTTCCACAAGTTAATCGTGCTCCCAATACCGGCCATATTGTGTTGTTGGAGGGCGACAATGAGGTGATACATGTAAGGTACTTGGTGTAGTGCAGGCACAAAAGTGAGTGTCACAAATACTGATGTGGTCCAGAGAACGCAGTAGGACCCAAACGTCAAACGCCATGGCCAGACAGAGCGCCGACCCCACGCTGCCTTTCCCTTCCCTGGTTCTCTCTGCTTTGCTCTTCCACATGGTGGGAGGGACAATGGCAAAGGGAAGCTCCGTGCATGCAGATGTTGGCATTAATGTCATAGCCTGTTCTGCGGACCTTTTCCACCCCTGGATGGCTTCTCTGGATGCCCCTGATGTCTGGTCATATGTTGATGTTGCTTTTGTCGGGTATACAAGGATCGGTGCTGGAGAATGGAGTCCAGCATCTCCAAGACACTGGCTTTCACGACCCATAGGCGTGGTGTGTACAGTTGTTGCGTCCTGTCCCCTTCCCACCCTTACCTCCCGTGCCAGGAGGCCTGCAAACCTTGGGCAACTGCTTTTGCTCCACAGTCAGAGGTCAGGATTAAAATGCAAATGGGAGGAAGTAATATAGGCACTGTCGCTAAAGGTCTGGTGCCAAAGCAGCATGGCCGTGAGGGCAGATCTGAGGGAGTGGGGATGGCGGGGGGCAGGGAGAGGGTTCTGGGACTTGGAAGTTGGAGGGGAGAGGAGGGAGCAGGGATTAGATAAAGGAAACATAAAAGAGAGCTAGGACAGGAAAAAGTTTCACAGTTTTGCTGAAGGTTCTTGTTCTTCTTGACCATCAACAGCGATGGGATGTTCTTTCTGCAGTCTGAGTAAATGATGCTTAATCCATCCACAGAGCTGGATGTTCTGTTTTTTAAAAGGAAACATGTTGTAAAGTCAGAACAGTGCCTCTGCCCCAGATCTTGAAGGGCTTGAAAGGCATGTCAACATTCCATGAGTCCCAAAATACTGATTATCTGCCCAGATAACAGGAAGCAAAGCCAAACAGGAGGAGCAGCAGCCCCGGGTTTGGAAATGTCAGAAGGGAGGACCGAGAGCTCGAGCTGGAGCTGGGTGGATGAGGCCGGGAGAGCCATGGACTGCATTGGACACGTTTTTAAAAAAGCAAACTTGTTTACTGACCCTGAGATGCAGGTTATTTATAAAAATATAAGAAAATACAGATAAACATGAAGTAAAGAAAATCCCCCATCACCTCTCCAACCCGAAACTGCTAGCATTTTTGTGTAGAGAGAGACAAGACCATCACCCATGGTTAAGACCCTGGGTCCTGGGGTCCACCTGCCTGGTGCAAAGCCTCACTTCCCCACTCACCTGCCGAGAAGCTGCAGGTAGATTAGCCTCTGTGGACCCATTTCCTCATCTGTGAATTAGAGATGATAATAATAGAGACTTCCAGGGGTAGTTGTAAGAATTAAAGAAGCTGAAGTAGTAGTGCTTAAAACAGTACCAGTAATAGAGTAAACACTATATATGTGATCGCTGTAAGAATGTTATTATTTTATTACATTTCTAGACTTCTGCTAGTATTTTAGCACTATTATGTATATTTCTATGAAAACTGGGTTGTACTGTCTACTTTTGTAATGTTTTTACTCTCATGTTCATCTTTTCATGGACACAGTTGTTATTAATGTTAGCTAATATTGATTGCTTCCTGTTGGGATAGGCCTGGTGCTAAAGATTTTACATAAATCGTCATACTTAATCCTCATAATAATTCTGTGGGGTATAAGTACCCGTATGACCATTTTTCAGATGAGAAAACTGAGGCTAAGCCACTTAAATAACATGAGTGTATAGAGCTGACAAGTGGAGAACTTAGAATTCAATACAGAGAGTCTGGCTTTTAACTTTACATGTTAGAGTGCTATTTGGGCTTTACAAGAAGATCCCGGATTTCGTCAGGACTTCCTGAAAGGGGCAGATTTGGGTGTGCGTCATCTTTCTGTCCGTCCTGCAAAGAAGAGGGAAATGAGCGTGAGGCAGGCTAGTCACCCTATGCTGGCAGCATGAGGAGGAAAGCACGTGCTTACTCCTTTGTGACCCCTGAGGGCAAGTGTGCACCTGGGGACACCAGGCTGACACGTCTGGCTGCCTGTTCTTCTTGGGCTCCGACGACATTTTCAATTTTTAGCATGGAAGTAACTCTCTGATACAAAAATGGGACCTAAGTTTCAGGACTGGGCCTAATTTTTTTCTAAGTGCATTTTGTCTAGAAGGGGAAGCTTGAAGCAGTCGCTCACCTTGTTTTCCAGAGTTTTTGACACAGCCACCTGGGTCACTGGCCACAGCTTTCTCATCCCCATTGTATCTTGGGACTGAGGTGCACGTTGACCTCAATCCCAAGATAACCCAGGCCCAGGTCCGAAGCACTGCCGGTGGATGGAGTTAATCGGCAAGTCTCTGCTTGAGAAGACGCAAACACACGAGAGCAGGGCTGAGGATAGGAGGCAGGCTGTGTGGTTCAGACGGCCTGTGAGCCGGTACTAGTTTGGTGTAAGAGTTTGGTGGTGCCCTGCTTGGGCTGGGGTCCCTCGGGATGTCTTGATTGGGGTATGATGGAATGACAGTGATGTTGTGGGGACTCACCCCTTCTCTCTCAATCTAGGAGTAGCTCGGAGAGGAGGAAGGAGAAGTCCCGGGATGCAGCAAGGTGCCGGAGAAGCAAGGAGACAGAGGTCTTCTACGAGCTGGCGCACGAGCTGCCCCTGCCTCACAGCGTGAGCTCCCATCTGGACAAGGCCTCCATCATGCGGCTGGCCATCAGCTTCCTGCGGACACACAAGCTCCTGTCCTCAGGTGAGGCGGTGGACGCCCCCAGGAGGCTCCCTTGTGCCGGAGTTGGCACAAAGGCCACTGGGAAGGTCTCCCCACCCAGGAATTCCCACTCTGCAAAACTTCCGCCCATGAAGACACCATCATTGGTGCTTTATTCCTTCATGTCACACATCTCCTTTCCAGCATTGACCTTTACAATGAGTACAGCCGTGAGGTGAAGGGCGAGGACAGGACCACGGGAACCCACGGGCACCTGGCAGCTGAGAAGGAGAGAGCAGAACAAAGCAGGTTTTGCTGGCCTCTCAGTTGCCTTTCCATCTGGCCTTGTGACCCACACTCCACTCAGATTCAGTCCAGATCTGCCAGTGCCTTAGAAAGTGGTTTCTAGTGCTTGTCTTCCAACTACCTTCTCCAGAAGGGCCGAGGTGTGCCCATATGATCTTTTCCCCTGAGCCAGTATGCCAGGCACATTATTTGGTGTCTCTGCCCTTGGTTTCCTCAACTGTAAAAGGGGTTAAAAATACTTATTGCACAGGGTGTCAGCGAGAGTCAATGGAGATGATGTCTGTAAGGCCCCTGACCCAGCCACGCTTGTTCACACCGGGGAGTCATCGATGGATAACCACCTCCCCACAGAGCTCACCCACTCTCACCCCCCTGGTGTCTTGGCAAGGCTGAAGTTCACAGAACGCTTTTTTTTCTCAGAGTTTACACTCTTCATAAAGCCTTTTCCTGCTAGTCCTGACCAGAAAGAGCTGGCCTGAGGAGTTGCCCAGTTTTAGATCCCATGGGACTCCCCCGTTTAGTCTGCCCATTTCATAAGGAGACGGAGCAGTGGGCTGTGTCCTCCTCGCCTGCTGTGGCACTGCGGGTGGGCAGCATCCAAGGCGGTGAGCGTGAGGGAGGTGGGCAGGGAAGGCAAGGCTCTTTGGTGGTTGGTTTTCAGTTTTCCTGAGTGGGCTGAGTGCCTTGGAGCCGGGGGGATTCTGCCATCCTGTTATGAAGTGGCTATTCTGGGAAGGAAACCCTGAGCAAAGGGAATCCAGTGTGAGGCTGGGAGGCCAGAGTGACATGTGCTATTCTGGGCCCTCGAGCACAGGAAGGATATGGGGGAAAGACTTTCAGAAAATAGGATGACAGCGCAGTGGGTGCAAGGGTTGGAGGGCCAACCCTGTGCTGCAAGTCTGAAGCATCTCGGAAAAGTGCGGATAGGCGGGGAGAACCAAGGGCAGAGACATGCTCTGTAAAATGCTTTCAGTGAAACAGTGCTGAGCACTGACAGGTTCGTCATCCTACCTGCTACAGAAAGAGGGAACATGGGCTGAAGTGTAAGAAAGGCTTGGAGATGCCACCTCAGGGAACATGTGTTCTTCTTTTTGTTAAAGAGACTCACCTTCCCGGACAGGGGAGGGCAGTGTCTGGTAGTGCTGGAGTCAGCCTTACATTTACACAGAGTAGGCAGTGGAGGACTTAAATGACTAGATGAAGACCCTTCTCGATACCCAGAAACAGCATCTTGACTTTCTGGTTATGGTACTTGAAATTCTGCTCTTAGACATTAATTCCTTTGGGTTAATCATTGCTTCCTTCTACCACCACCCCCATTCTTCCACCAACAGAGAGCCCCAGGGGACTGATATATTCATCCTGGGATAGCTCTCTGATCAAATCTGGACTTGTAGAACATTTCACAGATGTTCTGTGTTTGGTGGTTGAAATGTGAAGCACACAAAAGCTAAGGTTGCCCAAAGTCATGCACTGAGCACGCAGTGAGTCTGCACCTGAAACTCGTCGTTTTGAATCTTGGTCCGTGGGAAAGGCAGACACAGGAGGGCAGGAGCGCTCTGTGAGCCCGTCAGGGGAAGATGTTGGCAAGGGCTGGGCGCGTGGGGAAGAGGAGGGAAAAGGCAGGGGGACCAAAGTTAAACAGAGGACCTGGGGCCTACCCTGAGCAGCGGGGAGGGAGAAGGTCCTCACACACTTGGTGTTCCCATCCTTTCCCTGGGTCACAGCCTTGTTTTCCACATTCTCCCATGCACGAGCCTGTTGGTGGCTCAGAGGCTGACTGTGAGAGGACCGTGAACCAGAGGCTGGGCGTCTGAGCACGTCTGCTGGCCCGTGTGCCGGCGTGAGCCCCTGTGCCAGACACGCCAAGGGAGATAGGGCCAGAGTGGCCGCAGCAAGACATCTTGCCTCTCCACTCAGGAGCTGTTGCAGCTCAGGGACACAAACGGCCTGCCATCTGGCTGGGCTCGGCCCCAGACCAAGCAGGGCCCTCAGCATGCCCGCTCTGGTCCTCTCTGTCCCAAGGTAAGAAATGAGAGAAAAAGTGATCTGGTCCTGATGTCCTTGAAGGAGTGGCTCTCACTGAGCAGGCGTTGTGGGGGAGGAGGGGGCGTGGGGGAGACAGATGGCCAGCACCGTCCCCTCTCTCTGCCCTCCCTTCCAGCCTGCCGCCACGCGTGCCTGCAGCCAGTGGTTGGGATTGTTTCCAGGATTGTGTAGGAGACAGGATCTTTTTCTTTTCTAGTCATATTTTTGCTTTTCAACACATGTGGCTCAATGAAAAGGAGTAAGGATTTGTGGGCAGACAGACCCGTGTGGGAACCTTGGTCTGGCCGCCTTCTTTCTCGGCAGCCACACGAAAACCTCTTGTACTGTCTGAGCTTCACTTTCCTCATCTGCGCAGGGGGAGTAATGGGACTAAGTGGCGCTGTTGGAGGATTGAGGTAATGGGTGTAAAACCTGTAGCCTCTTGCCTGCCACATATTAGGCTCTTGATAAGTTATAGCTTGGAAATCAAAATTACTATGAACAAGTAAACGAATTCATAACAATTACATATAAATAATGCATATATAATCAGTAGACTATAAGAATACTATCCTCTTACCTGCCTTTCAGCAATTTCTGTCAAAATGCAGAGTTGCCAAGCTTTTTCACGTCAAAACAGATTCATTATTGAAACATTTCTAACAAAGGTGAGTGCTGATGTTGGTTCATTTTATAATAGGAAATAGCTGGTTGCATACCTCAGAGTTCAAAAGGCTAAAAACGGCCAGGTTTTGCTTTAGAAAAGTTTCTTCTTTACTTAGTAACACGTTTCCCTTTGATTTTCACAGTAGGCTGTTCTGTGTGGGAATGTTGGAGAGGAAACCTCGACGCTAAGAAACCCAGGCTAGGAGTCTGGGCTGCCGATCGAGATTTGTATCACAGGAAGCACACTGAAACAATAGCTTTATGATATTAGCTTCCACGCCGGGCCGAGAACAGAACACACTCTGACGGGAACATTGGTGGAAACACCACCTGATTGTCTTAAATCCTCTTTCAAGATGAGCTCCACAAGCCAGGACCAAGTGAGGGGCACTTCTGCGTTCAAAGGGCATCATGCAGCAGTAAATATGCAAAATTGGCTTCTCACCCTAAAGTGGATTTTTGACTTCCCCACACTCATATGTGGTGAAATCCAGTTCATTTCATCTGTGAACTGGAGGTTAACGTGAGGCAGGGTTTCTAAAGAGAAATGTCAGGTTGATGATCAATTCATTGGCATTTGCTTAAGTGAAGATATTGGTCTGAGTAAGAGATTGTGATTTCCTGATCTCTAGATGATTAAGGGAAAGATATTAAAATGTGGGACAAGTAATTTTAAAGCTTTGACCATGAGCTTTTCATGCAGGAAAAGTGAAACCAAAAGGTGAAAGTTATGGAGGAAGCTGCGGTTTCTGGTGCCTCCTTATGCATCACTTTCAGCCTTCTTTTCCCAGGTTCTTGCCCCCTGTGTTCTTACTGCCCACTCCTTGCCCCATCCGCTCTCCAAATCAAAGCCTTTTTCTGTGCTGTTTGCAGAGGAGCTGATAAGCTGATTCATGCTAGGATGTTAATGTCTAAGAGCAGCTAATGTATAATCTCTTCTAGAGATACTGACCTTGTTCAGATCATTTTCTTAAGACTTAAACCAAAGACAGATCTGGTCAATCAGTAGATATTTGCTAACCCCAGTCCTGTGCTTCGGCTTATGAAGGTTAACACAGAGAGGTAAGATGGGATAGTAGGTTATGTAAAGAACAAAGGAATGGACCTCTAAGGGTGGACCTTCAAGACCCTTCAGGAGACCAGAAAGATCAGGTAAAACCAGTGCCTTCAGCGAAAGATGTGAGGGTAGCCCAAGCCTACCACCTGGTAATGGTGGAGTTTACAGGTATGGCTAAAGACCCAGTAAGGATCCAAAAATAATTTCCCTGTGGTGACTGAGACTGTTCCTGCAGCCAGTACACCCACATCGGTGGGAGGGGGTGTCTATGGCCCTGGAAGAGCTGGAGGAGAGGACTCAGCTTAAAGGAAAGCCCCGCGATGGGTCGCTAAGCAATGACTTTCTGCCAAGCACATCTGCAGCAGGCAGATGGCAGCAGAGTGGTCTCAGAGCAGCCAAAGCCACGCTGGCACCCCTCTGAGTAGGAAACAAAGAGGGAAAATGACCCCGCTGGAATAAAAATGCGTCCTAACTAGCAGCAGCACCTTGCAACTGCCTGATCTCAGAGTCCTGCAAAGAAGTGCCTGCCCTGCCACCCTGCCCGCTCACCCCCGATGCCCAGCTCCCGGGGCCCGTGGGGTCCCGCCCCACACGGGTGGTGCTGCCTGAAGGAAATGAGTGGTGCTCCGGAAAAAGTGCTCCGAAACCTCAGCCCGCGCATATCCTGGCTGTGGGGAGTCATCAAAGCCTGTTTACAGGGGCTATTTTTAGCATTAAAGAATCTTGTGCTCCCGGGGCTAAGCAGGGCTGAGCAGACTTCATCTCAGCAGAGTGCCTCTGATTTTGGTGGCCTGCCCCTCCTCTTTGGGGTCAGACTCTGAAGGGCCTTGGGAAGCAAGTAACTGAGACCAAGAACCCACGGCAATTTAGCACCCCCCCACGTCACCGGCAGCTCACTGAGCATCTGCGGCCATGCTCCCCACCCGGCACCAGCGGTTTCTGTCCCTCCTGTGCAGCCTCACAGCAGTTTACCTTTGTCCTCACCGCCACTGCAGAGACCTCAGGGGAAGAGTTGTTCTTACATCTATCCATATCCTTGTACTCCCTAGGATGGGACTGAGCACAGAGTGAGGGACACTTGGTGACAGATGCCTGATTTCCTGCTTTGTGACCAGCACAGGGCAGGCGGCAAGAGCGTAATAACTGCACAGTTCATGAGTGAATTTCCCATGTGCCTAACACTGAGTTGGAGATTAGTGAGACATTAGGGAAGATGCTCCCAGGAAAGAGCAGGGGAAAAAGGCAGAGTCTTCAGTGGAGAGTGACGTGCATGACCCCTGGCCTCTTGCATGAAGGTCCGCCTCTACCCCACAGTTTTCACCCCCCCGCTCCAGGCTGATGAGGAGCTGGCCAGATTCCTTCAGAAGCCCCTGGGAGAATAAGCAGGTGCTGTGGGAGCAAATAGTTCCACAGAGGAAGGAGGCCCGGCTGTCCCAGGGTCCCCGGAGGCCCGCCTGCTGGCTTCCTGGTCCTCCAGCCATTGTGACTTCAGTTCCAAGACGTTCTGTTTCCATTTGTGCCCCCCCATCCCCGAGAGCCCCCTCCCTCCCTCCCTCCCAGAGGCTGGCCCAGCCAGCTGCTGTAGCCAATTTCGCCACCTCCTGGAAGCAAGAGTACTGGGCATGGGTGGAAACCAGTTTAGCTGTGTCGGAACTGTTAAAAACAGGAAATTTTAAGCAGAACTATTTCCTTTGGGCCTAGTTAACCCAAATAAGGTTGTCTTGGGATGACTCCAGATTTTGAAGTCAGTGTTGCCACTGAGATCAAAGAAATTGAAGAGAAAAAAACTTCTTCACAGGCCAGAAACCACAGGGCTGGCCCTGCTGCCTGGAGAAGGTGGTTGTCTGTCTGCGAGTGTGATTTCAAAGGTGCTGAACGCCTCCCCTCACTGTCCCCAAATAGGTCCCCACCTGCCAATATAGGCTGAGTTTCCCAGTGTTGGGGTCACTGGCAGGACCTTGAATTAAGGTGGTAGTTCTCAATCTGTGGTCCTTTAGCCAGCAGCTTCGACATCCCTGGAAACTTCCTAGGAAAGCAGATTCGCAGCCCCACTGGAGACCTACTGGGTCGGCAACTCGGGGGATGTGGCCCATTGGGGCTGCTTCACGAAGGTGTGGCTTGTACAGTCCCGCAGGCTCCGCACTTAGAAGGGTCTGGGGCTTGGTTTGATTTTTCAACAAGAGTCCCCACATGTTTACTTTGCACTGGGCCTCCCAAATTACACAGTACTTCTGGGCGCAGAAATCCTTGTGTTAACAAGCCTTCTAGGGGATCCCGGTACGTGCTGAAGTTTGAAAGCCCTGAGTCTGGCCATTGTCTCTCCTAAAGCCTCTGTTTAAATGGAGACGGTAACGGAGAGCACTCACACTGTCAGAGGCAAAACCCTCACCTGGACTTCAGTTCACTGGCATCGATTTGGCTGACCAAGGTAGTTTACGGACGCCCAGTAAACAGGGATCAGGTGCGGATGTGTGCGTGGTATAAGGCCATTGCCAGATGGAGTCCCCTTGCAGAGGCTATCCTCCTGAACCAGAGTGGGGAGAGAGAAGGATTTCCCCCTCTTGTTCCATGGTTTTAGCAAAACAAAGGGAAAGCCACCAAGATACTACTCTGCACAGCCCAACTCTTGCCTCTGAAGGCTGGCCTGTCCTATTCCTCTGCAGAAAGAGTAGCATCTGCAACTCTGGCACATTCTCTGAGCCTGGTGCTCATCCCATGGCCCCTGTTCAGGCATGTGACAGTCACTTAGGTGGTCGGCAGCAAGCCCTTCCAGGAAAGTCCACTCGATGCCTTTATGCCATCCCTGGCAGCCATCCACCTATGCCGGTCACATCTGTGCTAACCACGTTCATGCAAGCCATTCAACCCCCATCTCTTTCCAGTTTGCTCTGAAAACGAGTCTGAGGCTGAGGCCGACCAGCAGATGGACAACCTGTACCTGAAAGCCTTGGAGGGTTTCATCGCCGTGGTGACCCAAGACGGCGACATGATCTTTCTGTCGGAAAACATCAGCAAGTTCATGGGACTCACACAGGTGACACCCTCCTCCGACTTTCAAAAAGGGAAAATGTTTCTATTTGGGGGTAGAAATTAGTGGAAGGTTCTGATCACATCCCTCCTAACCTCTCCCCACACCTAGCCACCCTGTCCCCTCTCTGATCCCAGACCACAAGCCTCAGGACCATACTCCCGTGCCCTGGCATTGGATTTGGCATGGCAGATGGCTGTCCTGGTGGACAGCGCCACTGACTAGATTAGTGGGCTGGCCCTTACGAATGAAGTCTCTGACATCGACGGCAGTCCTCTGTTACGTCCTCACGTCTGTGGGCCGAACACTGAATTGGGCATATTAGAACTGATTGGGTCTCTGCCCTGCCTCCAAACCCACCAGGTGGCTCAGCTTCCCCTTGGGATCTTCTCTTTCAGTGCTAGGAGTAATAAAGTCCAGCCTTGTTTTTGAAACAGGTGGAGCTAACAGGACACAGTATTTTTGACTTTACTCATCCCTGTGACCATGAGGAGATCCGCGAGAACCTGAGTATCAAGGACGGTAAAGTATTCTTCATTGTGGGTCTCCTTCCTCCTGTACCGCCTCTGTTCCCTTTGTATACGGATGCAGGAATGACAGACCGTGACTATCATGATCCAGAAAAAACTGACACGCAAAAACTCAAGGCAGAGTCTGTGAGGTGAGATCGAGGGCACCGAAGGGACCTCGTACTCAGGCACGTCTCCTCCAGTCCTGCGTGGTGCCTGGTTGCATGCTGGTAGGGCCTCCTTGGGGTTAGGACAGCATCTCCAGGAGGTTTCATGCCCTGGAGTTCAGCACTTCTGCCAAGTAGACGCCCAAACCAATAAACTCATCTGTAATAATATGTCCCTGAGAACTGTTGCAGCTGTCTATTGCTGGGTAACAAACCCCCCAAAATGTAGTGATTGAAGCAATCATTCTGTCACCTCTCACAACTGTGTGGGTTCTGTGGGTGGTTCTTTTGCTCCATGTCGCATCAGCTGAGCTACCATCATTGGGGGACGGACTAGATGAGATGGCCAGGGTAGCTCAGCCACTTCTCTAGGACGGTGGCTGGAGGCTGGCGCTCAGCTGCCATGCTGGAATAGCTGGACTTTGGTCTCACTCCGTGCAGCCTCAGAGCCTCTCGCTCTTCACCTGGGATCTCCAAGTCCAAGGCAGCCAAACTTCTTACATGACAGCCCAGGGCTCCCAAAAGTGCGAAAGTGGCAGCTTCCAGGCCTTCCTCGGGCTTAGTCCTGAAGCTGGCCCAGCCTCACTCTGCCCCGTTCTGTCAGGTGGAGTGAGTTACAGTGCAGGGCTGAGTCAGCGTGGCGGGAACGAGACAGGCGTGAGTATCAGGGGGCTGGCTCACTGGGGCCACCTTTGGAGAAGCACTAACCCTGGAGTCAAAGACTAAATCTGGTCCCCTGTGGAGACAAAGGACAAGTCTTTTCTGATGGAGAAGACATTTAAAAGGTCTGGTGTATTACACCCTGCCTGTGGGGCATCCAGCAGATGCTAGTGATGGGAGGGCCCCTACAAGCAGAGAGTCCTTTGCAGTGGCAGTTGGAGTTGCTGCTTCATCTCATTCAAATGGGGACATTCAAGCAAGCATAAGAATGGAAATGTTATCCAGAGGACAGAGGCTTTGGGCAGAAGTGGGGCTCAGTGACTTTCAAGGTCCCTCCTGAACCTGACGTTGATCTCTGCCCCGGGCAGATCCTGCCCGTGTCTAAACATCCCCTTTAACCTCCGTCAGCTGCCACTGCCATGACTGTGCTTGTCCACCCTGAATAGCAGAGGCAGTGGGGCTAAGCCTGCAAGGTCTGGCTATTGTTACCGTATGCAGTGCAAAATCAGACACTTCATCAGCCCACTTCCACCTTTGTTACAAACTAAGCTCGTGGTCTGGGTCTGGAAAATGCAGACTGACCAGCACCCCCACAGCTCAGCTAGACCTGAACCCATGCAGCCCCTCTGCTCTCCACCTGAAGGCCTCGGACCACCTGGCTCCCAGAGTACAGTCTGGGGGGCACTCTATGGGCTGTGTGGTGTCTCATCTGCGCTGCTGAGAAAGTCCTGTCTGGTTCTATGGGGAAGGGGCTACCAGCCTTTCTGAATCCCTTTCTAAAGCAGGTGCTTGAAGCCTAAGAAAACCGAAGTCTCATATCTTCTGCTCCAGAAACCCTTTGGTCCTTGTGTTCTCAGCCTCCATTCAACCACTGACCTTAGTCTCAGTCGGACCATGTGACCTGAGCCAAGTTACCTCATCGCTTGGTTCCTTGGAGTCTTCCTTTTCCAATAGACAGTATTGGACCAGACAAAGTCTAGAACCTTCCAGCTCTCAAGTGCCATGATTTACAGCATGACCCTAATCTATTTATCTGAGTAGAACTTTAGGTCTCTTGGCCATGTAGCGAGGACTTGGGATCAAACTCAATAAATCAGCAAGCATATCCTATTGAAGGTGCCGGCCTGATGATGAAGGTGGACTCGTGATCTGAAAGCAAAGGGTTAATGTGAGCACCTAGAGGGAGATAAGACCAGGAGGCAGATTGCGGAAAACTTTGAAGGGCCAGTAGAGGGCCTCGAACTTTATCCTGTAGACAGAAGGGAGCTATTGAAGGTTTTTGAGCAGGGGTGGAGTAATCTGATTGGAGCTATGTTTAGAAAGATTAATCAATTGGCAGAATGGCAAGAATCCAGAGGCTAACAAGTCAGCAGGCCACCATAGTAATAACCCAAGCCACAGCCATGCTCATTGCCAACACTTGAACTGGTCCTGGTGGTCAGTCCAGGCCCCAAGATACAAAAATATCTCATGATATGGCAACCCCACCTATGAAAATTTAAATTGTAAGAAACATTAAGTATGGAAGACATGGTTTTGTGATCATGATGGAGGAATATGCTTTCTTAAAAAAAAAAAAAATCCACCATTTGGTCGATTACTTGGTGGGCTCTCCTATGGGTGTTTAAGGTACATTCAAAGGTGACATAACTCACTGGACACAGAGGCCTCTGGGATACGACAGTTAAACCCCAGCCTCTGGACGTGCAGGTGCCGAGGCCAGTGGCCACGCCTAGAAGGAGGGGTCTGAGTGTTAGGAACAAGGCTCTGGCTTGTTCTCTGGCACGGGGCAGGGGGCGGGGGTGGGTGGGCACACGTGCACCTTGGGAGACCCAGGATGGGGATGGTGGGCTAGGCAGAATTTAGATGTGGACAAGGGACTCAGATGACACTGCATCTATCACTTTGTTTTCAGAAAGTGGAGAAAGTTCTGAACGGGCAGGCTACTGGGCAACTATGAGGAAGGAAGCTATATTGTTTGTCTTGGTGATTTATTTAATTCTGGCTGAGAAAGGATATCCATGTTGAGTTAATTCTCGGTGTGGACTTGCTCACCAAATCCCAGGAGATTCCTCCCAGAGGTCTCTCTGAGCTGGACGTGTGTCACTTTAGGGAGAAAGCTGACGGTACATTTTCCTGAACGCAGCCATTACTGGTTGAAAATAGGGCACAGGGAGGTTCCAATTCCTGTGGGACAAGAATGAGGAAAAGACAGGAGTGTCCGAGGGACACTTCTGATCTGAGAAGCTTATCCCCTTGAAGTACTTGTGGCCTCACCCAGCCTGTCCCTTGGAATCCCTCCTGGGGAACCCGGACCTGCCCCAGCAGAGATTTGCCGAGATCGTGACTAAAGTGACTCATTCCCTTGCTGCTGCAAAGGGACCGCTGACCATGCACTAGGCGCAATGGAAACAGAACGGTGTGATACCCCTGCCCTTCAGGTGCTCGTGCTCCAGTTGGGGAGGAGAGCTGGAGGGGAGACAGCTTTGTCCACAGGCCCAGATGGTACTCAGCATTCCTGGCAGGTGCTAAGAGAGCAGATAGTTGGGAAACACACACAATACGTTGCCCAGACAACATTGCGACTGGGTCCCTCTTCCGTATATAAATGAAAAACTAAATTCAGCTGGTTCCCTCCACCCTGCCCCATCCAGGCTCTGGTTTTGGGAAGAAAAGCAAAGACCTGTCCACAGAGCGGGACTTCTTCATGAGGATGAAGTGCACAGTGACCAACAGGGGCCGAACCGTCAACCTCAAGTCAGCCACCTGGAAGGTAGGATGGCCTCAGGCACGGGTGGGAGCCCCAGCGGTGCCCCTCGCGCCCCGCTCTCGGCCCCACCTCTGACCCTCCCTGGCTGGCCTCCAGGTCTTGCACTGCACCGGCCAGGTGAAGGTCTACAACCACTGCGCCCCTCCCAGTGGTCTCTGCGGCTACAAGGAGCCCCTGCTCTCCTGCCTCATCATCATGTGCGAACCCATCCAGCACCCGTCCCACATGGACATCCCCCTGGACAGCAAGACCTTCCTGAGCCGCCACAGCATGGACATGAAGTTCACCTACTGCGACGACAGGTAGGGCCGGGGAGGGTGTGCCGTGGGCAGTGTTCCTTCCCTGCATGTGTGCGCGTGGCTGCGCCTGTGATATAGGGTTGGGTCTGGGGCATACAGGCCGTGTTGCTGGGTGCCAGTCTGTGGGCCTGTGCCCCTCTCACTCCACCTGGGCAGCTGAGGGACTCCTACACCGTGTTTGGTAGCCCCCGCCGACGCAGCGTCAGGATCTGCCTGCAGAGCAGCTCTGGTGTGCAACTCCTGACGTCTCTGATGGCTATGATGTGCACATTCCTCCGAGTGCACGTCAGGCTCCCGAGGAAGTTTCCAGGCCAGTCTGCTTCCCTGGGAGATGAGTTGCAAGAGATTTCCATCAGCTCTCAGGCACCAGCTGGGAACTGAGGTTCTGGCTGGGAGACCGCCCCACGGCCACATGGTTTGCGTGTATTCTCTTCCATTACTGAGCTCTTCTTCCCTCAGTCTTTGCTCCTCCTCGGTCACCTGTCTTCTGGTCACTGTCCAGCCTAGTTTTGAAGACTTTTTGATGAAGGGACCTAAGGCATACGCTAACCCCCAAAGCCAGGCCCAACTGGAAATTCTCTTAGGTTAAGCACATCAACTCTGCACTGGGACGGCCTGGGTTCACATCCGATAGGAGATACTCAGGTTACCTGTTATTCCCACCCTAACTGGTTTCTTTATTAAAGTCACCCCAAGAGTGCCTAAGACTGCGCAAGCAAGCCGCATCAGCTCTAGTTCTTAGCTCAGGGCTTGGGTTGCTGAGAGAGGCCTGGGAGAGGCTGTCACAGCACCTGCCTGCCCCACCACCCTGCCTCTGCTCTCCCCGCTGTGCCCTGGCATTGGGAATGTGGGAGGATCGGAACACGGAAAAAGATAGGGGAGAATAGAGGCCCTGAGCAACGGCCACCATCAAGAAGAGAGGAAAAGCCAGGAGACGTGACTGGGCCCAGGTCAGCCTGCATCAAGTATATGCCACTGTGGCTTACTGATTAGTGTGTCCCAGATATGCCCCTCGGGGCAGGATCGCTCAGCCTGACCTCAGCCTTCTGCAGTATCCAGAGTCACCATTTCCTTCCAGAGTCACAGTTTTTGTGGTTACTCTTCCCCGCTAGGGTTTCTCAACAAACCCCGAGATCTCAACTTCCCAGTGTCTGAGACGGAGATGACCGTGCCTTCTCAACCTGTCTCACAGGGCCCTGGTAAAATGACTGTGAAAGCCCTTTGAAAAGTGCAAGCACCATAACTGATGGGAAGCTTTTTGTCACTCCTTCTGTCTCCCTGTCCTTGTCCTCCCCCAAAGCAAGTTCCCCCACTAAAGTCCAGGGGCCAAGATCACTTCTGGAGGCATGTAGTGGCTAGGGGCCTGGAAGAAGGAGAGACCACCAGCAGGACACTGCTTTGCCCTCCTAGCCAGCAGGAAGCCACCCGGCCCCAGAAGACAGCTCCTGCTCAGCCTTCCCAGCACCCCCCACCACCTTCCTCTCACCCACCAGACATCCAGGGTGCCCTAGCTCTCTTTATGGGTGGGGCCCTACTTCCCAGGCGAGGCTGAATTTCTTTCCCCTGATTCTAGACTAACCTGATGTTGTCTGGTGCCTCTTCTTAGAATTGGCCACCACTCCAGGACCATTAAAAAATGTTTGTAACAGTATCCTGGAGTCATTCCTATCCCCCACAGTGCCAGGACTCAAGGCTCCTGGAGGTAGTGGTTATATAAGTAGAAAGAAGTGCTCTGACCTCATAGGGAGAAAATGTCATGTATGAAGACTTTTGCCCTGGAACTGACATAGTCAGCAGTAATTATAGTTGTTAGTACTGTTAGTATTGTAACGATGATGATGATTAGAGAGAACGCTTGTTCCGAAGGCAGGCACCAGAGAAACTCCTGTGAGTGTAAGGCTATTTATCAGATGCAGGCTTTCCATTCAAATGAATGTTCTTGGCAGAAAACAGTTTTGTAGCGTGCACCCGCTCTGTGCAGTCTTCCGAGACGGCGAGGGAAATCCCGCCACGGGGCCCCTGCAGCTCTGGCTTCGGTGCGCTCGCTGCTGTGCAGCTTGGGAGCAGCCACAGTGCTGTGGGCAGTGAGAGCTGCATGTAGCCCCGGGGAGTGCAGAACCTCCCCCTGTCCCCCACAAGCAGTGGGGAAACCGTACTGTCCCAGAAAATAACTCGTCATTCCTAGATAATAGAAAAGAGGAATGGTTTTTTTTTTTTCAAGCTTAAGACTTGGATCCTTGTTAAAGTGAAGGAGAAAACTCCTCTGGAAAGGGCAATTAGAAGTTACTCTTTATTCATGATCTCGTTCTGAGTGCATCTCAGGTCATTTCCTGAAGGAAACCAACCTTTGCATAAAAGAGAGGGAAAAGCCCTGAGGAACTGGGGACCTGCACGTAGTTGAAGAGCAAAGGGACACAGAAAGGGGTGTGACTTGCACTCATTGGTAAGTTGGGCCCAGGGTGGTAGGCAGAGTCCATACGGCTTGAAGAGAGCTGTGATGCAGGGCTCGTGACTCGGAGCGTGGAGGCTGATGCTGCATGTAAGGTCTGCTGGACACAGCTCACTATCGGTGGAATCTTGCCTTTCACGAAACCTAGTCACACAGCCCAACTCTGCGTTCAGTGGTGCGGGAGAGATGAGTGCAGGGGTATTTGAAGACACAGAATGCTGTGCTACACAGAAGCTGTGTTTAACCGATTAGCAGATTAGTGAGCAAGGGCACAGACGTGGTTTAGACCATCTATAAAGTGACTATTTTAAGTCCTTAATCCGTAAGTGTTATTTCTCTGTTGCTTTGATGAGGACCGGTATTTTTTAGTTTTGGTGGTTTGTTTTGTTTTCATTGTTTGTATTGGGGTGAGGAGAAGCAAATTCATAGTCTCATTCTCTCATGCATTCTCTCCCTCTCTCTCTCACACTACACACACACTCTCTCTCCTTGATACCCTTCCAAGATCAGCGTTTCCAAACCCAACACGTGCACAGGGTAGCCAGCGTGGGGGGAGGGCAGCTTCCCTCTTTAACCGTGGACCTCACTAGATTTAATGGCATCTGCCACCCACGGAGCGCTCTGAGTTTCACAAAGGGCATTGTTTTCCCACTAGGAAAATCAGAATCTCATGAAAATGTCAGGCAATCAGAATGCAAAAAATCACTTTGGGGACCGTCTGGTACTTTTTCTTACATGTATTGAGCTCACAGACATAATCATTGAAACAATGACCAAAAAAGGGTCACGGGGGAAAGAAAGAAGGGGGGACAGAGAGGAAAAGGGTAAGAGACATTTTAACAAGAGGAAAGAAAAGAGGACTCTAATCGTGTCTAACGCTCAAGTTTTCAAAGCCAGTCCAACCTGAGACTACCGAAACTGAGCGAAGGCGTGCAGAGGGTTCGAAGTGCGTTTGTCCTGCCCCTCTTGATGAAGGGGCAGAGGACCATAGCAAGTCCCATATTAACCATCTGAAACATAGTACACGATTTTTAAGTGAACTCTATAACAATTTATATATGTATCAGTCTCAATTATGTGTATATGGTCAGCTGCTCTGGACGGGGAGAGTCAAGCTGAGTAACAAGGCTGAGGAAGAAGAATGTCCCAGTTACTGGTGTAATCAATGAGCTCATCTCCATTCCTTCGCTGTTTCCTAAAATACTGAGCAACCAATTAGTAAATTCTCGTTTATTGAGCATCTGTTATGCATCTAACCCCGCGCCAGAGACTTTTATATTGAAGAAGTAGAAGAGATGGTTCCTGATCTCCAAGAGTTTACCGTTTGATACGTGAGCAACTTAATGCAACCACAGTGAATCGTACAAAATAGAGCATTCCACGCACCCAAAAGGAAGACGGAATGTGTTCCCAGGCGGTTTAACTTTAAAATAGGGTGCTGCTCCGATTCCGGTGGCGGTGCCATCTAGTGGTGGAAGAGAATAACTGGGAAGGAAGCCAAGCCATGGAGGAGGGGAGGGGGAAATCTGTATTGCACAGAATCCCTCTGTGATTCTGCCAGTTTTATGAGTCTCCCCATATCTTTGAAGTAAGTTATAAAAGCAAATTCTGTGGATAGGATCGGTATTACTGGGGGAAGGATAGGGAGAAGGCATCAAAATCACCGTAGAAAATTTGAAATTCACAAAGAGGGCCATGTAATCTTTATAGGCAAAGAGTCTGAGGGCCGCCCTGTTTTGTTACTGAATTCAGGCAACATAGGGCACAATAATGTCAGAAGCTTAATAAGTTTAATAAGTTCAGATTACATACTTTCATTGCCTATTGAGGTACATTTAATACATTGTTTTGTTTTACTTTTTTAAAGAATGGGTGACATTTTTTAAATGTAAGGTGATCTTTCAGATTAATACATTGCATGTAGGATTTTTTAGTTTAATATATAGTCTATTCTAAATATTTTTGCCTTTAATTAGCCTTTGCCAACACATCTTTGCAAGAAGGTACATGTGTTTCTTTAAATCCCTGGGTGAGAAGAAACATTAAACGCTGCCCTCGCGCATCTGCGTCTCCTGCGAAGGACGAAGTTCTGAGATCAGCCTAACAGAGGCTGAGCGTGCATATGAGGGATGCTCATACATTATCCTGCCCAATCCAGTCTACTTGGAATACAGGGCTGCTCCCTGACAGGGGCGGCTCTGCAGATGCTCTTTGGAATTTATTTCAAAGTTTGCTAGACCTCACAATTCAAAAGGTACTCCTTCTACACGGCCTGCTTCTCTCTTGCTGCAGTCCCCGGCAAACTGTCTCTGACTGCGTGTGGGCCCCAGGGTCATGAGTGAGGCACTTAGTGGCACTCAGAGCAGGATGAGTCCCGGACTGAGCCAGGGCCACCTTCCTGTGAGTAAATTAACCAGCTCTGAACACGTCACACTGACAGGCTGGAGACTGATTGTCCGCTCCCTACAGAGCTGTTCGTACAGATTTCACAGACTGTGTAATATTCCAGAAAAGCACAGGGGTCCAAGTGCTATTGTTCAAAACAAACAAAATCTGGATCAAAATGTATTGAAATAGCAGGCACTGGAATCCTAGTAGTAGGTAGTCTGGATATTAGAAACTGCTATTCAAAGCCGACCTGCACCTGTAAGAACCAAACTGGGCCGAAGCTACGAGAGGCCTTTGCAGGAAGGGTGGGTGGGTGGAAGGAAAGAA
Organism: Desmodus rotundus; assembly: GCF_022682495.2. Taxonomy (NCBI): domain Eukaryota; kingdom Metazoa; phylum Chordata; class Mammalia; order Chiroptera; family Phyllostomidae; genus Desmodus; species Desmodus rotundus. Next base: position 125,122,397 of record NC_071391.1, read on the forward strand.
AGCAGACTGTAATAGAAGTATGGTTTAGTAGCAAATGCGTTTTTTGAAAAGCAAATAGGTGGTTAAAAAGTACTTAAAACTTTTATCCTCTTTCATAGTTTAAATACTCTAACCCATCTTGTTTTTCATGATTAATTTGCTTAGCAAATCCTTTACTCCTGCGGGGGATGGGTAAAAACTGCAGTCAGACCTCGCTTGACTCCAGGCAGCGGCCTGAAGTCAGGGAGCCTGCTGCTGGTCCCCTGGGGACAGCACTTGGCAGTGTCACCACGGGGAAGAGGAGCGAGCCCTCTTAGTCCCCGCTGCCTCCCCAGGTGACGGCACCGACACTGCAGCCTGGAGACTGGTTTTCTTTCCGGCGCTGGCTCACAGGCAGTCCGTGTTGTAGACAGCCTCTGAACGTTTTCAGGGGGAAAGGGCAATCGAAGAGCAATGAAGAGCTGACATGTTACATGGAGAAGGCCTGTCCAACTCGGAAATCCAGGCCCTGGTGGTTTGGCCCATGCATTTAGTGGGGTAATGCTAACTTCAGAATTTAACAGCTGTTTTTTCCTCTGTATTTTTTTTTCCTCCTTTTCTTCCTTCTCCCTCTGCCTCCTGTGGCTGCCGACGTCTCCATCTCCCTCCCCACCTCGTCCTTGATCTGTTTCCTTTTCCACTTTATTACTAGAGAGCGACTGTTCTCATTTCCGAAACCTGTAAGTGGAGCTCTTTTACGTTTCCCTCTTCTCTGCAGACAGAACTTTTTTAATTTATAGGTGACCCCGACCTGATTTTTTCCCCCAGTGAGTCAGGGGCTCTTAATTAGGAAGAAAAAAAAAGTAGTTTTTCTGCCCCTGTTGGAGAGAGCTAATGAACCTGTGTTACCACAGCCCCACCCTGGAGGCGTCTCTGAGACCCCGGGAAATTAGCGGGCGGGCCCTTCTGCGCTGTGGCAGCGGTCCCTGTAAACAAGCGGGGTTCACTACCCTCCCACTGGCGTCGGCGTGCCTACGGATGAAGGCGAGTGGCCATCAGCTTTAAGTTGGGGTTTCCTGGCTTTGTGAAGTGGGACAACTTGAATGTTCTTCCATTGTGTTTGCGATATGCGTATTTCCCAGTTTTTATAGTCTGTTTAAAGGAATGGAGAAGGAGACATTAAATATTTATTGTCGTTGACAAGATAAATGAAGGCTGCTACGGGGGAGATAGCTGGCCACCCCGAAGCCCAGGTTTGTTTGTCCACTTGCAGAACATGCCCATTGTGTGCCTTTGAATGGGCGACACATTCGGGGGCTGATTGTAACAAACATCGGCTTCAAACGTTTTTATTTGAAGATTCCGGTTGTGAAAGAAAATTGAACTTCTCTAGGGAGTAGAATCCAATCTCTCGCAGAACAGCCCCCTGTCTGACCCACCCGGGATAAGCAGCACTTCTCTGGCAAACCTGGGAGCCTGCACCTGGCCGGCCCGCCGGCAGCAGGGCCCGCAGTGCGGTTCTGATCCCCAGGCCCTGAGCCTGACAGACAAGCTATTTGGTTGTAGGAAAGGAAGGGCCAGCACTGTTCTGCTGTCTCCTTGTTCTCCTCCAGTCTCCACCTTGGATACGGTGCCGTTGGGCACCAGCCCTGGGAGCAAGGTGACAAGGAACATGTCCATTGCTGATGAGTTCGGAGACTCTGTGCTCAAGGCCAAGTGAGGGGACAGGTCCTCCTGGTCCAAGGCCAGCTCTGGCACAAGTGAGCTGCTGGAATCTCACTGGAGAAATCTCCACTGGGCTAAATCGGCAGAGAACCAAGCTCTTTTTTTTCTTTTTCTTTTAATTGTATTTTTTTTCCATTGCCATTTAGTCCCCTTATACCCCCTTCCCCCAGCAATCACCACACTGTTGTCCATGTCCATGAGTCCTTTTTCCTTTTCGCTCATCCCTCTACTCCCTAACCTCCCCTCCCCTGCTTAGCTGTCATCTGTTCTCCATCCACGAGTCTGTCTCTGTGTTCCTTGTTAGTTCAGTTTGTTCACTAGATTCCACACAGGAGTGACATCATATGCTACTTGTCTTTCTCTGACTGGCTTATTTCACTTAACATAATCTTCTCCAGGTCCATCCATGCTGTTGCAAAAGGTAAACTTCTCTTCTTTTTTATGGCTGAGTAGAATTCCATTGTGTAAATGTCCCATAGTTGTTTTATCCACTCATCTACTGATGAGTACTTGGGCTGTTTTTATATCTTGGCGATTGTGAATAACGCTGCAATGAACACAGGGGTGCTTATTTTCTTTTGAATTAGTGTTTCAGGTTCCTTCAGATATATTCCCAGAAGGGGGATCACCGGGCCAAACGCAGATCCATTTTTAATTTTTTGAGGTATCTCCATACTGCTTTCCATAGTGGCTACATCAATAGTGTAAGGCCATATTACCCTGAACACACCGATCTTGTCTGATCTGAGACCTAAGCTTCCCAGCCCCGTTGGGCTGTCCCTTGTATGACAAAGGCTTTAATCCCCAAGGCTCCCCTAGGCAGAGAACTTGCCTGTTCTCTGCCCACATCAGCACCAGACACTCCCTCCAGAATGAAGAAAAGATGGAGTGAGCATCACGAGGGTTTCTGCTGAGCACACTGAGGCAGTTAATCATGTTCTAGGAGGAAAGTGAGAAGGGGCGCCTGGATTCCTTCACAGTGCTGGGACAGACTGGGCTCTGGCTGTACCTTAGGTCCTAAGAGTGAATCAGTTCACCAGTCAGCTACTCAAGTATTTACCCATGTAGGGGATGCCAAAGGAGAAAGTGGTCCCTGAGTTCAGGGGATGACAGCCTAGGTAGGATGGGGAGAGATAAATACATAATCCTCTGTAACACTGTGTTTGCCTGTAAGGACTTCATGAGGTGACGTTGGCAAGGGCTGGAGGAATTGGAGAGGGCTCCAGGGCAATGGTGAGGCCCCGGGCTGGCCCTGCGATAGTCAGAACATAGAGAAGGGGGAAGGGGAGAGGGCATCAAGGTTCTGCAGCAAGAACGAGTTTACCAGGAATGGGGGACTGCAAGGAGAGGGGTCCACCAGGGCAGAGGGTACGAGACATGCTGAAGGTTAGTTGAAAATCAAATTGCATGGAAGCTGGAGACTAGATTCTGAGGGGAGCTGCCCTCAGGCAGAGCTTATTTACTCCCTATAGGGTTGGCAATAGGGAAAGCTGTAGGTGCTTAAGTAGGGGAGAGGAAGGATGGAGACGGTACTTTACAATGATGTCTTCCGATAGATGTACGCAAACCCCTTTGGAGGAGAATAGAGACACTGCTTCTGCTTCCCTCCGTGTTATTAATCTCCAACATAGATGATAAATGATGGGGCCTTGCCTAAAAGTCACGCTTTCTGAAATAGAACTTGGAATGAGGACAACAGCATCACTTCTTAACGTGATTAATGAGACCACAAGCCCATTAGAAGAAACATGTGAAATAACAAAGATTATGAAAAAATAATATTTAGGTATGATGTGGGAATGTGGCTAATCTGGCGGTTCTTGGGCAGGGCTGGTTTATTGTAATGACTCCAGCACACAGCCAAGGGTCCCTGGAGCATTAAGTGGTTCTTATGGTTCTCCACCTCCGCCTTCCATCTACCCACTTTCCATCAAAAACAGACACCTTCCAGGATGAAGCAAGACACATGCAGGAGAGCCGAGCCCTGTCATTTCTGAGCTGCAAGGTCATCACAGAACGTAATGAGGAGGCACATTTCTATGACTATGACTTTATATTTCTTCCTCTCAGTACCTCCTGCTCTCCTTCCTTTCCTCGAAATAGAGAGGGACAAGTAGAAGAACCCATGGAAGGCAGAGCCCGTGTGCAAGAGGAATCTGAGGTCACCAGGCAGAACATGAGAGGCACCCAGACCAGTGAAGCTTTCAGCACAGAAGGGGTTCTCCCTGTCCCAGGTTCTTCCTCACTCTGTGGTTCACACACAGACGAAGGTCATCTCCGTGCTTTTTCCCCACTTGAGGCCACATAATCTTCACTTCATTTACATCACCCGCTACTAGATGAAGCTTGACCCAGTAGTCAGGAGGCCCTGGTTTCATTCTCGCTCTGCCCTTAGACACATATGGACATCAGCATATCGTCTGCCTTCCCTGGGTCTCTCCTCCCTCATCTGCAAAATCGGGGGGCGGAGAGGGGCTGGTGAGAGCCCTCCCATGGTTGTTGGAGATTAGGCACATGTGTGCATTAGGGCTGGGGGTAGGGAGTCCCCCGGGGAGCCACGTTTCCTTCCTCCCCCAACATGACTTCAGGAAGGGCAGGAGGAGTGCAGGCCGGGCGGGTCCACAGTGGCAGGTCGACCACCACGTGTCCTTTGCTTGTGTGAATGGTGCGACCAGGAGCCTGTAGTGTTTTCATCTGGATGTGTGCATTTGATTCACCTTCTGGATTTAAGTCCTTGAGCCCCTGTCCACATTTATATGGTTTCTCTTCCCTACATGCTTTTCTTTTTTTTTTTTTTTAAATTCAGAATCACAGAACTGGTCGGTTACCACCCAGAGGAGCTACTTGGCCGCTCAGCCTATGAGTTCTACCACGCACTGGACTCAGAGAACATGACCAAAAGTCACCAGAACCGTAAGTCCCTGGAGTGTCCTGGGCGGCTCCCTTGTGTCTGTGGGATTCGGCCCTGAGTGGTGATGACGGTGAGATGGGAGAAGAGCCGGTCCCTGCCTTCCCTGAGTCACTATCCTGTGTAGCTGAGAGACTCACACGCTCAGAATGGTTAGAGCACCAAGGCTGCCACCAGCCTATGTGACACCCGCATGAGAATTAGAAAAGGGCTTCTTCCTCCGGGGCGACACACCCACGTCCAGCCATACGGCTGGGCTGAATCTCAGCCCCCACATACCGCCTCCACTGAGCACCCTTGCAGACAGGGTGAGCAGGCTGCACAGCCCTGTGGAGCAGCCCTGCGAAGGGGAACAGAAGAGGGTGATCCCCTTAGGGGGGTGCTACAGAAGCAAGTACATTCATTCAGAGAAGAGGAGGGCTGGGGCAGTTCAGAAAAGGAGAGGAGAGGGCACCTGAGTTGGGCACCGGGAAGGATAGGGGAGAATTAAACAGCAGGGAAGGTAGGAGGGCACAGCCACAAGCGATGCTGCTCCCAGTGCTTGCCTGCTGGACAAGGGAACTGAGTTGGAGGAGGCTGTCTAGGCAACTCAGGGATGTCACGCGGAAACTGTGCTTGGCAGCTTGAAAGAAACCCGAGTTATGAAAGGGTTCTAGAGCAGGACTGACACGACTTTCTGCAACGGAAATGTTCAGTACCTTCCTATTTCATGTGCTACCTGTGCTGTACTTGAAATACGTCTAGTGCAACTGAGGAGCTGAATTTAATTTAATTTTAATTACATTTAAATAGCTGCACTTGCCCTGGCTGGTGTGGCTCAGTTGGTTGGAGTGTCGTCCCATACACCAAAAGGCTGTGGGTTCAGGCCCTGGTCAAGGTATATATGGGGGGCAACCGATCAATGTCTCTCTCTCTCTCTCCCCCTCCCTCTCCCTCCTCTCTCTCTGAAGTCAATAAACACATCCTCAGGTGAGGACTAAATAAAGAAATAGCCACACTTGGCTAGTGGCTACCGTACTGGACAGGGCTATTCTATTTCATTCACTTGGTCATATTCCCGGTTCAGGCTTCCCATTTGCAGGTGACCCAAGACAATTTTCTTGAGTCCATACAGCCCATCAACATGCAAGGGCTCTGGGTTTACAGCTCTATTCTTGGTCCACTGAGGGCCACAGAAATTGATGGGATTGGCCCCTGCCCTAAGGGATCTCGTTTCTGAGGGAAAAGGAGGACTGTGGGCTCCAAGGGAGCCCGGTGGCTCATACCTTCAGCCACGGTATCTAGCACAGTGTTCAATATAGCACAGGCACTAAATGAATGGTAAACCCAAAGGCATAAAAGGTATTTGGAAAAGAATGTTTCAAACTGAGCGCCCACAGTGGTACAGACAGAGAGGCCTAGAGTTGAGTCTGAGAAGATCCTCTGCTGGTCTTGAGCTCCCAGGATGGGCTGTGGCTTGGAGTAGCAATGAAGAAAATGGGGTACAAAAAGCTGGAGTACAGCTCTTTGTCCATTGTTCCTAAATCCACCCATCTATCCTGAGGTTAGGGTAGCTCAAGTTCAGAGCAGCTAACAGTCAGTAGCCCCACAGGCAGTATCCGAGCACAGTTAATCCATTAGAGTAAGGTCTTCTCTTTCGAATAGAGGTCTTCTCTACTGCTTCCTTGTGGTTTCTGAGTTTGATCGGACAGTGAAACAGGGCCCTTCATGATGTCTCAGGAATGTCTCTCGCTATGCTCTCCAGCAAACAAACGACCTAGACTCAGCTGCATTTATGGGCCCAGGGATTGGGGAGGGAGGTGGAGGTGCTCGTGTGTGCGTGGCCCACAAGGATGGGTGAGATCCAGCCCTGGCCTACCCTAGTTTTAAAATTGTAGGACGTGGTTCCAGCCTTCGCCTTGGGGTCCCCATGTTTTTGTGGTCTGTGGCTGTTCCTGTTCCCTGGCCCAGCTGCCCCGTTGATTCCCCAGGGCCAGACTTTCTGGGCCTTCCCTCCTATAGATGTCAAACTGAGGGGAAGTCCGGCTTTTCTCCTCGGCCAAGGGTGAAGTCAAAGCCGGCGACAAACAGAGATGTTTCTGGGAATTCTTGCAGGACAGCATTATACAACACTTCGTCTTCTGGGAACTGCTATCCATGGGAACAGAAAGGATGACTTCTCTCTAGCCATATCAGAAGGACTTTTTTTTAATCTTCTTCTTAGAAAAGCTTTGCTTCATGAAAAAGGAGCTGGGATAAAAATTTGTCACGGTTTTCTGCTGACTCCAGGGAAAATATGGTGGTTTTTTATTGAATCGGTGTGCTTAAGCATTAGGCACACTTAAAGGTAATTCCCAGCCCAAATGGAAACCACAGGCTCCCTTCCTCCCTGGTGGAACCAGGGAAAGCTGCTCTGGGCTGAGAGGCCTGGACCCGGCCAGCCAGCCAGCAAATCCAGCAAAGGGAGATCTGCATGTGTTGGAAACTGGGTTAGTGGTGGCTAAAACAAAACCCTCCCCACCCCCACCACGGGGTTTGTGCAAATACAGTTGCACCACAGCCCCACACTCACGCTGTGAAATAGCCAGAGGCCAAGGTTTAAGGCCGGTTGACACACCAGCATCCGAATTTCCGCACGTATATGTCTTAGCCTGTGTATGTTTTCCATTGAAATCGCTGGGGAAGCTCAGCCCTCAAGCCAGATTCAGATAATTGAAAGCCATCATTTCCAAATGGATTGGTAATTTATACATTGTTACTCTCAGACAGGAGGGGTTGGGTAGGGGGGGGTGGTTTTCCTTTGTTGTGTGAGGACATTATGTGCTTTTAGGAAAACAAGATTAAAGGTCATAAAAAGCCTATCTACCAAGTAGCAGGCCCCTCACCCAGGCTGGCATTAATGAGCAGATGATTAGAAGGCAGGTGTAATTATATTCCACTGACAGAGCAGGCCCTCACCTGCAATCGCTAGAAATACAGTTAAAACCCTTGCTCCGTGCACTGTTTAATCAAGAATAAGGGCCCTGAATTTTGACTGCATTAAGAACCGTCTAAATAAGTTAACTCCAGCTGCTTGAAATTGTGCAAGAATCATTTCACTGCAGCAGGGGGGCCTCAGTGGAGCAGGTAAAGTGAAATCAGGGAGGATAGAAGTTACTTCTTAGGTGGAAGGGTCCATGAGGGGTCAGGACAGGGGCAACAGCGAATTTAGATTGCCCGTGGATTGCAGCCCGGGGGAAGGAAGGGAGGGAGTGCTGGACTAGGAGCCACGAGAGGGTTGTCTAGTCCTGGGCAATGTTAAGCAGGTCACAATCCTTCTGGCCTTAGTTCCTTTATGTTAAAAGGAGACAATCTGTATCTCCCCTACAGCACAGGCTTTTTTGAAAAAGATTAGGATGGTACAGCTACTGTGGAAAATAATTTGGCAGCTTCTTATAAAGTAAACATATACTGAGCCTATGACCCAGCCATTACAGTCCCAGCTACACCCACGAGAAATGAAAAGGACGTCCGTACAAAGGACGGTACACCGATGTGTATAGCAACTAAACACTGAAGACAACTCAAACACCCGTTGCCAGGTGAATGGATAAGTTACGGTACACACATGCAGCGGAGCCTTACTCCGCACTGCAAGGGACAAACCACGAATACCTGTAACGGCACGAGGAATTTGGGAAACGTGCTCAGTGAAAAGAAGGCAGATGCAAAGAGCACACACTCCTGTGCGATTCCACTGCGTGCAACTGAAGAGGGCGTTTCAATATTTAGTGACAGGGATCACATCAGGGGCTGCCTGGCACTGGTGTGAGGATGGGGATGGACCGTCAAAAGACACAAGGGTTTTTGATGGGGGTGGTGTGCTGGAAAAGTCACTATACCTTTGAGGGTGGTGAAAGTTACAAGGGTGTTAAAGTCATCGCTCTGGGTGCTTAACCGGGTGCATTTTTTAATTGAAGGTAAATTAAGCCTCACTCAAGCTGACTTTAAACAAAAACAAGCTTAGATAGGAGTCTTTAATTTGGACTATAACCTTGTCTACTGTTTCCACTCAGGGGGCCTTTGAACAAATCACTCAACAGTTCCAAGCCTCAGCTTCTTCAGATGTGAAACAGGACTAGTAATAGCTACCTTGTGGTGCTATTGTATCCAAAATGAGGTGATGACAGGGCCAATAATCCTTATTGACACTGTATGTGCCAGGGGCTGTTGTAATCGCTTTGCAGAAGTGCATTCATCATATGAGATAGTTCCGAACACTGCAAAGCGCTGTACACATGTCAGTTATGGTATCTCCTGCACCTTGAAGGTGCTCGTTAAATTTTTGAAGAGGATAATATCTGCCAAGAAAAACGAATGTAAAGGATGACAAGCAGCGTTAGCACGAACCAAACTGCATTTCTCAACCACACAGGGGCGGGGGATGAGGAGGCGGCCACCAGCCTACTAGGGGAGTCTGGATATTCCCCCACTGGCCCTTCACAACATTGTCTGCAGACACGTCCTGCAGAGGTACCAGGGCCTGGACGCCGTCTGCGTTAGTAACTCTGGGGAGAGAATTCGCCAGAGACACTGAGCCCACATTCTTGTACCTGATAAGGCAGATGTGACCCTTAGTACAAATAGTCGTGGTACACCGCACAGCTAATAATGATAACTATTATCATATTGTTTTTATCAGCGGTCGTTTGGCAGGTGAGGAAACCAATGCCAAGACAGATTGTTCTTTCCCCAAAGTCCCTGTGCTAGCAAGATGTCTTCACCCTGCCACCACGCCTCTTTCCTATTCTCTGGGATTTGTGGGGCGGAGTCTCTGAGTTGGGATTCTGAAGAATGAATTCCCAAAGAATCAAAGTATTAGGGCAGTTCAGAAAACTACCAAAAATTCTAACATGAGTAATTTATTGATTCCTTTTTAATGGGAGCAGAGAGAGTATTCAGGACTGGGGAGGAGGACATTCCAGGATGCGGGAGCCCTTCCCCAATGTCTTTTTACAGTAAATGCAGATGTTAAATGAACATTTCGAACAATCTGGAATTGGAAAGAAATCAAACAAGCAGCCTCGCTGGGCAGCTGGGAAAACAAGCAGCAGGAAGGACTTAGGTTTTTGAAGAGGCGGAGTGCAGGCTGCTGGGGCCCCCACCCCTTACCTCTGCCTTTGCTATGGGCCACAAAACTTCTGTGGCTCTACAGTGGCAGGCCTGACAGATGACCTGGAACAATCAAGGATATCATTTTTTTTTAACTTCATTTATGCACAAGCTGAGTATTGCTGTTGGGTCTGCCCTGAGGTCAGGCTTTCTCCGCCTTCTTGCCAGTGCCCACCCCTGACCTGGGGTCCCTGACAGAAGAGGCAGGCTCCTCCTGGTGCCCCTGTTATTGAACTGGGGCAGGGGAGAGGGGGAAATTAGGGCAGAGCCAGTCGGTGAGCGGACTTGTCAAGGGATTGACAGTGCCCCCTCCTCTCCCGACAGCCCTGACCTCAGGCTCCCTTTCTCTTCCTATAGTGTGCACCAAGGGTCAGGTGGTGAGTGGCCAGTACCGGATGCTGGCGAAGCATGGGGGCTACGTGTGGCTGGAGACGCAGGGGACGGTCATCTACAACCCTCGCAACCTGCAGCCCCAGTGCATCATGTGTGTGAACTACGTCCTGAGGTGAGTGTGTGAGGGCCAGTGGGGGTGGGGTGTGCGGGGCCTGAGCTCCCCAGACTAAGGATGGCAGACCCGGGGAAAGCCCAGCCTCTCCAAAGGCTCTTTGCCAGCTCTTTGCAGTGTTGATCCTTATGACCCAGAGGGCTGCCGTGGGCGTCTCAGCAGTGGGGCACAGAGGTATCCCCTCTCCAGTGCTTTTTCTGTCCTTTCCCTCGTCTGTCTTCGCTGTCATCCCTCTAACCCACGTGGGGAGGCAGAGCAAAGTCATCACTTAACGAGTGTTTTCGAGTGGGGAAAAACCACTCATGTGATTTGAGAAAAGCAGATGTAACACCCTTGCTCTGTAGCACCTGGGAAGCTGGATAAAGTCATTGCTAGGGTGAAACAGACAAAACCTTTCAGACCTGTGCACACCACGCAGCATCTGATCACAAAACAGCATCCCAGACAGATTCCCTGTCCGAGCGCACTCCTGATGCTGCTCCCTCAGCTCCAAACTGCTGTCTGTGTGGTTCTGTACAAAACGACGACCCAGTGTCCATGCCCATGTGTTTGGCTGAGAGGCTTGGGCATCAGGGTTTCCCTGTGCCTAGGGAGCAACAGGACTTGGCTAGAAAATGTGGAAGGTCTGACGTGCCCTCTTGTTCCATCAGTGAGATTGAGAAGAATGACGTGGTGTTCTCCATGGACCAGACAGAATCCCTGTTCAAGCCACACCTGATGGCCATGAACAGCATCTTTGACAACAGTGGTGAGGTGGCTGTTTCTGAGAAGAGTCACTTCCTGTACACCAAGCTGAAGGAGGAGCCGGAGGAGCTGGCCCAGCTGGCCCCCACTGCGGGAGATGCCATCATTTCTCTGGATTTTGGTGGGTGCTCCTCAGCTGAGCTGGGGGTTGTCGAACCCTCTGGGGGTGGGGGAGGATTCTACCATAACATGCCTCCCTGACCACAGCTTCTCCTTAACCAGAGATGCCCCTGTTCCTTCCCTGAGTCTTATTAATCATCTGTTAGTGGCCAGACTCTGTGCTGGGCACAACAGAACAACACACGCAGCTGCCAGGGGTGAGGCCGTGCTACTCCTGACCTCGTGAAGTGCTGCACCTGGAGGGGTTATGGAGCATCCCTCCTGAGCAGTCACATCTCCCCCATAGGAGGGGGGGGTAGGAGTCTGAGATGAGAGAGGGAGGCAGCAAGAAACCCACCCTGTGGCCGCTGGCACGGTTTCACAGGGAGGGTGGCTCCCCACCTGCACCTTAAAGGACAGATTGCTTTTTAGGCAGAGTGCCAAATGGAAATAATGTTAAGAGAGAGAATTCCAGACACATGGATGGAGAAAAGGGTCAGGCCCAGATTTAGCCCCCATTGGCACTACTTCTTTAAACATGTGCTGGTCCCACAGGGACATGAGTCCTTATAGCCACAGAAACAGCCTTCAGGCCCTCCTGCTCCCATGCTGGAAGCACTTAATGTGTACCTGGGCGCTCCTTCCTCCCCTGCGTGTCCCTGTGCGTGACCCACAGGCTCTCCGTGGCTGCGGAAGGAATAGGTACGGCTGCCGTGGCTGCCCTGGACAGGTCTCGGCCCCTGTAGACATGTTCTTGAGAGGCCACAAGAGACCCGCAACTTCACAGAGTCGTAGAGGGCCGTCCTGGGACGAGAGGTTTTGTAGCTTCCCTGTTGTGCCGTAGCAGGAGGCAAACTGCCCAACTCGCCTCTCCTAACCTTCTCATCTACATGCCGATCGCTCTTCAAGGAACAGCGGCTCCGAATACATTTAGTCTCTGAAAATGAAATGCTCCAAGAGGGTGTCTTCTTGAAAGGGAGTCTGTACGTTTACTCAGAGCCCCAGTTAAAGGGCCCTTTGTCCCAGCTAAGCCTCAGAGCATGGAGGGCCTAGCCCTGGGCATGATTTCCAGACCCTGTGGAGATTTCCTGTGCATCCTTTGGGCTTTCTCTGCCCTGGGCGGGAGCCCAGTGATGTGGGTGTTAACCAAGGCAGACCCTTGTCTCCACAGGGAACCAGAATTTCAAGGAGTCATCAGCCTATGGCGAGACCATCCTGCCCCCCGGGCAGCCATGGGCTGAGGAGTTGAGGAGCCACGGTGCCCAGAGCGAGGCCGGGAGCCTGCCCGCCTTCACCATGCCCCAGGTGGCTGTGCCAGGGAACACCAGCCCCAGTGCCACCAACAGCAGCTGCTCCACGGTGAGCGCCCCTGGAGGGAGGCCACGGAGAGGGTGCGCTCTTCCTTCTGGCCACTGCCGATGGCTGCACAGCCTGGACAGAAATCCTGCCCTCCTCCTACCCAACTTATCCCAGAGATGGCGACACGTACCTGCCAAGTATCCGAGATGTTTTGTTGTTGCCAGTGGCCAGCCCATCCCCGCCCCCACCTGAATAAGTCCCTCGAAGGCAGCGGCTGAGTTGTGCGTGGTTTGAGCCCCTAGCCCTGCTTCCTGCCGGCTCAGAGCGCAGAGCTGGACAGGTCCCCGAGCCCTGCTGGCCATGGCCTTCGGCCCATCTGCTCCTCAAGACAGGCGCATTTTATGAGGAGACTGAAGTTCAGAGAGGTTGATGAATTGACCTAATACACACAGCTTATAAGGAGTGGGGCCTCTGCCAGTAGTTGGGTGGAATGGAGTTGATCTCTGGGCCCAAGAGTGTATTTTTCCTCCCACCTTGGACTTTGGGGAGACCAGTGTCATACCCTTGACATTGTCATTCTCCTTCTTGGTCTCCAGCCCAACAGCCCTGAAGACTATTACACGACTCTGAACGATGATCTGAAGATTGAAGTGATTGAGAAGCTCTTCGCCATGGACACAGAGGCAAAGGACCAGTGCAGCCCCCAGGTAGGCGGCTGTGGAGGAGATTGGGCTGGCCCTGCCCACCAGCTGCTGCTGGTGAAGGCCCATGTCTGGTCTTGCAGCCTCAGGTCTTTGTGGCAGAGACCAGTGGAGATGCTGTGGTCATGGTCCCTAACTGGGTGAGGGTGCGGGGAAGTCGAGCCGGTGGAGGTCCCTTCTCCCACTTCTGCCCTGTGCTTTACCTGTGCCAAACCCAGCGCCTCCACTTTGACCTCTCACCTCGTTTACCTCCTACTGACTCAGGCAGCTTTCTTAGTGCCCATGAAAACCAACACTGCAACTGAACTTTGCTTTAAGGAAGCCCGACATTTAAAAAGGACATCCAGATGTATAAAATATTTATAAGCACAGGGAACAATTACTCCCTCCTCCACAAAGTTAATCATCTTAGGAGTCTTTGAAACACTGTTCTATTTCAAGTGCATTTAAAAATGGCATCTGACTCATAAATTTTCATTTACATGTCACATTTCAGGAAAGCATTTGTTACGTAAGGCCAAATGCTCCTGCAAAAGCTGCGTAAACAGGGCTGAGGTGGGTGGGTGGTTGCACGTTTGACAAAACGCAAAGGAAAGTCATCCGTTCCTATTTGTCTTAGCCTGGGTTATTCATTCGAAGTTCCTCCTTGCTCCTCTGCTTGTCTCGTTATGCTGCCTGGCCCAAGTTCCAGCTGTTCTGCCAAATGCTCCCTGTGCCAGCCCTCCCTTCTCTCCTCTGAACTCCACTGGGATTTATTACTTAGCACTTGGTCATAACTGTCTGCTTCTGTCTTTAACCGTTTGTTTCATTGTAATCATTAACACCTGAAGCACATCCCCCTCCCCCCCACTCCCGTGAGGGTGTCATTCTCGGAAGGAGGAAACTCCTCTCTGCGTCTGCTTGGGGGTGTTCCCTGTGGCACGCAGTGCGACCCTGGGAGCCTGAGGGGCCATCTCTGAGGACCTGCTGACTAGGATGAAGGCCATGCCTGGGGCCTCGGTCTCTGAGCAGTCGCAGTGGCGCCCTGGCATTGGCTGTGTGTCCAGGCCTGTGCCGAGCCCACGAGGAGGAAGAGGACAGTGCTGCGCCTGACTCTCCAGGAGCCACTGTGTGCAGCACAGGCCTGAGTGTCCCCTGACGACAGTCGCCATGAGCCAGAGGAGGCAGGGATGGCTTTGTGGAAGGGGTGGGGCTTGCTGGGGCCTCGTGAGAGAAGGTGGGGTTTGGGCAGGTAGAGTGGAGAGAAGAGAGCATTTGGGTGGGGTGGGGGTGTGACACCGGCATGGTGTGTGGAGGGTGTCCACGTGCAGACATGTGGCCAGGCTGAAGAGGCGACGAACTGCACGGAAAGGCTGGGGGTCTGAGTACCCTGGTGGGCTGCCGGGAGCCAACAAAGGCATCAGAGCAGGGGCGTACCCCTGTCAAGCTGTGCCCGGGATGACTGACTCTAGCAGGGGGGAGGGGGATGAGGGGCCCAGATGGACTGGTGTTGGGGGCAGCACCAACTGCTGAGTGCCTTTGCCTTTGCACTGCGTCTCCTCAGGTGGATTTCAGTGAGCTGGACTTGGAGACGCTGGCACCCTACATCCCCATGGACGGGGAAGACTTCCAGCTGAGTCCCATCTGCCCGGAGGAGAAGCTCTTGCCCGAGAACCCTCAGCTCCTCCCCCAGCAGTGCTTCAGTACCATGACAAACATCTTCCAGCCGCTGGCCCCCATGGCTCCCCACGGCCCCTGCCTCCTGGACAAGTACCAGCAGCCACTGGAGAGCAAGAAGATAGAGCCTGAGCACCAGCCCCTATCCTCCATCTTTTATGATGGCGGGAGCAAGGTGTCCCTGCCACAGTGCTGCGGCCAGGCCAGCGCTCCTCTCTCTTCTTTGGGGGGCAGATTCAACACACAGTGGCCCCCTGACCCACCATTACACTTCAGGCCCGCGAAGTGGCCTGTCAGCGGAGATCAGCGCACTGAGGCCCTGGGGGCATCGCCGTTGGGGGCCCCTGTCACCTCGCCTCATCTCTCCATGTTCAAGAAGAGGTACGTGGCAGTGGGCCCTGGCCGCTTCAGCCAAGGCCGTGCTGAAAAGGGAGGGAACAGATGGGCTCCCACAGAAGGGAGACCTGGGGCCCAGACAGACTCGCTGCCCCAGCACCCACTCCTGCCGCGCAGTGGCTGAGCCTCCAGTTAGCCGTCCTCAGAAATCCAAGAGCCTAGGCTGCAGGGTGTCACTCCGAGGCCCGGGTGGCCTCGAGCAGGGATGTTTTTTATCAGAGCTGGAGGGAGCCCAGAGGAGACTGGGGACAGGAAAAGGGAGAGAATTTGGCTGTCCAAGCTTTGAACACCAATGTCTCTCATCGGCACACCCCTTAGAGCCCCTCTCTTATTAGAGTTCATTACCGGAGCCACAGAACACAGCGGCCTGAGCAATGAGTGTCTCAGTTCCCTCATGGAGCCCTGGTTGAGAAAAGTGAAAAGATGCCCCTGCCTCTCCCTGCCTCTTGGTGCCCAGCACTGCCTTCTTGGTCCTGCCTTCCCTGGCTCCTTCAAACCCCCCACAAGCCCCATGTCAACCAGCTGGGCACTCACTGGGCGAAGGCCAATGGTTGGTGTATGACCTCCAGCCACCAGGGCACATTGGTCACGCTGCCCTGGGGCACGTTCCCTTGACAGAGCAGCGCTCATTGGGAGCAGCTCAGGCAGAGGGAGAGGGGGCAGAGAAACCCTCCTGAAGATGGAGGGCACCTAGCGGGGCAGCTGCCGAGGTCAGGCCTAGAGGCTGCCTGTGTACAGCTGGGCGGGCGGGCAGGCGTGGAGGGAGGCACAGGTGACATGGACTGTTAGCATCTCGCCAGGTAGAGGAAACTGAGGAAGGGCAGCAGAGCCACTGCTCAGGCCCTGGGGCCCATACCTTCCTCTGGGACTCTGCCCTGTGGTCTTAGAGCCGCCACAGTTGCAAGTATTAGTTCAGGGAGGGCCCTCTGAAGGCCCGAGTTCAGGTGAAGGTACCGGGTGGCGTGGGGCTCCAGACCCCCTCACGGCCTCTCTTGGGCTTGGCAGGTCTGCGAAGGGCTTTGGGCCTCAAGGCCCGGACGTGCTGAGCCCAGCCGTGGTCGCCCTCTCCAACAAGCTGAAGCTGAAGCGACAACTGGAGTACGAGGAGCAAGCCTTCCAAGACATGAGTGGGGTGAGCCACCCCCTGACTGGGGTTGCCTTGGGTTCCCTCCTTGCCCCTTGGGGAAGGCTGGGTGGGGAATCGGGGCCAAGAGTAGGGACCCGGGCTGCAGGGAGCACTCACACACTGGGAGGCTCAGCGTGCCAGCCAGGGCAGCAGGGAGGGGTGGGGATGTGGCCTTTCAGAGAGAGGGAGTGCCTGCCTTATTCTGGGCATCGCTGCCCTGAGCCCACCCCACCCCCGGCTCAGCTTGAGGACTTGGTTCTCTGGCCCTCTCCCCTCTACATCTGCCCCTCCCACACCCAGGGGGACCCTCCAGGCAGCAGCCCTTCACATTTGATGTGGAAAAGGATGAAGATTCTCAGGGGCTGTGGAAACTGCCCTTCGATGCCCGACAAGCAGCTGAGTGCAAACATCCCCAGTGGTGAGCCACAGGCCTGGCCCCTCCAGGGAGGGGTGGGGGTGTTTGCCAGTGGAAGGGCTGAGGGCTCAGGGGTCCATCTTGGTTCTTCTACTCACCCGCCACCTGCCTTACCACCCCACCTTCCACACACCCAACTTCGCCTTCCAGTCTGGCTCAAATGACAGTCAAAAATCTCTGGGCTTCAAGGCAGCGGGGCTGGCTCTAGTTCTGGTGATTCTACTGAAGGAAAGGAGGATGCGGGGGGCTTCACAGCCTCTCCCCTCCTCCAGGTCAGCACTGCCCTCACTCTCTGACATTGATCTTTCAGATGAGTTCACCCAAAATCCCATGAGGGGCTCAAGTCAGCCTCTGAGACACCTGCCACCACCACAGCCCCCGTCCGCCATGAGCCCCAGGGAGAGCGCCAAGAGTACGTTCCCCCCACAATGTTGCGCATTTCAGTACCAAGACTATGGCCTGCCGTCAGCTCACAAGGCTGCAGGTGGGTGCACTCGGGGGCTGAGGCCTCCCTGCCAGGGTCCGATGTGTGTGGGAGGGGCGAGGCCCGGAGATGGGCTTCACAAGCGCAGGTCCCAGCTCCATCTGTACAACAGGGGCTCGCTGCCATGAGAGGTCACCACCTTGAGAGGGGTGAACCCTCCTTCCCAGAAGTGATGCAGCAGGAGCTGGAAGGCCGCCTGTCTATAGGGTTTGGAAGGAACCTTCCAACGATCAGCTGCCATCCAAGGCTCTTTTGATCCAATGAGTTCTCAAGCCTGTGTCTTTACTCAGTTCTTTGTGTTACCGAATTCCCCCGTGCCCCCACTGACCTACCGGGGCATCACCCTGCGTTCAGGCAGGAGCTGAGCTGAGCTGAGGACATGCATGAAGGACATGCTGCTGGCGGGGGCTGGGGGTGGCCTGGAAGGCTGTGGGAGAGGTCGCCCTGCTGGGCCTCCTGGACAGTCAGTCGCCTGATGTCTGCCTTCTACCCTGGGCCTCGTTAGTCTGTCACCGTCTTGCAAAACATAGATGTTGTCACAGAAAGGTCACTACTTAGCACGAACAAGTTTGAGGCTGTGGTGGAACATCCCAGACCCATGACCCAAAAGAGGGAGTTTCCTCAGCAATGTGTCTTGGGGCAAATTGCTGTTCTGTGCTTCAGAATCCAGGCTTAGGAGCCACCGGGGCAGCCTGGGGCTCAAATTCCAGCTGCTCTCTTTACCAGCTGGAGGGCAGAGCAAGCCACACCTTCAAAAGCGAGCTCTGCATCCCCAGCATTGCATGCTGGTACCATCTGTATTCAGTACGAAATAATCACTGTTATTCCCGCTGTGAGCCCACACTTCCCCTTGAGCCTTAGAAATCAGGGGGACTTATTTCTGACAGTATGTAAAAGCAGTGAGGATTAGAAAGGGATAGTGAGCAAGCATCCACTGCGACTGTGGGGGCTTCAGACAGGTGGGAGAGCAGCCCTTGTTCACAGGGGGTGAGGCTCAGTGGGGGCGGCAGGTATGGGCAGCGGGGAGGGGCACTGCACATACGCCGCCAAGGGAAAGGACAGTGGAACCTCACATACAGGGACTCAGTGAAGGGCCTCCACGCCCTCCGGGTACCTGGGCCTGCCTTCCAGGGAAGTGGGGTTTGGGTGCTGTGACATCTCCCTTTGCCCCTCCCTGTAATGTGTGTGTGTGTTTGCACACGTGTATGTGCACATGTGTGCGTGTATGCATGTGCGTGCATGTGTGCGCCCAGTGCATATGCCTGTAGATGTGTGCTGTGTGTGCAGGTAGCAGCTGGTTCGTAATCCCCTCCCTCCACTTGGCCCTATCCCCGCCCTCCCACTGCCAGGGCACAGTGGCTTCAGGGTCCCTGGCTCCCACTGATGCCTCCTCCTTCAAAGCCAAGAGGCCTCTGTGGGGGCTCCCTCCACACAACCCCCTCTCCTAAAAACGTCCTCTTGCTGCTGCCCACACCACACACACTCTCTTCCCTGGGGTTCGGCACCCCACCTAGTGGGCTGGGTCCAGAAACAGACATTCTCTGATGGGTCCCCCTCTGAACACAGTTAGGTCACTCAGGTAAGTTGTCATTGAAGAAACAGTGATAGTGGGGTTGCCCCACCCATACCCCCGAGTCACAAAAACTGGAAATGCCTCTTGCTCTCTGTATTGTGCCCTTCTCATCCCCGGTAGCCTCTTATGGAATAGAGCCTTTTCCAGATGTGGGTGTTTGATTTAGTCTTTAAAATACAGTGCTGACCATTCTTTCAGGTACGGCAAGCCGGCTGCTCGGGCCCTCGTTTGAGCCCTACCTGCTGCCCGAACTGACCAGATATGACTGTGAGGTGAACGTCCCTGTTCCAGGAAGCTCCACACTCCTGCAAGGAGGGGAGCTTCTCAGAGCCCTGGACCAGGCCACTTGAACTAGCGCCCCCCACAGGGCAGGCCCCCCACACGCCATCCCGCCAGCGCCACTCTCTGTGTCTGTTTTTGCAGCTAGGTATTTCTAACACAGCACTTTTTACAAGGTGTTCTTACCTGGCAAACTTGCCCAGGTTACCAAGTAATGGCCTTTTTCTGCAGATGCTCACTTTATTATCTATATTTTTAAAGTATACAATTGTCTGACCTGTGTTGTATTCTGTCAATGGAAATATTCTTAAATTTTGTAAGATTTCCCTCCCCAACTTCAATTGCTTCTAATTTATATTACCCATGGGTCTCTGTCTCTCCCCCGCCCCCACTCTCTCTCTCTCTTTCTCTCTCCCTCTCACACACACACACGCACACACACGCACACACAGTATTCATGCTAACAAGTCTGGGGACGTGTGTTCCACTGCAGGCAAAGCTTTGCTCCATTGAACTAAAAAGATGCTGTTGTTGTTGCCAAAGAGAAACAAAATAATTTTGCTTTCACGCTTGATTGGTGGCCTCGCCCTCTTGCAGTCCTTCTCCTTTCTTCCTTTAAAACTAATCACCATACTGTAAGTTTCAGTCTTTTAAGCCAACTCCTCGCTCTAATTTTCATGACTTTTGGGGAAAAGAAGAAATGTGAAGGGCGAACTCCAGTGTATGTGGTTATCTGTGAGAGTTGCAGTGTGGCTTTCCTAAACTGTTTGGTGTTCTCCCCCCCCAACTTTGGTGGATTATTTTTTAATTATTATTATTCAAAACCATAACTGAGTTTTTTAAAACTTTATACCTGGGTTAAGTGTTTATCATATATATGGGTACTTTGTAATATCTAAAGACTTAGAAACGGAAATGCAATCCTGCTCACACAATCACTTTAAGATTTTTTTAAGCTGTTAATTTTCCTTTTCCTGCCGACACTGCACAATTGCTCTCTGGTGGCTTTTGCTTTGGGGGATGCCATAGCCTGACAAACAACCCAAGAAGCAGGATCATTAGGTGGGAGTGCTGCGGGCTGTCCTCCCCTCATGTTCTGTGTGCATTGTGTATGTATGTATATATTGTTATTGCTGCCGGGGGGTCTGAGGGCGCATCACGGGCTAGGGGCGTGGGGTGGGGCACATCGAAGGGAGAGGAAGCGCTTTACTTTCCCCTAGGGTTTTGTTGCTATCCCTGCAAGTGCACTGAGCTATGGGACTCTCCTGGGCTCTCACAGGGCACATTTGGGTGTTGCCAGAACTACCATGAGATGGCTTAGGTGGGAATTCGTGAAAGTAAGCAAGGATTCAGAAATGGTGCAGTGACCCAGTCCATGTCACCCCAGCTTACCACCTGGAGGTGCATGGAGCTGGACTGAGGGAGGGTGCAGAAAGAGGGGGCAGCTGACCTGACCAGCCCCATCCCACTGCCCCCTCCTCACATTGCCCTGCAAGACCAAGGTGCAGTGCCCCTCGCTGGCAAGCAGCAGGCAGACCGTGGGGACCACCGCAGCCTCAGGGCCTCCCCCAGGTCTGCCTGTCACCTGAAGAGACTTGTATAGGTAGGAAGCACTGGAAATGGAGTGTTCGCAGAGCACTTTAACTCACTGGGTAAGAGGGACGATACCTTCAGTTTTTAAACACCAGTCATATGGAACTTATCTGTCATGGGTACAACAAAGAAGTTTCTAGAAACACACGCCTGAAGTGCAACAGGCCAAGAATTGGGTAAGCCTGGATGCACTCTGCCAAAACCAAAATTTACATTTCAAAAAACTCTAAGTTATATGGGAAAAATGACCTATTCACTGTGTTGCCCAAATCACGCGTAAGCAGCACAGCTTTGTCCCCCGCTCGGCGACAGGGCTTGAAGGGTTCCTGCCACGACAATGCTGGCGTTGATTCCTGTGTGCGCTGCCTCGGCATTGGGGGCATCTTACCCTTGCAGTTTTACTAAAACGCTCTGAAAAATATTCCGAGCTTCAATATTAACTTTACCTGTCAATGTAACGATTTCATGTACATTATTCTTTTGTTGAATTCCTACTGACATTATTGCTATATGGGAGCTTAACTTTATAAGGAAATGTATTTTGACACTGATATCTTATTAAAGTATTCTGATCCTACACTGCTGGTGGTGCTTGTTTCCTGTGGATTTTCTGTGGATTACATGGGCATAAAGTAAAGAGTTTATTCGCTCACCGAACACAGGCGTCGGCACCGGTCTTTCTGAGACAGCTGAGGCCAAAGGACAGGAAGATGGGTGAAGGAAGAAAGATTAATATTAATACCTGGCACCCGCCTACGACTGGAAAGCCACGTTACATCGTCCCTCTTTCTATCTGCCACAGGGCCCTTGTCGTGCCCAGCAGGGGGGTGGGGGGCGGCCCAAGGGAAAAGTCATGGCTCCTGCTTTCAGAAAGTCACATGAGCCAGTCTGAGAGCCGTCTGGACCTGTGTGTGACACCCTGCACTTTGTGATGACGGGAAAGCCAGGGCTCGGCAGGCAGAAAGGACTTCAGCTTGGAGGTGGCAGGGCTCAGGGGGGAACTTCCCAGGTAGGATGTGAGTGGGAAGGGCAAGGAAAAAAGAAAAGAAACCTCAGCCAGGAAGAGCACTGTGAAAGCCCCAAATTGGATGTGGACATGATGGGTTCCCTCATTCAAATGTTACCTTTCCAAGTCATGACCTGCTCATGACCAGGCAGCTATCTCCATGCTGCGATCAGTGGGGCGGGGGGGGGGGGGGGGGGGGGAGGGGGTCTACACTCATCCGACCTAGAACCAGCCATTCCAGAACCCTGCACTTCGTTCGCCTAATAATTCGGTCTACACGGTGTGGTCCCCCCACCTTATTAGCTCTCTTGACCCTCAAGCTGAGCAATCCTGGGAGCACCCAGTTCACAGAAGAAACAGCCAAATTAAGGGACTTCCACAAGTCACACACTACGAATGGAAGGGATGAAACAGAAGCCCAGTCTTAGCCGTGCTTCTCTCCTCACACCACCTTTGCTGGCTGGTATGGGGGGAGGGGGTGGTATATCTTAAGCTAGAACTCTGTTTTCATTGCCAAATAGAATGTTCCTCCTGTCTTTATTACTTTACACCTCCTTCTGGTCCTTTTGCTTCTCATCTCTTTTCCCAAACTTGGTGCCTGGACCTTCAGCCTGGATTTTCTGGGCCCTGCCCGGCTCCCACTCACCTTTGCCTGCTTTCTCGGACTTCCTGAAAACCTCGTCTGGCTTTTTTTTTCTGAAGCTCTTCTGTGAGTGACATCTCAATGGGGCCTTCACCAGCAGAGTTGCCACTGAGTGTTGGTGAGTTCAGGACTCCAACATGGATGAGCCCATCCTGGGACCCAACAACTTTAGCGGGTGTGGGTCTACAAGCATCCTTGGCAAGGCCATTGGCCTTAACCCCCTGCAGACGGTGATTATGTCCTCCAGCCCCTGGGGGTGGAGGCAGCTCCAAGCTCCTTGCTTCCAAGTCAGCAAGGCGAGTGGGGTTGGGGGCGGAGGGAGTGCATCAAGGCCACTGTCCCCAATGGATTGCAGAAGCTTGATCTCTAAAGCACTCAAGCTCAAGACAAGCTCTCCCTGCTTCCTCCGTGGTTTGTCTAGAGTAATCCAGTGAAGACAGACCTAGGCACTCTCATCTCATATTTTACTTTTCAGAATGCAGGTGGCTTAGGAGTAGGTATGTGCCAACACGGCCAGGTGAGCAGGGACAGAGGTAGGGCCCCTGTGTAGAATTAACAATCATTCAGCCATGGGGGGCTCCTCCTGACTCTAGATAGGTTCTCCCCTGGGCAGGCAAGGCCCAGCAAGGTGAGACACCTTCCCAGCTCTTGCCTTGGTTGGCAGCTGCTGGTGGGAGGTGTCTCCAGGAGGGGGACTCAGACTCAGACCTGAGGAAGGAAGCAGCCACACCTGGTGGAGAAGGGCCAGCCCTGGCTCTGTCTGATCCACACAGGGCAAAATTTATCCTCTCCTGAAGCATGGTCATGTAATGTGCATTCAAATTGGGGGTGGGGGCTTGAACTGTGGGTTTTACTGGAGTTAGAATGGAGGCCCACTGCCTTCACAACGTGCAAGATTCAACGGTCCACAGCCTGCTCTCCTCAGCCCTTGCCCATCCTCTGCTTTCTGCGAAAAAGAACTTGTATCAGGAGGTCTGTCTGTGTAAGAGTGACCAGGTTAACTTGGCCCTTCCATTCTTGAGGCAGGGGTGGCGCCAGTAAGACGAGACTGGATGTATTCTCCCAGACTGACTCAGAATGCTACAAAGGAGTAGGCACATACCTACCTCTAATTTCTCAACCAGTATACAGGCATCCCCACACACACAGTTCTCACCCCCCGCCCCACCGCTACCGGCACCACCATGGCCTTGCAGGTCTCCAGCCTCTTCCTTGTTCTTTCCTGGGGGCACTTTCAGTTCTTCCAAAGCAATCATGACCACAGCACAACCCACATTGCTTCAAAATGTTCCTCTGAACTCAGTGTCCCCTAGGGGAACTGTTTGGCCTCTCTGTAACCTTGGTAAAGTCTAAATCAGTCCCTTCACTTTTAGATTGAACCTCTCTTGGCTTCCCAGGACCCTGGAGAATAGAGCTTTGAAGTGCAGTTGCCCCTTGAACAAGGCAAGGGTTAGGGGCACTGACCACCAACACAGTTGAGAATCCACATAGAACTGAAGTCAGGCCTTTGCATATGCAGGTTCCCAGCCCTGGATCAAAAACACATACTCCCCCAAACACGTGCGTGCACACACACACTTCTGATGAAGTCATGCTCTCCCTCTCCGAGAGCTCACCAGCTAGTGGAGGAAACAAAACCAACCCTGGATAACTCAGAGCCCTCAAGGTGGAGGCCCATGGTCCCCATTTTCCCAGGCAGTTCCAGTCTCAGATTTGTGCCTCAATGTCCCCGAGTATGCACTTTACTTGGGCCAAGGACCCCCTCTTTGTTCAGAAAGCAAGAAACTTATGTTTGCAGCCCTGCATTGCTTTAGGGTGGACTCTGGATCCTATGGGAGTTCAGAGGAGGCCAGAAGATATCGGCCTGGGCCTTAGGAGTAGAGAAATCCCCCACCAGAGCTGGGAGGGAAGAGGACTGGAGAGGTGGAGTGGGGGAAGGTGGGGGAAAGATCATTCCAGGAGAAGTGGACAAGGGGGACAAAGGCATGAGGCCAGACTAAGAAGCACATGCAGGAGAGCCCAGAGAGCAAGCAGGACAGGGAGCTGGGATGGAAGAAGAAGGCAGAAGGGCAGCCTGGGCATTCCCAGCACAGGCCTGGAGTCAGACAGACCTGGGTTCAAATCCTGGCTCTGCAGCTTCTAGTTGTGTAACACTGGGGAAGCCCCTTAATGTCTGCAAGCCTGTGTCTGCATTCATGTGAAGAGAGCATAGTAATAGTCCCTACTTCAGAGGGTCAAGACTGAAGATCTCAATCTGTGCATCAGCAGTAGACAAGTTGGCCCTGACTGGTGTGACTCAGTGGGTTGGATGTCATCCTGCAAAGCGAAAGGTCACTGGTTTGATTCCTGGTTGGGGCACATGCCTGGGTCACAGGTTCAGTCCCTGGTTGGGGCACATATGAGAAGCAACTGATTGATGTCTCTCTCACATGGATGTTTCTCTCCCTCTCTCTCTTCCTCCCCTTCTCTCTAAATAAATTTTTTTAAAAACAGTAAGTAAGTTGTACTTAACTCCATGAGATTGGATGAAATAGACCTCTGAGATAAGGGCATAGACAAAGGGTAGGGTCCTAAACTGGAGCCCTGGGCCATGTACGCGCTGCTACAAGTCACAAGAGGAGCCAAATAAGGAGAAAAAATTGTCACTGGGGTTGGGCAACTTGGAGATTATCACTGACTGTGACCCGAGCAGTTGCAGTGGGGAGCTGAGGATGGTAGCTTGACGGGAGTGGATTGAGGAATGAGCTGGCTGGGGCGGGGGAGAGAGAGACCACTGCCACACACAACTCTTTCAAGAGATTTCCCTGGGAAGGGAAGCGGGGAAGTGGAGTGTAGCTGAAAAAAGGGATAAGGGAAGTGTTGTTTCTTTTAAACATGGATGAGTTTTTATCTTAGAGTGATTTCAGATTTACAGGAGAGTTTTCAAGAATAGTACAGAGAGTTCCTACACCCAGTTCTCTCTGTTGCTACCATTACTGTGATAAATAGCAGTGGTTTCGAGGAGAGAGGGCTGGGGGGAGGTAGGTAGAGGGGAGTAGAAGTACAAATTTCCAGTTATAAAATCAGTAAGTCACAGGGATATAATGTACAGCCTAGGGAATATAGTCAATGATATCGTAAAAACTTTGTACTGTGACAGATAGTTACCGGAATTATTATGAGCATTTAGTTGGGTATATAAGTGTTGGATAACTATCTTTTGTGCCTGAAGCTAATATAATACTGTGTATTAACTATATTTTAATTTTTTTTAAAAAAAAGCAAATTCCGAGATTTCAAAGGTATCTGAAATAACATGGAGGTGAAGGTCTGAGGAGGTAGGGGACAGAGGACAGTGTCAGGGTTGGAAGGTGGTGGTACAATGACACCAAGCACAGTGATGGAGGAGAGATGTGAGCTGGGAACTGAAATCACTGAAGGAAGAGCGACCAGAGGCCGAGGTTGATAGCTACGAGGAGAAACAAGAAGTTCGATGGCATGAGTGGGAGGAAAAATGGAGAAGTGGTTTGGAAGTGCTACTGAGAAGCTAGGAGGATCCCCTGCATTTCCGGCCCTGCCTGGCACCTGCCTGTAGGAGAGAGAAACCGGCCTCTCCCTGAGGTCAGCAGGGAGCAGGGGCCCTCAGCGAGTGGGGCTCCAGTTTAAAGGGACAGGAAGGCACATTCAGAAAAGAGGGGAGGATCTCGGAGGTGGCTGATGTCAGAGCTCCGGAGAATGCAGTGGATGGATCTGGAAGGTGGGGAGGGGGGAGATGGGAGAGAATGAATTGTCCAGGGACGAGGACCAGGTGTTGACAGATGACCTTGGAAGCCTTGGTCTGCCACTGGTGACGGATGTAAAGAGAATGGAAGAGATGGAGTATCCTCTCGAGGATCGCTTTGAGGTTCAAGCCGGAGAGCTGGAGCCATGGCAGAGAGGTACAACAGCTCCTCTGCCATGTCTGTGGAACTTGCTAGGCCCCCTTATATCTTACATCACCTGGGGACCCTCATACAAGTGCACTCATTGAATGTAAGGTGGATTGTTGCTTTCTAAGGTAGGTGTGGCAAGGAGGAAGCTCGCCCTCTCCACCTGCCAGAATCTTGGTTTCAGCCCCTGTGGGTGGGCCCAGCATTTGCAAGAATGAAAGAAGACAGCTACAGTTGGAGGACCCACTGGCCCGAAACAAAGGGATGTCTTCCCATCCCCATTAGCCTGGTTGAGGCAAGGGCAGCTGAGCATGAACACTGACATCATTTTGGGGGCCTTGCTTAAGGCAATGGCAGGGCTCCAGCTAAAGATTCAAATCCAGATAAGACAGATGACTCAGGCTGGCCCAGAGGGATGTGGGAATCCCAGGGTGTGTGTCTGCTCCTGCTGCTTCTTAAATGTGGAGAGGCAGCTGTGCTGACCAGGGTGGTCCTCCCATGAGGGTCGGTTATGCCCACCGCACCACATATCAACAACCTGAAGTTTAAGCAGCAACTTGGAGCCTTACTGAGCTGTGGGACCTGATAGTTCCATAATACCATGGGCTAGGCAGCAACCCCAGCACATTATGTCCTTCTCTGGACACCGTACTTTCACAGACATACAGATGAACAGAAACTTGTTCAACGAAGGTGACTAAAATGGTGATGGGACATGCAATCATGTCACAACAAGAAGTTGAGACAGTTTGTCCAGGAAGAAATAAGATTAGAGGAACTCAAAAGCCCACCTTCCAATATCTACAAAAGCATAGTGTGCAGAGTTTTTCTGGGCAGCCCCACAGGATAGACTTGGGTCTGCAGCTCAGAAAAACAGAGTTCTGTTCCATGCACATCTGCTCAAGAGTGAACCTCACTCCTCCCCAATGTGCCACTGTTTGCGTGCTCAGCTTATCAGGGAAAAGAGAGCTTTCCTCTAATCACCAAAGAAAGCTATTTAGAGAATGCTACCTGGCAAAGATAAAGAAAAGCTATCATTTCAAAACTTCGTTCAGATCTTTGTGTTGGTAAAACCTGGCCCACCCTGGCTGGTGTGGTTCAGTGGGTGGAGCACCAGCCTGCCAAAGGAAAGGCCTCCAGTTTGACTTCCAGGCAGTGCACACGCCTGGGTTGTGGGCCAGGCCCCCAGCTGGGGTCTTGCAAGAGTCGACTGATCAGTGTCACCCTCCATTTCCCTCTCTCTAAAAATAAATAATAAAGATTAGCATTAAAAAAACCCTGTCCACCAGACATAGGTGGTCCATAGGACCCAGGATGAGCAGAGAGGAACTAACACTATCTCTTAAGTATTACTCTCTGTCAGGACAGAACAGAGCACAAATTATGTTGAATTCAGGCTTTAAAAATGTTTTTCTTAATATGCACGTACACTGGATGGTCAATAAAAATTACTGCTTCTCTTTGGGGGAGACTGTGGAGTCACATCTAAGTCAGTGAGCAAAGCACCTGAGTCAAAAATGACCCTTGAGAACCACCACGGAAGGTGTGACCGGGCTGGAAACTGACACCCCACCTCCCAGTCAGCCCAGTGCAGCCAGTTTTTCCTCCAGTGTTGGAGCGGTTGTGGTGCCTTTGGATGAGCGGCAGATGAAATAGTTGGCTTACAGCTAGGGGCCATGTTGTAAAGAAAAGGTAGGTCTTTAAACACAACTGCTCACGGTATAGCAGGATGCTCACACCTGGACAGACACAGAGGAAACATTTGATCCACACCTCCTTCCTCATCCTCTGAGGGACATTCAGGCACTTCCTGGAATGGTCAAGGGGCATAGGTACCCACAGTTGGGAGGCAGACCCAGATTTTGAGGGACCTGTTAATTGTATGTACCCTTGGCATGATGTGATAAAAATGCCACTTCACCTGTGGTGTTTCATCCCCACACCTGTAATTCCAATCTAGTCACAGGGAACGTCAGGCAAATCCAAATGGAGGGACAGCCTGTGAAATACCTCATCAAAATTGTTCAAAACTGTCAACAAGCAAACTTTAATTGTCACAGCCAAGAGGAACCTAAAGAGACATGATGATTCAATATATAATGTGGTGTCTTGGGTGGGAAACCACACATGTACTTAGTTAATAAAGATGTATCAGCATTGGTTTATTAATTATAAAAAACATACCATACAAATGTACGATGTTAATACTAGGGAATGTGGGCACATAGTAAATGGTAATTCTCTGTTATCTTTACAATTATTCTGTAAGCCTAAAACTATTTTAAAAAGTAATGTTTAATAAAAATGTTAGATAAACACAAAGAAATGCAGGACAGAATGGAGAAAAAAGAAAAGAATAGATAAATTAGTAAATCTAAGTGAATATTGACTGTTAAGTCAAAATAATGATAGTACACTGTAGGGTTAAAATAAACATGAAATTAAGGCATGTAAACAACAGTACAAGAGGTAGGAAGGGAAAATGGCATTAAGTGACTTTTAGTCTGCATTGTCTAGGAAGTGCTACATGTAATAATTTAAATTAGACTTTAATAAGACAAGGTAACTGGTAGACTGATCACTAGATAAACAATGTGTAAAATAATGTGTAACTAACAAGCTAATAGAGCAGGAAAATGGAATTGTTAAAAATTACATGATTATTCCCAAGGAAGGCAAAAAAGGAGAGAAAAATGAATGTAGAGTAAGTGGGACAAATAGAAAATAATAAGATACTAGATTGAAATCTAAATATATAAGTAATTACATAAAATATAAATCGGTTAAACATTTCAATAAATGAAAACTATCACTTCTGGTCAAGATGGAGACATAGGTAGACATACTTTGCCTCCTCATGCAACCACAGAGAGAATTATAATTAAATCTCAAATCAGATAACACCCAGAACTGTCAGAAAATCAAACTGTATGGAAGTCTGACAACCAAGAATTTAAAGAAGCCACGTTCATGCAGATGGGTAGGAGGGGCGGAGAGGCGAGGAAACTCGGTGTGGTGTGGACAGGCAGCAGAACAGGTGGTCCCACATTCACGTGTGGTGGCTAAAAATTGGGAGGGATATCTTGGGAGCAAGCAATCCCAGCCCCAGGCCAGACTGCACAGCCCAGGGTTCCAGCATGAGGAAGATGAATCCCCATAATTTTGTGCCATAAAAACCAGTGGTGTTGTGGTGGCAGAAGAAACTGCCAGATTTTCAGGAGACTCTGCTTAAAGGGTCCACATTGTCTTAGAAGGTACACAAACCCACCCACTCTGGGATTCACCAGCACATATGGGGTGCCAGTCACATATGGGGAGTGGGTAAAGTAACTGGAAATGGGGTGAGTGCCAGGCAAACCCCCAGAAGCCAGGCAGTGGCACTGTCCCCTCTCCAAGCCCTCCCCCCACACAGAGCCACAAAGAGGGTAAAGTGGATAACCCCACCCTGACGACGACCTAAGGCTCTGCCCCACACAATTTACAGGTTCCTTTTGTACAAGAAGCCATGCTACTAGGACAGGGAGTCAAAGCAGCCCTACCTAATACACAGAAACAAACACAGGGAGGCCACCAAATTGGGGAGACAAAGAAATATGGCACAAATGAAATAACAGAACAAAACCCCAGAAAAAGAACTAAACAAAAAGGATATAAGCAATCTATCAGATGCAGAGTTCAAAACACTGGTGATCAGGATGCTCAAAGAACTCACTGAGTACGGCAAAAACATAAGGGAAGAGATGAAGGTTACACTAAATGAAATAAAGAAAAATCTACAGAGAACCAACAGTGAAGGGGAGAAAGCTTGGATTCAAATCAACAATTTGGAACATAAGAAAGAAAGAAACATTCAACCAGAATAGCAATAATAAACAAGAATTAAAAAAAAAAAAAAAACAAGGATAGCATAAGAATCCTCTGGGACATCTCCAAATATACCAACATCTGAATCATAGGGGTGCTGGAAGGAGAAGAGGAAAAGCAAGAAATTGAAAACTTATTTGAAAAAATAATGAAAGAAAACTTCCCTAATTTGGCAAAGGAAATACACATACAAGTCCAGGAAGCACAGAGAGTCCCAAACAAGTTGGACCCCAAAAAGGACCACACCAAGGCACATCATAATTAAAATACCAAAAGTTAAAGATAAAGAGAGAATCTTAAAAGCATTAAGATAAAAGCAGAGAGTTATCTACAAAGGAGTTCTCATAAGACTATCAGCTGATTTCTCAAAAGAAACCTGCAGGCAAAAAGGGACTGACAAGAAGGATTCAAAGTGATGGAAAACAAGGACCTACAACCTAGATTACTCTATCCAGCAAACCTATCATTTAAAATGGAAGGGCAGATAAAGTGCTTCCCAGACAAGGTAAAGAAAGCTAAAGGAATTCATCATCACCAAGTCATTATTACATGAAATGTTAAAGGGACTTATTTAAGAAAATAAAGTTTTGATCAAAACTATGAACATTAGAATGACAACAAATTCACAAATGAATCTAAAAAAAAACAAAACTACGCAAACAATTAGAACATGAACAGAATCATAGATATGGAGATCATTTGGAGGGTAGCAGCTGGGAGGGGGAAAAGGTACAGGGAATAAGAAGCATAAATGGTAGGTACAAAATAGACAGGGGGATGTTTAGAATAGTATAAGAAATGGAGAAGCCAAAGAACTTACCTGCACAATCCATGGACATGAACTAAGGGGTGGGGGATGGATTGCTGGAGAGAAGTGGGGTACTGGGCAGAGGGGGCAAAGGGAGAAAAATTGGGACAACTGTAACAGCATAAACAATAAAATATACGTTTAAAAAAGAAAAATTTCAGACTGGGTTAACAAATAAATATAAGCTGCTTGCAGGACATATCCCTTCTAAGTAGGAATACAGACAGGAGAAGGTAAAAGGACAAAAAAGATATACAAGCACAAAATTTACAAAGCCACTGTAGCTTACTAATATCAGGTAGGTGGACTTTAAGGAGGAAGTATTACTAAAATAAAGATGGACATAATACAAAGTAGCAATGCAACAGGAAGATATTATAATTCTATATTTGTATGTATCTAATATGCCTTAGAAATTGATATTACTGCAAAGAAAATAGAAAACCTATAATGATAGAAGATTTTAATACACGTTTCTCAGTGGCTAATAGAACAAGCAGGTATCAAGTAAGTAAGGATCAAGAAAATAAAAAGATAACCCACAAAATTGGAGAAAATATTTCCAAATCATATATGCGATAAGTGACTAAGATCCAGTATATTTAAAGGATATCTACAACTCAACTCAATTAAGAGGAAAACTACCCAATTAAAAATGGGCAAAATATTTTAGACCTTTCTCCAAAGAAGATATATAAATGGCCAATAAGCAGATAAAAAAAGATGTTCTGGGAAAATACAAATCAATACCACAAAAAGATACCACCAGGATGGCTTAAATCTAAAAGATGGACAATAACAAGTGTTGGTGAGGATGTGGAGAAACTGTGACCCTCTTATATTTCTAGTTGGAATGTAAAATGCCACTGCCCTTTGGAAAACAGTCTGGCAGCCTCAAAATGTTAAACATAGAGTTACCCTATGACCCTGGAATTCCATTCCTACATAACATCCAAGAGAACTGAAAACATGTTCCTACAAAAACTTATTCACAAATGTTTATAACAGCATTATACACAACAGCCGAAAAGGGGAAACAACTCAAATGGCCATCAATTGATTAATGCATAAACAAGATGTGGTATATCTTTACAATGAAATATTATTCAGTCACATAAATTAATAAAGTACTGATATATGCCACAATATAAAAGAACCTTGAGAACATTATGCAGAGTGAAAGATGCCAGACACACACGAAATATCAAGAATACATAAGCCCATAGATACAAAGAGTAAACTAGTAGCTTGCCAATGGCTGGAGGAAGTGAGAAACGGGGAGGGTTTTTTTGGGGGTGATGAAATGTTCTGGAATTAGGCAGTGGTGACAGATGCACAATTTTGTTAAACACTAAAAACCACTGAATTGTACAATTTAAAAGAGTGACTATTATGACATGTGAATTATATCTCAATAAAAAAATAAGTAGATAAAGATATGAGATTGAAGTACTCAATTAAGAAGTAAAACCTAATTGACATACGTAGAACCCTATGCCCCAAAACTACAAGATAGACCTTCTTTTAGGTGCACATGGGGGATTTACTAAAATTAGTCATGTATTACTAGGCCACAGTATTAGCCCTGAGCAAGCCTTAACACATTTCGAAGGTTTAAAATGACTCAGCTTGGTTGCTGACCACAATGAAATTAAACTAGAAGTCAGTAATCAAATCCAAGTTTAAGAATCACAAGGTGTTGAATTTAAGCCATTCACTTCTAAATTACCCATACGTCAAAAAACGTCACATTGGAAATTATAATAGAATATACTTTAAGTATTAATAAAAGCTTCTGGGATTCAGTTAAAGCTATGCTTGAAGGGAAATTTATAACTGTCAATGGATATATTAGAAAAGAAGAAAGGATGAAAACCAGTGATATAAGTATTTATGCCAAGAAGTTAGAAAACAAACAGAAATTAAACCTAATAGAGAAAAGAAATAAGAAAACAACAAATAGGAGACAAAAAATGAAATAGAAAACACATGCAAAATAGAGAAAAATCAACAAAGCTAAAGTTAGTGCTTTGAAAGAGTAATAAAATTGGTAAGCACCTTGCAAGACGTGTCAGGAAAAAGGGAACAAATTACTAATATCAGAACCTAAAATTAAGGAGTATCAAAGAATATTAGAAAAAACTTTATGCCATTTAACTAGATGAAATAGACACTCTGAAAAATCAAACTTATTAAGAATGACACAAGAAGAAATAGAAAATATGAAATTCCATTATTCATTTATTCATTTAAAAAATTGAATCCTTAAATAAAACTTCCCTATTAGGAAAACTAGTCCCAGATGGCTTTACCATTCCATTCTCCAAAATGTTTGAGGAAAATCACTTTCTCAGATATATTTAACAAATAGATTTAAAAAGAACACTTTGAACTGATTTATGAGGCCAACATACCCTTGATACCAAAGCCTGGCAAACATTTAACAAGAGAAAGAATTTATAGAAGGCCAGTCTCTCTCACAGGCATCTATTCAAATAACATCAACAAAATATTACCCAATCAAATCCAGTAGTACATGGCCAGGAAAACGTACTGTGTGCGAGCTGGGTTTATTAAAGGAATACAAAGCTAGTTTAACACTGAATAGTTAATCGATGTAATTTTCCATATTAACAGAATAAAGAAAAAAACAGTAAGTATAGAAAAGATACTTGATAAAATTTGAAATGCATTATTTAGAAAACTACTCTTAGCATACTAGTAACAGAGAGTAACTTCTTCACTCTGATAAAGGGCATTTATTAAAAACTTGCAACAAACATATTTAATGGCAAAAACTAACACTTATACTAATACAGGTTTCATCCTGAGAGAAACAACCTAAAGATGCCAACTATTATCACTTCTATTCAACACTATGCTAGAGGACCTAGCCAGCGAAATAAAACGAGAAAAATAAATAAATGTCATGAGAATTACAAAGAAAAAAACGGCAATTATATAGTCTACATGACTGTGTAGAGTATCAGTAAGGTACCGAGTCAATGGGAAAATGCAAAAGGATCCTCAGACAAATTTTTATGGTTTATGAGTAAGTTAAGTGAGATTGCTGAATTCAAAGATAAGATACAAAAATCAACTACCAGTTTTGCCCTAACTGGTGTGTCTCAGTGGATTGAGCGCTGGCCTGTGAACCAAAGAGTTGCCGGTTCGATTCCCAGTCAGGGCACATGCCTGAGTTGCGGGGCAAGTCCCCAGTCGGGGGGCCTGCGAGAGGCAACCACACACTGATGTTTCTCTCCCTCTCTTTCTCCCTCCCTTCCCCTCTCTCTAAAAATAAATAAAATCATTTGTTTTTAAAAAAGACTTAGAAAATCAACTATATTTTTATATACCAACAATAAATAACTGAACAGTTATGTTTTTAAATGATAATATGTATGATTTCAATAAAAAATAAAATATCTAAAAATGGGTCTAAAAGATGTATAAGACCTGCTAAATATAAAACTTAAAAAAATATTGAGGAAAAAGTACAAAGATAAAAGAAAGGCTATCCCATATTCATGGATTAGAAAAGTCAACACATCTAAGATGTCAATTCTTCTCACATGTAGCTACACATTAAATGCAACCCAAATCAGTTTACTTTGTGTGTATAAGTGTTTGAGGTCTGAAAAACATATTCCGAAATTTATGTGGAAATTCTAAGAGCCAAGAGTACCCAAAACAATACTGAAGAAGAACAAAGTTATAGGGTTTATATTACTAGATATTAAAACTTATTTTTAAATCACAAAAATTATGATAGCGTGGTATTCCATAAGGATAGACAAATGACAAATAGAACAATAAAAAAAAAGAAAACACAGCCCAGAAATGGCCCCACTCATAAATGGGCACTCAGGTGATGCAGGGCGATGAGTGTGCTTTCAACAAGTGTGTGAGGTCAATAGGGTCTGGGGAAAAATTATTCTCGGCTCCTACTTCATACAAAACAGAAAATTTCCAGATGGGATCACAATCTAAATGTGAGCAATAAAGTTTCTAGAAGATACTATAGGAAAATATCTTCATGACCTCAAAGTAGGCGAGACTTCGAGACTTTTTAAACATGAAAAGGCAATCCCGGTGGGGGGTGGGGGGGGGACAAGAGTTGCAATATTTACACCTGGCAAATAATTATGTTCAGGATAACTCCTCAAATCAATTAAGAATCCAATAGAAAAATGAATAAAAGACTTGAATAGACACTTCACCAAAGTTTTTATGTCCAATAAAAACATAAAATGGAGCTCACACTCCGTAGTCATCGGGAGAATGAAAGTTAAAGCCACAGTGAGGAACCACACATTCACCAAATGGCTCGCGTTGAAAACCGTCAGCCCCAAATCCTGGAGGGCACGAAGGAGCGGAAGCTCTCGCACAGCACTGGGGGGAGTGCAAATAGGTACAACCACTTAGGGAAACGGGACATAAGCCTACCCTTTTACCCAGCTATGCTACTCATAGAAATATCCAAGAGAAATGAATGCATCTGTCCTGCAAGACAGGTAGAAGAACATACACAGCAGCGAGATTTCCAATGGCCCCAGACCAAAAATAACCCACATTCTATCACCCGTAGAATGGACAAATAAGTGGTGATACGTTCAAAAATAGAATATGCTGCAGCAATGAACAGGAATGAACTATTGCCACATGTAAAAACATGGATGAACGTCATAAATGCTGAGTTAGAAAGCAGAGCAATGGAATACAAACTATATCATTCCATGTATGAGTTTAGTACAGGCAAAGTAGCCTATGGTATCATAAGTCAGATATTAATCATCTTTGGGCAGAATGGTGAGTAGTGAGGAGAAAGCACAGGAGGGGCCTTCTAGGTTGCTGTAAAATATTCTCTTTCTGACACAGAAGGTAGCTACAGAGGCGTGTTTCACTTTGGGGGAACTCATCTGACTATACACTTAAGACTCATGTGCTTTACTGCTTGAATTCTATACCTCAATAAAATTTTATCAACTGGAAAATACTGTCACAAATATTATTAGTGCATGTGGGAAACGGGCACTCTACGTTGAGGGTAGGGGGATAAATTGTAAATATATTTGAAAGGCAATTTGGTCATATTCATACAAGTTGAAATGCCACATATATCTTTTGAACTTACTGGATTTTTACAGTTTTACGTCCGCCTGTGCACAAAAATACACGCACAAGGACATTGACTGTGGCAGATGTTTACACCTAAATGTCGGGAGCAGGGGGATGGGTTGAACAGGTTATGGGGCAGCTAAATAACAGCATACCAGGCTTGAAAACAAATAAATATTGACGCAATCTGGCCCACATCCTCAAACCTCATTCTAGGTTTACTCACCCTGGAATGTCCCTGGAAGGACATACCAGGAACAATCAGTGGTGGCCGCCTCTGCGGCTGGGCACCAGCAGCAGAGCTACAGGGTGGGAGGGGAGTCACCCGGTTGCACCTTCTCAATTTTGTACCATGACAGTGTCAACTCATTAATCCAAACAGAAATGTGGTCTTTGCCTCATGGTGGTGTCCAGGAGTGAAAGCCCCCAGGGATGCCAGAGGAGGGCAGGGTCCCAGAGGCCATCCAGACTAACCCTTCACCGGCATCATGAGGGGACTGAGGCACCTGTGGTCCGCATTCCTTCAGGCTGTAAAATAATTTGTCTGGGAGACACCACCACCTTCCCCCATGTGCAGATCAAGCTGTCGGACAGAAACAAAAGCCCCAGGGAATGTGTACAGGAAAAACAGGGCTTCTGGGGGAGGACACAGGTGACAGGACAGGCAGAGGAGGCTGTCACCAAGGGGCCTTCGAGGCATCCTGGGCATACTGAAGGTGGGGGAAACTAGAGGAAACCACTGACAACATTCTTCTGCTTCCAAGGAGGCTTGACGTGGAAGAGCTGGTTGAATCTCCTGTCACTCTTTTAACTGAATCTTAGTTTCCACATCCATCCACTCAGTCAATCAATCCATCCATCCATCCATCAATCCAGCCAGCCAGCCACCCACTAGGTAGTCTTTCTGCCTGCCTAACAGGCACTAGGCTCTGGGCTGAGCATAAGGAATACGACCATACACACGATCCTTGCAGAGATGATGAGTTACAACACATACTGGCCCAGCTTATGTGACGGTGATGTGACCGCCAACAAAGCTTTTTGTAAATGTTTTGTTGTAGTCTGATGAAATGTGAGTGTAGCATTAAAGCATGCTGTTGATCTTTGTGCTCATTTGAAATTATATTTTCAATTAACTCCCCAAATGCCTTGCGGTATAATTGAAGTACCACAAATTGCACTTATTTAAAGTGCACGAGTTGACCAGTTTGGGCATACCTTTACAAAACCATCATCAAAATAGCAAATGTTTCCATCGCCCCCCAAATTTCCTCCTTCCTCCCGTCCCCATCCCCAGGCAACCACTGTTCTAGAGAAAGTGTTTGTGGAAATAGGAACGTCTGCTATGACCTTGCTATGTTCCTAATAAGGCAGGGGTGAGGGAAGGTAAAGAAATGTCAGGAATGAGGGTAAATGTAGAGAGAGCATAGGCCAAGAGAATTCTGAGGAATGGAATTAGGAGAATTACAAGAACCATGTATGGGTATTTCACCCCCCCAGCAAACTTAAAGGAAAGACGCCGTATAATTATCCTCCTTTTATGAGTGAAGACACGAGCCTCAGAGCAGGCTGCCAGCGTTCGGGGATGGGGAGACTGGGTGGAGGGTGGGGTGAAGGGACTGAGCAAAAAAGAAGAAAACCTTAGGGACAGAGACAATGGCATGGTGATCGCAGAGGGAGGTGCAGGAGGGCACAGTGTGGGGGAGGGTGTAAATGGTGATGGACAGACCTGACTCGGGGTGGTGAGCACACAGTGCAGTGACAGATGATGTGTTGTGGAACTGTGCGCCTGAAACCTGTATCATCTTGTTAACCAGTGTCACCTCAATAAATTCAATAAAAAGGAGGAAAAAAAAGAGTCGGTCCAAGGTCACTTGGGTAGTAAGCGGCAAAGCTGGAGCTCAGGTGGCCTGGGTCCACACCCCAAGCATGCTCAGCTGAGAGACTTCTCTCCTGGCCCTACGGCCAGGAGAGCCTTCTCTCCTGGCCCTACGGCCACCAGCAGGACTGACTGAACTCTCTGAGGGCCCCCGCTGGGCCCCGGGGTGGCCTGCCTTGTGTGCACTGAGCCCAGCTCTGTGTCCCATGGGAGTCTTAGCACCCCTCCCACTGTCAACAAGGGAGCTAGCAGGGCCCGGGGACTGAGAACACTAATGTCCCAACTAATCTGTGACCTGGCCAGATCTGAGTGTCTGAGGGACATCCCAAGCTTCGGCACTCTGGAGAGGCTTCATGGCGGGGATATTTTAATGCCAACTAAAACCAGCAGAGCGACACGCACACACAGTAAACGTTTTGCCTTTGAAAAATTATAAAGCAACGTGTAGATGCTTTATTCTCTCCTTGGCCCCCACCTATCACTTGGGCTCTGAGGGTCAAGCAGGGGCTGAGCAATGGTGAGGAAGTCAGGGATCAGGGGACAGGCAGATGAGGTGGGGATGAGATGGCTGAGGGAGGGACATCATACTTGGTAACTTAAAAAATAGCCACTGACTTTACACGTAGACAGGGCCATTTTGGCACAGCCACACCAACCTGCTATATCTAGGTGGCTGACAGAGTGTTCCAAGCCCTCTCTGAGCTTCATCTTCCACAGGAAGTAGTCAGTAGAGGTTGCAGGAAGCATCTGGAAACAAAACATGTTTAAAGAGGGAAGGCTTCCTGGAGGAAGAGCCCACAGTGCGAAAGCTTACAGACCTGTTCCTCCTGGGGTGTGCATCCTATGTGATGGGACAAACTGAAGGGAAGAATTGTGTCTAAAACCTTGAGTGGTTGGTGTTAGAGCTACCAGACATCTGGGGGACAGACACTTGGGGTGGGCAAATGGATTCCTGACTCGGTTTCCCCCCCTGCACCAATGGTGTGACCCTCAGCTCTCAGGTCTCAGTGAGGACTGAGTGGGAAGCTCACCCAGTGCACACAGGAGCTCATTCCGTGGTGGTGGGCCCCTGCTGACCCACTGCCAGCCCCGTCAGCACCCCTGAAGCATAGGCTGTCAGACCACAGGAAGATTCTGGGTGCTCTGGGAACTCTGCATTGGCCTCAAAGTGCCCTGGCTGGCCCCTGACTCACAGTTTTGGTTTCAGAATGAACACTTTGCAAGAAAGACATTTCCTTTATTCTGCATATGGATTCCTTCATTACAATCATGTGGGGACAGGATGGCCCCCAGTTCTGCATCGGGATTCCTTCCTCCTGTGTGTGTCACTGCAGAGAAGGCAGCTGAGATGGCAGAGGGATGTCCCAACAGGGTCCACTGCTGCTCTGTCTCCTGCCCTCGGCCCCACACTCTCCTTCACTCTGCCCTCCGGCTGGCTGGGCATGATCTGACCACCAAGTCTTCTTCTTCCGAACCAGAGAGACCAGAAAAGCAGAGCTCTTCCCCAGTCGGCTGGCTCTCTGTGGCTCCTCTGCCATCACCGGACCCAACCAAGAGCTGACCATAGGCACAGTCACAGGCAAAGGGGAGGAATACTTCAAACCAAGGAACAGAGGGCAGCTGGGCGGGGCTTCTTGGAAGAAGCAAGTCACTCACTTGGCTCTTTTGTTTTTAATAAATACATAGTAGGCACCCAGCAAGTGCCAAGCACTGTGGGCACCAGGCGTGTGGAAATGAATAGAACATGGCCTTTGGCCTCCAGAGGCTCACAGGAGAAAGCAGTAAGACAGACACTATGGCAAATGAACAGTAGTCACTAGCACAGAATGGGAAGCAACAAACGGCCTGGAGAGGCTGGGGGTGAGGGTGGGGGGCTTCATGGGAGAGCAGTGTCTGTGAGGGTCCTGAAGTGGGCTATAGTGGTCAGGCACAAGTTCTAGCGCTGGCTGAGTGGGTTTGCACCCAGGCCTCCCCTGTTACTAACTCTACAAGCTCAGTCAACTTATTAACTTCTCTGTGGCTCAGTTTCCTCATTCCATCACTGGCACCTACTTCACAAGGTTGTTGAAAAGAGTAAATGAATCAATACCTGTGGAGCACACTTAGAACAGTACTGGCTATTAGAGTCTGTAGTTATTGATACTATTGGCTTGAGGAGAAGCAGGCACTTAGCTGGTGAAGAAGGGTCTAGGAAAGGGGCTCCCGGAAGCAGGAATGGCAGGAACAGAGGCAGGGAAGTCTAGGCCTGTGCTCTCTCATGGCAGCACATGGCGAAAGAGGCCAGAAAGGTAGGCGGAGGTCTGATGCTGCCAGGCCGTGTGCACGTGGAGTGTGGGCTTGGTCCCGTAGCTAACTGAGCGCGGCTGGAGGCCTTGTTGTAAGTAAGGACCAGATTTGGTGGGGGGATCCTTTGGCCGCCAGACTCGAAGAAGCAGTGAGAGTGGAGGTGAGGAGCCCAGTGAGGAGCCCAGTGGGGAGCCCACTGTGATAGGAGAGAGGAATAAAGAGCTCCTAACTAACACTGGCAGCAGGGGTGGAGAGGAGGTGAGTTCCTGGGGCCTGGAGGCGATGGGATGCAGGATGAGGAACAGGCAGAGTCCTGGATGACCTGGGTCGTTGTCATAGAGTCATTAGTCAGGACCAGTTACATAACCTCCCTGAGCTGGTGAGGCAAGCCTAGCATTAGCTTCCTCCCCCAGAGACACTGGGAGGGGATCGCTGCAAGGATGAGGCTCAGCTTTTGGAGACAAACTGAGTACTCTAAGTGGAGGTATGCCAACCCACTCCGGGCTGTTGTGAGGTCCCATTCTGTCTCCCAGTCCACATGCAGATAGAGCTGAGATTCTGTTGACAGAGCTCAAGGTGTTTACCTCAGCCTCAACAGCCACTGGCTCAGGTCCCATTTTGGGTGTGTCATTAGCTCAAGTGAGCACCCACTCTCATGCTCCCACTCTCTCCCTCTCTCCCTCCCCCACCCTCTCTCTCTCTTTCTCTCTCTCTCTCACACACACACACTGCTCCTCCCCAATCCCAGCCAAATTCACCTGATTTCCCTGGACATCTAGCTAAGAGTTGTCAGTCAAGAAGAGCTTTGCCTCGTTCAACAGTTCACATAATGAGCTTCATAAATTACTGGGGGGTGTTCCAAGTTCTGAGATTTCCACAGCACTTTCACCATTGGGAGAAGTTGAGGATAAGAAAAGAGGGAGAGGGAGAGCCAAAGTCGGGGGGTGGGGGGGCAACATTGCACCCATCCTCGATTGACACCCCTCCTCCACC
This sequence comes from Desmodus rotundus, assembly GCF_022682495.2. Taxonomy (NCBI): domain Eukaryota; kingdom Metazoa; phylum Chordata; class Mammalia; order Chiroptera; family Phyllostomidae; genus Desmodus; species Desmodus rotundus. The sequence goes on from NC_071391.1 coordinate 125,163,493, forward strand.
CCGTTTCCAGTTGCATGCAGTGCCAATGTTTGGCCCCAGGGCAGTGGCAGGAAAGAGCGAACTATGCGCAGAGAAGTGGTGACCAGGAAACACAGAATGTGTGTCCTCAGAGGGACCTACAGATCACTCACTAGTCCAGCGCTCCCATTTACAGGTGAAGAAACTATTTGTCCCACAGCCAGCTAGGGACATAGTGCAGGGCCTTCAATGGCCACTCAGGCCCTACTTTACACAGGCTCCAGACAAGGACTGGGAGAGGCTCACACTCTAATGCCCACGAGCCTAACCCAACCTCTGCTTCTGGAGACTCCCCAGTGCTCGCACCCCAGCCCCTCCTCAGGGCTCTGTAGTCCACACAGCACTGCCCAAGTCCCTCTTTCCCTCACCTCCAAGCTTTAGGGGCAACTGTGAGCCCTACATGTCACAGAGACCTGGAAAGATCTGGACTTGCTCAGGTTGCTGGAGCGGTAGGGCACTAGAAAACAATGCTATTGTGATGTCTAGACAAGGGGGGACCCTCACAGGGTGGGCTCTTTCTTGTTCCCTTACGAACACCCTGGACAGCCCATGATTCTCCCAGGAGCACCTGCTTTGTGCTGGGAGGACCAAGAAATCACACGTTTGGGCAGCTGATTTCTCCAAGTCCTTATTTCTGCCAGGCAGAAAAATGAACAGCCCAAAGTGGGCAAGAAGAAATAAAGCCAAGCATTCTCATGCTCCAGATTTAAAACAGAAAAATAAAAGAAATATGTCCACCGTGCAAATAACAAATAGACCAGCCAAATATTGATATTACCTTTAAATTTGGGGCTAAAATATCCACACTTGGGCAAGGAGAAACTCGTGGTTTTGGCCAAAAGCTATCCTAAGTCATATACAGCCATTAAAACTATGATTTTCAAATAAAAGTTACAGATTTAGAGTGCCTTTCTGGGCCCAAAGTTATTTTGATTTTTCATAAAACAAATCATGAGACCAGCACATCACCACACTGTTGACAATAGCATCCAAAATGGTCGTGCTAATTTAGTACTTTTATTTCAATTGATTTATAACTATATGACTTATGTATAATTTATAATTAAACAAATAATATTTAATTATTCACATGCGTGCACACGTAGGATTTTTACAGTCGTGCAAACAGACAAGAATGAACCAGTTATTGTCACGTATATGGTAGATAATGTGCCAGGTACGCTTTCCTGGAATTCTCTCTCACCGAATGTTGATTGCATGAATCTCCCAAGAAGCCTGTGATCTGAATCAGGTAGACCAAGCTAAATTAAAGATAATATGGCACACAACCCACAGCTTTAAAAGTTGTCAGTTAAAGAGTCCAGATGGTCTCTTTCTTCAGTTGCGGCCAGCAACTCTGCCCAATACTGTATCTGATTCCAGTCCAGAATAAAATACCCCCATTTTTACTACCCTTGGCCTGACTTTCCCCCAAGGTGTGACAAGACACTCTAAAGTCGCAGAGCTGTGCCTGGAGCCTGCCTGCACGTCTTGTAAAACACGGGACCAAGAGGCCCCAATTAAAATTGATCGCACAGAAGCTGACGCTCGTTTCAGAAGCAATACTCAGTCAGCGCTTCTGCGTGAGCTGAGCAGGTCGAATTGTCTTCTCTAACAGGGACAAGATGGCACCCGATGGAATTGCCTATAGAGACAATAAAGGCCAAGGAGAGATTGGATCCCAACATTCTGAGCAGCTCTTGTTTTATTAATCCTCACCTGAGGGTATGTTTATTGATTTTAGTGAGAGAGGAAGTGGGGGTCAGGGGAAGGGCAGAGAGAGAGACATTGATCAGTTGCCTCCTGTATACACCCCAGCCGGGGATTGAACCTGCAACCTCAATAGTGTTCTCACAGGGGACTGAACCCATAACCTTGCAGTGTACAGGACAGTGCTCCAACCAACTGAGCCACCTAGCCAGGGCTCTGAACAGCTCTTAAATGGCTTGCAGGGCAAGACCTCTTTTCAAGACAATGTCATATTTACTAGCAAGTAAAGGGGATCAATTGGAGAATGGTCTGAGTTCTGATGATTTGGAGCAGCTGACCTTGATTTGTGCCATGAGATGAAAAAGGCTGAAATCTCATGTGATTCGTTCACCACTGTATTTGCAGGCTCTAGAACAGGGCCTACTGCACAGTACACAGTCAGCCAACACAGAGTAAACCTAAAGGCACAGTAAGTCCCATATGAATGTATTGCTCTGCAATTTTAGGAGCAATGATAATTTTTAAGCAGGCTTTGACTCGAATTACAGTATGCTCCTTAGAGTGTTTTGCTAAGCTTGGGACAATTCGCTGTAGCAAGTAGAAAGGCAATATCCACTGAGTTCAAAAGAGAGTTGAGCTTCTTATTCTTACCGAGACAGAGTGATATGGGCTAGATTTACCCTCCTGGCTTCAACAACAACAACAACAGCAGCAAAAAACTGGAGGAGAAAAGAAACAACAGTTTGCAGACTTTGGCTATCAGGTAATGCAGACCAGGGATCCCTGAGAGAAAAGGAACAAGGTGAGCACGACCATTGCCCCAGCTGACTGCTGGAGAGCACTTACAGGCCACCGGGTGGGGTGGGAAGCGAGGCCGAGTCTGACAGTCTGAGTTGAGGAGACAGAGCTGGGAGTCTGGTGAGCCCAAGGGAACTAGAGTTCTCAGGGCAGAGAAATAGAGAAGAGAGAGCTGCCCAAGGGATGACGGGAGGAGGGGGAAGACCCACAGATCTGCAGAGGGCCCTCTGAGAGTATTCAGCTGGGAAGGAATCAAAAAGAGGGGGGAGAATCACTGGTGCTCATAAGGGCTGGGAGCAATTTGCATTCTCATCAGCCATAATAGAAACCTCCTAACTCCGGGCAGATCGGGTAGATGACCCTAGACAAAAGGTTTTGATCCCTTCCTAGCTGAAAGTAGGCCTCAGGAGTATCAAACTATTTCTAAATAACTTCATTGCATCCCAGAAAAAATGTAAGGGTATTTATAGGAATACAAGAATATCCAGCACCCAAAAAGGTAAAACTCATAATATTTGGCATCTGAAGTAACAGGAAAGTTTAACTCATTTGAGAGGGAGGGGGCAACCAATCAATAGAAATAGGTATGAAAGTAACATAAATAATAAAATTAGTAGGTAAAACTAATATTTAAATGATTAGTATAACTATATTCCATGTGTTCAGGGAGGTAGAGGAAAGATTGACTATGTTAAGCAGAGACATGGAAAATGGGGGAAAAAAAGACCCAAATCAAACTCTAAAAATAAAAATTTCGGTGTGTGAAATAAAAATAAACACTCGGTAGGATTAATAGTAAATTAGATATTGTCAAAGATTTGTGAGTTTGACATAGCAATAGAAAGTACCCAAAATGAAACAGAAGAAAAAAAACAAAAACAAAAACCACCAGAGTATCAGTGGTCTGAGTGAATAAAATTCATGTGCTGGAGAGGGGGAGGGAGGAGAGAAATACTATTTGAAGAAAAAATGGCCAAAACTTTCCCAAAATGATGCAAACCATAAATCCAAAGATACAGAAAGCTCAACAAACCCTAAGCAGAAGAAAAATGAAGAACAGTCCACCAAAGAATACTATAAATAATGACATAAAACTAGTAAGATAGAGAAAATCTTAAAATCAGGCAGACAAAAAATAAAGATATACTATGTAAAGTAATAAACATAGGAATTACATCAGAATTTTCACCAGAAACAATACCAGCTAGAAAGCAGTAAAATGGTCATCTTTCAAAAACAAACACAAAGTAAAGACTTTCTCAGTTTACAAAAGCTGCAAAAATTCATCTGCAGCAGTTCTGCTTTACAAAAAAAAAATGTTAAGCAAAGTCTTTTACGCAAAAGAAAAATATACCAACCACATAAAGAAATAAAGGATTAGTATGTGGGTGAATATTTAAAAGTTTATTTCATGTTTTGAGTCTCTAAAACATAATTACATATTTAAAGCAAAAACAATAGCAATGTGTTCTGAGGCTTAAAACTTAGGGAGAACTGAAATGACCGACAACGACAGAACCGAGGTCAGGAGGAAGGAAATGCAGCCGTTGTGAGTTTTTTATATCATGGTACCAAAGGGCTATTATTAGAAGAGAGGAAATGTCTGAACTCGGTGATCTCACCTCAAAAATTAGAAAAAGGAAGAAAAAATTAAACCCAAGTAAATAGAATAAAAAATTAGAGCAGAAATCTGTAAAATAAGAAAAACAAAAAAGAGAAAAGCAAGGAAACCAAAAGCTGGTTCTTAGAGATCAATAGAATTGATAAACTCTTAGCCAAATGAATCAGGAATAAAAGAGCGAAGACACAGATTACCAATATCAGGAATGAGAGGGGACATCACTACAGACTCTACACATACCAAGAGGATAATAAATGAATATTATGAACAATTTCTTGCCAATAAGTTCAAAAGCTTATATGAAATAGACATATTCCTTAAAGATATAAAATAACTAGACCTGATTCAAGAAGAAATAAAAAACCAAAATAGTTTTATATCTTTTAAAGAAATCTCCAGGCCCCAATGGCTTCCTTGATTAATTCTACCAAACATTTAAAGAATAAATAATATCAGTTCTACACAAAATTTTCCTAAAAAATTGAAGAGAAGGGAATACTTCCCAATTCACTTTTGAATCCAGCATTATCCTCATACATAAACCAGATAGACACTGAGGTAAACAAAATCATAGATCAGCATCCCTCATAAATACAGGTGCAAAAATTCTTCCCAAAATGCTCAGCAAATTGAATTCAATGGTACATATAAAGAATAATACATAATGACTAAGTGGTGGTGTTTATCTCAAGAATGCAAGTGTGGCTTAACATTTGAAATTCAATCAATATAATTCATTACTTTAAAAACTCCATATAATCATATTGATAGACACAGAAAAAGCACTGGATAAAATTAAACAAACATTCTTGATTTTAGAACTCTCAGCAAACTAGTAGTAAAAGAGAACTTTCTTAAATTGATATAGGGCATCTACAAAAACCCACAGCTAACAACTAACTTAATGGAAAAAAATTCCATAATTTTTCCCTAAGATTACAAACAATGCAAAGTTTACAGCTCTCACCACTTCTAATCAGCATTGTGCTAGAGGTGTTAGCCAATGCAATAAGGCAACGACAAAAAATAAATGAGTCATCCAAATTTCAAAAGGGGAAGTAAAACTTTATTTACAGATGACATAATTATCTCAGTAGAAAATCCTAAGGAGTCTACAGAAAAGCTACTAGTCCTAGCAGATAAATTTAGCATGATTGTAGGACAGAAGGCCAACACCCAAGAAAAATCAGTTGTTCTTTTATATACTAGCCATCAACAATTATAAAATTTTTTAAATATTTAATTCATCAAAAATATGAAACACCTAGGAAAATACTTGACAAAAGATGTTCATAGAAATTAAATAATGGCAAGCATGCTGAAAAATATTAAAGAACACCTAAACAAAGAGATATGGCATGTTCATAAACTGGAAGATTCAACATTAGTTAGATGTCAACTCTCCAAAATTTGATCTGCAGAGTCAATGCAATTCCAGTTAAAATTCCAGCTTGCTTTCTGGTAGAAATTTAGTTGAATATAAAATTCAAGTGGTTACACAATCTTGAAAACTAGGGACAAAGTTTGAGGACATACGTGACCCAACTTCAAGGCATCATTAAGCTACAATAATGAAGGTATAAAAAAGATCTATCGTAAGGACAGTGTAAAGATAGAAAAACAGGTCAATACAAACTACTACAGATTTCACAATAGCTGCTCGTGGAGACTGAGGAGCATTTTACAATATTAAGCCGTTCATTTTATTCTTGAATTTGCATACATGTGGAGCCAGGCGCATAACATGTAATTCTGATTCTTCATCTAGGCAATTAGATATACATTAAATGTTAGAACTGTAAATAGGTTTTTAATAAAAATGTAATGTTTTAAATAGTAAAACATTTAAATGTTTCAGATTTATTAACATAAGTTTTATCTAAAATTTTGACAATTCAATTATAGTTTGTATTTTGCTTTTATTTTTAGTAAATAATTTAGCATAGTTTATAATAAATAAATAACTTGAAACACATATATGGAATACTTTTTATTTTTAATAACTTTAATTTATTTTGGTGAACTACATTTAAATTTATATATTTGGACACTTATTTCATTTGAATACATTTAAAATTTTAATGCTAAATCTTTGAACATGTGTAGAAGTAGAGATCATGATAGAAATAAAAAAAAATAGCTAACTAAAATTGGTGCAGCCACTATGGAAAACAACATGAACTTTCCCCTAAAAATGAAAATAGAACTACCACGTGACCCAGCAATTCCACTTCTGGGTATTTATCTGAAAAGTATCCAAAACACTAATTCAAAGAGATATGTGCACCTCTATGTTCATTGCATTATTTATAATAGCCAAGATGTGAAATCAACCTAAGTGTCCATCCATAGACGAATGGATAAAGTATAGGGTGTGTGTGTGTGTGTGTGTATTACTCAGCCATAATTATGGGGGAGAGGGGGGGAAGGGTTTTCAGGAACATCTATAAAGGACACATGGAGGAAAAAAAAAGAAAAAGAATGAAATGTTACTATTTGCAACAACATGGATGGATCTAGAGGTTATTATGCTAAGTGAAATGTGTCAGACAGAGAAAGACAAATACCATGTGATTTCACTTATATGTGGAATCTAATGAACTAAATAAACAAAATAGAAACAGACTCATAGATACAGAAAACAGACTGGCACTTCTTAAGGGGAGGGGGCTTGAGGGGCTGGGTGAAAAATGTGAAGGGATTAAACAAACAAAAAACCTCGCAGATAAAGACAACAATACAGTGATTACCAGAGGGAAAGGGGGTGGGGGAGGTAGAATGGTGATGGAAGGAAGCTTGATTTGGGGTGGTAAACACACATTACAGTATAGAGATGATATATGATAGAATTTTACTCCTGAAACTGATACAATTTTATTAACCAATGTCACCCTAATTAATGCAATAAAATTTTAAAAAAATAAATGAACAAAAAAATAAAAAACAGAAACAAGCCCATAGATATAGAGAACAAATTGCTGGTCACCAGATGAGTGGGGAGTAGGGAGAATGGATGAAAAAGATGAAAGGGATTCAGAAACACAAATTGCCAGTTATAAAAATAATCACAGGGATGTAAGTAAAGTACAACAAAGGGAATACAGTTATATGCATATGTCGGAGGGGAATTAGACTTATCAGGGTGATTACTTCATAAGTTATATACATGCCTAAACACTATGTTGTACCCCTGAAGCTAATACAACATTGTATGTCAACTGTAATTGAAAAATAAATTAATTTTTTAAATAGTTAACTAAAAGTCAGGACAGAAAAATGTTGAAAAGAACAAAGTAATAGAAAAATATTCAAAGGGACGATCTATTTAAGTTTCTAAATAATGGAAGCAATAAAAGTATACAGACTAATGTCAAGCATGACCTGAAATAGAATTTTTGAAAAAGACATTAGAATATCTTTAACAAAGCCTTAATTTTTGAGCAAAACAATAAAAACAAGAAAATTATTCTTCTGAACTCTACAACTTGAACACAGCAGATGAAACTCTTACAACTTCATAATAAGATTTTTTAGCTATTCACCCTGGCTGGTGTGGCTCAGTGGGTTGAGCACAGGCCTGCGAACCAAAGGGTTGCTGGTTCGATACCCAGTCAGGGCACATGCCTGTGTTGCAGGCCAGGTCCCCAGTTGGGGACACATGAGGGGCAACCACACATCGATATTTCTCTCCCTCTCTCCTTCCCTTTCCCTCTCTCTAAATAAATAAATAAAATTTTTTTAAAAAAGATTTTTTAGCTATTCAAAACAATGGCCATGAAAAACACGCATCTAATTCACAACTCAGAAGCAACAGATTAAACTCGAGTCTTCCCAGGAAAACAAGAAAACTGTACTCATAAAATTAATAAATAACTTTCCTCTCCTTATTGAACAATGAACCTACAAAACGGCAACCACATCCTTCTCACAGCAAGTGAATACTTCGCACAAAACACTCTCTGATGTAAACTAACGTGTTGAATGTTCCATTGGACAAACAGGGAACAAGATTTAACACTCCACATTTTTTACAGAAAATCATTTTTTTGAAGTCCAAAAATATCTGCATGAGAAATATGCCATAAAGTGACATTTGATGAGAGAAAATTGAAACAAGGAAACAAAGATATTTCCAAGAACATAAAGGAGTGGATTCACATACAAATAAGCCCCAATATATTTTTTTAATCTATCTTCTGACAATTATAGTTCAAACTATAGTCTTGATTGAAGGAAACTTGAAAACAAATTAAGCAATAAATGCTGCTTTTTTTTTGTAATGTCTAGGTACTGGACAGTGTGAGAAAAGAACTTAAGAATACTTTAGAAGACGGCATTTGGCTGCCGCAACGCTGCTGTCCTGGAGCCGGCCGCTCGGGCTGAGACCCATGCTGCCTCCATCCAGCTGGCCCCTCGGGCTGAGACCCACGCTGTCACAATCGAGCCGGCCCCTCGGGCTGAGACCCACGCTGCCACGATCGAGCCGGCCAGTGGGGCTGAGACCCACGCTGCCACCCTCCAGCCGGCCAATGGGGCTGAGACCCACGCTGCCACGATCGAGCTGGCCAACGGGGCTGAGGCCCACGCTGCCGCCCTCCAGCCGGCCCCTCAGGCTGAGATCCACGCTGTGACGATCAAGCCGGTCACTCGGGCTGAGACCCACGCTGCCACGATCGAGCCGGCCAATGGGGCTGAGGCCCACGCTGCCACCCTCCAGCCGGCCAATGGGGCTGAGACCCACGCTGCCACGATCGAGCCGGCCAACGGGGCTGAGGCCCACGCTGCCGCCCCCCAGCCGGCCCCTCAGGCTGAGACCCGGTGACGCTCCACAGTGGGAGACAAGCCAATTTGGGAGCAGACTGGATCCAGCTTCACTCACCATTAGTTCCAGTTATTTGATAATGGCAGAACCCCACTGGGCACAACTTACACCGGCGCATCATACCTTACGTGGGAAGAACAGCAACTCCGGGGAAAGCTGTCATTGTGGAGACGTTATCTTGCCTTCGGTTCCAGAAAATCCAGCAACCCACTCCAGGTAGCTACAACATCAGCTGTGGTTGTGGGTCAGCGTAAGCCGATGGAGACCTGAGGTTCCACCAGATGTTCCTATCGAGCGTGCTTGGGTTTGCACCAATGACACATTCAGGCTGGCCTTGCATTACTTCCGCTGACCTCCTCCCCGCCAGCCACTCTCACCGTTTCCTCCTCCCTCCTCTTCCCGGTGCCATTCGCCCTCCTCCAGAGGTACACAAACAAGCAGGGCCAGGGTGGGAGCGAGCACAGTGCACCGCTGCTTCCTGGGTATTATGCAAATGTTTGGACGCCAGACTAGTTACATCCAACAGGAGAAGTTTGTGTTATACCAGCGCATGCTTTGGAAATACGTAACGCAAATTTTGTCTTTTTTTAATCTACTGACTAGATGCTCTAGTAAGCCAAAGAAGTGAAGGAGATATCAGATGCCTCACCATCCACGTGTTGATTTATTTAGATGTTTCAGTGCCTCATGGGATAATAAAACCACAAAAATTTTCTTAACAGTAAAAAAAAAGAATACTATAACTATCCAAATATTGCTTTAATTTATGGTGATAAGGATTTATTTTAAATTTTTTAATGATTTAAAGATATATTTAATAAAATCAAAATATTTTGTTATATTTATGTAGTAACAATAGTCTGTTATGTAACCCCATTATAATATTTGTACTTGTATGTAAATTTCTTGGTTCATTTTCCAAATTGATCAGTGCTTTAAGTATCTCACTGACAATTTCAGTTGCTACTGCTTCGGCAGTGAGAGGTTTCTTCAGTTAAAATTAATTTGAAAAATTAAGAACTACAAAGATTGAAAAATGTCTAATTAGGCATTTTTGTCAAATTAATCTGATTAATTTGCATCAATAAGATGCTAATTATGTACAAGCCTTAATTATAACAACATTATTCATTTTGTTTAAAGAAGAGAAATGTTTAATTTAAAAAGTATTAGTCCATGTACAGAACACCCAGTTATGTCCAATAAAAATTAAATGTAGTTATCTCTGATTTTCTACCAATTTTAGCCATATAAAAATCACAGCTCTCACACATTTTCAGCTTTGTTGTTACATAGTTTTATTACTTAAGGAAAGATATATATTTGCTATTTTAAATATGTACTATAAGTATGTATAAGCCTCCATTTGTACTCTTTCCCTAGACTCCATAAATGTCTGGGCCAGGATAAATATAGCCAAAAGTTGATTCTTTGAAAACACTAATAAAAATGATAAATCCTGGTGAGATTATTCAAGTAAAAAAAGAAAGTTTACCCTGGCTGGTGTAGCTCATTGGATTGAGTGTGGGCTGCAAACCAAAGGGCCGCTGGTTTGATTCCCAGTCAGCGCACATGCCTGGGTTGCCGGCCAGGTCCCCAGTGGGGGGCCACGTGAGAGGCAACCACACACTGATGTTTCTCTCCCTTTCTCCCTCCTTTCCCTCTCTCTAAAAATAAATAAATAAAATGTTTTTTTAAACATCTCAAATAGTTAATATTATGAGTAAAACCAACGGTACCACTACAGATCCTGTGGGAATTGAAGAGATCTTAAAAGACATTTTGAACAACTTAAAATCAATAAATTTGAAAATTTGAATCAAATGGACAGATTCTGAGAAAAACAAAGTGCACCAAAACTGGCAAAAGAGAAAGTAGAAAATGGAATTAGCCATCTTACTATTTTTTTAATTAATCTATAAACCTTCCCACAAAGAAATTCTAGGCCCAGATGTTTACAAGTGAGTTCTAACCATCATTTGGCAAAGATATTTATCAGTTGTACACAAACGAGAGCCAAGTTTCCAACTGATTTTATAAGACAAACATTACCTTGATATCAAAACCTGATTAGGATATTTTAAGAAAGGAAAAGTTACCAGCCAATCTTACTCATGAACTTAGATGAAAATTTCCTACACAACATACTAGCAAACTGTATCTAGTGATACACAAAAACAAAATAACCAAATTGAGTTTGTTACAGGACTATAAGACTGAACAATCAATTAATGTAATTTGTCACATTAATAGAAAAAAGAAGAAAAAAATGATTATGTAAGTAGGTGCAAAAAAAAGTATGTGATAAAATGTAACAAAGTCTATAATTTGAAAGAATCTATACCATTTAAGTAACCAAGAACAGAAGGGAACACTTTTAATCTAATAAAGTTTATCTTTAAAAACATCTGTATCACCCTGGCTGGTGTGACTCAGTTGGTTGGGCATCATCCTGGAAACCAAAAGGTGAAGGGTTTGATTCCTGGTGAGGGCACATGCCTGGGTTGCGGGTTTGGTTCCAGTAGGGGTGTGTGCAAAAGGCAATGAATCGATGTTTCTCTCCCTCTTTTTCTCCCTTTCTTCACCTCTTTCTAAACCCTCTCTCTCTCTTCCTCTCTCTAAAAACAATGATAAAAAGTTCTCAGGTGAAGATTAAAAAAAACTAGATCAAACATTATAATTAATGGGGAAATGTTAAAATCTTTTCCTTAAAGTCAGAAATGAGAAGTTTCACACTATTGTTGCCTCCATTTATTAGTGTATGGGAGGCACTAAACAACTAGATAAGGGTTATTTGCAAACGACACAATTGTGCACTGAAAAATCCCAAATTATCTACAGACATATTATCACAATTGATATGTAAATTGGACAAGACTACTGCCACAAAATCAATTTAAAAGTTTCCATTATATTTCTACATATGTATAAGCAAGAAGCAACATGAAAATTTTAAAGTGCCATTTACAATAGCAAAAAGAAATATCAAATATTTAGTACTTAACCTAACAAAAGTTTTGCAAACCTTCACGTAGAAAAATATAAAACCTTACTGAGAAAAACCGAACATGAAGACAAATGAAAGGCTTTACACGTTCATGGATTGGAAGGCGTATTTTAAAGACGTCATTTCTCCACACGTCGATCTGTAGAGAATACAATCCCATTCAAAATGCCAACTGCTTTGCAGCACGGGCAGCTCTCTAGAAGTTTGGCTGTGTGGGGCGGTGAGAATACGGGGACAGCTGGAACAGGTCATGGGATCAAGGAAGGAAAACATTTCTAACATGGGAGAGACTTAAATAGGCTTACAAAAGTGACCAGTGGTTGGTGATGGGTGCAAGAATTAAAATCCAAGCCAGGTGGGAGGAATGACTTCAGAAAGAAAAGGAAATACCACATCTATAAAAATAAAAGACAGAAAGAAAAGGCGGCTGTAAACATAGGTTGGCTTGTAGATTGGTATGGAATTGAAAAGGGCTCCCAACTGATAACTTCAATTTTCTCAGCAACATGGAAGATGCTGAGGAAGTGAAATGGAAGTTTGCAAAGACGGAGTTTTCAGCGAGTCCTGGTGGAATGTGAGGAAGTGAGCTGACAAGAGAAACATGTTGCAACTGTGGACCAGTCCTGAGCGTTGATCTGAGCTCAGAAAGCTTGAATGCATAAAGACAGCTGAGAGTCAAACCGACGCAGAGTGGGGTTTTCAGATCCGGGCGAGAGTGATCCCGTAATGACAGACAGCAGCATCTACTCTGCACAAGAAAGGACATGAACAATGGGGATGCTGATGAGTTGGGAGACAGAAAGGGGATAAACGGAAAGTAGATACCCCAAGGAAAACCACATCCTCATCTTCCTCATCAAATTCTCTACTTTTCTACCATTTATCTCACTCAGAGGCAATGGGGATCTTGAAATGATGTAATGAACACAGCCAGGGATAGAAATGTCACCTCAAGAACACTCAGTCCTATCGGTTAGGATATGCTTCAGCTACAAGCAATAGGAAAATTTGATTTAAAACAAAAAAAAGAGCCTTAAGATTCCAGCCAAGATGGAGGCATAGGTAGATATGCTTTCTTCCTTGCACAACAAAAGAAGGATAACAACCAATTTAAAAAACAAAAAACAAGCAGAACTGCCAGAAAATCAAACTCTATGGACGTCCAACAACCAAGGAGTTAAAGAAGAAACCCTCATTTAGTCTGCTAAGAGAGGTGGAGACAGGAAGCCTGGGGAGACAGCATACATGACAAGGTGGTAGTTGGCTGACTGGGATATCCCGCATCCGCATGTGCATAACCTGGGAGGAACAACCAAGGAGCAAGACAAACTGTGTAATCCAGGGTTCCAGGGTGGGGAAATAAAGCCTCAAAAACCTCTGGCTGTAAAAACCTGTGGGGGTTGCGGTGGTGGGAGAAACTCCCAGTCTCCCAGAAGAGTCCTTTGGAGAGACTCGGGGTCCTAGGATGTACATAAGCCCACCCACCCAGGAATCAGCACCTCCGCTAGTAGGAAGTGAGGGAAATGATGGAAAGTGGGGCAAGAGCCAAGCAAGCAACATTGTTCCCTCTCTTACCCCTCCCTTACATACAGCACCACAACACAGAAGCAAAGTGGGTTGCCCCATCCTGATGAATACCTAAGGCTCCACCCTTTACAATATAACAGTTGCACCAAGACAAAGAAATATGGCCCAAATGAAAGAACAGATCAAAACTCCAGAAAAAGAATTAAGTGATTAAGAGAGCGCCAACCTATCAGATGCAGAGTTCAAAACACTGGTAATCAGGATGCTCACAGAAATGACTGAGTATGGTCACAAAATAAAGGAAGAAATGAAGGCCATACAAAGTGAAATAAAGGAAAATGTACAGGGAACCACAGTGAAAGGGAGGAACCAGGACTCAAATCCATGACTTGGAACAAAAGGAAGAAATAAACATCCAACTGGAACAGAATGAAGAAACAAGAATTCAAATAAATGAGGAGAGGCTTAGGAACCTCTGGGACAACTTTAAACATTCCAACATCCGAATCATAGGGATATCAGAAGGAGAAGAGGAAGAGTGAGAAATTGAAACTTATCTGAAAAAATAATGAAGGAAAACTTCCCTAGTCTGGTGAAGGAACTGGACGTGTAAGTCCAGGATGATCAGAGAGTCCCAAAGAAATTGGATCCAAGAAGAAACACACCAAGACACATAATTAAATTACCCAAGATTAAAGATAAGGAGAGAATCTTAAAAGCAGCAAGAGATAAGGAGAGAGTTACCCACAAAGGAATGCCCATAAGACTATAAACTGATTTCTCAAAAGAAACCTTACAAAACCCTCCCCTCTTCACAGGCAAGTGTCTCCTTAACTCTGGGCAGCTGGTAGCTTGTCCCAGGCTGATCCCCTGAACCTGTCCCTAGAGCCCCCTTTTCTCTGACTTCCCAATGAGCTAAGACAGCCCAACCTAGGCTCTCCTATTGCTTCTTCTATGCTAAGCCCTTCCTTGTTTCTCTGTCCCCAGGTTTAGTAAATGTATCCTCATAGTCACCTGTACTCGTGTTGTGAAATCTTTCCTGCACAAAGTCAAGAATCCACACAGTACAACTGGCCCCAGGCCAGGCCCCTGCTCCGTAACAGTGGGGCCTGCAAGAGGGTGTTTCTCAGAAAGGTGGCATTGACTTTGAATGTCTGCATTAAATTTGCAAGGTGGACCTGCTTGGCAAGGTTTATTCTCCATTGGAATCTAATCCATGCAGGTCAAGGCCCCGAGTGACTTTATCCGCATGGCATGCCAGTTCCATCTATTCCCCCCAGGCCCTGGAGGCTTTATGAGCCTGGCCCTGCTGCATTTGGTGGCCTGGGAATGAGCAGCTGTTCCATGCTGGATGAGTAAGCAGCACTGTCGTAGAGACCGAGAGACTGGGAGGCGCCACGTTCAGTACGTCGTGCAGCTCTCAGCTGCCACATGTCCTCCGTGAGGACAGTGGGACCTGACGCAAATCCCGCTTCCAGCTGTCTCCGAGGACCAGTGGTGTGCCTGCCCTTCCTGAGTCTGTGGCAGTGACATATGGGATGAAATTCACACAACATAAAACTAACAACTTAAAAGTGTTCTATTCAGCGGCACTGAGCACATTCACAAGGTTGTGCAACCGCCACCTCTAATTTCAAAACACATCCATCGTCCCGAAAGAAACGTCCCGTTCCCCGTAGGCAGCCATTCCCACCACTTCCCTCACCCCTAGTAACCGCTAACCTACTTTCTGTCTTTATGGATTTGCCTATTCTGGACTTACATTTCATATAAATGGAATCATACAACAGGTGACTTTGGCCCCTGGCTTCTGTAACCGAGCATAATGTCTTCAAGGTTCATCCATGGTGTGGCATGTAACAGAATTTCTTCTTTTGGCTGAATAATATTCCGTTATGTGTATACACCACATTTTGTCTATCCGTTCTTCCACTGACGGGCGGGGTCGTTTCTCCCTTTCGGCTGCTGTGGGCAGAGCTGCTACGAACATGCACGTGTAGTCTCCGTGTGAGCCTCTGTTTTCCATTGGGGGGGCGGGGGGGGGCCACACCTAGGAGTGAAATTGTTGGGTCATGGAAGTCCTTTCAAGTTTTTGAGGAATCACCAATAGTAGTATTTTCATTCTGCTTGAAGTTGTATATATTGTGTTTCTGTCACTTTTATCAAGAAGAGCCCTGCTGTTATGGGCTCAAATCAGCTTTCTGGTCCGCTCGGCAACCCACTGATTCCTGCGCAAGCACCTGGTCTCCAACGCCCCAGCAGCGGCAGCAGGACAGGGCGCGAGGTTCGTCCTGTCGCTCCGTCCTGACTCTCCCTGTGTGCCACCTTACCTGCCCTTCTTCACACCCCCTTGCTTGCTCCCGGAACTCTGTCACTCCCCTCAGCGCTGGCTGGGGATCCTCCCTCCTCTGGGCCCCTCCCTTCCCCACGGACACACCCTGTAACCACCACCTCCTCATCTTCTCCACCTTGACAGTTCTTCACCGTGGCCCACCCAAAGTCTTCATGGAGACTCCTCCCCTTGGCCCCACGGCCCCCTGAGTACACCCACAGCCCTTATGACAGGCTCCCGCCCAGGTCAGCCCTCAATTTTGTTACTTCTGCCGACTGCTCCTGTAGTTGCTGGTGCCAGCAATCTCTGCCTCCTCTTTCACTGACGGCCCCCATGGCCTCCAGCAAGGCAGGCACCCAGAGCAGCAGGGGCGGAAGGCTGAGGTGAAGCAACAACCTCTCTGAAGCAAGAAACCTCCACCTCTGTGAGGAGCCCAGATGGCCTTTGGGATTGCAGACAATTTCTTCCCCTCTCCAGGCTTTTGCAAACACAAATGGTATTTTTCAGTGCTGTTCTCACAGGCAGAGGTATTTCGAGCAGTAAAGGTCAACAGTTGTGAGCATGAGAACCCTTGTAGGGATGGTTAGATCCATTTTACAAATCAGGCCACAGGACTGAGATTAAGAAAGTCCCTGAGGTCAGCCTGTCAGCGCTAATGCTGGGTTCTGATCCAGACCAGTCTGACTACAAGTTCTAGATTCCTTCCACCACATGTAGCTGAAATTGCATTGAAATTGCAACATAAGAGACTATATCCCGGCAGAATGGTGAGGAAACAATTAATTAATTAAAATTGTACCTTATGCTAGAGACTGATGGAATTCTTTTGAAAAGCAACTTGGCAATAAATATCATTCCTACCACTTGACTTTGATGAATTTATTCCTAGGATATCAATTGCATAATATAAATAAGTACATGCATAGAGTATTCATGTCTGCATCATTTGTAATAACAATAAATTGGGAGTAATCTCAAAATCCAAATCATAGGAGATTGGTTAAGAAAATTGTGGTGTTAAGGCAAAGCAATATTATTCTGCAATGGTTCTCAGCTGGGTACAATTTTTCCCCACTCCCACCCCTGACCTGCCAAGGGACATTTGGCAGTGTCTGCAAACACTTTTTGTTGTCCCAGTGGGGAGAGAGGTGAGTTCTATTGGTATCCAGTGGGAAGAGGCCAGGGATGCTCATAAACATTCTACAATGCATAGGTCAGGCCCCAGATGTCAACGGAGCTGAGGTTGAGAGAGGCTGTTATACAGACACTAAGTATTATTAATATGAAGACTTTATGCTTTGATGTTAATAGAAAAAGTAGAACTCTAAATTTGGAGTACACTGTGATTTTAACCATGGAAAATTATGTATATAATTTATAAATTATGTATAAAATTATGTCTTGCATATGAAGGAACACTAGATGGAAACATGGAAAGCCAAAAAAGTACATTGGTGAAAAGAGATAAAGCACATTCTTTTAGAAGTTGTCTTGCCCTGGCCAGTGTGGCTTAGTTGGTTGAAGCGTTGTCCATGACCAAAAGGTTGCGGGTTTGATTCCCAGTCAGGGCACATCCCCAGGATGTGGGTTGGATCCCCCGTCTGGGTGTGTAAAATCCCCGTCTGGGCATGTATGGGAAGCAACCAATCACTGTTTCTCTCTCCCCCTTCCTCTCTCCCTTTCTCTCTCCATAGAAGCAATGAAAAAAAAAATGTCCTTGACTAAGGATTTTTTTTTAAAGTTTCCTTTAATGATGTTATGATTTTGTACTACATAAGAATGGAAAAAATTGAAGCAGAACTTGCTGCAGGTATGGTTTGCAACTAACACTGTGAATGGCATGTTTTTGTGCTCAAGAAATACTTTTGGAAAGAAAAAATGTAATTTTTTAATTTTTTAATAGAAGGTATGTAAACAGAACTAAAACTAGTTTATAATCTTCTTAACCAATCCCCTATAATTTGGATTTTGAGACTACAAGAAAAGAATGTATTGGTACATGTGACTTGGACAAAAAGGAGTAGATCTAATCTCAGGTCAGGTGGATCCAAGAGTTCGAACAATGGTATCTTCAACCTGTACATATGTTCCATGATTTCTCTTTTACTCTGAAACGCCCATTCTCTGAGTGTGGCCCCATGCTCTACTGCACACGGCCTCGTCTGAAGATGGGAGACAGAAAAGGCTCTAGGCTTAATATCATTTTGAGTGTCCAGCTATGAATTCAGAGAAAGAGAAAACTATCTCATCTTCCTTAGAGAAAATCTCAAGGATGTTTTCTAATGCCTGTGTCACATTTATCCATTGGTCCAATTGCTATGGTTGAATGTTGTTAATGGAAAGTAGGAACAGAATCAGCAGCTAGACAAAAACAAACAAACAAAAAACCATATCCACTATCCTCACGAATTGGCAAATATTTGAGTACTTGAAATCAAATAGTGACACAGACATAAGAGTGAGGTACCCGAGAGTAAGACAAGGAGAGAATCTTACAAGTAACAAGAAAAGGACACAGTTACCTACAAAGGAGTTCCCGTAAGACTGTCAGCTGATTTCTCAAAAGAAACCTTGCAGGCAAGAAGGGGCTGGAAAGAAGTATTTCAAGTCAGGAAAGGCAAGGACCTACACCCAAGATTGCTCTATCCAGCAAAGCTATCATTTAGAATGGAAGGGAAGATAAAGTGCTTCCCAGATAAGGTCAAGTTAAAGAAGTTCATCATCACCAAGCCCTTATTATATGAAATGTTAAAGTGGCTTATCTAAGAAAAAGAAGATCAAAACTATGAACAGTAAAATGACAACAAACTCACAACTATTCAACAATCAAACCTAAAAAAACAAAAACAAAACCAAACTAAGCAATTAGAACAGGAACAGAATCACAGAAATGGAGATCACATGGAGGGTTATCAGTGGGGAGGGGGAGAGTGGGGGAAAAGGTACAGGGAATAAGAAGCATAAAAGGTAGGTACAGAATAGACAGGGGGAGGTTAAGAATAGTATGGGAAATGGAGAAGCCAAAGAACTTATATGTATGACCCATGGACGTGAACTAAAGGGGGGAATGCTGGTGGAAGGGGGGGTGCAGGGTGGAGGGGAATAAAGGGGAGAAAAAAATGGGACAACTCTAATAGCATAATCAATAAAATATATTAAAAAATAAAAATAAAAATAATAAAATAGGAAAAAACAGGAAAAGAAGACAGAGCCCAAAATGTTTGGAGCTTCACGTTATCAAAAAAGAATGAGTATTTGGCGGATTACTTTCTCTGCAACAACAGGGATAGGCCCATGGAGTCAGAGAGCCGAAAGGGGCCTCACAGACAGCTCCCTGACCAACTGCCCCGCCCTTGGCCTCGGCCCTGACTGCCTGGAAGACAGGGACAGCCCATGCTTGTCACCCAGGTCAGCGCCCCTTGGCCAGACAGGACACAAAGACGGCCTTCGGGTCTTCAGGGCTGTTCATTGAAATGGACCCCAGAAAGAATGAACCCAGTGAATGATCTGAAGAAGGCATTTTTTAAAACAAAGGCTTTCAAAACTTTGACAGCAACTTACTAAAAACCCATTTTAGGTTGCAGTTCTGTACGTGTAGAGCATGTGCGCACACAAGCTACATAACAGACTGAAGTTTGATGACACTGATCCTCGCTACGTGTGATCGAATACTTTTTATTGATACTTTGTACTTCATTCTATTTTATTTCATTAAAAAATAGTTTTGAAAAACATGTTTTTGATCACCCATTAAATTATTTTCAAGTCAAGACCCACTAATGATTTGAGACCAGGATTTGGAACTTACATTAAGAGAGGCTTAACATGTATTATTAACAAGGCTTCCTTAGTCCTATCTGTGGATGGTGCTTGCAGTTTCCACCATCAGACCCACCACCAGGGATGGAGGCTTCTAACTATCTTGACCTGGAGAGATAACAAACCATCTGTTGAAACCTACTGAGCAGTGTCCTAGAGGACCACGTGGAACGCTAAGAGTCATACCCGTAGCATTGCCTGGAGAAGGAAAATGCTGGTGGGGATGGGCGTGAGTAGTTGACTAGAAAAGCTGAAAGAAATGCAGACATTCCTTCATGCGTGCATTCACTCAAAAGCTGTTAAATTATCTGACCTTCTGTTTCCTTGTTCGAAAGCAGAGTTAAAATTGTTATGTGCCATAAAACTACTGTGCTTAGGTATGAACCTATTTTGCCTTACACAAGGATCCTAGCAGGGCCAGGCACCCAGTGTGATAAAATGGTTCACTGCTGCCCATTCTTAGCTCTCATCCTTGAAGATGCTCTCACATCCCACCATTCATGTGGCTTAAGTGCTTTCCTGTAGGTGGGGTTCCCATGTCAGGCTCGGCCATATAACTTGCTTGGGGCAATGGGATGAATGGAAATAACAGAGAAAAAGCCTCAGAGACAGGGCAAGTATGTTTCAGTTCTCCAGCTCGCTCCCTCTGCCATGACTCATCACAAATCAGGGCTTCTCCAGTGGGGGTCCCACATGAGACATGGAGCAGAGCCCCTGCTGACCGAGCGTGTTCAGGACACAGGAACAAACCTATGGTTTATAAGCCACTAAACTTTGGGGATTAATTATGACAGCAGCAAAACTGGTTAATAGAGGCCCATAAACAGAAGGAGAAACAGAAGGAATCAAAAGAGGGCAAGGACGAGCAACAGGAGAGAAGGAGACATTTTTGAGTATCTATTGGTGCTCAGAATCATATTGATGTCATGAGGAATTTAAGACCAAGGCTGGGACATCTGTGCTGCCCCTAGAGCTTTAAGTCTAGCTTAGAGTGGAGCCACAATGAATAAATGGCCCAGCCTCAGGGCAGCAAAATTTAAAGGCCAAGTGTGCTCCAGACATAAGGCTGCAGTAATTGCGGGTATGGAGGGATAACTTAGTGGTGTGGCGAGGACTTAAAGGACGGAGTGCGGCTTGAAGGATGTGTAGCACTCAGGAGGCTGCTGTAGGCGGGGCAGAGGGCACCCGAGCACAGCATGAGGACAGCTCGAAGGGAGAGGCCAGGGCTGAGGAAGACAGTCTCCGTTTGAGGAGTCCCCAAGGGGTCATGGCAAGTAACCTCTACCTCTTCATCAGGATGGTATAGAGCTCACTGGCCTACCTGTCTCTTCAGTGGGTGAAATGAAGACAACTAATCAGAGACCACAAATATGAACAGAGCCACAGAGAGGCACAAACTCTGGAGGCTCTGCCATGCGGGCGGTGGGGGCATGTTCTGAGGACCTGCTGGTACCCCCAGAGGTGAGGCCAACCGGGGCTGTGGGTTCTTGACAGAGGGCATGTTTGGTTTTGGTTGGGACTATAAGCATCTACCCAGCGTGATGGCATTTCTGGTCAATGGGCCTAGATTTTCATTTCTGGAACATCTCCATGATTTCCTGAGAAAGCCAAACCTTATGGCTGGAATGCATTACCTGCAAGAGTTAGAAAAGAGTTTCGCAAAAGAGATGTAAACCGACGCTGACCTGTGTTCTTTAAAGAGAATGCCTGCCCTTTGCTCTTTCCTCTGGAATTTTCCACATACCACAATGACCTTCACCAGGGGAGAGCGGGCTTTCATGAATTCAGACTTGCCCTGGCCTGTTCAAAAAGGGATTTGTGCAAGTTACAAATATCCATACAATTAGTGTTTTGTTTCAATGAGAATATTGTGTGGGAGAAAAAATGAAGTAGGCAAAAGCAATAAAGCAAGGAGTGAGGTACAATGCTAGGTAGAAAGAAGACCACGGATTTGACAGCATGCTTCCCAGGGCAAATGCACAGAGGGTAGCACTGGTTATAAGGTTCCTGGTTTCTAAAAGGCAAGAACAGGTGCCCAGGTAAAACACAGGTGTAGTGGTACTGAAACTAGAGAGAACTCCCTTCCTGTCTCAGTGCAGTGTGCTGAATTCCACCTTTAATAATGATCCACCATGAATACAACAGGTTTCAAGGGGCTATTCTCCAATGCAGAATAACGGCACAAATCAAAGTTCGATTCATGAGAATGAATTATTTGAAAAATCAAGACAATGCAGTCCAAGTCTGCAACCATCTGATGGTATCCTTTGACCCAAGGATGATATTCAGAATATGAAGAAGAAGATGAACGGCTTATCCTTCAAGTAATCCTCCATGACCTTTGCATCTTAAAAATGAGCTTCTGATTAGAATAGAGGCTCCACAGTTTGAAGTTATACTATCAAGCAAAAGCTTGAGGTTCAGATAATCTATTGTTTCTATTAAAGGAGGACTGGATATGCTTTGGCCATAAGCCAAGTGTAGAGCAGGGCCAGTGTCTTTTGCCAAGTTAAGGGGCCTAATCAGGGTTGAGCCAGCAGGAAAATTCACTGAACCTCCACATAGAAGGGGGCCAAGAGGAGCAGCCAAGTTTCCCAAAGGAGTTAATACTGCATTTATTCCAACTTGTGGCAAAGTCCCCAAAGCCATGTGCCATGGAGACCAGTCACTGCATGTTAGCCTAGAAAATGTCCAAAGCAACCATTACCAATTGCCATTAAGACCACAAAACATTTAATGAAGTGCCCAGGACATTTAGAATCTTATTGCCAGCTCACAGATTTAAAAAAAAAAAAAAACCCACCACTGTCTAGCTTAACCAAATCGAGCTCTGCACAGTTATCTTTATAAGTCATAGAATGACTTGGGGGAGAAAGATGGGGAAGAGTATACCAATGTTTAAAAAAAAATAAAAGTCTGGATATCACTAGGAATTATTGTCTTAAAATAGGTACTTGTCATTTTTCTCAGCTTCAGGTTTGGAGGAGGCTTAGGTGCAACTCTCTTTCGTCATCCCAAATCAGGGTTCATCCATCATCAGCTGCCCCCACCATGCTGCCGAAGTTGGGCCCTGACGAGATCAAAGTCATATAACTGAGGCGCTCCAGCAGGGAAGTCAGTTTCACATCTGCCCTGACCCTCAAGGTCGGCCCCCGGGCCCATCTCCATAAAACATTGGCGATGACGTCGCCGAAGCAACTGGTGATTGGACGGGTCTGAGGGCTACAGTGGAACTGACCGTTCTGAACTGACAGGCCCGGGTGGAGGTAGTGCCTCCTGCCTCTGCCCTGAGCATCAAAGCCTTCAAAGAACTGCCACAAGACTGGAAAAAAACCCAAATGTTAAGCATAGTGGAAACATCACTTTTGAAGAGATTGTGAGCATTGCTCAACAGATGCAGCCCTGATCTTTAGCTAGAGAACTCTCCGGAACCATAAAAAGCCCCTGGGGACTGCCCAGTCTGCAGGCCGCAAAACCGACGGCCACCACCCTCGTGACATCAGCAGTGGTGCAGTGGAAGGTCCAGCTGGTGAAGAACTACAAAGGAAAATATTTCAATCAGAGATCATTTGACAACCAAATAAACAGATGCTTGTTCCTACAAAGTCTTTTTTTTTTTTTTTCAAGAGGATATGTATGAAAGCTGGGGGCAGCGAAACAAGAAAGGACTTAGGATATTAGAAGCAACAGGAGAGTCTAACAAAGCAGAGCTGCCTCGGCCCCCTGGAAATGTTGTGGGGGAAAAAATGAGCCATGGCAGGGCTGCTTTAGCTCGCTAAGAATTCGGAGCATCCCCACAAGTCTTCTGAGGATGTGAAAAGAAAGTTCTCATTTGTTTTTCCCCTCAGCTCCACTCTCCGCAGCTCGCTCAGCTCATCCAATCCACCCTGAAAGTCTGTTTCACTTTCCCCTTCCCACACAGGCATGACACTGGCAGCCTGGGCTCTCCCAACCACTACTGGCCACTTCCACTGAACTGACCGATCATCCGTCATGTAAGTCCAGGAGGCCAGCTCCGATCCTAAGAAACTATGACACTGTCCCCATCAGAAATCCCAACCTGTGCCTGCCAAGCTGGACTCATCCCGTAGGCGAGTGAAGGAACAAAGTGTCTCCTGTTATTCATCTGGAACAATGAATTTAGAACACAGTTCAAATTAGCCTTAAGTGCCTTAAGACAGAAAGATTAGTTTATATGCTTTGAGTCCTCTTGGCACCTAGTGGGTGTTGTGTGCACTGCAGGAGCTCACTGACCGCTATCTTTTGGTGAATATTTCCTTTATTACAGGTGCTGCACTTGAAGCTTCACATAATTGATTTCATGCATACCTTTTGTCATTTATTCTAACAATTCTCCTAAAAAGGTATTGTAATCCCCCATTTAAAGATGGGAAACAGAGGCTCTGGCAAATTCATCGACTCACCCAAGATAGTACAGCTAATAGGTAGCAGACTGGACTTTTCTCTCAAGACTGCCCCATGCTAAAGCCTAAGCTCCTTCCCCTGCGCCATGCTGTCTCCGTAAAAACATTCCATGAAAGCTACAAGCTGCTCCAGTGAGAGCTGAACCAATGATGGCAGCCACAGGTGGGCAAATCTTGGCTCAGTATCACATAAACCTTCTAACAGAACGTCCAGCAACAGAATATACCATGGGGCAGGAAATAATCAGCACAGAAACAATGTTCTGTCTGAAACAATATAGAGGGGATCACTACTCAAAAAGCTGGACTAGATGATCTCAATCTCTGACATCGAAAAGCAAAGACAACGTCAGGTCCTGAGAAATGAGGCTACAGCTAAATTCCAGGTTTCTCTTTATACATATGAGACTGAATTTCAGGAGACACAGAGATGAAACAGACACAATTCCCCAAATGGGGGGAGGGTTATCATTTGAGCTTGGTATTAAACAAAAGTTGGCTTTCAGAAAATGGGAGTGGAAAAGTTGAATATTATGCCTAGCTCCCAATGAGGGAACAGGATGTTCAAAAGCAGAATGGTGAGAAATTACAGCAAATATTTAGGGAGGCAGAGGGCACATCACAGAGAGGAGTGGTAGAGAAGCGTAGAGGGGTAACCTGAGGCCAGACTACAGAGAGCTTTGAACGACTAAGGGATCTGGGCTTCAGTTCATTATATTTGGGAGCCACCGAGGCTTTTGAACAAGGAATGATGTACTCATGGTCAGGGCTTAAATAAACCTACATAAATCCTCAATAAAATATTAACAAACAGAATACAACAATGAATTAAAAGAATTATGTACCGAGAACAAGTGGGATTTTTTTCCAGATACACAATGCTGGTTCAGCATTCAAAAATCAATCAACGTAATTCACAACATCAACAGGTTAATGATGAAAAATTATATGATCGTATTAATTGATTCAGGAAAAGCATTTGGCAAAAAAGTAAAAACCCTTAGCAAACTAACAATAGAGGAGAACTTTATCAACTTGATTAAGAACATCCACAGAAAAATGCACAGCTCACGTCATGTTTAATGGCGACAAAGGATGGCTTTCCCCCTAAGATCAGAAATGAGGCAAAAGTGTTCACTCTCACCATTCCTTTTCACGATCATACTGGAAGCCATAACAAGACAAGGAAAGTAGGGGGTGGGGGTATACAGATGGGAAAGGAAGAACTAAAACTGTCTTCATTCACAGAAGACGCGACTGCCTATGTAAACAGATGAACATGGTGCCCAGTACAGGAGGGCCCCTTACTAATTTGGTAGTGTGAGTCTGAATCAAGAGAGTGAAACTAATTTCTTAGGCTCACGCTAGAGTAGAGACTATACAAAAAGGAACAAACCAACCAACAAGGAAAAAAAAGCCAAACTCTCAGTTTAAATAGCAACTTGAGCTGAGTTGATATGGATGCCAAGACACTTAGATGAGAATGAGGAATTTCACTAAATGTCAGATAGACAGTCTTCTTTTCTGCTTAGGCCAACTCAGTAGCACCCTCCCTCTCCACCTCCGCCCAGAGATCAAATTCTGTGCTGGAGGGTAGGGCATGATGTGATAGCTGTGTGCTTATAAGCTGCTTTATAGTGGCAATATATTTATTTCATCTTCATTTTCTTCCAGACTCAGTCCAAGAAATTCAGATAACATTTGAAATAAAAATGGCCACGATGCAATCCGACATTTCCTCATTTCCTTGATGGTTTGCAAGGGAATGTGGGCTTCTGTAACTGTCAAACTGGAGCAGAAAGCTTTAGAACAACGCAACCAACGGGAATGTAGCCGAGGACTGACAAGGTATAAGACTCAACAGAAAACGAAAGGACTTTTAAAACAAGTGCAGTGTGGTGGATGACAAAAAAGTAGAAGTTCCAGAGTCAGATGGACCACGCTGAGTTCTGAGTTTTGCACCATCACCCCCAACCACGTGACAAGCAAGTTTCCTCATCTCTCTGAGCCCTCAGCTTTCTCACCTTTGCCACGAGAATGATGATAATACCTACCTCATACTGTGGGAATGAAATGTGAAAATACACATGAACTTGGCTGGCTGCACATGGCTAAACAAATGCTAGGTTTGTTCATCCAGTTGGTAAGGCAGAGCCTACAGGTGAGAGCGTTCAGCGTTCAAAGCAGATGAGAGGTACAGCAGCACAAACAACAGAGGGAGAGTCCTGTGGGCTGGGGCGGACAGCAAAGGCCCCCCAACGGACGTGGGATTCCAGCTGAATCCTAGAGGATTCAGAGCGGAACTCAGAGAGGGAAGAGGAAAAAGCGTTCAGTACAAAGGAGGTGCCCAAAAATAATTACTGAATGAATGAAAATCACAGAGAAACAAACAAATCAAAATGCCCAAGATACATTCTACAAGCAGTGAGTAGACCTGAGATGAAAATTAAAGATGGCCCTTCATTTGGCAAACTTTTTGTTTAGCTGAGTTTTCTCCCTAGGGGTGCCCGTGTGAACACTGCAGCACTTTCTGGAGGTGGGCATCTCTGTTCCCTGGGCCCTAGAGAGGCTGCAAGTCTATAGAAACCGCACAGTGGCTGGTTTGACCCCCTGGTACTGCACTATCTTCCTGACCTATCTGTAACCTGCGTGTTTGGGTGAAAACACTTCCTGTAGCCCCAGCGGGACAAGACAGCTCGTACACCGGCTGACATATTTAGACCCATACATTATCTCGACGGCCCCTGCTCCCTTTGATAACCACCAGGACAAGTAGATTGCTCGAGTCAGCTTCCTCCACAAACCACAGTGCAAAAGATTCTCGTGGGAAAAAAAAATTAAAAGGTGCCAAGGTTATCTTCTGAATTTGGTGCTTGTGTTTTTAAAATGAAGCTTTCGGGTAAAAATAATGGTCAGAGGGACAAAGAGGTTTAGGGGTTGGGCGTTAGGTAGAAAGGTAGGGTCTGAGAATAGGCAGGGAAGAGAGGCAGAGGCAGCAGAAACAGATGGAAAGAATCCTAGAGATCTGGGCTCTGCTTTAGGGATTGGTATTAATCTCTCTGGGACCCTGGGCAGGCCACTTAACTTCCCTGGGCATCAGTTTTGTCATATGAACTTCAGGAGGTTGATGGAAGTAACCTCTAAGAATTTTCAGCCCTTACTTTGCAAGACTGCAAATAAAAGAGGTCCCGTTTGCTATGCCGGGAAGAGGCGAATCAAGCCAACTGTCTTTTCCCGATGCTCCTTTATCCATTCTCCCCCTCACGACCCCTAATGACTCAGAAAAGTAACTGTTCCCCTCGTTAGAGCCAATGAATAGCCAAAGTTGTTCCAAATTCCTAGGTTTGTATTTCCTGTTTGTTATACTCACTGTCCCACAAAGAAGAGGAAGTCACTGCGGGAGGGTTTTCTCTATCCCCTAAGGCTTTCAGCGGGCTCCATCACCAAGTCCTAATCCCAGAAATGTCACTCTGGGTGCCACACGTGTGCTAGACATTGACATGCTGGCCTTTGCCTGGAGGAGACACACTAGAATGGCAGGGGTCTGGGAACTCTGTCTAATGAGCAGCAAGCAGGAATGAGGGCATGTAGCCTGGAAAGGAACGGACTCGAGAGAAGCACAAGGATGGCCACAAGCAGAGGAAAGGTGAACAGAGAGGTTGGGTTTGTTTGGTGTCCGTCCACAGGGCGGAACTCAGGGCCACCAGAGGAAGCTTCGGGGAAGGCAGGTGATGTCCTACTGGAAGAACTTACCTATAAGCAAAGCATCTAAGGGTATCTCGTTGGGGTAGTGGCCTCCCTACCCCAGGAAGTGTTCTAGCTCCGCGGTCGTCTGCCAGGAGACCTCAGAGAGTACACACTCAGCAGGGCAAGGGGCCGAGGGGCCTTCCCAAGGCTGAGACTGAGATTCCACCACAGACGACTCTGGAGCTCAGCAAACGTTGTTCACTTTACTCTCTAGCTGTTTTGTTTTGTTTTGTTTTGTTTACTTGCCTGAACTCTTGCAAACTGACTCCTGCATTGTGTGACTGCACTTCTTGCTTTTCCATAGATATTCAAGGGATCAGGGACCCCCAGACTTTTGGTTTGGAGTTCCCTAATTTCCATCTCCCCTCCCAATCAGAAGTCCCACCAACGTGATCAGGAATAAAACATTTTAGATGCAATAGTTAAAGGTCATCCGTTAAAAGTTTTGTAAAGCCAGTTATCCCTTTGCAGACTGAAAAATGTTGTAAGGTTGGATTTTTCTGCTGTGATAGGTCCCAACCTTCTTATGCTGGACAGAGAATACAATACAGTCACCGGCTCGACATCTGAGCCCACCGAGCCCAGGGCACTACGGGGGCTTCAGGACAAACTCCACAGCACCCAGGAGAACGTGCCCCCTCAAGTGTCATCCTGGGAGGCTGAAGGACAACTGACTATCACCCACTCTTGTACTGGTTTCCAGGTTCTTTGCCCACTTCCAGGATCCTTGGCTTAGCTTTCATCTCTCAAAGTGTTCCCTAATTTGTACCCAAGACATCCTCTTCAAGAAAGCATTAAATTTGACATGGCATTACTGTCTGTAAACAGAAACCTCCTAGCTCTCCAGTGTAGGAGGGACATTTCATTCAAGCCTGCACCGCTCATGGGCGAAGGTTCAGCTCCATGAAGCAGCGTATAAAGCTGCCAAGGCAAGGTGAAAAAATCTGTATGTACTGTAAGGTCATAACTCGACCCGATATGCACACATATGTAAAACGACGTAAAAAGAAAAATCCTTTAAGGCAAATAGATGAAATGACCTCAGGGGAGATTTATTTGAAGGGCAGGTTCTCCCTCTTCTCTCTCCCCCAATTTAAATTTTTTATCAAACTCTTAAAAGCGGTTGCATGCCACAAAAATAATATAAACAAACAAACATTACCCTTTTTTTCCAGCACTACCTTTTGAAGGCCAGCTTCCTTTGCCCCAAAGCACACTCACGTGTAAGCTGGGGCTGATTTGACTAATCTGATTTCTTTTGAAGTTGCCACAGCCGGTTCACCCTGAAACTACACGCATGGGAGAAACCTCACAAGAAAATAGTGCTAAGCCTCGTGCCTCCTTTTCTTAGCCAGGGAAAGTTCTCAACCCCTCACAACAGGAAGAGGCCTGCCGGCACACCTACCCCAAAATGCTGGTGCCCCACCTCTCAGGCCTCTGAGCTTAGTCTTCCTTTGGGGATAGCCGGTGCTCCGTGGCGCGTGCAAAACTCAACACCCCACAGACCCTGGACCTGAGGCAAGGACCCCAGCTCAGTCCCTGGAATGGGACTCATAACTGCCGTGTGCTTGGGCGAGTTCTCCTGCTGGAGAATCAAGTTCCCTAGGTGCTGTCCTTGCCTTCCGGTGTCCTCTGTGCTCACAGATGAAAACACGGCCAAAGAAGGGCTTTGAACTAGGACGCTCTCCCCTCAGTCTTCCTGAGTTCTTGCCTGTAGCGTTGCCCACAGCTGACAGTTGGGGATGGATCCCTTCCACTTCTGAGGAAAGCTAGAGCTTTGACTGGTGACTCCAAAGTCGCAGACCAGGCCAGTGCAGTCCTCTCCCCCATCTCCCTGGGGAAGACAGTCCCCGAAAATACCTGTTCAGGGGCCTTGGGTGGCTCACGACCCCCACAGGGCCTGATGTCCCCACTGTACAGTGATCCCAGAGGATCTTTCCAGACTGAGATACGCAGACTTTTCTAGTCCCTTAAATCCTAAACCTAGACACGAGATTTTATTCACCTGGTTTATAAATCATATACGTTTTACTGGAGTTGTTTCACGACATGGGAAAAGTCACCCTGGGTTAGCTGAATAGCGCATCCAGCCCCACGTTTGCCCTCTGATACCTGTTCTAACTCCACTCAGTTAAGATGGGTCCTTTCCCAAATGGCCGCCCACACTGGCCCTTCCTCTGTGGTCACACCCCGGCCTGTCTTGTCTCCTCCAATGGACTGAGAGCTCCCGCCGGGACGGCCTGGAACCTAGGCCCAGGGGATGCAGCACGGGTCAGGGCGTGCCACGAGTGCTCCCTGGGGACTCGGGGGATGAAACTTGAGCAGAGGCGTTCCCAGACGCCCTGAGGAGCCCTTCACAGTCCCACATGAATGCCATCTATGAGACTGCAACACTCGAACCAAACAATTTGTCATGCAAACCCTCCCAGGTACGTGCTTCTGGAATGCGGGTGGCAGGCACAGCCCCCTTTGCCTAACTGTCTGTGACACCTAAGACACAGACCTAGTCCTCTGACCACAGAGGACGTGAGAAGTTTAAGTAACAGAGAACGTTCTTACAGATGGAGCATGCCTCCTGGGCACCTAGCGCAGGTGCGACCACACTACCCCAGAGGCGCCTGCCTGCTGAAGCCTCTCAGGTCTCCCCATTCACCCCAGGGTCTGCACTTCGCCTGTTTCTCTAACTGCCAGCGTCCTTTGGAGTCTTGCTTCCCATCCTGACCCTATTTTCCTCAGGTAACAGATGTGAGAACTCAGTCTCCCTCCGGCTTCCAGCCAGTGACCCTCTCGGTAGGAGGATGGCCATAAGCTCATTCTCCACTGATTAAAGTCGGACAGACTAAGACGTCCTACACGCACGTTGCTCCAAATTCCAGGGGCGCTGCCTCTCGTGCCTCACACCAGAGCCCCCACCCTCGGCTCCAAAGCCCCTCCGGGTCCAGAAGCAGAGACACAGGGAGTGGGGGGCCGGGAGGGGGTCTCCAACTCACTGTGCTGACTTAACCCCTCTCGTGTGCCTTGGAGGGTCCCTCGCAATGTGAACACTTGGGTTTTTCCACACTGAGGGCTAGTGACAGCACACGCACACTCTCTTAATCCCTACCAACACCGGAAAAGCATGTCGACCCTGCTGATTTAGTTTTTAACACCCCAAGACATTCAGTCCTTGGAAATTTTCCATCTGCATCTCAGAGGGACAAACCTTTCCCCTCAAGCTTTTGACATTCGTGGAAAGGAAGTTTCCTTTTCATGAAACTTAAAAGTTATTTTAATTGCAGAAAACATGTGCCAAACCTCCTGCACACAAGCATGCACACTCACTGGAACACGGGAGAGCAAGCCAGCCTAGTGAGAATCTGCTCACATATCCCACTTAGTCAATATCAGGTTCTTTCTGAGTGGTAAAAACGGCAGAGTGTGTCTTTCAAGGAATGCGTTCAGTGCATCTAAGTTGTCAAGCTCACTGACAGAAGTTTGTTCCTGCCACCCCCTTAGCATCCTCTTCCTGAGGGGGGCACCTCTCTTGTTCCTGTTATTGCTCACCTGGGCTTTCTGTCTTCTTTTCCTGATAAATCTGACAAGGGGTTTATCATTTTTCTTGATTTTTCTCACGGAGCCATTTCTCTATTTGTTTATTTTCTTTTTTGCTAATTTCCTTTCTGGTCTTTGTAATTTCCCTTTTCTGCTTGCATTTGGGGTTTTATTTGCTCATCTTATTCTGCTTTTTTAAGGTACAAACTGAGGTCATTGATTGGAGTCGTTCTTCTTCCCTGTGTAGGTATTTCAGTGCTACGACTTCCCCTCTAAATGTTACTTTAAGGGCATCCCACAACTCTTGAAACCCTGTGTTTTCCTTCCCATTCATAAAATAAAACGTCTAACATCTATTTTTATTGCTTCTCCAACCCATGTGTTATTTAGAAGTGTGTTATATAGTTCCCAAGTATTTGGGGGGTTTTCAGCTATTCCTTCATTGATTTCTAATTTAATTCCATTTAGTTCAGAGAATACACTTTATATGATTGAGTCCTTTCAAATGCATTGAGACTTGCTTTATGGCCCAGACTATGTCCTATTTTGGTAAACTTTCTGTGTATATTTGACAAAACTGTGTATTCTGCTGCTGTTGGGTAGAGTGTTCCATAAAGTATCAATTAGGTCATGTTGGTCGATAATGCTATTCGAGTCTTTAATATCCTTCTTAGTCTTCTGTCTCCCTGTTCAATCAATCAATTAAGAGAAGGAGGTGTTGAAATCAACTATAATTGTGGATGTTTCTATTCTTCCTTGTAATTCTATCAATTTTTTGCTTCATATATTTTTATAGCTCTTTTATTAGGTGCATAAATGTTTAGGATTGTTTTCTTGATGGTTGATCCGTTTATTATTAAAAATGACCCTTTTTGTCCCTGGTAATATTATTTTGAAATTTACTGTGTGACACTAATATGGCTACTATACTTAGCATATCTTTTCCACCCTCTACTTTAAGCCTATTCGCATTCTATATTTAAAATGGGTTTCTCGTAGGCAGCATGTAGTTTGGGCCTTGCTTTTTTTAATCCAATCTGAAAATCCCTGCCTTTCAATTTGGGTGCTTACACCATTTCCACATAATGGGAAAAACTTGAAGAAAAATTAGATGGAACAGACAAGAAAGACACAAACTACCATTTTTTTTCCACTCAAACCGTCTGCAGAACCTTTCTTTAGCATTTCCTACAGTGCAGGTCTGCTGGTGATGCATTTTTTCAGCTTCTTTTTGGTCTGATAAAAATCTTAGGTGTGATATTTCAGATCTGCTTTGGAGGAGACTGTCACCAGATAAAGAATTCTGCGTTGACTTCTTTAATTCTGTACTGTAAAGATGTTGCTCCATTGTCTTCTTGTCTACATTGTTTCCCATGAGAATCATCCTTCTTACCTTTGTCCCTTTGTCATTTTCCCCTGATGCCTGATTGGTTTTCTCTTTATCATACATTTTGAGCAATTTGATTACGATGTGCATTGATTTCATTTTCTTCCTGTTTCTTGCACTTGAGTTCGCAGAGTTTCTGTGGATATCTAGTTCTATCACATGTGGAAATGTTTAAGCCATAATTTCTCCAAAGACTTTCTCTGCCCCTTCTTCTCGGCTCTCTGTGAGGTGTCAAATGCACATGTAAATGACTACTTGAAGTTGCCCCGTTCACCGATGCTACCCACTTTCTTCAGTCTTTGCACCGTTTCATTTCTGAATAGTTTCTGTTACGATCTCAAGTCCATTCAGCTTGTCTTTGGCAATTACAATCTGCCATCAAGTCTTTCTAGTGTATTTTTCATCTCAGACATTAGTTTTTGCCTCTAGTTCAGTTTAGGTCTTCTGTCTTCCATGTCTCTGCTTAATATGTTCAATCTTTCCTCTACCTCTTTGAAGATATGATTATAGTTGTAATATTTGTTTAGTTTTTGTTTTCTAATTCTCTCATCTGCCATTTATTTCTTGGCCAATTTCAAGCTACTGGGTTTTTTGGTATTTTCTTTCCTTGCATTTCTGGGAATCTTTTGTTGAACACCAGATATCGTGAATTCTGTGTTATTAGTTGCTGAACATTTCTGTACTCCTACAAATATTTTAAATCTTTGTTCTCCGATGCAGGTATTTGGAGACACTGATCCTTTCGGGCCTTTCTTTTATGCACTGAACGGCATTTAGTCTAGGGCTCATTTTCCCCATTGCCAAGGAAGACCCTTCTAAGTTACTGGCTGGAATCCCTGCCAGTCTGCTATTGGGATTCAGCCCTATTCTCACCTGATCTGGTGACTGTTCCTCTGATCCTTCCAGGTGGTTCTTTCCCAGGTAGTTGCCCCCCACGCACACACTGATGAGTAGTCAACAGAAGGCCTAAGCGTGACCCTCTGCAGATCTCTGGAATTCGCTGTGCACTTCTCTCCTGTTTTCCATTCTGAACAGTCTAGCCATCTTGGCTTCCCCACACTCCTAGTTCCATCTCTTTAAAGCACGGACACAGCGTCTGAGTTTCCCCCTCCCCCACCCTCGGCCTGGAATGTTTCTCCAGGCCGTAGTCCGGAAAAAGTGTACGTTCCCGGGATTAATGTCCTTTGTTACCTGACTTCCAAAACCTTGAGAGCCACTGTTTCACCTGTGTTGCCTGTTTTTGTTTTTGTTGTTTAAGTTGTTTCAGGCAGGAGGGTCAGTCCAGTTCCTGTTCTTCCATATCGGGCAGAGAGAAAGTCAGTGCTGCCCGTACCATTTTACTATATTCACAGATATTTAAAAAGTGAAAAATATGGGGTGGGGTGGTGGGGTATCTGCTCCTAAATCAGATGATAAAATCCAAAGAGATGACAAAATTATTTTGTAAGAGTACAAAAGGCCAGAAGCAAAGTATATTCAGATACCTAAGTTAAATATATGCAAACTTTAACTAAAGGGGTGGCAGAGTTTGTTGCAGTCTTGGGGAGGTAATAGACCATCACAGAAATTAGGCAATGTGTGAACTGGTACTGAATGCAGAAGAATGCCTTCCAGTGCCCATTCAGAGGCCAGGGCCTGTGTGAGCCCTGCGCCAGTACCTTGGGGAAGCATCGTGCCACGTGGCCACAGTCATCCTGGGCAGCAGGAGGCCCTGTTTCCTCTGGTCAGTGAGAAGCTTGGAACATGGGACCAGAAGCCTCAAGCCACTCAAGGCGAAATGTTTCCCTATCAGCTAAATGCCTTTCGGACCCTAGGAGATTTAGAAACATAGAAATTATTAAACAAATCAAATCTATACTAAAGGTGAAATGTTGCATTCAGGAACACTTGGGGGTAAATTAATATTCGAGTCCATACAATGTTTAAAAGAATTTGCATGTGAGAGTGCCTAACAAACTAGACTTGGGATTCTAACATAAAGTGGGTGCTACTCTGAGACTTACGATTTTACACTGAAAACTCTAAGATTATTAAGTTTACATAAAACACTGGAGTCACCGTACCGTATGTGTATGTTTATTTTTGGTATTTCTCCCAGTACTAGAGAAATCAGAAGATACTGATCAGGCAGTTGGAGCCCTCAGACATGAGAATGGGCTGCACCGAATCTTACGGGCAGTGTGAATACCTTAGAGCAGCGCTTTCAACCTTTCTCACCTCGCGGCGCACACGTTACCAAAACCTGCAGCGCACCAGAAAACGCATGGCAGCCTTCATGACCTGACAAAACAGGTCTTCCTCTAATCCGCTCACACCAGGCGACTGCCGTGTCGGTCCGTGTCGTTTTTTCACCCGACAAGCTCAGGGACAGGAGATCCACGCCCACGACTAGTCAGGGATTGTGGGTTTTGGAAATTCTAGTGGCGCACCCGTTGAAAATCACCGTTTTCGAGGAAGTTATAATGATCCCCCCTTGATGTGATTCTAAATATTGCTAGATTAACAGAGAATTACAAAATTTGTAGGTTAAACTTAAAAGCTTAAGGGGAAAACCAGAGAGTTTGCTACCTAAAATGTTAACATACATTTTGAAACAAGAGTGGACTCTGAATAATCTTTCAAGTCACAATGCTCCCTTCTTTCCCCCGGACACCAAAAAGCTCCCCCCACCCCCACCCCCGCCCCCGCCTGCCGAAAGCACAGCGTGAAACCCACTGATGCAGGCTGTGGGCAGTCGCTGAGGGTTTGCGCGAGGCTGATGCCAGCTAACCCTGACTGAAGGGGTCAACCAGTGGCCGCTGGAGTCAATGCAACATCAACAGGAATTCCCAGTTTGGGGTGTAGTGAGGAAAGCAACTTTATTCAGTGGACACAACAATGATACAGCATGGAAACAGCACTGTCATGGAACAGCTCTGGGGCCTGGTGGCCCTGGGGACACTCTCCAGCTCCACAGCTCTGCGCTGTGTGCTGCATCGGTCTGCTTCACTCTGGCTCTGGCGAGACAGCTTCAGGGACTCCGCTCAGCCCAGGGAAAGACAGTCCCCATTCTCAGGTGAAAAGTGACAGTGTGCTAGATTTTGGCTAACGCTTTTGTTTGCTAATTTTTATAGATCTAAGTCTCTTAAGGGCTAACATGGAATCAATGTGTGAACTAGAACTGCCTTTTACAATCATCCTCAAAGAGGAAACTTTGTAGCCAACCCCGTCAGAAAATCCAGCCAGTCCTTATTCAGAGGAGCAAAACGGAGCTTTCCCACACCAGCTATGGCCAGTGCCTGCGCCATGCGCAGGAGGATGCCCGAGAGCATGAAACATGCTGCCTGCCTCGAGGGGCCCCCAGCACCCCTCTGACCCTGGCATTCAAACATCTGCTGAGCCCCAGCAGGCCAAAGGGGCCAGTCTAACTTGTATTAATGAGTCCTGAGGTGGCTTTCCTAATTTAGGGTCTGGTCTCACCTTGAAGTTGCCAGGTTCTAGAAACTTTGTTATTTCTTCTTTTATTCACTTGCATCATCAAAGGGGTAAAACATATAATCATGTTTCCGTTGTTTGAGCAGAACCCATTACAGTTGCTGAGAAGCGGTAATTGAGTTTATCAAATGTAATTGCCTCCACTCAACCCACCTCCTCTTCAGCTGGCCTCCCTCGTCGGGAAGAACTAACTCCACCTTTCACAAAGGACACTTGAATATTTGAATGACTTCCCAGGAGTCTTTGAGTGGCATATAATTACACTTAATTTAATTTTTTTGACATTAGTCCCCAAGGC
Organism: Desmodus rotundus; assembly: GCF_022682495.2. Taxonomy (NCBI): domain Eukaryota; kingdom Metazoa; phylum Chordata; class Mammalia; order Chiroptera; family Phyllostomidae; genus Desmodus; species Desmodus rotundus. The sequence continues at coordinate 125,200,008 of NC_071391.1, forward strand.
TTTGATCCAAATTCTGTATTTTTCTGATATAAGGAAAATAAAGCTCAGCCTCAAATGAAGTGTCAGCTTTGCATACAGTTTGCTGTTTGTTGTGCAGCTGACCTTCTGGTAGAGCCTTTGCTCCCCAGCAGCCCCTTCTGACTTGGCCTCTTTTTCCAGCTGTTTACTTCCCTAGCGATTGTCAGGTCACCAGGAGCCTGGGCACCTTCGGGTTTCAGGGACACTTACAAACCCCCAAGTCCCCAGGACAGGGGAATCTAACACCCCCCTTATTTCCCATGTGACAGGCAAACCATCCTGACCTTGAATTTAGGGGCTGGGGTGTTCGTGTTGAAATACACATTGACGGGGGGGGAAATAAAGCTCACACAAATTTGTTTCGGGTGATGTACCCAAGTAAGTCACAATCTGGCCAACTTCCCATTTTTAAACCAATATTTATTAAACACTTGCCACATGAGAGTACACTATGCCTACCCTCAAGGACCTAAGGATACTGTAAAAGAAAGAGACTAAAAAAGGTTAGTGGGAGCAAGAGGCCAAAGGAAACACAAGGATGTAAGAATTATGCAGAAACAGCAGAAAGGACAAACTTATCAGGCTATTTCTCTTCAGCTTTGGGGCGAAGCCCCTTCCCTTTCTGTTGGCGGATCCAACCACCCCATTGCTGCCGACCCGCATTCCCACGGTTCTTTAGGGACTGCCTGAAGGAGCTGTGCCTAACTTGGATTGAGGAGTTTATCATCCAGACCTCTGACTTCCTTCTCACCCGATTCCTGGAACCATCTCAGGAGAACTTGCATTCGCGTTAAATATCTAACACCCCAGCCTCCAGGTCCTTAACCTTTTCAGCTCCAAGGACCTTTACCTCCTTTCCATATCGGGCTGCTCACCCTCCTGGCCCCCCTTCAATGTCACAACCACCGAGAACCACTTCCTCTTTGAAGTCTCACCCTCACAGTTCCACTCCCAGACTACAGCCTCTGGTTCCTCCTGCTCCCTCACTCATCGCTCTCCCTATACCTACATCTGACCTCTCATCTTGCCCTTGAGCTCTTGACCCTGCCTGGTTCTCCATGTCAGCATCCTCTGACTTCGCTTCTGTTCATTCAGCCAACAACTACAGTTTCACTTCCATTGTTCTCTTGAAAACCACCTCAGCGGTACCACCTGCTTGTCTTTCTGTCACACCCACCCCATCCTCTCCTCATCCTGGATTTTTTGAAATACCCACCTCCTACACCAGGGTTACCTCTAGGACTGCTGAGAGAAGTCTCGCCACCGTGAGAACGGCACCCCACTAATTTACAGCGTCAGCTACACCCCCGTCACTCTCAGCAACTCCCTGCTTTCTCTCATTCCCCCGCTTCCCAACCCAACCACCTTCTCTCTTAGTTAACCCCTGTTCTTATTTTACAGAATTATAAATTAAAATCACCCAACCTCCTTCCCCCTCATCACTACCACATCTGCCCTCAACATTGCCCTTCCTCAGAGGAAGAGGCAGTCTGGGTACGCGGACGTATCCAATATCACTGACTTTCTCCAGGACCTGGCTCCATCGGGGCTCAGGCTCCATCGGGGACAATTTCTCTTCTGTGACTATCAGTCTATGAATTCCCAGTGGATTCTTCTGTTTTCTTAAGCATTTCCTTTTTTTTTTTAAGGTTTTATTTATTTATTTTTAGACAGAGGGGAAGGGAAGGAGAAAGAGGGAGAGAAACATCAATGTGTGGTTGCCTCTCACATGGTCCTTACTGGGGACCTGGCCCGTTACCCAAGCATGTGTCCTGACTGGGAATCGAACCAACGATCCTTTAGTTTGCAGCCCATGCTCAATCCACTGAGCTACACTAGCCAGGGCCCCACTGGATTCTTCACTTCTTCCTGTAAACAAGTCCACGCCTTTCTTTAAAAAAAAAAAAAAAAAAATTGTCCTTCAACCCATTTCTCCCGTCCCACACGACACAGTAAGAACACCCTTCTTCCACAGCCAGGCTCTGGTCTACACTGGCAGGGGTGTCCACCCTTTTGGCATCTCTGGGCCACACTGGAAGAAGAGTTGTCTTGGGCCACACATTAAATGCACTGTGACACATAATCACAAAAATATTTCATAATGTTTTAAGTAAATGTATGATTCTGTGTTGGGCCGCACTCACAGCCATCCTGGGCTGCATGTGGCCTGTGGGCCGCAGGTTGGACCCCTAGACAGTTTCGGTCTCCACTTTCTCACCGCCAACCCGCCCCCAACATGGGTAATCTGGCCTGCATCCCTCTCGTGCCACTGAGAGTGCCTAGTCAACATCTACATGTGCATGTGTCGTGAACAGCTCAAACTCAGCATGTCCAGAACCAAGCTCTGATCTCCAGCCCCAAACCTTCTCCACCCACCATTCTTGCCAACTCGTTTGAGAGCCTCCACATCCGATTGATCACCTTGGATCCGCCCCCACTGCCATCTCCTAATCACCTCTTACTAGAACTGCCAGACAGGCTGCTCACAGTCTCTCTGCTTCCAACCACACCCCTCTAGCCCACCCTCCACCCTGTCTCCATGTGGTCACTCAGTCAGGCTGCTTCCTTGCCTCTCAATGGAAGCTCCCCTCGGGCAGGAATGCTGAGCCCTTCACACAGGTCCTGGGTGCCTGCTAACCTCCCACTCCCCAGCCTGACTGTCCTGAAGTCACGCACACAGTCTGGCCCCGACAGGCCGGCCTGCTCACACCTCTGAGCCTTTGTCACGTTTTTCCTTCTGCTGGTGATGTCCTACTGCTGCCTATCTGTCTTTAGACATATCGTTCTTCAAAGGTCAGGCACGACATCATCCTGAAGCCTTGCCAGAGCCCCCCAGGCAACCTGAAGCGCTGCACTGCTTCTCCAGCCGTGTTCTGTACCTGCCTCCATCATGGCAACCACCTGGTCCACTCGTAACTACAATAAGCCCTCCCTGTTCACGGTTGTGTGGGTCAAGTGATAATAGGGGAAAGGGCTTGGTAAGCTGTAAAACCTCACATAGATGTGAGCCACGAGGGAGGTAGGAGCCAGCAATGGGAGATACAAGGAAACAAGCAATTACAATAAAATGCAATGAGGTCATTACTACCATGGAGCCACAGGTGTGGAAATCAAGGCTCAGAAAATGTCAAGCTTCAACAAGGAGCCGGATGACTTCAATGCAGGCATCCTGGTAGCCCAGGAGTATCAGTCAGGGTTCAGACACAGAAAACAGAACCCACTCTTGTGTGTCAAACAAAAATTCTGTAAGCTAAGGAATTTGGTGCTCACAGAATGGGTCATGGAAATTGCAGGAGAAGAGGGCTCCAGGCTGGGCCATCAGAACCTGAGCCTCTGCTGCAGTCAGGATGGCGGAGAATCAAAGCCCAGCACCAGAGCCCTGCAAATCGAAAGCCCGCCGCCAAAACTCCAGGCCCAGGGCCAGGGAGGCACCGCCCCACCCCACCCCACCCCACCCATGTGCCTTGACCCCCGTGGAGCCAGTCGCTGCACAGAGAGTCCCGGCTCACACCCAGAACCGCGCTAGCTGCCAGCAAGGGTCAGGGCGGCTGGAGGACGGACCCCCTTCACATGCTGCTCCAGGGCTGCCTCAGTGCCTCAGAGGGCGGGAAGTGCATCTAGGAACCTTGGAACAGGGGAACCTGGGAAATGCCATTTTTAGCTTTCCAGCCCCTCGGGTACAGGAAGACGCACCGAAGGAGTTTCAATCGGACCAGAGCTCCCTGCCTGCAGCATGGAGAGTGGCTTGGGTGAAGGGCCACACCTTGTTATGGGAAAGGGCCCCTCGGGGGGAAATGGTGTTTGCTTGTTCGTAGTTCGCGCGCTTTAGAACAAAGAACTGAAGGACAGCTTAGCTGCTGGTAGAGAGAGAAAGTTTTTCCTAACACGAAGTGCCGGCAAGTCTCTGCTGTGGGACATTCCGCAGGGACGTTACCTGATGTCGTTCACAGTGCAGTGTCTTCAAAGAGAGGCAGGAGGGGTGTTCATGGGCTAGTTCTTAAAGTGACTCTTGCTAAAACACAAAGGCATACTAACGTGGACATGGAGCCGGGGACCCCACTTGTCCTCGTTCCTCCCGGCAGCTGGTCTGGTCCTGTGCCCCTCAGAGCCTGCGGGTTCGAGGCGGGGCCCGGGGCTCTCTGCCCCTTCTGCCACAGCAGCCAGAGTCTCCCTGTGCTCTCTGAAGCCCCCACAAAATTCCCTTTGAAAAGAGGGGTGAACTGCTTTTAAAATGTTTGAAAACTCATCTTTGACCAACTCTTGTAACAGTTATTTGTTGCAACCAGTTTTGGGAGGAGCTGAACCCTGGACAACATGAGGTTTGACACCAGCCCGCAGGACCAGAATCCTGTTCAGCTGCTCAAGACCGACCGATTCAGACGCTTTGGAGGTACCAGGACGGTCACGGTCGCGGTTGGCTTTTCCAGATCACAAAGTCTGGGCACCTCTCCACCGTCTCCCGCGAAGCCCAGGGCCAGGCTGGGACGCGACACGAAATGAGTCGCGGGACCACAGGTACAAAAAGAGCTAGAAGAGTCCCCTCCAGCCGGGACTCTTCTGTGATAGGTGAGAAAACTGAGGTCTGGGGGGAAGGAGAGACTGGTGAGCCGCAGAGCTGGGCCCTTCCCCCAGCCCCCCCAACTCCTCCTGTGGGCACTCACACCTACCTCCTCCTGCCACTTCTGTACGGAGTCCTTGTCATGCCTGCGTCAGCGGCTCCCTGAGAAGGAAAACGACACCTCACCATGCTAGCTAGCAGTGATCGCCTGTGGGGTGCTGGGCACTTATGAGAGACTAGTGCTTCCGATCACTAATGAAAATGCAGCAAATAAATGTCTCCGTCCATCATACGAGCCCCTGTCTGGAAGGACCTGACCTGGAGGAGCAAAAGGCCCCCTGCTGTCCTGTGCTTTCCTCCCACACATACCCCCCAGAAAATAATCTACCCCCTTCACTGTTTCTCTCCCTGTTCTTAGATAGGTCTCCTGGTGTTGACTCCCAGGCAGAGCCTGCCAAATGTGGCTAAGCTTTCTCCTCACCCAGCAAAAACGGCCGAGGCCTGGTGTCGTGGGGAGAGGATCACCGGCTGCCGGTGAGGTGAAGCCCAGCCACAGCCAGGCAGCTTTCTGCCCAGGCCAAGGTCAGATCGCATCAGAAAGCCAGGCCAGCCAGCCCAGTGTCTTCAGCTGCTTGGTAGCCAGAGGCTGAGTTAAGACACAGGAGCAGGGTGAAGAGCACGCTCTGAAACACTAAGATCAGAGCATGAGGAGAGAGAAACTGTGGGAGGGGTCCTCTCCACTGTGGGCATGCACGCTCCTTCTCACCTGTTACTGCTTGTATTTGGCCAAATGAACCCAGTCGCCTCAGGTGAAATCCCCCTAGAGAGGAACCTTCTCCGAACAGGCTTCACCTCCGCATCCTTGCCTGCTTCTTTTGTGGTACCGCCATCCTCCTGGTCCCTGAGGCCTGCACCAAGTCAAGTCCTATTGATTCTCTCTGCACAGTGGCTTTTCAATCTGTCCCCTGGGTGCCACCTTGGTCTCCCACACCAGCCTCTCTGACCCAGGACTCGCAACGGTCTCCTAACTGGGCCACTCGCCTTGGTCTCTCCAACACCCTCTCATACGCGAACAGCCGTCGTAACCTCTCTCTCACTACTTTATCTGTGATCCTTGCTCATAAATGTGCGATGTTCGCCAAAGTAGTGAGCCAGGCTTTACACACCCCAGAGCTGGACCTCATACCAAATTTCTATATTCGCATCCCCATTAGGGGCACACTTGCATGTGTACACGTGTGCACACCACACACAGAGCTTTCGACTAAGCCAGAATGGCGTACCCACTATTCCTACGAAACGTTCCATGGGTCCCTGTCATTGTGCCGTTGTTCCCACCGTTCCCCACCTGGCACCCCTCCGCCATGGTGTGCGCACAGCTAAATCCTTCCCAGGCCCCCCGAGAGCCCTGTGCATCTCAAATGCGCACCCCATTTGCCACCTGTGCCATCCACATGAACGTGGCCTCCGGACAGCGGGCAAGTTTGACAGGACACAGGTTATCATCCCCATTTTGCAGGAGCAGAAACTGAGCCTAAAATGCTAACTGCTTGGTCCCCCCGTGCACACAGCCATGGGTCGTTTCAGCAGAACCAGTCCTGGCCTCCAGCCCAGCCAGCCCTCTCCCACCACCCCGAGGCAGAGGACCCGGGGGGCTGGGAAGAGGAGGGAAGACAGGGCCAAGAGGAGTGGTGGAGATGTCACTAGCTCACGGTCCAAAGACCCTGGGGAGAAGCAGTGAGTAACGGCAGATCCCCAGTCAGCTAGAAAAAAAGAGGGCAAGCTCCCAGTTAAGGAGGCACCCAGCACAGCATCCACCAGCTGACCAGCCAGACCTGGGGGCAGGTGCGGCAGCTTCCTCCCAACAACCCGCTCCGGGGTGGTGGAAACATGAGTGGGCAGTGTTTCTGGTTTCCTGGGAGGTGTGGAGGAAGCAACTTCCACCTTTGCACACGTCTGTGTTATCATGTTGGCTTGGGGGAGTTCGACACCATTTGTCAGACTGTGCAGGAAAGCACAGTGGCCAGACCTTCCAAACAGGGCGCCTTTGTCCACAGCTGACACCCTGGCCCAGAGCCCAGCGCAGCTTCAGGGAGGATTTAGGTCAGGAAGAAAATGGCAGTGGGGGTGGCTGCAGCCTTGAAACCTGCTTCAGCCCAGGGTTTGGAAGATGTTTCCCCTTCCCATGGTCACGCCTATGCCCCCGGGGCAGGGGGCAGGAGAGGGCTGGTCTTGGGTTAGTGTTGTAATTACTGCTGACTTTAAGGAGAAAACAGTAGCAAACCTCATTAGCCCTGCAAAAGAGCTGTTTGTCTGCTTCCCATCACACTGGAAAGTCCCCAGGCCATTTTGTTAGACTGTCACGTCTTTCCCGGCAGCTCCAGCCTGAAAAGTCTTCACTTACCTCTTCGAGCGTGCGGACCTGTGCAAGGAGCGGATGGGAGGTGAGGGAAGCTGCTAACTGGGGAGGTGGACACAGAACTGGGAGTGACTTTCAAAGCAAATGCGCCTCAAGAGACAAAACAAAAAACAAACAAACAAAAAAAACCCCAGGTTATCCTGAGTCCTTTAGAGTCTGAGTTGCTACTAAGTTCAATTTCCACACATCTCAAGAAACGCTACTCAAAGGGGGTTTATGAGGAGCAGCCACGCCACGGCCTACTAAGGCCGTTTTCCACAGGGACCAGCCACAGAGCCAACCTCGAAGGGCGGTTCTTACCTTCCATGCTCACTTATAGGGTTAGCTGATAGGTTTCAGGTTTCTGCATCTTTTTTGAAAAGGGGTCACTGGTGCGAGCCTGCGGCAGCACGATGCTCTCCTACTGGCCTCGCCCGCCATCTTGTGGACAAAGGAGGTACTGCTTCCAGGGAGAGGATTCTTCTTGGGCAGAGGCTTCTAGAACAAACTTGAAAACCAGGGAAGGGCTGTGGAAAAAAAAAAAATTATCCTTGATGCTAAGAGGCCAGAACAGGCAACCTCAGAGATATTGCAGGTTCCATTCCTGAACACAGCAATAAATCGAGTCTTGTACTAAAGTGAGTCATAATCTTTCACTAGTGGAGGGTCTTGCCTTCAGTTTGTAAAACGCGCAACACCCGTGAGGCTCAATAAAGCGAAGTGTAATCAGAGAGCGATGCCTGTGATAAGTTTCGCTTTCTGCGGCAAAGATGCGTTCTTTGTTGTTGTAGTTTCTAATCACTTCCAGGGTGTCTTGCTCCCTCGTCACCCAACAAGCATGTAAGTTGGGCACCTGCTACGAGCCTGATGTCACAATAGGTCCTGGGGTAGAGACGAGTCAGGTGACTCTGCCCTAAAAAAGGAGGAAGGGGGAGGGGAGAGAGGGGCAGGAGGAAAAAAGAAAAAGAGAAGCTTAAAGTCTTTTTCTATGATCGTAACATCTCTCTTAAAAAAATTAAGTTTACATAAAAAGGAGCCTGGAGTCCAGAGATGCAGAAACATGTGAGCCAGTAATAACATTTCAATGTGGAGTGCCAAGAGGGGTGTATCATGTACAGCAAGGCCCCCAAAGAGGAAGTCTGCGTGGGGAAGAAAGGAGAAATGGTCCCTGGGAACGGAGAAGGGGACATCTGACTGACGGTCAGCAGCACAAAGGAAGGGCAGGGAAGGTTCAGTGAAGTCTGGTTGAACCTAAAACTGTCACCGCTTCCCTCACACTCCATAGTAGTCAGCTACAGTGTTAGCAGAACACTGGTCACTGGGAACGGAAGGGCACGTAGAGAAGGGGGGAGGAAAAGGGGGGAGGGGAAGGGATTCCAGATCTGCTTGAAGATGAGGCAGGGGCCAGCTTCAGGGCCGCTGGCTGGGTCTGCGTGTGTGCGACAGTAAGCGCTGTGTTCAAGAGGAAGTAAAACGCTAGACTTCGGAGTAAAAGAAACCTGGATCTCAGCCTTGCTACTTAACAGCTGTGTGACCCGGGCCAATCACTTAACCTCTCTGAGCTGCAGTTTTTTCACCACAGATCAGGGTGATAATAATAACCGCTCCTGAGGAGCAGTGAGGCAATGCATGCAGAGCCCTCCCGACCATGTGTCTGCCCGTGGTGGCATGGGGGCTTGATGCCAAGTCCTAGTGTGGTTCTTTGTAGAGATGGGTCTTTATTCACCTGTTCCCAGAGGCTTCCCCACACCTCACAGGTGTCTTCAAAACGGGGTTACCACACACTGCACAGGACACTCTTATACTAAAACATTTGTTGTTTATCTGAACTCATATGTAGCTGGTCCCCCTGTAACTGTAGCTGCTAAATCTGGCAGCCCTAATTCCAATCCCAGGTTGGGGGCTCGACCCAAGGTAGCCCAGGAAGATGAGGGCTTGGGGCTGCCATGGAAGCCCCTGAAAACTGCAGGGAACTCAGGCAGCTTCCGCAGGTCAAAGCTTTGCTTTGATTCACCCTCCTCCAGTAGGACCCCAGCACCACCCAGGCAGCTTCCCCGTGAGTTCTGTGGGAAACTAGTTCTCAGGGCGGGGAGCACAGGGCACACAGGGGGAAATGATTCCAGATCAAATTAGGCTGAGAAATCGCACTAAATGAAAGTACAGGTTCCCTCACTGCCAGACTTCTCAGGCCTTTAATCTGCTGGCGTGACCGGGATTCTAGCAGGGGGTGTGGCGTATAGTGCTTCCCACATGGACGTGCTCGTGGAAACTCGACTTTCCTGTGCATCCCTTAGGACTAGCTTTGGGCGCACTGACAACTGAAAGCAAAGCCACTTCTAAAACTCCTGTAAACTGCAGGCAGGACACAGGCTCTAACACAGTGCCCGTCAGAGCGAACCATTCCTGATCCTACCAGCGATGCAAGCAGCCTCTTAGCCAGTAAAGACAGCGTAGCCATGGCCCGCGTGTGGGTTTTGAAGGAGGGTCCCACTGTAAGTGCTTGAATTTTAAGCTGATGACCAATCTTTCATGGTCTTGTGAGGCCATGATGGGTTCTGGGACGCTTTCCCTAAACTCCCAGCCGTCTCTCCCATCCTTCTGCTTCTGCACCTAAAATTCCATCACGTGGGTGTAGAGGCTTTGACACCAGTCCAAATGCAAACATGCCTGGGAGGAGGGGCTTGTTGAGCCACCAGCAGCCACCAGACGTGGTGTGATTCAGTGGGTGGGATCCCTCTCGGGGGAGCAGTGCAGTGGCAGCTCTGCTTGGGGGGGGGGGGGTGGCAGTGGTTACTCAGAGACCCTGAGCAGGTGCACAAGCTGAAGGAGGAGCTCGCCTGGCAGCTGGAGGGGAGTGGGCCTTCTGGGGTGGCAGGGGAAAAAAACAGTTCAGATCTTACATAGAATCTTATAAAAAGCTAAACCCAGCCCTGGCAGGGGGCTCGGTGGGTTGGAGCATTGTCCCTGTACACCAAAGGATTGGGGGTTTGATTCCCAGTCCAGGCACATTCCTAGGTTGTGGGTTAGATCCCCAGTTGGGGTGCCCATGGGAGGCAGCCAATTGGTGTTTCTCTCTCACATCTATGTCGCTCTTCTCTCTCTCTCTCTCTCTCTCTCTCTCTCAAGTCATATTTTTTAATCATAGGTTTTAAATACAGATTTTTTAAATTAAGAGAAAAAGTCAAACCCAGGCTCAAAATGACAGCCCCTCACATACAGCTAGAGGCACTTAATCGGTTCCCATAGGCTTGCTCCCCCTCCGCCCGGCCCCAGGACTCCCACCTGTTCCGAGGCCTCTAGTCCCCTGCGTGACTGCGCAGCATGTGCAGGCACAGGGCAGACGCAGGGCCAGGCCTCCTCTGACCTGGCCCCCAACCCTGGTGACTGAACCCGCCTGCTACCCCAGGGCTGAGACCTGAGCGCTCACTCTTCTACCCTCACCTTATTTTCTAAGCCCCAAATGTGGTTCCCTGCCAGACCCTCGCCTCCTCCTGTCTTAATTTTCTGCCTGTCATTCCTCTTCAGGCCCCCCAGATCTGTAGCCCTACACCCCTTCAAGAATCAGGGTCCTACCCCAAGCCTCAGGACAAACACACAGGTCTGCTGCAGCCTCAGCGCTCCTGCCGGCCAGAGGGAGCTTCCGGGGGCCGCACCACCTGCCTGCGGGCAGGGCTGCTGGCTGCTTCCCCTAGATGTCCCAAATGCCGGTTTCTCTCCAGTGGCCCTTTCTACCATCACTCTCACCCTCGCGATTCTGCCTGGGCTCAGTTCCCGGGTGTTCCTGTTGGTGATGTAGTCCTCCCCCACCTTAACCTCCTCCCTGGAACACAGGCCTCCGCAAGCCAGTTCTGCAGACTTGGGTTGCTACCCGGCGTTCCTTGGGCTGGAACCCCTCCCAAGGGTCTTGTGGGTTCAGCTTTTCTGGATGATCTGATCATTCTGCTAATGGCTAGCAACAGGAATCTAGAAAAACTCTTGGGCTGAAAGTCTCCCAGTAAGGACAAGCTAGACCACCAGAGGGCAGTATTGGCCAACATTTGCTTCCCAGAGTTGCGGTAGCCTTCCCTGGTTTAGGGGGAGGGAGGATGGAGCAGCACAAAGATGAGAAGAATAAAGTTCTTTATGGGAATAAATTTATTTTATGTAAAGTTACGTGAAATGAAAAAGAGGTGTTATATAAAACATTCAAGGGGGCTTTTGGGGGACAAAATGTCAGTGTCATCACCTCCTCCAGCGGAGCCCGACGGGACCCACCAATGGCAGGCACAGGTACAAGGCCTTGCCGGTCAGCTCGAACAGCTCTCGCGTCACAGGCCTGCAAGTCCGCTGCGGAAAGGTAGAAACAGCGACAACAGGTCTCTGTGGAGCTGGGTGGCGGTAACCGCGCCAGCTTTTCACATGCAGAAGCTGCGCCCCTGGAGGCTTTCAACGACTTTGCCAAGGTCTTGGCTCAGCTGTGGCAGAGCTTGGGCCAGAACCTTGGGACCGCCATCTCTGAGGGTAGAACGATTCCCACCGCACTCCACTAAACCGCTCCTCCGACCCCAGACGAATTCATCAGAAGTTGTTACTTGAGAGCCACCGTGGCCTAAGTCGGAGGTCTCCAAGGCACCTTCCAGCTCTGAAGGCCGAAGTCCAGCATTGCAGCCTTCAGCAGGCTCTTCACTGGAACAGTCCTCCCAGCAGGCCCTCCAACCAGGTTAGAGCCCAGGCCCCTGTATTCAGGCTTCTCTGAGGTCACCAGAGGTGGGCTTTGCTTCCACAAACCCAGTGTGTGGATGGCTGTTGGATTTATAGAAAGTGTAGATTAGGGGGAAGCATCTTTGTGAAGTTATGCACAAAATTGCTTTAACTAGCAAAGTTTCCACATCCGTCACCCTACTTCCCAAAACAGAGTTAAACTTACAAGACTTTGACTGACACCCAGGTGGGCGAGAACTCACCTACTGCTAATTCACCCACATTACAGTAGAGGATCAAACAAGGAACGTGCTTAGGAAGTGGGGTCTCTGGTTCAGCTCAGGGTGTGTGAAGACAGAAGGTGTGGCTCCTTGGCCCTCTCTGGTCTGCCTGCCTGTGTCACATCACAAGCCAGAAGGGAGCCATGGCCTGGCCAGGGCCATCAGCTCAATCACCCCATAACTGGCACCTGCTGGGAGCCGGGCAGCATGCTCTGCTGCCCTCCCCCAATCCCCCACCCCCGCCACCCCCAGCCTCTGATCTAGGGAAGAGATGCCACCAGCCACCTACCATTGTAACAGCAAGCAGCCAGAGACAAGCACACAGTTTCACAGGTGGAAGTAACTGGGATGGGTCCCGAAGGCCAGAGGGGAGATCAAGGAGAGACTGTGTTATAGGCTGAGGAAACTGCCAGCAAAAAATGAGCAAGGCAGGCAAGCTGGGGTGTGTTTAGGGAAGATCCGGAAGCATTCCTTCTCTCTCCAGCTAGATTAGATAGTCCACAAAAGAAAGAATTGCACGCGGTGATTCTTTGTGCTCGCTCAGTACCTACCTAGCACGGGGTCCTGAACCTGGGAGGGGTGTGTGAATATTGTTTTGGGTGACATCTACTAGGGCAGGACATTCCCCCAGGGCACCGAGGCAGGTGTGTTGAAGGGAAATTGAATTCCTGGTATGCACCTGTTATGCCAATTATTAATTTATTGCATCTCAGTCGCAAATCCATCCTCAGTGCCCTGCTCCTGATCTTCAAGCTGAAAGCTAGGAACACTTCTCTTGCCAGTCCACGATGTAAAACTTTGTCAGTAGAGGGCGCTGGAGACACAGTGTGGGAGAAAGGGAGCCTCTGGTTCTGGCTCACCTTTTTTTTTCTTTTTTTTTTTCCCCCTGGCTCCCTGGTGGCTGCAATGTGTGATCAGCACACCTAGAAGCCTTCACCTCCCATGGTGGATGGGAGGGCACCTTGGGGGCAACTTCTCGAGTTTCCCAGCAGAACTTGCTAGTGACTTCCTAGCAAGTTCAACACCACCCCCTAGGCAGCTTCCTGGTCAGTTCGGTCGCCACCTCAGTGCATAGTTTCCTGCTGGCCAGCTTTGACCTGCTTGACTTTGACTTGACCTCAGTGAGCTCTTACACCATCCAGAGGCTCCGCCACACCCTCCCATGAGATCTGAATTTCAGCCTCAGAGGAACACCTCTCCCAGATGTATTCCTTTCAGTATTATTTAGGGTTCTCATGACCCCTAAGTAGCCACTTCCTATTAGTAATTAAAAGTCGTTTAGTGTCTACCTTCCCTGTTGGAATGACTGTGTAGTTTCTGGCTCGTAATTGGCCCCCGACTGTTACCACACTCATACACAGGCCTTCATACACGAGCACATAGCTCATACACATGCCTTCACATACGTCCCTGCATATATTCAGCATGGTTGGGGGGGAGGTTCCTCAAGCAACTCCCTGTTCCCTTCTCAGTGGGATTTCCCTAACAAATCCAGCGAGCATCTAGAGTCGCCCCTCCTCTCCAGCACCCCCATATCAGCCAGTTCAGTCAGGACAACAGAAACTGCTCTCAGTACTCAAGCAGGAAGGGATTTAATACAGGGACTTCGGTGCTTCAGTCTTGGCTTCACCTGCTCCTAACTGTCATCGCGGCCAAGTGATTTTGCCTCTCGGAAACTCGGTTCCTGCTCCTGTAATGACGGAGATAATGATAGTACTTAACTCATACGGTTCCTCTGAAAAGTACGTAAAATAATCCATGAAAAATTACCGGTGCCTGGAACAAGGTTAGTGCCCAATAAATGTAAGCTATTATTAGTGTTCCTGTTACAACCTTCTAATTGCTCCAGCACGTCTGAGCTGAAGTGTCCCCAAGCCACAGCCGTCTGTAGTTGGGACAGCCAGGGAAGGCAGAGGACATTTCAGCAGTGAGACGTTCGTCCCGGATTCCAGACTACCCTAGCCTGGCAGGGGGCCCACGGGTGGGGAGGTGAGGCGTAGGTTGGATGTGGCTCAGTGGCTCAGTGGCTCCCAAACGCCTGCCCATCCTCACCTAGCGCGAGTTATACATCCTAAACTTCCTCCACCCACACTGAGCAAAGCTCTCTCTTCCAGACTCCTTTCTAAAATTCTAATTGAAACTATGATACATGTGTATTTTTTTAAGTTAAAAGGTATAAAATACTATACAGTTAAGAATGTCCCCCTCCCACCCCGAACCCTCAACCCCTCAGCCCTTCCACTCAGAGACAACCAACAGGCATATGAACCATTCTTACGTGTCTTCCCAGGCATAATCTAGGCATAGTTTCACATTTTAATACATATGGGACCATTGTGTTTGCTTTTCCACTGAATATTATATTTTGGAGAACACTCCATATTTGCATTGACGCCTCTACCTGTTTGGATTTTTTCTTTACACTTACTCTCTTTAAAATCTGCACATTATTTTTTTATTGTATTCTTTTCCATTACCATTCATCCCCCCTGTACCCTCTTCCACCTCCCCCCACCCCCTCTGCACACTATTCTCGGTATGGATACAGCACTAATTATTTAACCAGATCTCTTCTGGCAGAAAGTTCCATTTTTTCCAGTCTTTTGCTATCATAAGCAGTGTTGTAAGAAACATCTATGTACATCCCTCCTTCTTTCTTTTTTTGAGGTAGAAAATCATCTTACCTCGTAGAGTTATAGCCCCCAAAACCATCTTCATGCTCTAGCCCTTTTTTTACACCAGGCAAAGGGACGGAAGAGCTGCGTTCTGGTCCTGGGTCAGCCGCTAACGCCCTTTGCACTCAGATGCCCGTCACCCCAGCTCTCTGAGTGACTCAGGTTCCCGGCTTGCCAGGAGCGGTCACCATACCTGCTTCCAAGTGCCTCACAGGACTTTCGGAGAATCAGATGAGACCACGTGCGTGGAAGCATGTGAGTGCCCTACTAACATACAAGTCTCTCCTCCGGGTATTTGCCAGGCCTACAGCTGACATGTTGCGCTGTGGATGTGCCCACGGCCTTCACCATGGGGCCTGCTGCACACAACGGCCCTGCTAAGACAGTGGCCATGTGGCCGGGGCCGGGAAGCTGCAGTTGGGAGGAAGCAGAAATCCCATGTACCTGAAGCTAGGAGGTAGGGAAAACGTTGGGAAGATTATGTTGGGGAGAAGTGAGAGGATATGGAGCAGCAGCAACACCACCACCAGCCGAGGGGCAACAATGGCAAAGCATCTGAAAGTGCACCAGCCCTGGCTGCTGAATCCCGCACAGTCCCCAGGCACCCAGGTCCCTGCCCTATCTCCATGGTTCTCTCATGTGGCCTTACTACAAGGTCCCTTTCTGTGGGCTCAAGGCGGGAGGGGGGGCTATTTCCTGGGGGCCCTCTTCCCAGGAGGGCCAAACCAACCCAAGGCTCATAAGACCTGCCTTCCCAGCTTCCTGCAGAGCCCCCTAAAGAACAGGTATGTGAATATTCCACCTTGGGGCAGGGGAAATGAGAATCCTAAACTCCATTTTGCATTAGAGCACATTGTTGTGCTTAACAAATTAATGCAGTTTCGTGGAGGCCCAACTCCTAGGGAAGGGCAGGGTGGGGGAGGGCGGAGAGCAGAAATGGAGAGGCAAATGGGTAACAATTATCAGTTGAGACTTTGCCCATGTTGGTCCTTCCCTCTTGCCCAGATCTCTCTCACCCTTCATGTCAGATATCAAATGCAGGTCTGGCTGCCTGCTGCTTCAAAAGCCAACACCCAAGAGACAGGTGCTAGTGTAAGGAAAGATGGTCTATTCAAGTGCCGACCACCTGGGAAGATGGGGGACTTTTGAGGTGGTCCCAAAGCCCACCTCAACATCTCAGTGGAGGCAGAGGTGTTTATAAGGAGGGAGCGGGGAACAGAACAAAGAATAGCGGGAGGCGGTTGCAAAGTTCTGTCCATGCAGACCAGCACAGTCCCTTCTGCTAAGGACCTTGGAACTGGTCGAGCAATCGTCTGGCATGTGTCATCCTTGTTATAAGGCTGAAGGTCGGCAAGTCTCCTGGAGGTGGAATGCCTGAAGGTCGGAGTCTGTATCTTTTGAAGTTAGTTCCTAGGATTCTTATATAAACATGCTGTTCATCTACAAGCTACGTAAGAGTCAGAGTCAGCACTTACAGAAACAATGTCAAAAGGATGGTGGGGTGGGTTACATCCCCACTGTTTACATCACCTCATCCAACAAACTCTTCCCAGCTGCTCCAACCATATGGGCACCCGCGTTCTTGACCATGAAGACAGATTGCCTTTTGGGCCCCAACTTTTCATCCTGTCTCATAGCCACACTTTCTGTCCTAGGGCTTTGCAGTTCCTCCCACTAAGGGGACAGAGTACATTTCACCATCCTTTGGCATTGGATTTGGCCATAAAAATATCTTGTATTATTGGCCAAAAGGGATGGCGTGCCTCTTCCAAGACCTCTTGTGCTATTTCCAATGCAATGAAGAGTGTGCCCAGGCAAGCCCACTGTTCCCAAAAAGAGGGCAAGGGACATGTGGAACAAAGCTGCCTTGGCCAAGCCTCCTGGGTGAGCCCAGCCAAGATCAGCCAACTCTTAGAGCCTGAGCTAAATAGGTGTGTGTTGCTGTATGCCACTGAGAATTTATGGTTGTCTGATGTACAGCTGACAACCACCCACAGCACTTACTGTACCTTTCTCTACTTGGTGACTCAGAGAGCAGTTCGTTATTTCTTTGTTTCTGTGAGCAGGCTGGAATGGCCAGATTTAGTGACTGAAAACATAGGATCCCCAGTTACATTTGAATTTTAGGTAAACGATGAACAATTGTTGTATGTGTGTCCCATGCAATTTTTAGAATGGATCAATACAAAAAAGCACTTGTCCGAGGGCATCCTATATTCATCTGACAAGCCTGCTCCTGGCGCTTCAGGCAGGATCGGCAGCTTGCACGGTAGCCGCGGGATAGTCCCCACGGTCACTGCCACAGTACTGGGAGAGGGAAGTCATGTCCAGTTAAAGATGTGCCCGAAGGCACATCGGAGCACCTTCTTCTCTCCAGTGACAAGCCCACCCCTTATAATAATGATTTGATGGTTGCCATTTACCTAGCCCCTGTATAGGCAGGTCGGGGGCAAACACGCATCTTATTTTTACACCAGTGCTATGATGTAGGGGAGTAGCTAAGTCCTTAACCCCTTTACAAATAAGTAGACAGCTAGAGAGAGTAGCCAAGTTAGAATTCAAATGCAGCCCTTTCTCCTTCCATAATACAACCCTGCCTCCAACTACCAAAAATGTTTGAGGTCATTTTTGCAAAACTGAAGACTGCCAAGTGTATTCCCCAGCCCCCCAATCTCTTTGCTGGTCCCCCTCAATCCACTCAATGAATAACAGGGGCTGTATTATTATGCTGGGGTTGCTGTACCAAAGCACCACAGACTGGGTGGCTTAAACAACAGAAACTTATTTTCTCAAGTTCTGGAGGCTGGAGTCTGAAATGTAGGTGTCAGCAGGGTTGGTTCCTTCTGAGGGCCGAGAGGGAAGGGCCTGTTCCAGGTCTGTCTTGGTTAGTGTGTCCACTTGACTGGGCCACGGGATGTCCAAACATGTGGTTGAGCACTGTGTCTGGGTGGGCCTGTGGGGGTGTTTCTGGGAGAGATTAGCGCTGGAATTGGTGGACTGAGTAAAGCGGACGGCCCTACACAGTGCAAACGGCCATCTCCTAACTCTTCAAGGCCCTGCGTAGGAAAAAAGATGGAGGAAAGCTAACTGGTTCCATCGTCCTGACCGCTTGAGCCAAATATCTGTCTGCTCCTGGCCTCGGGCTGAGACCTGTAGCAGCAGCCCTCCCGGTTATTAGGCCGTTGGGCCCAGACTGGCTTTCCGGCGTCTCCCACTTGTAGAGAGTGGGTTGTGCCACTTCTCAACCTCTAGAATTGCATGAACCTTATAACAAAGCTCATGCCTAACACACACACATCATCCTACCGTTCTGTTTCTCTGGAGAACCCTGGCTCATACAAAGCCTCTCTCCTTAGTTTATAGATGGCCCTCTGCTCTCTTCTCTTCATGTGGCCTTCCTTCTGTGCCTGTCTGCATCCGAATTTCCTCTTTTATAAGGACATCAGTCGGACTGGGTTAGAACTCACCCTAATGACCTTATTTTAACTTCATCGCCTCTGTAAAGACTCCATCTCCAAGGAAGGTCACATTCTAAGGTACTGGGGGTTAAGACTTCAATATGTGAATTGTGGGGGGGACATAGTTCAGCTCACAACAGGGTTTGTGGAGCTTATTGTAACTCATCTGCATACAGCGTGCATTAAGAGGACCCCAAGGGGGTAGATTTCAAATGACGGGGTTCTGGATTTCAAGTGGTGGAATTCTAGTTTTCAAAGCACTCCTTAGGGGTGGCAAGGGCCCCTCCTGCAGTTCTTAATAATAGCACTTCGAAGGTGTCACAACCTCTGCCAAAGGGGCCCTAGCAACCGGTGGAATGCGGGTTATTGTGAGGACAGGGGATTGTGATGGTGGAATCTGGTGAGGCCAAATGTCAGCACTTCAAGAGATATCCTTTGGCCCCAGTTGGCAGTATTGTGGTTTTCAGGATGACATCAGAGGACAGGGAGATGATGGAAGCACGGGGGGCAGGAGAAAGCTGCCCAACCATCCCCAAGATGGTGCCTGACAACCCCATGTCTGAAGGGAAGCCGAGGGCTGCTTTGGTAAGGGGCGGGTGCCTCATCTCACTGCCCCAGCCCATCCCCTTGTGGAAGGGAGAGTGCTGTGGGGACATGGGACAGGGCCTGAGTGCTGTGAGGTTCCAATGGCTGCGAAGAAGAGGGGTGCTGTGCACCCCATCCCCACACTGGTACCCGGCCGCAACCAGTGGCCAGGGCCCTTCGTAAGATCATGAGGCCACTTGAAGCTGACTTTGGCCTTTCCCACCTACCTCCCTGTGTGGGGCCCCTTCCGCCCTCTGTGGATGGCACCCAGCTCCTCCGCAGCCCTTCGCTGGCCCCTATAGCTTTAGGCTCTCTCAGCACAGACCCTAGGTGACTCCTCCCACTGTAGCTCCCGACAGCAACAGCGACAGTGGGGTGCCTAACTCCTTTCAAAGTCGGATGAAGTAGGGCTGGGGAAGTTACCTCCATGGTGATTTGAAAATCACTGGGAAGAGAGCCTGCTGCCTCACCTCCCCAGCACCCCGTCTTTCACCTTGGGGGTTTCATTTCTTTGTGGCAGCTGGCTCTCTCCTTCTTCTTAACTCAGTTCCTCAGTTTCTAATAAGAACTCAGCCTAGATCTTCACAGCTCCCAGCAAACACTCGTTCATACACTGCAGTCCACTGTGGCCTGGGGCTCTGGCAGTGCCCTGGGGTGGGAGTGGGGAGCAGCCCCGCACTGACTCCTGGCCACCCCTCAACTTCCCCCTCCCCACCTCAGGAGGCAGAGTCCCCTAAGCCAGACTCTTCCCACGACCACCTGGAGGAGATGATGGAAATTTGTGACGACAGAGGCTGCTCAGGGCCACCTAAGTTGCCATCCCCCAAGTCTGGCCCCCCCACCAAGGGCCAGGCAGGCGATGGACCTGAACTTGCAGAGCAGCCCCTGGCCCCGGGGACCCAAGGAATTGAGTGCAGTGCTGAGATGGAACTGGAGAAAGTGCGCATGGAGTTTGAGCTCACGCGGCTCCAGTACCTGCACCAGGAGAGTGAGCGCCAGCGGCAGCATGAGGAGGTGATGGAGCAACTGCGGCAGCAGGCGGCACCCCGTCTGGTAGGTGACAGGGAAGGGGGGAGCTCCTCAGGTCCCACCGAGGGCCAGGGGCTGACTGCAGGGGTCAAAGGGGCCTCCGTCTCTGAAGCCCGCCCTACTTGCTTCACTGCTGCACCCCACCCTGGTCCAGAGCTGGCCCTCATTGCCCCCTTAGAGCATCTGTGCTAAGCTGAGACTTGACCCTGCCTGGGAAGGGCTCCGCATTGCCCGCCCACCAGCCCATGGCTTTCCTTCTCAGGGAAAAGTCTTCAACATTTCCTCTACGACTGGACTTCCACCATTCTCCATTCCCCTCGGCATCTTTTCTAAGAGATGCTGTGCTTGGGCTTGACCCGGAGCCCCTGCCGCAGGCTGGCCAGTGGGCTCTGATAAAACCATCGCCTCCCCTGATCGGGGCTGCATTTGCTCTGTTGGATAGCTCTGCCTTGTTGTCAACTAAAACTTAGACATCTTTTTAGCAAGAAATGGACCATTCTCCCCTAATCTGTACTAAGTGGGGAGGAGAGCGCCTACCTGCGATCAAATGGGATGTGAATTGCTTAGCATTGTAACTGGGCCATCGTGGGCCTAAGTAATGAAAGAGTTTATTATTTAAAGCAACATCCTGTGGGCTTTACAGTCAGACAGCCGTGGGTTAAAATCCTGGCTCTGCCACATAGAAACTGCACGACACTGAGCAAGTTGCTAATCGTCCTGGAGCCTGGGTTTGCTCATCCCATAGGGTCACCGCGAGGACTGAGAGAACGCATGCAAGGCACTTTGCAATGAGCCTGGCATGTTAGGTAAGCGCTCGATAAATGTTAGCTATTATCATTTTTATGTACTCATGTGACTCATTTCTTGACCCAAATGCAACAACTCGTGTTCATCATTTTTCAATTTTATTGAAATATAATGTATGAGCTATGCTTCCCAGCTCTGAGTCATCCTCAGTTCTGAGAAATTGGCCTTCTGTCTTCATCCAAGTCATTGCTGTAACTGCTGAGGAGGATGTGACCTAAAGGAAATACTGCTGAAAGATCTCCCTACAGGTTAGCAGCATCCGTTAGTCCCCGCCCTCCTGTCACGTTTCAGCCAGCTCGCATTTCTCTGCTTTGTCCAAAAAACTACCCTGGGACACGCGGTCAGATGACTTCCCAGAATTAAGATATTGTACTACCTATAGCATTTTCCCAATGGACTGGTCAGTATTTTTGTAAGAAAATGGGGTTGGGTTTGCATGATTTGCTCTCAACAAACACATGCCGGCTGCTTAGCAATTTTTTCTTTTCTTGCTCACAAAATACCTCCTTAATGACGCACTAGATGATTTTGCTGAGCCAAGTCAAGCTAATTGAACAGGGATTTCCAGAATCTATCTTTTTTTTCCCCCTCCCTCTTTTTAAAAATCTAGAAAAGATTTGCCTGTGTCTAAGATTCTGGCACATTTCTTGATATTTTTGACACATCACGAATAAGTTCCATTTCCAAACGCGCGGTCTTATCCTCGGGCCCCCCGGGATAAAGCCTGTTACAAGTGGAAGCCTGACAGACGCAAGGCAGGTGTCACCGTGCTGTGCCTCTGGCCGGGGTCTCTTCCTCAGCAGACTCGTTTTCACTGTTGAGTTTGAAAATGCCCCGCCTTGACGGGTGAGGTGGAAACCCTTGCGGCAGGGTGCTGTCTGCTCTCTGTCTCCTACTCAAAGGACAGGCCATTGAAAGTGTTTCTCAAAGTCTAAAAGGTTCCACAAATGCAAGTTCCGTTATTAAAATCATACATAGCACCCATCAGCATTTCAGACTGAAAACACACGCAGGCGACAGAAGGTGGCCGGAAGGCAAGTCCACGGGCCCAGAGCCATCCGGAGTCTGCAGACAAACGTTAGGTCTGCCTGGGCCCCTCCTCCCCGTCCCCCGCACCAGCACACCAGGACTCTCCCTCTGGTCCCCAACTCCCTTGCCATTCGTTCTAGTGGTGGCGCCGCTGGAGTCACTCTCTTCCACCTCACTTCGACTGCGTTGCTCTCCTGCTTTACAGAGTGGCTCCCACCCGGCCGTGTCCAAAATAGTTTACAAAACTATTTTGTAATAGTTTTACAAAAGTGTTTGACTGAAGGCTGGGGAGTGACTTGCCGTTTAAACTGCTCTCAACTCTCTTTTTCTGGGGGGATGCATGGGTAGACAAATTTCATTGTATTGAAAAATACCTCTGTGAGTGTGCTTCCAGCTAGTTTAGGGACTCACAGTCCCTGCTATCAGCCTGCTTACAAAAAAATGTGGCATGATTTTAAAAGATATTTTAAAGAAGAAACCATGGGTGGTATCTTACCAGCGTTTGCCTTCCTTATAAGTTGATGCTTTCTACAGTCAGAATGGGCTCTGTCAAGCCTCAGTGATATAGCTTCTAGAAAAGAACAACACACAGGCAGAATCAGCCAGGCAACCCAAGATTCGCCCCCCCCCCCCCCCCCGCCATGGCCAAGAGGGCTTAGGGAGGTCCCACCACCATCCAATCAGATTCCTACCACCTGTCCTCAGGAGAGACCAAACCTGGGCTGAAGGACCACAGACTGACCCCATGTGACATGGGCCAGGACCAAGAGTGCACCCAAGGGACACTGTCTCATGGGGATACTGTCCAGAAAACAAGGTGTTAAGTGTCAGGGCAAACCACCAGAGAACACGCCAAGGCCTGGCCTCCAGCTCTAGGACCTCAGGGACAGAGAGGACTGCCTGCCTGTGTGACTCGGAGGCAGGGGAAACAGAGAGGGGAGGCCTGAGTCAGGAGGGAAAGGAGCAGACTCAGGAAGTAAATGCCCGTGAGTGCCCTCTCTGTGCCAGCGACCTCGCTAGGAATGTCTGATTTCCTGCCTCTCCCTCCTCAAAGTCTTGTGAGGGGAGCACCATCACCCCTCCCTTAGGTGAGGAAGATGACCGGCCGGGGGTTCACATTCAGGAAGACAAGAGCAGATTGCAGCCTTGGCTGGTATGGCTCAGTGGACTGAGTGCCAGCCTGCAAACCAAAGGGTCACTGGTTCAATTCCCCATCAGGGCACATGCCAGGTCTCTGGTGAGGGGCACATGAGAGGCAGCCACACATTGATATTTCTCTTTCTCTCTTTCTCCCTCCCTCCCCTCTCTCTAAAAATAAATAAATAAAAATCTTTATTTTTTTTAAAAAAGAGCAGATTGCAGCCCAGCTCTGCCTGGCGCCCATGCCCTGGTTTTGCCAGCTCCACTCTCTTCTTCCCCCCACAGTTCTCAGGAGGCCTGCAGGACCTCCTGCACCCCCAGAACCAGTTTGCCCTGTTCCTGTACTGCTTCATCTTTATACACATAATCTATGTCACCAAGGAGATGATCTTCTTTCTTTTCTCCAAGCACTACCTGTTCTGCATCGCAGCCATTTTGCTCTGTTTGATTAAAACTTTATGGTCATATGTCTCGGTGTCTTTGTTCTCTCCATCACTGGGGACCTCCATGCAGGCGTGTTATTGGGCCTGACCCACGCTGGCCCGAGCTGCCCAGTCTCCTCGCTCCCTGGCACCTCCTGCCCTAATGTCGTGCCTCCCTGAAATCAGAACTTGATGTTAGAAACGGCTCAGCTCACTGTCAGCCTTTTACACCCTAGTGTGAGTGACACCACCGGCAAGGGACCAGGTGGCACTGGGCCTGAGCAGGACTGTACCCAGTCAGTGACGCAGCCTCGGAGCCGCCCTGGGGCCACACCCAGCTCAAAAAGGAAAATGCTGAAGCTCGGGGAGCCCAAGCCAAGCCTGCCAGAATCTGATCAGCCAAGGCCTGGGTGAGGCCAGGCAGCAAAATCTCCTCATCCTCCTGGGGGCGCTGGGAAGGAGGAACTGAATGCTTGATTGGGCCCAGAGCAAGTCAGCAAGGCTGCTCTAGTGGCAAAGTGGGAGGAGAAATAAAAGAGGCCACACAGCCCAACCCTCAAAGCACACACACTCACAGAGAGAGAGGAAGAGAACACAGTAAATAAACAGTTGTCCACAACAGACTTGTACACAACTCCCCCCACCCCACCCCCAAATAAATGGACAACCATAAGCTAAAGAACAGACTTTAAACACCAGAGGGCTCACGGGAGACATAAAATGGAGCTGAGGACCTGACCGGTGTGGCTCAGTGGGTTGGGCGTAGTCCCACAAACCGAGCAGTCGCAGGTTGAACTCCCGGTGGGGGTACATGCCCGGATTGCCACCTGGTCCCGGGCTGGGGGCGTGCTAGAGGCAACTGACTGATGTTTCACACATCAATATTTTGCTCCCTCTCTCTCCCTCCCTTCCCCTCTCTCTAAAAATAAATTTAAAAAATCTTTTTTAAAAAAATGAAGTTGCCAGGTGCCTATGGAACAAGGAAAAGTATTTCAACTCCCCCATCGCCAGCCCCCACTCCACCCCTTCTCCATCACACACACCCTTAGCCCACTGGTGGCTGCACTGACCCCAGCGGCCCCACGCAGGAGCGATGGCTGGCCCTGGCTAAGGTACAGGAGCCTAGAGGGATAAGGCCAAAAACCGGATGAGGCTGGACAGCTGTGCCATCAGTCAAGCCTTTAGGAAGCCCCCCTCTTCCCAGGTGCAGGGCTCTGCCTCAAGAGGGACAAAAGAGTAAGTTTCTGTCTGGGGCTCTCTGAGTGATGCTTGGGGGAAAAGACACATGAGAAAAGGACGGCCTCCCCGGGATTCAATGTCGGTACATATTACCTGCCATATGAGTCTAGGGTGAGTCCTCACCTTCCACTCAACGCGGTGCAGCCACCCCCATCTGTAAAAAATACCAAACGCTATTTATAGCTCCATGCAACGGGTTTCTTGGAAGTAATAAAGCCATCATTTCTCCTCAAATGCTCAGTGATAGGGTTTTTGCTATGGCTCACTGCTCACAACCATCTTATCTGATCTGGGTTTCTGGGGTGGGGGTGAGGCAAAAGAAGAAGACCAGGATATCATTTAAAAAAAAACAGATGTTTACCTTGTTATAATAGATGGCATGGGGAGTTTTTTTTTAAAAAAAAATACCAAGTGCTATAAGGTCACTTAGTCCATCACCTGTTGCCAGGTAAAACTGGGCTTCAGTCCATTCGTTTTCCTTACAGATCTTCAGAGAAAGCCTTAGTTAGCGCTCTTGAGCAGTCAGCGCCTCATCTCAACCCCTTAGCAACCGGCACGAAATCTCCCCTCTGTGCCTCCTACTGTGATCCGCTGCTGTGATTAAAGAGCCAGCAGCCTAGGCTCTTTCCTCTGGGAAAATAGGAACAGCTCAAACACGGCACAGATCTCCCAGTTCACGTGCAAAGCAGAAAAGCAGGAGGGAGAGAGACAAAGGTGCAGAGCCAAGCGAAGGATAGGAAAAAGGCGCAGCTGAGGAGTTACCAAGCAGGCAACGAGTCAACACAAACACTTCTTGAGCCCCTCCAGTGTGGCCCACGCGTCGCCAAATGCTTTGTGGAGGCTATCTTCACAGAACCCTGGGAGGTAGGGAGGCTCAGAGGGGTTGAGTGACGTACCCAAGACCATCCTAGATCTCAAGTCTGACTCCCAAGCACATGATCTCTCTACGTGACGATGCTCCCAAGATCCTGACTTAGAGGATGTCACAGCCTTGCTGGGGACATGAGGCCATGACATGTGAAAACGTAAAGATGCCATTAGTCAGTGGTGAAGGAGATCCAAGGAGAGGTCCCTGGAGCCCTGGGTGACGGGATGTCTTCTCGAAAGAGAGGCCCACAAGGGCAGGTGAGGTCGGGACAGGTGGAAAAAAGACGGGAGAACTCACATGAACTGAGATGGGAATGTGTGAGCTGTGTTCAGGAGAAAGGGCAGGCTCATGGTTGCTCCAGTGAACGGTGTAAACTAAGTGTAACAGGCCTGGGAAGTTAATTTGGAGCCCAATTTTATAGTCCTAAATGTTGGTCTGAGGAATTATGAACTCAGTCCCTTGGGAAACAGAGAATCCCTGAAAATTGTAGAGGGAGGTAGTGGCCCCTCCAAAGATGGGGGGAAGCCCCCTTTCCCTCTCTCTCGGGGGACCATGTTCTTGCCTTGAGTTTTCTTCCCATTTCTGATTCAGGAACATTCTTCCTAAGGCCCTGTGTGTGAGGACTGCATTCACTGTAAAAGAAGCCCAGCCACAGTGGCTTAAAAAAATAAAGGTTTGTGAATCTCACATACTAAGAAGTTCCAGGTAAGGTGGTCTATAACTGATGAAACTGCTGTAGGAAGTCATAGAAGACTCAGGCTTCTTTTTGCTCCACTATCCTTAGCACACAGCTTTTATCTTCCTTACCCCATGGCTTTCAGCCTCATGATCTCAATATGGCTGCTGTAGCTCCAGGCATCAGGTCCACAACTCCAACTCAGAAGGGGTGGGAGGGGGGTGAGGGGTGCAGGGAGGAACCGCCTTTTAACAGCTTTTCAGAAAGACTCACCTAGAGACTTCTGCTTACATCTCATTGCCCAGACTGGTCATGTGGCTGCTCCTAGCTGCAGGGCATCTGAGGTGGTAAGTTTTTTGTTTGTTTTTTTGTTTGTTTGTTTGTTTTGCCTGGACACTGTTGCAGAATTGAACAAAATTGGGATTCTGACAGCATGGAGGAGGGAGGGATGGGTATTGAACAAACAACTGTGTCTATCATACCCTGCTTTTTCAGGCCTGGCCCCCACCCCCTTCCCCAGCCCTGAGCCAGGGCCTAGGTGGAGGCTGAGGCACTAGGTGGAGCACAGCGGCAGCCAATCGGGGCCTGACCCACTTCTGTCTTAAGGCTTCATTCGCATACCACAGCAGGAAGGTCATGGTTTTCTCTGGACACGTGACTGGGACAGCTCAGCCTTCATCCTCCTGACCTCTGCCTGAGGCCCCATGACCTTACACAACCAGGACAGCAGCCTCGCCTGGGGACTTAGAAGGGCACGCCCCTCTGTGCGGGATACCTTCAGCAAAGATGCCCCTAGATCCTTCCCCTGCCTGTGTCCCAGATCCTGCAGGACAAAGCCAGTGCCCCTGACACCTCGACATCTTGCCTGGCAGCCCACTCACATGGCCACACAGTACACCCAAGCAAGAGGGAACGGGCCATGGATGTTTCTAATTCCACCTTAGCAGATGACTGACTATAGCAAGTCAGTTCAGCTTTCTGTGCTTCTTTTGGGTGACCTATAAGTTATCTAGACGCTAACTCAGTTTTTAAAAAATGTAGAAAGAACCAAAGCCTAGAGTTGGATGTAACTGATCTGTGATGGTGTCCAGGGGGGTTGGGGGACTTGAAAGTGCCCCACTGGTTGTAATGGGCAGCCACATTACAAGTCCTAAATCCTTGCTACTCAACGTGCCGTCTGAGGACCAGCTGCATCGGCATTGCCTGGGGTATCTTAGAAAGTTTGGGAGGCTCTCTGCTTCAAGTGATGTGACTCAGTTCCACCAATGCCTTCTTGTGAAGCCATTGCCCTTGGCCCGGAGGGTGTGCGGGAGGGAGGTTGCAAGATGTCAAGGGAGGAGAGGGTAACTGAGTACCCTCTCCTCCCTTGGGTGCCAGGGAGGCCCTGGAAGTGCCATGGGAGCCTCCAAGACCATGGGCCCCAGCCCAGGGTGGCAGTGCATCTGGCCTCCCTATGCGCCGTTTCCAAGTCCTTGCTCTGGGCTTCCAAGGAACCAAACGATTTTCCCCAGCGCTCCAGGGTTCCTCAGGCACTTCCGAACCTCCCCAGGCCTGTCCCTGCCTCCGTCCCTGTTTTGATCCGCCTCTGACGAGTGTAGCTTTGGGGAAATCTTGCTAATATGCGTTCATTCATTATTTAAAGGCTGCCACAGCTTCTTCAGGAAGGTTAAGCATGATTAAAAGATGGGATTTTTCCACAGGGCACAGCAGAAAAGCTGGGGCTCCCGCATTTTTAAGCTGTTTTGGCCAAGCCTTGTTGCATAATTTAAAGTCTGTGACTTATGTAGACTTAATTAGCTGAAGGAGCAGCAGCTGCAGGTTCATTAGTCAGGATTTATTAAGCGCCCTCAGAGGGCTTGGTCGGCTTTTAAGAGGAAAGTGGAGAATCAGCTTCGGACTTGCAAATTTCCTACACTTAAGTAGGAGGGGGTTACAGATGTGTCAGGAGGTAGGCATTTGTTCCTCAAGGGGAACAAAGGGGTGGCATCAAAGGGGCCTGGGGTCATGGGACAAATCCCCACAAACGACCTTCTCCTCAGCCAAGAGTGGGTGATGTCTCCGCCTGGCAGGGCTGTAGTGAGGGGTGAATACGATAAGGCGGTACCTGCTCACTGTAAATGTGAAAGTAGACAGTCACAGGTGTCAGATAGTAAGGGATGAGCAAGGGAGGCGTAGGGACTGCCCACCTGTCTAAGAACTGGGAGAGGCGGAGAGGACCGGCTCCAGGATCCGTGGGGCCCAGTGAGAAAGGACAATGCAGGTGTTTAAGAATATTAAGAATTTCAAGGCACTGACAGCAGAGCCCGAAACCAAGTGTGACCCCCCCCCCCAAATTCAGGGCTCCTCTCAGCTTGGGCATCCCCCCAGCACAGGGCCTTCTGATCACAGAGGTCCCCCTGAATCGGGGACCCGGTGCCACTGCCCTGGTGGTCTGCCCATGAGGCCAGCCCTGGGGGTGCATAAAGGAGAGCCCCTGAAGTAAGGTGATGTCTCCCAGATCCCACCCTGAGAAACTATGTCTTTGGATACCCCATTATAGGGAGGGGAGCAAGTGCTGTTCATTCTGAAAGGGGTGGGGGCCACTGGAGTAGGCCCAGGGGTGGAGGAGGCTGAGGCCTCCCTCCCAGGGAAAGTGGGCCCCTGCTTCACCTACCGGCTCTGGAAGCAGCATCCAAGGGAGCAGGAGGCACCTCTCTGTGTGCAGGTCACCGGGTCACTTCCCAGGCCTGCAGCTGCTAATCACAGGGCCGGTGGAGCCTCAAGCTCTCCAGTGCCTCCAGATTCTCCTCCCTTCTGGCCTTGGCCCCTAGCCCCATTTGGCAGGTCATTTTGCTCTGTGCCACAAAATCCAAAAATAAAAGAATAAAACTCAACTTTTACCCCTATGAGCCTCATTTGTATCAAATGACACAGTCACTTTGCCTCAAACTTTTCATCAAAAGGGCCTTTGTAAGGTCCTGGGACAGAAGGCAAGCCTTGGAAGCCAGCCACCAGGACGCTGGGCAGAAAGTGCTGAGCAAGACAACTTTTGACTGAGGATAGGGTGGGTAGGGTGGGGGTCTTCAGAGTTCCCTTCCCCCCAACCCAGGAAGGGCAGGGTTACAGCGGCCTGCCATGCAGCTCTTCCCCCGGCATCCAGCTCTGCTTCGGCCAGGAGAGCAGCTGATAGTGCGGCTTACAGGGAGCACCAGGGATGGGGGCTCCATCTGGGCTTGAGGAATGAATGAATGAACCATGCAGGGCACAAAGGGATGCAATAGGCAACCCGGGGAAGGCTCTGTGAGCTGAAGTGTTCTGTGCAGGCTTCCTGGAGAGGGGAGAAGGGAGCACACGGTCCCTACTGTATGTTCTGCCTGTCCAATGCGCTTTAAGTCTCCTCATCTCAGCCCCTGGTCCACCCCACCCCACCCTACCCACCCCACCCCCCGAAGCAGCACTGTGACCCCCCCTCACTTTGCAGCTGAGAAAGCAGCAGACTCAGAGAGGTTCAGGCGTGGCCTGAGCCCCCTCAGCCGAAGGTGGCAGAGACCAAGTGTGGCGAGGAGCTGAAAGTCGATTTAAAGGAAACAATACAACATACAGACGATGTATTACTAAAGAACTGTACACCTGAAACCTATATAATTTTATTCACCAACGTCACACCAATAAGTTCAATTTCTAAAATGAATAATAATAAATAAATAAACAAACAAACAAACAAAGAAATGTATGCCTTGCCTGCTTGGGTTTGTGGATGAGGACTCAGAGCTGCTCTGATGAGGCAGGCGAAGAATACCGCTGCTTGATTTCAAACAGTACTGTGCAGCCCCGTGTGCTTTCCACGTGTGCGCCTCACGGCGGCAGGTGCAAAGGTGTTTGACTTAAAACTCTACCCCTTTATTCCACCCATTTTCTCACTGCCTCCCACCAAAGGCTGTGGAGGGAGATGTCTGTCAAAGGGGACAAGGATGTAAGTCCCCAGTCACTGGCCCAACCCGTTTCACACCCCTACCTTTTCCTTGAGAAGTGAGCAGGAGCCCCATACACAAAGCCCTGGGTAGCTTCCTCTGGATCCCACTCAACACCCTCTACTTCGTCCGTCAAGTCAAGTCGGGTGAGTGGGCCTGGGGGCTCATCCCTCTTGAACCAGCCATGCCTAGCTCTCTCTCTGGAGAGCAGGATGCTATGGCAGGTATAGGAAAGAAGAGGAAGGTGGTCAGACCCAGCGAGAAACCGCACGGCGCCCGATCACTGACTTTCGCTTCCGGGCAATTTTGTATCTTCACAGACACGAAGCCTCCTGGTGTCGGCGCTGCCCCAGTGGGCTCCTGGACAACCGTGTGCTTTGACTGGAAGACCCTGGAAGCAGAGCAAAGTGGTAAAAAGCTCACCGGCTCTCAGATACCAGGCTAACTTCAGAGGAACTTCTCTGGACCTAACAAAAGTCTGTGGGCCCACTGGCTCACAGTCTCTGAACTTGAGCTACGATTTCCCTTGTGATAGAGTCTCTTTCACTCAGAGACCTGCTGGGGGCTTTCTTTAAACAGAAAACACTGCCAGTACAGAAATAGAATGTGATTCACTCGACCACAGGGTTTAAGCACAGAAGCAGCAGTAATGGACTCTTCTCTTCACAAATTGCCTCACCTTGAGGTGTTTCAAGAGACAGACCTCTTAATGCATTTCAAATCAGGTTAGAGTGGCAAAAAATCTAATTTTCATATACAACTTCTTGAAGAAAGGTGGGAATTTGGCCTGAGCCTGGACTAGGATTAAAGAATAGGCCTGGAAGCCGAGAAATAAGGAGGGAAGAGTGTGTTGGGGTGGAGGGCAGAGCTCAGTGCCCAGGCTGAGTTATGTAGAAGGAGGCTGGCAACAGTTCTATGAAGTTTGTCAGACAGAGCAGTGGGGCCTAGGGACCAGAAACAGCCAGAGAGGGGACCAGGAGGAGCAGGAAGCATCATTAGTTGCCATGGTGATAAAGGAATAAGGAAAGGGGGAGACAGAGTGAAGGGGGATGTCAGAGAAGAGCTATGTTGTACTGCTGTCTACAAACAGCTCTCTCCTCTCTGCCAGACACCGTGTCTGTGACTCCCTGGCCCCTCTGATACCTCCCCCACCCCCGACTCGGCTCATCCCTGACATGCATGAATTACTGTGAAATGATATCAAGGCCATTTGGATCCTAAACATGGGTGGGCTGGATGGGTGCCTACTTACTGGGCCTCTGGGTCTCAAAAGGCCTCTTGAATTCAAAAATACTTTCTCTACTTTCTGGCATACAGCCTATAATTCCACCATTAGGGCAAAATTTCTTAAACTAAGGATTTGTTGGTGTTCAATTACAAACCAGCATTAGGAAGGATAATAGCTTGAATATCAATTTCTAGAATCTAATGAGAAAGTAAGTTAACACATGGAGCAGGAGTCTCAGCTGCACTACTTGAGTTCATGCATATCTGAACATGTACGAGACGCCGACGGGGCAGACAGACACCGATGGCTCCAATGACGTCTGCTGGATGTGGCCAGCATTCATTTTCTCCTGGCCCTTCTTTTGGAGGCACCCCTTCTTCCTCCATCTTTGTCCATGAGGTTCACGGGGGCCGACTTCCAGTCAAGGGTGGGCCCCAGACCCAGAGGGGACCAAGGGGAACATTCCATCTCCTGGCCCAAATACTTGGTCCTTGTGTCGTCGTGTGACCCAAGCCTGACCAATGAGTCTGAGCACTGAGACTTACGCTGGAACTCCCCCTGGGAAAGAAGCGGATAGACTGTGTGTCCGGAGCTGCTGGTGGCCTCTTGTGCCGCCTGGGGAAAGCCCGCCTGAGAATGAAACCAATACAGAGAAAAGCAGAGCCGAGAAAAGAGGAGACACAGACAGGGAGGAGGAGAGAGAGAGTGAGCCCTTGTTGGCATGACTCCTGCCCCTGCAGCCACCTAAACTGAGAGATATCCTAAAGCTTTTCAGTTTCTGTTAACTTTGATTTGCATTGGGTTCGTGTCCCTAGGGACCAAGAGTTCTCAGCCTTGCGGGGCCCATCCTGTTTGGCTAAAGAGAGAGGATTATGGGTTGGAACCTGGGCTCAGCGATGGCCAGTGGAGGAGGTCTCGTGGCATCTGTCCTCAGCCAGTGCTATGGAGAAAGCCGTGGGTGAAACTAAACAACGGCATTTGGGACACACGGGGAAAGCAGAGTTCTCTCGTGTGCCCTTCAGTAGGAGAGGGAGCCACCTCCCCACCTCCTGAGGGAACAGCCCTGCTCTGGCACCGCGAAGGGTGGAGGCATGGATGACAGTGCAAAGGGAGGTGGCAGCATGGCCTGACTGAGAGGGGACACCCAGTGGGAAACTCCACAGACGAGCGTATGCCACTCATGACCAGCACTACAAAGTACTACGTTCAGAAGAGGGTTCGTGAAAAGACCATGAAAGGTCTGGCGGCAGCCCCGATGTCCGTCAGCTGATGGGCAGATACTGAGATGAGGGATGTCTGCACAGTGGGACATTATGTGGCAATAAAAGGGATGAAGCCCTGATACACGCTCCAGCATGGATGAGCCTTGCAAACACTACACCGAGGGAAAGAAGCCAGTCACAAAGGACCACATGTTGTATGGTTCCTTTTATATGAAATGTCCAGAACAGGCAAATCTACAGACAGAAAGTAGATCAGCGACTGCCTAGGGCTGGAGGGATTTGGAAGTGACAGCTAAGGGTCAGGGTTTCCTTTGGGGTGATGAAATGTTCTCGGATTGATTGTGATGATGGTTACACAACTCCGAATGTACTAAAAGCCATTGGATTGTACACTTCAATGGGTGAATGAATTATGAGTTTATGAATTATATCTTTAAAAAAAAGACTTTGAGGTTCCTCTCCATCTGTGTGTGGTGGGGGTAAGGATGGGGGTGGGGTTGGCCTCCAGAAGGCCCAGGGCACATCATGTAGCTGCTGCTACTCGGGAAATGCAGTTCTGCCCTTCAACCTGATAAGAGGGTCATCATGCAGGGCTGGCACTCTAAGAGGGCTCCATTCTGACTCTTCTCTGGTCTCTCCCTTCCTCCTGGGGGACGGACTCCGTGAGGCCAAGTGGTTGTGTCCACCAGGCCCATACCTTCTTCCTAGGCGCTGGGTATACAGGACCCAGGAACTCCTTGCCCCAAAGGTCCCAAACCTGTTTCTAGAGCTGCGGGCCCCTTCCCTGGGTCCATCCTCCCCAGGGTGGGTGAAAATACAAGAGGTGAGATCGGAACTGGATATGTGGGCAGGGACCCCCTCAAGGGGTGAGGCGGAAGTGGGGAAGAGAAGAAAGGGCTGGCCATGTGTCATGAGTATAACAGGCTCAGGCGAAGTCTGGGGCCAGCTGTCCTCTCAGCCACCGCGTTCCAGCATGGTGCTGTAAGGAGTATGGAGAGCCTCACTTCAACTTGAACTTCCAGGCCATTATGAAGATATTTTTTTCAAGATAGGAGCCTAGAACATTGAACAATTCGTTAGCTAGCTTTAAAATTCTAAGATATTTAGACACATGGTTTGTGAACCTCCACTTGTCCTCTTGCTCTGGACCCCCGCAAACAAAAACATCTGACCTGCTGGGAGATGATGCATTTAAGAGAAAAATCTGATGAATCCTGGTGTGGGCTTTGCCCAGGCTGCCTTTGTGGATTTAGGAAACACAGTTCCTCACTCCCAGCTAAAGAGAGAGCTGACACATGCCCGCCCACAGCCTTCAAGTTTAATGATTTCTCACAGTGTTTTCTCAGCTGAGCCCAGGGCTTTGGCATGTGGTGAGATGCAGGCTGTGTAAACCACACCAAGGAATTCTGTGTCTGTCTGGCTCCCTTGTCTTTTGTTTTGCTGTGTTAAGATATGATGTAAGAGTCCAGTTGGCAAGAAGTTCTAACAGGGGTGTCCAGCCTTTTGGCATCTCTGGGCCACACTAGAAGAAGAAGACTTGTCCTGGGCCACACGTTAAATACACTGTGACACAAAATCATAAAAACATCTCATAGCGTTTCAAGCAAATTTACGACTTTGCTTTGGGCCGCAAGTGCCCCGCGGGCCGCAGGCTGGACACCCCGTCAGCAGAAGCTCAGGAGAAACATCTGAGAGTGGGGCTGGGGCAGGCCAGAGAGCATTCTTCATCTTTCTTCCCAACTTCCTGTCAGCCCACATCCGTGGGGGGTCCTGTGGTCATACTCTTGAGGTAGGGGCCTGCAAGACACAAGGTCTCTATCCTCCAAGAAGTCACCCTCTGGTTAAGGAAGTAACACTGACACTGAAGTCATTAAAACACATTGTAAAAAAATATATATCATTTAGGGTATGACATAAAGTCTCTTCAAGACTAGCAAGCATCTGGTCCAGAGCATCTCCTTGGCACTACTGACATTTCGGAGCAGATAATTCTCTGCTTGGGGGGCAAAGGGAGGGGTGCTGTCCTGTGCAATGTAGGATGTTTAGCAGCATCTCTGGCCTCTACCCACTAGATACCAGTGTCAGGCTCCCTGTCCTAGTTGTGACAACAAAAATGTCTCCAGACACTGCCAAACATCCCCTGGGGGTCAAAATTGCCCTCTGTGGACAACCACGGCTCCCCACCATTTCCAGCATAATTAACAGGCATAGACTGACAGCCCTGTGGGAAGCCTGGGGGGAGAGGGGGTGGTGATGACTGTGGGCCGGAGGAACCAGGTGCTTGAAGGAGGAGGTGGCACCTGACTGGGCCTCTGAGGATGGGTAAGATTTGGCTAATCTAGCCGGAAGCCCAGACAGGGGAAAGAGTGAGCTGAGAGGCAGAGAGGTGGGGACCAGCAGCTAACTGGCCATGGCTGCGCAGCTGTGCAATGCCCGAAGGGGCCCAGCTGAGGGCACAGAGGGAGCAACAATGCAGCCCACCCTCCCTGGCTAAGCCGTGCCCCAGGCACTGAGCTGGGTCTGTCCAGAGGAAAGGGAGCCTTTTTCTTAGTACAAAGGTGTCTTGTGCTCCCCACCTCGTAGGCTCCTGGTGCTGCATTGGCCCAGAGGAGGACTCTTTCTAATGACACAAAGGCGCCGCCAAGGCCAGCCAAGGCCCAGTGGAGGAGCGTGTCTTGGGATGGGGAGGAGAGGCAGACGAGCAAAGGGTCAGCACTCTGTGGGGGTCTAATGCAAAAACTGTATTTTCCTCCGGCCCACGTTGGCCCCACTATGTTCCCTTTCCACTCTGGCTGGTCCATGGGCACCGCCCCCCCCCCCCCACACACAAAGGCCCCACATGGAAGAATGAGAAGGAAGTTCATTCAAGTGCCCAAAGCAGGTTGAACCAAAGGGAGAAGGCAGGCTCCGAGAGAAGTCTGGATCAGGAAACACACAGCATCTGGTGAACCTGGGGTTCAGGTTATTGTTGCTCTGCCCCCTCAGCAGAAAGGCCCTACACGGAGCTGGTCACTCCCCAGGGAGGTCACAAACAGACCTTCAGAACCCATAGAAACCCCTCACCCCTTTACCCTCCCTTCCTTTCTTCATCGATCCAGCAATGGGCCAGATCAAACTAGGGTACAGATGCTCCTGGGGATGCATGCAGACTCTCCAAAGGACACATTGATTGGTGTGGGTCTTTAGAAGAGCCTCACACTACAAGTCCCCACTTCTCCGAGCGCTCTCTCATACAGGATCCTGTCTGAGCGCATGGACCAGGGCTGCGGCTGGTTCTTCTGCACACCTGCCTCTCACCATTACCTTCCTCCCGCTTCCCAAAGGGAAGGCACCCTTCTAACTCACCCTAACTCTGACCTCAGTGCACTGATGCGAGGGATGGGGGGGGGGGGTGCACAGTGAACAAAGGAACGATCTAAATCCTGGTATCCACGCTGGAAAAAAGGAGGGACTAATGACTGGGCAAATCACCTAGCTGCCAATTCTCTGCTATTTTAATTCAAAGTGAAGGAGAATCTCTTCTACTTGTCGGCTGATGGATTTTTAATGATCCACTCGTGATCTTTGGCATACAGCTCAAAAGGAGTTTGTAAAATTGAGTGACATTGCTCTAACAAAACTCCTTACATGCCTTTGTACTTAGGTATGTTAAAAGGTTTCTGAGCTCAGCTCCTCTACCTAGTAAAAATAAATAAAGTAAAATAAAACAGAAATAGAATGCTGAACCCTGACCCCTTCTAGCAATGAGTAATAGTCATCCAAGGATATATGAACTAATTAGTGTGGGAGGAAAAAAAATAGCTTCATCTCATTAAGAGTTGCATTCCCAATTAAGCTTTCTTTTTTATGCTTCCTTAATATTTACTAAAATTTCTAATAGCATTTGTTTTGATTAATTGTGTGCTAGTCGTCACGGTGCAGATCCAGACAAGATTTTCCCTAACATTTAGAGTCTATGGTCGCAGGAAATTTGAAAAATAAATTCATTTTATATACACAGCTTTGTTGGAAAGAAGTATGATAAAATGATACATAAATGACCCTCAATCACAAAAATATGTTGAATAAAAATATAAATTCAATGAGAAAAAAAGAGATGAAAAATTTTCCACATTTAAGAAAGAACTAATGCATTTTTAAAAAGGATGGCAGTGGGTATCCAATCACTATAGTATTTCATTTAGAAACGTTTTTCAGAATACTAAAACAGTTTTATTTTAAAATATCAATATTTGCATATACCAGAAAGCACTGCCTATGTAAGTATTTATACTATGAAAAATTTTTTAATGTTTGCTTCTAAAACTGTGCAAAGAGGTACATAGATTTTCAAAATTCTTTTAGGCATTTGCAAGAAAAATGTTTAGAGTACCAGGGTCACCGAGCCTGGCTCTTGCCTGCAAAGGGAGCATGCCTAAACTAAATGTGAAATCAACAACAGCTTTGAATATCCCTGAATCTTGGGGGACCTGTGGGCACCCTCAGAGAGGGAGGAGGACTCTCACCGGTGCCTGGGTGGTGGGAAATGGCCAAGGAGCACCCCGTTCGTCCTCTGAGTACTTGCCTCTGGTCCTTTTCGCTTTCATGTTTTATTTTAAGCATTCCTCTAAAATCCCATTCAGATGCCCCATCATCAGGTTTGTGTGAAATCTGTTTTGCGTTTTCCCAAGCTGCCTCAAATCCTTCCTCTGTTCCGGAAGCGTTCTGCGCCGACAGTGCCCCCACCCCCACCCTCACCCCCAGCCTTGCGGTGGCAGTCTAACACCCCTTATACCACCGGGCACCACTGTGCTCTCCAGTTTTCTGTTGCTTTCCGCTAGTCCTCACTCCCCAGCTGGGCCAAAGTTTTCTGTCTCCAAGTCTTTTTTTTCTCAGCAGTAAGAAAGATGTAGATAATAATCACGCGAGATGAAATTTGCAGTCGGACACCAAGCCTGGTCTGCAGCCAGAACTGAGCACCCAGTTATGACCAGCAAATACTTGCTAATCGTGCAATTAAATTTTCTCCCTGGCCAGATTACAGAAGTCTGGGCCTTCCAGCGTCCCCCTTCTTCTTTGCCCAGGAAACCGAGGACAGTGACTAACTCCCCAGGTCTCCCGTCGGTAACTTGCTGACAGTGACGAAAACGCCCTCCCCGCTCCTGCTGCCACTCCAGGGTCCGCTGCGGGGCGGGAAGCAGAGCTATGAGGTCATGCTCGGGTCACGTGACCGCTGCCGCATCTGTCAATTGTGGTACAATTGCTGTGACAGTCAGGGACTGTGACATTCAAACCGGTATCTCCCTCCTCCCTCTCCAGTGCGCTGGCCCCTTTCACACCAAGGCACCGTCTCAAAAGTCTAGGACCCTGAAGGGTATGGCTCCAAACGCTACAACTTAAGGTCTGGGAACAAAAGAGGAAAGGGGAAAAAAGTCCAAGATGCACTTCTTGCTGCTGCAGTTTGAACACCGTGCTTAAGCCCGGGTTATTTAAAATATTTCCTGCCAACCCAATTTGGCATAGGTATTAACGAGTCCTTTAAAAGTCGTCATACACTTTAACCCATTAATTCCAGTTCTAGGATGCTTGCCTATGAGAATAATCTAAACTGGGGCAAAGGTTTAGGTGCACCAAATTCACAGTCTTGTTATTGAAACTAAAAAAATATATATGATGAAATGGAGTAGATTACAGTATAAAAGAGCAATGGTCATTATAAATGGTGATTTCCAAGCATTTTTCATGATACAGAAAATACATGAAAAAATGGCCATAGAGAGTATTTGTCAGGCACTTACTATATGCCAGATGTTTTGCTAAATGCTTTATGTGGATTGCACCTTAGGAGACAGATACTATTATTATCCTTCTAAAAACTGTGGCCTAGAGAAGGAAGTTCCCTAAGGTTGGCTAGCTAATAAACTATGAAAATTGAGGCTTCCAGCTGATTCAAAGGGCTTACCTGAGTAAGTGGCAGAGGCAGGATCTGAACTCAGAGTGTCTGAGTCTAAAGTTCAGTCTCTTAACTCCCATGCTCTCAATTGCCCGCCACAACAGTGACTAGCAGAAATCAAGATGCAATGCTATACATGTACACCATCAGGTCCAGTGATGTTTATTCGCACATGTGCCCTGGCACGCAGCACATGCAAATGGACGAACAGACTCTGCATTTTCGCGAGGGTAACCCCCAGTCATATGATTACTAGTGAGTTAAATTTTCTTTACACTATTCTGGATCTTTGAGTTTTTCTACAATGTGTGTGCATGAATTTAACAAATAGACAAGATGTTATAAACAGATAAATTCCACTAAAAAGCCATGCACCAATTACAGTATTATTATTTATTATAATGCAAACTTGAAAGTAGCTCAAATATCAATTACTGGGTGAATGGTAAACAAATTATAAAACATAACAGGTGCAATAATTTGCAGGCCTTGAAAATGAAGGTAACAAAGACCAAGTAATATCATTACGTGAAAGATCAAGATATCAAATGGTAGGCCTATTATACATAATTATTTGAGGACATCACCGTGAAATCTGAAGGAAAATAGAAAATGGGAACTCTATTGGGATGGTAAAACTATATGTGATTTTTAAAACTTTTTTGAACTTCTGAATGTTTTTCTATTTCTTGTATAATAAAAATATTTTCATGGAGTTATGGCTCAGTAATCCAAATTAGTAGGAAACTCATGGGAATCTGTTTTCCCTTTCTATTTCATTTCATTTCATGCCAAAACACCCCGATGACAACAGGCTTTTTCTCTCCCACTATACTGATGAGAAAGCCAAGGCAAAGAGAAGGCGAATTTCTTGAAGTAAACTAGCAAATAAATGGCAGCCCTGGGACTAGAATCTCCCACCCCGGGGCTCTGGCCTATAAACCGCACCCATCCATATGTAAATGGCTGCACAGAGCCGCCTGAAGAGTATGAGCTACTGTTTCCAAGACCCCAAACTCTGAGATCCGAGTGTGGATTCTCTCCAGTGGGCGAGAACCTGGAAGCACGAATCATACGCTATGTATGCTCTTTGTCTGGAATCATACGCCATGTATGCTCTTTGCCTCCAGGGTGGGAACGCCTAAGGCTTTCTCCATCCACCCTCCAAACCCTCCACCCACACCCACACACACAGCCTGCCTTGTCCCCAAAACAGGCTCCCAGGAAACATGCCTTGCCCGGGGATGAAGAGAAGGTCAGCAGATTTTCAGTTTATCCTCCCCGACTCCGGTTAGGACACAGCCCTGCTCAGACCCTTCATTAGAGGAACTGGGACCCCATAGGCCAGCAGGTGTCAAAGGCCAGGTGCAAACCAGGTGGGCACCAGAGAAGCAAGCCTGGAGGAAGAGATCAGAAGAGGTCAAGGGTCAACAACAGTGGGTGAAGTTAGCAGTGGGGAGGTGGGAAGCTGAGGTGCCCCAGAGAACTTGGTCATCAGGCCTTGGTCCTTCACCTAACGGACAAAGTGTGAACTGCCAGGGTCACACAATAGCCAGAGAGAGTCGGAGTGAGCCCAATCCAAAGCCCCAGGGAATCGGTCAAAGGTCAGGCCAGGACCCCACAGAACCAGGCTCCATTTTCCGTTCAACATACCTAGTGCCATCCCTGCTTACCAGGTCTTTCTGATCTCATGGGGCCAGAGCCACCGTCCTCGGAGAGCAAGGGACCCCACAGTTCCAGGTGGGGAAAATCTGGGAAGTCACTGGCAGGGAGCAAGCTCCCTCTCCAGGGAAATAAGTACAAACTCCAAAGCACAAGAAATGAACCAACGGGCAGAGAGTCCAAGGATATGCCCAAGTCCAAGTATTCCAGAGCCTGGTGAGGAAGGGTCTAGAAGGCAGGAGGGGTCAGGAAGAGGCAGGATTTAAGTGGTCCAGACAGAGAGGCCTGCTCTAAAAAGCTAAGGAAAACCAAAAGATTCCAAAGTTAGGGCAATGTCACAGAAAGGTAAGAGGGGAGCTAAGCCTAGGTTTACCAATCCCAATGATAGGGTGGGCCCCTAATAAGGGGAAAGGGAGGTGGGAGGGCTTGGATGGGGTGATTTCTGTAAACAGTGCATTTGAGTGTCTGTTCCCACCTGGGAGTGGAAACCATGGAATACCCGAATGTCAGCAGTTCCTGCTACTGGAGATAAAGTGAAGTTAATCATATTTTCTGTAAGAAAAGGGATGTCATTGGCCCCAAATGCTATTTACAGGGGCTTTTCCGGGGTGGGGCTGGGGAGTGTTGCCTATAAAGAGACGCGTGCATTTATCTGAGCTGGCTGACGACAGGCTGATTTGCTTTGCTATTTCTGTGGGATCAATGTGGTTTCTTTGGGCCAACAAGGGGGTGGAGCAAGTGCCACATTGGAGTGACAGAGAAGCTGGTACATTTTACACAGTAAAATGAGGTCATGCCCTTTTCATGCCTGCAAGCTCTCAATGGCTTTCCACTGCACATAGAACAAATCTAAACTCCTCAAGTGCCATCCACAAGACCTGTGTGATCGGGCCCTGCCTCTTCCCTGTCCCCTTCACTCACTGAGCGAAGCTCCATTGGCCTCTTCTCTGCTCCGCAAACTGGCATAGCTTTTTCTGTCTTGGTGCCTCAATTTGTGGTTCCTTCCACCCAGAATGCCATCCCCTTCTGCCCACTCCCACCCTCCTTCTCTGCTGTCTGCACGGCCGGCTCCTTCCCAGCCCTTAACTCCACAAGGCCCTGCTTGAGCAGGGGTCAGGGGAGCCTCGCTGCCCCAGCCCTTGACTTCTCCACAGCACTGAGAGCAACCCAAAGTCACTAGTTGTCATATTGTTTGGTGTCCCCGTCCCAGGCCTGACTCCTCCTGCCATCTCACCCCGCCCATCCACATTACAATGTTCCTTTGTGAAAGCTGGGCCCTTTGCTGGCCTGTTCACTGCAAGGGATGCAAAGACTGGCACAGCGCCTGACATTTGGTAACCACTCAATAAATATTTGTGGAATGAATGAATGAGTAAATGAATAAGAGGTCTACTGATTGGAATTGAACCAAGTGAAAACCCAGGGCTCAAATGCCAAACTAGGAAAGACAAAAATCTTCAAAATCTTTACTGTTCCTCTTCCTCCAATTGAACCCCAGCACATCTTGCTACCCCTTTCTCCTCTCCTCCCTCCCTCCCTCCCTTCCCTCCTCTCTTCCGCAGAGGTTCACCAGCAACCGCTCTGTGCCCACTCTGGGCTAGGCACTGTGCCGCCTTCCTACACACCCTGCTCCCCAACGTGCACCCCGTTCCCTGGCCTCCCACAGGGTCCCAGGCTTGCCCTGGGCCCCCTCAAGTCACACCTCTTGTGCAGCCACCCACTGGTGCCCCTTCTCTGTGGGCCTTCATTATGACTGAGGCCAGAACGCCCTGGGAAAGGAAAATGAAGGAGTCTCCGAGGACCCAGCTATGGTCATGCCTTTGCTAACGTCTCCGTCCCACAGGGAGCCAAAGTTCTGGAGCTTCTTCTATACAGTGCGTTTTTCATAAAATGAAACACAATGACAGGTTTTTTCTTTGTAGTCCCAAGAGTCTTGTTAGGTGATTATGACCCTTAACTGTGTCCTTGCTTCCTCTGAGCTTCATCCTTTGGCTCTCAAGATCCCTTTGAGTTCTTAACATTCTGGAACCTCCAGGGTGTGAATCCACTGAGGACTGTAGCCGCCAGGATGAGTTGAACATCACCCTCTATGGGCACATGTCCCAGTGACAGAAGAATGTGCTCAATTCCATCATCCCAAGGGTGTGTGGGAGGGTGTGGTAACTGGGCCAAGCATCTGCCAGGACTGTCTGTCAGAGCTGGAGAGTCTTTCACTGCATCTGCAGAGAGAAGTGGAGTAGACTGCCTCCCTGGAGGGGCTGCTGTCCTGAAGGAAAAGGCCGCTGGGTGAGCTGTGAGCCAGTGCGGGAACGCGTTGGGCGCTAGGAGACAGGGAGGGATTATGGTGCTTTAGAACCCTTTAGGGAGGTGGGGGTGGGAGGGCTCCATTCCTTCCCAGTACTGTCAATAACAGGCATGATTTCAGGATGAGGTCATGATTTAGAAGGGATAGGAAGGGGCAGACTTGAGCAAATTCCCCCTGAGAGCTCCATAAGGGGCTGCACTTTGGCTCAGAGTAGATCTGCTGACCCACTTCCTGAGGTCCTGGGACCCCAGGGGCAGAGAAGAAGCCTTGTGACATTTTCTGATGTGCTGGTCTGCTCTCCCTGCCTTCTCTGAGGTTCTAGCCCAGGCTCAATGCAGCGCCTTTGTTTCTGGCTCTCCAGGAAGCTCCAAATCAGAATTAACTCTACACTCTCTCTACCAAGTTACCTCCCCCCTTCCCAAGAGGCACAGGCCTCGGGGAGGGACTGAGCCTCGCTGCCTGCATTTCCAGACCCCCCAGCCCTCCCCCAGCAGGGAGTGAAACTACCAAAGCAGTCTCGCCCCAGCTAAGCACAGCCCCTGTCTGCATCAGCAGCAAACAGCTTCTCTTGCACCTCTGGAGGAAGTGCTAATGAGGAAAGTGGTGAGGAAGGGGTGTGCCTGCCTGAGGTTGTAACAGTTTGCTCCTTCTAGCTCGAGGGGATTGAGGGGCTTAAAGGAGGAACGTGCCTTCTTGAGAATAGGGGCAAGTGGAAGAAGCTGCCACCAGTACATAAAGGCAGTGCAGCAACATGCTCAAGAGGAGCAGCTGCTCTCCCAGCAGCCAGCCCTGCGGGGCGGCGGGGCTTGCTTGGCCACCAGTTGTTGTTTTGCTGAGGGGACATTAGGAGGGAGGAGACTGGAGCCCATGGGTGCAGAGGGCTGAGGAGGGGAAGGCTGGGGAGAAAGAGAGAGCATCTGAAGAGAGAGCATCTGGCAGCCTTGGGAGAGGAAAACTTCGGGGAAAACGGAGATGTTTAAGTGAGACTAAAGGAAAATGCTGCCCCGCAGGCACTAAAGCCGCCTGACTGTCTACTTTTATGGAGATGAATTGATGTGGGTGCCCCAAGAGTGGATGGGGGCCAGCTTAGAGGGCCAGAGCTGGGGTAGGCCCATGGGGTCCAGACACTCCTGGGTTACAGCAGGAAGTGGGGTTCCAGCTCCCAGCAGGGACAATGGCTGAGGGTGGGGACTGGGTCAGCTGGAAAGAGCCTGCTTTCCCTGGGTCTGGAAGACGTCTAGGAGGGAAGGTGGGAGGCTCTGAGAGTAGGGAGATGCTGACAAGAAAAAATAGTAAGATAGGGAATGCTACTTGGCCAGAAAAAAAGAAGGCAATTTTATCCTATTGCAACAGCATGAATGGACCTGGAGAGCGTTATGCTCAGTGAAGTAAGACAGTCAGAGAAAGACAGATACCGTGTAATTTCATTCATATGTGGAATCTAATGCACCAAATGAACTTACAACAAAATAGAGACAAACTCTTAGACAGGGAACAGGCTGACAGCTGTGGGATGGGGAGAGAAGGAG
The DNA here is from genome assembly GCF_022682495.2 of Desmodus rotundus. NCBI lineage: Eukaryota > Metazoa > Chordata > Mammalia > Chiroptera > Phyllostomidae > Desmodus > Desmodus rotundus. The sequence goes on from NC_071391.1 coordinate 125,243,700, forward strand.
TGGATGGGTTGAGCAAAAAAAGAAACAGAGAGAGAGACTCCTGAACACGGACAGCAGTGTGGCGACTGCTGGGGAGGGGGTGGAGGAGGATATAGGGCGGGTCAATGGTGACGACTTGGGTGGTGAACACACAATACAGTGTGCAGCTGACGTGTTGTAGAACTGTGCAGCTGCAACCTGTGTGATTCTGTTACCCGGTGTCACTCCAATAAATTCTGTTACATTTGTTAAAAAAACAATAATGGTGAGGAACTATGCTGGAAAGCCTCAAGTCCTGGACAAGTGAAATGATATATTCAGGTGGGAGGAGGGGAGGCAGGAATGGACAGGGCATACAGGTCACTGATTCTAATCTCTTTCAGTCTGTGCATCAATGAACTTGCCGACCTCGCAAAAGAGCTGAGTAGATTATTTGTCATCTCTCCTTTGGGCTGATGAACTGCCCCCAGAAGGGCTTCTACCTCCAGTCACTTCCTCCCTCCAATGTGTCTTCCACATACAGTGACACTAAATCTTTGAAAAGACCAGTTCCCATGGCTTCATTCTTATCTAAAGTCCTTCAACGACCCTTCATCACTCACCCACCAGAATTAGTCTGACTCCTCCGCAGGGCAGGTGGCACCATGGAATCAGGCTCTGCCCATCTTTCCAGCCCTGTCCATGGTCACACCATCCCTCACACTCATCACAATGAACTACACACAGTTCCTCCAACACCACTTGCTTTACCACACCTTAGGTCCTTTGCATACGCTTTTATTCCTTTTCCCAGAGTACTCTCCCCAGCTCCATTGCAAACACCCCGAAGCCTTCTATGACCCTCCCGTCCTGTTACCGTACCCCACAGCACCTTGTATATAGCACTAGGCTGGCACTTCCACGTGGTACCATCACCATGGGTCTGTCCATGTGTCTGTGACTGGTGGAAGGACAGGACCAAATCATGTTCTTTGCAGCCTAGAACTAGCTCAGGGCCTAGCTCATTGTTGGCATTCAGAACATGTTCCTAGAATGACAGAACCTGCAACTCAAAAAGGTCCACCTAGAAGGCACCCTTTGAGGACTCTGTCTAGCTGACAGAGGCCCCCTTTTCCCTGAGAACTGCCCCCAAACACCAACTGGACCATCGGTGGACATCTGAACTGAGCTGGGCCAAATGGACTCTCTGGAAAGCGGAACTGACTCCAAGAGAAGCAGATTTGTTTCTGGAACCATGACACTGAAACCTGCGAATGCGAACATTGTGAGGCATGCTGACTCCATCATTGAAACTGGACACAAGAGAGAGCCACTCCTGAAAGGAAGAAAAGGGCGAGGCCAGGTAGAGGACTTCAGATGGGTTTCTGGTTCCCAAGTCCAGCCCTCTCCTGAGACCTTGATGGATGCTGGACCTTGTCCTGGGTTCTGGGAGATACCCCTGTTTACTAATGACCTGTCCTCAAATTTGTCCTGGAGCCTCACAGAATTTCTCTTCCTTACACAGTCTTTATCGCACAAGCCAGCCTTCGCCCTTGGCAGAGTTACTCAGGGTTTTCTCTTCAAAAAAACTTTTATTTTAATGTGTAGAGTATACTTGGATATAGATTAGACTTTAAATCAACATACCCATGCAGAACTGGCGACATAATTTATAGGACCCAATACAAAATGGAAAAAGTGTTATCCTTTGTTCAAAAAGTATAGTTAATTAAAGATACTAAAATACAAAGCTTTTCCCTTTTTTCTGCAGTCTCTCTTTTGATTCGCAATGGTGTTTATTTGCTATTCAATATCTCAGTAAATAAAAATAAAAATTTAAAATCATTAATATGAGTTTTATTACTTCTCTTTATATCGTGCAATGCCCATGTGGAGAACCACCAAAATTACAATCTGTATTTCTTGACTCCTCCCAGAATACTCTTCAAGCTGTCCGAAGAGATGACCCCAAGTCTCCCCAGGCACTGATTGAGCTATTTGATGGAGAACTGTCAGGCACGAGGATACCTCACCGGGCAAGTGCAGACCCTCATGAGCTCCTGCAGTTCCCATCCGGAAACTCAAGCCCAGCAAGCTGGGTAACTGCTGCATTTTCCTTCCCACAGATGTGTGTGCTGCGCCCTGGCTGGGGTCAGGGAAGTCCAGCCAGGCATCTCCTATTACAGCAGGCTGGCTAACCCACCCCACAGCAGACAAGTGAACCCCAGGGTCTTGAAACCTCCACACCAGTATGTACTCAGTATCTGGTGTGAGAGATACTCACCCTCATTGACTCACCTGCTGAATGTACCATGGAGCTGCCAGCCAGGGGTGCAGTGGCCCCCGTTATTATGCCCAGTCATAAGACCCTGCAGAGCATGCACACCTCACTCAGACCCTCCCTGAGTGCACACCAGGCCCTCAGCAGGGGCAAAGGGCAGCAGTGGTCACTGAATGAGGGAGGGGAAGGCTGGGGCACAGAGATCTGGGAATTGGTGGCCAAGAATGCATCCCAGGGGGATGGGTAGGCTTTTGGAGTTGGCACCACGTGTGAGCCAAGGCTCCAAGCCCCTGGTGCAAGCTCAGAGTCCTATGGGGCTTCACTTACAAAACCCACGTTCAAAGATAAAATTAAGTATCTCAAGGCAGCAGCTACAAAGCATTAAACCCCAAGCACTGAGCTCTGCTGAGCATGGAACCCTGTGTGACTGCACTAGTTACATATGCCAATGAACCTGGCCCTGTACACACGAGGAAGATCTCATGTCTCAGTAAACAACAGGAGCACAGGAAGTTGAAACAAAAGGAGGAAAACATTTCACATACATATTAAAGAAACCATAAGCCAAAAATACTACTCACATCTCACCTGGCAGATGAGCTAAAGAATATGCATTTTGTCTTTACTCCCTTCAGCCCAGACTGCAGAGCTGACCAGAAGCTGCGGTATGTGTGAATGAACTGGAATTAGATTTCTGAGCATTAAGCCAGGCTTTATTCCAAAGTATAATGCCTTTAGTAGTTGAAAGGGTATTTCATAGAAGACAGACTACTATCAGAGCAACAGAGGGGAGGAAACTTGACTAGTTCCTTTGCCTTAATAACTTATGCTTTTATGGTTTAGCAGTTCATTTCCCAGAGGTTTACTGGAAAAACTTCCTGTTGGGATTGATTCCAAATAAGGCCTTTCGTATTTCTGGCATCTTTTGCTCGGCTAAGAGATCCAGTCGACTTTCTAGGGTATTGGAAATCATTATTCTGTGATTTCCACTGTAGACCTCCACACCTCCCACTGTGTTCATAGGTAGGTGCACCTCTCGATCAACTTGGACTTTCACAGGTTTTTTGGAGACTGTCATGTATTCAGGGATGGCTTTTTGCAGTATATTCTCTACCTGGAGGTGGTCTTGTGGCCTGCAGCGCACAATCACCACGGGCTCCAGCAGTCGGAGCAGACCCTGCAACACTAGTTTATACAGCAGCCCCTGGTAAACTCCTGGGTCTTCCATGAGCCTGATGAGCTTCGTCTTCGTATCATCCAGCAACTCTGAGATGAGGTCATTTTGAGCTGTCAGGACCCTCAGCCTTGCTTGATTCCTTATGGTGGACATCTGGATTTTCTTCTGCTGCTCTATCTGCTTTTCCTTTTTCTCATAGTACTCCATAATCTTCAGTCGTTGAGTTTGCACAAGACGTCCTTTCTCGATGTTGAATTCCTCCTCAGACTTGGCATCTATTTCTTCTACCTTTTCATTGGCTTCCTGCTCAATGAAAGCCAGCATGTGCTTAATCCGCTTCTGCACATCAATATCATTCAGGGCCATGGCTGCTCCTGCAAAGGGAGATGGAGGGAGAGCTGGCAGACCCTCTGGTTCCTTTGATTAGGGCAGAGTTTCAGGAGAGTCTCCAGAGTTCCATTTCCTTAAGTGTGGAATGTATAAGGGGAGGAAGGAGAGAGTCAGCATCCAAAGGGAAGGATCTCAGAGACCATCTATCTACCACTTATTTCACAGATAAGGAAACTGAGGCCCAGAGAAGGAAAGCAACCTGTCCGAGACCATACCTTAGAAGAACAAAGACTGGAACTTGGATTCCTAGAGTCCTCTCTCTACTGCATTCACAACTTTTTGTCATCAATTAATAAGACCATTAGGGCAGACATAACACAGAAGGTTTCTAGTGAGCGATGGCTCAATACTCAGGAAACATTACTCCAGATGCCACAGAAGTAAGAAGAATTACAAGAGAATACTATGAACAATTATATTCCAACAGTTGGAAAACCTAGAAAAAGCAGATAAATTCCTAGAAACATACAATCTATCAAGACCGAATCATGAAGAAACAGAAAATCTGAACATATCTGTAACTAGTAAGGAGATTTTACCAGTAATTAAAAACCTCCCAATAAACAAGAGCACAGGGCCAGATGGCTTAATTGGAGAATTCTACCAAATATTTTTTTAAAAATTAACGCCAATCCCTCTCCAACTCTTCTGTCCAAAAATTAAGAGGAGGAGACACTTTTTTGAGGCCCACATTACCTTGATACCAAAGCCAAAGACACTACAAGAAAAGGATGCTACAAGGCAATATCTCTGGTGAACATAGATGTGAAAATCCTCAACAAAATACTAGCAAACCAAATTCTACTGTGCATTAAATGGTTCATACATCAGGAACAAGTGTGATGTATCCCTGGGATGCAGGGATAGTTCAACATACAAATATCAGTCAGTGTGATACACCACATTAATAGAATGAAGGATAAAATTACAGGATCATCTCAATAGATGCAGAAAAAGCATTTGAGAAAATTCAACACCCATTCATAATTTAAAAAATAACACTTAACAAACTAGGAGTAAACGAAAATTATATCACACTCAACAATGGAAAACCTCTAAGATCAGGAAGAATGCGAGGATGCCCACTCTTGCCATTTTTATTAACATGGTATTAAAAGGCCTAGCTATAGCAATTAGGCAAGAGAAAGAAATAAAAGGCATCCAAATTGAAAAGAAAGAAGTAAAATAGTCCCTATTCCCAGCTGACATGATATTATATTTAGAAAACCCTAGCAATTCCACACACACACACGAACATGTTAGAATAAACAAATTCAGCAGTTGCAAGATACAAAATCAACATATAAACATCAGTTGTGTTTCTATACATTAAAAATGAATAATCTAAAAAGGAACCCTGGCCGGCATCGCTCAGTGGATTGAGCACCGGCCTGTGAACCAAAGTCACTGGTTTGACTCCCAGTCAGGGCACAGGCCTGGACTGCAGGCCACGTCCCCAGTTGGGGGTGAGGGAGATGCAACTGACTGATGTTTCTCTCCCACATTGATGTTTCTCTCCCTCTCCTTCTCCTTCCCTTCACCTCTCTCTAAAAATAAATAAAATCTTTAAAAAAATGAAGTTAAGAAACCAATTCCATTTACAGTATCACCCAAAACCCCCCAAAAGTAGGAATAAATTCAACCAAGGAAGCTAAATACTTGTGCACTAAAAACTACAAAGCACTGCTGAAAGAAATTAAAGAAGACAAATAAATGGAGACATCCCATGTTAACGGATTAGAAGAAAATATTGTCAAGATGTTCATACTGTCCAAAACTACCTACAAATTCCATGCAGTCTCTAGCAAAGTCCCAATGGCATTTCTTCTTTTGAAGAAATAGAAAAATAATCCTAAAAATTCATATGGACTCACAAAGGACCCTGAACAGCCAAAACAATCTTGAAAGAAAACAAAGCTGGAGGCCTCACATTCCTGACTTCAAAACATATTACAAATCTACAGTAATCAAAATGGTACGGTACTGAAATGAAGACAGACATATAGACCAATGGAGCAGAACAGAGAGCCCAGAAACAAGCCCACATACATACAGTGAAATGATTTTCGACAAGGGTATCAGGACAACAAAATAGAGAAAGAATAGTATTCTCAACAAATGACGTTGGGAAAACTGAATATCTGCATACACAAAAATCAGCTGGAATGGGTTAAAGACTTAAACATAAGACCTCCAATTGTAAAACTTCTAGAAGAAAACATGGGGAAAATTTTCAAATATTATTATTGGTCTTGGCCATGACTTCTTGGCATGACACCAAAAGCAGAGCAAGATGCGTGCAGCAGAGGAAACGGCACAGTGGTAAGGCAACCTATGGAATGGAAGAACTATTCGCAAACCATATATCGAATAAGGGATTAATATCCAAAATATATAAGAAACTCCTACAACTCAATAGCAAAAACAAAAAGAAAGAAAAAGGAAAAAAAAAAGAATAGACATTTCTCCAAAGATGACAGACATGCCCAAAAAGTTTATGAGAAAATGCTCAACATCACTAATCACCAGGGAACTGCAAATCAAAACCACAATGATATGTCACCTTATATTTGTTAGAATGACCATTCCCCCCCCCCCACCAAAGCAGAAAATGAATGAGTTCAGGAGGATGTGGAGCAATTGAAACCCTTGTGCAACATTGGTGGGAATTTAAAATGGTGTCGCTGCTATGGAAAAGAGCATGGAAGTTCCTTTAAAAGTAAAAATAGAACTACCATATGATCCGGCAACCCCTCTCTGGGTATTTATCCAAAAGAATTGAAAATAGGACCTCCAAGAGATATCTGCCACCCTCCCCCGTATTCGCTGAGGCCTTATTCACAAAAGCTAAGAGGTAGAAACAGCTCAAGTGCCCTTCAGAGTTGAATGGATAAAGAAAATGTTGTCTATACATAAATGGAATATTATTTTGCCTTCAAATACGACAAGGATATCCTGTCACATGCTACATCATGGATGGATCTTGACCTTAAGCGAAAAAAAAAGCCAGTCACAGGACAAATACTGCATGATTCCGCTTAAATGAGGTATCTACGTAAACAAATTTATAAAAGCAGAAAATAGAAGGGTGGTTGCCGGGGGCAAAGGGGAGAGGGAGCTGGAAAGTTGATGTCGATGGGTATAGAGTTTCGGTCACGGAAGATGAAAAAGTCCTAGAGATTCGCCGTTAAAGCGTGCATGTAGTTTACAGTACTGACAATACTGTGTTGTAACTTAGAAATTTGTTAAGAGGATAGACTTCAGGTTATGTGTTTTTCAACACTATGAAAAAATAGAATGCTCTTCCAGAAAGATGCGCCACTTGCCATATGTAGTGGAAAATGACCGTGCGATGGTGACAAAGACCAGGACTCTGGGCTCAACCTTGCAAACTGTTATCGGAGGTTCAAAAGAAAATTCCCCCACTAATTGAGAATGTAACTTTTTGAAAAACTGCACTTTTGTAATCAGAGCAAAACATTCTCTGCTCCTAAATAAGACAGCTTAATTAAATGGTTAGGGAAAAAAAAGGATCCCTGGGTAACCCTGCTGGTCCCCAGCTTTGGCAGCCACGGTCAATGAAAGCAGAGAGAGCAAGAGGTCCAGGAAGCCCCAGGGTATGTGTGTAGAAGAAAAAAGTGTAGGAGATGAACCCTTACCAGTCCGCTGCCGAGGGCCGGCCTTCGCTCTGGCGCCCGGAGTCTGCAGGCGGAATGTGGAACTTGGAACTCACACTAGAACCTGGCAATGTTTCTTCCTTCTTTCTGCAGACGACCCTCACAGTCTGCCCAGGCAGCTTGATCCAAAGAGCCAGGCTGTCACTGGGGAAGGCTGGCCAAGTCTGCAATAGGAGGCCAAGAGGGATTTCCTTGGCACATAGGCCATGCTGGGGGCTCCCCTGGCCTGCTTGGAATCTCAATTAAGTTGGCATATCAGGTCTGGGACGGGCTCACCTTAACCAAGACATCAGAAATGGATAGGTGTGTGAATCAGACAGCCAGTTTATTAATTTACTAATGAAAAATACAGCTGTCGTCTTGGCAGATCCTCGCCTTTTTTCCCTGTACGTGAGTCGCATAGGAAGGTGATCCAAAAGCGGTTTAGTGAGAAACCAGAGCAAGCAGAATTTGCCAGATGGTCTTTAGGGGGGCCACACCCACCACAGAGGCTGGCCTGCTCTGGTAGGTGAGAGAGGACATCTCCAGGCCCAGATGGGGCTGACCTGGCATTGCCGCCTTCCACGGGAAGGGCTCCAGAGTCAGCTTGCCAGAATTCAGACCCTAATGCAGCTCTTACCATTTTGTGTGACTTTGGCAAAGCAGCTCCTCCCTTGAGGCCTTAGTTTTCTCATCTGTATAATGGAAATAATAGCATCACCATCATAGGATTATTGTGAGGGGAGAATAAAAGAAACGAATGTTTAGCATAATGCTAAGCATGGAGTCGTCAGGCTTGGTGGTTATCATCATTACTACTCCTGTCACTGCTGTTATCAGTACCTCTTCCCTTCTCCTCTGCTTCAGGCCCCATTCCTGCTCAGTCTGTCTGTGTATACAGAGTACCTGTGGCTGATTTGGTTTCCACTCCCCAAAGGAAGTGGGAATGTACCCTAGTCTTGCCTCCTTACATTAAATTTTGTAGCCCTGCCTGGAGTTTGGGAAGCTCCCAGCACATCATGGCACCCTTACCCAGTTTCCAGAGGCCCAGCCACATCCTTGGTGATGGTGGGTGAAGTCCTAGATCCCAGAGCCCTGCGGCTTGGGTGGAGCCACCTCACAGCCTAGTATGAGTCCCACACTCCGGCTTCTGAACAGTTCATCAGTGTAGGGGCCTGAAGGCAGCTGCAAGGTGGGGCAGGGTTCAGAGTCAGGGCTGAGCAAGTGTGTCTGCAGGCATGTGGAGCCTGTGTAATGTGTCTGGCAGGTGTAACTTTCAGTCTGTCTGGGATGGGGATTAGGAGGCCACATGGGCTTGTGGCTTGAGCAAAACGACAAAACAAACTGAGAAATGTGAATCACACATGTCTGCTCTTGCATGAGAGCCCATGCCCCTCCATTCTGATAAGGCAGGCTTGTGCTGTAAGTGGGATTGGCCTTGCCCATGTCTGAGGCCAGGGGCAGCACCCAGGGCTCTTTATTACATCCTTACCTCCATAAACTATTCAGTACCGGGGTCTTCTCATCACCCCCCAAACACATCAGGCTCTGCCCCACCTAACAGCTGCTGCTCATACCATTCTCTCAGCTAAAATGACCACCTCTGCTACGCTTTACTTAGCTAAATTCCACCTATATTTTCAGGCCCAGTTTCAGTCCCACCACCTCCTTTGACCTCTGGACTCCTCAAAATAATGACAGCATGGCTATTTTCCAGATATAGTTCAGAGCTGGATTCAGTGTCCTGTTTGTTTGTTCGTTTTTCCCAGTTACTTCGTTTCTTCCAAGAAATTCCTTGAACACAAGGATCTCCTTTAGCAGGGGCTGGGTGCACATAGGCATGGGTTAAAAATGATTGATCAGAGTAAGAGCTGGGGAAGGGGGAAGACTTCCTCTTTTTTATTGTGAAATATAATACACATACAGAAGAGTGTACAGAACATAAATGCATGGCTTAATGACTCCTTGTGCTCTACAATTATCCTGTAACCACCACCCAGGTCAAGAAATAGAACATTGCTAGCACCCCAGAAGCCCCTCTTTATGACACGAGGGAGACGTTTCAAAACAGATGATTTTGTATTTGCGGGCAGAGGAGGGTCCTTAGAGGAAGTGTGAGCTTGGAAATCTCTCTTCACCAGCCCTCACCCTTGCCTAGTGAGCCCGTGTGGGCCCTCGGGAAGGAAGTGCAGAACCCACAGCGCCGTGAGAGGGAGGAGGGGCTGGAAGAAGTGCAGGGTGGGCAAAACGTGTCTGTCAGCCTGGAGACCCGCACAGACAACCCCCCCACCCCCCGCCCCAGACAACTGCTCTTCATTCCAGCTAGGGTGTGTAAGCAATTTAAGGGCAGACGTCTGGGTGTGGGCTCCCTGTCCCTGGCCAAAAGAGAGGCAGCCCAACTTGGGCCTCCAGACACTTAGAGATTGCACAGCAAGAAAGGGAAGGGGCTTTCCAGAGCCTGGAGCATGGGGCAACATACAGAGCCCAGGAAGTGGGTGAGGGAATTTAGAGAAATACTGACTCCCCTGGGGGATTTCAAACGCTAAATATGTGGGAAGGGGGCATCCCCTTTATTGTTTCTCAACACTTGCTTGATGACCATGTATTACGTGCCAGGCACTGTGTAGGCACTGGAGGTGGAGGAGAGAACAAGAGACACCAGCCCTTCCTCTCCAGCCTGCAACGTAATGGGGGAGAGGAACCAGCAAGCAGGTCATCCATCACCCAGCGGTGTGGGGTGGAAGGAACCAGAGGTTTCAAGAAAGCTCAGGGAAGGCAGGGATCCAGTTCCAAGTCCCCTTCCAAGTTCATTACGGGCTCTTTTATAATGCATTGCCCCTGCAGACAAGGTAAACCCTGTTGTGGGTGGTTGGAGACATTCCATTATTGACAGCAGATGCCTTAACTTGGAGGCAAGTCACCTGGCAAATATAGCAAGTTGGTAGTATTCACTAAGGAGAATTTATCCAAATAGACAAGAATCAGTTGAGTCCTTATGGACACCTGACTCTGTGCAGTACTTTGGGGCTTCCAGAGACAGCCGTGGTTCAGAAATGTGGAAAGGTATTTGGCACCTAAAATGGGATGGGGGAAGAGCCAGGAAAGAACACATGTTGAGTGGCTGCAGGCTCCAGCCAGAGAAGTGGTCCTGTGGGCAAGGGGGAAAGAAGGGTGTGGAGGGCCCGGTCATTGTGATGAGCAGAAAGAGAGGAGAATGGAACCGGCTAGATGGGGAGAATGCTGGGGGCCAGGGCGCAGTGGTAGGGACACGTAGGAAGTCTGTGTACGGAGAACAGATTGGTTTGGCGGCAGCAAGCAGGCCTGCAGTGGGAGTGAGCCGTGTCCAGAAAGACAGTTGGAGTTTAGCTGGGGAAGGTTTGAAATGTCAGATGGAGATTGGGGCATTAGGCAAAGGAGACCCATCAAAGGCTTTTGAACAGGGCTGGAACTTGGCCAGTCCCGGGTTTAGGAAGACCAGCAGAGGCAGGAGAGTCTGGCTGTAAGCCAGATGCCAGGTGGAGACTGTTCGTGGATGAGGGCTTGGGCAGGAGCACAGGGACGGAGCTTTGGGGTGGAAGGAGATGTGGAGCAGAGCCAGCGGGCAGGCTGGGTGAGTCAGGGTCAGGCCCGGGTGGCCTGCTGCAGCTCGCAGAGCTGAGCAGCTCCTGGTGAGCACGTGGGAAAGCAGACACTCTGTTCCCTGCTGCCTCCCTGCAAGCTGAGGGAGAAAAGCGTGAGCCAGAGAGTTCATTTGCTCTGCAAGTAAACAGAGACAACCTGAGGAAAAAAATCAAAAGTGCCCAGAAAGCTCCATCTCTTTTTCAGTGCTAATGAGTAAGGGCTCACACACCAGTTTACTCCAAGAGCCCCACCCTGGCGGCAAAGCCGGCTTTCATCAGGGCCGGGGAGCGAGTGCCTGTAGGGGCCAGAGCCCGGTGGGTGAGAAACATTCCTCCTCGGATAATTTACATACAGAATTCGCACCTCAATTTCTCCTTTTCAAACACCTGGAGGAAGTTTGCTGGAAAGCAGTCGGGTTCTCTCTAAGAGCAATTGGCTTCAGAGTCACATGGCTGAAAGGTTTTCAATCGCGGCTTCCCCTCAGAAAGGGGCCCGCACTGCCACCTTAGGAAATGCAGAGTCTGGGGTCATAAGATCTGATATTGTAGAGGAACGGAAATTCCATTTTTAAAGAAAAATGCTTCTATTTTTTCCTATGTTTTATTGTGGCAAAATGTACATGACATAAATTTGCACCATTTTAACTAAGTACCGTTCAGTGGCACTAAGTGCGTTCACATTATTGCGCAATGGCCACCACCCACCTCGAGAACTTTTTCATCTTCCCAAACTGACACTCTGTCCCCATGAAACACTACCCCCCCACCCCCCACCCCCCTACCCTGGCAACCACCATTCCTCTTTGTGTCTTTACCAGTTTGGCTATTCTAGGAACCTCATAAAAGTGGAACATTCAATATTTGTCCTTTGTGACTGGCTGATTTCACTTAACATACGGTTTTCAAGATTCATCTGTGTTGTAACATGTTCCTCTATAAGGCTGAATAGCATTCTCTTGAACGAATCTATCACATTTTGTTCATCCATCCATTGCACCGTCCATTGGGTTGGTTCCACCTTTTGGCTGCTGTGAATGATGAGTGCCGCCGGGCACATGCGTGTACAACAGTATCTGTTTGAGTCCCTGCTTTCAATTCTTTGGGATAGATACCTAAACGTAGAATTGCTGGGTCATATGGCAACTGTTTAATTTTTTGAGGAATGGCCATACCATTTCTACAGCAGCTGCACCCTTTTACAATCTCGTCAGCAATGCAGAGGGTCTCAATTTCTCCACATCCTCACCAATACTTGTTATTTTCTGGGTTCTTTCATAATAGCCCTCCCAATGAGTATGAAGTGGTATCTCGTTGTGGTTTTGACTTGCATTTCCCTAATGATTAGTGATGTTGAGCATCTTTTCACACAACCTATCGTCCTTTTGCGGGATTGTGTGTGTGTGTGTGTGTGTGTGAAATGTCTATGCAGGTCCTTTGCCCACTTTTAAATCAGTTTCTTTGTTTTTGTTGTTGAATTGTAGGAGTTCTTTATCCTTCTGTGCTCCTGAGCATTCACCTCCAGCTGCCAGCCAGGGAGCACTCCAGCAAACAGAGCCCTCCGCGGGGTTTTCAAAGTGTGGACATGTAACCAAATGGAGGACAAAAATCTGGAGTTTATCAGAGGTAGAAAGGTTAAATGCTGTGTAGGCACTTTTATATGTCACATGTCTAGATGTACACACATATACACATAACATGTATGTGTGTATATATTCTGACTCACGGTGAAAAATATATGTTACTGTAACTTGCAGTACAAAATGTTTGAGAAACAGGGCCTTCAATCTGCCCTCCTCTGAAAGCAGCTAAGCAATCATCTGTTGTTTCTCAGGTCTCATTTAATTAACTTATCAAAGTATTCACCCCCCAAAACAGGCCTCTTCTAAAGTGGGGATGAGATGCTGGCTACATGAATATAAGCGGCTTATATAGCTAATGTTTACTGACCATGCCCCACATGTTGAGAGGTCATGGGACGTCTTCCAAGGCAGGGACCCCTCTTCATACCAGGGACCTCTGAGGGTAGGGACCAGGCGGCCCATGATATAAGAAGTCTCTCTTTTAGCCTCAGGTCCTCCATGGGCCAGAGCTTGGTGTGGTGAGAAGTACTAAGACCTTCCGTTCAGGTTTCAGTCCTGATGTCACTCATAGGCTGGGAGATCTCAGTAAGGACTCAAAGTCTGCCCGAATGCCATCCGGATGCAGACACAGACTCGCCTGTAAAACAAGGATGTTAATGAGGGGTTCTGCCGCCCTCTCAATGGAGTTGCAAAAGTCACATGATATAAGGAGTGAGCAAGGTTTGTGAAGTGCTAGGTAAATGTCAGATGCTATGCACAAAATACACTGCCCCTCATCCTGTCCCTGCTAGAACCACAGTCCTCGAGCTGCCTGTGGGGAGGGAGGCCCAGGCCAGCACCCCAGAAGTCTCCAGATGGCTGTGAGTAGGTACGAGGTCAGCAAGGAGCCCCAGGACAGGTCTCCAGCCTGTGAGCTGTGGGCAGGAGCAGCCCATGGGAGTGCAGATGCTCTGCTTGCCCAGAAACACAGTTCTCAGCTCGGGACATATTCGGATGCCAAACACTGCTTTAATGTGGACTTAATTCTCACCGTGATAGGTCCTGGCCCATCTCACCTCTGCTAAGCGACACATCTCAACCTCTGACGCAGAAGGTTCTGGTCTGCAAGGAGAGTGTATTCATCCAAATCTGCCCCTCACCACGGGCAGGGATTTCTGTGATGACCTTATTGGGGAAAGTACTATTTCTGACTCATCTTAATACTTCCCACAGAGTCCAGCACACAGCAATCACTTAGAGATAATTATTAGTTGAAACTATGTAGATGGGTGGTGAGGAAACAATCTCCCCTACAGAGCATCACAACTTCAGGGGTTTGCAACCCTCTTTCAGAAGAAACAGGGGGATGGGAAGATGGGAAGAGTGCTGTACTGGCCTGCCCCAGAGCGACGCCTGCACCTCTCCTGACCACATTCCTAGCACACAGAGTTCAATTTGAACTTTAAGCCCTGACCGGTGTGGCTCAGTTGGCTGGGCATCATCCTGCAAAGTGAAGCGACTCTGGTTTGATTCCCGGTCAGGGCACAGGCCTGGGTTGTGGGTTCGGTTCCTGATCAAGGCTTATGTGGGAGGCAGCTGATCTGTGTTTCCCTCTCACATTGCTGTTTCTCTCTCTCTTTCTCCCTCCCTTCCCCTCTCCCTAAAAATAAATAAATAAAACCTAAAAAAGGAAAAAAGAACTTTAAACGTGTAAGTTACTTGAATGAATTTCCCAGGGTCCTCTAGTTGAGTCTATTCTACTCAGAAAGGTGACCTGAAAGCCCAGGAAAGCTCCCACAATTGTAACGTGTCCCATAATCGTTATGACACTCAACATAATGGCCAACTGGCCAGAATCGTCCTGCCTGAGTTGCAACAGGGTCCTCAAGGCCCCTGCTCTGCCAGGCATTAGCCATTTATGTTGAATCAGGTCAGAGGGGGGCAGGGGAAGGCCTGGGGTGACTGGGGCACCTGGTGTGGGGGACTCAGGGCAGGGGGCATTTATTAACCAACATGAAAGTCACTTATTTTTTAAAAAATGTTATTGTTGACACTGCTACAGATGTCCCCATTTCCCCCCTTCCTTTGCCCACCCCCACCCATCACCTCACGCCCTCTTCCCTCTGGCTACCACCACACTGGTGTCTGTGTCTATGAATTATGCATATATGCTCTTTGGCTAATCCCTTCACCTTCTTTCATCCACTCCCCCCTCCCCCAACCCCCCAACAGCTGTCAATCTGTTCCATGTGTCCATGCTTCTGTTTCTATTTTGTTCTCCAGTTTATTTTGTTCATTAGATTCCACATATAAGTAAGATCATATGGTGTTGTCTTTCTCTGACTGGCTTATTTCACTTAGCATAATGATCTCCAGGTCTGTGAATGCTGTCACAAAGAGTATGATTTCCTTCTTTTTTACAGCTGTGAAGCAGTCCATTGTGTAAATGCATCACGGCTTTTTTACCCACTCCTCTATGGTTGGGCACTTGGGTTGTTTCCAGATCTTGGCTGTTGTAAATAGTACTGCTATGAACATAGGGGTGCTTATGTTCTGTTGACTAAGTGTTTTGAGTTCCTTTGGATATATTCCCAGAAGTGGGATCACTGAGTCATTGGCAGTTCCATTGTTAATATTTTGAGGACACAACATACTGCTTTCCACAGTGGTTGCACCAGTCTGCATTCCCACCACAGTGCCCTAGGGCTCCCTTTTCTCCACATCCTCGCCAGCACTTGTTTGTTGATTTATTGATGACAGACATTCTGACAGGCATAGGTGGTATCTCATTGTGGTTTTAAATCGCATCTCTCTGATGATTAGTGACGTTGAGCATTTTTTCATGTCTGTTGGTCATCTGTTTGTTCTCTTGGGGAAGTGCCCATTTTTAAATTAGATTGTTTGAATTTCTGGTGTTCAGTTGTATAAGTTCTTTACATATTCTGGAAGTTAACCCCTTATCAGATGTACCACTGGTGAATACGTTCTCCCATTCAGTGGGTTCCTTTACCTGTTCTACTATGTTGTAAAGGGGTTAAAAGTTGGCCCTGCCCCTATGGAATCTGTTGGAAATTTCTCCCCTAACTGAAGGCATTAGGATGCACAGTTTAGGACACTGCTGTTGTGTTTGTTGTTTTATATCCTCAGTCTTTTTCTCTGTGTTTTAGTTTGAACAGGTCCTATTGCTATGTCTTCAATGTTACAGATTTTTTTCTACAATGTCCAATCTGCTGTTAAAAACAGCCAGTGAATTTTTCCTTTCAGGTATTGTATTCTTCAGTTCTAGAATTCAGTTTGGTTCTTTTTTATTTCTTCTATACCCCTCCTATCTTCACATTTTTTTTTTATATTCTTGTGCATATTTCTAATACTTTTTAAAATCTTCACCCGCTAATTCCATGATCTCTCATTTCTGGGCTTGTATGTATTGACTGATTTTTCTCCTGATTACATTTTCCTACTTGTTTGCATATCTACTAATTCTTTTATTTAATAGCTTTTTTATTATATTTTTTCTATGACCATTTATCCCCCTTATACTCTCTTCCACCTCCACCCACCCCCCTACTAATTCTGACACTCTGAATTTTATGTTGTTGAATGTCTCTATTTTGTTGCTGTCCTTTAAAACCTGACGAAATTGATTTTGCCTGGCAGTTATGGTAATAGTGGATGAAGGTGTTCTCTTTGAGGCTTATTTATAAACTTTGTTAGGGGAACATCTACAGATACTTAACTCTAGCGCTAATTTAGCCCTTCTACAAATGTGTAGCCCTTCTGGAGTTTCTACGGAATCCTCTGGACATTCTACAAGGTCTCTTCCTATTGGCTGGTTGAAACTCAAACATCTCCCCACTCTGTGCAGGCCTAGGACCCAACCAGTTCATATTCCCTGGCAGTTCTTCACCTCGCACTGTGGAGCTCACTCTCTGCACGTACAATTCTGTATCGGCAGGAGACTCTAGAGGATCCTAGTGGTCCTCCATCTTGAAAAGTCTCTTCAGCTATCTTCTCAACTCCGCAAAGCCACCTCGGTCTATTTCGGTTCCCCCGCACTGTGCTGCAATTCAGAAAGTACTTCCAGCAGAAAGTTAGGGCGATAGTAGAGCTCGCCTTCGTTTGTTCTTCTTGCAGGGATCACAGTCCTGTGCTATGTGCTGTCCAATCTCCGGAAGCAGTGGCTTCATATATTTTGTGCAATTTTCCAAAGTTACTTACATTAGGAAGGTATTATAGGTTGAATGTTCCCCCCAAATTTATATGTCAAAACCTAAAGCCTGAAGTGTTGGTATGAGTAGGTGGGTCCTTCCAAAGGTGATTAGGTCACCAGGGCAGAGCCTTCATGAATGGGATTAGTGCCATTATAAAGAGCCTGGACAGAACTCACTAATCTCTTCTACAATGTGAGGGTACAACAAGAAGTTTGCAACTCAGAAGAGGGCCCTCGCCAAACCACACTGGTACCCTGACCCCGGACCTCCAGCCCCCAGCAACACGAGAAACACATTTCTGTTGTTTATAAGCTATCCAGTCTGTGGGATATTGTTACAGCAGCTGGAACACACTGAGACAGGAGGTAGGTATAGTACCAGTTACTTGGGTGTGGCAGACATGGGGACCTCTGCACGAAGCACAATCAACATTATAGTTCCTATTTAAATACAAACCAGCTCCCCTGTACCAGTAATCCCACGCTCTGTCCACCGTAGCTGGCTCTCTGTTCCCAAGAAGTTGTGTGCTGTTCCTTCTTGCCCTGGTGTGTGGCTGTCTTTCCCAGGCACTCTTATCTTACCCCTAGTACCCTCTTAAACCCAAGGCCAATGACACCCTTCTGCAAACCCTGCCCCAGCACACCCAGAGCAAGCTAGGTACTAACGGCCACCCCTGCACTTCCAGAAGCCCGTTCTTTATCCTTTACCACAGCACTGATCACATTATATATTAATTATCTATTGCTCATCAGTTCCTTCCCACCACCTCCAGCAATTGTGGCTTTCCAGCTCTTTGTCTCCTGCCCAGAAACAAAGCCTGGCATCTAGTAAACCCGGATAAAGGCTTGTTAAATGAAGTACTGGTTGAATCAATGAAGAGTAGGAACTATAGGAAAAAGAGAAGGCTAAGTAGTGATTCACTGTTCTCACACAGACCACTGTGTTTTGACATCTGCAGTTGACACAAAAGGAGAAAAGCGAGCACAGTGCCTACGAATGCTTAGAAACAAAGTTGATTTCTGTCTCTCGAATCCCTGAAATTTGAGAATTGTTGTTGTTGTTAACACTTGAGGCATTATCCTCTTTGCCCACAGGAAAGGGAGGTTTCTGTTAAGATCTGTTGGTCCTTCCAGCTAACCCATCTGTGGGCTGACCTGAGGCATCCAGGGTAACTCCCCCCTCCTGCTCCACATACACACAGTGGAATCAGCCAGAGCTCTAAGTATTCCTGGCAGTCAGTTTTGGCTCTTCTATGGGCCAAAGGGATGAGGTCACCATCACCAATGAAGTCACCTCTGCATGATTCATCTGACATCAGTTCCCCACGTGAAGTGCTCTGACACTTCAGAGCTTGTCCCAGGCGATCCAGAACCTGGGGTCCTTGACATTGTTCAAGGTTCTGGAGCTGCTCCTCCAGCTCCCTGGATCCCTACTCAATGTCTGCCCCAATAAGAGGCCAGAGTCCTGAACTGGGGGAGACCCTGAAGCCTCCATCCTCCTGTCCTGGGACAGATCTTGTCAGCCCTCATAAAGGCCTTCTTCATGTCTCCAGCAACTGCATATCCCCTTGTCTCAAAGCTGTTACCAGGAGCTCTCAGGACAGTTTTTAAAGCACCCTAGAGCTCTCAAGGGTGAGACCCGAACTCATTCTTACAAATGCTCCCACATTTACAGATGAGAAAGCTGAGACCCAGAGAAGTGGGCCCCTAGCTAGCATCACAGCTGGGACCAAATGCCCTCTCCTGGCTGAGTACACGCCAGAGTGTACTCAGAGCTTCTTCTCACAGAGCTCCTACCCTCTTCTCACAGAGCTTCCTTTCAGAAAACTAGTCCCAGAAAATGCTGCCGGAAGCAATGGTCCTGTAGGCAAAGGAAACAAATCCTTTCTTCCCCTCTAGAAGTGGCATAAAATGGCCTTGAACCAAGATCTGACCTCAAGGCTGTCCTTGTCATTCATACAAAGTGTCTTCCAGATTCATTGCATAATCTAAAGCAACGGGCAATGCAAATGCCCACCCACACTTAGGCATATTTGGACGGGTCTGGTGAGACTTTGAGTGTGATTCCACAAGGAACTACCGCCAGGAAGTCCTCCTGGGACAACAGAAACCAGATTTGGGGTTTGAGAGTTGAGGCCTCAGAAGTGAGGCACAGGGACAGAACAGTGAGCATTTCCCAAAGTGAAATGTCTTTGAATGCTGGAATTAGCTGGAAGCTTTTGGGATAATCACTTCACCTCTCTAGGTCTGTTTGCTTACCTACAACCTAAGGGAGTCTGAGGAAGATGGTCCGGTTGACCTCTGGGCTGCCTCTCAATGTGAATAAATGAAAGGAAGTGGTTTATCTCCTGTCAGCAGGGTTGGGGTGCAGTGCCAGTGTGGAGAGTACCCACTCTCCTCCACCCCTTTCTCCGAGTGCCTAATGTTCAAAGAGGCACTACTGGTCAGTGAACGGGACCTGCACAGCCTGGTGTTTTCAAGCTTTGCCCAGGCGGCTGGACAGGGGTTACTGCCTGGGTCACAGGCCAAGGCTTAGAGCACCAGAGTGTGTCACTCCTCAGGGATCACAACCTAACACCCTCGAGGGGCACTGGGGACTGCAAGGGGGGCCCAGAGAATGTCTCCTCCAGGGGAACAAAGGTACATTTGTCCTGTCCACAGCCAGCGGTGTCTTCCTTTTCTGGCTATTGTGGGGTGCTTCAGTGATTCAAGATGCTGTAACCCCCTTAGTCACCAGTTTCATAGTAAATGATTCAAGCTTCTGCTGCGAACAGAATGGTGGCTATGGGAAGGGGCCCCGAGCAATAAACCAGGAGTCCCTGCTTTTCAGCTCAGGGAGCACCAACTCCTCCCCCATCACTCCACGCACCTGAAAATGTTTTTTCTTTAACCCTCAAAGTCTTTCTTCTTTTCCAATTTCTAGTTCTGTTGTGCACTTAGAGGCCCACGGGATGGCTCCTGCCTTCCGGATGGAGTTTAAATCTATATGTATAATTTTGCATGACTATTGCGTCATCGTTAGAGTCGTCGTAGCTCCCCAAGAGGCCTCCTTGTCTTCTCCCAGCACTGGGGCCTTTGGACGCTTCCGGGCGCTGCGGGCACTTTCGCGAGGAGCCCTCGGCTCCTCCCAAGCGCTCCCCTCCGGGGCCCCCTCCCCCAGCCTCACCTTTCTCCCCTCCCTGCTTCTCGGCTCCTCCTCCTCGCCCCCTCGTAGCGGCCCTAGCGGGGAGTCAAGCTAGGGTGAGCCGGCGAGGCGGTGAGGCGGCCGCGGGCGGGGCGCAGGAGCGGGTCGGCGGGCGCTGGCGGGCGACCCGCACTCGGGGGAGGTGCCTCGGCCCGCCCTCCTCCAAGGCCGGGCGGGGAGGGGGCAGGGACCCGCGCTGGGCGGGGAAAGCCGTCTGGCCCCTCCCCTCTCTGCCCTCCCCAAAGTTGCGGTCTCCCCCGGGGCCCGACAGTCTTATGATCCAGCGGATCCTCCCGGGGAAGCCGGGCAGGGGAGAGGGCGCGGGCGCCGAGCGGCGGGGGCAGCGGGCGGGCGCGGCGACCGGTACCCGGGCGGGGATCCGGGCAGTGACCGAGGCGGCGGCTGCGCCCCGGGCCCGCCGCCCCCTCCCCTTGGGTGGGGGGAGCCGCTGCATGGGGCCGGGGGGACGGCCCTGCTGCGCGGAGCGGCGGCGGCGGCGGCGGCGGACCCCCCAGGCGGGCTGGGGTTGAGCCCGGTACCGGGGCGGGGGCTCCGGGGGGACCATGCCCGGAGGCCGGCCGGCCGCAGCATGGCTCACGGGCCCGGCACGCTGATGCTCAAGTGTGTGGTGGTCGGCGACGGGGCGGTGGGCAAGACGTGCCTACTCATGAGCTATGCCAACGACGCCTTCCCGGAGGAGTACGTGCCCACCGTCTTCGACCACTACGCAGGTAAGCCTCGGGACTGCTGACTAAGGGGCTGCTCCCCGGGCCGGGAACTTTGGAGCAACTTTGGCGGAGCCCCCTAGCTGCCTCCCCTGAGCGCTCTCCCCACCCCTCCCCCGCTGCGCCCTCCGCCGGGCGGCGAGCCCCACCTCCGGGCTTTGCCTCTCACCATCTCCTTTGCGGACAGATTGGACCCCTCTTCCTACCCCTACTCCCGCACCCAGTGCCAGCTCCCCGCACTTCCCAAACCACTTGGCGTCCTGGGGCGACCTCCTTGACCTTCCCACAACCGCCTCCTCTACTGCCCCAAGCCCCCGGGGAAACATTTGGGAGGACGGGCGAGACAGACGTGGCTACGGGACTTGGGAGAAGGGAGTAGGCTGTAGCTGCGGGCCACCTCTTACCCCGACCTCACGCCACTTCACAGCGAGCCGGGCACAGGGAAAAGGGGTGGCATCTCCCTGCAGCGCCCTCATGCCTCCAGCTGGGTTGGGAGAGGAAGGTCCTGGTGGGGAGCGAAATTGCCCTGGAATCTAAGTAATTGTGAGCTTTTCTCCCTGCCCCCACTTCTGCCCCTGCAGTCAGCGTCACCGTAGGGGGCAAGCAGTACCTCCTGGGACTCTATGACACGGCCGGACAGGTAAGTGTCTTGGCCCCTGGCCTACACCTCCTTCCCTTTCCAGATTCAGGGTGTCTGCGAAGGTCCGTTGGAAACTGAGGTGTCGAGGGGGGGGAGGGCGTGTTTCGGAGGGGCTGCTGTGGGTCAAGTCTTTTTTTCTTTTTTCAAGTCAGCAAATTAGGAAAAAGAAAAAACCCCAACAGCAACCCCAGACCAGCCCATCCCATATGAACCCTTGGGCTTTAAAAGTTTTTGCCTGTGTGTGCCTTCCGTATGGTGCTTGGTGTGTGGATCCCAAACTCCTGTTGCAAAGTGGCAGCGGCCAATCGTGAAGCGCCCTTATTTTTGGTTGCAGATGACCAGGTCTCCCTCTCACAGCCTCTGTCTGGTCCCTCATTGGTGAGTGGTCTGCCTGCCCAAGGAGCCTGATTGGTGGAAAATGGCATCATCTAATACGATGGGAAGGCATTTGGTCCTGGTTATGTTTATTACAACATCACTGCACTCTGGGACTGGAGTCCCTGAAAACATAATTTGTGGTGTTACCAAGGGACCACTGGGAAGAAGAAAAGAAATAACAACCATTCAGCCCCTCCCTGGGCCAGGGAGGGGCAGGAAAGGTTAGGAGTTCAGTGTGAATCTTGGAAGAAGGGCTTTATTTATTTATTTTCCCTTGGAAGGCAGGGTGACTTTGGCTTTTTTTTTTTTTTTTTTTTTTTTTTTGCCCTGGGAGAGATTAGCATGCAGAAGGAAAATGCTCACTTCTTCTGGCAGCCTCTGACCTTTGCAGCCTTTGCAAATTAGAGGTGGCTCCTAAAGGATTAAAGTCTCTTCTCTCTCCCTCTGTCCCAGCTCCACCCTCTTCCCAGACCCCTGTTGGCTGTGGAGCTAAGATGATTGTGTGATGAAGTTTTGCAGAATCCAGCACTGTGATTAGATCTGAAGACTCGGGCAGAAGTTTCCACATATCACGCAGACTTGGGTCCTTGAGGACATGTGAGCAGCTGAAGGGCTTAGTGAGTGACTTTGGGGGCTGTCCAGCTGCAGCTTCCTTACCTGTTAAGTGGGGCTTAGCACCAAGTCAGGCACACACTTGGTAGGCGCTCAGTGGAGGTGCTGTTCTTCGTGGTTTTCCTAGTTTTGGATTTCAGAATGATGGTACTGGGTTAGACTGAAAAATATCTTCTTTGGGAGGTGCCTTAATGTGGCCTCTGGGTTCTAAACCATTAAGTTAGAGCAGCATCTGAGGATCGAGAAACCGTGGCAGTGGGAGGGGCCTGAGGCAACTCCCTTTCTCCAGTCTGACCCAAGTCAGTACAGGCAGTTCTTCCAGGGCCCCTTTCGGTTGCCTGCCTTGCCGTTGGTGATCCTTGCAGCTGTCAGAGTACACGGAGACCAACTTTTAAGTTGTACAGTGAACTTTTAAACAACAGGTTGAAAGGAGACAGGTTTTAAAATATGGTCTCCATTGTTAACTTCTGTCACTACCCCTTCTTTCCTTTTCTCCTTCACTTGTCACCATGGCCAGTTTTTGGCCACGAGCCCAGTTCGACAGGACGTGGATATGTCAGAGCTGTTTCGTGCATGTTCACACCTAACTACTATTTACTGGGTTTCTTCTGTATGTCAGGCATGGGGCGACCACGTGCAAATATCATTGTATTTTCTCCATGAAGCAACTTTATGAGATAGGTGATATTTCATCTTTGCAGATGAGGAAGCTGGGGCTCAGAGAGGTGAGGTTGCTGACCTAAGGTCACAGCTGCCGAGAGAGGTGTTGCTAGGTTTAGGACATGGTCTGAATCTGCCCACTTGGAGGTGGTTATACACACAGGAAGCCATGGGTTTATAGAGAACCCAGATACAAAGAGTCACCCAAAATTAGGGCCCACTCACAAAACCAGGGCTTTCCGTATGTCATTATAATTGCTGTTTCCCGTGGAGATTGTAAGATACAGACCAAGTGGGATCAACCTACTAATGAGGTTCAGATACTACTGTTTTTGCCCAGTGGCGGGATACCTCCTCTGTTGGCTGGGATGGGTATTAGGCCCCCTTGGTGTTCTCCCAGTGTCTAAAACTTGTTTTTCGATCAAAGTTATTGATGATTCATCTTGCAGCATTTGAGGGTTTATTACTAATAAGCAATCTTAGCAAAGTAATCATCAGTTAGATTCAATGGTAAGTGCCTAGCATGTACCTAGCACTGTGCTAAGCACTCGGAAGGTCAAAAGAATAAATTTAAGGTTGGGATCTGCCATGGCTGATGATAGCGTAGGTGGAAGTGTCTGCGTCAGATGCCTGTTCGTGCATGTTGTATAGGAGATTTCTGTTGTATTCGGTCATTAAAGACTCTGTGCTTCTCTGAGTTGGTAACAGATTAATCTTATAATAATGATAATGATAAACACGTGCGCACACATGGGAATTTGTAAGCCTGGTGGTCAGTAGAACCGTGGGCTTTGGAACCAAACAGGCTTGCCTCGGATCTCTCCCTTGCTAGTCATGTGATTCCAGCTAAGTTATTTTCCTTCTTTGTGCTCTAGTAAAAATGTGGATAATTCGGCTCTATAGGGCAGTGTTTTAGGCCAGCTTATAATGTTAAATGTATGTAAAAGCACGGACACTGTTCTTCATTCATAGTGATGTGTAATATGTTACGAGAAATTATCGTACTCCACCCTGGGCACCTATGTGGGGGGAAGGGAGTGCAGGTGGAAGAGGACAGTGTAGTATGCCTGAGGCTGATAGCAATTCCACAAGGATTCCAGATCCTATACTGTTCTCAGCAGAGGTGTGGAGCCAGCTTTGCACTTTGTAATTCCCACAGTCCCCATTGGCGACCCATGGACACAGCCAAGTGCTACCTGCTCTGAGTGCCCTGTTGTGTCATCTGGACAGGGCACTCTTTCTGAAGTAGTGCCTGCATCCTTCATGATGAAATGCTTAGAAAAACTGAGTGCAACCGCAGACTTTGAGAAACAAGTGGGGTGTGTAGGTTTCAGCTGATTCTACTTTGGGAGGCAAAATGGAATGAGCAGGAAGCTCAGCACTGGGAAACAGTTACTTTCTCCAAAAAGTTCCCTCATGCACATGGGCACTCTCTATATTTGAATAACAGCAACTATACCTCCTTCTGGTTGGAGCTTCTAGTCTATGTGCTTATTCTTCTTGGTGTCTGACCCCAGTGAAGTTCAAAGCCATAGGCAAACTTTCATCCAGTGTACATATTAGGGCACTCAAGCGATGACTGTACAGCCATACCTCATTTCATTGCACTTGGCTTTCTGTACCTCATAGATGTTGCAGTTTTTACAAATGTAAGGCAAGACCCTCCACCAACAAAAAGATTACAACTCACTTTATTGCGGTGGCCTGGGGCAGAACCCACAATATCTCTGAGACATGCCCATAGTAGATGACCCTCTGCGTTCCAGAGCAGGCTGCTCTCCACATGGACCTCTGCTGCTATCAGGGGAGAGAGGGAGAGGAAGAAACATGAATGTGTGTGTGTTGGCCAGTGCCAGTCTCCGTCACATGTTCTGCTTGGGGACATCTCTCAATGTCCCAACATGTTCAGTAGCATTACTGCCAAAGCGAAGCCCCCTTTCCTGGCCAAGCCCCTGGGTGGTCCAGGAGCAGCTGACATTTTGACTGCTAAGCATTTTGGAGTGGAAGTTGAAGGCAGCGCCTTCCTCCCCACTGGGGCCTTGTGCAGGGGTCTGGCTTCCGGCCTGGACCCGTGGAGCTTCTCCTTTCTTGCGTAGGCTCTGCAGCAGGCTCGCTGTCTGCTCGGGGAGGGACTGGAGAGATGAGATTTCCCTCCTGCCTCTGCACTGCTTGGAAGCACATGGAAGGTGGGAAGAGCTCTCGCTCTCTGTGCAGATGAGCGGTGGGGAGCTGCCTGCTCTTGAGCTGCTGGCTCCAGGCTGATCTCTTAATCCTTGGCAGGGAGGCAGAACTTGATACCCCAGAGAGAGAGAGGACTGACGCCCAGTTTTATCCCAGGTCCCAGAATACCCACACTCAGGAGGGTGTGTTGGGGGTGAGTTTTGGGTTCCCTAGAGTTCCAGATTTAGCCACTGCCTCAGTGTGTGGAAGTCCATATGGGTGCTTTTGGGTGTGCTGTTGCTATGTCTGTTAACTTAAACACGCTCCCTCAAGTTCAAGGGCGCATACATAAGAGCTATAAATACCCTTTATTCAGGTGTCCCTTGTGGTTGCTTTTTTAGTGACAAGCGAGATCTGTTTCTCATTTGACATAGCTCAGCAGCTGTGGCTGCCCTGCAAGCCCTCTCGGTACCCAGGGGAGGACTTCCTCTCCAAAAGGGAATCGCCATGGGAGGCAGCCTCTGTAGCAGCCTCAGAATTCCCTGCCCTGTGCCCTGTGCGCTGCTGTGCCTTTTTCACTAGGCTGCACCCAGGGCCCTGTACAAAGGGAAGGGGGAAAGGGGAGGTCCACGGTGAGCTCCTCCCACCCTCAGGCAGCATTCCTCACAATACCTTCCCAAGTAGACTTTTCCCAGATGAGGAAATTGAGAGTGAGTGGGCTTATGGAGAGCAGACAGAAATGTGGTTAGAAAAGAGTTTTCTTCCCTTTGGAGGGGGCCTGCAGGGAACATCAGTAGGGCTTAGGAAGTGCCCATTCGCTTCACCCAGGCTCTAGGTCTTGCAGCCCCATGTTACTTCCACTAGGGGCCTGGGGAGCAGAGTTTAGGAGGAGCCTTAGGGTTCCTTGCAGAGGGCAGCCGCAACAGGTGAGATGCTGGCACTAAGCATCCTGGTTTCCCTTAGTAACCTACTGTAGATTTGTTATCTGTACATTTTGCTAATCTTTTAGAAGCTATTTATATCTCCAGCCTGCACCACTCACTTGGAATGCTGGCTTCCTCCTCTGTGTTGGAAAGGCGGATGGCCTTGGTTGGCTCCACAGCCTTTGCAGTGACCGAATGCTCTGTGTTTCCCTCCCTGGGACTCTGATATGGGTTTGGGATGTGCCAGCTCAGACAGGCAGACAGGGACCTGGGGCTGGGGACAGCCTCCACCAGCTCTGACCCGTTTCTCTTTGTGCCTCACATGGGTCTGTCCCCTTCCCAACCCTTGTGTCCATCTGGCTTCTCCAATTCCGTCCCGGTTTTCGAGGTTTGTGACATTAACAACTCTGGGAACCAAAGCTCTCCCACAGGTGTGTCAGGAATGGGTGTCACCGGTGTACTGCTGGGGTGGGGGCGGTGTGTGGCCCCCAGGGAGCTGAGCACATGCTGCCGTTTTCTGTGTGTGCTGGGATGTGAAAAAGGTGGAAGTGTGGCTTTAAAGTTCGTGGGTCAGAGGCCTAATGGAGAGCTGGGGTTTTGTGGTTTTGTTGTGGATATTGGGGTTTCAGGAGATGAGACCGAATGGTCCCAAAACGAAACAAAACAAACCAGCCCTCCATGGGGGTGTCAGTGTCTGGCAGTGACACCTGTGTTGGCAGCAGCAGGTCCTAGCAAGAGGCCTCAGGTGCAGAACAGCAGTACTGCGAGGAGGGGGCAAGGGAAGCGGAGACCAGGGAAGCAGTGACAAAGAAACCAAGCCAAGGCCCGTACATGTCTGTTTAAAAAACGAAAATTCACGAGCCTCCGCTGAATTTCCTTTCACCCGGAGGGGTTTGGTTTTGCCCTAGTCTGGCGTGCTAGCGTCAAGGAGCAGCTTTCCTTGCCCTCAGCACTTCCTTCTTCCTCTTTTAGTTTCAGACAGGCGGCTGCTTTGCATGAGGGAGCAATGGTTCACACAGCAAGGGATACTGCATGGGTGGCAGGATGGCCATGGCTGGGGCAGCGGAGCTCCCCCGGGTCTCTTGGCTCCTCCAGTAGAGATGCCCCAGACCCCCCGCCTGCCAGCACCTCCTGGGCCGGTTCTTGCCCTCTCTAAGCTCCGGTGAGGACAGATCACTGTGTCTGTGGTTTTCTCTACCACGTTTCCAGCACTTAGCCCAGAACCTGGTGCATGGAAGGCATACCTCAAATATTTCTTGGAGTGAGTTGAGTCTCATTTGTCTGTAAAGTCATTTTTGCTAAAAGGTTAACCAAAGACTCAGGTTTTACCTATTAGACAAGAGCTTCAGGCACAACCCCTTTTTTAGAGGGGAAAAAGAAAGCTTTGTTAATCCAGTAGACGTCTCCAGGGTTCAAAGGAGTGATGCTGTGGAGGTGTGCAGCAGGCCACCAATTTGTCCCCACCCAGACCCTGGGGAGTACTGGTCACCAGTGGGCTCCATCCCCCAGAACTGTCTCTCAGGCTCACACCTTTGTAGCTTGCCTGAGACCTCCCTCTCTCAGATCTCGTTAGGAGGAGGTGGCTTGGCAGTGAAAGTGTGGGTTTTAGGTTCTCCAGACCAACTTTGATCCCAGCTCCTCCTCCACCTTGTAGCTGAGAGATGGGGGGCAGCCAGCCTAGCTCTTGTGAGCCTGCTCCCTCCCTGTAAACAGGAGATGTGTACCTCACCCCAGTTGCCATGAGGGTGAGAGAGGAGGTGTGGTTGCCTCCTGTGGCCTGGTGCTCAGCCTGTGGCGATTGAGAGTGATGGCCCAGACCAGCTTGGGTGGGGTGGGCGGGGCTCCACACTAGTTCAGTTCAGCTGGGGTTGAGTCAGTGCCTGCTGTGTGTTCCGACCTTCTGTGGGAGAAGGAAGGGGGGATCAGATTGCCAGAGGGTCCACCTAGAAAACTGGAAGAGCTCACTATGTGAAACCCAGCGGAGCACGGTTCCAACTAGGAAGAGTGGACAGGGGTGAACTTTCTGGGAGATCTGGCCCTTCAGGAAGAGATGAGGAGCCTTAGAATACCCTGGTTACCTACGTCTGTGGGCTCCCACATGAACTGCCAGGGCCCACTTCCCAGCAAGGAGCTCGACCTCTCAAAACCTCAGTTTCCTTATTTGTGTAGTGGTGATTCTGTTGTAGAGTCATCGGATGCACTCAGCTTCTCGGCTGCCAGGTAACGGGGTTTCCCAGGCTTAAGGTTGCTGGGTGGGGCCTGTGACAGACAGCCCTGGACTCAGGTTGTTCCTTCCGACTTAAGCCAACTTCAGTCGCTTCACCCATGCTCCCCCATCCCACCCACTGTGTGCTGAACACATAATATCTTTTCTCCCTATTGCGAAGTGAAAACTTGGGGTCATTGGACTAAATGAGGTCATACAAGGCAGAGGGGTCGAGGGAGCTCATACTGTGGGTGGGGAGGAGCAGCGTGGGGAGTGCAGGCATGGGGGTGTCCCAAACGTATCTTTTTATGAATCGCAGATCCCTGCTATCAGTGTCAACACGTGGAGTAGGGTTGGTAACTAAATTAAGGAGTTTTTCACGTGGTAACTGACAGCTTAGTAATTAGGAGATATTAATCTGGTGCTGTGTCTCTTGTTGATTTAAACAGAAGGAACAAAAAGTGAGGGAAGGGGCCTACTATTGTTTGTCGCTGTTTCCTTTCAAGTGACTGGTGGGAGCAGCGAACCAGCCCATCCCCGACTTGCCAGCCCTTCCTGGGCTCAGGTTAGAACTTGGGGTTTAATAATAACACACTAGTCAATCAAGTAGCATTTTCAGAGAACAAAGCATGTTGCACTTGAGGCTTCTCTCCTGCTCCAAAAGTAAAGGAAGCGAATGGTCACCTCGCTTCGAAGGTTTTGCGAGATTCGGTGACTTGCTCCAGGCCACACAGCTGGTAAAAGGCGACAGCAGGATTACAGGGCAGGCCGTCCACTCCAGTCCAGGTTTCGTTATGGTAGTTACTCACACCAAGCAGCTCGACAGTGTTAAGTGTCTCCTTTCCTCACACACACTCTGTTGTCGAATATTTCGTGTGAAAAGTACATTGCGTTTCCCGACAGAAGAGTTGGCGGAGTGGTGGCTACAGATGGGACGTTAGGGGCTGCTTCTAAAATGTCTCTGGAAAAACGGCCCCCCCTCCCGCCCACCTGGGAATGTAAGGGTATTTCGTCAGTTTGTGCATTAACCCCAACTCCTGCTTAAAAAGAGACGTGCCTGGGCGGCCGCAGCGCTGGTGAGGGTGCGGGAGGAGCTCGGTGCTGTGTGTGCCGCTGCAGCCTCCTCCCAGGAAAGAGGAACAGGGACTCCTCCCTGGTGACTGGAGCTGTCTCTTCTCAGGCTCAGGCGACAGGGCTTCCTCGCCGCCCCTCACCCCTGCTCTGCCTGCCAGCGTTGACTCACATTAGCTTGCTGTTTGGAGGCCTCCCAGCAGGACAGTTTTGGCCTGCAGATGGCAGGTGTCTTTGCTGTCCCAAGCAGCTGCCCCAACCCTTTCTTTCCTCCTTGAATTTTCTTATTCAGGTGAAAACTGCCATTTCCAATCTGTTTGTCCCTCTTCTGTTTTACTATGCCCTGAATACACATGAAATATTTTCCTGTTGCCTGCTACTCATTTTGCTTGCTGCCATGGGCTGTCCCCGTTGGCACCACCTCTGTGTGAGCACCCATATCCTCCTGCCTGGGTGGGCTGTCTGGACTTGATGGAAACATTCATACAGTCAGTCAGCAAATACATTCCCCAAGTACCCCGTCGGGGCTGAGACCTGAGCCAGGGGCAGGGCTTACAAGACTGGTCAGGCACAGGCCCTGCCCCCAGGAGCTCACAGTTCATGGAGGGGCCAGTGGTGAGGTCCCTCACCGTTGGGAGGGAGGTGGGTGCATGCCTGTCACTGGGGACACAGAGGAGGCCTGGTCCTGTCCCTCCAAGGATATGAACTGCTCCTAAGAGCTGAGGTGACCAAGGGGTACTCCAGATGGATTTTTGGTGGAGAAAGTTGCTCAAACTGGATTCCTACATGTACCAGGTGCTTAAGAAGGGTTTGATTTCTGCACTGGGTGCGCCTCAGATGTACACCTCGAACCAGCGTGTATCTCCAGAACACTTAGAAATTGGAGTTCTCAGGCTCCACCCCAGACTGGACCCGGACACTTGGAGACATCTCTCTTCCAGTGAGCCCTGCAGGTGGTTCTGATGCAGGCGGAAATGTCAGCCAAGAGAGGGTTTAATGAGTTGAGTGTTTGTGGACTTGTGTGCCTCCCCTTAGCAAGCCACCTCCCCCCCACTTCCTCCGACACACACGCACACAGGCACTCTTACTGGACACAGTGCCATTGGTGTGCGCAATGCATTCATTTTTAACGCCTGCCCCAGCAAACACACCTCCTTTCTGGTTCTTTATACATGATTGTGACTCTCCATATTTGCTGCAGTGAATCGAAGCATTCAGCCACTGGTGCTGCCTTCCTTCCTCTTCTGGTGGAGATGGGGCCGAGGCGCTCTCAGGAAAAAACAGAAGCAGCACTTTCCAAGCCTCCCTTAGCTCCACTAGGATGCCATCTGGCCCAAGGCTGTGCACACAGTAGGCTCCATGGGCATTCTTTGATGAGCCATTTCTCTCCTTTACATGAAGCGACCAGACAGAGAGGGGCCTGGGCCCTGCCCCGTTCACTGTAGCTGAGGTTAGCACTCTGGGCGGTGACAGGCCTGCCCCCGAGGAGGATGCCAGTGTGGTTTGTGCTAAATTAGTTCCGAAACAACAAATGGGCGACAAGGCCCTTTTGTACTAACACTCCCCAGGCAGGTCCCCAGGAGAGGCTGGAGGAAGGGCTGTTGCTCAGACACCCATGTGGCAGTAATTGCTTCTCTGGCTGACCTAAGCTTTCTCTGTCAGTGTCTTCCTCCTCCATTCCTCCGTTCTCCTACACACACATGTGCACACACACACCACGTAAACATTCTTTCCTCCTTCCGTCTCCTCTCTCCCCTACTCTCTATCTCTCTGCTCTCTCTCCTTCTCTTTCTCGCTCCCCCCACCCCCGCCACGTGTCCCCCAAACTGTTCTGGTATACAAAAGCCATCCTTTTTCAAACGGCATCATGGTTGGGATTACAAATGAGTTGGCTCAAAGTGTGCTCCCTTTAAGAGCCACTGCTGAGAAAGAGCATTTAATCCTGATTGTCCAGTTCAATTAAAATTCATTTGTCCCCGGCTTCATTTTCAAAGGGCAGTCTTCCCCAGCAAGCTGGTTCAGGGCTTCCATTTCCTACCTTAAGGTGTACCCCAGTGGGGTCCTTGGTCCTGAAGGGATGGGGATGGCGGGAAGTGGCTCCTGGTCTTCATCCAGCTGCAGAAAGTGAAAAGGTCCTTTTGAGACTGAGGCATCCCCTGCCCTCCTCCTCAGTGACTCCAGCCCGCTTGAGGTTGAACTCTTTCCTTCAGTTTCAGCTAGGCAAATTGTCTGTTGGCTGTAGTCTAAGCATTTGGTTGTATTCACATGTAAATCTCTACTCAGCACCCGGATGGTAATGTGGCACACAGCGCTTAGCACGAGGTTTGGGGCGCCCCAGTAAGAAAGCAGGCATGTGTTGGATTTAGGGGAATGTTTCAGAAAAATTACCATGGAAAGAACCTTGGCCATGACGCTACATCATCTCCACATTGGCTTTCTAATCAGCTCACTTTGAAGGGAATTCGGATCTGTCTGGACATTACCGAAGGTCTTTAAAATCAGGTTATAGGTGGTCGTTTTAATGCATTGCTTGTTTAAGCACCATAGAACTGGTTTCTTAGAAAGGCTGCCAGGTCGGTTTGGATAAAATATTGGCCAGGGTGTGTCTTGTTCTCTAGCAAGTCTGGGTCTTTAGGAATCCTTCCGCGTGTTTGATCTCAGGTGTCCCTCCAGGGTGTTCTGTGGCCCTCTGTTGCAAACAAGGGAAAGAGGGAGCAGAGAATGAATGGGCTGACCCGCTCAGCTCTGCCTTGACAGGAGGGGTGACCCGCTACTGCCTGCCGCCCTGCGGGAGCCCTGCTGCCCTGCTACCTGACCCTCCAGGCCAGTGTGGGAGCAGCCACGCCTAGGCAGGCTGGTGCTAATGAAGAAAGTGATTCCCTGGAATTCCTGGTGGACCAAACTGCTCAATGTACAAGTTTATTCCTATTGCCTTTTTTTTAAAAATCGAGCTATAACTACATTCAGTGGATTTTATATATTCACAAAGTTGCGCAACCATCAGCACTATTTAATTCCAGAACGTTTTCATCACCCCCTAAAGAAACCCTGTACCTTGTTAGCAAGCACCGTGTTCTCCCTTCCGCCCACCTCCTAGCAACCACTAATCTATTTTCTGTCTCTGTGGACTTGCCTGTTCTGGACATTTCATTGAAATGGAATCACGCAGTAAGTGACCTTTTGTGTCTGGCTTCTTTCACTTAGCATAATGTTTTCAAGGTTCATCTGTGTTGTAGGATGTATCATATTTCATTTCTTTTTAGGACTGAATAATCCTTGTCTTTCCTTTTTATGCTCTTTTGTCAGTCTTTACTACACGGGCAGTTGACCCCCAGGCTCTGGGAACCATTTTCCAGGTTGTGAGGTAGAGAGCGAGGTTCTGCTGGTTGTGTGTGTCTGGTGCTGTTCTCACCAGGCCTTAGGTAGGGGTGGGGGTCGTCTCCCCTCCACCCTCCCAGCGTCCTAGCTTTCTCTGTGCCTCTGTTCATAGTCTCGCCTACCTCCATCCCCATCCTTAGGTCTTTATCAAATATATGAGTCTCAGGTGGAGTGAGTGAGGAACATAAAGATTTCATCAGATAGGGTTCTTCCCCTGTAGGAGTTCATTGTCCAGTGGGAAGGGAAGACAGATACAGATGGCCAAAATGCAATAGCAGATGGCACGTGCTAGGACAAGGGGACAGTGGGGAAGTGTGAGAGTTGTGAAGGTGCCCAACTGCCAGGCTACTTGCCCAGAGCCTCACAGGTAGGCCGGGTCTCACCGGGGCCGTCTCGGTTCAGAAACGTGGTTTTACTGAGGCACTCACGGGCCATTCGGGCTGCAGGTCTGATCTGTGTTGATTCATAAAGATCCATATGTAAATGAGGTTGCCAAAGGATTAGCTTACCCTGTGGTGTCGGTGGAAAAATGAACACAAGACATAAACCACAAGCTCACAAAAGAAGAAAAGCAAATAGCCATTGAACACACAGTATGCAAAGGCATGCAACTAAAAACTTTTTTTTTTCACCTGTCAGATTGGACAGATGGAAAAAAACTGTTACCCAGGAGTTAGGGAAGCGAATAGGGAAGCGGATGCTCTGTGCACTGTTGTTGGGAGTAAAATTGGACACCAGCCATCTGAGGTTCTTTGAGTGTCCTAAGACTCAGTTGCAGTGAGTGTGGGGGGTGTTCCCTACCCACACAACAGGCAGACACCTGCGGGGCTGTCCAGGAATTCAGCCCAGTTCTGACACTACCTACCCAGAGACAGCATCAGCTTCCACAGGTTAAGGGGTCAGTCAGGTCTCTCCCTACCACCCTCCCCACCCCTTCCACTTCAGACACCAGCCTCAAGCCCAGGCTGTTTCCTGTGCTTCTGACCAACCAGGTACAGATAGGAGGCTCCAAGGACCCCCGCCAACTTAGGATGCCAATTGTAAGTCCAGGTTGTTACCTGTACTTCTGACCAACTGGCTATACATCAGTTTTCCATGATTCCTTCCTCCAGGGATTCAATTAATTTGCAAGAGCAGCTCACTGGACTCAGAGAAACATGTTACGAGATCACAGGTTTACTGTAAAAGGACACAGCTCAGGAGCAGCCAGATGCAGAGCTGTGTGGGACAAGGTGCATGGGAGGGGCACGGAGCTTTCAGGCCCTCTCTGGGCACGGCCCTCTCCCAGCACCTCCCCGAGCCCACCAACCCGGACGTCTCCAATCCACGTCCTCCGGGGTTGCTGTGGAGGCCTCGCTGCTGCGTAGGCAGACATTGCACGGTTGAGTGAATCATTGGCCATTGGTAATTGGTTCAACCTCAGCCCCTCTTCCTTCTCCCTCCCCACAGGTGGTGGGGGGAGTTGGGACTCCCTGTTCCAACCCTCTAATCCCATGGTTGGGCCTCCTGGGGCAGGGCCCCATCCTTAGGTGGGGCCCAGAAGCCACCTCACTAACGTAATAAGACACATCTTCATGCTCTCGTCACTTAGGAAATTCCACGGGTTTTAGGAGCTCTGTGCTGGAAAATGGGATCCAAACCAAATACATATTTCTTATAGATCACAATATCTCAGAGGTTAATTTGGCAAAAACCCTTACATTTTGATGATCTATTTCTTTAAATTTATACCAGAAGATTCAGAGAATACAAATATTTACATAAAGTGATAGTCTTCACAGCAATATTTATAATAGTGGTAAATTATTAACACTTTAATGCATAGTGGAAAGGGGTTTGTTAAATGATAGCATGATGTGTATTAGAATAATCACAGCCATTAAAAACTGCTTTCAACATATATTTAAAAATACGTGAAAAGGCTAATGATGTGTTAAGTGTGAAAAAAGCAGGAATAAAAACTATATACATATATATATGATTACAACTTTAAAGAATATGCATGTGTATACATAATGTGCAAGGAAAAAATCAGAACAAAATTGTCAAAATGTTTAAGTGTTTAGCCCTAGGTGGTGATATTGAATATTTGTAGTAATTTACTTCTTTATTCTTTATTCTGTTTTCCCCCAATTTTATTTTATTTATTTACTTTTATTTTTTCTATCCTTACCCGAGGACATTTTTTTTCATTGCTTTTTAGAGAGAGAGGGAGGCAAGAGAAACATCAATGCAAGAGAGACACATCAGTGGATCGCCTCCTGTACTTGCCCGTAATGGGGACCAACCTACAACCTAGGGGTGTGCACTGACGGGGAATCTAACCTGCAGCCCTTTGGCCATGGAAGACACTCCAACCAGCTGAGCCACACCAGCTAGGGCCCTCCAATTTAGAAAACGTTATTTTAGCTCTGGCCGGTGTGGCCCAGTTGGTTGGAGCATTGTCAGTAAACTGAAGGGTTGTGGGTTCAATTCCCAGTCAGAGTACATGCCTAGGTTGTGGGTTTGGTCTCTGGCCTGGGTGCAAACGAGAGGCAACTGATCTATGTTTCTCTCTTGCATCAATGTTTCCCTCCCTCCCCGTCCCTTTCCCTCTCTCTAAAATCAATAAGCATGTCCTTGGGTGAGGATAAAAATTATTTTTATTAAAGTTATATGTGCCAATGGCTTAAAGAGTCAACAATTTTATAAGATCGTATTACGAAGAAAAAAGATTCCTCTCCACTTCCCCTACAGTACAGCCATTTCCTACTCCTCTGAGGCAACCATGTTCAATTCTTAGCTGTTTATTTAGGTAAAAAAAAAATCCTCTGTTGACTTTAAACCATGCACGGTGCGGTTTCACACCTACTTTTCACTTCCTGTCCACTTTTTCCTGGGAGCTACATTGTAATTTGATCACTGGTGGGTGGTTCTATATATATTTTAATCCTCTACTGCCATTTGCTTTTTTAAAAAATTTATCCTTTGTATGCAACCCAACATACAGGTATTCTACCAGTTTGTTCTTGAGGCGCCTTCCTGAGCAGGGTCTGCTCCTTGGGAGCTGGTCGCCTCTAGGGTGCCGGCTGTCACCCTGGGGTTTCCCTCCCTTATTGGAACTCCCTTCGGCTCTCTCCCTCACGTGAGAGCCCTGTTTTGGACATTTTTATGCCTTGTCTTCATTTTGGTGGAGCATACATTTTATTAGTTTCCCGAGAAAAGGCGCATCGGAAAGCCAAACTTTTGGCACCTACTATGTTTGAAAATGTTTTCATTTCCTTGATACCTCATGAACAGTTGGAAAATAGGTCAGAAATCACTGTTTTCCTTCAGAACTTGGAAGAGAAGTCTCCGTTGTCTTCTAGCTCCCATTTCCGCTGTTTCCCAGGCCTGGCGTCACTCTGGCCCTTGGCTCTGTGTCAGGAGCCCAGCTGTCCTCATTGGGAACTGGGGGGTCCACTGCGTCACCCTCTGGACAGTTCATGGTCATGGACTTTGGGGTAGGTTGCTGGGCCCTGTCAGTCTAGAAACTCCTGCCCTTCAGTTCTGAGACGTTTTCCTGGTTTATTTCTTTGATTTCTTCACTTCCAGTTAATCTCTTGTGTTACACTAGAACTCATAGTATTTAGATGTTGCAGTTCTTGGGTTGGTCCTCTAACTTCCTGATACAGGGTGGGGCAAAAGTAAGTTCACAGTTGCTCATGTGGAAAATAATAGAATAATTAATGAATAATAACACAAGATTAAACTCTGTTTCATGTACTCACAACTGTAAACCCACTTTTGCCCCACTTTGTATTTGCACTCTCCGTGTCTTTTTGCTGTATTTTTGGGAGAAGTCCTCAATTTTATCATCTACTCCTTCTATTATTTTTTTTAGGATGGTTCTATTTTTAATTTTCAAAAGGCTTTTTCTGTTCTCAGGATGTTTCTTTCATTTTTCCTGTAGCATTTCCTGGTTTGGCTTGCTTCTTGATTGAATGTCTTCTCTAATTTCTCTGAAGATATTGATGGTAGTTTTTTGAAGCTTTTGTTTCTCTGTGGAGTCTCATTTGACCGGTGTTTGTCGCGGTGGTTCCTTAAGTGTTTACTCATATTTACGGGAGTATCATGGAGCATGTGGGAGGCTTGGTGTACGAGTGGGGCTGGCTGACTCTGGTGGCCTTGACCTCAATATCACTGATATTTTGGGCTGGACAGTTCTTTGTTGTGGGGGTGGTCCTGTGCATTGTAGGATGTTCAGTAGCAACCTTGGCCTCTTCCCACGAGATGCCTGTAGCAGCCCCACCCCAGTCATGGCAATCAAAAGTATCTCCAGACATTGCCCAATGGCCCTGTGGTCAGCATCAGCCCTCACTCCCTCTATGGAGAACCACTGCTTTAGGGCACTCTGTCTGGGCCTGGCACTGGGGAAGCTGTAATGTCTGACTTTGGTCTTTCCTCTTGGGCTGTTTATGTTCCCCAGAAAAGAAACTTCCACTCTCCTGCCTGGGAGGTTCCTGCTGGGTGGGCTCCAGTGCTCTGGGAGGTGACTGGAGGAAGTAGGGTGGGCGTCTCAGTTCTCAGTGTGTTCCCTGGCCTTGTGTGTTTGGTGTGTTAACTGGGCCTGCTGTTGTCCCGTAAATACCCTCTGCCTGCCATCAGGGCTGGGGAGAATGTTCGCTGTGGCAGAGAAGGGGATCTGGGATGAGACTGCGTCCTTCCTCGGTCCGCCTCCTGTGTGTGGCTCCACCTTCAGTACAGTTGCAGATCACACTGCTTCAGTTCCTACACCTTTGGGGGGTTCCGTTGTACAGAAAGAGGTGCTGCTTTACTCCCTACCTCCTGCCCCCATCTCTGATGACCCAGGATTTCGTTCCCTGGGTCTGCTGAGTCACTTCCAACTCGTATTTTGCCTTGTGGCTTCTAAAATCGCGTTGCTATTATCTCCTTTCCTGTTTGCTTTGTCCTTGTGACTTTATGCCTTCTCTTAAAATCACTGTACCTGTTAGAGAATTTTGGAGATACCAGAAATAGTGCCTATGTTCAGTCAGCTGAGATTTAATTGAAGTCTTTCCCATTTTTTAAACAGTCGGAAGCCACAGGTATGAAAAACAAAGTCACAGTGATGGACATCCTTTCCGGTGCCTGCTATCCTGTGTTCCTTTCCTTAGCATCCGGGTCCCTGAAAACATGCTCTCATGAGACGCGTGTTTGGGATTGAGGCTTTGCAGCAAAAGGGATTAGAAATCTTACAGGAGATTTATTTTTCTCCTGGGTCCTGAAGCCACTCGATGAACTTTCCATTTCACGAGAGCATGCTTTCTAGAGACCGGGACGTGCGTGCCCACCAGGCCCAGCATCCTGCCGTGGGCAGGGCTGGCGAGGCTGGCGAGGCGCTAACATTCTCATTCTGCAATCTCGCCTTTGCTAGCGTCTGTGTAGAGGCCGGATGGACCCTGACTTTTTAGTTACTTTTTCTCAGCCAGGCCAAAACTTCCTCGATTAGGTTACAGCTTTCTTCAGGTACACTTTAGTTACCTCGATGGATCTGGGAGTTCTCAGCTGTCTCTGTCAGCTCAGGGTGCCCCACACTACAGATGACTCATAACTATTATGGTTTGACTTCTGTTAATTTAACTCTTAAAATGTAGCCTCATACCAAATTATTCGGCTATCTTACGGTAGTTCTCCTGGACCTGTTAGCTGTGCCTACGGGTGTCAGTGACAGCCGGGAGGCTGGCAGGAGCACGTGCAGCCCTGGCGGTGGTCGGGGGACGGTCCGGACAGTTTTCCTAGGTAAAGCGACGGGCTGTGCGGGAGGGGAGGGCCCCACGTAGGACAAGGTGTTTCATGCAGCCTTTTCTAGTCCTAGAGGTGGACCGGAATCCCTGTGGCATTTACTGTAAGTGTCTCTTGTCACTAATTTTGTGCCTACATTTGAGGCCTTCTTTGGACCTGTTTATCCCACTTACTCCTAACGGCAACCTTGTGAGGTAGGGGATACTGTCCTACCAGTTCCCCTCCATTTCTCTTAAATGGGTGAGAAAACAGACTCAGATACTGAGATACATGCACAGCCCACACAGCCCGTGAGAGGCCGTGCTGGGCCCCCGGCCGGCCTCTGGCTCCAGACCTGAATCCATCACTCCAATGACTGCCTTGTGCCGCCAGGCTTTTGCCGGCTTGCTTATCTAAGCTGGCTGCTCTCTGAAGGGAGCTGTGTGCTGTTTGACTTTCCAGGCAGCACGTAACACAGACTCAGTAGAGGGGTTGACCCGACAGCCAGACTTGCAGAGTGGGCGACACAGGCCAGGGCTTCGAGCTGGAGCCTCGCAGGTTCCTGTGCCATGTGGCCAGACTGCAGGGTCCACAGCTCAAAGCTTGAAAACGACTCCTGCTCTCCTCCTGACCCGTCCACCTGCTCCAGTGATAGTTTTGCCACTGTCACCCAGTGCCCTGGGCTTGGGTGCAGCCCACACTGTCCCGAGGGGCGGGATGACTGCACCTGTCCCAGCCCTGCCTCCATGGTTTTTATGAGGCTACAGAAAAGGGAATGACTCTTGGAACTACTGGAACGACTTTTATTAGGTGCTTTTGCTATAAAATTTTGTTGTTACTTCCAGTGTTCTCATCTGCCTGTAGTGTTGCTTCTCTTTGATCTTGTTGTCCCGGCTCTTGGTTCTCTTCGTAAATGTCCTGCCTCCCTAACCAGGTTCTTTACGATGGGAAGTCCGCATCCTGGGTTGGCTGAGCTTAGACCACCGAGGGCACTGGCATGGGCCACTGAAAACGGCTTGGGGCTGTCCGCAGCTCGAGCGAGCGAGGGCGTCGTAGCCACGTACAGTCCCTCTGCATCGTGACTGTTAAACCTCCTAGGTCTCAGTAACTGTTGTTTGGTTAAAAAACAAAACAAAACAATGTATTTGAGCTATATTGGTTTAGTTATGTTTAGGTATTTTACTAAAATACCTGACTTCAGTCCTTGCCTACCCTATTAACATAAGCACTTATTAAGCCAGCAAAACTTAGTGTGTTTTTCACAAAGTCGATTTTACCCTCAGTCTTCATTTTCTGCCCGTTTCTCCCTCTGCCCCAAACGTGCTGATACTCAGTGGAGGACGACAGCTAGTGGGTGTGGCTATAAGCTGGCAGCCACCACAAACGTTAAGTGCTCGCTTAATCTTCCCAACAGCGGAAGAGGAAGCATCTATTAGTAATTCATTTCATAGCTAAAGGAAACAGAAAATACTAGGCGACACAGCTAATAAGCCTGTGATTCAAAGATTAAAAGGTCAGTGTCCAGAACCTACGGTCTACTGCCAGGTTAAAACAGAGGAGCCAGGTGGGTCCTGCACTAGTTGTTAGGAGAACTATGTTCCCGCCTCAGTTCTGCCCTGCCCTCACGTGACTTTGGACAAGTGATGAGCTTCTTCTTGGAGACTCAGTTTCTTCATCAGGAACATGGGAGCTGCCCCATCTCACAGGTTGATGGTGAAGGTTCAGTGGGATAGTTGGGGTTCATGTGAAAGCAGAAGCGGGGTGTTCTTCTCGGAGCTGTGAAGTCAATTAGGCTATAGTATGTGATGTGGTTAGTCTCTCTAGGCCTGGAGGAGCTCTGCTGGGAGCCTCCTGGAGTACGAGAGGGCCAGCTGGCAGGGAGAAGATGAAGGAAGAAATGCAGAACAGTCAGAAGGGGGGATAAAACAGGCACGGAGGAGGATACGCTGAGCTCAAGTGCTCCGCTATAGGGAAGCGAACCCGGAGGATTAATGCAGGCCCTGAGGGGTTGGTGTGTTGGGTTCCAGGGACTGCCTGCAGGCATTTCTGTTGCATGCTCTACCTCTCTGCAATTTCAAAGAAATCTCTGTTATTCTGTGTGTGTGTGTGCACGTGTGTGCGAGTACTTGCAAGGGTCCAGCTTTGCACACTCGTAGTCCTGTATATTTCTTAAATTAAGGTGAAATTCACACATCAAATTAACCATTTTAAAGCGTACAATTCAGTGGCGTTTAGTACATTCACAATGTTGCACAACCTCCACCTCAATTGAGTTCCAGAACATTTTCATCACCCCATTAAAAACTGTATTTTTTGAAGGGCCTGTTCTGTGAAAGCGCATTTGTGAACTACATTAGGTCATCCCCATTTTGCCTGCCTGCCAAGAAGCCTTCTTCATCCTCGGATGGAAGATTTTACTGTATGTTTGGCCAAGGAGTGCAGTTTAAGTAATCAGATCCCAGATGGGTTTGTAAGCATGGTTTAAGCCTGCCATGCAGCCTGCTGCCTCATCTGGGCACGGGGAAAGCCAGCATCTCAGGCTTACTCAGGGTGTAGTTCTTTCTTCTCTTACGGCATGACTGCTTGCCTTCTTGGTATTTTAAAAGGCCAGTGAGAAACTTCAGTCTTCGAGAGCCTCTTCGTTAGCCTCAAAGGCAGAGAGGGCAGGTGTTAGTTCATAGTCAAGGAGAATGGTGTTACCTGTGGATGTGGCCCATCCATTACGCACAGTTCTTTGTTGACTGTTCCCCTTCCCTGGCCCCACCGCTGCCCCCACCATGAGAAGCCCAGGTGACCTGCATTCACAATGACCAAAGGTCCTCGATAGCCCAAGTGTTGGGAAGGGTGAGAGGGCTGCTCCCATGGAAGTGTGAGGCCTGGTTATTACACATGCCTCCCTCTAAATAGCTGGTCCTGGGTGGTCTCTACTCCAGTGTGATACAGGGATGACAGCAATGGCTGATACAGAGGGGTCCCTGAACAGTCTTCATGAGCTGCAGAGATGGGGCCCAGTGAATAGCAACTATATGCTGAGTGAGAGATGAGGGAGGAAGGAAAGGAGAGAGAGAAAGCAGAGGGCTAGCAGGAAAAAAAGGGGTCTGTTAGGAGCCACCTTGGCTAATCAGAACCGAGTGGACTTACCTAAGTCATGTGCTCCTCTGAGAACCAGTGACTTTGGCCAGGGGGTGGGGAATGAAATGCTGTGATTGGATTAATCCAACCAGGAATTCTTTTAGCCTAAATATGGGATCAGGATCCCCAGGGGCATGTGTCTAGATGAAGAAGGGGGTCCTGACCAAAGTCAGTTTTGGGAAGAAGGAAATAGGAGAAGGATGGTCCTTACACAGTCAGTAACGCCCTTCATACCTAGGCAGAATGAAGGTTGAAACAGTGAATAAGAGGCAGTGGTGAGAAGGAGCGGCAGGAACTAAAATGCTGAAAGTGAAAGCAGAAAAGTCGGTGTTGGTGCAGCCTGTCACTACCAGAACCAATAAGCAGAGACAAGGATTGAATCTTCACGGGCGCTTTATTCAGATGCCTGCGATCTGAGAAGGTGGTGGGTTATGTACCCTCAAAACTGGCCTAACATCTCATGTCAAGCTGACCTTTTTATAAGGAGAAGAAAACGGTAGGTAAGGGGTCTTATCTGGTTAATCAGAAAAGAGTTGCAGTCTGCAGAGATTTTTCCCGATATTTCCTTATCTATTGATCACCAGTTCTGTATCTGCTGTCCCTCCCTGGAACTCAATGGCTCAGATAGCATCTCAGTGTCTGGTGCCAGTCAGTTGTGACCTGACTGCAGTTTACCTTTCTGATTGCACCTCTCCACGTGCTACCCACATTCACTCAGCAAGATAGTAAGCTGTTATTGTAAGCTGGGCTTTGAAGAATAGTCCCCTGCGTTCAGGGAGTTCTGTGGAGATAACAGATAAGAAGAGAGGCAGCCTTATTCAGTGGAAGAAAGGGAATGACAGGAAAAGCCCTGGGTGCTACAGTAGTACCTAGCACCGCTTAATCAGAATGCATTTGTTGGATGAAGAGATTTCTAGACCAAAGCCTGAAAGGTGAGCAGGAGCTGCGCAGGTGTGGAAGTGTGGAGAGGGAAAGGACAGTGAGACTGGCTGGGCAGCTGCCTGATTTGCTGGGTTTGGGGTGGATATCGAGGACCTTGAACCTGACATTTTTTTACCGAGATGGTGAGCACAGGAGGAGTTGCAGGTTTGAGGGAGAACAAATGAGTTTGGTTCAGAAATGTTGAATCTGAGATGCTTCCCGTTTAGACCAAAGGAGGCTTCTGGAGCGGGGTCTGGAACTCAAGAGGCAGGGAGCTCCTCCAGGTACACTTTTCTGACAGTTTTCTCATCATCTCAAGCTTAACATGACCAAAACTGGCCTCTTGAATTTTCTCCCTAATGTGCTTCTCCACCCTCAGTCTTCCTCATCTTCCTGTGAAGACATGATCCGTGTGGCTGCACAGGCTGAACCCTGGACTATTCCAGAGGCCTCCCTGACCTCTGGCCACACAGCCAGTTCATCGTGCAAGCCTGAGTTTGCTTCCACCATTTCTCTAGCTGTCAACTGCTGCCACTCGATCCAAGCCACCGTCTCTGAGTTAACTGTAATACTCTCCCCTGTACTGCTGCCCACCTCTGATTCATTCTCCACAAAGCAGCCTGAATGGCCTTCTGAAAAAAAAAAAAAAAGACACGACTCCCCTTTCCCAACGTTTTACTGACTCCCCATTGCAGTGGGCTCTGGTGGTACAGGGTGGCTAGTTCTCCGGCCCCACCTTGTCAGCTGGCCTTTTCCCAGTATCTGCCAGGGCTTTCTGCCTCAGGGCTTCTGCACACTGTCCTGTATCTGGCTCCCTAAACCTTCCCTCAGCTCTCTGGTGAGATGTCACTCCCTCTAACAGGTCATCCTGGTGAGTCTCTCTCCAAGCACCTGGCTCTTTTCCTTCATCGCATGTATCCCAGTTTGTATTTATGGTCACTTTTGTCCCAATTTGTTGAATGCCTGACTCGGTGCCTCAACCAAATCAGACTCGTCCCCCTTTTACAAGTGTTTCTCCTTTGCCTATCCTCAGATGAATTCTACAGGAAATATAACTTCTCTATATACATCATTTGAAATGAGTATAGGATCCTACCAGTAATGTGAAGGAGAAATAAAAGGAAAGTGATCCACCATAAAAATATTTATTTCAGTATTAAATTCCTAAGTTCTCAGAGCTGAGTTCTCCGGAACTGGTAACGAAGTAGTCACGTACCTACACCTAGAGGCGGAGTTACCGTGGATGTTACTGCTCACAAACGGTGACTGGCGTGGTTGTGGTTCATCGGCCGTTCAGGTCCTAAGAGCGACGTTGCCGGGGGTGTACGTATTCTGCAGCTGGGAGCGACTCCTGTAATGTTTTGAACAAAATAAAGTACCGTTTACCTTTCTCCTTCAGTTTCCACTGAATTACCTTCCTAGAAAATTCATTAAATCTGTGCAAAAACAATGCTTTGTGTTTTTAGATACACCAGAGTTAGGTCCTGGGTTTGGGGAATTCTAAAAGGGTTTTTCACGTTCATCAGTGCCAGGCAGTACACCCACCAGCCATGCACTGAGGTTACGTAGCACCCTGGCTCCCTGAACGCCAGTAGGGGGTACCCTACGTACCATTTTACAACTGAATTGAAGATTATGAAAAAAAAGCCCACGTATTTGAAAAGTTTTTGAAAAACAGTTCCCTCCTCAGAATTTATAGCACTTGAAGATTCTCTTTCTTCCCCCATGTATGTTGACAATCAAAAACACCTTCCACATTTTCAAAACAGCCCCTGGAGACTTTTGGTCAGGATGGAGGCCGAGGTAAACACCACTCACCTCACACAATCACATCAGAATTACAACTAAACTAAAGAACAACCATTGCTGAGACCCGTCAGAAATCCAGCCGAGTGGAAGTCTGATAACTACAGAATTAAAGAAACCACATCCGTCCAGACTGGTTGGGGGGGTGGAGGCGTGAAGAAGTGGAAATGTGGAACGGGCTGGCCCCACACCCACGCATGGTGGATAAAAATTTGGGAAGGACCTCTCAGGAGCAAGGA
Source organism: Desmodus rotundus (assembly GCF_022682495.2). Lineage (NCBI taxonomy): Eukaryota > Metazoa > Chordata > Mammalia > Chiroptera > Phyllostomidae > Desmodus > Desmodus rotundus. Next base: position 125,288,328 of record NC_071391.1, read on the forward strand.
GCCCCAACCCCATGCCAGACCCCACTAGTTCAGGGTCCCAGTGCCAGGAAGATAAGTTACTGGCTGCAAAAAGCAGTGGGGATTGAGTCAGTGTAAGAAATTTCTGGAGTCCCAAGCAGTACCTCTTAAAGAATCCACATGTGGACTTACTCAGACTCATTCCCTCTGAGCTCCAGCACCAGGGTATCAGCTTGAAAGGTACCAGTGGCTTACTGGGAGGAACTGATGTGTCTGGTGGCATCAAGGCGAGAGCTGGGGGATAGCTTCCTCCCAGACAGAAAGGTGGGCAGAGGCCATCATTCCTTTTCTCACCCCCCTGCCCCCTCCAGAGTCAGGGAGCCAGCAGGGGTGTGCCATATCTGAGGCTCCATCAGCCTGGCTAATTCTTTTGGCCCCACCCTGGAGATCACCTGCAGCTCCACCCCACCCAACTTAACAGCCCACCCAAGCAGTTAAGAGTGGTTTTTCCATATGAATGGCTAGACTTAGCTCGAGCTTCACAACTTCCTAAATTCTCTCAAACAAGCAGCAGCCTGGTCAAAACTCTGAACAATAAAATAGCAATAAATACATATCTATCAATAGTTGAATCTAAAAAACAAACTAAGCAAACAAGAACAGAGACAGAATCATGGATAGGGGGGGGCCTTTGGATGGTTGCCAGATGGAAGGAGGGTAGGGTAGAATGGGTGAAGAGGTGAGGGGATTAAAAAGTACAAATAGGTAGTTACAGAATAGCCATGGGTACGTAAAGTATAACATAGGAAATGGAGCAGCCAAAGAACTTACACCTATGACCCGTGGACATGAACAATGGTGTAGGGATGGCCTGAGGGAGTGGGGGGTGCTGGGTGGGGGGGGTAAAGGGGGAAAATCAGGACAACAGTAAGAGCACAATCAATAAAACATAATTTAAAACAGCAGCCGGGATGCGGCAGCGCTGCCCTCGTTGAGAGCACTGGCCCCCCTCTGTCACACTGTGAGCTCCCTCGGGGCAGGGGCCCTGTCTGTGTTCGCTAGCCCCTGGACACTGCTCAGCCCGTTGCTTGTTGGCATAAGAGATGAATGAATATTCTATCAATGTGAAATTTGTGCCAAGGAAGTTGGAAAAGGAATATCCCACGTGGAAGCGTGACCTGACATTTACCTTCTCTCTGCGTGCCTTTGGCCAGCCGACCTCTGTTTTAGTGAAGGAGACCTGTCATTAGAGCTCCAGACAGTGCAGAATTTCAGCCCTACGTCCTTTGCCGCGAGGGAAGCCATCTCACGGTGCACAGAAGAAACTGCACAGGCTCTGAAGTTGCGGTTTGTCTTTTTTTGGAAAGTCAGCCTCGTCTGTTGAAGAGCTCAAAACACTTGACCATTTATCTCAACGTGTGTATGCTATATTTATCCTCCCCTCACAGATGGGGAACTACAGCTTGCCTGAGGGCCATATTTAGCTAAGTCTTGATCTTCTTGCCTTGTGGGGTCAGCTTAGATAAAACGGAATTCTAAAGCTTGATTTTTCACCCAGTCGGTTAAATCTCCTCCCACATTAAATCTGTTACTAGGGCTGCTCACCAGGGTAAAAGGAGTTCTTTTGAGCATTTCTAACCATGTAATGTGGCGATCTAGTTCAGCCCCTCCTTTTCGAGAAGAGGAAGTGCTGGTTCATAATGACACAGTTAGATAAGAGCAGGGCCAGTTCCCTGGCGGATTGTCTCTGCTCTAGCGCATTTCAGCTTCGGTTTTCTCCAGCCAGCGAAGCAGGAGTTAGTCAATCGGCAGTCAGGAAGGAAGGTCTGCTTCACTAGCTCCTGAATAATTGGAACATCAATGGGGAGCCTGACTTACTATAAATCGAAATATATGAAGATGACAGCTGCAGAAACTGAGAAGCTAAACCTTCAATTTCAAGAATTCTTTTACTAAGAACTAATGATACACACACACACACACACACCATTTCACAGCTGAACTGAAGATGGGGGAAAAAGCCAAATATTTGAAAAGTTTTTGAAACATAGTTACCTCTTAGGAATTTATAGTACTTAAAAAAAGTCCATTTCTTCATCAAATTTTCTTTCGCTTTGCCGTAGTAGGAGGTAGTAGGCAAATTCAATAAATTCATCACTGATGTATTTTGAACCAAACTTACCCAAATGCTCCCAAAAGAGACTGAACCCAATTCTGTGAAAAACACAATTATTGTTAAGGTGGTGAAAAGTGATACTATCATTTCATAAAGTTTAGTACAAAATGAACTCAAAAGTGACAGGAAGAACTACACAAAGGAACCAAGGTTTCATAGACTACAAAGAATTATTGTAGGAATGCTTATAGTTCGTATTAGGTTTATGACAAGGCATTTTTCATCTTCAGAAGCTAGCTTCAGTCCATGCGGCCCCTTGACTTCAGTACAGCACCCTTTGGGGGTCCCAGTGTTTTAAGAGCGTGCCCGAGACCTTTGGGCTTCTCCTAAGAAGCAGATGTTTCAGATCGCTACTGTGTGCTTTGGAAGTGACAGCATCCTTCCTTCACATACCACGAGCCACAAGTTGTCACAGGCATTCTTTGTGGTCTTACATCGTATGTATCTCTTAAAGTAGTCAGAAGCCGTTTTAGGCTTTAGAAGTCTGGGGCTTGTCTGTTGAAGGGTTAGTCGCTTGTGATCCCACTTTTTATCTTTCAAGGTTGTTACCGAGGGAGACGCTTGTAGGTGTTTATAAATGGCTATATCTTAAAGTAACATGCTGGATTATTTGGGAGTGTAATACGTTCTTAGAGCACTTTGTAGTCTTCAAAGCGTTTGCCACTGACGTTCGCCCATGTTGCAGACAGGGAAACTAAGCCTCTAAGAAGGAAGTGATTTGACCAAGGCCACATTGCTCGCAGGTTATATGTGTGCCAGTGTTCTCCATTCTTTAGGGCCGTCTCCTCTAAGAAGACTTTTTGTGTCCCCTAATCACAGCTCGTGGTATTTACCGCATTCTGACATGTAATGCGGTGTTCACCTGCATTTGTCTCTCTTACCGTGAACTCCCTAAGAGCAGGGACTGCTGGAAATGTTTGTGTGTCTCTCCACCTGTCAGATTCTTCCTCCTCGGTGCCAGCCCTATGCACATTCCCACACCAGCACCGCAATTTCTTCTCTTCCAGGCTGTGGCTCCAAGGTCTGCAGAGCTCCCCGGAGGTGGGCGAGTACTTAATGGGCACTGACTGCTAGTGCTCATTTGCGTTCGTCGCCTTGTTTACGACTTACAGAATCTTATTTTTACAGAATCTTACGGCGCTTTGCAAACGTTTACAAGGTGTCATATAAACCAAATGGGATCCGAGTCTTCTCCCTTCACACCATTTCCCTAATGATTGCCCTCCACACCATTCTGGACACACAGGAGGTGCCTAGTAATGTTCCTTTGGATTAAGCATTTACATATCCACCTGCCCAGTTTCCGCTTTTCTTTACCCCGTTGTTGTATTTGACTGTCTTTCTATATGTATATGTCTTGAGCTTCCAACTAAACTCTAAGCTCCAGAGAGGACTGTTATTTCTTGTGTTTCTGTCTGTGTGTCCTTAGGACCTCTCCCACGCAGCACAGTCTCAGTGAGTCTTTGCTCATTGATTTTAAGTGGCCGGTGTGTGACAGCGTGCCAGTCCACAAAGCATGACAGGGCCTGTCCTAGCCAAGGTGACTGGCTTTGCCTAAAGTTCATGTTCCAGATAGGTATTTTAAATAGGCATTCACAAGCTAAAAGTGTGTGTTTTAAAGAGAATTCACTGAAGTAGGAAGGGAGCACCAGGGCCACATGAAGGGGACAAAGGTCGGTTAGCAGGGGGATGGTCACGGGCCCCGCTGGCCGAGCTGTGTGCAAAAAGGGGTCTCCCGCCCGACGGCCCCGCTGCAGCTCTGCACCCGAAGGTCTTCTGTTTGCTCTCTGTGCACATTTATTCAGTCCCTTTCTGTCTGTGGAGCTTGGTCACGTGTAAGTGTACCATCTTTTTCAAGGGTCAGGGTGGTTGTTACAGATCAGAGACTCTTGACCAGAGTGGAAAGTGTAATCGCTGAGCTGCCAGAAGAGAGTTCTACCAAAATGGGTACTTCTGGGGCTTGGCCAGCCGGTCAGAAACTGAAGCTTCTGCTAAGCAGTGCAATATCCCTGTTGATCGAACTCATGGTTGTTTCCATGGTTTTGCTGTGAGACAGTTGTCTTTAGTATGGTTTTCTCTACTGGGAAGGTTCCAGGTACCATGCTGGAATGGGTAAAGCCTACCTTTTTTAAGGAACTAAAATATAATCGATCTGTTAATTAAGAGGACACCAGAGAGTTGGCCTCACATCCTACAAAGCAAAAGGTTGCTGGAGGTGGGGGCAGGTTGGGGTTAGGTTGGTGGGGAGGGAGTAAGCAAAAGGAAAAAGGACTCATGGACGAGGACATTGGTGTGGTGATTGTTGGGGGCAGGGGGTGTAAGGGGGATAAATGGTAATGGAAAAATACAATAAAGATTGAATGAAAAGAAGAAAACAGAAGTTCTGGCTTTGGTAAGTGGCTATTGAAAGTCAAGGGCAGGCGCTGCGCATTTAACCTTCTTTGTGTTGTCACATTTACACGACATAGCTGGAGATGAAACTTCTTTCTCCCCAAACCCAGAATTTCACACTGAGTTCACTCAACGGTATGCATGCAGGGCGCAGTATGCATAGGGGATAATTTATTTTTTTAATGTGCTGTCTATTATTAGACTTCTAATTACTCAGGCTGGATGGAAGCAGAAAGGTCTCATTCTTATAATAACTGCCAATTATTTAGTTGGAGATTACAGGCAGAAGGAGTTCATTTTAGGTAGTTGAGACTTTAAGAGGTAACATTTGTTTTTAAGGAGTTCTAAACATACTTGTTTTTGTTTTATTTTTTATAACCCAAATCCTTCACATTTTTAAAATCTATTTTATTAAAGATTATATTTATTTATTTTTAGAGAGAGGGGAAGGGAGGGAGAAAGAGAGAGAGAGAGAAACATCGATGTGAGAGAGAAACATGGATCGGTTGCCTCTTGCATGCGCCCTGACTCGGGACCAAACCTGCAACCCAGACGTGTGCCCTGACTGGGAATCGACCCGGTGACCTTTCGCTTTGCAGGACAGTGCCCAGCCAAGCCACAGCCGTCAGGACAAATCCTTCCCCTTTTAATTGTTTCAACAAAATCTGTAATTTAACAGATATCTAGAAACGATTAGTCTAATTTCTTTCCTTTTGTGCCCACATGCCCCTCTTTGAGGAAAGTCAGTATTCACTATGGCTATGAAAGCAATACATACCCCACTTACGTTCTGTAGAATATTTGCATCAGTGTTATTAAACATTTCTAGAGAATGTTGCATTTGCTTTTTATTCTTTGCAATGCCTTTGAGAAAAAGAATGCACATTCTATTTCCCTGATGAGGTAAACTTGCTTGTAAAGTAAAATTTCATTTAAAAATCTCATTTGGTTTTCTTAGAAATACTATATTCAATAATCTTAAGGATCTTGAGTCCCCAAGTGACTAATTAGTATAGTCATAATATTTTCTTTTATTAATCTGAAGATTATACTGTCCTCAAGAGACCTCCGTTTGATTTGTGTGTTTTGATGCCAGTGTAGAAAATTTTATTTCTCACTAAAGGAGCTTCTTCTGTATGGTTGAAGAGAGATGCAAAACCCGGACTGGTGTGGGACTGCTGGGATCCTGCATGCGTTTACAGAGGAATAGGGGAGTCAGTTTCCTATGGGGAAGAATTTATGTGAAAGCATTGGAGTGTTTTACATGCCTGGCACTATACTGAGGGATTTAGTTGCATAATTTCATTTATTCCTCATAATCCTATGAGATAGTATCCCCATTTCTAATTCTGTGAAAACTGGAGATCTAAAAATGAATGAGGGGAGATTTCTTTTTAAATTAAAGATTTTATTTGTTTATTTTTAGAGGAAAAGGGAAGGAGAAAGAGAGGGAGATAAACATCAATGTGAAAGAGAAATATTGATTGGTTGCCTCTTGTATGCTCCCTGACTGGGGACTGAACCCACAACCCAGGCATGTGCCCTGACCGGGAATTGAGCTGGTGACCTTTTGGTTTGCGGGATGACACCCAACCCACTGAGCCACACTAGCCAGGGCAATGAGGGGAGATTTTTAACAAGAGCACCCCATTCCCTGACCACACCAAGTTTTCTCTCTGGAATGTAGAGTTGCTGGGTAGACACTAAGGTTAAATGCTGTCACTCCCTGCCCCCCTGATTGACATGCAGTTTGAAGTAGGCAGCAGAGTGCAGAAGGTGTATTTAATGCACCCAACTGTACTATTTTACACTCAAATTGATTTTTAAATACATACTCTATTTTTGATAGGAGTCCTCTGATACTAATTGCCTGGGGTGCAACATGTTTCATACCCACATTACTTGATTTCTTTTATTAATTTCATAATAGCAGAGCACTGCTTTATTCAAAACAATTAGGAGCCTCTACTTTTAAAATTAATGGGTAAAGAAGATTGGGGATGGCTTTTCCCTTCTTGTCCTGTAATAGCCAGCACTTGAGAAATCTTTCGTGCCCACGGCTCCAGACTGTGTTGGAAGCATCACAGGGAAGCAGACGGGTTAACTCCTAAGTCGAGACGTTGAGCTGTTAAGATGCTTGAGTTGAACAGTACACTGAGGAAAATGTGAGAAGATGACGTATGTGCAAGAATGTTCCCCGAGAGAAATACTGCTGCCGAAACTCCGAGTGGAAGTTGCTCTTAATATTTGTCCCTTCAGTTCCACGTGCACTGCAGTTCTAGTAGTGATGTAGGTCATTTAAGAGGGTGGTGGCCTCGGCCCAAAATAAAGTTTCCTTGAAACCAGATGAGAGGCTAGCCCCGACAAAAATAGAATCCTGACTCTGTTCACTCACTAGCACGTAAATAAGCAGAATTTCGTGTCTTAGAAGATGGTCTAAGCCAAACAGGATCTTCCCTGCCTTTTGTGATAGATGCCAAAGCCGTCAATAGTACAGCCCTTCCGTGGAATACCAAGCAGCACTTTGAGATCCTATGGCAGTCTAATGTGTTCTGACCTGGAAAGATCTCCAAGACGTCCTGAAGGGGGCAGCACAACATGGATTGCGCGGCTGCTCTAGTACGGTGTGTGCATACGCACAGCTGTAGGTGTACACGTGCACAGAAAAAAAACTGGAAAGATACGTGTGAAAACATCTCCACTTCAGTCACGGGAATTGGAGAGGAAAGGGTTTTTTTGTGAATCCCTTCTATATGTTTCTGTCTTTATATTTTCACACACATACTCACATGCACAGACACAATTGAAAAAAAAAAAACCCTATATAGATGGGGAAAGCAAAGATTTAAGGTCTCAGTGAAGATGTGTGGTGGGTAAGCATGAACCTGCCAGGGTCTAAATACTCTCTCTTCTACTTACTGGCTCTACGTCCTCACCCAAGTTATCTAACTTCTGTGCCTCAGTTTACTCAAATGGAAAACAGGGATAATGGTACTTATGTTATCATATAGTTGCTATGAGAATTAAGTAAGTAAGACTTGGGTGAGCATGTGGCTCCGTACCTGACACAGTAAACTTTCAGTACCTGTTAGTTATTATAAATAACTGACAACATCTAGCTAGCAATTCTTTGTGCAGACTTTTCCGTGTAAAAGTGTTTCCAGTGACCACTGTAGTAATCACAATATACTTTCTCTAAGTTTCACTGTAGTTGTCAACGGTCTTGTATTCTTAGCCCACTGGTGTTCAGAACTTCAAAAGTTAAAGCAACAAAAACAAATGGGATTATCTTGTTTTATGTAGAATGCCATGCAGAATACTTCTGATTTTGTTTCCTTGACCACATTAATCTAACGGACAAGTTATTAGTAAACTAAAGACACGGAGATGGAAATAATGAGGTTTTTCTTTCTTCCTTAGGAAGACTATGATCGTCTGAGGCCTTTGTCTTACCCGATGACTGATGTCTTCCTTATATGCTTCTCTGTGGTAAATCCAGCCTCATTCCAAAATGTGAAAGAGGAGTGGGTGCCAGAACTGAAGGAATATGCACCAAATGTACCCTTTTTATTAATAGGAACTCAGGTACGTCTGCTTTGATTTCACTCGTTTAAGAAGACTGTCCCTGGCCTAGCTTGTGGTGTGACCCTGAGACAGATGGTCCTGAGGACTAGCGATCGGTTGTAACTTACAGCGGCTTCTGTTGCAGTTTGGAAAAAGTGGTGCTGAAACAAGGCGATTATATTGGTTGCTTTTAAAAATTAAGTTCCTTTGTGTAATCTTTTACTGGTGTGTGGGGATGAAGTGGGACTACATGCTTTGATTCATTTTAAAGACTTGTAATATTATGGGACATTATTGACCTTTCTTAATTAGATTGATCTCCGAGATGACCCCAAAACTTTAGCAAGACTGAATGATATGAAAGAAAAACCTGTATGTGTGGAACAAGGACAGAAACTAGCAAAAGAGGTAACGGAACCTTTACAGAATTTATGAATAAGTGTAAAAGCAGCTAAAGTAATGCTAGAAGCTAGCATTTATTGTGCACTTACTGTATGCCAGGCACTGTGCCGAGTGCTTTCCACATATGATCTCATTTCATCCTTGCGCCGACTCTGAGGCAGGTCTGACTAGTTCCCTCTTTTACTGAACAGAAAACAGAGGCTTGGTGATGTCAGGTAACTTGAAAGGTCTGGCAGGTAATAAATGGCAGAGCTGGGTTTCAGTCATGGCCTGACTCTAGAACCCAGATTCTGATGCCACTAACAGTATTTTCCCAGTAAGTCATGTGTAGAAAGAGGCATCAAAAAAGGTGCTGATCTGTAAGCCCTTTGTAATCACTTAAATATTTATTTGTACTGTGCCAAATCAGGCTCTCTGTCTTCAGTTAACACCCATGGAGGAGGCAGTGGGGGCGGGGCAGAGGGTGACAGATTAAATCTGCAGTTAAAAGCAAAACATCCTGGCTAGGTTTCAAAAGAAACTAGTTGAATTTTCTTCCAGCCTTTTTATGAAAGATAGGAAACAGTGGCGTTCCAAAAAATATATAACTGTGCTGCACATAATATGTTTCAACTTATATTTTTCCTCACTGCAAAGCTATGCTTACTTTTTTTCTCTGTTGGGCCCTAACATTATTGGATGCTGTTTTTCAGATGTGACTTTAATAGGTCTTTCGTGGAAACAGATTCTAATAAGGTTCTTTAAAATGTACTATCAGAAGGCGGAACGGCGCAGGAAAACTTTTGGGAGGACAGTTTTTACTAAAGCAAAAGATAAATAGCTTCATGAACAAATCACTTTAGAAATTCCACATATTCAATTTTGTAATCCTAGGGAGAGAAGGAACTTCTAAATGCTGTAAAGGTAAAAGTCATAAATGAAAATATTGATGATTGAACTACATGACAAGTTAATACATCAAATGCCAGAAATAAAATTAAAAGTCATACAACAAACTTGACACAAATGGCAGAAAAATTTCATATCCTCAGTGCACAGGAACCCCTTGCATATGAATTGATCAGAAAAAGACATATATCCCCAATAGAAAAATGGGCTAAGGAACGTTAATGGAAAATTCACCAAAAAAAGTGCAGATTGCCATTGGAGACGGAAAACTCCTTAGTAGTCAAGTGTAAGTTTAATTTTCACCTGTGAAGTTGGCAAAAAATTGAGGAATGAATTATAATAGCTCCTCTTTCAGGGTTGTAAGGGAATGGTGTTCCGTTGTCCTCTTGGTCGTTGAGGAAAAGCAGTCTTGACAATATGCAGCAGCCTTGAATTCATGCACACTTTTGATCAAGCAATTCCATATGTAGGAATTTATCCTAAGAAAATTATTTGGATGTGCTTAAAGACATGGCTACAAAGTTCCTACATTGTTTATAAAGTCCCCCTCACCCAAAACTTTGCAACTATTAAAAATTTATATTAATATATCCATTGAGATGTGCAGATTTATTATGGAGTTTAAAGAAAAAAGTGGTTGCGAAACAATAGGATCCCATTTTTAAAAGGCCTCTCAGCAGCTTTTGGCACAGTTGGTTCCTCCATGAAATACTTTCACTAGGCTTCCTTGAATGCCCTCTCTCTGGTTATTCTTTCTTCTTCTTCTTTTTTAAAGATTTTATTTATTTTTAGAGAGAGGGGAATGGAGGGAGAAAAAGAGGGAGAGAAGCATCAATGTGTGGTTGCTTCTCGCATGCCCCCAACTGGGGACCTGGCCCACAACCCAGGCATGAGTCCTGAGTGGGAATCAAACCAGCTAACCTTTGGTTCACAGGCCAGCACTCAATCCACTGAGCCGCAGCAGCCAGGGTGGTTTTTCTCTTCTTGTTGGCCTTTCCTGTATCTTTTCATCTCTCTGTCTCTGAATGATGGAGGGCCCAGGGATCAGCACTCAGCTTCTTGGACATCTTTTCTTCTATATCCACACTCACTCTCTAGGCCTAGATGAGCTGCTGTCAGTCTTGTGGTTTGAGCAGTCTTCTGAAGAATTCCAAATTTGTATCTCCAGCCTGGACCTCTTCCCTAAACTCCAGACTTGGTTATCCAGCCGTGCACTCAGCACGTCCCTCTTGGTGGCTAACCAGCTCCAAAGTAGCATGTCCAAAACAATTCCTAATTTTGTCCTCAAAGCCTCTCCTCCCAAGTTAGGTCAAAAACTTGGAAGTCACACTTGACCTTGCTGTTCTTATATGATATAGCCAATCCTGTAGCAAAACATATTGCTCTACCTTCGTAATATATCCAGAGTCCAAATGCTCTACACCATTCTCCATCAATCAGTCAAGTCCTCCATCAGTCAAGTTCAGGCCCCTCCATCTCTGGCCTGGATTGCTGGGATAGTTTCTAAGTCATCTTTCCACTCCTGTCTGTGTCCTATGTTAACCTGTGCTCAACGCAACATCCCGAGGGAGTCTTAAAATATAAGCTCCATCAGTTCTCTGCTCTGCTCAGAATCTTCCAGAGGCTCCCAGCTCATGCAGAGTCAATGCCAAAATCTTCACCGTGGCCCCTGCCACCTCTCTGCCTCCCTCAGGTACATGACCTCCTTGCTGTTCACAAGTCTTCTACCTTAGGACTTTGAACTTGTGTTGCTCCCTCTGCCCGGAATCTTCTTCCCTCTGCAACATTCGCTCACTCCTATCAGATCTCTGCTCACACATCACTTAGCCAGCGAGACCTTGCCTGATCTTGTCCCCACCCCTTACCTATCCCGCATCTCCATTTGTCTGCAGACCACATAATACCCTCTGGCACTTCTTCCTCAACATTTATTAGCTCATGGTCTTTTCCCTCCAAAGGGTAAGTTTCATGAGTAAGCTTACTTTTATTCCTTGCTGTGTTCTCTCATTTGGCAAATAGAAGTGCTCAGTACGTTTCCATGAATGAATGACAGGTCCCTTCTCAGAGTAGAAGCCCGTCTTCCGAGTGGCCTCAAGGCCCTCACTGACCTCATCTCCTGCCATTCCTCCTGCTCACTCTCTCCTGCCACTCTGGCTTCTTTCCCGTTCCTGGAACACTCAAAACAAGCCCCTGCATCAGGACCTTTGCCCCCGTGGCTCTGTCTGCATAGAATTCCTGCTCTAGATATCCCTCACAGCTCAAAACTTCACCTTGTGGAGCTTTCCCACCACCCCAGTGTACTCTGCTCTCCACCGCTTCCGCACTCTGTTTCTCCAGAGCCTGTACCAGCATCCCTCCTGTGTCCCTCTCCCAGAACGTAAGCAAAGGTAAGCACCACACAGCAGGGACTTGGTTCTATTGTTCAGTTCATTGGCATTACCCCCAGCACCAGAAGCAGTGCTTGGCATATAGTAGGTGCCCAGTAAATATTTGATGAGTTTTTTACAAAAAAGTCTGGAAGGATATAACTAGTAATTTAACAGTTAGCTATCTCTGGGTATCATGATGACTTCACTCCTTTTGCATAGCTGTATTTTATAATGCTTAGTATAATGGTGTCTTTTTGTCATACCAGTTGTATAAAAAAGGTTTTATGTATGTGTGATTTTTTTCTCCCTCTCAGATAGGAGCGTGCTGCTACGTGGAATGTTCAGCTTTAACCCAGAAAGGATTGAAGACTGTTTTTGATGAGGCTATCATAGCCATTTTAACTCCAAAGAAACACACAGTAAAAAAAAGAATAGGATCAAGATGTATAAACTGTTGTTTGATTACGTGAGAAACATCTTCAGTGGCCGAGGAAACTGTCCATCTCTAAGAAAGCAGATGAAATACTACAGCTATCTCTAGACCTCTCATCAATACTGAAGCAGTTCAAAACTTGAAAGAAAAAAAACAACCCTGTCCTCAGCATTCTATCAAGTTCATTGAGAATGTTTCTTAAAGGTCCAAGAAGCAGCAAACCGCATCTGAAGTCACAATCTATTATAAATACTTTATTTCAACTAGAAGGTACAATCTCTCAGGGGTTTCATAGTTTAAAAAGCTACAATCACATCATGTAACTACATAAAACACAGTGCTCTAGATGGAACTGCCTGGCTTACACCATACACATTTCTGCACAGTCTTTATGGGATCTGCAAAAAAAACCCAACAAAAAACCCCCCAACTTCTTCCTTTGTTCCAATTAATTGGTCTTGTATGTAAGTTGCTTTCTATTCCAGTATATCCAGAGTGGTGAAATAACAAGGCCAGCCACGTAGCCAAAGGTCGCTCCCAGTGTGCAGGAGATGGGCCATACCTGAGGAGACAATGTATGAGATCAAAAGAGAACAAATGTTTTATTATTACTTGAGCACAAGTTTAGTGTAACCTAAATATTTCTATATTAAAGCTTAGTGTGCTTTCTTAAAGAATGCCAAAAGTGTAATAAGGTCATACCTGCATTTATCATGAACACTAGAAATGGACATGTTTTAGTTAATGTGCATTCAGCTGTAACAAGGCTTCTGGCAACTACAGAGTTAGTTTGATGCTCCCCGAACTGCATGGGAGACATGCTAAAATTACAAACTAAAATTCCGGGTCAGACTTTGCCATAACCTTGGACTCAGTTTAGCTCTCTGAAGTTGGTAATTTGGTTTTTGAGTTTCCACCTTGGCCTGTATTGTGTATCAGATGAAATGAGAAGTGCATAGATGGTCAAACCACACGCAACTTTAAATTGTGGTAAAGGGAAAAGACCTAGAGCTCGAGCATGTCACATGGAATTTATGACAAAGCAACTGCTTCCATCAGAAAACGGATGTCACCTTTCAGATACAGTATCGGAACCATCGCAGAAGTTATTGAACTACCAACTTAAGTCAAACACCTAGAGTATAAGTTCAACAAAACACTGGCTTCTAGACACCCATTGTTTCCCAGCCAAATTGTAAAATGTCAATAGTACACGAAGCCAGAAGTAAAAATACCGTTGATTTACTCCATCCACAAGCAGTGCACGTTGCTCCCTAAGTGAAAGGCCCTGTCTTAAAGGAAACTTTTTCATGTTATCTGTGAAGCATACCAGAGCCATTTCTAATCTTTTTGGGGGGAACAGGCTATAGAACTGTGTTAGAGGTGAACCATCTTGATTACTAGTTCTGTTACCTAAGCTTCCTTGGTTGGTCCGCTGTGGACCTGCCTTACTCCAAATGCCGTGCAACAGACAGTAACGTTAGGCAAAGTTTCAGCGTGAACAAAGCAGTGCAGTTCAGAGAGAAGCATATGTAATCCATACATTCCCCACCCCCCGCCTTTTCTACATTTAAACTCGCAGTTGCCTACATTATGGTTTTATGTCCTTGGTGGGCTCCCGTTAATTTCCATGACTTGAGCTTATAGCTGTGTCTATTGCACAGATTGGGTAATGAACACTAAACTTTTATACTTGAAAATGACAGCCTTAAATACTCATCAGTCACAAATCTAGGATGGACTGTATTGTATGTGAGCTTTGTAGAGATTTTTTTAAAACACAAGCATCACGTTCCCCATTGAAGAGTGGAGAGTCTCCTGGATAACTAGTCAGGAGCGTTCTCTGAACCGGACAGTGGATATCTTCTTTCTCCCAAGAAGTGGTTCGCATTAAGTACCATGGCCTTATTTATGCTCAAATGGAATCTTATGTAACGTTCTCATTTAATTTTGGTCTGCTGTATTTTTAGATAAAATTGAAAGGAACTGTGTAAATCAATCCATATATTAGCTAAGTTGTCCAACACATGGTATAAAGGAATTAAGACAGTAAAGTATTATACATTTCCAACTTGTCTTTGGGGGTTTATGGGAATTTTTTTTTTCTCAAATTCACATCGCTGAAACTCTTCATACTTGCCTAGCCAGTGAGAGCTAAAATCTAGAATGCGTCCAGTGCAAGAGAAATGGGTAGGAATCTGGAAACACAGCTCTGGTGGCGCTTGTTTCGTGAACGGGCCTCAGTTCCCTCATCTATAAACATGGAAGATAGAACAGATGCTTTCCCGTCGCACTCTCATTTATCAACTCCTGCGATTCCCTTTTTACAGTGATCACAGTTGGACATTACCCTCTCAGCTTCACATTCTTCAGACGGTAAAAATCCTGGACATAGATGATCAGAGCTCAGAGCAAAGATGATTGGATCATCTGAACCCGAGGTGCCTTAGGTGCTCTGTTGACCTTGATGGGGTTTGGAGTTTCCCATTGCTTACTGAGAGCCTTTTCATTGCTTTGGCTCTTCAGTATTTCTTTTTGCAAAATCCTTCCTGCCACTTTAACTGAAAACCAAAGATTTGTTTTCTATTCATACGCAGATTGTAGAAAATTGCCTTATTTTCAGAAACGCATCTTCATTAAAGGCTTAGGTCTCAACAGAAATTCAGACTAGTCACTGGAACAACTAGTTCAAAGTAGTGAAATATCTGGGAAATAAAATACTTCAAAAATATCTTACTGACGTGAGTTTTGCTAGTGAGTGCAAATGAACTGCTTCAAACAAGGTCACGTATGAATGAACTTATAGTTAATATTTTTATATATATATACAAAATCAGTTCTGAAGTTCTTAAAAGTAATTGTAGAGGCTCCCTGAAATCTTATTTAATACTTTGCTGACTTATACCTTTGTTCTATTTCTAATGGTACATTTTAGGTTAGCCTGTTTAGAATTACCATTTCCAATAAGCAGAGCCTGCGTTACGGTTTTATTGTGAACTATCTTACTTATTTTAGACATTGCTTCCATTTGATTTTTAATTATTAATTTTTAAGTTCCAAGTTAAATACTGGTTGGTTGGTTGTTGCTTTTTAAGTGATTCTTACTTTAACAGTGTCCCATCTTAACACATGGGATTAAAAATAAAATACCGTGTATAGTTTACTATCTATGTAAAGCACTGCACTTCTTACCGTAGTAGTTTTTATCTAACACCCTGTGTAAACATCTGGGATAATACTCTTTCTCTGTTTCTCGTGCTCTGAGTCTGCTCATCGGCCGCCAAGTGTTGAGCATCCGCACTTTGTTGTAAAGCACGCTGTCCAACAGTAGGGAGAACGGGAATCCCAGCCAAATTCCAGTGTGGGTTACTACATTCTATCTTAATCACTTTGTAATTTCGGTGTGGCTTTTTGTTTCTAAACGCATACCTACATTCACACACACATTCTTTCAACAGCTCTGTACTTCACCTCCAGTGGAATGCCAAAAATGAAATAAATATTGGTTTAAAAGTTTTGTCTAATGAGGGGTTAAGTCTTCTTGCAACACTTGCTATTATTAAACGCCTCAAGAAATCCATGCTGTCAGCAAATTAAAATGTTGCACTGGCTTTGAAGATTGTTTCCTGGTGATGGACCAGGCTTTCCAAAGTGGTCGTTAATTGTAATGCAGTCCCATTTTAAAGAGAATTTCTCTATACAAGGGTAACTTCACTATGTTGTAGACCAAGATAGGGAATGAGGAAAGGAGTAGTTGAAGGGAGTGGGGGGAGGTTGCCCACTAATAATTTCCCCCTCAAGCAATTTCTTACCAACCTTATAATTGTTTAAAAAAAAAAAATCAAACTTATGCTAGGGCAATAGGGTTCAGATTGACTTGTCAAGCAATCCTAGCTTAACCGTGTATTTCCATAATTAGACCCTGAAGTTTATATTTAAAACTATTTGCTTGTCTCATATAGAGATGTTTCTATGTAAGATTCTTCAGGTCGGAAGGATTTAGTCAGAACCCCATGGTATTATCTATTGAACAGACGATTCAACTGCCTTGCTACAAATATTTCTCCAAATTACAGTAATTTGTGATGGCTGTACATAATTATCTTGTTTTGTTTAAGGAAAATAGAAAACTCAAAGACATTCATGTAAAGGAAGTCCTTCACAAGTCTTTGCCACCAAAATGACGGTCATCTTTTTTTCCAATTTTTATGAATTAAAAAAAATTTTAAATCACAAAATAGAAGAAAAACCCCCACTGAGTAACAGAAGATAATAAGAACGCAAGTGGGTAAAACTGTTAAAATTATTGTTAAAAAGGAAAACATTAAAAAAAAATGAACAGCTACATGTGAAGAAAGTATCTTGCTCAGCGTACTATTATCCTTTCTCTGTATCAAATGACTCCTTATATTTTCATCACTTAAAAAAGTTCAGTGTTCTCTAAAAACAATCAGCATCAACAAAGGCCTAATATTATCGGTTCTGGGTACATGGCATCCGGAAATAAATTATTTCTCCATAATAAAACAATTTCATCCTACTAAGTTAAAAAAGCTGAATAAATAATGGGGTCATAACTATTTTCTCTGTTAAACACATGATTACTTCTGGTTGAAAGGCATTTCAAAATTACACAAGCTTATTTCCACCTGAAAACTACACCACTCTCTTCTGATAGAACTCTGCTTACATTTTAGGAAAGGAAAATGTACTAATACGAGTATATCTGTGTAGTGTTTGATGTTTTTCAAAGCATGTTGAGTAGTACATTAGAAGAATTAAGAACACTGATTTTTCTATTAGACTGGATGAGTCTCAGCTGTGCCATTTGTTAAACATGTGACTCTGGGCAAGTCACCTAACCTTTGGGTGCCTTGGTTTCTCATCTGCAAAGTGAAGGTCATCATAAAACTCACCTCCTGGGGTCGCTGCAATGGCTACATGAGATAATGCACTGTGTACACGTACAGCCGTCCTGGTAACAGGATCTGGCATGTGGTGCGAGTGACCAATACGTGTGAGCTATACTTGATGGTAATCTTAGTTCATATTCCTGATCGGTATATACAGGGTGGGGCAAAGGTCAGTTTACAGGTGTTCTATGGAAAGATAACAATAATTAATAAATAGTGACACAAGAATATACTTCTGTGTACTCACAACTATAAACCTACTTTTTCCCCACCCTATATAAGTTGTTACAATATGGCAAACCATCATTCCCCAAATTTCTACAGCTCAGATTTCTAAAGCTGCTCCTATTAAAAATCCTGCCCAAGTAAGTACTTCAAAAATAATTTTTAAAAACTTCATCTAACACAATTCATGTTTCCTTGTCAAACGTGATCCATATTATATATATAAAGTGCATATAATTTTAGATTCACAGACCTCCAAAGCCCAACTATGGGCTGCTGGTTAAGAATCCCATCACTCTAACAGGTATTTTTATTAACTGTCCTAGTTGGTCCAAGACATATCTTCAATGATGTAGATGGTATTAGTTTGTTAATCGGTGATTCAAGAGTAAACAGTTTAAATACACTTTGCTTAATTATAATATGCACACTATTACATAGGTCCCCTTGGTGTATATTAAGTGCAAACAGACTTTTAACCTGGTCATGTCATTCCAGTGACAGCCACGCGCTTTTGAGACTGTAACAGCCAGATCGGCATGTCACTGTGGCAGTATGTAAGCTGCCATAGGTTTCCTAAAACGATCATCAGGCATTTATTAGATAACTATAATTAGATAATTACGATTTTTGTTGAACTTCCTATTTTACTTGGGAACTTTGCTTCTCCGGGAAGGAACACGGGGCAGTGGAAAGGGGTGATCGGAGTTTGCGGGCCAGGACAGCCACTTGCTGGCCATGTGACCCTGACCAGGTCACTGAACGTTGAAGCGCTAGTTTCCCAATGTGCAGAGCAGGAATAAGCAACTCTGGTACTTACAACATGAGGATGTTGGATTAAGTGAAGTCATAAAAGCTGTGCAGTCCCATGCATCAGTATCATTTTGTACATTACATGTTCTAATGTGAAAAAATTAAACTTACATGATCACTAACGTATTTCTTTAGTAACTGACACCGCTAGGTAATAATTAGAACCAGCAGTTTAGAACAAATAAAATCGTTCATGAGTAATGTTACACCCTGCTGTAGGAACTATTCCCTTGCCCTTGTAATATAATAATTTTTAATGCATATGATTCACATGAAATACCTAGAGAGTACAAAATTTATGAGAATACACACCCCATTGTATTAACCAGATGCCGCTCCCCTGAGAAACAGAAGGGGATTCCTGCTCCCAGCGCTGTTCTTCACCATTTTAAGAAGCATAAGTACAGAAATGGGTTCTACACCAACGCCTGGTGGACACTGGTGTCACTCTTAGAGAGTCTCATGAATGACTCCGTAACTACTTACTGAGCGTCCACTATAAGCCAAGTAGTCCAGGTACAAACGAAGATTATTTAATTTGGGATATATTTTAATAAACTCATAAAATACGTGTTGCAATATAATTCTGATTTTTGGAGAGGTATATGCAATCACAGATACCACAGGGGAACCGACCTGTCTGCAGATCAGAACACCTGGAACAGTCAGAACAACTCATCAACCATTGGGGTTACTGGCTCTTTCAGATGAAGAAGGAAGATAAAACCCAGGCAGCCATTTCTAAATTTCTCACAGCCACTTAATTTTATTTTTATTGTACTTATCACACATTTGCATTTGCATGACAGAATTCATCTTTCAAAGCCTGCTGACACTTCTACTGGTTTTAAATGACCATTTATATTTTCCTCTGAATTTGGTTGTGAGTGATATTTTTCCAGATGTTCTTAAAGCAAATGCTACTGTCTGGTGTAGGAGCACAAGCACAGATGACCTACTCATCTGGACTCATCCCTCTGGTGGCACATCCGCACTGGTCCACGTACATACCCCGCCACTCTCCTGTGCTGACGGCACACGTGTCTGGGAGAGCCGTCAGGTGAGGTGCGTGGTCTCCAGTCTGGAACTTTTTGTCAAAGTGACACAAAAGCAGCTCTTGCCAGTGAGTTAACCTGGCTGGCCCCGTTCTCTCTCTCTGGAAGTTCTCGCAGAGCGCTGTCGACAGGACGACTGCACAGTGAACCCACCTTTGAACTCCGAAACCATTTTCTGTCAGTGAAATGTTAGTCTCCCCCCGCGCCCCCCATGCTTGCAACATGTCCTACTCTCATAAATTGGTATTTTATTTTGGTCTTTCTAAAACACTGAATAATACCTTTGGTAACGGAAATACCAAGTAACCTAAAAACAGCTACTCTTCAACAATTAAATCCATAATCGTAGTTTCAGCCCTCACTCTAGCATTATTTACAGTGATTCATTTAGTTATAATCCTGATGATCCCTAGCTTCAATTTTTGGAAGAATTATCTGGCACCTGTGACCTTAGAAAATAAATGTTTCCCAAATATTAAACTTTTAACCTAATAAAACCAGAGAAAACAAAAAGGACTTTTATATAAAACAATGCTTCATTTATCTGGTATCTGATGGGAAGAAGTAGAAATATTTAAAAATAATTTTAAACTGTTTTAAAGACAATCGATTTTGCTTAAGAAATAAGTATGCTCAGAAGAGACTGGATTATCTTAATCCCATTTTGGAGGCAGTGGCATTAAAGTCCAAAGTTTAAAGGCGTGTGGGTGGTTGGATATTTGATAATTTTTACTCTCTTCTTTATAATTATTAATATTGCTTAAACTTTCTAAATGTACACTGTCTTTATAATCAGAAAAAAGTTGTATTCATGTTTGGAAAACAGAATATTTTTAAATAACACAATTCCATTTGGGGCAAATTATCTTAAGAAAATAAATGGAAAAATCTGTGAAGATACAGATTTTGATGATAGCACTGTTTATAATAATACAATAATGGCAACACCCTGAATGATCAATAGTGAATTTGCTAAATAAATTTGGAATAACTATTTAATGGCACACTACTAAGCCATGAGAAATGAAGACAAGATACATGCATTACCGGCTCAGTGAACTTTAAAACATTACACATCTTCCTCATAGCAGTTCCTCCCCTGTGAAACCGGGACAGAAAGAACACTTAGCCCACAGTGCTCTACTTGCTCACAAGTCATACCCTATTGTGACAGCAAACGAAAACCCTGACGTTGACGAGCTTCCATGAGATCGTGTACCTCTTTTAAAAACCTACTTTGCTACATGCTTTAAGAAAATTTCAAGCTCAACATTCAATGTGGCCATCAATCGCATTAACAAAAACATGACTCGAAGATCACAGAAGCAATGAATATCAAAGTTGAAAACAGGGAATTCCTGCAACCTCTGGCCTATTTAAATAAAGACAAAACCCACGATACACACCCACAAGCTAAGCTTGTTTATTCACCTACATATGAAGAAGAAAACTGCTGGAAGGTAGAACCAGGCTGACCCTGTGGCACCGAGACCTGCTACAAGGAGAAATCGCCTAGATTCCAGGGACAGGGAACTGGCGTCCCTACCGCCCTGAACACCAACAGTTTACATGTACACGTGCGCTAGCTGCATCAGTTTTGTCATTGTACAAACATTAATTTTGCTGCGTTCAGTAGCTGAAACCAACCTGCCATGGTCTTTCCCAATCGAGCGGAATAGGAAAGGCTCCAAGCCACGCTCCTACAAAACTAGCAATTGTAGTGATCTGGAGACTATTCTCCCAAATGGATGTCACTCTGTAAAACACAAATACGTAAATCAGTGGTGGTATTTATCTGAGCTGCTGCAGAATCAAACAAACGGAAGCACACATTAACACGCACACATATTCTGTTCACTTAAAATAGTCACCTCAAACGGGCATATACTTACCATGACCTATAAACAGTTAATTGGCAAGAAGATGTGTTTTTCCGTTGGAAAGCTAACGTGCACACAGTAAAAGTCAGACAACATGGAACAGCACTTGCAGTGAAACTGAAGTCTTCCTCCTGCCCTTGTCGTCAATGCTCGTTCCCTTCCCCAGAAGCAACCACTATTACTGACTTATTACATATGTCTATCCTTCCAGAAATATTTTATGCATGCACACACTTTTGTTCAGAATATGTGCATACTTGCACATATGCACACATCCATGTATACTATATACATCCTTCAAAACAAAACCCAAAGCATCATGTTATAAACCCAGTTTCGCTGTTGTTTTCCCTAACGGTTGTAACAGTGTTCCACTGTATGGGGGGGGGGGGGGCTTCATTTATTCAACTAGTCCTTATGGTACACTTTGTTTAAAGAAATCTCTATTTGGTGGCGGATTAGACAACAACAAAACATTTCAAAAGATTCAGTGATTTTGGCTACTTTTTTTTTTTTAAACGTTCTATCCATTTATAGAGAGAGGGGGAGGGGGAGAGAGAAACATCAGTGTGTGGTTGCCTCTCGTACGCTACCAACTGGGGACCTGGCCTGCAACCCAAGCATGTGCTCTGACTGGGAATCGAACCGGTGACCCTTTGGTTCTCAGGCTGGCACTCAATCCACTGAGCCACACCAACCAGGGCTGCCTACCATTTTTATTATGTGTAAAGGTAGAAAGACAAAACTCTGCCATTCTCTTAGTAGGTCTTGATTTCAACCCGCTGTGTGGAATACCAGTTTGGTTACAGTAGAGAAAACCCCACCACAGTGCAATAAGTGGGGTCCAGATATTCAACTGCTTAAAATGCAGGGTTATTATGAAGTTTATGAAAAAGCAGTTTCAGTTAGTGTGGTATAAGGGAAAAACATCTGTTAGATGACTTCTTTCATTAGAAATAAGCCGATTATTACACCAAAATGTACACTGAATTAAAGAAGTCCCAAATGACAAGTCAGTTTATAAACCAATCCATCACCTGTCCATCTTATTAACCACCCCCCTTCATCTAAACAAGATAAGGGCTTTAGTTTGTTTCTATTGAAAATTGGGGCTGGAAGAAGGTTGGGGTCAATCATCATATATGCAAAGTTGTGTTACTACCATTCTTTAAGTAACACCTATAACTGCAAGTCAATTTTTTCAATTAGCATTCAACAGAACAGATCTGTTCCAAGGTGGGGAAAAAAACTGGCGAGTTAAACATAAAGAGAGAACTGTACTACTTGGGCAATTTAAGATTTTCTTGGGTAACTTTTGACTATAGGTGGGTGCCGAGTGTTGACTAGCTGTCACTTAACACGCAGCTCCGTGTGTTGCAATAATACATACAGTGATAGGCCTAGAGACACACAGTCTGGTAGAGGTTGAGAACAGAGTTCACTTTTTCCATTTGATATGAGTATAAGAGGAGAAGTTTGGCTGGATTTGGAAGGATGGGTAGCATTTGGTCTTGAGGAAGAAGAAAGAGTTGCATTACAGGTAAAAAGAACATAAGTAAAATCAGTTGAGGCCAAGTGGAAGAATGGGAAATAAGACTGGAAAAGTAGGTTAGAGTTAGGATTTTTTTTAAACAACAGCTCTATTGAGTATAGTAAACACTTGCCCCCAGAAAATCCTTCTCTAGCCATACAATTCACTCATTTAAAGTACAAAATTAAATGATTTTTTTTACAGATTTGGGCAATCATCACCCCAAAATGAGACTCTACCCATTAGAAGTAACTCCCCACTGCCTCTTTCCCCGAACCGTAGGCAGCCATTAATCTGCTTTCCATCTCCATGTATTTGCCTATTTAGAACATCTCATATGAATGGAATCGTGTAATATATGGTCTTTTGTGGCTTTCTTTCATTTAGCATGTTTCAAGGTTCATCCATTTTATAGCAGTATAAAAATACTTTTTTATTGCCAAATATTTTGTTGTAGGGATATACTGATATACCACTCCCCCCCGCCCAGCGTCAGTAGATGGATATTTGATTTGTTTGGCTACTTTGTATAATTTGTATAATGTAAACAATATGTACAGTAATGTACATATTGTACATTATGTACAGTGATGTACAATATTTGTGAGGACACACGATCTCATTTTTCTTGGGGATACACCAGGGAGTAGAATTGCTGGGTCATATGGTATCTGTTTAACCTTCTGAGGAAGTACCAGAGTGTTTTTCAAAGCAGCTGAGCCATTTTATATTCCCACCAGTAGGGAATGAGGGTTCCAATTTTCCCACATCCTTGCTAACACTTGTGGTTATTGATTATAGCCGTCGTAGTGGGTGTGAAGTGTTATCTCATTGTGGTAGATTTAGGGTAAGGATTTTAGAAAAGCCTTAAGTCAAACTAAAGGAGTCACTGACGGTTTTAAATCAAGGTAGCAATATGATCAGAGCCATGTTTCAATAAGATGTATGTCAATGTCTTATCTAACGTCTAAGCTCCGGGTTCCTTGGGCTAAGGGGCAAGATACACGCCTTCACATTTTTCATTGTTACGGCACGCTTGTGGCCATCTTGTAATTAAGATTAAAAAGTGCAAATATCCAAGAGGCTGTCCCCTATTTTGTTTGGGGTATCCAAGAGTGCTTACGATCTTACATATAGTAAGTACATAAAAAGTGAAACCAAGACCAAGTTCAAAAAATTTTATAGCCTGTCTTTTTAAAATTATAATTTCCTATTTATCAAACTAATAAATACCTTTAAAGTAAAAGATTACAATTAGACCATTAATAAAAATCCCTCCCTGCAGTAGACTTTCAACTCTTCACTGTTTCTCCTATGTACCTCAAATTTAAAAGAATATCCATTATGGACGGATTTTTAAAGATTTAGTTACATAAGTAACTAAAATGGAAGAAGAGGGTTTAGCACTCTTTACCCACAAGCCTGCCATCCCCCCTTCACACTTCTGACTCACAACCCCTCTTTGACTGTAACATCGCCTCCTCTCGGCCGAATCCCTAGCACTGTCTGTACAGGTTGATTATGAAAATATTCATCACAGAGTGGTTCTTACAGTAAATACAATTTTTAATTTTCCTGAGATGTTAAGCACTGCCTCTTTTTCCCCTCTATTTGCTTACATACCTGTCACTAACTCATCCTTAAATAGTCCACAGAAACTAAGCATTATTTCTAAATGCTTGCTGGCGCTCTCTTGCTCTTTCTTTTGTGGAGACACCTCACCTGCTCCCAGTCACTGTCCACACTGACTCCACTGAAATTCATTACGTCAAATATTAATTGCAATAAATAGGACATTTTGAGTGCCGTCTCTGTGTCAAGCACTGGATCAAGTACCTGAGGTGGTTCACAGTGGACACTGTGGCCTAGACTGACCATCATGGAAGCAGTGCTTGTGGAGATGGGGTTGATCTTTTTAACTGTTGGTCTCTTCATCTGAAAAGGAGACACCACACTACTCCTCCTAGTGGTGAAAGATATTTTACTGAATTCTTATATAAACTTTCCCCTTAGCCACTGAACTAGTATTAAAACCAATCCATTTTTACCATTAAGTTTTTATGCCCACATTAAGGCTAAACTACCTATTTTTTATATGTACACATTTTTCAGTATTCATATCTTTTCACTCTTAATGTCTACAGCGGTTTTTCCAATGTAACATCCACTTCAACGCAAATATGACAAAAAGAGGCCTGATGTCTTTGTCTACCCAAATGGTCTTTATCTTGGCAAGACAGCCAAAGATTCAAGAACCTGTTCAGAAATTCAATTTTTTTCATTTCATCAAAAGTGATCACATTCTCACTTAAACATTTAATCTAACAGCATAAAAGAATTAATAAATCAAAACGCAAACCTCAATGAGAAACAGAGGTTTAAGGTAGCCAGATTATTCTCCTTTAGAAGAAAGTCTGCAAATGAAAAAAAAAACCCACAATAATCATAATACAAAGGCAACAAACTGCATTAAAGCAGTACAAATTGACTATATTCACTCAGTAATAAGTGTACCGAAAAGTTGGCTGAACTTTTAAAGAAACCAAATGACTTGTCTACCTTCAATTTTCTTTAAAATAGTATTTTTTTTAAAAAAAATCTAGGATAACTTTACATTTACTTTAAGGGAAAGTCTTGTTAAAAGTGTCATTTAATTATGTATTAAATCTCAATAGTATCCCAAAGTCCTTTACTCTTGGGATATAATTCCAACAGTCCCCACAATTAAAGCTTTTGTCTTTCTCAGTCTTCAACTATTAGCATCCACTCAATTTAAGCATGCAAATAAATACATTAAAAGTTAGGACGTAATACTTATTTCACTTCAAAGTAGTACAAAACATTTATATTGATTAAATACTAAGTGAGATGTTAACCTAATTCAAAATTGGCCTGTTTATACTGGATATCTGAATTATCATATTTCAATAATAACAGAAGGGCTAGCTTTATACAAACAAAACAAAAACTGTACCATGTTTGATACACTAAAACACAGGATGAATGATAAAAATATTGCAAACTCTAAAATCTTCAATCAGTACTTTAAGATATTTTAAATTCTTTTAATTAATTAGAACTATAGCATAAGAACTTCAAATCAGAACTTTAATTTGTTGTAAATAATTATTGGGTAGGAAAACACATTCATGTTTTATATAACGTCTTTATAAATAATAGAATCCTTTGAATTTAAAGTTGTGACTCAGTATAAATAATGCTAACTATATTGCGACAATTTAAAAATAACACAAAAGTAATTGTTTTTTGTGGGTAGTTCATATTTTTACTGCAGAACCATCAGATCTTTGAATTTTAAAAGCATTTTTGCCTAACAGTGAACATTTATGAAGGCCAACTCTAACATTAACCAAGTTAATCTACTAAATTAATAATTATTCCTTAAGTTATTCAAAACTTGACATGCTCTTTATTCTAAGTGTGATGAGAGGGTTAGGGGAAAAAAGGGAACAATCACTGGTGTGTGGTGGAGACGAGAAGACCTAAGTTCCCCATAAGAAAGTTCAAGTTAATTTTACATGCAATGAACTGAGAAACGGTTCCTCCTTCTCCGTGAGTGCCTGCGCCCTGCGCTCCTTGTTCTGCTACCTGAACCAGGAAGAGGCACTAAGACAAACCGATTGGAAGTATGAAACATAAAAACGCTCCACGGCATGTGCTAGTCCACTGGACAAACATTTCTTGAGCACTTAGTATTTGATTTCACTCAGTTCTGACAATAACCCTGTAAAGTACAGACTAGTATTATTCTACCAATATTACATATGAGGACCTGTCAAGTTAAATAGCTTACTAAC
Organism: Desmodus rotundus; assembly: GCF_022682495.2. Lineage (NCBI taxonomy): Eukaryota > Metazoa > Chordata > Mammalia > Chiroptera > Phyllostomidae > Desmodus > Desmodus rotundus. Next base: position 125,314,744 of record NC_071391.1, read on the forward strand.
GTCATTGGCTGCTACGTAGAGAAGACAGGGTAGGAACTCGTTTTCTGACCCTTGATTAGTGGAGTCTTTTAAACTTTTCTATAGCATCAGATGATCCGGATTCAAGTCCCAGCTCTACCTCTTTTGGCTATTGGGCTTTGGCAAATCACTTAACCTGTCAGCTTTCCAATAGCTTCGTCTAGAAAATGGTGAAAATAGGGGTATCTCACCAAATTGCTGTGAGGATTAAATGCTATAACATATACAGGGTCCAGCACAAATAACACCTCTTTTTTATTACAAAATCATAAGCATGTAATTCTGTAACACAATAATATCACACTCAAGCACACCATATGATATTTTAGGTGAAATGTTCAAATTTAAACTATAAATTATTATACCCATATTATTACCCTACCAACCACATTCAAGCAGGCGTTACTTCTGCCGGACCCTGTATAAAAATGCTTCAAAAGTTACTGAAGTGTTTTTTGCATATTACTATTTCATGCCATGCACTGTGTGATGTTAAATAAAATGTTTTATAACAAACCAATTATTTTTAGCCATAGTTTTCTAGCAACTGAACTGTTCTCTGACTGTACGTTAGAAATTTTAGAACGATATTTTTGTAGTCTACTCAAATTTAGGTGGCATCAGAGAAATCTAACATTCTTGACACAGGTCTAACTTTTCAATAACCAAAAAGCAAGTTTAAAGTAAGTTAAGTATTGGCAAAATCTAAGTAATTTAAAATTTGCATTTTGACTATGTAGTACATTAAAACGGTCAAATGCAAAAGATACCGAAGGGTGGTCAGTGGAGAGTCTCCTTATCCTGTATTCTAGCTTCTCAGACCCCTCTCCAGAGCCAACCAATGTTTTATCAGTTTTTTATGTGTTCTTCCGAAGATATACAGCTGTATCTATTCTCTCCTGCAAATTTTTACATAAGTGGTAGCATCCTACACACATTTCTCTACCTTGCTTTTTTCCACTAACAGCATTTCAGTAAATAAAGACTTGATTGGTTTTTTTTACAACTGTATCACATTCCATCGTGTAGATTAAATTTCATTTGATCCATCTCTTATTAAAGGACATTTAGGCTATTTTCAGAGTTTCAATGAATAATCTTCTACAGTCAGTATTTTGTCGGTATGCCAGTATATTTACAATAAAACCCTACTGGAGCTGCCGGCTCAGAGACGGGTATTTGTAATGGTAGGTCCTACCGCACTGCCCTTCACAGAGTCCGAACCAGCTCACGTTCCCACTGGCACTGCCAAGGACACTGTGAAGACAGTGCAAAGACAACACACACAAAGGGTGAAAATATTTGCAAATCATGTACCTGACAAGGGACTTGTATCTAGGGTATACAAAGAGTTCTTACAACTTAATAATAAAAAGACAAATAACTCAATGAAAAAATGAGCAAAGGATCTAAATAGACATTTCTCCCAGGAAACTACAATGGCCAATAGGCACATGAAGAGATACTTGACATCATTAGTCAGTAGGGAAATGAAGACAAATCACAATGGAGTAACACCCCCCACCCACTGGGATGGTGATAATCAAAAAGTCAGACAAACAAGTGCCGGCAAGGATGTAGGGGAACTGAGGCCCTCATACACTGCTATGGGATCGTAACTTTGGAAAAGAGACTGGCAGTTCCTCAAATAATTAAACATGGAGTTACTATATGACCCAGCAATTCCACTCCTAGGCATCTACTCAAGAGAAATGAAAACATAAGTCCATATAAACACCTGTACACAAGTGTTTATAGCACCTTAGTCACAGTAGTAAAAAAGTGGAAACAACCTAGATGTCCATCAATTGATGAATGGTAGTATATGAGGTCTCTCTGGAAGAAGTCCAGCCATTGTTAACATAACAAGAATGGCTTGCGTGACATTGATGTAACCTGGCAACCAAGGAGAGTGGACAGGAATGTACATGCTCAAACAATGACATCTTCACTGTACTAGTCAGTGGGTGCAGCAGATGCTGTTTAGTGAGCATGTGTACCGTGTGGTCATCACATTCAAAATGAGTGACTAGAGCAATGAATCTGCATCAAATCTTGCACTAAGCGTGAACATTCCTCCGTGGAAACCATTCAGATGATTCAGAAGGCTGCAACTATGGGCAACGGGTCATTGGCAGCTTCATCACAGTGAACCTGCTCACGCATCACATCTGTTCAGTTTTTTGGCAAAACATCAAATCACCCAGGTGACTCAGCCTCCCTACAGCCCTGACTTGGCGCACTGTGACTTCTGGCTTTTCCCAAAACTAAAATCACTTTTGAAAGGGAAGAGATTTTTCAGACTGTTGATGACATTCAGAAAAATACAATGGGGCAGCTGATTGCGACTGGGAGAACTGGGTGAGGTCCCAAGGTGCCTACTTTGAAGGGGACTGAGGTGCCATTGTCCTATGTACAATGTTTCTTGTATACTGTACCCTCTTCAATAAATGTCTCTATTTTTCCATATTACATATGGCTGGATACCTTCTGGAGAGACCTCATATATCCATACCATGGATATTATTCAACCATAAAAAGGATTTAGTACATGCTACAACATGGATGAACCTTGAAACATCAAGCTAAGTGAAAGGAAGCCAATCACAAAAGATTACATATTATATGATTTCATTTTTATGATGTGTCCAGAACAAGCAAATCCATAGACAGAGTAAACAGTTCAGTGGTTACCTAGGTCTGGGGAGGAGGGGATAAGGAAGTGACGGCAAAAGGGTACAGGGTTTCTTTTTAAAGTGATGAAAATGTTCTAAAATTGACTGTGGTGATTGCTGCATTAAAAACCATTTAATCGTATACTTTGTATTATATCTGCATTACATCTCAATACGGTTTGAAAAGAGGCTGCTTTCCAAACAAAAGGTTTAGTGGAATTCTACCCTAGAGAAAAACGCATAGCTAATCTGGCTGAAGTAGAGGGAGGGACCTGTGGTTCTGCCTGCTTGGATCCCTCTCAAGCGCACCCCCCCTTCCCTCTCCGCAGTCCCCAAGTAGGGTGGGCCCTGAAGGTACCTCCGAGAATGTACACTGCTGAGAAACGCTCATGGAACAATCTACTAATTTCCATGAATAGAAAAATACGTTAATTTTTTTTTTAAACTTCAAACATCACTGCCGTATGAAAGTACAACTTACCCATTTCTGCTGAAAACTCTCAGCCATGCTTTGACGTTCGGTCCTAACAAACACAAACAAGGCACAGTAGTAAAAGTAGACAAAGTAACTGCAAATAAAAATGTTTCCAACACCAACCTATAAAAAGAAAACTTCATTAATTTTTTAAAAAGTGTAAAAGGGACAAATATACACACATACATAGTTTTTGTTACTTAGATACACTTAATATAAAAATATTTTCTTGTATTTTACTTTGAAAGGTAACATGAGTCCTACCAAAATGATGACTATAAAAAAAATATCTAGCAAATATCTGGCTCTAATGATAAGAGGTCCAAAGTGTTAAATACCTTATGATCCATTTTGTCCAAGGCAAGATACCCCATTTCTAGATCATTAACTTTCTTCCTCAATAATCTCTGGAACTTTCTCTGCAACCAGTGGTTCAACTTTAGCTTATATCAAAATAAACATTCTTCCTAAGTAGTCTCTGGAACTTAGCTTTATCAGAGCCACTTAGAAAGCTGGATAAACTAAGGATGGGGGACCCACCTCTAGAGTTTCTGAGGCCTGAGAATTTGCATTGCAATACAATGCTGATGCTGGTTTTAGGACCACTTTGAGAACCACTGCTCTAGACATTCATTCTACTCTGAAATGGATTGGATAGAAATCCGTTTACCATTACAAAGGTCTTATCCTCCCTTCTCTAGAAAAGAATTACCAGTTAATGTGCATATATAAAAAACTACATATAAATATGTAACTATATACATAACTTGTGTGTGTTTACACATAAACCACTCATTTCTCCATGACCATGAATCATTGCTAAAGTTTCCCAAACTATAATAAATGTTATATAAAAAATATTCATGAGTTGAACATTCATTAATTTAAAATTGGTCAGTTTTGAAAAAGGGTTGAGTTAAATTTTACCTTCAAACTATAAACGTTAGCAAATTAAGTATTTAAAGACAGGAATCTATTGACTTTTCTGAGAAAATTAACTTTTTTCCAGCACTTCGGAATCACACTTCCTAAGAACTGATATGCTAACAGTAGCTAACTTATCCATACTGCCACAGTAAGTTCCCTTAGAGATTCTAAGGGTCTTAGAATCTCTAAGACCCTTAGCTGTGGTATAGCTTCTCATCTACACGTCCCATCCCCACCCCAACCTGCGACTGCGTACTAGAAGGCTAGATAATAGGAGACTTTGATGAATTAAGTTATTCCTGTTTTAAAAGAATAGCACTGTAAGGAAGGGCAATGTCAGTATCCTCCCATGATCTAACAATCAAACACACCAGTCTTTCTCTAACCATCAACAGAATTAGCCCTTTGTTTAGTAAACGAGTGTTTTAAAATATAGTGGCCTTCAGGTTGGGATTTCAGACTTACTCTATTAACGGTGCTCCATACAGAACAAAAATTACATGAAAGAGGAAACAAGACATAAGAAAGTAGATACAGCATTTCAAAAATCTGGTTACCTAAAAAAGAAATGAATAAAGACTCAACAGAATGCCTAAAGGACATTAAATGTTTCCATTTTAGGTACAAACATAACATTCTCATGTGTGAACAGTTAAATGTTCCCTGGATTTGGAGATTCTGAATTCAGATTATGTCTTGTGCACTGAGGTGCACAGCCCTGTAAAAAAGGCTGAAGACAAGTATCACCCCCCCACCCCCACCTCATTCTACCAGTCCAACTAGCACTACAGTCAAAAAGCACTTCTGCTCCTGTGGTATGTACTGAGATATGTTGTTAATCAGTATTTATGAACTGTTCACCAGTAACAGACTGCTAGAATACAAGAAAACACAACACAGGCCTTATTATGTGATGATACGTGAAATATTTGCTGTATTATTTACTGAAGACACCCTAATTACACAATTAATGCCTGGCAAGGATCTATCGAATGTGAGCAGGCTTCCAGCAAGTAACAGGCTACTAATTTGAAAAAAAAAAAATCAGGTTCTCTTTAGTCACTGGAAGTAATCCAACTTAGTTCTTGACTAATGCTTTATTTTTCCATTAAAAGAAAAACTCCCTCTATCCAAAAATCAGTTACCAAGAAATAAGCCTTACCTTGTGTGATGAACTTCTTTTAGTGGATGCATTTGGTTTCACCACTAAATATAACACTAGATTGACCGCAGTTACAAAAACAGAACAGATGCACAACCACGTCAAGTGTGTTTCCAGGACTGAGAAGTTCTCCAAGAAGAATGATGGAATGAAGATGCTTAGGATGATTGAGAATATGCATAACAGATGGGTGTACAGTAGTCTCTTGATATCAGTATTTTTCATGGTGTATTCTTGAGTGGCTGTCTAATGAAAAACAAATTAAGAAAAGCATATGCAATAATTACTTTTTCCATTGTTCTAAATGTTTCAACACTTAAAAATAAGTTATGACCCACAGTCAATCTTCCGTGTGCTGGCTTCAGAATATAGGAAGATGCATAATGTAAATGCACATGTGGACAGTAGTATGGTAAACAGCTCTCAGAAACTATAAAGGACAAATTTCTTAATTCTAATTTCTCAAATATTTGTGACTGGGTTCTGCAAAACGGTCCTGTGCCAGGACCAATTAAGCGATTCCTTTTCCTTTTCTTTTCTTTGCCAAAATCTAAGGTGAAAACAAACTACAGGGATTAATGATTTGCCCCTGTTGGAAAATGTACCTATGCATTCTAGAAACCCCATGAATACAGTGTAGCTAAATTGTTGGCGTTTTTTTACGTGTGGATCCTTGTCTAACATCACAGTAGTTCACATCTTCTTAGCAAATGCCAAGCGACACCACCAAGGGCACACACTTAAATACAACAGTGGCCAGTGTAATCAAGAGAGTTCAAACAACATTATGCTAAACGAAGGGATTCTAGTGCTGCAGAAATACCAAAAGGACAATTGTTTGTTACAGGAGCTAGATTACAATCAAAAGTAAAGCATAAATGGCAGGAAAGAATGTATCTATAAAACACACACATCTTTATAAATTACCTAGCAGAAAGCTTATATATAGCACTAATGTTAAGTAAAGGTCTTATTAAAGTAATAGTCCACATGTAACTGTGGTTATTCCAGGAGATATATATATATATATATATATATATATATATATATATATATATATATATATATAATCACACATACACAGAGGGGGAACCCAGTAGCATGCTTTATCCTAACAGCTCTCATTTAATTCGCACTATAATTTTCAAAGGCAAACATTTTACTGATAAGGAAACAGGCTAAAACAGGTCAGGGAACACGTCCAAGGTTCTGAGCTTCCAATTGCTAAAGCTATTTCAAATAAAAACACACACTAGGGGGCAAGAAGGAAGAAATGAAAAGTTTCTAGGCTCAGCTTAGGGGCGGGGAAGCAGATCTGCAACACTCTGAACAGACACCCCTTCGCATTTTTTTCTGGACTTCCAGAACCCCAACTGACATAAGCAGCCTGGGATATAGTACAGTGAGGAGTACCCAAACTCAAATGTTTACTGAGTCAATGATGAGTCAAGGAAGGAAGGAAGGAAGGAAGGAAGGAAGGAAGGAAGGAAGGAAGGACGGGAGGGAGGGATGTACATGGGAACAAAGGAGAGTGGGTTAAGTGTTTGCCCCTCTTGAGATACCAGCCCTGTGTTAGGCCCCGACGGGCAATCTTAAGAGGACACCATCAGGCGTCCGCTAGGGGGGCTACGACCCCGGCGTCTGCGGTCTGACCTCGCTCTGTCCCGCGGACATTGTGACGTGAAAGAAGGCCCTTCTAAGCGGCTCCCGGAAATTTCGCGGGAATCGCTGAGCCGTTGTCTGAAGTCCCACCCTAAACCGGGTCACTCCGGGACTCTGCCCAAGCCTCAGCCGGTCTGAGTGCGGGCAGCGGGCGACGTGCTGAAAGGCATGAGCAAAAAGCACAGGCGTGGAGACCAGGAGAAAGGAAGAGGCAAACACAGAAAGTCCGAGGGATGGCCCACCCAGGGGGCAGCCCCTGCGTTACGCCGCAAGAATGGCGCGGGCGGTGCGGGGGCACAGAGGCTCGTGGTCATCTAGGAAGCTGGCGCCGCTTGTTTGCATCCCCACGAGGCCCGCGTGCCGGAACGTTCGGCAGGGCTTACCTAACACTCCCGCCCATAGAAAGGAAAGGGGGGAGAATACTACCTCCCACGACCAGGTGCGACTCACCCCCGGACCCTTCGCGCACACGCAGGCTTATGGGGCGGAGACCCAAGGCCGCACAGCCAATCGCAGAAGTGAAGGGGCGGGCAAAAGAAGCAGCCCCGCCTTTCTGCTCTCGTCCTTTCCTCCTTCGGCTTTCCAGGTGTAGGATAGGCGGGGCGGAGTGAGAGGCCGGAAGTGGATTTTTGTAACCCGGAAGGGGAGTCTTACCCTGTCTGTATTGATGTTTTCAAGTTGCTGCTGCTACTGCTGCTAAAGGAACCGTCGCAGAAGGATGGTGTGCGAGAAGTGTAAGTTAAGGGGCCGCTTCTGTGGGAGGAGAATAGGAGAACCTACTGGAGTTCCCTGGAAACTTTGCCGCCCCTTTGTTTTAAACTTCGGCCACGGGTCTCTCGTTGTAGCCTCTGTCCTCGTACCTTGTCCTTGGGCCATTCCTGCCTCTCCCCAAAACATATTACTCTATATGTTTTGTATTCTAGGTGGTCTCATGTTTTCACATCTTTGTCTATTTGTGTTGCTTCCCCCGACCCCGGATCTCATCCCATACAGCTTCTTGACCGGCTTCCTCAACCCACAGACCCTTCAGTTTGGAGTAGATTTTAAAAGTCACTTCTAACTGCCAGATTTAAGCAAATAAAAACACGAACACCCAGTTACATTTGAATTTCAGGTAAACAAGGAATAATTTTTTGTATAAGTATATCCCATGCAGTACTTGTGACTTGGTTCAGTTTGCCTCTCCTTACCACTGTAAGGAGTGCTCTGTCCCGAAGCACTTACTTTTATGACATTCTTTCCGAAGAAAAAAATTCTGAAATTTAAAGTTTACTGGGCATCCTATCTGACAACCTGAAATTAGTGTCCCTCCCAATGGTTTCAGCGCTTTTTCCATGAATGCCTACAAGAAGAGTCTTTCCTTCCTATGCATCCAGGAATTTTTTTTTTAAGATTTTATTTATTTTTTTTAGAGAGATGGGAGGGGAGGGAGAGAGGAGAAAGAGGGAGAGAAAAGGGTTGCCTCTCTCACTCCCCCAACTGGGGACCTGGCCACACCACGGAGCCACACCAGCCAGGGTGCCATCTGGTGATTCTAATGCCAATATAGGAGATATCTTATGGTTTTTTGACCTCAGAAACTGTCTATATGTTAACAAATACCTGTCATATGCCCAGGCCTCTTTTTCAGCAAGCTAGACATATCTGGCTCTTCCGTGACAAGGTTGCCAGTCCTCTTGTCTTGATTACTGTCTAGTTAACATAATACATTTTGTTTATATACCTCCCAATAGATAAAACTTTGCCTTAGGCCAAAGAGTGGTCATGGGCAAGTCACTTTAGTAAATTCTCAGTGTGCAGGGAGTACTTTTGGGTTCTATATTTGGAGCATCTCATTTAGAACCACACTCCACAATAAGACTTCAACTTATCTTTGCAACTTAATTTTCACGAACCATTATCCTGTTTACACTTTGGCCAAACCGAACTGTCTTGCGTGTCCATGTGTGCCCTGAGCTCTCCATGCCTGTCCTCAGGATATGTCCTGTTTTCAGTTTGTCTTCATCCCCTTTCCTCCTCATTCTTCACGGTCCCATTGCTGCATCCCCTCTCTATTGCCCTTCCCACACAGCTTTCCTGGATTTCCCTAGCTAAGGTGGTTCCTTTCTCCATGGAATTTCTCCTAGTATGTTAGCTCTCAATTTATTTTAGCTCTTGATTTTTATTTTCTAGCTTACATTTTGTTTTAAGATTTTGTTTTTACACAGAGGGGAAGGGAGAGAGAAAGAAAGGGAGAGAAACATCAGTGTGTGGTTGCCTCCTGTGCGCCCCCCACTGGGGACCTGGCCTGCAACCCAGATTGCCCTGGATTGGGAATTGAGCTGGTGACAATCTGGTTTATAGTCCAGCATTCAGTCCACTGAGCCATACCAGCCAGGGCTCTAGCTTCTCTAGTTTACATTTCAGTTGAATAGTTCTTAACTTTTTTTTTTCTTTTTTGGGGGGAGGTTCTCTAAATCCTTTGAAAATCTGATGAAAGCTGTAGACTCTTACCAGAGTCTATTTAAAAAAAGGAATATCAAAAGTTTGTGTACAATTTCATGTAGTTCACATATTTCCTAAGGTCCACCTATAAAACCCAAGTTAAGGACTATTGCTGGAGAAATCAGAAAGCTCCTTGTAATTTAGAACTTCATCTAACTAATCGAGTTTCTTTTTCTCTGTATTTTGTGCAGTGGTTTATACATGATATAAATGGTGTATAGATGCTCAGTAAGTATTTATGGAACGAATAGATTTACCAAATCTGTTTACCCGATTTGTTAAAAGTATATAGAGGAAACCTATTATAAGCCTATTATACTACAAACTTTACTGAGAGTCAGTTATCCATTTTCCACAGTTAATATCTTAATTCTCAGTTCGCTGGCCCTAACCCCAGCATTAACAGGCTCCTACTATAATATGACTGTTGATACCAATATGAACTTTAGGCACAATATGGGGCGTTTATTAGATAGTAAATACTAATTCCCCTTACTTTTGCTATCTTGTTATAACAGGTGAAAAGAAACTTGGTACTGTTATCACTCCAGATACATGGAAAGATGGTGCAAGGAATACCACAGGTATTTTTCCTTTTACAACACAGAAGTTGGATGAGATACTTCCTGTGAACAATGTTTTAGTGTTTAGATTATTTGTAAAATGAAATGTGTATACAAAATGTTTCATCTATTAAACATTAAATTATACTGGATCCCCCAACAATTTAGTATCTTATTTAGTTCTCTTAGTTACATGTTGGGGTTCCTAATTTGGTAGGCAGGAGATAGTAAAACACTTAAATGATTTTCAAGCAATGAGTATATCCTAATAATTGATTTGATTCAGCCTAATTACACTTGGTATCTAATCTCCCTCTCCTTGCCTGATTTTTATATTCCTAAATCATTTATATGTTTTCACCTCCTTCATCATTTTTCTGCAAGGTAATTTATTACAGACTAGCCAATATCATCTTCCTATTCATTAAATACAGTGTAAATGTCAAAGGGGAAGAAAGGAAGCACTTTCAGTATATTCAAGGTCTATGGCTCCAGAGTAGTGGTATCCAGATTTTACAGTGGACAAATTAAATGTAGGCCCATTTCTAAAGTCCTACTTTGGGTCTGAGAAATAAAATGATTGTTTTATCTAATTTTTATTGTTTTTCTAATACGTAATTGTTTTCTATTAAGTAATGTCCTGAGAACCTGGTTGCTAAATGAGAATTTCTGAAACTTTTGATACAGGCTAGTGTATTGGTAGGAGGTCAAAAAATGAACTTTTAAAGTAATTGCTTAGTGTGAAATGTGTAGAAATAACTAACTGAAATACATGTTTGTTTTAATATAGAAAGTGGTGGAAGAAAGCTGAATGAAAATAAAGCTTTGACCTCAAAAAAAGCAAGGTAGGTATAGGAGCACCTGTAGAGCAGTAATACGTTAAATTACCACTCCTAATATTAAGCATACTGACGCGAATTCGGTGTGCACCGTGCTGTTGTGATGACGCAGTTAGGTAGTTCCTGGCGTGCAAAAACAAGCTGTCCGTCATAACCTGCTGGTTTCACCCTGTTCTTTCTCCCTGTATCAAAATATGAAGATGTTAGTGCTACTTTCTTTTTATAATTTCACCAGAAAATATGACTTTTATTTTTTCTAGTTCTCTTTCTTTTTTAAATACCAGAGGGCATTTTTCTATTGCTTTTAGAGAGAAAGGAAGGGAGGGAGAGAAACATCAGTGTGAGAGAGAAGCATTATTGGCTACCTCTGGTGTGGATCTGTATGGGGGATCGTACATGTCTGGACCAGGGATCAAACCCGCAACCCAGGCATGTGCCCTGACTGGGAATTGAACCTGAAACCCTTTGGTTACAGGGTGATGCTCCACCTGAGCCATACCGGCCAGGGCCAGGGCTTTCTAGTTCTTAATTATCCTTCAAATCAGAGGTAACAGAAATAAGAAAATAGTATAAGTTCTGGAGTCAGATTTCAGTTCGAATCTAGACTCTGTCACTGTCTGGCTCTGTGACCTTGCACAAGTTAAGCTAGTTTCTTAACTTTTCTGAACTTTACTTTTTTATCTGAGAATGGGGATAAAAATATCTCCCCCCTTAATAACAATTACTGACACCGTTTTATTATAGCCAGTCTTAAAAATCCCATGACCCTTTCTAGCTGCCACCCATTTTCTTGTTTCCCTTCACAGCAGCGGTTCTCAAAACCTACCTAGGTGCTTTCTTAGCATCCTTCAGTTCCATTCTCTCCATCAGCCGTTCCAGTCCGGCCTTTGTCCCACCCACACCCCTGACGCTGCTCTTGTCAGGGCCACACCTGACCTGTAAAACTGCTGTCTCCTACTTTATTTTTGCCTTGCCCAACCTTTTAACAACTCTTTATTTATGGAACCCTTTATTCTTTTGGCTCTGGGGCACCACATTCTACTTTCCTCCCAACTCACTGGCTGTTCCTTCTCAATCATGTGCTTCTGGACTCAATCCTAGACTTTTTTTTCCTGTCTATAAATTTATAATTTCTCCTTAATTGACTTTGGTCCAATGGCTTTAAGTTCAAACTGTCTGTTAATTACTTCTAAATGTGTGTGTCTAGTCCTGCCTTCTGAGCTCCAAACATACATCAAACTGTCTACTTGACTTACCCGCTTGGCTGTCTAACAGGTAACCTCTTTTTCAGTCTTCTCATCATTGCTCTGCTGTCCAATGCAGTTGTGCACGGCTAAAAGCTGGCGTTCCTCGCTGGTTCCCTCCTTTCCCTCTCTTCTCACACTCATCAGCAAGCCCTTTGGTCCTGCTACCAAAGTATAACCTGAATCCACCTGCTTTTGCCCATGCCATTGCTATTACCGTGTTCCGAACCACTGTTATTTCTGACTTGGGTACCTTAGTAACTTTCTATCTCCCTGCTTCCTCTCTCTTTCCTTACAGTTAAGTTCTTTAAGTTCTTTAAGGCATGTAACTTCTTTGCTCAAAACCTCCATTGGTTTTCTTTTTACGTTGAATAAATTCCAAGCAACCTACTATGTTGTTACAAGGTCCTCCAAGATCTGGCCCCTCCCACCTCTCTGACTTGCTGTTGTAGCAACCCCTGCACCAGGTATGCCAAGCCCGACTGGAGGAGGTGTGTGCTTCTGCTCCCTCTTCTAGAGCTCAGCCCTCAGAACGGTCTCAGCTGAAATGTTACAGTCTCAGAGGGGGCCCGGACCCAGCACCTAAACTAATGTCTTCCCTCGTTTGCCTCGTGTCTGCCACGGTGTCCTGTTAGAATCTCCCGTACGTGTTGTGACCCTGAGAAGTGTGTTTGTCTCATTGCTTACTGTCCCTCTCCTCTCACTAGAACGTCAGCTTGACGTGGGCAGGGGCTTTGTCAGGTTTACCTTTGGTATGTAAAACAGTACAGGCGTGTAGTAGGCACTCAGTATATATTTGCTGAATAAACAAATACCTGTTTGATGACATCATCCCAAGGATTAGAAATAATAGTAAAAATAAAGCTTTTACTATTCCCAGTGCCTGGCACATAAATAGCACGGTAGACTTATTCTTTTAAGTGATGAGTAGTGTCATATTATGCATTGTTGACTGACTTACTGATATCTTTTCAGACCATTCAGCTATTATTGACTGGGTTATTTTTACAGATTGTAGAATTTAGATACTTATAATTCCTTTATGCTCCCAAATATATTCAGATATCATTAAAAAGTAGTGGTTACTTTTGGATTCTCTGAATATTTCACTTTGGAAAGTGCACTACTGCATGGTATTGAATCTAAGATACCGTCATTTATAAGATGCATCATTACTTTAAGAAAGAAAAAGCTCTGCCAATTAATACTTGTAAGATTTCAGAGATATTAAAATGTACATCTTAGAATGACAAAATACCGTTTAAGGAAACGTGGTCTCCAGCATGCAGGCCGAGACAGCTGAGTGTGTTGAGAAGAGCAGCGCCTCTCTTCTCCTGTAGTGCAGTGCGTAAAGTGGCGACGTTCCTTGGGGCCTGGAAGAATTAACCTTTGGGAATGGGCTGTTGTACTGTGTGCCCGCAGAGAAGAAAGTGTTGGTCTTCAGTATATGCGTATTGTTAGAAAAAGTAATTGCCATTTAAGGGAAAGTAGTTCCTCTAAAGTTACTTTGCACTTCAGTCACTATAACGTGGCATTTTTATATCAGAGGATCCTTTTTATCCAAGAGATTAGATCAATTAATTAAAGACATCAGTAAAAGTAGACAGTCTGTAAAAAACACATACTTTATTTGTTTTTATTTTAAATTAAAACACATAACTACATACATTCATTGGTCATTTGATATTGAGACAAAGCCTTTTGAGTTTGAGTTCTCCATCATTTTCCTCATAGAATTTATAACAAGCATGTATATTTCCAGTGTCTTTAAAGCGGAGCAAGAACTGACAGTTGTGTTCTGCCTGGTGTGGCTCAGTGGATTGAGTGCCAGCCTGCGAACCAAAGGGTCACCAGTTTGATTCCCAGTCAGAGCACGTGCCTGGGTTGCGGGCCAGGTCCCGCATGGGGTCGCACGAGAGGCAACCACACATTGATGTTTCTCTCCCTCTCTTTCTCCCTCCCTTTCCCTTTCTCTAAAATAAATAAATAAATAAATAAAATCTTTAAAAAAAAGAACTGACAGTTGCAAAATGCCAAATCCTCCCACTTTCACTTTTTCCTTGATTTTTAACAGTTGTCTTGCCCATACCTAAATCAGTAGCAGTTCTAATGATTCACACTTAACTAGTCATCCTAAAGCAGTCACGTAGTTTTTAATAGATGCAGCCACTCTTTTTGAACCGGTATTTCGTCAGTTTCCGTGATCTTCTATGAGACAGACAGGTTGACAAATACTCTAAACACGGTGGGGTCGGCACGCCCGGCTCTCTCGAAGCATGCAGTCGGCATGGAAGGGGCTGAAGTGTGCAGGCGCTCTGCGGTGTGGCCAGCTGGGACAGGCTGTGCCCGCCAATTGTAGAGCTTGGTTGGGGGAAGGGAGAGCATGGTGAGAGCATTTGTTGCTTAAGTGAGGTTGTCTAAGAGTGTTTCTGTGGTATTTACATTTTTCTTTCTTTTAAAAATCTAGATTTGATCCATATGGAAAGAATAAGTTCTCCACTTGCAGAATTTGTAAAAGTTCTGTGCACCAACCGGGTTCTAATTATTGCCAAGGCTGTGCCTACAAAAAGGGTAAGTTTAACACCATTTTTGTATTCATATCAAATCTATTTTATTTGGTACTGATTTGGATAATACAGAAAAGGAACAGCCTTTATAAATTCTGTTATAATCAAATTCTATTTTTTTCTAAGGTAAAATAGAACTTGTTCGTAGTTAAACGTATATATTTTCTTTTTCTCTTTTCTGGTCCTGTAAAATTATGCTTTTAGCTTCAGGATTGACTGAAATTAACTGAACCGCTGGTATTCGGTATCTGTTGGTATTAGACATTAGCTGGCGTTACGATCACTTGCTCACGTCTGTTCTTTTGTTTTAGGCATCTGTGCAATGTGTGGAAAAAAGGTTTTGGACACGAAAAACTACAAGCAAACGTCTGTCTAGATGTATTGATGAAGTTTCTGGCCTTCTGTATGATTTTGCTTTCTGCTTTAAATTTTCAAGGCATATCATAGATGTTCAAGTTACAGAATAACATGTTTTAAGACAATTAAGGTTAAGCCAGGGAATTTGATTGGTATTGAGTTTTTTGCTCTCAAGAGGTTCTGAGTAGTAGCAGTGGATTAGTCTGCCTCACATGCATCTGATTAAACCAGAATCAGTGGCAAATTTAGCAACAACAAAAATGTTGGCCCAGTTCTCTATGCACTTTTTATTTAACATTATTCATATACATACTTCTTACTGTCCTCTCTGTCTACGTTACTTATAGATACTGCAGAAGTGAAAAGGAGATTATTGTCGTTTGCTCAGAACTTGGCCTCCAGACTTACACTCTTCAGTCGCTCCTTCCCTTGTGGGTTGCCTAGTTCTGAGAATCAGCAGTACCTTAACGAACTGCAGCTTCCCAGGGTATTTAGGTATCTGAGACCATTATAGCTGAATGGTTAGCCCAGACCCAAGTCAAACACAGTTGTATATAGGATTTTTAAAAATTTGTTCTTGAAGCCATATTACTAATAATAGCCTTCATATGAGAATGAGAATGCAAGAGACACCACATACATATCCAAATGCATACACTGGATTTCAGGAAAACACGTGACCTTGAATTCACACCATTATGGAAGCCAAGAGAACAATGTTTGTTATGATGACATACAATGGAAATGAATTAGCACTCTTTGGGAAAGCTCTTGGAAGCAAAAACGAAGCGTCTTTAATTCTCTCCCCCAGCCTCCCCCCACCAAAAAAATAAATAGAACAAAGCAAACACTTTGATTCTTAAAATATATGTATATATCTTCAAAGAAAGATTTTTGTTTTACTGCCTCAGCGGTTCAGGACTTCTGCTTTGGAAGCTTGCAGCCTGCTAAGGGAGACCAAAAAAGTGTTCCCTAATGTCAAGGTCAGTATGTATAAACACCATTATCCAATGTGTAGAATAGATAACATGATGTACATAATATAGATAATTGCATTTTTATTTTAAAATTACGGAAAATAAAGTTTTTTAACTGTTTATAAGTTTTTTTTAAATAGTGTTTCTGGGATACATGGTTATTAATATCCAGAGAGATCACAAGGATAATGTAAAATATAATAAATAATACCTGTGAAGACAGAAAATATCTTCTCATGCTTTAAACCATTTAGGACTATTAGTCAGAATCAACAAAAGGGACTCATAATAGGACCCAGTCAGAGAGTGGGCCGGATATGTTAAAAGTTGGGTTGGCCAACTTTGGGAAGGGTATGTTTCTCAGGTGTTACCTGAAATCTGGACTCCCACAACTCACTTTCATACTTAGGCCTTGAGTAGCCTCCTTCCTTAAATGATCCCAGGGCCAGACTGAGGTTCTCCTGTGAAGATTTTCGTTAGTGTTAAACCTCAGAACAATATAAGTATTATAAATCTTCATATTGTTGAAATATACGACTGCCATACATTGAATAGAATTTATTAGATGAGAAGGAGAACCCTGAAAACATGAACATAAAGTATTTCCAAAAAGAAGGCACATAAACAGAAGTTATAACGTGAAAGAAGACAGAATTATGGCCAAGCATAGTTTTAAAGTAAATGTAAAAGTGATGAAATAATTTTTAAAATCTCAAACTTCTAAATATAAGAAACAATGTAGATATCAGTAGCACACTTATTCGGTGCATTGATTAGAATATGTAGCCATCAAAATGATAGAAGAATATTTGTGCAGAAGTTTGGATATATTTGTAGAAAGCATCAGAAAGCTGTTAATGCGGTTTTTCCCCCCTGTGGGCTGGAACTGAGGGTTGGGAAAAAAGAGACAACTTTTTATAGCCTTGTGCCAACCACCAAATACTTTTTAGCTCCAAGTTTCCTTAGCTGGAGGAGCAGGAGAATACTAGTAATTTTAGTATCCTAGAAATACACATTTACATACACATATGTGTATTTGGTTTTAGAATTTTAAGTAGAAGAAATACATATATCGTTCTGCGCTTTGACTTTTTTTTTAATGTTTCTCACATTTGCTTTGCCATTTCCTATCCCTCGTTAGTATTTTTCCCTTGACCCATTTGAGAGGACATTGCAGGCATCATAGCCATTACCGTTCGGTACTCTGTGTGTACTTCATAAGAAGGATTCAGTACAGTTGTCAAAGTCGGCGATTTAACATTGATAACAATACTTGCATCTACATTCCCTCTTCCAATATTTTTTGTTGTTCAATTTTCTTTCAATAACAGTATCTTATACAGAGTCATAGGTTACTTTACCATGACTAGCTTCTCTTTGTGTTTTGTAGCATTGATGTGTTTGAAGAATATAGGACAGTTAAGGCATAGAACATCCCTCACTGGGTTTTTCCAGTGTTTCTTTGTGTTTAAGTTCAGGTTAGGCAGTGTGGGTTGAAATGCTATGAGAGATGTGTCCCTCAGTGTCACTTCCAAACTCACAGAGCATCCCTTTGTCCCTTCCTGGGAATGTTCACTCAGATCACTTAGGTACAATGTTGCCACTCACTGTAATTACTTGTTTTTCCTTTGCAATTAGTGCTTAATTTGTGAAGAGAAATTGTTGAGACCATGTTGATACTCTATTTCTCATCAAACCTGCCCCTCATAGATCAGCACCCTTTGATGATTCTTACCTGAAAAAAATTTTACTGGGATGTTTACGAAATTGTGATTTTATTAGTTGTCACTTTACTCTAAGGAAGCAGTTTCCCTTTATCAATATAGAATAAATGTCTTTTAAAAAAATTTACTTATTTTAGAGAGAAGGGAAGGGAGGGAGAAAGGGAGAGACACATCAATGTGTGGTTGCCTCTCACATCCCCAAGTGGGCACCTGGCCTGCAACCCAGGCATGTGTCCTGACTGGGAATCAAACCAGAGACCCTTTGGTTTGCAGGCCGGCACTCAATCCACTGAGCCACACGAGCCAGGGCAATAAATGCTTTTTTTTCATAACCATTTGCATGTTAGTTACAGTTATGATGCCTCTTTATCTCAGAGACTTGTGTATTTCCTAAGAACAAGGGTGTTTCCTAACATAACCATAGCACTGACGGCCTTTGCAGTAAAAACTAAAAAGAAAAGCGGGTCAGGATCTAATGCAGGATGACACACTATTTAGTCCCTCGTCTCCTAGAACAGTTCTTCAGTGTCTTTTGAAACTGTCGAAGTCATGTACATGTAGGCCAGTCATTTTATACAATGTCTCTTAATCTTCGATTTTTAAAATTTGTCTTGCCTAGTGGTTGGATTGAGCTTACGCATCTTTGGCAGGGATGTCCTAGAGGTGATGTGTCCCTTCTCAGTGCGTCGTCATGGTGGCAGTTGTCCGTTTCTAGGTGTTAACTTCAGTCACTTGTTGGAGGTGGCATCTGCTAGATTTCCCACCGTAATGTTTCTATTGTTTTTCCATTACATTAGGCATTTTGTGACTGAAAATACTCTGTTTTTCAGCGAGCTTTCACACCCTCATTTAGCACACAGCGATGTCCCTTGGCTGAGTTAGTTGTTACTCTGACGGTTGCCCGATGGTGGTTTTCCAATTGTATCATTCCTTGTACACTTCTTAGTTGGCATTCTGTTGTAAGGAAAGGCTTTTTCTTTTTATCACTGACGCTAGTATGAACTCATGGATTCCTATTTTTTTCAGTCTGTTACTCATTTGTTTTGATGTCAAATTGTCCCAGATTTGGCCAGTGGGAGACCTTTCAAGCTGTCTCCTGGCTCTTTTTGGCACATTCTTACCATTTTTTGAGAAATTTCTTATTTTCCAGCATAAGTGTTCCAAGTTCATTTTACTGTTTTTTCTTTTCCCACCCAGCCCTGGAATCAGCCATTTCTGTGAAGTTTCTTTCAGTGGAGAATTGTGTTTAGACTCTCAGATCTGGGCCTGCAGGGATGTCATTGCCTCTAGGCCTCTTCGACAGGAAGAGCAGGGGAAGATATATATTAAAAATTACAAGTTTTATTGAAATCTCCAGTTCCAGCTCAACCTCAGCGGTGGTTCTCGCCTTTCTCCATTCCATATTTGTGTCTTCTTCCACAGGAAGAACCTCAGTTCTCAACGCCATCGACATAATTACTCATTTTTCATATCAGTCATTATTTCATAATTAAAAATAACTAAGTTTAAAAAAAATGTAGATAAGCCCACAGGAGAATAACACACGTGAATGTCATTCATCAGTCTGTTATTACAGGAAAAACCTGGAAACTTCTGTGCGTTCTGCTACCTCCCAGATAAATCTGGCAAATGAACGAATGGTGCTAA
Organism: Desmodus rotundus; assembly: GCF_022682495.2. Taxonomy (NCBI): domain Eukaryota; kingdom Metazoa; phylum Chordata; class Mammalia; order Chiroptera; family Phyllostomidae; genus Desmodus; species Desmodus rotundus. Next base: position 125,334,065 of record NC_071391.1, read on the forward strand.
ATCCTTTAGTCAATTAATCTGACATTTATTGAGCCTCTACTTTGTGCTCATCCCTACTCAGACTGCTGTTACTGGTTCTAAAACTTGTAAGCAAGTAATTGATAGGCAACCCATCAGATTAATGTGAAATTATAAAGTCGTGTGTGACAATAGTAACGAGGAAAATGTATTGAAAGAATAGTGCATTGAAAATGTATTGAAAGACTAAAGAGAGGCTGATTCAAAAGCAACAATTCTAGCAAAACCAAAAACCTAAAACTAGGAACAAGACTAAGCTGGTACTAGGAAAATGGAGGTGAAGGGAGATTTGGAAAGACCTGATAGAAGACTTGACAGGATTTGTGGACCAAATGTGGGGGAATGAGAAGGTGAGTCTCATTTAGGTGTGGTAATAGTACATTTCTCCACTAGGTGGCAATGGTGTTTTTTCTTGGTTTTTCCATCTCACTACTCAGACCCCCTACAGCCCAGATTTGGCACCCTGTGACATCTGGCTTTTCCCAAAACTAAAATCACCTTTGAAAGGGAAGAGGTTTCAGGCCATTGATGAAATTCTGGAAAATATGACAGGGCAGCTGATGGTGATTGGGAGAACTGTGTGAGGTCCCAAGGGGGCCTATTCCAAAGGGGACTGAGGAATCACTGTCCTATGTACGATGTTTCTTGTATCTTCTTCAATAAATCTCTCTGATTTTCGTATTACATAGCTGGATACCTTCTGGACAGATGTCATATATTGTTCTGCACTTTGCTTTTTTAATGCTTCTAATATTTGCTTTACCATTTTCTATTGCTTGTTATATTTTCTTCCTTGACCCATTTGAGAGTACACGGCAGACATCATACCCTTTAGCCTTTAATACTGTATCTGCACTTTGAAAGAACAGCATACTGAGGACAGCTATCAAATTCAGGAACTTAGCGTTGCTTACAATACCTTCGTCCACAGTCCCTCTTCCAATTTCATTTGTTCAATTTTTTTTCTCTGTCACACTAACGAGTCCAGGATCCATGTGACTTCATCATGACCCTTTAATGTGGCACAGTTCCTTGGCCTCTCGGTCTCGTGTAGCATGTTGTATTTAAAGAACATGGTGTAGAGCAAAGTGCCCACATACACGCAAAGACTCTGGGGACACTTTTGTGTCTTGGCCTTAGCCCTGGGGAGACAAGGAAAACAATTAAAAATTTCTCCAGAGATTTCAGCACAAAGATTAAAAAAATATATGACATAGAAACTGAGACATGAAAGGTAGAGGAAAAGGGTCTCACATACCCCCAGAGTTCCAGAACATATGTTTGAATTTGTCTCATAATCTTTTAAAAATCAGAAGTGGAGTAGGCACTTTTAGGAAAGCAAATGAGTTTATAGCCAACAGATCCTCACTAGAGGACGTTTCCAAAGAGTGTATCAGGCAGAAGGAATGAGCCCCATAGGAAGATAGAAAACATAAGAGTAGTGAGTTCCCACAAGTGGTAAATACCTATTCTATTTCCTAGTACTTTAGTTCTTACTAAGTCCAGATTTGATATCATCTTATATAATCAATGTTTGTCTACAGTTGCCTACATACAGGGGTGGGCAAAAGTAGATTGACAGTTGTGAGTATACGAATTTGTTCTTGTATTATTTAACAATTATTTTTCCATATGAACAACTGTAAATCTACTTTGCCCACCCTTGTATATAAAAAACTGAATAATACACATTCCTCTTAAGCACACAAGGAACATTTAAAGAAAACTAATCATGTACTAGGCCATGACCTATCTCAACGGTTTTTAGAAATGTGATATCTGAAAAACGAATCTCTAACCCCGCACAGTTAGGTTAGTAATCAACAGCAGAAAGATACATTTTTTAAACTCTACATTTGGATATTTAAAACACTCTTCTAAATAATCAAAAAATGTGAAATTAGAAAGTGTGATCAAATAATAATGAAGCTATTTTAGCAAAACTTGTGGATAGAGCTAAAGTAGAATTTAAAAGGAAATAAATAGCTTTAAATGCTTATGCTGTATAGGAAAAAGAAAAACGTTTGACAGCTATTGAGTTAAGAATTGAACTTGTTAGAAAAGCAAGTCCAAAGATTGTAGGAAAAAGGAATTAATAAAAATAATATCATAAATGAGTCACATAAAACAAAGATACATAGAAGAAATAAAGCTCAACAGAGCAAAAAGTCAGTGCTTTAAAAAAACCAGTAAAATTCCAAAACCTCTAGCAACTGATAAAAAGTAAGGAATAGTCCATTTTAGATTAAGTAATGTAACATAATTAAAGATGCAGCAAAGATTTTTATAAAGAATATTTTGAACAATCTTATGTCAATATAGTTGGAAAATATTAGCTGAAATAGTTTCCTGTAAAAATAATAGGGATTAAAATTGACTCAAGAAGAAATCAAAAACCTGAAAGGACATTATTACATAAATTTTACATAAATAAAATCATTACATAAATTTTATCAGGAGTTAACAAAACACCAGACTGAGATGGTTTTATAGGTGAGTTATAGCTCAATTGATAACAGCTGCTTCCAAACTTACACAAACTTCTTCAAATGATAGAAAAAATGACCATATTCCTCAGCTCACTTTCTAAGGCCAGTCTAACGTGTTGCCCAAGCCAGGCAAGCACTGTGAAGGGAAACTACAGGGCATTATCAACTGTGAGCAAAGGTGGAAATACTAGAAATATTAGAAAATGAAACTAGCAATGCATAATAGTTAATGATATTATTTTGTGACCAATGTGGATTAATCCCAGGAATGCAAGATTGGCTAACATTAGAAAAAGCTATTAATTTAATACCCACATTAACAAGTGAGCGGGAAAAAAATTACGACCATTTTTTATATAATCCAAAAACCAATCATAATAAAAACCGTTAGTAAACTAGAATAGAAATTCCTTAACCCAGTAAAGGGTAACATCAAAAAGCCTGCAGCAAATGTATCCAGTGGTACATGCACTGGCTTTAAAATCAGTGACAAGACACACGTGCCCACTCTTCCACTTCTATTCAACACATGGGAGACCCGGCCAGCACGGTCGCCCAAGATGAGGGGTGGGGAAGGTGGGGAGGGCAGAAGGAAGAGACAGAGCTGGCATTGTTTGCAGTACTCCAGTATTTTGTTAATTCAAAAAGAATCCACGGCAAATTTTTAGGATGAATAAACCTAGTTTATCCAATTTACTACAAATAAGATCAATACACAAAAGTAAAATGCATTCCTGCATAACAGCAAAAACAAAATACAATTTAAACATATACACTATGTAATTAAAAACCAATAATATAAGAATGTAATCGATGTCCAAGTCCTTTATGTAGAAAGTTATTAAATTTTATTGAACAAGCTAGAGTTCAACAAGCTGATCGTAAAATTGAGATGGAAGAGCAAAGGGCCAAAGGCCCTTTTGGAGAATAACCGGATGGAAGCATTTGCTGTATGAAGTATGAGTGTTTATTATAAAACTGAAGTGTTAGGACAGTATGGCACCCAGCAAAGACAGAAACGGGCCCGGGGTAGATGAGCACGTAGGCGACGCGGGCGGCATTGGAAGTGAGCGGGGAAATTCTTCAGCAAGTTCAAACTGGATCCCTATACCCAAGTCAAGTCCAGGACTTCAGTGTGAAAACCAGTCCTGCTCTGCCTGTTGTCCAACATCAGGGGACAGTTTTCTCACTGTCGTCTACTTTCCCATTGTTCGGAGCAGAAAGGTGAATTCCCTCATGGTCGTAAGTGAAAATCAGGTACAGTTTTTTAGCGTTTTCTTCTTCCTGCAGATTGTTTTCCTCCTCGTTGCTTTTATCTGTTTGTCTGGATCTCTGTCTTCCTTGTGAGAGCTTTTCTTCAGATGTCTGGTCGTGTTTAGTTTTCTGCTTACTCTTAGCAGAGTAGGGACATAAGGCGAAGTCTGTCAATAGTGACACTACTGACATTTTGGACCTGGTAATTCTTTGTTGTGGGAGGCTTTCCTTGTGCGTCGTCGGGCATTTAACGGCGCCTCTGGCCTGCACCCACCGGATGCCAGTAGCACTCCCCTGAGGTCTGTGACAATCACAAATGTCTCCAGCCATCGCCTCATGCTGCCAGTTGAGACGCACTGATGGAGGACGATCCGTCGGGTGCTCTTGATGTCAGCACCTGTAGACAGTTCCTCTTGCGACGATCACGTTCTCCACGAAGTGGCCCTCTAACTTCTCTCGCCTGCTGGGTGAAGTGGTGTTCAGTGCACGTGCATTCACGTGTACGTCCTGCTTTAACTCCTCCACACACACCCTCACCTGTGCCTGGTGTTCCTCCCATCCAGAAACCATCTGCTTCCCTGTCTTTGGAGCCTAAACCTCAGCAGACTTTGGCCAGAGTGTGGGACGGGCAATCAACCAGTGGTGTGCAGTGTGGGGAAGGGAGAAATCCAGGAACCTACCTCAGCCTCAAACAGCCTGCATTTAACCAGTCTTCCTTAATTCAACATCTCAATCCACCCCACTTCCAAAGGTGCCACCAACCCTTGAGCCTTTGGAGGACTCTGGAGTGTGTATTAAATTTATTTTTATCTTTATTTAATGTCAGTTTACAATTTGGTCCTTCAAGTGTGCCAAGACAAATAGCAACTGTCTGTGTGAGTGCTACCTTATAAAAATGTGGTTCCTTTGGTATTCTCACTCTCTTTATCCTTAGGATTTATGCTACCACCACTCCCCTCACACCCCCCAAATACCTTTAAGGTAGTTTTATGTGGGGAGAATGAGAAAGACAAAAATTAGATGTGAGTTTTATTCTGTTCTCTGTATCCAGAAGCTGCAATTTCAAGTATTTGTGATAGTTTTGCCATCTTTCTAACAGTCACCAAACACTGATTATCTGGAACGTGGACTGTTAGGTGGAAGGGAACAGCCACTGCCTTCATTTCCTTTCCGCTGCACTCTTTCTTACAGACCGTATTATAATTATATTTTGACCGAGGGAGGAGGTAGTCTAATTAAGAGGAGACTTAGTGGGGGCAAAAATAAGCAGACATGGAAGAATGAAGAGTGAGATATTAATGGAGGATATGGGAGATCTGAATACAATAAGTTGATAAGGTGGGATCGGATTAAGAAGCCTAAATTATTGGTTTTAAGAGGTCAGATTGGATCCAGGAGGAGATAGAAAAGCATTATGGACTTTACATCTGAGAAGTGACTTGATGAATGTAGGCTTTACAGAAATTAATGTAATGGCTCTGACAACAGATGAACAAGAGTCGGGAATGAGTAGAAGCAAAGGAGCCTCAGAAGACTTGGCTGAAACCCAGGTAGGAGTGGTCAAGTGCTAGGTCATAGCAGGAGGGTGAGAGTGGAAAGGACAGACTGTAAAGTCATTGACAAGGAAAATACTGGATTTGTTACCACCAGCTGTGTTAGGAGTTCAGTAGATCACAGTTGAACCTGTAGAATCTTACATCTGGATGACAGATCTAAAGCACATTAATAAAATGATGGTTGTGGCAAGAAATGTGCCCAGTAAAGCACCACGTGATTTAGTTATTGTGAAAAAGCCCAATCAAAACGATGCAAGAAAATGGAAAGGGAAGCTATTATAAGTCCACAGAGTGGTGTTACTGGAACAGGACAATTCCTGAAGTCCAGCCAGCCTCGTGGGACCACGGAACTGGAATGACACTGAAACGCTTTCTCTATTTTACTTCTGCTTTTTCAGGGAGCACGTCCTGTACAAGGCCTCCAAAGCGCTTTTCAAACCCTGAGACCATACGAGCTTTCCAACTACATCTCTGCCACCAGCCGCATCTTTCCTCTAGTCTTTTAGTTCAAGTTCCTGGAAGAAAATGAGGGCCCAGCTCCACCTTTCAAGTCAGGGTCCAAGTTACCTGAGTGGCCGACTGTGGCAGAGGATGGGTTGAGGAGGGAGTAGTGGTCACACAGTGATGTCCATTCAGCAGCGACCGTGAATATGGCAGGACAGCTGACCTGGCCAATCCCCAGGGAAACTGTTGTCGTCGTGAATCTGAATTAGAAAGGAAGCCGGCACAGCCGGTATACAGTCTTACCTTCGGTAGGGGTATCAGATGTGGAGTCCCCGTGCTACCTCACAAAGCTACTGGAGGGACAGGTAAATGTGGGAAGTCTATGAGGCTGGCACAGTGTGCTTTTCCCACCTGTGTTAGTACTTGGGACCTCAACCTAACAGCTCCCCCTGAATTCAGTCTGTGAGTCATCTGGCCTCTTCAACAGCACCAGCCAGTCCTCCTTTGCAATGTTTATAGATAAAGGACAGTTTCTTCGCCAGTGGGCTGATGCGCCTTCACCACACTGCCCCATGGAAGCTGGTCTGCTGTGGAGCTCCAGGGAACTCGTAATTTTTCCAAAAGAAATTACAGTTTTTCTACATCTATGCAATTGTTGAAGGGTTGGCAAATGATGGCCCAGAGTCCAGTCACCTATTTTTGTATATAAAGTGTTTCAACACACAGCCATGGCCATTCACGAACAGATGGTCTATGGTTGCTTTTGTGTAAAGTGGCAGAGTTGCAAAGCCTGAAATATTTACCACCTGGCCCTTGAAGAAAAACTTTGCTGACCCATGTTCTAGATACTTCTGGAAATGATCGGCATCTTTGGAAAAGCCGTGGGTTGCTGTAAAAGACAGTGTCTGCACGGCAGTGGTGCAATGTTTGCCCAGGCTATTTCTATTGGTTCATAATTCCTTAATCACTTAAGGGACTAAATTTAGGGCAAGAAGTCATGCAAACGACTCTAAAGGTGGTCTTGCTGGCTCAAGTTAAAGCCTATATTATTCTGTATAGATAACTAGAACCTTAAGTCATTTGACCTAGATGATTGCTTCCAGTTTAACCCAAATGCCTTCAGTTTGTTCTGCTTATTTACCCAAGGATTAGACCTTCTTGGAATGTCCACTCAAGAATAACAGTAAGTGATTTATAGCCTGTCTGATCTGGAATGTTGGGGCCTTTCTCCAAACGCACCTTCGATTCACTTCTGCGACGTGGAGTTGGCCTTTTAGCGATGGGGTTGAGGTTCTCTGAACAGGGTATCAATTTTCACTCTTCACAGGAGGAGAAATATAATCCTCTTTCATGATTCAGTGGGCCCAACAGCCTCCTTCCTTCTTGCACTATCTTTTTTTTAAATAAAAGAAATGTTAATTTGGTTTCTTTGGGGATTATTTGCAACAAACTCGTGTCTTGAAGGAGCTCACCCCCTACTAGGTAAGCATACTCAGCTAAGGCAGCCCATTGGGAGCTTTCGGCAAGAGTTTAATGATAAAAATACATTGCTTGCAAAAGCTCTAATTTAGCACTCTGGTATCTCCTGTGTGGTTTTGCCAACAAACTCTTTGCTTGAAATGTAGGCCCTTTTAAGTCGTGTCACTCTCTCTCCAACAGGCAAGGGGGAGAGACTGTGGGTTTGCATGGTGAAGGACCCTCCACCCAGGTCCCTCCCTAGACCTCCAGTTAAACAGCACAAGCTGAAAAACATGGAAATAGAAACTTATGGCTTAGACATGCAGCATATAGCTCTTTGAGAAAAATGTGTGTTCATAATTACCAAATTTGAAATGTACAGCCATCACTGACACTGGAAATTGGGCTGGTTCAGAGCCACATGGGCTGCTCCCTGACCCCTCTCCCACTTAAAAGTGTCTAGCCTGTAGCCCTCCTGGCCCCTCAGAGCTTGTCCTGCCCCAGAGTCCTGCTGTTTCTTGTCTCAGATTCCACCTGCTCCTCCTTATCCTACCGAGGAAGCCGCCTCTCTCATCTCCAGGCTTGGCGTCCCAGAGCAACTTGCATGTTCCCCAGCATCACCACTCCACCTGTCACCTGTCGTTGCACAGGCTCCTCCCTCCCCCAACCAAACTGTAAGATCCTGAAATCCAGAGACCATGTGTCTTTTGTTTAACAAGACTCTAAAGGCTCACCAAGACCAAATAGGGTTACTCGCTCCCCAGTACATATCCCCACCTAGAAATTCAGTGGTTCTGAATGAGAGAGTGAGCGAATGAATGAGGGGACTTTAGATCTGCCGGGGGAGGGAGGGGTGGGGAGGCAGGAAAGGGGGAGCAGAAACTTTGGAGGTAGACGTAGGTGACTTCTGAACAGCCCCAGGGCCAGGGAAGTTCCAGAGAGGACCTGCATGAGAGGAGAGCCTCAAGGTGGTGCCTGGCTGTGCGCAGCTGTCTCCCCTTTCTGGTCCCAGCCTTCCTCTCTCCACACCCCAGTCTGACTTGCTGAAGAGCCTCCATGTACCAGGGGTAGAGCTTTCAGCAAGCACCCAATCCTTAGAAAAGATACCTTTATTTCAGCGTTGTGTCCAAAAGTCACTTTGCTCCAGTTGCCACACTGCAAAAAATGTGGAGAGCGTGTAGGAAAACTGTCCCAGTGCTGGGGGACCTTATTTAATCATTTTGTGACAGCTCACTTTTTGCTCAGTGTCTGATTTCATTTTGGGTTGACCTCCTCTTTTGCAGTCATGAAATCCACATTCGTTTTTGTATGAATTATATACAATATCAATGGATTTCCCCCCATGTTCACCCTCCCCCTTCTTTCGCTTCGTTCAGGCACTAGCCTATGTCGTGCTTCTTGTCTCAGAGGAGGGATATGATAGCAAGAGACAGAGGAATAAGAGTACCTTCCTGGCTTTTTATTTCAGAAGCTGCCCTGAGGAGAAAGAAGAAGGAGGAGGGAGAGACAGAGGAGGAGAAGGAGAAAAAATGAGCAGCAAAGGCAAAATGTTTGAGAGAAAAGATTATTAGAGTAGAAAAAGTTCCCCGTTCCTGGGGAGGAGGGGAAGTGAAGTACATTTATGGGGAGAAACCGGGGCAGAGGTGTTGCTAGGTCCTGTACGCTACTCCGCAGACTCACCCTGGGAAGGTGGCACATCCCAGTTGCGTTTGTGGGAGTCTAGGAATAGAAAACACGTGTTTCTTGCATCCTCAGGAGAGCCCCAGAGAGGTTACCAGACCTCAGAGAAGAAAAAGGTGCATGGTTAGGTCCCCACTGAAGCCACCTTAGAAGGCTCGCAAAGTTTTCCATGCCCCAGTGAGACAAGGAGGCAGGTCTCCCGTGCCCAAGAGGAAGGACACTGGAGAAGTGGAAGCAATCCTGGACCTGAAGCAGTCATGCAAACAGGGTGAAGGATGGGGTCGATAAATACCAGTGTGGAAGGATGCCCTTGAGGACCAGATTCCTCACTCCCGCCCCATCCCCTCCCCCTTCTGCACCTCATTAGCCCCTCCCAGAAACCAGACACAGTCTTAGGGAAGGGGGAGACTGAAATCAAGTTCCCTGAGATCAAGTTTCTGACAATGCAAAGAAGTGAAAGCTTGAAATAAAAATTAGGTTATATTTCTTTATATCAATTTGTGGACTGAGAAATGTATTTATTGCTTATAGCTATGATTCCAGGATGACTTTCTCATATAGAGGGCCAGAGCTCAAGTAGCCACTTAACTGTCTTCCTAACTGGCTCTAAGTTTCTAGAAACGAAGTAGTAATATACTATCCAACATGTGCCCTGAGCGTGGAGCCGATAACGAGGGGGTAATCTCCCCTCCTGGTGGGAAGGTTCGCGTAGTCAGTGCCTAAGCTAAGAATGAAGTGAAATGATGACAAGTGTCAACACTGTGTTTGGACATACAAAATTTTTCTTCTTAAACTCAAGCCTGAATTAACTCTACTTTTAGTACGAGTTGATTCAGAAACTACATAATGAACAACGAAGATATATTCAGTAACACTGTGAGTTAATTTCCTTTATTCAGCACAGCAGTTTTGCATATTTGAGAAGTAAGGCACGTTCTCCATCGTTATCACTCCTTCACCACTCAGCAAATGAACGGGCACGTTTCCCCCCAGTCTACAGTCAGCGCGTGCGTGTGGGTTTCCAGACCCCCGAGGTACACAGCTCCCAGGGGTCGGACGTCCACAGTCACGACCTGTTGGGCCAATTCATTTCAAACTGGTCTGAGTTGGAAAATTCAGTATGTATGACAACAAAGTCTCACATAAATATTTTTTTCCATATTCCAGTCTGTGGGCTTTGGCAGAAATAATAGTTTGCTGCCAAACAGATCACTCTTTTTTTGTTTGCAAAGTCTTCATACCAGCTGAATCACAGCTTGCTCTTCACTTCTCGTAACACCTTGCAACATCGCAAAATATTTGCGGAAGTCTGTGCCGGGTGGCTGCAGAGTGCTAAGCTGAAGGAGGGCCTGCCTTCCCTCCTACCCCTGTGAGCACCTTCTGTTCTCGCAGACCCACGGGCAGCCCGAGAACTCGGCCTGCCCCTCCAGATCAGGACAGCTCTCGGCACCGCGGCCTGGAGCAAGAAAGGAAGCAAAGGAAACATTAGAGAGTTTTGCGGGTGCCAGTACATAACATTGTCACTTTACGGAATTGTTTGTAAGTGACTTCATGAAGGTAAATTGTTAAAACCGGCCTTCTCGACTTTTATGGAAGTAAGGACAGTGAGGGCCATTTAGAGCGGGAGTATATAATCTGGGTTTGGTGACTGGCTCCCCGTGCTCTAACCAACCCCTGGTTAACCTGGCTCCTATACTGCTGGACCAGGAAGGAACCTTAGCAATTGTCTCCTTCCTACTCCCAGGTTTATAGATGGGGACCTCAGACGCGCCGAGGGGAGGCTGCACAGCTGCCACCATCAGACCTGAGCCCACGCTTCCTCCCTCGGTTTTCTGGTGTGTGTCTCTTTCCGCCACGGGCCTTTCTGAACCGACAACTTCTGGGAGTGGGTAAGAGAAATGGGAGCACAGTTAGACGCAGGGCCACTGTCACTTCTTCTTGAGGCGTTCAGTCAAATTCCGTGATGATGCTGGTGTCTAAGTATATGCCTTTCTCCACCAGAGTTTTCATGGATTCCACACTCCAACTTTCATTTACCTAGAATGGCGGGTGGAAGGACGGTGTGGGGAGGTGGGGAGCGATGTTAGGGCACTCGGTCCTGGTTCCATCGTGAACTCCGTGTATACGAGCAGTTCACAAAGAATTACAGTGGACTCAAACCACATTGAACAAAAGGTAAACTTCAGTGATTCAAAAATACTATTTTTCAAGGCCTAGTGTTTTGAAGAATGACTCCCGTTGCATAAATACATGCAAAGTTGCGCTTTCCTTCCAGAGCACAGAAAATTTAACTGTTAAGAATCTCCATAGGTTCTTGTAAAGAGAAATGGCAGAAGCTTAGAGTATTTACTACTATCCTTTTAAAATCAAATCAAAATCCAAAGTTATAACTAAACAATGAAATTAAAGAATGTTTTAGTTAGAGGATTATTTTATTTTAAGGCACATAGGGATACAAGTACTTGTCTCCAGAAGCCTTTCATGTATGTGAATCACCTGGGTGTCTTGTTTAAATGTAGATTCCGGTTCACGAGGTCCGAGATGAGGCCCAAGATTCTGCATTTCTAGCAAGCTGTCAGGTGGTGTTCATGCCACTGCTACTTGGTCCACACCTTTAGTAGAAAGATGCTGGTTTACCTGCCGTCTCCGTACGGGTGTTTTCTGGAACAGTCAACTCTGATTTTCGGATCAGCGACCACCCCATCAGAATCTTTCTGGCCACTCAAGTCCTAGTATTCTTGTATTTATGTCTACAACTCACGAGGCCCTTAGGTACTGCATGTATTGTGATGTCCCATGGGTGTAGGTCCTATATCCCCCACCAGACTGTGAGCCCATCTCCGTGTGCTCGGCCCTATGCATGCACCACAGATGCTGAAAGAACTGTTGAGTGACTGATAAATTGAGGATTATTTCCTCCTCCAAATGCTACAACCTAGCTGATCAATGAGCTCAAGACTGAAATGTCTGGGCTCAGAGCCATTAAGTCTATTCTGCTCTCGTTTCCCCTCCCCTGTACGTTGACTTTTTAGAAAGCTATGGCTGTGTGGAGAATTCCGAGTGGGTATGTGATAATTAAGGGGGACACTATGCAAAGTGTATGCTTGTCTAACCAATAAGCTGTACACATGAAACCAATACAAAAGAAAACTGAAAGAAAAAATCACTCAGCTGTGCAGGGGGGTTGGTGAAGGGACCTGTCACAGCAAGAAGCATGTTTATTGGTTGTATTAGACCACCAAAGGGGCAGCACAGGGTCTGCTGGAAGGAACACAGGCCTGGAGACCAGCAGAGCCAGGTTCAGAGCCATACACGCTGTCTACAAGTTGTGTATTCATTAGAAAAGTTACTTAAACATGCCAGGAATTTATTTCTTCATCTGTAAAATGGATCGTTTCTCCTGTGCTTGTTGTAAGAACTATAGAAAGTGTCGAAAATGCACTGTAAATTGTCTACCAAGGTGCTCACTGAGGAATAGATGTTACCATATCGGCAGAATTGCTTCGTATTGGAAATCGAGTCCCTTTGAGAAGCCCGCTGGATAGTTTACAGGCAGGGCATTAGCTCCATCTAGTGCTGTGCCACTGTCTAAGCTTCCTTACAGAACACCTGTCTTCCCCTGGTCATACATACCTGTGATGGTCCTTGGACTGACTGACTGATTTCATCCAAGAAGCATTTACTGAATGCCTCCTGTGTGCAGGGCACTAACTTGGCTGCTGAAGTTGCAACAGTGAACAAGACAGACGTGGTCCCTCCATTAGGGAGTTTATGGGCAGGCGGGAAAGACAGAGATTAAGTAATTTCTCAGGTAAACTTTGAGTTCATCTTCTGAAAGCAGTATGAAGGAGAACAGGACCCCGTGAGTTTGTATTGTAGTAAGGTTTCCCTGAGGCAGGGACATTGACGTCAGGAGAGAAGAAGGTGGCTAACAGGCCATGTCAGGCTTGCATCAGCCACCCAGCATCTCTCTGGAAACCTCACCTCTCACTTAGCATCGGGGGCTTGCCAGTCCATCGGGCACTGCAGTCTTAAACTGTGGCCTCTTTCATCAGGCATTTCGTACCTGTCACACCCCCCTCGTGCAAGTCACTGCACATACCTCATCACTGATCTCAGGTTACCCTTCCACAGGTGGTGGTCAGAGAGGCTAAGTAACTTACACAAAATGACGTGTCAGAGACAGGAGTCACAGCCACGCCTTTCTGCCTTCAAAGTCCATGCTCTTCTCCGTGTGCTGCCTCCCCAGTGCCAAGCCTAGATCTCGTTATTGCGCTGCTTCTGTTTGGCTGAAAGGAAACCATTAGGAGATGCGTTTGGGGAGAACGAAACGTGAAGGGAAAATAATAGCTTCGTGGGTCGTCGGTGAAGGGCACAGAGGAAACTGCTGACTTGGTTGGTTGTGCCCTGGTTGGTTGGTTGGTCAGTGTGTGTGGGAAAAGCAAACCCCAGAGACCTCCTTTGTCAGGAAAGTACATCTCCCTGATGACGTTCACTATGCTCTGTGATTCAGATCAGATGCAGATTAGCCAGAGGGCATGCATGTGTAACCCACGGACACAGACAGCAGTGTGGTGGTGGCCAGAGGGAGGGGCTGGGTGAAGACAGGCAAAGTGGGGGGCAATGGGGACATCTGTAATAGTGTCAACAATAACAATAAATAAAAATGAAATGAAATGAAATGTGATGCAGTTATTGTTAAATTAAAATGATTCGAGGGGTCATTTGGAGAGGAGAGATTATTCTGTGGAGATGAGTGAGAAGATGTAAGGATTGCCAAGCACCAAGAACAAAACTCCACGGGGTCAGAATATGGCTGCAGGCTTGTGCAGTGGCTAGGGTGACCAGCCGTCCTGGTTTGCTCGGGGCGGAGAGATTTCTCATAACACAGGACTCTCAGCTCTAAAACTGGGACATTCCTGAGCAAACCATGGTGACTGGACCCTAGCAATGGGTCAGACTAGGAGGGTCTGATAAACCCATGGGAGTTAAGCTGCTGCAGATTTTGAAACTTGAGGTCCAGTTGGGGGCTTGGTCGTAGACCAAGGTAACAGGTAGGACAATGTAAGACACCTTCTCCCCGAGTCCCTGGATTGCTGTCCTAGGGGTCCCGCTCTAAGCCCCGAGGGAGGGCGTGGGTGGAGGACAGAGAGACCAGCACACTCAGGCTGGTCTGTGCCTTAGTTTCCTCACCTGTAACGTGGGATAACAGCCCCTGCCTCCTAAGGCCGCGAGGGAACTCGTGAGCCAGTACCTGTGAAGTGCTGGAGCAGCGCCTGCCCGGAAGGGTTCGTGAAGTGACGCCCTGTAATTCCCAGGAAGAGAAACCCGTGTGTCGCCGTGAACCGATCACCTTCTATAGCCGTTTTGAAAGTGGAAATCAATGGCTCTGCCGGAGCTTTTAGAAGAAACAGAACAGGACACAATCAACAAGGAAATGGAGAGTGGTTACGAACGGATGCCCTGGAATCGAAGCGCTCGGGTTGCATCCAGCTCTGCCATTTAGATGTTCATTTATTATTTAGCAAACACGCACGGACCAGGCTCTGTTCTGAGCCCTCGACACACACCGGCCCATTCAATTCTCACAGCAACCTTACCAGGTGGGAACTTTTACTCTTCATCCCATTTACAGATGAGCCACAGACAGGTTATAACCTGCTCAACTCTCTCAAGGGGCCAAAACCTTGGATAAGTTTGTCGATATCGCTATTCCCTAGCTCCCCCAGAAAAGTGGGGGTATAAGTTACGATACCTACCTCACAGGGTTGTTATGCGGATTTGATGCCATAATTATATAAAGCCCTTAGCAAAGGATCTAGAGAACATAGTAAATGCTGGATACTTAAACACAAAGTACCTTACTTAATTGGAATAATACACATATTATTTGCTATAGTTATCAAAAATACAACTGGTGATGTAAGGAAATGGACAGATGAGTGAAGCGGTAGAAGTCTGGGGTGGGCAGTGTCCATAAATTACCCTGAACTTAGGAACAGGAGGACAGGCCTAACGACCCTGTTTACAGAGAGGCCTTGTAGGCCTTTGGGGAGAAATGGTGAGGGGAGCTTTGAGGGTTGACAATTGCGTCCCAAACTCCAGGCTTTTCTTTTCTGAACTAAAAGAGACAATAAACAAGCCCTCGCCTCTGGGAAGAAGTCCTCGGGAGCCCCAGATAGGAAAGCTGAGGTACCTGGAGAGGCCCACACCTGGCCTGGGGCTGTGACGGCTGGGGTGGCCTGTGAGTGCGGCCTGTCCCTGCCTCCCGCTGTGGAAAGCCTGGGCAGCGCCGGGCTCCCGTCAGGTTCCAGACTCCTACCGTGACCACGCTCCGGCTTGCCAGCTCCAAACCACTGCTCTCCTGGCACTATCTCTGTGGCTTCATGCATCATCTCTCTGGCTCTCATCTGCCTCACTAAACTCAGCCCTCGTCCTTCTCCACTCTATTTCTGATTGTGCCTTCGGATTCCAGACAAGACACATTGCTCTGTGTGCCCTCAGTGGAGGGGCCTTGCGGGCAAAGAGGATTGCCCAGGGATGAGTGAGGGGAGAGGAATCTCTCTGGTAAGAGAGGTGGCAATATGCTCACAAGTAGCTCTAGACTCCTGGCCAAGTCCTAAGGACTCATCCTGAGTTCTTCATCTGAGGGGATGTCAACTACATTTTGGGAACCTAGTAAGAGCTGTGACTAGGAGCAGGAAGAGAACAAGAACCCTTCGCCAGGGTGAGGGACAAGAGCAGAAAACATTGAAGGGACACTGGTGGTCCAGCCGAGCCACGACCCCTTTCCTCCTCTCTCGCCCCTTAAAAGTGGCTGGAGCTGTGCTCTCGGGCTCAGGTGATCATTTCAGGCTGCACACTTTGCCTCCAAAGGGACTTTTCACCTCTCCTAAGACCTTCGGATACATGGTTGGATTGAAAGGTACTTGATTTTCATTTCTGCTTCTCCCCCAGATGCTGCCCTCCTCAGGTCATTGGCACCCAGTATTGGCCAACTTCGAGTGGATGCTGCACCTGCCATGGGCCGGTGCCTGGGGCCCCTTGTCTGTGTGGAGGATTTGGATGGTGGCTGCAGCACCCTTGGTGCCTGGCATTTCAACCCTGGGTTCTTGGGTCTGGGGGGTGGGTGGGATGCTGCAGAGTGGAGCACAACAACGGGGAGATTCCCCTGTTATGGTAAGGGGGTTTATGTGGGAGGAAATGAGGTCCTGGGAACCCTGGCGGTCAAAGGCCAGTGAATTGTTTCCCACAAATCGATGTTTTCTGGGGAAACTCAGCTGAGGGTCATCACATTTCCCTAAGGTCCTGCTAAGAAAGCTTCCACGAAGAGGCTGGCATTGGGCTTCAGCTGGGCTTGAAGGGTGAGTCACCCCCATCGTGCGCTCAGGTCTGCCCTTCTGCTCCAAGCGATTCTTCAGTCCAGTCTTACATTTTGGTAACACTTACGCACGAATGCCCTGTTTGTTCCACAGACCCTTTAAGGTATAACATGATAATGAAAGCTTTGTGCTTCCTATTGCTGTTACGAAAAGACCAGATTGGTATTTTTATGACATTTTTGTTTTAATGTATGCTGGATGTGAAAATAACTACTAAACAAATCAAGTCGTCTGCTTTCCATTGCCAAGCATCTGTGACAGAGGAGCTTCAAGAAGAAGCATAGTACATAAAACCATTTTGAGAATCACTAATTTGGTGGCTGGGATATGAAGCTGGCAAACCCCTCCCTGCCCATGCTGCTAAGACTGACCCGTTGGGGACCTCCTTGCTTAGCCGATGGTGCTGCCGAGGAGGGAGGTGTCTCTCCTCGGCCTTCATCCCAGGCGGCCCTCACCTTTTTGACGCTCCCATCCCTGCCCTGAGGACTGATACTGAGTGCCCTGCTTGCTGCCCCACTGGGATCTGTGGGCTGCTCAGTCGTCACTGGCCTCCTTGCTTAACCCAACTCCCACGGATGGCGTTCCAAGCACTCACCAGGGAAGGGAGCGTCCGTTAGTCATCTCCTGCGGTCGCTGTCATCCTCCCCTCCCTCTCTGAGGCCTCTCCTCCTTCAGCACATGTATTTATTGTAACTGTGAAGAGAGCCTCTTCTGACCCTCCATCTGGAGGCCTTTCCTCCTCGGTAAATCCACACCCACCCCACCCCTCAGCACTTGCCCCCAGTGTCCTTCCCACAATGCCTGTCACAATGCCGTGGAGCTCTCTGGGCAGGCTAGGACGCTTCAGTTTACACTTCATTACAGCAGGGTTTGAGGTGAACCGATCAATGAAATAGGGTGTGAACTTTTGTTTACTGTGAGTTTAAAGGACAGGGAGGAGAAAACCATTCTAAGGGAAAAAAAGGGAACTAGCATTCATTGAGCCCCACACACATTAACTGCTCCATCCTCCCTGTGGCCTTGGGAGATGTCATTTATCCCATTTTACAGAGGAAGAAGCGGAGAGTCAGTAACTCGCACAAAGTGCTGTTAGCATAGGTAGCTAGATATTGGTAAAAGAGAAGGGAGCAAAAGTGTAGGAACTTAATTAGGTTGGAAGCTACAGCTCCACACATTCCGGGAGACAGCCTGCATTGCCCTGCCAATGGGGTTAACAACTCTCCCTCCCAGCCATGGGGGGAGGGACCGCCAGAACTGGCTCAGGAGCCGAATTATGGCAGGGGCAGGGGGAGAGTTGGGGGGGGGGGGATTCCTCTGCTGAGGCCAGTGCAGTAGGAGAGAAGACCTGATGGTAAAGGGGAAGTGTCTAATCCGGGAAAAGGACTGATTGATTAGGGGGAGGGCCAAGCACCCGGGAAGGACTGGGAAGAGATTGGTCAGTTTGAAAGCCCAAGATAATAAAATCAAAGCTTAACAAAGGCCCCTCCCTCTGCCTCTGTCTCTCGCTCTCTCATATGTTACATGTTTGTTTGCTCCTGAGTTCTCCCTCTGCAGCAGCCATAAGAACCGAGCAGGCCCTGCAGCTGGGAATAGAGACTAAACTAGCCGGATGGAGACAGAAACTGAACTGGACTAAGCTTTGGCATGGACTGAACTGATGGCACAGGATTTCTGGCCCCTGGCCCCTCTTCTGGGCTTGATGAAGACAAGGCTAGACTTCTTCCACAACGGGAGGGAGGGAGATGAGACACCGGGAACCTGGGGGGAGTCTTTTATTTCTTCCCCAATAAGCCTTACCGCTACACCTCACCCTCCCATGCGTGGATACCCAGAAATGCTTTCCTTGCGACCCTGGGGAAGGGCCCCATTTCCACCGGCAACCGTACCAGGGTTGGTTAACAGAGAAACCAGTTGCTTCTTTGCTCTCATTTTGTGTAAAAACTAATGAACATTTCCTGGATGAATAAATCCTTAAAAAGAGATAGGACCCAGGAAGTGTGTCGTCAAATGGGCTGTGTGACCTGGGGCAAGTCAATGACGTTCTCTGGGCGATAGTTTGAGCATCTATACAATCAGGGGTCTGCCATCCAGGAGCTTCTGGCCCATCATTAATTACCCTTGTTCTCAGAGAAGGGCCTCCTTCTGTCCAGCCCAAATTTCTCGAGAACCTAAGTCACACTACCAGGAAATAAGTGATCAGCACTCACGGGGGATTCATCAGGAGCAGAGCAGGACACGCCATCCTTTTCCCAGCGGGGCAGCAGTTGTACCTGCCCAAAATTAGGACCCGTGAGTGGGCAGAATGATGGGGAAACACGGTGAGTGCTGAAGGGTTTCTACATCACCTAGATTTCTACGTCACTACTGCTCCACACCTTCTGCCCCAGCAATGGCAGCCAGCATGCCTTGACCCTGCTGCCCCTCCCTCTGCAGCCTGGGTGCCCCCTCACCGCTGGCTCCAGCGCCATGGGAGGGGCCCACGCCCACCATGCTTTATCCCTGGGCAGGGCCAGCCAAGACAGACAGACCAGACCTGCGTGGGTTCCCCTGCACCCTGGGAGAGCACTGCTCATATGCGGGAAATATAAAATCTAGAGCAGCGTGTGCACTTTGGAATTCTGGGAGCCATGAACTGGAAGGCCACTTCCTGGCTCCCTGTATGATCTGTACTCACCTAGCTTAGGTGGGAGGAAGGACCACACACACACACATGCACATATATGTACGCACGTACACATGATGTATATACATGTGTGTATATATACTGATTTGTCTCTTTGGGAATTGCTAAGTCTCTCATATGAAACATCAACAGCCCAAGGAAATTGTACTTATGAACTCTGAATTCCACCAGAGCTTGCCAGCATTCCAGAGGCAAGGCAAGAACTTTTAAATAGCTGCGGACTAGATTCTGACCTCAGAGCACAGATCAGAGAGAGATGCCAAGGAAGCTGAGTTTGGGAGTGAAGCCACTCCTGCCCTTCTCTGTCCATGTCCCTCTCTCCATCCCAGCCTCCCCAGCCCGCCCTCCAACGCACACACACCAAAAAAGCATGAAATCCCAGAATGAGCAACCGGGTATGAGAGTGGTTGAAGCTTCGTGTGAGTGTGAGTAGTTGTGCCCAGGACTGGATCTGGGGGTGACTACCAGAGGCAGTGTTATAATAACTTCAGTCTAGTTTTCTTTGGCACTCGCCTGCATCTCACAGCCTATCCTCTTTGTTCCCATCCCAGCCCTCCTCAGGCACCCATCCAAGCTGCTCTCCGCAGTTCAACTAAATTTACAGAGCACTCCTCCGCTCGGCACCACGCTGAGGAATACGTAGTCACCTGGTACCAGGTCTATTGCATGCTCTGTGACCTTGGGCTTCTCAAGTGACTGTGTTCTTGCTCCACCTTAGAGAAACTGGAATGATGCAAAAAAAGATTATGAGGAACTCATTCTTAAATGAAAAACCTAGGCTTCTTATCAAAAGACTGGGAAATAAACCCATATCTGTATATTTAAGATAAAATAAGATGCTTAAGCCTGGCGTTTCATTGTCTTATCAGCTCTAATCAACTTTTTCAAGTAACTGATCAACAATAGGCCCAATTACATTCGAAGAGAGCTTCTATGATAGTATCCTAACTCCCATATGTATGAATGAGCACCAGTCGTAAGGGTCTAATAAAACACTGTGCAGGGGCCAAAGGGAGGCTGTCCTGGAGGGGCAGGGCGTGGGGCAGGCTGATTGACTGAGGTGGAGGACCAGGCTGGGGAAGGACACAGGGTGTGGACCCATGTCTGGACATAGGGCCAGTGTCCGGGACAGGGAGGAGACTGGGCTGGCTAAAGCACGGAGACTCGTGAGAGAGTAAATAATAGGACAGAAAATAGGTAGAAAAGGGAAGAGGAAAAAATTTTTAATTATGCACCAGTTAGTGTACCACATAATTTCACACACTATGTATGATTTTACTTAGTGCTGACATCCCTGGGAGCAGGTGGGGCTAGGGTTCCTCAGCCTCTAACAGAGGTCATTAAAGAAGCTAACTTATTTGCTTAATCTCAAACAGCTAGTTAGTGGCAAAACCTAGATTCTCATTCTCCTTTTCTGTCTCCACACCCGATTATGGCTTCTTTTGTATTTTACCTTTCCTACAACTACCATGTTGACTTTTAAAAAAATGTTATATGAAATGGATTGTATATGTAAATGAACATAAATGATATATATATATTGTTCAAGAAGAATAAAATAAGCACTTGTGAACCCAGTCCCCAACTTAAGTAATAGGATATTACCAATATTATTGAAGACGTAATCATACGTTTTCATGTGGCCCTCCTTTCCTGGCTCCAGAAGCAACCACAATCTTAAAATGTGTGCTAACAATTCCTTTGTCCCTTAGAATTTTACCACACACGTTTGCTGTGTAATTGCTATTTGCCCCTCCAGATCCGTTCTCATTTTCTCCACTCTGCTCTGTGCCCCACCAGGGCCCCCCTTGGTCTCTGGTTTCCTGATGGGTTTGGCCACAGAGAGGCACTGACAGGAGGTCTGAGGATGAGGAGAATGAGGTCAGGGTGTTTGCTCCTGTTCCCCCTCCCTGCTGAGTCACCCACCGTAAACTGGTTGCAATCCTCCACCAAAGGCAGGAGCTCCTCCCTACAGCTTCTCCCTTCCTCCCCTCTCCTTGTTCCCTCAGGCCTGGCGATGGGAAAGCACCCTGTTTATTAGCCCCAGGGCACTGTCCATTCTTTGTTGGTTTCCCAAACCCAGTGTTTCTCAATCTTTTATTTTTCATTATCACCTCCCACTAAGTAGCCCTTTCATATTTTTTTCTAATAATTCTCCCCACCATGAAATTTTAATACCACAGGCATATGGCATATCTATTTATGGACTGTACATCTCTTCTGTACTTTTTCCATGAAAAGAATATTATTTGCCCCCAAGAACCAATTTGCACCCTCTTGGAGGTGATATGGCCCTCACGGAGAATGCGCGCCCTAACTAAACTCACATTTTTGTACAAAGAGTACCTTTAACAAGCTATCATAACCATCCAGTTGGGGAGCACCATCTCCTTCTGGCCGGAGAACCCACTAACACATATCTGTGTCTCTGACAATATATTTTTAGTTTTTCTGGGTTTTGATCTTTACATAAATAAAACAACACAGTGCATCTTTTTTTTTGCTTTTCTCTCTCCATATTGTTTTGTGAGACTCAACCATATTCATGTGTATAGCAATTGTTGATTTTCACTGATGTACAGTATTGCATCGAGTCAACGCATCAAAATGTACATGTTTATTTAGTGTTGATGGACATTTGGGTTGGTTATTCTGAACACGTGGCATGAAACATTCCTGTACATGTCTGCAGGTGTGGAAATGGGCATGGATATGAATGTAGACAGTCTAGGGTACATATCTGGGTGTAGAATAGTGGGTTGCAGGGTGTGCCTATCTTGCCCCTTACCCGGAAATGCTAAATTGTTTTCCTATACCTGTACTCAGCTGTACTCACCCTGATGCGGTATGAGAGTTCTGGTTTCTCCACATTCTAGCCAGCATTTGTTATTGTTAGACTTTTGAAATGTTTGCTGATCTGTTGGATATGAAGTAGGTATCTCATTGCAAAGCACATGAAACGTTCAGCATCTTTTCACTGGTTCATTGGCCATTTGTATTTCCATTCTATGAATGTCTATTTATGTATTTTCTCTTTTTTGGGGGGGTATTCCTCTTTATTTTTGATTCTTTGGTGTCCTTTATATTTTATATATTCTGGACATTAATCATTTACCAGTTATATGTGTCACAAATATTTTTCTAAATTGGATTGTCTTTTTGCTTTTTCAAGGTGAATTCTAATGAATAAAAGTTTACATTTTAATGTAGAAAAATATATTAATCATTTCCTTTATGGTGTGTGCCTTTGTGACTTGAGATTACTCTTTCCTATCCTGAGTTGATGAAGTTATTCCACAGTTTCTTTTAAAAGATTTTTAAAATTGTGCCTTTCGCTTTTGAATTTTTATTCTATCAGAAGCTATTTTTTGCACATGGTAGGGGTCCATTTTTCTCCCATATTACTTGAAACCAATTTTCCACCACCATTTATTGGTGAGACCCTCATCTCCCTTGTCTGCTTTTAGTGCCTTCTCTGTCATATTTTTGTAAGTGTGGGTCTCTTTCTGGGTTCCTTCTTATATTACATCGGTCTATTAATATATCCCTGCACTGATAACACAGTTCTAATTTTTATACTTTATTAAACTCTTGATATCTGGTAAGGTAAGTCTTTTTTTTTTTTTTTTTTTTTTTTTTTTTTTTAGGAATGTCTTGCCTATTCTCTGCCCTTGGCTCTTTCCTGTAAAACTTTTTAAATGGTTTGTCAGGTTTCAGAAGCAACCGCAGCAGGCAGTGCCGGGCATGAACAGCAGGAGTGGAAGGAGCATCCACACAGAGCAGTGAGGGCTGCTGGGGGCAGAGCAGGTGATGGGGGGCGGTGCCAGTGACCGCAGCATATCCTCGGGCCGGGAGCCAAGGCCTCTGGGAGCTAGAACAAGTCCACCTGGTGTGGGGAAGCTCAGCCAATGTCAGAAAGTGATGTGAGCCCGTCTCTACTTGTTTTTATGAGCCCTGGGTTCATAAAGGCAGAGATACCATAAAAGTACTAAACAGAAAGGGACATCATAAAGGTACGACACCTCTACCATAAGTTTCCTTTGCGGAAGTTTCTTTAGGAACTGGAATTGTTTATTCTGAAAAAGAAAAAAACTAGCAGTGATGTAATTGTTGAGTACCACTCTAGGCTAAGGAGATACGTGAAAACGTAAAAACAGGCCAGAGCTGGGGATCCAGACTCAGAGGACTCTACTAGTATCACAGAGAGACAAACCCCAGAGGGACCCATAGCCCCAGCCAGTTTTCTCCCAAAGAGAAGTTAGATGGTTCCGGTACAAACCCACGTCCATCACTAGTATTTTTGTTTGTTTGTTTGCTTAGTTGACACATATTAAGCATTTACAATGGACCTGACTCTCTTCTAGGCACTTAACATGTATCATTAATTTCTTTCAATTCCAACCCAAATTACCTCTGAGAACGTTTCCAACCGATGAGTGATCAATCGCTTGGCATGCTCCCGTGAGAATCAGATCACTGAGGGAAGCTGAAGAGCTCCCCTCATGCATGAGCCTTGGCGACCACTCCTCAGACTGGGCTTTTGAACCCTTTCCTAGCGGATCTTGTTTATTTGCTCTGAGTGGGAAAACATACGGCCGGGAGTCAGGTTACGCGGTTTAAACACAAAAAGAAAGAGGATCGTGGTGACCACACGTTCTCTGCTTGGGGCAGGCAGAAGGAAGGGAGGAGCAGGCAGAGGCGGGTTCTGGAACAGACTGCCCGGGGTACCCTCCGCAGAGGCCGTGAGAACAAAACTGGGCCCCTTGCTGCGGACCAGGGAGCCCACAGTCTCAGGTGCCAAGTGTTGCTATCAGGGGTTTTCCAACAAGAAGGCTGTGCCTCAAATCCTTTGTGGAGCAAGACAAGTTATAAATAGATGTATAATTTTTTTTTAACTAGAAGGCAACAGGCTTAGCACAGCTATTCTTCCCTTTTGGTTCTCCTCCCTGCACCACTTTGCCTATTATATCCCTGCTACCAGGCAGACCCACCTGCCTCGTAGCCAATCCGCTGCAGCAGCCTCAGGAGAGCCAGGATGGCAACTGGCTTCTATTACGACTCCAGATTGTGACCTTGCTTGTGGAAAAGAGTAAATCTTCCTGTCTTATCTCTGGCTGATTGGGCAGGAGGTAGGGGAGACGAGAATTTATTATACAATTTGCCACCTGCTGACCAGAACACTAATGTATCCATTTCAGAGACAAGCTCTGATTTTAGTGACAGGCTGAGGAGAAAAAGGACATAGACAGGGTTTCTGGGATATGCGGTGAAGGCCTGCTCTTGGGGATTTTAGCTACAAGATCAGAAGACTGGTATTTTATGGGTGGCCAAGTTGTATGTAGCTTGGTGTGCGTGGGCGGGGGGGGGGAGGGAGGGAGAGAGGGAGAGAGAGAGAGAAACAGAGAGACTGAGAGGTTGCTTTCATCTCTCCTAAGTGATCTGACGGCATTGAGCACGCAGGGACTCAGAAACTACTAGCCCCGTGTCTCTCAGACTCCCTTGTCCATCAGAATCGCCTGGAGGCCTGCTACCACCCAGGCTGCTCGGTCCCGCTCCTAGAGTTCCTTATTCAGTAGTTCTGGGGTGGGGCCTGAGAATGTGCATTTCTCATAAGTGGCCAAGTGATGCTGATGCTGCCAGCCTGAGGACCACACTCTGAGAACCACTGATTTGGGCCCACCCCCCTGATGTCACAGACAGGAAACTGAAGCCCAACAGCTTGTGAAAGCATGCATTTGGGGACCCACAACTGCTTGGTGGGTACAGCCAGACTGGGACAGAAATTCCTGACTCCTAATCGGGTGTTCTTCCTACCACTTCAGGCTGGTGCACGGCCAGGGTGCCAAGGAGGTGCTATTCTAATAATAAACATGTTATCCTTTATTGGCTGAAGATTACCAGTGTCTACCTTGTTTTCTCTCCCTCGGCCTCCCCCAGTCCAACATTGCTGGCCCTGCTGGCTCAGTACATAAATAGCTCAGCTCAGCCTACTCGCCCCATCATCCAGTGGGACTCAGAATCCGGTCCTGTTCCCACAGCCAGGGGCCCACTCCCAAAGGCCTAGTGCCTACTTTACTCCCGTCACATCCTTGCTGGTGAATGAACTGCAGGCCTGGGGTCTCTTCAGTGACCACTGGTCATGTGTGTGGGCCCTGAGTTATAGTCCTTTGTACATGCATGTTCACCAGAGCCTTGACCTTGGTGTCTGCTATTTATCCTGCCTACCACCTAAGTCCCCTTCTGAGGCTGCAGCTCCACTCTGGATGACCATCCAGTGGTGAGGAACTATGCTTCTGTTGGTCCCATTCCTGGGCTGGAGTGTTGGCCTACACCCTAAGCGGTGGCTGGGTCCGGCAGCCCACGGGCAGACCTCCTACACAGTGTCTGCCTGCCCAGAGGCTTTCTGTGCACTGACTGCCTTTTGAATTCTTTAAGGCTGCACTCTGGCTGCCAAATTGGAAATCTCAGGCTTGACCTGGTAAGAACACAAAGCTGAGATTTTCACGGCCCTGGGATGCTTGTCTACCCATCACCGGCACTTCCAGAGCCAACTTCTGCTTCAGATCAGCTCCCCAGCCCCATCTCACTCCAGTCACGTTCCTTCACTTGCCCAGAGAGACCCCTGTGCAGATGTGCTAACGAGGGCAAGCACTTTCAGTTTCTCCTCGGCATGGGGAAATGATACACTGACCCACCCACCTAAGACCTGGAGGCCCCTTTTCACAGAAAGGTGATGTCCCAAAGGCATGGCCTAAAATGAGGCAAAGAACTGGCTAAATTATTCTGCAGGAAGAATCACAAGACATTGGAAGTGAAGGAGCAAATGCATGTAGGGCCCTGGGAAACGCTGGAGTAGAATGAATGATGAAACAGGAAGCTGGAGCCTCGGGGAAAAGTAGCCAGTAAGAGATTCCATATGTGGCACGTACTTCTGCTGCTCATTTTTAATTTGTCTGCCGTGGCACGATATGGCCTCTTCCTTGCTCCAATCTTGATACAACCGTATAGCTCTTGCGGCAGTGACATCGGGGGTGAGAGAGCAGGACAATGTACAACAATGTGGCCTGCTCTGCTCACCTCTGCTGAGACTCGTGTGCAGCCAGCAGCACCGCACCTCAATTCTAGGCTGTCTTCTCCAGTTCTCGGTGAGCAGTGGCTAAAAGTGGGAGTGGGAGAAGCAGGGAGGAGCGCCTGACCCAGAAACAACTGCCAGGTGGACAACTT
Organism: Desmodus rotundus; assembly: GCF_022682495.2. Classification (NCBI taxonomy): domain Eukaryota; kingdom Metazoa; phylum Chordata; class Mammalia; order Chiroptera; family Phyllostomidae; genus Desmodus; species Desmodus rotundus. The sequence continues at coordinate 125,360,253 of NC_071391.1, forward strand.
AGGCAGGGACATGCAACATAGCCCCCTGTTGCTAAACATACCAGAGGCTTCGAAGGCAGCCCTTAGGTGGTGGTGCTGGGTTATTCCGGAATTCCGTGTCACTACACTCCAGCCGTCAGAGGGAATTGGATTCTCTTTCATTCGGACCCAATTAATTTGGAATCTGTGCTCCCCTCGTCAGAGTTTTGGGGAAAATTATCTTTCCCTTGTCTATGAAGAAACAAATCAGAAATAGAGACAAGGTGGTAGGGGAAATGTTTTGCCTTTGTAAGGGAATGATTCAGTAATTCTTGCATTTTGTTTATTGCCCTATGAAAACACAATTTGCAATACATGCATTGATCATTTATAGGGGTTTATGGTTTTACAGAAAAAAATTTAAGTCCTCTATCCTTTTTTTTACGATTTGGTTTGAGGAACGTTCCAAACCTCTTCCTAAACGCTCATCCTCCTTTACTTCTCCCAAGCAGGCCTTGTGTGGAGAGGGGTCACGTGGAGCGCCAGGCTGCCATTTTTTTAAAAGGCTCCCCAAAGCATCCTGGAATGGGACGTTTTCTTCCTCCTCTCCAAATAGGTGCCAGTCACCAGGGCTTTGATGGGCAGTGGGAATAGAAAGGGAGGAGAGGAAGAGGTTCTTGCTGAAACCATTCCCTTGCTTTGATTTGTTCCCAGTCCAGGAGCTGCTGGAAAGTGTCTCTCAGAGCACACCTTGATCCTTTTCCGGGGAAAGCCAAACTTGGAAGTGACTAGCAGGCCTAACTGTGTCTCTGTGGAATCCAAATTCTGGAAGAAGACAAAGGGAGGTCTGGAGGCCTCTGACTGCAGAGCCTGATGGATTAAGTCCAAGCCTCCAAGAGTCCCAAAAAGCTGTCTGGGTGCCTGGGCAATGTGGAGCTGAGCTGGACAATGCATTCCAGATGGTTTGCCTTCTTTCCTTGGGTTTGGGACCAGTTGGAGCTCCTGGGCGGTCTCCCAAGGTGGATCCCCAGAGAGCTCAGGGCAACTGTCCAGTGGGAGGGACTAGGTTCAGGATGACTGCGGCAGGCTCGGAATTAGAGGAAGGGCCCTCTCCTTTGTGTGGAGCATCTGGATATCATTTTTCAGGCTATTAAAAACACTAACTGTGCTCTGCTAAATACAGCCAATTCATTTAAACAAAACAAAACAAAACAAAACCACTCAGGGGACAATTGCAGGCCAAGCAGTTGCCCCAAAACAGATCCAAATAATTTCGGGCTATCCTATATGGTGAAACTCAGAGAAGGGCTCCAACGTTCTCTAATAGGCATCTGGTCACCACCCCCATGCCCACCTCCCAACTTCACCGGCTCGCGAGCAATGTAGCCACCCACTGACTACAAAGACTCAAGGGCAATGTCAGGGCTTTGCAGTATATTTTGCTGTTTTGTTTGTTTTATTTTAGCTTGTGCAGAATGCACAAGACAGTTGTAGAAGACTTTCTTCCATGTCCAAGGTTTCCCGACTAGTTTACAAAAAATTAGCATGGTAGAGATAGAGCAGTAGGGACAGGGAGAGCATGTGAGAGAACAGAGAGAAGGCGTAGACTTGATGCATGAGCCACCTGACAATTCCCGGCAGACCCCGTGGTCTGTGAATTAGCTTTGGCTATGACAGTTTTTGTACTGTGAAGAAAAGGCTTATTTGCCTGTGGTCCTGTTGCAACCATGTGGTCGGATGGTAATCTGAGGCTGGTCAGCTAATAGCAGCCCCCCTCTCCAAGAAGCCTGGGGTGGAGACAAGAGGTGGAGAGTATGCCTCTGCCCTGTGAGTGTTCGCAGCTGGCTGGGAGAGAACCAGTCCCTGCTCTGGGGAAATCCTGGTGAATAAGACAGCGTCCCAGAGCTGGAGAGCTTCTGGTTCACTACAGAAGAATTATCGCAGAGCCGCGTGTGCTAACAATTCCAAAGGAAATGAGTCCATGAATATTGAGGGGACACAGTGAAGGAGTGAAGAGAATAGGCTGGGGTTATTTGGAAGAAGAGTTGCTGAAAGAGAATACCCTTTTCAATCCAATAGTCATACACAAAGGAAGCCCAGGGAGAGATCCTGCCCAAGCATCCAGTGTCTCTTGTGTTGCTTTTGGAACTGTGCTTTACTGAAACTATTTTGGACACATTTCTAGAAGGTAAGTATCAGAGAATTAACATCTTACACATCCAATCAATCCCCTCAAATCGCCTTATTTGAGGAGTGGAGACGTCTTCTATACATATCTCCCGCCTCTGTGAACTACCTCTGATGGCAAAGCATGCTTCCTAAAGTTTTCAGCATAATCCACACTGGGAGAAAACAATGACATTCAGTACACAAATCTGTAAATGTATATCATCCTACAAAGCAAGCTATGGATAATCTAATACATAAATCTACAGAGTGCAAACTTCTGGTGACACCCCCCCCCCCAGAGCCTATCCACGTGCCCCTCACTGCTCTATCTTACTCTGTCCTCAGGAGTCAGACAAGAGGATCCTTCTCCCCATTATTCAGAGACCTCATTTGACTCCGGCTGTCCTGGATGTCTCAGCATGCAATTCTACAACCTGAGGCTCAGATCCTCGCCTGTCTTGACAGGGATTTTCTGGGCGGCCAAACACCACCCTGCCGCATTCCAAGGTGTTATTACTAATGCTGGTGTCGCTCAGGGCAGCGCCGCTGTGCAACGCCAGTCCTGTTAATAGCTCAGCACCCGGCTCTGTGCATGTCTTTCGGAGTCATACCTCAGGCCTAACCTTTACCTTCTTTTACGAAATTAGGACATTGATAGACTCCCAAATGCCAGTAACAGTAATTTTCAGAAACTCATCCATCTTGTGGTAGCCGACATACGTCATGAGCACAGCCAGCCCTTCTGGGATGATACTGAAGGGACAGGCACACAAGGAAATGACAGGTATTTTTACCTCCTGACTTAAATGGGGGGGGTGGGGGGGTTGATACTGTTTCCCAGGCCAAGAGATTTACATGGGGGTGAACTTCCCTGGACTGAATGTTTCTTGCTCACTGGAATTTTAAGAGAAACTTTCTCTAGTTTTTTATACGGAGCCATGTTAGTTTTCGTCTTGCCCGTACCTGGTAACCAGCAGCATTGCTCCTCTGTGTGACGTTAGGTACTTTCCCATTACAGCCGGACCTCTCCCTTTGTGACTCACGCTTCTCAACAGCAGGCTGAACGGAGGAGCTTAGGATTGTTCCAATCAGACACACCTGAGATGGGCCCCAGAGGGTTTGCCTAAGGAACAGATGCGGCAGTGCAGGGCATCTCAGCCCCACTCCAAATTTTACAGCCACCCAGTCCTCATTCCCTTTCCGGGGACTGCCCAGAAGCTCAACTCAATGTGGAGGCTCCAGTGTTTGCTTAGGAGGAAGATGCCTGGGGAACTACTCCATGATGAAAACTGGAGTCCTTGAGGCTCCGCTCTACAAGGGTTTGGTCTAGATTTTCTAGAATAACTCACTACACTATGGGAAGTGAGCTCATCTGGTCATGGACCTGACAAACGGCAATGACTCTGGTCAGAAGTGCCAAGGAAAACTCCCCAGAAGATTGCTGCTCCTCCCTGTGGCTTTGGTGGCAGTGCCACATCGATGGGTCTGTCCAGTGGTAGCCTTCTCATACCCATAGAGTGTAAGCACCAAAAGAAGCCACTTTCCCTGAGATCTTCATAGGGTTTGTCTGGGCGGGCCCCTGACCCGATTCGAGTCGGCAGACGAAAACCCGTCAAACTAAATATCATCGCTGTAATGTGGAGCTGTTCTCAGACTCTGACCTGGTAGAGTCCACTCTGGGACCCAAGGGCTGAAGAAAGCTGGCTGAAAACAGCAAGACTCATCCAATAAGCAGGATGGAGGCACACCCATCCTGCCCTGGTGGCCGGCTGCCAAAGTAGATTGGCTCCAGAGAAGTCACTGGCAAAGAGGAGCATACTTCTCTCTGCTCTGCATCAGAAACCTATGCGTGGGTCATGAGCTGCCAGAGCAAGGGCACAGTGTAGAATTGGAAGGACACCAGGAGGCTTTTGCAATCTGATGATATTCCTGGGCTCAATGAATTCTTCCATCCGATCTCCTGCTTCCGGGCTGGCTTCTCTCAGGTGCGGTGATGGGCCTTTCAGCAGCTCTTTCCACATGGTCTGTCCATGCCTCCACCTAAGAGAATTTGTTCGGTTCTTGGTTGGCCTAGGTGATCACAGTCTGGGCTTTCCCCCCTCTCGCCTCCTTCTTTCACTTGTGAGAAGTGAGATTACCCTGCAATAAGTATTTTAGGAAGAAGGTGCAGAGATCTGTTGCTACTAAGAGTATCTAAATGTACTACTTTAATCCATAGCAATTTATGTTAGGAGAAAAGGCACAGCAATTTTCCTTTCCCACAAGTTTCCTTTCTGATCGTTCATTTCACCCTTGTAACTCTCAGAATCACGGAGGGACTAGACAAATCGCCTCCCTCTGACAGCTGAAAACAACACAGCCCCATAGCGAATTGTCTGAGGCAGTCCAGAGAATTGGTGGCAAACTTGGTGTCTGGTCTCCTGATTCCCACTCTGGGGCTCTTTCTACCAATCTTCCTTATTTCGTGTATTCAGTGTGGCAATAAAATGAAAAGGTGCCCATTACATGCCATGGAATAAACAGGTTTCTAGTCTTACCTCCCACAGCCCACCCACACGAACCATCTGTCCAGCCACACAAAAATAGCTGGCGTTTCCAGCGTCTGCACCTTTGCTCCTGTCACATGACTTGCTTGAACTGCCTTCCTCCAATTCTCTGCTTAATGAAACTTAATCATCCTTTAAGCCCAAGCTCAACTGTCCTCTCCTATATTTCTCTCCTGATTATTGCAGCAGGAAGTAACTTCTTGCTGGGGATGAAGTTAATTTTAAAAAGGCAACTGTGATGCCACCATATACTGCTTGGGATTATAATATTTTGCAGGTGAATTTTATCTCCCCAAGGGAACTCTGAGCCTAAAGGAAGCAGAAACTGTTTCACACATCTCAGTGCTCCCCACAGAGTCTTGCTTATAATAGAAGCTTAATATTTATCAAATAAGCAGAGACACAGGGAGGTTAAGTGGCTTCTCTAAAGTCTGGCAGAACTCAGAACTCCAGGACCTGATCTCCATGTACTTTCTACCATGCTGAAAACAATGCAGTTTCCACTATGATTAACCTCTTTGAAGGTCAAAAGTGGTTGAAAATAGACTTTTTCATATAGCTCAGTCTAATACAATGCATATTGAGTGGTTCAGAAAGAGCAGGATAGTTTAAATGGTTGGGCTTGAGAAACTGAAATTCCTGTGCTGTTGGCTAGCGTGAGATGAGTAGCTCTCTCCCAAGGATGCCTTCTCCTTTCATAAACATGAATTGATTCTCACCATGAGTCAGTGCAATAATAAAGTACAGTGGTCATTAAGGCGCCTTCTTGGGCCAAACAAAGAGGAGAATCAGACAACCCAGTGTTATCTTCCTTCAATCATCCCTGTGCTATTTCCATCAGCATTGAGGAAGCACGCTCTGTCTGCCCACACTGAGTGAGGTGTTGTGGATACAGAAGTACCATAAAATCTCTACCCTCATGGAATGCCGATCTGGTGACCATGGCGACCGCTGTAGTAGTAGTAGCACTCTCCCTTCGGTTTCCTCTGAAGAGTTGAATTAAGGGTGGAACTCCAGGCATCATTCTGCACATGAAACGTACACTCAGTCTGCGCACTGAATCAGCAGTATACCAAAGTGTAATGCAATAGAGATTGTTATGCTTACTAAGACCCTTTCAGGAAGTTTCTTGGGGTGGGAGACTCCTAAAAGAGTTGATCAAGTATCAACAGAAGTCCACTCACCTGCCTTCAAAGAGGGACAGGGTGTAGTTAACTACAGAGGTCTTCTGCTGAGCAGAGGGTACAAGTCGGGGTCAGAACTACATTGTTTGGGCCAATAGAGCAGAGACTGATCCTGTCCACTTCCTGCTGTGGTTCTCAGGCTGTGTTTAAATAAATGCTAAGCACATATTTAGAGAATATGGGTTTAAGGCAATAGCAAACCGGCCTGTTAAGGCACCTGTCTGTCTTGGTCTAGCCTTGTTTATCAGTGTCATTTTATTTATCATAGGTAATGAAACATTTCTTGGGAATGGCGGAAGACACAATGGAACTCAGGACTTCTTAACCTAGTATCGTATCCTACACATTAACATCCCATTGCTATTAGCAATTCATTCCATTTGTTTATTTATTGATGACAATTACCTGTATTGCTCAAAGGACTTCCTCATCCAAATTAAATATTAAGATATTAAATCAACAACATCAGCTTTCTGAAGGCTATACCTCTCTAAAATGCAAGAAGATTCAGAAAACCAAGCAAAGACCAATAGCCAACTTTCCACCAGGTACTGTGCTAGGCACTGGATGTCACAGTAAGTCAGACTTGGTATGGTTTGTTCAGAAGACTGCTCTGATAGACAAACCACAAAATGTTTCTGTAGAAGGAGAAAAATAACCATAAGTACATCGTCTTTTAAAAAATTATAGCTATATCCTAAACAGCCCTAGCTCCCTTTAACAACTCATTATGTGTTCTTCATCTATGTGTTACTTAATTCTTACAGCATTTATTTTGTTCATGTCGCTAGCACTTCTTGGTATGACAAAGTTGTAACTCATCAAGTAGAATTTTCTCTTACATGTTCTAAAATTACTTCTTTCAAAGTTCAGCTGTTCCTTTTCCCCTTTAGTTGTAGTGTTGGTTAATCTGGTGACACATTCTTGATTACGCAGTATATAAACTTCATATTTTCATAAAATTTAATCACGTTTTTGTTCAGTCCTCTTTCCAAAGTGCTTTGCCCACTGCAGTAAGCCACAAGTCCTCAAGTGATTTCCGAGACCTTTCTGGGACTTTTCTAGTTCTTCACGTTTGTATCAATCAGTGTGTGCTTTCCAAAAGAGCAGGTGATAAGCAGGTAAGGTATAGACTACCGTGATTCTGTATATATCCCGGTTGGTGCCTACATGATTCTTTAATGATAAACAGGTCAGCATTTCACACAAGCATTTGTCACCAGTCCATGTTTTTATCCAGACACTTCCTTGCTGTATGAACTTCCTCAGCGCAATAACAAACAAGAGAGCTCTACTGTAGCAAATACCTGCTTAGGACACGCCTTTAAAACTCCTTGCCTGGTGCTGCATTCTCTCCCCTGATTTTGGTTTTCTTTACACACTTAAGCACTCATCTATGTGCTCAAAATAAAATTTTAAAAAACATGCAAAAAAATCCCTCCTTTTCTTCTGCAAAATGCTAAACAACAAACCGTCTCCTTTCCCTGTATACTTCGTTTTCTCTTTAACTATTTCTACTCCCTCCCTAAATTCCATGTTCTTTTCTGGCCTCTACGGGTTCTTCTTCATCTTTTTCTCACAGAGTAAATGTTAAAAATACAACAAAAAGAGAAGACTTCTCATTCTCCAGCTACTGTGTAGCCATTGCAGCAAGGAGAAAATAGGTTTCTGAAGCCAAATAAATTTTAGCAATTAACAGTATATTCTGTTGCGGAACTTAAAAATACAGTTTTTGATACATCATACTTTAGGGATGCCAGTTGGGAAACTGGCAATTAGGTAATAATTAACTTTTTTAAAACTGGACACCAATGTTGTGGAGTAGAATTTTATAATTGATATCTTTGATGGATAGATGGGAACCAGTGATGGACTGATAAGGATGGGTGGACGGATGGGTTTTAAGTTGTTGGGGTTAATAATCCCTTTGGGACCTTCCAAATGGTCTATGGGACAGTATTCTGTAGAATTAATACAACTATGACAGCAATACACATTTAAATAAATGAATTAGTTCTAGAAGTTGATGCTTTTTAATGTTTCATTGGAATAGCTTCAAAAAGGCAGCACTATACCCATTCATTCAGGAAAAGCCTTTTAAAAATTAAAAAAAAAAAGCATATGAAAATTGGTGGTATAGGTGCTTCAGGGTGTCTTCAATCTTTCCCTGATTTATCCATTCTAAGTCCTTTTAGTCTAGAACCATCGCTGTCCTCAAAACTTCCAAAAGGAAGCCTGTACTGAGTTTTCACCCCGAGTTTTCTAATGACAGGTTCAATGACAACAGGCCTGCCTGAAGATACAGTGAATCTTCCCCTTTACATGATTGGGCTGCTGAGTAGGTGGCATATTTTGGTGAACTGGGAGTGAACATAACATTCACAGGGGCAAATGTTGACCCAGGCACAAGGAAGGAGATTGCTGAGTCTAGTATTTTAAAATACTAGAACTCTTCCACACATCAGTCTGGAAAGATAAGTCAAATACAGAATGTTTTCTTTCTCTACCTTAAATATCTGTACTAGAGGACTAGACAATACTATGTAAGTTGCTAATTTTAGAGGTGTTGGACTCATTTTTACCTAAATAAGAGGTCTAAAAAAAGCTAGGTTTTTTTTTGAGAACCTAACTAAAAGTCCCTATCAGAAGCTGCCTGTTGTTAATGAGATGCCTGTTGAAATAGAAGAATATAATAAAAACCAACTGTCCTCCCCAGCTGACTTAATTTTTGAAGAAAGCTGAAAAAACAGACATGTGACCTGTGGTTTGAGAGATGCCAAATAAGCTCCTCCAACATATTTATATTCAAACTTGACCCTGCAGAGATCTTCAGCTTCTGCTTCAGAGATGCTATGGCTAATAGAAGGATTCACATGCATCTTCCTTCTGAATGGGTCTCTGAAAGTCAGTATGTTCCCCCTCTCCAGCTGCATTAATCATCTCAGAGCAGCCCACAAACATTCTGTGACGGTTCTACAGAATTTAAGATCCTTCTAGCTCTTGTTTACAAAGCTGTTTGATACCTATTCACAGACTTTAGGTTCAGAATAAAAATGCATAAGATGCATGGCCTCTTCTAGAACATTCACTAATTTCCTTTTGCTGTTTAGGAATAGGGGTCTATTAATTTAAAGCAAATGTCCACAGGAAGCACATCATCCTCCAGGTAGTTTGGCAGCATCAACCAAATTTTTAAATTAGGAGGCGATTCTAGGAAGATGGAAGGGGTGGAAGCATAGCTTTGACTTTCCCCAGATCCCTCCATGAAAACAAGAGTAACTGGATAGTAAGACTAAAAAACTCTTGGAATATTTACAGGAAAAGCTAGATGACAAAGTATCTCCATGAACTTCAAAAAACAAGCAGAATGGGGTAGACACAGACCTGGATGTTATGAGCACACATGCACAAAGAAGCAAAGGGTATCCAAAAGATTTAAGAACAGAAAAGCTCAAGTGCAGCCAATGGGTATTCAATGGAAAATACGGTGGGCCATTGTGATGACAGTAGCTAAATCTGGAGGAATTTTGCCCTCCATAGTGGGTAAGTGCATGGAGCTCACAGTATGAAAAATGAAAGGGCTTGAAGCTATGTAAACCCTGTGAACTCTTGAGACTGACGAGCCAGGGCATCTTTCCAAGACAGGGCCACCCACCCTGAGTAGAAACTTTGGATAGTAGCATCAAAATTGATCTGGATGAGGACAATAGAGACAAAGGAAGAGAAATTTCAGATAACAATGGGGAGAACAACACAGCCAGAAAATCCCAGAAAGCTGGCCACCTTGTTTTTCAGCACTTCATAAAAACAACAAAAGAGGGGGACCCCGCTGCAGGTAGCTTTTCTAACTCCTGAGCCATGCTTTTTAACTAAGCCATACCTCTTTCTAAAAGTTCAGAAAAACTAATTTTACACAGAGATGAACAACAGAAAAGGAGGAAGGTCAAATCCTGTGCAAACATTATTAGAGAAAAGAGAATAAGGAGCAGAATAACATTCCTACAATGAAATCACTCTAGTAAGGCAAGTCCTCAAGCAAGATAAAAACTAACCTACCATTTCAAGTGAAATGAAAGATGGTAGGAAAGTTACACATGAAAGGGTAACACAAGTCAAGATTAGAACAGTACCAGGAGCGAGTTGGCAGAACTGAGGAAAAATTAGAAATTAAAAACAAATTTACTTCAGAATTAAAAATGAAATTACAAGAAACACAAGAGGAAATAAATACAACAACAATACTTTAAAATAAACATAAAATAAAAGGAGGGAAAAACTTTAAAATCTATATAAAATGAAGAAAGAAATAGAAAGGTTGCAGAGAAAGTGACCAATATTGAAAATACGCAAGAAGATCCAACACATAATAATGGGAGTCCCTAAAGAAGAAACCCAAAGCAAGGGACCAGAACAAATATTTCTTTTAAAATAATCAAGAATCACCCTGGCCGGTGTGGCTCAGTGGATTGAATGCTGACCTGTGAACCAAAGGGTTGCCAATTCGATTCCCAGTCAGGGCACATGCCTGGGTTTCAGGCCAGGTCCCTAGCCAGGGGCACACGAGAGGCAACCACACATTGATGTATCTCTCCTTCTCCTTCTCCTTCCCTTCCTTTTTCTCCAAAATTAAATAAATAAAATCTTTTAAAAAAATAAAATAAAATAATCAAGAATCTTTCCTGAATTAAAAGAAAACACATATAGAAAAATCATACATGTACCTAAGAATATTGATTGTTGACCTAAGACATGTTCTAATAAAATTACTGAATTTTAAGAAAAAAAAGTCCTTTGGGCATATAGTTTTTAAAAGACAGTATTATGTGGGGGAGCTTTGCCTGCAGACCCCCCCATCTGCTGCAGATGAAAATAAGTCTACCAAGACATGATCTGCTTGGGGAGGAAAGGTGGCTGATCTCTCAAAGGAGAAGGACCAAGAGCCTTTTCCTCAGTGGGCTTTTATTGGGTTCAGTTTGCACAGGAATACAGGTAAAGCCCATCAATCATTGTCAGGCAGTAAGGATCAAACAATAGATAACATACAAAGAACTCTGAGGGCTTATTCTGAGTCAGGGTCAGTTAGCTAAAGGGCTATAAAACTTTGGGAAACAAACTCATTTCCTGCTTGGACCCTTATCGGAAAATTGAGGGCATTCTTAGCAAAGCACGTTTCACAGGATTTTATGTATTCTTTCTTAGGCCTGATCGCCCTGGGGAATCTGCCCTTTCCAGCACAGGGCCGCATTCACCTCCGGCATTGTTTCAGGCTTAAGTCAGGCAGGGGAAGTAAGGCAGCCAAGAGATTAGGAGACTTCTTGCAGACAGAAAAAGGACTCAGGCTATGTCAAAGCTGAGGGGGGAGGGTCCATCACCCCCTTTCTCTATAGCCCCCCAAGTCCTTCCCTGAGGGCCTCTTCATGACCATGCCTGTCTTAGGTCATTCCTCCCTTGAGGAATCTTACCCATCATTGGCTAACTGGTCATGCACTGGGGGCCAGGCAGGGTGAAGTAAAGCGGGCAGAGGCAGCGCCCCTGCCAGGGAGATAAGCTTTTTCTCCTTAGTGGCTTATGGTCTCAAGGTCTCTCACTCAGCCTTAGCCATGGGGGTTATAGCTTCTGAAACCAGGTAGGGTGGTTCCCAACAGTATTATAAAGGAAAGAAAATTATGTTAGCATCAGATGTGTCAACAATAATACTTAGGTCTGAATAAAATGGAGTAACATATTTAAGACTCATAATTAAACATGAGCTGAGAATTTTTATATTCAGAAAAACTGACTTTTAGGTACAAAGAACACATGGGAATATAGTTCCTATGAACCTTCCCTGTGTATCTACTAGAAAGCAAGCTTCAGAGTGACTTGCACCACATCAGTAGGGTTTATGAGGGTGAAAGGATATACTACTTGTAGAAGTAAAAGTAAGGGATAGAAGGGAGAGAGTACTGTATGCGATGGCTATACACTCTGCTAAATGTAGATATAGTAGTAATTACTTTAAAAAATAGAAGTAAATGTAGAGTGCAAATGGAAAAATGTAACTCTGAGCAATCATGTTGGTGGTGGTGGTACTGGTATTGTTCTGAGCCTATTGTGTTTTTAAACCTATGGTTCTAAATTCAAGTTAGAAGTGTCAAAATGATCTCACCGTGTATTTTATTTTAAAAAATATATACATATATATGTGTGTGTGTGTGTGTGTATATATATATATATATATTACTTAGTTCTGTCCACTGAAAAGGCCTAGAAACCATAACCAACACAGAAGTGATAAACATATTTAGTGCCTGTATTGTGCTTTTGAAACACCATTTCCTACTAGAAGAAACCAGGGCTTGTTGAGAAAATGGCAAATTCCAGGTCTGGGGCATGAGATGTGCGAGATGAGCCTAGAATATCTTGTCGTGTCCTATGGCAAGGAAGTTGCTAAAGACCATTAGGGTTGCATCAAAGGACCCAAGTGCCAATGGAAGAGGCTCTCACTGGCCAAAGGGGGGCAAAGTGAATGGTTGTAAAGGTGATGATTGCAATGACTTGAAACCCATGTCACATACAGAACACATGAGTTCATGATGACTAAAATAAAAGTCACCTTTGTAGGATGATGGGAAACATTCATTATCTTGGAAATTGATAAATAAAGGGAAAGAAGCATTTACTCTGCCTTTCTTGTCTGAATTGTGCCACAAATTAAATAAGTAACAGATGGGAGGAAGTATCTTTTTATAGACATATTCTAGCTAATAAATGAAGAATAAATAACTAAATGAGAATATTCTACAGCCCATAATAAATTAATGGGTCCAGGCACTGAGCATCAATAAATGCTAAAGTCACAGAGAGACAGCCAGACATCATATACCTCCTGATGTACCACTGATTATCTTGCCAAAGGTGAAACTCAAAACCTGAGTCTCATCAAGCCTGCAAATCCAGCTTCCAGTTTTCAGGAAATACGAAGGGCAGGGAACATGCTGAAGTGCACCAAGAGTGTGCAGTTGGCATCACCCAAACTGCAGGAAACTCTACAGGTCCAACACCCTGGGTTCTTCAACAGGGAAATTATATGGAAAAGAAAAGTCTGGAGGGGAAACTGTCAATTTAAAGAGATTTTAAAGATATATCAAAATTTAAAAAAAGAAATACAACTAAACAATAGTGTTCAGGAATGCCATTTGACTGATAAAACCTAAAAAATCAGAAGGAAGTGGTTTCTGTAGAAGTCAGTACAGTGGTTACTTCCAGAGGAAAGGAGGCAGCTGTGATCACCACAGAGCTTGTGGAGGGCTTCCCACGTGGGTGATGGCTAAAAGGGTGCCCACCATAGAAGCTCTGCATTTGTTTGGTTTGGTTTTCTTATTTGTTTTATTTTATAATAAAAAGTTTAATTAATAGTTTATAATAAAAATGTATGATTTTTACAATAAAAATATTAGATGCACATATACTTTAGCCTAGCAATTCCACTGCTAGTCTATAAGATAAACTCACTGAAATATGAAGTATACAAAGATATATGTATAAGTGTTCACTGCAGCACTATTTGTAACTGCTAAAAAGTTGGGGTAGTGGTGGAAATGTCTGTTAAGTGGGGACTCATTGAATAAATCATGGTACATCATACACTGAAATATTATGCAGCCAAGAAAAATGAGGTAGGTATCTGTCTCAGACATATCATTAAGTGAAAAAAAAAGCAAGATGTAGAATATTATGATGATCTTCTATGTGTATACACATGCACACAGATTGTATTTGCATTGAAAATATTTCTCAATAAAATATCCCAAATGAGAAAACACGAAGGCTAGAAAGGACCAGTGCAGGGAGAGTATGACAGGAGGGCTGGCAAAAGTAAACCCCTGGTGAATTCCACCCCGAGAAAGCAGATTTTCTACTGTGTGCAAAGTAATGCTACTGTGTGCAAATTAAACAAATTAAACTCAAGGTTGTCTTACCACTGACGGTTCCTCAGAGTCTTCAGGGTACGGTAATTCAACTTAAACTTGGAGGCCCAGTGCTGTTGGGTGGACAGGAAATTCAGCCCCAGTCAGTTGAAGCATCTTGTGTGCACTCACTGAGGACTCTGGCAGGGACCAGGCGTCTTAAGAAGCACGAGAACATCTGGAGGCCCTTCCCATGATTACTCCACTTGGGCATGTCCTGATCTGCATAGTCCATTTGGATTCACTCCTCTGCCATTGTCTAGAAAAGAGAGACTCTTTGGCAAAGACACAGAACCCCTGAGGCATACACAGCAGGGGTGTTGCCAAGAAACAGGGTGACATCCTTGCTGCTTCTGGGAGGACAAATCCTACAGTCTGGGGAAATTCAGCTCTCCTCAAGCCATAATTCTCTCCGAAGGATTTATTCAGAACTAAAGCCTGGAAGTTCACCACAAGTTTCTCCTGAGGCAAAGACGTAGAACCAGTTAGAATAGGAGAGGGAAAGGGGAAAACACAGAGAGCAGGAAGAGAAATCATTATCTCTCAAAAGCTTTTCTCACCAAATTCCTTTCATTTGAGAGTTGAAGAAACTGAGATATGGGCATAATGACCAAAGGCATGCAAGTAGTTACCAACAGAGCTAGCTCTTTCTACTATATTATAATGCCTCTTGACTTTTTCTAATTCCCAACCTCTGTTCTATTCTAAATTGCCCTTGTAAATTGGCACTTAAGTTTCTGCACCTAGAGTTTTAGACATATTTGGAAACTTCTTTTAAACGTGTTGACCCACTCAAGGGCAAGAATAGCTCCACCCTGGGACATAGTCATCAAGACCAGGGATTCAGGGATAAGTCACGTTGTGTTCTATTCTTTCTGGCTTTAAAGGCCACCCTAAGGGTGTCTGTGGAGGAAAAGGCAAAGTTCCATGGGTCCAGGATGACCGAAGGGAAATCGATTCCTCCTGAGGCAATGATGCCTGTGGACTGGATGACTTGGAAAAGTCAGGTGGATGAGCCATATGGATGTAGTTGGTCCCTCTTAGTGACAGCTGGCAAGACAATGCCCTTTTTCTACTGCCTCTGAGAGTCGCTGTTCACTTGCATCTGGGCAGGAAAAGGAAGAAGGGGTGGTATTGCATCTAATTTGGAGATTAATCACTACTGTATCAGCATGCAAAGGACGTGCTCCAACGGGCAGCGTAGGAGTGCATAGGATTGTCTAGCTATTTTGCATATTAAGGCATGGTCTAACACTTTCTTCTAATAATAAAATGAGAGAGAACAGGATGTACTGTGGTGTTTTATAATTCAGGCAAACAATATAGGTATTGGCTAACATGGTTTGACATGCTTTTTTTTTAAAGCCAATCTGGCAGCAAAGCATTGGGAATCGCATTGGCCCTTCCAACCTTTTTCTGTCCAGTCCATTAATCAGCAGCAGAATAGCCAAGAGACCATGTACTGTTCTGGAGGCCAAAGAGGTCTGTGGTTGTGAATGAGGTGACTGGGAACAAAGTTATATTATTCCAATTCTGATTGATTAATGCTGAAGTTATTGCTAAATAATGACTACCAGTCCCAGTTTCCACAAACCATTCAGGGGGTTATAAGGACTATGTTAGAAACACTTGAGCCTGTGAACACAGACTTTTTTTGCAGTAGAGGCAGAGGTGTGGAGATGGTGGGGAAGGGAAGAGAAAAAAACTAGATCTGATGATGAGCGAACAAGAGGGTTTGGGTTCTCGTGGTGCCTGGGGCACTTCCCTTCCTGCCACTGTGGCCCTCTCCTGTCGCTGCATTCCCCAGCTCTCTGCAGTCAGATGGCCTCTGAGTGCTGCCACCACAGTCGCTCCCCTCTGTCACCCTTGGCTCCCTCCTTACAGATTCCCATGACAAACCAACTGGAGTTACTGTCTCCTCAAATAGTTTAAACCTCCCCTCTCTCAAGACTTTTCTACCCAAATTCTCTGATTCCCCTTACTTCTTCCCAATTCCTTGTTTCTAGCAAAGTGCATTCTGTATCATTCCCCTTGTCTCTTTCCCTCTGTGTCTCTTTTTTAGCACTCACATGTCCAAGTATTCGCATGCATGGAAAGATAACATTCTTCTACTTAGGTTAGATGACCTTCTAAAATATTGAATGCATTTCTACTAATCCTGGACAGAGCATAGGCAAGATGTTAGAACCACAAGAATGTTTTGGATAATGTCAAATTTAAATCTTGTTTGTGGTTCATTGAGATATATCTAAACCATTAATGGGGGAAATGTTATTAAGTTTTAAGTAAGTTCTGGTTGCTTTGGTGTCCACAGCCTCTAATGTCACTTCCTGACAGCTTTCTACTTTGTAGAAGGTGCCTCTTAAAGACTCATTTATGTGAAGTCAGAATGAGCATAAACTAAGCCAAATCATGATTAAAATTCTTGCTGGCTGCTCCTTTAGCCGATATAGTTCTGTGTTTCCGCTTGTTGGAAGTATATCTGCCTGTTGATGTTTGAGAACGCCGGTCCCTTTTTGAAATCACAAACACACAGGCTCCTCTTCGAGAATGCCAGCATTCACGATGTTTGTCGCAAACTCTCAAGAAACAGAAGCAATTGAATTTCTCTGCCTCTTAAAGTAGAAAATGGTAACATTATATGGATTGGTAATACTGTTATTTATGATTTCAAAAATGAGGTCCTTCTAAATGTATGCCTATGTATCAGTCACAAGCTAATACATCGCTTAATTTCCAGCTACTTTCTTTCTTGTCCCAGAATTTCTGAATGATTACTACAATGCTGAAATTTGAGTTGAAATGCAGTGTTTCCAAACTCAGGTAGACATAAATTATAATTTATTAATGTGAAGAACACATTACAGTTGCAATATCTCTTACAGGGAAGTTGCTAAATATTCTAGATATGACAAATAAAGATTTATGAGGTGTGATTGCACAAGTAGAAAAAGAATTTGGGTGAAAACTCCTTTTTTTGCAGGTAAAATAAGAAATCACGAGAGTGTTTAGATGAGCCTCCATGGAAATCATCTGCCAATTGATTGTGAAAATGAAATTCATTAATCTTTAAAAATCAAACATGCATGTTTATGATTCAGATTCTGGTGTTGAGTTCTTTCTATTTTCCTACAGGGCTGATGTGTGGAATCTATTATTTTGCAAGTGTGCTATTTTACCGTGGGTGGTCAACAACTTGATCCTGGCAGTAGGGAAGAAGAGGCGTGAGGCCAGGCCCCGCAGGGCCTGGGTGTCACTGCCACTCTGCTGCTCACCCGGCGTGTGATGACGGTCTTTCTCTCCTGCAGTCCGGACCTCCATCTTCTCCTCTCTTCAACGCGAATAAGAAAAGCACAGAAACAGTCATAATAAATCAATGTTTAGAAATAGGCAATAAAACTGGTTTGTATTAGAGCTTTTTACTATAACCATATGAAAACTGGAAGTTTAACTGGAGAAATTCTCTGTGCATATAATTAAAACTATGTTTCAAAAGACAGATCTCAATAAATTCCATTGACGTGGACAAAAAAAAAAAAGAAAGAAAAAGAAATACCTGATGTCCTTGCCTCTTAAAGTGGTTGTGAGGATCAAATAAGGTCCTAATTGTTAAATCACTCTGGCACTACGAAGTGTTATACAATATAAGGCATTCTAGTCATTATCACCTCAGAATTCTTCTCGGATTACATTGCCTCAAATGCATTATTTAGGAAAAGTACGAACTTGAATGCCATATGGAGTCCTTGTTGACACTGCAGATGTTGGTTAATTTTAGATTCTGAAAGAACAAAAGAACAGAAGCACAACCAAGCAAATTATCCTCTTTAGCTTTTTCTTCGAAATCTCCTATTATACGAATACCAAACTAAAAATGGCAGGCTAAATATTATAGAAAATTACATCACTTGAAGCATTGAAATTCTGTATATCCAAGCCCTTTTGCAGAACATGAGTTTATTCCTTCCAAAGCACATTGCCAGTGAATTTAATGCTATCAGATAAATTATGGTTATGTCATCAAGGACCAAGTAAAAGGAATTTAATTTTCAGCTTTAACTTCAAATAACACAGACCCAAGGGACACCTATAAGTCTCAGAAGAGTCACAAAAAGATATGTAATCCATTTTGGTGGTCATAGTCGCTCTTGAACCAATAGAAAACTGAGCTAAGCTCGGCTGGCCCTGGGTTCCAATTCTGAAGGCCCGTGTTTGCGAGGGGGGGATTTCTTTGCAGAGCAGGTGTGGCAGACACGCACATACCCATGACAACTGCTTTCACAGCCTCAGCAGTTTGGGGAGACCTGTCCTGCTCACGTGGCCATCTGTAAGACATCTCTTCACGCCTTGTCAAAACCGACTTCCTGCTCACACACGCGTAATAAACAAGATGTGTTTTCGTAAAGGATGTAGACGGCATCTGCCATTCTAGCTCTTGTTTGCACACCACTAACAACAGAATATCCTGAAACAAGCTGGGTATTTTGTGTGTTAAAATTATTTTTATATATAATATAAATATTATATAATATTTATACATTAAATTATAAGTAATATATCTTATGTAAAATAAATATATTGCTTCATATATATGCACACATATATGAAGCAATAAAACAAAGGATACTTCATATCAGAACATACCCATTAGATTACCTGAAGTAGTTTAAAAATTGTCCAGTTGATATTCTGAGCCTAGGTTTTTAACGACATTTTCCTGAGAGTAATCCTGTCTCAAAATTGCTTACTAAGTCTTAGTGCCTTAAGACATTGACAGGATATTACTCTAATTAGAAATAATTGTCAAACAGAGGCCATAAATATAAGACACTTGTTTCTCTAAAAGAGGTGAACATTTCAAAAAGATGTTTCGACCTGTCTTTTAGAAATTTGGTTGATACTCTACGACATGATATTTCAAAGTGTGCTCTCCTGTGGACTAGAAGCATTAAAAGTAAGTCCAAGGGTGGATTTTATGACACTGCTTACTATGGATGCAGGCTAGGCTGATTATTTTAGCATCAAGTATACCATTAACCACCTCCCTACCCTGCCCATATGCTACCTCTGTTAGCACAAACGGCCTAATAAGACAGGTGCAACTTGATTCCATTTCACATACTTTTCTCAAACTGGAACAAAACTTTAACCCCCCAAAATATTTTCCCATGTGAAGGACTTTGTATTACTGCAGAAGATCATAGGCCTGAACCAGAAATGGATTCAAACAAATTTCATTCACTGCTGAAACTGAACTGGAACTGACCCCCAAAATAAATTGGCTTAATTCCCTGTAAGAAGAATATGAATCAGGTTGCCATCTGTTCCTTTCCTTCTTTAACATCACCAGTGGGCTGGGTTAAACATATAACTGAGGAGTCCTTGGGGGAGGGGGAAGGGAACTCTGGCTTGGTGCACACAGGGTATGCTTCAATGGTAAAGTCATCCCAAGTGCAAGAAGAGAGGAGTCTGGGAATCATCTGGGGAAATCTTGCTATTTGCCAAACCGTGGAAACAATGAATTTAATTCGCCTAATTTTGTTTGAAGGTATGGCATCAACAAAAGCTCTGTTGCTTGCCAGAGATGAAAAATGTAATCCAACTACCTTAATCAAAAAGGTAAATTTATTGACTCATGTAGCTGAATAATTTAGAGTTTATGATTCAAGCGAAGCTTGATCCAGGGCTCAAACAGTGTGACCCAGGACCTGATTTCTCTCTCTCCATTTCTCTATTCAGCATCTTCAATATTGACTTCAGTCTTGGTCCAGCTCTCTCTTTGTGGAGCCAAAATGGATGCAAACCACTCGTTGCCTCTAGAGTCAAATCCAGAGACAACTTTTCTACTAGCAGATCTAGGACAGATTACTGGGAATAGGATAAACCAAATGAGACACACCGAGGCTCATGTCCCCCTCCCCAAGCCCATGGACGGAGGATAAGGGAGAACCATAGTCCCCAGAACAAAATGAGAGTGCGCTTAGTAGAAACAATGTTCTCTACAGATACTCAGGGATCAGCCGCACAAATAATTTCATCAAGTATTGTTTTTTATCTTAAGAAAAAATTCCGGCTATATCCTAAGGATAGGTCCAAGTCTTACCTGCTGAGGGGGGAAAAAAGGTAATGGCCAAAGGAGAGACTATTCCATGACACATTTTAAAGTGAAAGGTAGTTTCAACTAGAGCTGGGGCAGCTACTCTTCAGAGAGATTGGACAGTTCTGCGATTTGTAGGTGTGATTCCTGAGGAACAAACTTTAGAGCTATGAGAAACTTTCTGGATAGCTATTTGCCACACCTTGTAAACCTCATGGGTTATTTTTAAATGCTTTCTCTCATGCTCTAATTTTTTAAAAACCTCTACACATGGAACAAAACCAAAGAGAAGTGCTATGTGGAAAGATAATTTTATTTTCTAATAATAATAGTAATATAGTTGAGTTACGTATTTTAAATGACAGGTCTCACTGCCACATCATTTGCACATATTTCTGCATCCGTGTGTGTTATCCCAAATGTCTCACAAATTAACTGCCTTGGGATTCTTCCATCATGGTCTCATGTATCCGGAATCTTATTTATTAAAAAGAAAAAGTCCTTGGGGGCAGCTAGTGTAAAGATATAATACTCACTTTACATGACTCAGTGATAAAGCACATTTTACCAAGCCCTTAAACCTATTTTCCAAAAACAACTATGAGACGATGAAGAATTACTAAAGAAAATGAAAAGGGATGCTACAAAAGGTAGCCAAGGGGCATTTGGCCGCGGGGATAGGGGAGCACTAAAGCTGTTTGGGGCACTGTACACCTTACTCCAAACCCATCATCCCCATCTGAGACTTAATTCTAGAGATGCTTCTATATATTGAATTAAGAAAACTCAAGTATTTTCTAGAGCTTGCAATTCATTCACTGGGACAGTGATCAAACTGAATTTTATTCTGTCTTTTTTTTTTTTTAAACATCATGCCAACTATTTTTCAGGAGTGACAGATTAAATACGAAAAAAAAAATTTCCTCATTGTAAAAAATACAGACATAATTTACAGGCCAAAAGAATGAGGGCTATTCTTAATGGACTGTGAGAGTTAATCCTTGGAAAGCTGAGGTGCTAATTTGGAAACTTAGTCACACTATATTAGAACATCTCTTTGGAAGATGTTACTAAGTGTTTGGGAGACTTCTGGGAATTTATCCTAATGATATACCTGCAGACATATGTGCCAGCTTATTCATTACAGCAAAGCTTGGAAACATCCCAAGAGTTCATCGATAAGCGAATGGTTGGATAAACTACAGCACGTCCTGCAGTGCGGCGCTAGGCAGCTGTTCAAAAGAATGAAGAAGTTCTCCTAGTACTGGTATGAAAGCTCTCCAAGAAAGGGAAAGGCGAGATGCACATCTTGCATGAAGAAACACTGGAAGGGTACATAGAAAAACCCATACGTGGAGAGTTATCTCTACCTACGAGGGTGGGTGAGCATGGAGAACTGGGTGGAAGGAGCAGGGTGGGCAGAGACTATTCACTGTATACCTTTTCCTCTCGACTTGATTTTTGAAACATGCAAATGTATCAGCTAGTCAAATATACCGCATTTTTGGACTATAAGACACACCAGACCATAAGACATGCCTAGGTTTTAGAGGAGGAAAATAGGAAAAAAAAATTGAAGCAAAAAATGTCGTAAAATATTTAATAACATCCTTTAAAGCAGAAAGCTTTTTCTGCTTTGACATCTTTCCACAATTACGGTAGATTCAGCAGGAGACTACGGTACGCTATAGTGTCTTTCTACAACAAAATATAGTAATGACAGAGCTATCAGCACTGTGCCCTTCATAGTTATGGGGGCACTGTAGCTGAGAACATCAGTGGGTGATGCACTGCTATGGGGAGATCTGCTGCTGGAGGGCCACAGGAGTGTTGCACAACCTGTGTGGCTCTGCAGCTGTTGCCAAATTACAGCTCCCATCATCCCAACCTGTCCAAGCACGATGGGAGTTATAGTTTTGCAACTGCTGTAGGGCCACATTGACAGGTGACCCTGCAGTGGAATTTGCCTATGTTAATGTTAGTAGGGGGCACACCAGTCACGTGACAGAGGCACATATGGGCACCGCAGGCTTTCTTCTCCTAACATGCCTGCACTGCCAGGTTAAGCTACATTTGGACTATAAGACGCACCAACATTTTCCTCCCAAATTTGGGGGGGGGGAGTGCATCTTATAGTCTGAAAAATATGGTAAATAATTAAATAAATTCCAGAAAGAAAAAAAGCTTGAGAGAAGTCATTCAGGAATCCTATGGTAATTTTATTAAAGCTACACTTGCAATTCAAACAAGCCTGAATTCAACCTCAAAGGAAGGCACACTACTGGAAGGGTTTGAGCTGGGGCTGCAACAGACGTCCAGGCCATACTGATGCCCATTCTTGTTAGCTGAGCACCTCCTCTCTGTCCCATATCATTAGCCTCCTGGCTCTTTTTCCATATCCTTCTTTCCAATTCTCTTAAAAAGAAATAACAGATCAGAGGTCCTGGAAGATGCTGCTGACCACCATTATACTTTATCCATAGAGTTAAAATTTTATCTAGAATGTGGATTTCTGCACATATTCACAAATGCTGAGACAGTTCTTGGTTATGTTCCCAAAAGAGTGGGGCTCCTGGTTCACTTAGCTGGACCGGGCCAGGGGGTCCTTCTTGATGCTCTCGTTGTGACCTACGCACAGCTCTGTCACTGCGCTTACAGGGGTGTCTGACCTGTGGCTGCCAGGCTGCCTGCGGCCCAGGGTGGCTCTGAATGTGGCCCTAGCCAAAATCATAAATTTACTTGAGACACTATGAGATTTTTTGTTTGTTTGTTTTAGTTAGTGTTTGTATATTTAATGTGTGGCCCAAGACAATTCTTCCGATGTGGCCCAGAGACGCCAAAAGGTTGGATGTCCCTGGCAGGGTAGGGTGCAGTCTTTCCCCACTAGACTGAGCTTTTTGAGGACAAGGAATGTGTCTCATTCATGGAGCTTTGTATTATCAGAGCCTAGCACAGCACCTCTATCTATAAGCACTGCGTAAACTCAGTAAGCTGAAATGTCATTCACCTGGTTGCCTAGACCATAGTCCTAAGAGTCATCTTTATTGTATTGTGTGTTCACCACCCCAGTCAAGTCTCCTTCTACAACCATTTGTTCCCCACCATCCCCTCTTCTACCTCCTCCTACCCCATTTTCCCTCTTGTAATCACCATATTCTTGTCTGTGACTGTGAGGTGTTTTTTTTTTAAATTATTAACTTTTTTTAGAGAGAGAGGAAGGGAGGGAGAAAGGGAAGGAGAGAAACATCGATGTGAGAGAGATAAATGTGTCCTGACTGGGAATGGAACTGGTGACTTTTCCCTTTGTGGGGTGACGCCCAACTAACTGAGCCACACTGGTCAGGGATGGTTTTTTTTTTCTCAATCCCTTCACCTTTTTAACCTGGTCCAGCAACCTCCCTCCCTCTGACAGCTGTCAATCTGTTCTCAGCAAGCTGAAACTTCATCCAGCTAATTGCTTAGACCATAGTCCTAAGAGTCAGCTTTAATGTCTTTCCCTCCCTCTCTGTCATTAAACCTATCACGTAGACCTTACAGTTCTTTCTGCCAAACACACTCCAAAACTTCTACTCTTTGCCAATTTTAGTACTACCACCCCAATCCAGACCACCAACATCTCTAGTATGGACCAAAACAGCTAGTTTGCCTTCTGTTCCTTTCTCCCACTGCCCCCAGAATGCATTCTCCATATGCAGTTAGGGCAATTTTTAAAAAAATGAATCAAATCATAGGATACTCCTGCTTAAAACCCTTCGGTGATTTTTATTACAATAAGAATATAATTTAAACTCTTCACCCTGAACTTCCAAGCCTTACACGATCTGATCTGGCCCCAGTATGCTTCTTTGACTTCACCTCCTACCTCTGCCCCTCACTCCCTCCACACCACACAGGCCTCCTTCAGTTCCTCACATGCACTTTGCCTGCTCCTGCCTCAGGGCCTCCGTCTGTGCTCTTCACCTGCCCTTCTTTCTGTATGGCTGCCTCCTCATCGCTGATGCTCAGACGCCACTTTCTCAGGGAGGCCACTCCCTCAGGGAGGCCACTCCGGCCACGCCAGTTACATCAGCCTCGCACTCAATGTTGTTCTAATTGTAGCACCTTTGACTACATATATTAACAACTTTATTTGGTGGCTTCTGCTTATTGTCCCCTCTATAATGTAAGTTCTATGGAGTCTCTTGTATGACCAGTGCCTAGAGCACGGCTGGGCATATAATGGCTCTAAAAAGTTTTGCTGAATAAATGTAGGAATTTAAAAGTAATTGTGGATAGAATATTTATGTCATTTCCTTAGAGACCTTTTATTGTAATTATTCATTATGAAGGCAATAAATAATTATAAAAAGAAATGAAGATGTCATAACTGGCTTTTGAAGAAACATTGTAGATAGTAGGCTAAAAGTTAATTGTGAGAATGTGATTCTACAAAAAATGGTACCCTATGCCGTAAACCATTCTAGGCGACAGGCAAGCCTAGGCACTATGTTGGGTAGAGGGATATGAAGATGGCCAGATTTGGTGTTGGACTCCAGAAGTTAAAAACCTATCCAAAAATATAACTTTGTAATTATAATGTCTAATAACTACAGAATGCAAATCACATTCACATTTATAATTACTCCATTTGATCACCGCAAAAGTCATATGAGGTGGAGTATTATTATAATTGTTATTATTACAATTTTACATATTAAATAACTGAGGCTCAGAGAGGTTATGTGACTTGCTTTGGATGACACAGCAAGTAATGAATGAGATTTTTAAGTTAGACCCAGATATTTTGACTATCTCCTGTTCTATTTCACCACTATGTCTGTTTGGTGTGATAAATGTACGTGCAACCTGCTATGGGAGGTCAAGCATAATGAAGAGACTTTTCTCTGGAGAGGTCTGGGAAGGATTTACTGAGGGAAAATTAAATACAAGGAGTTGTGAAAGGTGAACAAGAGTTTTCAGGTGGAGAAGGAGGCACGTTTCAGACAGAGATCTGATAAAAAGGAAAGAAAGAGGAAAACGTAGAGCATGCTCCATGTGGTCGGGAGCAGAGGAGTCCAGAAGGAGAGGCTGGGGCCAAAACTGTGAAAGATTTTCGGTGCCATTTTGTACGCAGTTGGGTAATGGCTGGATACAGAGAATTGAAACAGTCAAATCTGGGTTTTCAAAAGAAAATGAAAGTGGCAGATTGGTGGATGAATTGGAGCATGAAGAAACAAGTTAGGTCTTTTTTTTTTCTTTGTGATCATGGAAGCAAGTCTAAGTTCTGAGGGAGGATAGTGGAAATGGGAAAGGACAGATTAGAAAATGTGTTAATTTAGAATCACTTTTTAGGAAGTGACGAGGGAAAAGTAATGATTATTTTTTAAACATTTTTTAGCTTACATGACTTGGTAGATGATGATTATCTCAAACAATTTAAAGAATACAGAATAATGATTTGAGGAGGGAGATGGGGGTTTTCTTGTAGCTAAGATTTATCTTTTACTCATTTTTGGTTCGAGGTGCCTGTTTATAAAGTCCAGTTAGATACGTTAAGCAGGTAGCTAAAATTACGAGCCTAGACCTTGGAAGCTATGTTGAAGCTAGAGATCTAGTTTTTGGAGTCATCAAATTACAAGTTGTATAAAAATTCCTATTGCAAAAGGGGCACAAGGGAACGTTTGGCATGATGGAAATGTTCTATTTCGTGGTTATGATCATGGTTACAAGGGTATACATGTCTCAAAACAGATCAAACTCTACACATAAGTGGGTGTGATTTATTTTCTCTTATAAATCCTTAAAAATCGAGGAGAACTGCTTTGTACAACATAGTAAGTGATAAATCAATAGTTTTTAATGGTTAATCTGTGGTTTTGGGGGGGAAAAAAGAGAATGGGAAACTGTTCTGCACACATCAGTTAAAAACTGCTGATTGGCTGCACGGAAAGCTGCCATGTTTCCGTTGTTCTGGAGCCAGTGCTAGCTGAGCCCATTTAGGGCCATATGGGAATTCTCTACCCAAAATTGTATTCTTTCCCCAAAGCATCCTCCTCCATCCTCAGCCCACCTTGTACCACCCGGTTTGACTTCTGTATTTGGAAGAGCTGAGACAATAAAGGTACTTGAAGAATATATGACTCATTGCTGAACAAGAAATCTTTCCCTATTGATTGATTTTAGGCTGAAAGCCAATTTGGCCTCCTGTATGGCACCATTCCCTCAGCATCACTTCTGAATTGTCCTTTCAGTGCTCAGCTTAAAATCTACTTTGTACAAAAACCCATTTTTAATTTGACAGAAGGAGGTGAAGTCTGATACCTATATTCATCCACCAGTGTCGACACGCCTGCCATTAGTATACGATTATCAAATTTGTATCTTTACGAGGATGTTCACGTCTCAGCTCTGTCATTTACTAATTCTTTGAGACCTTGAAGAAAACGAGGATAATAAAACCTACCTTGCCGGGGGTGTGGGGGGTGTGGATTCAGTCAGAGAGCATAAGTGAAATGCTGAGTATGGCATTGAGTAGGCACTTAATGAAAGGAAGATGTCTTGTCAAGCCTGACTACACTTTCTGAATTATTTAGTCTGTATCATAAGTTTTTTGAAAGTAAAAGCACTCTTTACCTGCACTGTGTACTCTCACCCTAACTAATACATCCTCAGGAGACATAAGGGAATGATGTCCAGGAAGCTGGCAGATCAAGAATAAAGTTGAAAAGGATTTACACCATACATATATAGATGAGATCATTCTGGGGAGATGGAAAAAAGGAACTCAATTCAGAGGTGGTGGCAAAGGTCTTTCCTTACATTTCCTCTTTCCACTTATTTAAAATGTTATCTTGCTAGAAAGAGGGCACAGAAGGACTCACCTTGATGAGTGGAGCTGTGAGCCTGTGAGCCCATGCATCTGATAGCGGATCACGCCAGCTGGGAGAGGAGCTTGGCTTCTCAGTGTTTTACTACTGTGGTTTCCTGGGCTGGGCAGCTGGGTGTCCAATAATGATAAAACCATAATAATACTTCATAATTATATACTGCCCTTTGCCAGATCTTGGCTTTAATTACAATGACTATGCCGGAACTGGCAACACCCTCCTCCCTGTTGAGGTGCCATACCCAAGGGCCTGGAATACAAAGTGAAGTGGCAACTGCCACCTTCTCCTGCAGAGACTGCCCTGGCAATTCCCCTGAAGTGCTCTGGGTTGGAAGCTCATCCTCGGAAACAAAGATTACTTTTAAATTGTCCACATGTATTGTACTTGGCCCTGTCAAGTAAATAGCGTTTATGAAGCAACTACTGCCACACACGGGGCACAGCATCATGGAATCCCAGGCCTGGAAGGAACCAACCCAGATGACCTCATTCATTAGCACTCTGACCACTGCCGTGAGGCATCACTGCCATTACACTCTCATAGGTGAGTTCACTGAACTTCCATTCCGATTTGGGCCGGAGATGCTTTTGTGGCAGTGTGATTCAGGTGTCAGGGGATTCACCAATTCATTCAACACTCATTTTGTGAACTCCTAATCTGAGCCAAGGTGCCAAGGAGGCACAAAGATGTATAAGCTAAGGTTATAACCCCTGCTCTCAAAGTAGCTTTTCTAGTTGGGGGATTTGTATTCAGGCAACTGTAACATAAAGACAGAGGAAAGTGCTGGCAGATGAAAGAGAATGAAATCAAGACTCCAGGTGAAAGGGTGTGGGGCTTCTCTTTGAGGATAAGAAGAAAGGATGAGTGCTGGGGGTGTGGGGGGAGACTAAGGTGAAGAGCTGGGCAACAACTTCAGGAGGGTCTTGCAAGTGTCCCTGTCTTTTGTGGTGGTGGTGGTTGGTTTGTTTGATTTTTGTCTTCATAGCACTTAGCACCCCCGGAATTATCTCATTTATTTGCTACTTTACTGATATACTCTTGTATGTGTCTCACCCCTTTCAGGAACTTGTCACTGTTGTTCATCACTACATCCTCAGCATCTCAAACAATGCCTGGTACATAGTAAAGTGCTTAGTAAATATTGGCCTAATGAATAAATGGCCCAGGTCGGGCAGTGGCTGTCTAAATGGAGAGGGAAGGGCATTTAGTAATTATAATCAACAGGATAAAAATTGAAGGGGTAGGGAGGTGTCCCACGGTCACGGGCGATATGCAGATAAGGACCTCTTTAAATGTATACCCAGCCGTCAAAATGGTTAGATCACCTACTACACAACAGAATGACTATGTACTACTGAGGCTAAGGATCAGATGCTGGAACTCTTTTAAAGAGCCAACAGAGATGATTTAGGTTAACTAAAGAGAAAGACAACCTGAGGGTTTATGGTTTCAGGGAAACTGGGGTGAGGGGTGCATTGGGGAGGTGAAAAAGGTTCACGTGTATAGTCCATAGAATCTACGCCAATAGAGATCAAGTAAGGACTAAAAAGTGGCCCTCGAACTTGGTTACATAGATGTCACTGGTTTAAGAGGAGCACTTTCAGAGGACTAGTAGGGATTATAATTTAGCCTGTATTTGAAGCATTAATTGAAATAAGGATGAGAGCTAGACAGCACCTCTTAAGTAAGGGTTTTTGGCTTGTTTTTGTAGTTCATGTTTGGAGGAGTTATAACAGGATACAGTATGCCTAACACAGAAGTGGCCGTTAAGTTTCTGAATGACGACAGGGCTCTAGAAGGCCAGATGGAAAGAGTCCTGGCAGCATCACAACTCCTCAACTATGATGCTTCTACTCTCTCAGCCATTTCTAGTGCAGGCAAAAAGTGGGAGAGAAATACCTGTCTCTCTGATCTGTGAATCATGTCTATGACAGCTGACAGTTGGGATGGAAATACTTGAATTACATGAAGTGCCCAGTTTCCAGCAGATCGAAGAATGCAGTGATTTGGAAGCCCAGGCTGGAAGCTTAGGAAACTCATTCACATTTTCCAACCCGGCGCTCACACTATCCATTCATTTTTCTTTCCCTTCTCCTTAACAGCTTTGAAACCAAAGCCACGCTTTCTTCCTTCCCTTACTTCAGGTTGACCTTCCGCCCCCAAGCCCACCGTCAGCCCTACTCCAACCACGTGACCATTCTCAGTCCCCGTGACTCGCCACTGTCGACCCCCCTCGAGCTGCAGTCCGCTCCACCCCGCCCCTCAAGTTCACGTGACCACTTCTCTCTCACCTGACTGGCTCCTCCCTATCCCCTCGGGCCGGACCGGGCCGCGGTCGCAGCTGCCCGACTCCAAAATGGCAGCCGCGCTCTGCGCGCACCCGAACGGCTGGACCTCCCTGACTCCCGGGCCACCCTCCTCTCGCTCTTCGCCTCCCTCCTTCGGCCTTCACCTATATGCCTCCGGATTGGTCACTGGAAATCCCGCCCCTCCAGAGCCCCGCCTGCTATTGGTCACGGTAGGCTGCCCTTCAGAGAGGCGTGCCCCCGCCGCCCCCCGCCCCGGGAGGTATTTTCCATTCCGGTGGGGGTTGGGGGGAGGGGGGAGGGGAAAAGGGTGTAGAGGGGGAGGTGGCCGGGGAAGGGGGTGGGGGCCTGGTGGGGGCATCCGGCGGAGCTAGGGTATCCGCGCTCCGTCCGGAGGGAGGGAGTCTGCGCTCGCTCGGGCAGTCGGAGGGGACGGGACCGGTGGGCGGGTGGACTCGCCCTCTCGGTGACTGCGCCGTCCGGGCCCATCCTGCCTGGCCGCAGGTGCCCCTGGATGAGGCCGACCGGTGAGTGTCCCCGCGGCCCGCGCCCAGCCCAGCCGGCACCCGCTACCTGGCCCCCGTGCCGCCCTTAGCGGCCGCCTCTACGGTCCCTGGTGTCCGCGCCCGGCGCAGTCCGCCTCCGACCGGTGCTTCCACACCCGGGCGGAGGCAGCGTCGTCCCTCTGGCCGGGAAGGAGATAGCTGGAGTGGGACGGCGACCCCTGTGCCGACCGTGCCGCGCGTAGTGGCAGCTTGTGCTTAGTAGGCTCTCGATGCATTTCTGTGGAATTATTTCCTGGCTGGAGGAACGCGGGGCGCCTAAGGGGAAGTGGGTCGCCCGGGTCTTGTAGGAGTGCGTTCGTGATTCGGGGATTCGGGTCGAGGTGGATGCGGGAGGCCACCGGGGACTGTGGGGCAATGCGGGCGCTGCAGGGAAGGGGGCATCCGCCAGCTCGCTTGGGGCTCTAAGGCTCTGATCCGGTGGGGTCCTCAAGGTCGAAGAGAAGAGGTCCACTGGGAGATGAGAGGGGAAACTGGGGCGCTTGGATGTGGCAAGTGACTGTACCACCTCCGGGGTTTTAACTCGAGATGGAAAGGGATGCGCAGGCGGGTGCTGGAAGACCCCTCTGCAACTGCTTGGGGTCCTAAGATCCTTGGGTGCTGGGATTTGAACATTCAAGTAGCTGAAGCTAAGTGACTTTCTGGAGAGGGAGTTGCATTTAAAGAAGGATGCTAAGAAACAGTTTAAGTATACGCCTTGGCTTGAGTCTCAACTTTGAAGGCTGGGGGATTGGAGTCACGAGGTGATTTTGACATTTTCTTATGGCATTCCCACCAAAAGGTGGCTCACAGCTAGACCTTGTCAGTTATCGTATATTTTTAAATGTATGTATGTGTTTGATGGTGTTTTACCAGTTACTAGTTTTGCCGGAAATTTTCGAAACTGCACCTTGAAATTCTTGTAGCAGCCCCTCCATCTGCTGAAGATCCTTTCTTCAGTTCTCTCCATTTATAGTGGTGGCTTTGTTCTTCCCAATTTAACATTTAGGCTGGACTGTACTATTATAGTATGCTAGTGACTTACTCTACAAAATTAATAAATACTTCGCATACTTTCTTTCCCTTGCTTTTAATTGTTTCTTTACAAGGTCATGCAAAATTTAGCCTCAAATTCTGTAGAAGTTTTAAGACATTTTAACTTTGTGTTGAACTGGGAAGGTGTTAGTAAGCTAGCAGTCCAGAAACCAATACTAAAATCAGGTTGAGTTTTTCTAACAGTTGCCTACTTCAATTTTAAGAATCTTGTGTTTGCATAACACTCTTGAGAATGGGTTAGGAACCTAGAAAATGCATACCAGGGTTAGGCAGTGGCGGTCCACAGAATCCACCTCTCTGGCAGCCCATAGAGGTTTTTCATGTCACTGAGAAGCAGCAGCTAAGAACTGCACAGCTAGATTTTTAATCTTGTAAATATCTCCTTAATTATATACGTTATCTTAACTAATTGCTCATAATTTATAAAATGAAAAGTTTTTTAGGGAGTACTTAAAGATATTTGAGAAAATTTCACAGATCAGATTTTGCCTTTTAATGCAATTCATCGGTCAGAGAAAACATTTCTACAAAAAGTTAATGTTTTCAGTTGGCACCTCCTTAGTTCTTGAATAATTAATGAATAATTACATTTTTTCTCCTGATTGTCCTTGGATTTTACTATTCGTCCTTAGGGAGAATGTACTGGCACACAAAACAGTAGCCTAAAATATTGAAACCTAACACCTTTTAACATTATAATACCTTGTACATTTTTCACCTTGAGACTCATTTGTAGCAAACCAGTGGTGGGAAAGGCTATCCCCTATCACCTGTGTTTAGAATGGGCTGTTTTCTCCATTTGTAAAACTAAGGGAGAATGGGAAGCTTGGACAAAAGGCATGTGTGTATAAGTCACATTTCTTCTGGAGCTGGAAAAGTAGACCATGGAGATGATTAATTTGCAGATCTGGAAACCAAGGCCCAGAGCTGTGGAAGGAACAGAATTGCTAGTTAGTGATGGAGCCAGGATTGGTGGACGGGTCTCTGGACTGTAGTCCAGGGTTTTTCTATTTTATCATATTCAGTGCTTATTTTGTTCGTTTTTTCCCCATTGAGACATTTTATTTGCACATAATGTATTACAGCCCTGGAAAAAGAATCCCAGGATTTTCCCTCCTGTTTTTGTCTTTTCTTCGCTGTCCATGAAGCCCGCTGAGGTTGGCAGTACAGGGAAACCAAACTGACAGGACCAGAGCAGGTCGATCTTACATTTTCTAGGTCTTTGCGCATCATTCTGGGGCTGATCACTCCACACTTGTTTAACCTGCCCACGAGGTTCACAACGATTTCCCCAGCTCTGTGATCGTCAGTGACTTCAGATTCACCAGTGTAGCCATGCTTCATCATCACAATTAGAAACCAGACGATGACTTTGGAGCACAGCCTAGTAAGAACCTGGAGTTCGGGGCCCACCCGGTGACTTGGTTGATTAGAGTGTCGCCCTGATAGCCAAGGTTGCCGGCCAGGGCGCATACAAGAAGCATCCATTGAATGCATAAATAAGTGGGATGACGAATCAGTGTTTCTCTTTCTCCCATTTCCTTCCTCCCTCTCTCTCTCAAATCAGAAAATAAAAATAAAACAAAAAAAAAACTTGGAGTTTGCCTCTCTTTTCAGCATTGTTGATGCTCTTGAGATCATTTGCCAGCACATTCACGCGCCTCATTATGGCGGCAGGGGAAGATGGCGGAAAAGCAAAGTGTTATGTCTAAAGCATTCTAATGCTAACTATAAGTGGTTTTTGTATTATTTGTGACATTCTCTTCTAAAGATGGGGAAGTTTGAGTTGACGACTTTTATACACGAAATGATGTAAAACTGGATGAGTTTTACTGAAAATTTTAAAACGATATGCTGCATTGTTAGTGGAAGTGTTGATATTTCTCTCTTATTGGGAAGAGACAAACTGTAATCTAAGTTTAAAGTTTTAGATAAACTTCTTAGAGTAGGCCAGTGTTCTATAATTTTTATGCTAAAAATTGCTTAAAATTTTTTCAGATTCGAAAGGCTCATTTTCAAGATAAATTATATATTTAAAATTTTTCAGTAAGTGTGGGGGTTTTGTTATGTTAAAATGGATTCTAGTATCCTTTGGAAAAGAGCAGTAGTAGAATTACATGATAATTATGAAAACATAATTCCTATTCTACTTGTAACAAAAAAATCGGATATGTTTTTCAGTCACTAAGTAACATTATAATCTCTGGCAAGTGATTTAACCACTGTGTAACTAGGTTTCCTCATCTGTAAAGTGAGGGTAATGAAAGAACCTATCTCATAGGCTATTAGTGAGGATTACAAGTGCTTCCTTATCACATGGTGAGGGTACAACACGTATTAGACTTTATTCTTTATGGTTCAGTTGGTATATACAGGCCCACTTGTTTCCTTGCTGTTAATGAAGTTGCCTTGAGGCTACAAAAAAAATTCCTAGGTAAATGCATGATCAAATAATAATCAGCCTTAAGGGCAGTTAGTGCAAATGATGCTGTCTTTTTTTTTCCTCCTTCCTCTGTTCACCTTGGACCTTTAATTAGATGTGCACATTCAAGGTAGGCTGAATGTGTCTGTTTTTCTGAATGGCATCGGGAGACCCTTGTTTACAGTTTCATTATTATAGAACCAAAACGTAAAAATTGATTTGCAGGTATTCTGCTGAGTTCTAGAGGCCCTGAGGTTCTAGTTCTTATCTAGGGTAAGCTCAGCTAGGGAAACCAGGAATTTATAAGGTCTGTTATTCATTGCAACCCCTCTCTGCCAGTGGAACCATGAGATCATTGAAACTTGCTTTCTATTAAGTGAATATTTTGATGACTTCATTCATTAAACTGTTAGGTTTTAGTGATAAAATTTGTGTGACTCCAATTTTGTAACATTTTGTTCTTTGGTTTAATTACTGTCACAAACCTGTGGTTTAGCAAATGCTTTTTGTGATGACAATGGTAGATTTCTTTTGGATATTCTTTGGTTCTGCCTTCGGAAGTTCTATTGCTTTTATATCAGCTCTTCTGTTTATAGTCGTCTTTGATTCTCAAGCATCTTTGCAGTCTTTCCTTCTCACAACGTCTTTACTTCCTGTAACAACACGTAACTTCTTAACCATCTGTCAACATGTGAGCTTATTTTTATGCCTTTTAAATGTTAATTTCAATTATTTTTAAGTGTAAGTCACATAATATTTTTTAATTGCTCTTATTTTTAGAGTTTATTAAATTGAATTTATTTTATGGTTAGAGATTAAAATCAGAAACAAGTTATACCTCAAAAGCCTACTCATTATGGCAGTAGTAGATTCTTGCTATATTGTTTTAGATCTCAGGCAGGCGTTCTCTTGGTGGTACTTCAGATGATAAATACACGAGTCATCTCTTTAGTCTGAAATAATGCTGGTGCTGGCAGGACTAAGAGAGTTACATGGAGCCATCCAAAGTTTCCAAAGTTGTATTATTTTTTAACTGATAACAAAGTTTTAATGTATGAGAGTGACCAACTCCTAATCTTATTTTGATTAACTATTATAAATATTATGAAATTATTACAATTTATTGTACTTTTTGGACTCATGACATGCTTTTAGAAATTTTATAGAATTTAGACATACAGATCTTTTGTTCAAGTCTGTTATTTTATCTAATTATGTGAATAAAAATATTAGTTAAGTTTGGTTTCAAAAGACATCCGAAATACCATGTTATAATAAAATACAACCATTGATCACTTTTTCATTAAGTTGGACTTTTCTTAATATATTTAAAAATAATTATGGCATTGCGAATTGCCTGGTACTCATGTTCAGAATTCATGCATATGTGATCTGGGTAGATATGGACCATGTACGTTATTCTACTTTCTTAGCTTCAATGTAGATGTTAGAGAATAACAGGAGGAAAATATGAATCATTTACCTTGCCTGACCTAATACATTCCTCAGCTGAGGTAGCCAACTCTCCTCCTCTTAAGGGGCGAAGGGCTTTTTGAATCTGGTTGGAAGAAAAGTAATCTTGAAGGGTAAATGAGCTGTTGATTCATGTTAACGTTAAGTAAATTTATATCTGAGTGCTTTAACTGAAAATTACTTGCCTGGCTTTATTCTACATGTAGGTGACAAATTCTAAGGAATGACTTGAGAGAGACCACAGTTACGCCATTGCCAAATACAGTGTAGTGAGAATATATTTCCACGGGTTCTCTAATAGTTCATAAGCATTTTACTTATATACTCTCTAACACCAAAATAAATTTACCTTACTTTGATAAAATATACAGTAATCTTTTATCAAAATTAGTAAGAAGAAGCAGTGATGAAGATAATTTTGAAAAAGTTATTTTTGAAGTGGGCTTATCTGCTGTGCACATTAGGACTCTCTCTTTTTTTTAATTTGAAGACTACTGGAACAGGACTACTATCCAGTCTTTTTATTCTGAGCAAGATTCTTCAGTTAGAAGTGGTAATCAAGTATATGATATGTTGTATTCCAAAGAATTGAAAACGATAGAAGCTTATTGAAACACTATGTATACTTAAACTAGAATATGAAAGACAGAATGGAGATGATTTGAGAGCTGAACTTTAAGCCTACGCATATGGTGGGTAGTCAGAGGAAGGGGAGCTAAGGAAGGAATTGGAGGATGGATAGAGAAAAATGTTGAGGAAAATAAGGATTTTGTGGGTGTTTAGCCCTGGCATAGATCCTGGGTTCCATAGATTAGCATGTCTTTCTTTCAGGGGAACTGCTGAAGTATATTCTAAAGCTAAAGTATCAATTTACTAAACATTACGTATGATCTGTTGGGAGAAGTCCAAGTGATTTCTTAAGGGTTAAAATATGCCTGTGGCCAAAGGGGAGTTGATTTATCTAATTATTTATTTAGTCTTTCACTTTGATTATTAACATAAAATACCAGTCCAGCCTCATTAACCTTCAGGTGATCAGTGCTGAGACCAACTTGATTTAACATTTTTTAACAAGTGATTAAAAAAAAAGACTGGCAGTAAAAGTTGCCAGATTTGTAGCTGCCTCTGTGTGCTGTTCCGGGTAGTTAAAAGTTAGGCCAACAAGGAGAAGATACAGGAACATCTTTTGATGAGTTTTCCTGTGGCAGAGAACAAGGTAATGCATTTGCGAGGATATATGTCAAATTGATTTCTAGAACCTGAGTTACAACCCAAGAAGGGGATCCAGAAGTGGTGGAAATAATTTCCTTGAAGGCATGTATTGTTGCTGCTGGGCCACAAAGTCCAAGAACATATTAAGGGTTTTTGTGCGTGGTTCTGAAAACAGAAATGATGTATATAAAAATAATCATAAAAGGGTTACCATTTTTTGACATTATGTTCTAGGCTAAGTGATTTGCAGTTATTCTTTCATTTAATTCTCTTAATAATTATGAAAGGTAGATGGCATTATCCAATTTTATCAAAGTAGAAGTTTGACTCAGGATGGTTAAATGACTTTCCCAAGCCAGCCAAATGTGTGGTGGAGTTGAGACTGTGGCCTGGTCTTCTGATTGTTTATCCTAAATATTTCTGAGGATATTAAGAGGCATCTCTTACAACACGTAATAGTTTAACCTAGGGTTCATGAAGTGCTCTTTTACTCCTTTGCTGTGGCAGCTTTGGATGTCATTACCATAAGAGATAGTATCTAAGTATTTTCAGAGGGTTTAGAGACATTCCTTAAATTCCTGATTTTTAAGGAAAGCTAGGGATGTTTTGATATACAGTTTTACCTTTGAGATTAGTAAATTAATGCTGGCTGCCCATAAAATGTTTCTCCTTTTGAATTTATAAAATGCTGGATAATTAATGGGCATTAATAAAAGTAACACAAGTTAATAAGGAAAATACTGTTTGGTAGAAAAAAAAACCCAGAACAGGAGTTCAGAGACCTGTATTGCTCAGTGGTATGAAATAGTGGTAGGAAACATTCTAATAGCTTTGAAACTGGCATAGCGTTTTTCCTCTGGGAGGAGGGGAAGGCTGGGGCTATGTCTTAAGAGAGGAGCAGGTGAAGAGGCATTCTGGAGTTCTAAGCAGAAGGAATAGCAGTATGTTAGATGAATCACTGAACTTTTTGAACTGCAGTTCCTCAAATTTGAGTTAAAATGTAAGAAAAGTATCTTACATTTTACTTACAAGGGCAGCATCTGCTGTATTTAATATTATATATGTGCACACATATTTTGTGTTTGTTGACTTTGGAATCCCAAAAAATGAGGCTGTAAGAACCAAGTGGGTAAGTAGATGTGAAAGTGCTTTGTGAATTTTTAAATGCTTTGCTATTAAAAATGATAGAAGAATAGTACTGATGTGCTTGTGAAGGGTGGACAAAGAGGATGCAACAAAAACTTAGCTGGAGGAGGAAAGTGCAAGAGGAGAAACAAGTGGGGAAGAGGTGCTAAAGATGAAAGAAAGGAAATGGATAGACATAAAGAAAATGGAATTACGTATGGTTCTCTTTGTGCCTGTGAATCAGAAGGAGGGCAATAAGCCTGTAACTGAAGACTTTTAACATTAATTTACAGAAGCTCAGCAGGTAGTTGAAACATTCACTTGTCCATTTAGTCTATACTGACCATGTTAATAAATAAGTGAGGGTTGGCTGTATCATCTGATTGTTTCTTCAGGCATTACTGCTCTACAGGTTTAGCTAATGGCTTTAAATAGTGTAAGGGTGCTCATAAAAATAAAATAAGCAGGACTGAGTTACTATTTATTCTGGATTATTAAAAAGAAGGGGCATAGTGTGTTTAAGGAAAAGGGTAAAGTTTGACCTGCTGAAACAAGTGCAGAAAAAAATTAGAAAGTAAGACTAGAACCAAGGTAAAATGGGAACAAATTATGAACAGTTTTATATGCTGTACTAGGAGTTTGGATTTTTATTTTGTTTTATAGGTGGGGCAATGACACAAATATTTGGTGTTTTATAAAACTGATTAAAGCAGTAATAAAGAGAACAGTCTGGGGGAGCAGAGGTTGGAAGTATTTCATCAAGTAATACTATGGCCGGGTGACTGACTGAGGCAGGCTCTCTGGCCTCTGGTAGGTAGATCCCAGTCAAGGATGTCATTTAAGGTTCTGCCCTAGTTCAGGAAAGAGATAGTGATGGTCTGAATTAAGGAATTTATAGTGGGGATAGAAACAAGAGCACTGATTTCAGAGATATTTAGGAGTTTAAGTCTTTCAGACTTGGTTAGTGTTTGCAGGAGACAGAGGAAGCTGAGAATGAGTCCGAGGTTCCTGACTTGGCGGTGAGAGTATGTGTAAGTTTGAGAGAGGGGAGTCACGGAGTTTGCTTTCAGATGACTAGATATGTTCTTTAGGTAAGTAATAACATGATGAAGATATCCGTAGGAAATAGGGGTCTAGCTGAGGAGCGTGGTCAGGTTTATAGGTACGATTTGGAAGGCATACTTCCTAGTTGAAAGTTGTAGAATTAGATGAGTAGTTCTTAAGTAATGTATGCAGAACAAGAAGTATTGGCACTTAGTTTGAGAGTAGAGACATTTTTTAATATTTACCTTTCGTATACCTCCAGTCGAACCTCTACCCCCCCAACCTCATAAAGAACCCATAGAAATTAATTTGCTGCCAGGAAGCCAGAAATATTTTAGTGTCCTTGAAACAGTGTACTGCGTTCTGTCTGGCCATCCAGTACAACACAGGGAATTCATACACAAACATAACTTCCTTATTCCTCACCTAAAGTCTCTTTTTGGAATCCTTTTTGCTTCCTGGGGCTGGTGAGGTAGTCTGAACAGATACTGAAGCCTAAAGGCTTTTTTCACCTTTAAAATCTGGTCCAGAGCAGCCCTAATCAACCGTCTCTTTGCCTTTCTGTTCTTCTGATCCAGAGCTATAGAGTTTAAGCCTCTTGCAAATAGAATTCCAGACAGAGAAGTAAAAACAGCAAAAGAGAATGAACCTTGAAGAGGACTGTAATGTTTTTAATTCATTGAACCCAAAGGTTATACTCCCTAAGCCAGAGGGTATGGACTTCGTGGGTCCATTACAATAGAAGAGATGTCCAAATTCTGTAAAACAAATACATATATTAGGACCAAGATCTTTAAGTGCTGAGAGAATTTGGAAAATATCTGAGGTGGTTTAGCACTTAGTGGAAAAGATGACTTTTTGGTTCAGTTTTCAAGGAGGTAGACAGGCAAGTCTGTGCAGCGAAGAGTAAGAATAACACTATTAAAGAGGTGGGGAAAACAGTACCAAGGAAGTGGAGCATTAAGGAAGAAAAAGCAAAGGAACTGGTGAACAGGATTCCTTATCTAAAATGCACAGTATGGGTTGGTATTAATGAGAATTTTGGGTAGTTGGTTCAAGACTAAAATTTGGAATTGGAACTCCTTGAAGCACATAAGTAGAAAATTGAACATGAACAGAGGAGTATTGTATAACATGATTTAAATGGCAATTAAACACTTATGGAAAATGACAACTATTATATGTAATTTAAACTACCTAAATCCCTTATGTTTTCTCTTTGTTTTCCTATGTACTTCCATAACCATGATTCTCAAACTTTCCTGGGCATAAAAATTATATGAAGCTCTTGTTTAAAATATACATTCATCCATGTCACATGTTAACTTCCTTTTAGTTGCTGACAAGTATTTAATTGTATGGATATACTATAATTTGTTATTACTGCAGAAAGGGTTGTTTCCAGTTTTCAACTGTTAAGACTAAAGTTGCTATGAACGTCTTGTACAAGGCTTTTTGTGACATGTATTGTCACGGATGAATGCCTAGAAGAGGAATTTCTGGTTGTAGAATATGTGTATATTTAATAGTGTGAGAAACTGACAGAACAAATTCTAAGGTGGGTCTACCATTTTACATTTCTACCAGCAGTTTCCCTTCATTCTTTCTCTTACGCAAGAGTTTGGATACCATTGATGTTCTTCCTTAAATGTTTGCTAGAATTCATCAGTGAAGACACCTGGGCTATAGTTTTCTTTATGGAAAGGTTCTTAATTAAGGGTTCAATTTTTAAAAGAATGGATATAAGACTATTCAGATCTTCTGTTTTTGGTTTTTTTTTAATGCCTGTTTTGGTAATTTGTGTCTTTCAAGGAATCTGTCCATTTTATCTAACTTGTCAAATTTATTAGCTTGAAAATAAATCATACATTTTATGAAACAGTATTTCCTTTTTATATTGGTAGGATCTGTATTGATGCTCCCTTTTCCATTCCTGATATTGGGCTCATTTTCTCCTTTTCCTCCTTGAGTAGTCTAGCTAGGGTTACCAATTTTATAAATTGTTTAAAATAACCAACTTTGGGTTTTGTTGATTTTTTCCCACCCGCGGTTTACCTGTTTTCTGTTTCGTGATTTGAGCTCTTATTAATTGCTTCCTTCCTCCTTATTTTGTGTTTAATTTGTTCTACTTTTTCTAGTTTTTAAGGTAAAAGCCTAGATCATTGATTTTAAAATTTAGTTTTTAAAAATATAAATATTTGAAGCTAAATATTTTCATTAGCATTCCATTCAAAGTATTTTCTAATTTGTCTTGTCAATTTTTTTGATCCATGGATTGTTCTGAAGAATGTTGTCAAATAATTGTCAAATATTGGGGATTTTTCAGGTATCCTTTTGTATTGTGCTTTCATTTAATGCTGTTTTGGTCAGAGAATTTATTCTTAATCTAGGGTGGGGCAAAAGTAGGTTTATGGTTGTGAGTTTGTGAAACAGTTTTCCTTGCATTATTTAATTATTGTGATATTTTCTATATGAACAACTGTAAACCTACTTTTGCCCCACCCTGTATTTTCAATCCATTTAAGCTTTCTACTTGTTTTATGACCCAGCATGTGGTATATGCTGGTGAGTGTTCAGTATGTGCTTGAGAAGAATGTGTATTCTCCTGTTGCTGGGTGGAGCGTTCTGTAAATGTCAGGTTACGTTGGTCTTCATATATCTTCTTATATTTTTACTAATTTTCTATTGACTTGTTTTATCAGTTACTGAGAGAGGTGAGTCAGAGTTTTCACTGACAGTTGTGGATTTGTCTGTTTTTCCTTCCAGTTCTGTCAGATTTTGTTGCGTATTTCTAGCACTGTTTCAGCATTTTGGATGTGCACACATTTAAGAATGTTAAGTCTTGTTGATGAATTGACCCCTCTGTCTTTATGAAGTGTCCCTTTTTATCCCTGGCCACTTCTTTTGTTCTGAAGTCTCTGTTACTGGTACTGAAATTCCTTTTGATTAATATTTGTATAGAGTATCTTCTTCTATCCTTTTACTTTTAATCTATTTATAGGATTATATTTAAAGTGGGTATATTGTAGAGAACAGAGTTGGATCTTGCTTTTTATACAGTCTCACAATATTTCTTTTAATTTGGTGTGTTTACACGGTGAGTTGGCAGACTTTGGCTGCAGAACAAACTCTACCTACCACCTATTTATGTAAATAAAATTTTATTGGAACACAGTTGTGCTCCTCATTTACATATTGTTTATGGCTGCTTTTGTACTATAGTGGCAAGGTTAGGTAGTTGGGACAGAAACCATATGGTCCTCAAAGCCTGACATATTTTCAGGCTCTTCACAGAAAAGGGTTGCCAACCACTAGTTTAGACCAGTTATATTTTTATGTTGTTATTGTTGACACAATTACAGATGTCCTTCATTTTCTCCCCTTTACCTCCCTCCACCCAGCGCCCCTCCACCCCCTGACCTTCACGACATTGTTGTCTGTGTCCATGGGCTATGCATATATACGTATGTGTTCTTTGGCTAATCTCTTCCATGAGATGTGTCAGTCTGTTCCATGTACCCATTCCTCTGGTTTTATTTCGTTCATTAGTTTATTTTGTTCATTAGATTCCACCTATGGCTGAGATCATATAGTATTTGTCGTTCTCTGACTGGTTTATTTCACTTAGCATAATAATAATCTCCAGGTTGTTGCAAAGGTTAAGAGTTCCTTCTTTTTTATAGCTGCATAGTATACTGTTGGGTAAATGTATCACATCTTTCTTACTATTCTTTTTCCTTTGATTTCTATCTGCTTTTGGATGGGTTTTTAAATTTTTTTTTACTTGATATGACTTATTGAGTAAGAAACAAACTTTTTGAGAAAATAGGTTATTTTTTGATTCCATTTTTATTTTTCATATTGGTTTATAACATCTCTTAAAAATTTTTTCTGCTGCCCCTTGTAATTAATTAGTAACAGTCTGCCCTGAAAGTTACGTCACTTCCTGTGTAATGCAGGAATCTTGGATAACAGTGCGCTCCCAACCCCTCCCATCTTTTGTGACTGTCGCACATTTTGACTTTATGCGTGCTTTAACCATATTGCTATTCTTTCTGCTTTTCCCAGGCAGCTACCTTTTAGAGCAATTCAAAATAAAAAAAATTAATATGTATCTTCATTTTAACCATTTTTTTCAGACCTTCGTTTCTTTGTGTAGATCCAAGCTTGTGTGTGGTGTTATATATCTTTTGCTGGAAAAAACTTCCTTTTATGTTTCTTATAGTGAAACTCTCTCTCCCCCACCCCATTTTGTCTTCTGTTTTGGACGTTATTATTAGTGTACATAGAATTCAGGGATTCCCTCCACTTTAGCACCTTAACAGTTTATTCCACTGTCTTCCTTGCATAGTTTGTGACCAGAACCCTGCTGTGATTCTTATGTGTTTCCCTGTATGTAATCAGTGCTTTTTCCTTTTAGCTGCTTTCAAGACTTTTCTACTACTTGTTTTCAGCAACTTTATGATGGTGCCTCTTGATGTGATTTTGTTTCTGTGTATCCTTGGGGTTTATTGAGCTCCTTGGTCTGTGTATTTTCTTCATCATATTTGTAAAATTTAAGTTATCTATCTTAAAATTTTTAATCCCCAAGTATTTTCTTTCTTCTCATATTCTAATGTTACATGTTTGACAACTTAATATTAACTCATAGATCACTGAAGCCCTGTCTAGTTTTCTCTCTTTTTTTCTTTTCCTTTATTTTTAAAAGTTTCTGTTGCCCTGTCTTCAAGTTCACTGATT
This sequence comes from Desmodus rotundus, assembly GCF_022682495.2. Taxonomy (NCBI): domain Eukaryota; kingdom Metazoa; phylum Chordata; class Mammalia; order Chiroptera; family Phyllostomidae; genus Desmodus; species Desmodus rotundus. The sequence continues at coordinate 125,402,942 of NC_071391.1, forward strand.
TTAAAATATTTCCTTTATCTAATAATGCTGTTAGGCCCATCCAGTAAGGCTTTTTTTTTTTTTTAATATCAGATAGTCTTTTCTTTTCAGTTCTGGAATCACCATTGGTATTTTTAAAAATAATTTCTGCTTCTCTGTTGAGATTTTTTTCTATTTTCATATATTCATCTTTTCCTTTAAGCCTTTAAATTCTTTTCTAGTAGCTATTTTAAAGTCCTTATATTAAAGGACTTTACCCCTGGCAGTTTATCCCTGCCAGTTCTGGATTTTGATTAGCGGTTACCACTTCTTATTTTTTATTATGTCTGGTAATCTTTTATGGAGTTACTGTGTTGAGTTCCTGATGCCTTTCCGGGGTTTCTATTGACTACATATATTCAGTGAGGTCTCTCCACTCTAGCTGCCAGGAATTTGAATGACCCCCAGACCTTTGCAAGCTCAGGTAGTTAGTTCAGCTCACATTTCATAGGTGTTCTTTCCCAGCATTTATTCTTTGACTGGTCTCATTGAGCCTCGCTTTGTGCATATGCAGCTTAATCTCCAGGCAAAGAATTAGGAGATCTCTCTACAGATTTCTGAAACCATATTTCTCCACAGTTCCCTAACTGTATTCTGTCCCTTAAATTATAGGTACTTTGTAGCCTCAAACTTTGATCTCTGTTTTTGCAACTCGGTGAGCTCTCTGTGCTCTTTGGGGTTTCCCTTCCCTGCCGCACAAGCAGAAAGCCAGGCATCAGTGAGTATTTGTTTTCCTTGTCTCAGGAATTACCATGCTGCGCTCCTGTTGTCCGACACCTGAAAGGAGTGTTCTGTGTGTATGCCCACTTCCATGGTCATCCACAGCAACAGTTCTAGCTCAGTATCAGTTACTCCATCATAACTGGAAACAGAAATCTAGAATTTGATTTTAATGTTTCTTCTTTTAAAACTTTTTAGAATATGGTTTCATTAAAAAATATAGTACTAACTAATATTTTAGTTTTCAAGCCATACAGAGAAATCCAAAGAAGAAAATTTGGAAAAGAGAAAGAAAAATAACTCAAAATTCCAAAACGCAAAATTTACCATGGTTATCTTCATCATTTCAGACATCTTTTATGATAAATGTATTCATAGAATTTTACTTTTAAAATGGATATATGTAAATAATTACTATTTTTAATTGCAAGCATTTAAATTTAATTAACAGGTACATTTATTAAGTAAAAGCGACACTGGAAATTGCTCAACCACAGATAAATATTTATTTACTTCAAGAAATATTACTTCGTAAAAGATTTTCCTCTAAGCTTATGAAATAAGATTAAGGAAAAAGCTTATAAAGCTAGAACCATTATGTTACAGACCACATGCTGCATAGGTCTCTCGTGTAAAAAGGAATCAAGTGTTGACAAATAGTTGCTGTTGGTGGGAGCTGAAATTGGTACAACATTCTAAATAACTACCTTAGCTCTGGCTGCTATTACAGATTACCATAAATTCATGGTATTATAAACAACAGGTGGCTTATAGACAACAGAATTTATTTCTCACGGTTCTGGAGACGAGAATCCGAGATCAGGGTGCCAGCGCAGCTGGGTTCTGATGAGGGCCCCCTTCAGGGCTGTGGACTACAGACTTCTCGTATTCTCACATGGTGGGAGAGAGCTGGCTAGCTCTAGCCTCCTCTCATAAGGGCGCTGATCCCGTTAATGAGAGCTCCACTCTTGCCCACTTCCATGTACCTGCACATTGGGGATTAGACTTCAACATACGAGTTGTAGAGGGACACAAGCATTCCACTACAATGGCAATTTGGAAATATTAAGAATCTTTAAGAATGTTCATGCCCTTTGTCCAAAATGCTATTTTTTGGTTATTAAAAGGAAATAAGAGGGGTATACAAATTTATATGTGCATGTGTTACTTATTCATAACAATGCTGTTTATAACGTTAAAAAATTAGAAGCCTCTTAAATGACTAAATTATGCTACAATCATATAACCACTACAAAACCATTAAAAATTATGTTCTTAAAATTTTTTGTTTAGTATACTATTGATAAAAATAATTGGCAGTTGCTAAAAATCATGAGCTTTAGGATCTTAAGAGTACATGATATAATAAAATGTTTATAATACAGTAAACTTAAAAAGATGAGACTTTTGAGTTTCTTATAAAGGAAACATTTATTAAAAAGATAAGATAGAAAATAAGATATGCTAACTTCGAGTAATTAGATTTTTCAGTCATCTCATACAGGGTGGGGCAAAAGTAGGTTTACAGTAGTCCATATGGAAAGTAACACAATAATTATTAATAATAAGACAAGAGTAAACTCTGTTTTGCGTACTCACAACCATAAACAACTGTAAACCTACTTCTGCGCCACCCTATATACTATCATATTTTTCACATTTTCTACAAAACACATGTACAATGCTCATAGTCACCCAAAAAACAACTCCTCTGATTTTTAAAATTCTGATAAAATGAGTAACGATTGGGAAGATACGGGAAGATGGATTTAAGTGATTTTAGTTTTTCTCATCTTAACCATGCCTCTTTTCCATTTTTGCAGATATTCTAACCTGAGCTTTATCAGTGCAGATTTAAAGAGAGGCGTTTGTTCTTACACTCTATATGTAATATATCTCCTAAACTTGTTCCAAACCAAGCCAGTGCCCCATGTTTCATAGTTTTAAAGTGTGGGTTTCTCTCAGGTACTTCTTTGTACTCTTGAAGATATTTAACATTGCCTTCTTTTCTCTTTTTTCCAGAGCGGTTTTTCAGAGACGTTTTGGCCCTGGTTTCTCAGCCACTGTTACTGCCCACCTCCTTGCAGATGTGGATGTCCTATGTCAAAGAAAGAACGGAAGTTATAGTCTTGAGTTTTTTAAATAAAATACTGTATTTGCTGTCTCTGTCCCGGGCATCTTAAGCATATGGACCTGGCACTCTTCAGGAACTCACTCTAAAGGTAAAATTGTTCTTTTGAAGAATTCAGTTCTGTTTGCTTTTCCTATTCGGCATTTCTAAAACCGTTTAATATTTCTTGCAGAACAAAGTCCAGATAACAAATTTAATAAGCTGTTTTACTCATAGCTGACGACTTAGTAGGGCTTGTGTTCTATGGTTAATACTTCTAATTTTTAAATTCATAGATTGTGATGTTGTAAAGGACCTGATCCAATTCCCTTTCAGATAAGCCAACCAGACTGAAACTAAGCCAGACAGCTGATGCATCATAGTGCGTGTGTGCTGTGGGGTGGGGAGGGGTTCCCTGGGACTGGGAGGTGCCAGTGCAGCTGGGCCCAGGACAGAGAGGCCCTTGATAGAAGAGTCTGTGCTCTGGAGGAGGTAAGGAGAGCTCCTCCTTTTGGGTGTCGGAGTCCTTTCTTTCACATGGTTGTGAGAAGGAGGTAGTGAATTCAAGCAGCGAGCTTGCCATCGTCCTGAGTTGCAGACATCCTGAGTGAGTCCCCTCTAGAAGAAGCCTCTCCTTCCTTGTTTAGCCAAATCCAAATTAGCAGTGAGTGAACCAGATGTCCTTTTTGTGTCCGGTACCATGTCTACTAACTGTGCACTGTGGAGCAGATGGGACTTACCCAGGAGTTTTTAATGGCAGAGCTGAGGCTGGTCTCGACTCCAGTATTCTGTATTCACTGTATCCCAGTGCCTCTCTACGTCATATGAAATTATTTTCTCAAGTTACCATTTGACACATATGGGAAACTTGTTAAGGAATGTTTTCATGTCTATTTAGATGTTATTCTCTAACTGTTCTCCATAATAACTTTTCTTACTACAGTTCTGGTGTCTATCCCGGGGGTCAGTATTGTCTCCTCAGCTAAGTCCTTAAGGACCTGTACAATATTTCATCTCTTTTGTACGACCCTTAGGACTTGGAATATTTAAGTACTCAGTAATTGTTTAGCAGCTGGTAAATTTTTGTTGTCAATTTTTTAATTGCCACAAACTTTACATATTAACATACTTACGGCTCTAGAAAGAGCTGGATTTGCTACTTAAAGCACATATCCTCAGAAGATTAAAGATTGAAAAGCGAGAGTGCTGTTGTCATTTGAAAGGAATTGAGTGCTCCCATAGATACCTTACGTTTAATGCTCTAAAAACTAGGACACATTAAGGAATGGTGAGGTTGGTTGGTTACTTACTTAAATAAATGGCTTTGGTCATCTGGTTGTGTTTTGTTTCTTAAAACTCACAATCGAAGATCTACTAAGTTTTATGGCAGCCATCAAAAGTATATATAGTTATAGAGAGTAGCTGTCTCAAATTCTTTGTGTTTTTTGGTGAACTGGTTTATTCCTTGGGGTTAAAAAAAAGAAATATTTCATGCCTTCTTAGGATGGTTTACAAAGTAGTACAATTAAAAGCAGTCTTAGTACTTGGTCCTGGTCAGCATTTCCTGCCCTGCTTTATTGAGGTATAATTGAGCAATAAAATTATATACACTTAAGGTGTACGGTGTGATGATTTGATACATACAAACATTGTGAGGTGACTACCGCAATCAAGCTAATTTACATAGCCATCACCTCATTCCCTTGTTTTGGTGAGAACATTCAAGATCTGCTCTTAGCAAATTTCAAGTATACAAGATAGTAATATTAACTGTAGCTAATGCCATATATTAGATCCTCAGAAATTATTCATCTTATAAGTGAAAGTTTATACCCTTCGACCAATATCTCCCTATCCTCCCTCACCCCCTCCCAACTCCTGGCAACCACCATTCTACTCCCTGCTTCTGTGAATTTGACTTTTATAGATTCTGAATATAAAGTGAGATCCTACAGTACTTGTCCTGCATATCTTGCTTATTTCGCCTAGCCTAATGTCCTCCAGGTTCATCCATATTGTTGTAAGTGGCAGGGCTTCCCTTTTCCTGGCTGCATAATACTCTGTTATCTAACTATGTATCCATGTTATATATAATTTTCTTTTTTTGGTTTTATATGTTTTTATTTTTTAGTTACAGTTGACATACAATATTATATTTGTTGCAGGTGTATAATATAGTGATTAGACAGTTAATATAACTTACAAATTGATCACCCTGTATATAACATTTTATTTATCCACACAGCCAGTATCTTTATGGTGTGTTTTGTGCTACGGAGGATCAGATGAGAAAATACGGATAAACTGTGTAAATCTGTAACTACTATTAGAAAAAACAAGGAACATGTGTAAAGGACACATGGACAACACCAGAGGGGGTTAGGATCAAGGGTGGAAACTGGGGATGGCTGGGGTGGGGGGAGTGGTGAGGGGAAAATGGAGATAACTGTACTTGAACAACAATAAAAAATGTTGAAAAGAAGAAATATGAAAAAAAAGAAAAAACACGGCATATACCATAATGATAATGGACAGTAATGTCATTTCTATTCGAGGGACCAAATGAATAGTAAGAATGTGGAATCTTCATTTAGACTTTCTTTTGATTTGATGTACATTTATTTTGTCTCATATTGTCTGTTTAATTTTTTATATAGTGATATTAAATATTTGTTGATATTAGGTATTAATGGCCTCTGTGGTTGGTTGAAGGATATAGTTTCTGAGTTTAGAATTTATATCTATGACATATCTTCTTAGGTGATTTTTAAAAATTTAAGTCTACCACCTGTCTTCATGCTCTCATTCCACTGATGTACACATACCCAAAGCATTTACTTTTGAGCCTTAATTTATAAAGAATTAGAAAATTCTAAGATAGTTTATGCTATATATTTTTAAAAGCTTAAAACTTTTAAGTTAACATACAGTAAAATTGACTTTTGGAGGGGGGATATAGTTCTATAAATTTTACCTCAAGTATTGATCTGTGTAACCACCCCCCCAACCAGGCTGCACAACAGTTCCATCACCTGCAGTATCCCCTCATGCCATCCCTTCGTGTCAGTCCCTAATCCCCGACTATCCTGTCTTAACCTCTGACACCCAGTGACACCATATAAATGGAATCATACCTATGTAACCTGTTAAGACTGACTTCTTTCACCTAGCATAAAGCTTCTGAAATTCATCCAAGCCGTTGCATGTGTCAACAATTCATTTATTTTATTGCTCAATAGTATTCCATTGACAAACTGTGCTACAATACGTTTATCTAGTCAACTGCTGAAAGACATTTGGATTATTTCCAGTTTAGGGCAATTATTAATAGAACTGTTAAAACATGTATGTACAAGTTTTTCTGTAAACGCAAGTTTTCATTTCTCTAGTATAAATATCAAGGAGTGGGATTGCCAGGTCATATGGTAAGTGTATATTTAACTTTATAAGAAACTGCCAAACTTTTTTAGAATGGCTATCCCAGTTTGCATCAGACTAGCGATGTATGAAATTTGCAGTTGCTCTGCGTCTTCTCCAGCATGTGGTGTTAACGACTTTTAATTTTTTTTTTGGCTGTTTAATTTGAATTTTCCTGATGGCTAAAAATATTCATGTAGTCAGTTGCCTTCCATCTATTCTCCTTGGTGAACTCTTTGTTCGAGTCTTTTGCCCATTTTTAAATTGGGGTCTATGCTTTATTACTGTTGAGTTTTGAGAGTTCTTTACATATCCTGTATACAAATTCTCTGTCAGATACACATTTGTAAATGTTTTCTCCCAGTCTGTAGCTCTTGAACAAAAATTTTTCATTTGAAGTCAAATTTATAACTTTTTTCCTTTTATGGATTATGCTTTTAGTGTCATGTCTAAATTTTTTTTGCCTAACCCATGTCATAACAATTTTATCCTATAGGTTTAAAAAGTTGTATTTTATATTTGGATCTATGATCCATTTTGAATTAATATTTGTGTAGGGTGTGAGGTGTAGGTTCATATATTTTTGCCTATGGATGTGCAGTTTTTACAATAGCATCTTTGATGAAAGACTATCCTTTCTTCACTGAAATGCCTTTGCATCTTTGTCAAGTCAGTTGACCGTATTTGTGTGGATCTCCACTTCATTCCATTGATTTATGTGTCTCTCCCTTCCCCGATACCACACTGTCTTAGTTACTGTAGCTTTAGAGTAAGTTTTAAAATTAGCATGATTGTTTCAGTTTTATTCTTGTCCAAAATTGTTAGGCTATTTTAGTTCTTTTGCTTTTGATTTTAGAGTAAGTTTGTCTATATCTACAAAAAATATCCTGGAGGCTGGTGGTTTGACTAGAATTCATTAATCTATAAATCAAATGGGTAGAATTTGTATCTTTAATATGTTGATATGTGATAAATGTGGTATGTCTTTCCATTTATTTCAGTCATCTTTGATTTCTTTAATAGTGGTGCAGTTTTCGGCAATTCTTTTACATGTTTTGGTAAATTTATACCTCATTTCAATTTTGGGGGGATCTATTGTAAGGATATTTTTAAATTTTAGTTTTTAATTATTACTTGCTAATACAAAAATATGATGGATTTTTGTTGACTTTGTAGTTTTACTTACTAGTTGTAGGAGATTCCGTGTAGATTTTTTGATATTTCTATGTAGACAATCATGTTGTCTGCAAGTAAGGCCTTTTTCTCTTTCTTATCTGTATGCTTTTTTCCCCTTTCTTCCCACACTGGCAAGGACTTCAAGTACAATGTTGAATAGAAGTGGTTGCAAGTAGAGGAGGAAAATATTCAGTCCTTTACCATTATAATGTTAGCTGTAAGGATGCCCTTTGTTTTACTTGATCTGAGTTTATTTTGCTCTTCCCCCACCCTTAACTTCTTAAGGTGGACATTTAGATTATTCTTTTGAGAATATTCTTCATTGCTCATAGAAGCATTTAATGCTGTAGATTTTCCTCTGATTGTTGCTTAGCTGCATTGTACAAATTTTGATGCATTTTTATTTTCTTTCAATTAAAAATATTTTCTAGCTCTGGCTGGTGTGGCTCAGTGGATTGAGTGCTGTTCTGTGAACCAAAGGGTTGAAGATTCAATTCCCAGTCAGGGTACATGCCTGGGTTGTGGGCCCGGTCCCCAGTTGGGGGCACATGAAAGACAACCATAGATTGATGTTTCTCTCCCTTTCTTCTTCCCCTCTCTCTAAAAATAAATAAATAAAAATCTTTAAAAATATATATTTTCTAATTTCCCTTGAGACTTCCTTGACCTGTGCATTATTTATAAGTGCATCATTTCATTTTCAAATTTTAAGAGATTTCTCTGTTATTTTTCTGTTACTGATTTCTGGTTTAAGTTCATAATGGTCAGAGAACATAATTTTTGTTATTTTAGTTCTTTTAAGTTTGTTAAGATTCATTTTTTGACCCCCATCATATGGTCTGTATACTTGAAAAGAAAGTGAATTGACCCTTTTATCATCAAATAAAACCCTTTTTTATGCCTGGTAATTTCTTTTCTTTGAAGTTTGCTTGATATTAATATAGCCACTCCAGCTTTCTTTTGGTTAGTATTTCCATGATATATCTTTTCCCATTCTCTTACTGCTAAACTATCTATATCATCTTATTTGAAATAAATTTCTTCAGGTAACATATAATTGGATCCTCTGTGTTAATTCATTCTGATAAACTTTTATAATTGTTTTATCTTTCAATTATAGTTGACAAGCAGTGTTATGTATGCCATATATATTATGTTAGTCTCTGTACAACATAGTGATTAGACATTTATGTAACTTCTGAAGCGATGGTCCCGATAAGTCTAGTACACATTTGACTCCATATGTAGTTATTACAGTATTATCGACTGTATTCCCTATGCTGCACTTCCAGCTGGTGTGTTTCGGTGTTTTACATTTAGTATAACTACTTATATGTTTGGATTTAGTGCTACCATTTTGCTATTTGCTTTTTGTTATTTTTGGGTTTTTGTTCCTCTTTTTCTCCTTCCTGCCTTCTTTTGAGTTATTTGAACTGTTTTTAGTATTCCATTTTAGTTTACCTATTGTGTTTTTTTTTAACTTTATCTCATTCTAGTGTCTTTGTGTGTGGTTGCTCAGGGATATAACATACATATTTAAATTTTTATAGTCTACTTAGAATAAATACTTTTACACTTAAATGGGATGTAGAAATCTTCACTGTATATGTCTCTTTACCCTACACCTTTTTTTTTATTGTCTTATATGTGTGGCTGCCCCATCGTATTTTCCTGAATCTCATCTGAAATATCTTCCCTTTCAAAGGTGGTTTTAGTTTGGGGAAAAGCCAGAAGTCACCGGGCGTCAAATCTGGGCTGTATGGGGGCTGAGTCATGTGGGTGATTTGATATTTCGCCAGAAAATTCTACACAAGACATGATACATAAGCTGGGCACATTGTTGTGATGAAGCTGCCAATCACCAGTTGCCCATGGCTGCGGCTTTCTGAATCATCCGAATTGTTTCTGCAGAGGAATGTTCAGGCTTAATGCAAAATTTGATGCATATTCGCTGCTGTACTTACTCAGTCATTTTGAATGCAGCTGCCACACAGTACACGTACTCAGTGGTGTCTACCGCCGCCATTAACTAGTACAGTGAAGTCGTCATTGTTCACACATGCACATTCCAGTCCACTCTCCTTGGCTGCCAAGTTATATTGATGTCATGCAAACTGTTCTCATTACATTAACAATGGCTGGACTTTTTGGACAGCCCCTGTATGTAATATATATATATATTATACACAAACTTAAATTATTTTAATTCATAGTATTTATATTTTAATTACTGTTATATTGATTATAGAAAAGTGTAACTTTAAAGGTATATGTTAGCAACCTCATTAAAAAAATTGTTCTTAATTCAGCTTACTCCCAGGTGTCTCAAACAATGATGAGAAATTACTTCAGCTTCTTATGTTAAAGTTTTTCTAAGATAAGTCATACCTAGTGCTTGTGAGGTCTTATAGCATTGAGAAGTAACGTCCAAATTTAGCATGTATCAGGAGAACAGAAGTTTATCAATGTAAGTTACTGGGCCCCAGTCCCAGAGTCCTGATTTAGTAGGTCTGAGGTAGGCCCGGAGATTTTGCATTTCTAACAAGTTCTCACGTGATTCTGATGATGGTGGTCCCGGGACCATACCCTGGGGTCAGAAATGCCTGTGTTTAAATACCAGCCTGTCAGAATGCTATGAATGTGGTGGTGTTAGAGCCAGGCCAGACCAAAGAGCCCAAGTATTAGTATTTCAAATCATCCGTGGTGGTATGTACACCACAGAAATCAGCAAATGCTACATAGTTCCAGTCAGTTCTGCTATAATGGGACTTGTACATTCCTAAAAATCACTAGGCTTAAGGGAAAATGGGATTGGACACAACACTCAGAAATTTATTCAGAAACACATTTTTTTAAGGTAGAAACCTAATAAAAGTGGTATCACAGTTTACATGTTAAAATGGTTAAAACATAAATGTTATAATAAATATGGTGTTTTGCCTTGAAAAAGACTCGAAGTTTGCATGGGAAAGGTTGCCTCTTGTGAGTTGCTGTGAAGTGGTGGAAGGAGGGTGTCTGAAGTCTGAGGGATGGGCGTGGCTCCCGACTTGGGAGGTGAACCGAGGTGGCTGGGGGATGTTTGAGGTCTGTGTGTGCTGTTTATTCCTGTGCTCACAGCTCAGTGCAGCTGGGGGCAGTTTTCCGTATTCATCTAGCATTTAATGGCACATAAGCAAGTGGGATTATGTTGTACTCATGTGGTTCCCTAATGTAACAAGCACACTGAAACAAATTTGAGGTTTCAAAACAAATGTTACAGCAGCACTGACTATATTGGGGCTTTTTGATCCCCCTCAGAGCTAGTTTACCAACACACCCCTGAAGAAGGAGCTCTTCTGTTGTCTGGAGGAGTCTTGGAGAGCTTGACAGAAGAGGTGGCCGCTGAACTGAGAGACCTGACGAGTGAGTGTGGACTTTGCCAGGTATAGACTGAGTAGGAGGAGAGCGTTCCAGGTAGCAGGAACCGTAGCACTGTGCAAAAGCACGCAGAGGTAAACCTGGTGTAGCCTTCCATGCCACTTGAAAGAATTTACATTTTAATCCCTCAGGGTGTAGAGATCACTGAAAAATTTTTTTTAAAAATTTTGAACAGAGAAGTATAGTTTCTAACACTGACTTATATGGCGCTTCCTGGTGATCATGTGGAGGATAGATTAGATTGAAGGAGACCAAACTGGAGTCTGGGAATCTAGTAAGGGGACTAGTGTGGATCTTTCATAGGCTTGTTGACCCCTTTGAGAGTATTATAGAGGTGTAGGTGCTTAAGAGCAACCATTTCCTTTCTGTGTTCCTAGAAATCAGTGTAATCCTGTTTCTTGATTTTGAGGACCAGGGCCCTGAGAGTTAGTCTTCTACATGGTGGGGGCCAGGCGAATTTATAACCAGCTTTCACAGTAGTTGGTTTTACTGTTAGCTTCATTTTTACAATGTCTGAAAATGATGTGGTGAATCATAATTGGAGGTTTTATTATTGTAATGTGCATTCATTGAGAAGTAATTATGTGGGTCAAAGGTCTCTGCTCATGGATTCCTATGTCCATTAGAGTGCAGAATAACCATTGTAAGGGATAAACATCAGGTCAAGATTCAGGGATTTAAAAAATGATGTAATTACAATTTTTCAAACAAAAGTTACATTAGATTATTTGAATAACAAGTCTCAATTAAGAAAACTATCCCACCCTTTAAAAAACTAATCTCTCCTTAGTATTCTTTAGGAAGTGTTTGGATGCCTATTAATAGAGTAGGGTACTAATAAAACTCATAATCTGGTTCAGGATACCAAAGTCACTTTCTAAAACTAATTGAAAATGAATATTAGGATAAAACATAAAAAATCATGTCCTGCAATTTTCTAGTAATAAACTCCATTATCCCACACATTATTTAGGATATGATCAGCATGTTACAAATACTTGCTAAAAGGCTAAAACATTGTATTTAAATTTAGGAAGGGCTAGAGATAAAAATAATGGAAACATTTTGAGGCTTTTTAAGAACTTTATGACCTTTAAAATTTTGGAGAGTATAATTAATGGATGATAGACGCACAGAGGCCATAAATGCTCAGTAATTCATCTCTGATACTTCTATGAGGTAATAGTTGCTGCCATTTTTAATTTTTCTGATGGAGCATAGGTCATTTTTTAAATTATAAAGCTATAAATTGACAAGTAATACATGATTTTTGCAGAAAAATAAAAGATTACTATTTGCTTGAGTAAAAATTAAAACTGAACCTTAAGGAGCACTGATTTTGTTTTCCTCCCTCACTCGTATTTTCAGCTTTTCTTTGATAGGAAAAAGTATTTAATCATCAAATTCCAGGTTCCCACCATTGACTACATGCTGTTCAGCTATGACAGCTGCTTGTGAAAGGAAGCCTTGGGTGTAGGCATATGATTGAAATGTATTGTAATTAGATGCTCATGGTGACACTGTTTCATGGATCTCAGTTCACTTTAAAAGGCAGGTATTCTAATGTTTACCTCAGCCGGACATGGCCAGATTGCATGTATGCTCTTTCTTTGCTTTGTTGTCCAGATTCCTCTCCTGTAACTATCTCAAGAGTACTAATCTTTTCTTTTTACCACACGTTATTTTTTTCTAGTCTTCCGCATTTACAGAAGTATTAGTGTGCCTTTCTCCTATAGAAATAAGCTTTTCTTTTTCTGCCTTGCCATACTTTTATCCATACTTTGTTTTCGGACTGAGGCATTTGGCTCTTCTAAACTATTCAGACGATCATCAGTGAATTCATAGTCATTTAATATGACCAAGCACAGGAGTAAACGCATCTTTTTTAGCGTGGCACAGAAGGAGAGCCTTTAGGGCCTATTTTTCCCAACTTTCCCGGTGCTCTCTCTTTTACTTCACTCCACCTGCTTTATACTTCAGCCATCTTTTTTTTTTTTTATTATTCAATTACAGTTGTCTGCCTTTTGTCCCCATCCCTCCACCCACCCCAGCCGAACCCACCTCCCTCCCCCACCTCCACCCTCCCCCTTGGTTTTGTCCTACTTCAGCCATCTTAACCACTCCTCGTGCTTTGAAAAGCCAGACCCTTTCCTGAGTCTGTGCTGTTGCATTATCTCTGCCTGAAATGCCTTTCTCCACGTGGTAGGTACCTATTCATTCTTCAAAACCTAGCTCAAAATCATCTTTTCTGTGAGGCCGGTCCTGACCCTTGCATTTGGTAGGATTGTGTACAGTGACAAGTAACTGAACCACCAAAATAACAGTGACCTAAAAACAAGAGAGAATTTATTTTTCTTCTATAAACATTTGGAATTTGCACTGTGAGGCTGAAATGACAGCCCTAATTCAGAAACTCACTAGGGAAGTAATTTCCAGCTCACTACTTCAGAATCTCTCATCTCTCTCAGACCTTCATCCTGTCAGTCCACAATTAAGGTATCTTTGTTTTAAGCAGCATGAGTACGAAGGAACAAAAAAAGGCATTGAGGTCATATGCAAGCTATCCCTTGAAGTTTCCCTAAAGCTTCCACACTAAATTTCTGCTTGCATCTCATTGACCTGAAGGAAGGCTGAGGAATACGTCTTTATTCGTGGTGACTCAGTGCCAGCTTATTGTATTATGGCAGAAAGGGAGAACACGTAGGGGTGTAACTAGCACTTTCCCAGATAGAGGTAGTTGCTTTGTGCATTGTGTTCCTGTAGCACTCTAATTAATTAGCATTTAGGTTGTGTTGTAATCTTTTTGCCTTTTCTACCAGATTGTGGGCTTTTTTTTTTTTTTTTAAATATCTCCAGTACCTTACATAAAGTTTATCACCTAGTCTGTGGTCATAAAGTGTTGAGTGAATGGATAAAGTCATTCAAGAAGATCGCAGCAAAATTATCAGAGACACAAGCAGGTAATGATTTTTTTAAGTATTTTTTATTGATTATGCCATTACAGTTTTCCCAATTTTTCCCTCTTTATCCCCCTGCCGCCCTGTACCTCCAGCCCTCCAGCTTCCCCCACCCCCTTAGTTCATGTCCATGGGCTGTACATACAAGTTCTTTGAGTTCTCTGTTTCCTATACCATTTTTTATTTCTCCCCATCTATTTTATGCCTACTAATTATGCTTCCTTTTCCCTGTGCCTTTTTCCCCCTATTCCTCCCTTCCCCCTCCCCACTGAAATCCCTCCGTGTGATGTCCATTTCTCTGATTCCGTTCCTGTTCTAGTTGTTTGCTTAATTTTTGTTTTCATTGTTTTTCTTCTAGGTTCATTAGTTGATGGTTGTGAGTTTGTTGTCATTTTATTGTTCATATTTTTTATCTTTTTCTTCGATAAGTCCCTTTAACATTTCATATACTAATGAAATGTTAAACTTGGTGATGATGAACTCCTTTAACTTGACCTTATCTGAGAAGCACTTTATCTACCCTTCCGTTCTAAATGATAGCTTTGTTAGATAGAGTAATCTTGGATGTAGGTCCTTGCCTTTCATGACTTCAAATACTTCTTTACAGCCCTTCTTGCCTGCAAGGTTTCTTTTGAGAAATCAGCTGATAGGCTTATGGGCACTCCTTTGTATGTAACTGTCTCCCTTCCTCTTGCTGCTTTTAGGATTCTCTCTTTGTCTTTACTCTTGGGTAACTTAATGATGATGTGCCTTGGTATGTTCTTCTTTGGGTCCAGCTTCTTTGGGACTCTGAGCTTCCTGGATTTCCTGGAAGTCTGTTTCCTTCACCAGATTGGGGAAGTTTTCCTTCATTATTTGTTCAAATAAGGTTTCAATTTCTTGCTGTTGTTCTCCTTCTGTCACCCCTATAATTCAGATATTGGAACATTTCAGGTTCAGGTTGTCCCAGAGGTTTGTAAGTCTCTCTTCATTTTTTTGAATTCTTGTTTCTTCATTCTGTTCCAGTGGGATATTTATTTTCCCCCAAATCGTTGCTTTGAGTCCTGGTTTCCTTCCTGTCACTGTTGGTTCCCTGAATATTTTGCTTTATTTCATTTTGGGTATCTTTCATTTGTTTTTTCATTTTTCATCCAGGCTCAATCAGTTCTGTGAGCATTTTGATTACCAGAGTTTTAAATTCTCCATCAGATAGGTTGGCTATCTCCTCATCACTGAGTTCTCTTTCTAAAGTTTTGCTATGTTCTTTCATTTGGGCCATATTTCCTCTCTCAACACACCTGATAAGTTGTAAGGGGGCGGGGCCTTGGGTATTCATCCTAGCAGGGCAGCAACCGTCCTTGCTGCGCTGCAGCGCTGCCTGTGGGAGGGGCCAGAGAGGGAACAGTTTGGCCGGCCTGCCCAGCTCTAGTGCACTTCCCAGTGAACTCTCCTGAGACTGGGAGTTTCTCCCACCGCGGATCTGCTCTAGTCCACAGTCAGCTCTGAGTCTCAGTTTCACCTTCAGCCAGCCCTGCCCGCATGTCTGCCGCAGCACCAGGGGGTTCTCTGAGCCTGCCCACGCGGCCCTGGAGGTGCACCGCCTCCCTCGGTTTTTCTCCGCCAGCCTGGCCCATGCAGTGCGCCGCTTCGCTGATGGTTCTTACCAGTCTGGTTGTTCTGGTTGACTGTTTCTTTAATTCCTTGGTTGTGGGATTTTCATGCAGTTTGATTTTCTGACACTTCTGGTTGTTTATTGATTTTAGATTGGTTGTTATCCTCCTTTTGGTTGTACCAGGAAGTGAAGGGTTTCTACCTGCTTCCATCTTGGCCGAAACTCCCAGGTAATGAATGATACTTCAATACCATGTGAACAAGGGTAATTGCTTATGTAGATGTTGATTTCTAGACTTAATTTTTTTTCTCTATTACATAGGGAGAAATGGACACTGCCAGTAATAGAGGGCGTAGCTTCTCCTTTTCAATAATGCCTCAAAATTGATTGATCATACACATGTGACACAAGTTATTTAAAAGGTGGTATATTCTTCCTGTGTTGTACTAGCTTTTTTGTTGTGGTAAAATGTACATGAAAATTACCATTTTAACCATTTTTATGTATATCTCTCTTTGGCATTCAGTACGTTCACATTATTGTTCACTGGTTATCACCACCCATCAGCAGAACTTTTTTTTCTCTTCCTCACTGAAACTGCACCCGTGAACCAGTAACTCCTCATTCCCTCCTGGCAGCCGCCCTTCTACTTCCTTCTCCAAATGAGACTGCGCTAGGAATCTCATATACGAGGAGTCAGACAATATTTGTCTGTTTGTGACTGGCTTCTTTCATGTAGCATAATATACTCAAGGTTCTTTTTAAAGCTGAATATATTTCATTATATATATATATGCATCACATTTTATTTATCCTTTCATCTGTCACTAGATGCTTCGGTTGCTGTGTTACTTTGTTTTCTACAAGTATTTTCAATACAAATAATGTCCTATTCTATTGTAATTTCGCTACCACTACCCCCAAACAGAAGCCATTTAATTACATACCTTTTTATAAGAAACTTTATGAAAAGTGCAAAGATAATAAAAACAAACATCTATATTAGGAACTTATTTTTATGGGAAGTAATCCATACCTTTTCCCAATCATTAGTTTCTGAAGTATAAGTTAAAAAATAAAAATTAAGTTATGAAAAACATCTTTGTGTCAAATCTGGGAAATAGGTACAAGAGAGGAATTAGAAGAAGATATGGTGGCCTTTTGCAAGGAGAGGTTAGTTTTGCCTGAATGGAGAATGGCTTGATTATATGGTGAAGACACAAGAGAGTACAGCCTGTGAATGCCTATCCTTGAAATACGGAGATTTTACTGTGGCTGGACAATGAGAAAGACATTATTATAGTTGTAGATGGGGGGGTTTGTTTTTATAAAATTTCTCTAACATTGAAGGAAAAAGGATGAAGAATGAGTGGAGCAGGGAAAATTCGACCCATTCCTATCACTTGACCGCTTTTGTTACCAGATGGATGTTAGTTTAGTGACAATAATTATTGAATGTTTCATTGCCTAGTAAACTCTGAGTTTTGGCCTCTATCCCACTGGGCACATCTAAATTAGCAGTCAGATTCTTTTACTATAGTTCTCTGACCAAGCTTTAAAATAATTATTTACATAGAATACATGCCTGGTGGTTTAAACAGAATCTCATATACACTTTCCCATTGCAGCTAATTGTTTAGTCCATTTGGCAGCATGATGAGTCATACTTCAGTAGCCAACTCACAGACCAGATATTGATTTACTTAGTTACGTGAGCCGAGACCCAAGGACCAGAATAGAACAGAGCACCTTGGCTCTGATACCTTTTTGTCTTTTCCTAAGAAATCTGGATGTACATTTCCATCTCTCCCCTAGGAGTACTGCTTTAAAGATAAACTTGACAGGCCTGAAATGATCTAAGAAGAAAAGAACAAATCGTGGTGTTAGTAGTAAACCCTTTTAGAGAAATTAGAACTTGATGTAGACATTAAAAATAGATTAGTGGAATAGATTAGTAGAATGGATTAAAAGAAGTGTTCAGAGTAAAGAAAATGAAGTTGGGGTAAAATGGGGACTGGTTATGGAGAGCAGGCAGGGAAAGGCAGGCACAAGATGTGTGCACCTGTCGGATGTTGCCAAAAGGCAGTGAGCTGGTTATGTCAGGAGTCTAGGAAGAGAGGAGAGACTAAGGTGTTGTGGAGATAATCTAGGAATGTGGCAGCAGAAATCTGGACAAGGTTACTGGCAGTGAAAGTGCAGAGAAAGGGTAAATTTGAGAGCCATTCTGGACAAAGAAACTGTTGAACTAGGTAACATTAAATATAATGGTGTTAAGTGGAAAAGGAGTAAAATAAAATTCTAAGACATTCCATAGAAACATAGTACTGCTATTCCAGTTTGGGGAAAAAAAATCTTAAGTTAATTTTAGGTATAGTGAATATAAGGTGCAATGAGGAACAGCCAAAATGAGATAGATTTTTTAGGCTATTAGTGGACGGAAAAATTGGTGGAATTGTGGACTATAAGTGTGCTTCCTATACACATCCAGGCAACAATTGGTTCGAGAAAATACCTGATTATAACTGTAAAAGCAAGACCGTATGTTCTCATAGTTTCTAGATATATGTAAAAACTCTTAAAAATCAAAAATTTTTACCCCCGTTAGCTTCATTTCAGCTGACGGGACTAGATGTGTTAGATAGATGAAATTCATAAAATTACGTCCAGGAAACTGAAGTTCTCACATTCTAATAAGAAAGTGGAGTCCAAATTGCCTTACATTGGCTAGGAAGTTTCAGAATGGGGCAGAAACTTAGATTCTCTCATAAAGAACACATTTGAATAGAAATTGTGGCAGGAAAATATCATGAAGGAGAATTATGTTCTTAAATAATGTAAATGTTATTGAATTAACTACTTAACATGCAGTTTAACTTCATAACATTTAAAGTAAATCTGCCACTATGTAATTGAATATTTTATGGGTCATTTTTAGTGGAACATTTAGTTGAATCTGCTGTGCCAACTGTTTATAGCTTTCTCTCTTGGAATGACTCTTTGTGTATATAGCAACCATATGGAGTCAAGTAGGGAAAAAACTTGGCAAAGGAGTATTTCTCTTAAAATTAGATTAGAAATTGTCTTCAGATATAATGTTACAGTAATGATAATGGTAATACAATGAAATAAATAATAATCTAGGATAGAGATGGACCGTTTCAGTGTAAGGGTTTCACTGAAGGCACCTGAAGTGGTTGTTAAGTAGCACTTTGCTACTGCCTACAACAAGTACTGCTTTCTACTTCCTTTGTTCTCTCCCTTGTGTGTACTTTTTTTCTCTTTATTTCCCCTTTATATGATGAAATCTAACATGTATAGAACAGTGAGTAAAATATAAAGGTACAGCCCTGACTGGTGTGGCTCAGTTGATTAGAGCGTCGTCCTATAGACCGAAGGGTGGCGGGTTCGGTCCCTGGTCAGGCACGTGAAAGAGGCAACCAATTGATGTTTCTGTCCCTTCCTTCTCCATTCTCTAAAATCAATAAGCATGTCATAAGGGGTAGTTGTAAGACATATTTACCACCCATATTAAGAAACAGAACATTGCCAGTATACCACAAGTGTGCGATGTGTCCTTCCCAGTCAAACCCCCCTCCCCCGCCCCCATCTCTACCCTATTCATTCCCCAGAAGTAACTGTATTCTTAACTTTAGTGACAATCATTTTTCCTTCTCTCTAAAGTTTACCACTTACGTGTGCATCCCTAAAAATGCAGTTTGCTTTTGCCTCTTTTATACGTATATATACAGACATATGTATGTATGTCAACATACAGTCTTTTGTGTCTTATTTTTGTTATTTCATTCATGTGGTGTATGTGTATAACATTTTCATTTCTCTACCAGGGGTGTCCAAACTTTTGGCATCTCTGGGCCACACTGGAAGAAGAAGAGTTGTCTTAGGCCACACATTAAATACATTGTGACACATGAGCACAAAAAAAAATCTCATAATGTTTTCAGCAAATTTACAGTTTTGTGTTGGGCCCCATTCCCAGCCATCGCCGCATGTGGGCCACGGGTTGGACTCCCCTGCGAGTCCATTGTGCACATACTGTCTCACCATATGGATACGCCATAGTATGTGTGTTCTGCTTTGGTTTGTAATATGAAAAACTCAGCTATGGCCATTCCTGTGTATTTTTCTTGGTGTGCGTGGGTACCAGTATCTCAGGGTCTTTATTTAGGAGTGGAAATGCTGGACCATAGTAAATTTCTATCTTCTAATTCAGTGGATAATGCCAAACCGTTTTCTGAAGTGGTTATACCAATTTATTCTCACCCAACAGAATATGAACACTCCGTTGTTTCACATTCACCCCATCACTTAGTATTGACACACTTAGATATTTTGGGCAAGAAGGTGGTGTCTCTTTTGGTTTTACTGAAGAGGATGAGCCCATTTTTATATTTGCATTTCTTGTGAAGTGCCTATCAAAGTCCTTCACCCTTTTTTCTACTTGGTTATCTGGTCTTTTTTTACTCATTTTTAAGGAGTTCTTTATGTTTTCTGTATATTATTAGTCTTTTAGTCTCTTAATCAATTTTGTATGTTGAGAATTTTGTTTCCTACCCTGTGTTCTTGATGAATAGAGTAGTTCCTAATTTTAATGTAATATAATTCATCAATCTTTTCTCTTACAGATCATGTTTTTTTTTTAATGTTCTGGTAGAGATTTGTAGATTTTTTTCTTAGATTTAGAAATTTAATAGGTACTTAATAGCATTGATGTTGTTGCAAATGGTATACATTTTTTACATTTCATTTTCTCTTTGTTGCTGGCATATAGGACCACAATAGATATTTTATATACTAATTTGTATCTACCAGCCTTTCCAAATTCTTACTAATTCTAATCATTTTTTGTAGATCATTTTGGATTTTTAAAATGTACAGTTGTTTTATCCAAGAATAATAACTGTTCCTTTCAAAGCTACAGAGATAAAAGTTAATCAGTGCCTTTTATTTCTTCCCTTTGCCCCTATCACAGTGTAGAATAGAAGTGGTGATAATAAGCATCCTGTCTTACTCCAGACTCAACATTTCATCAAGGATGAGGTTAGCTGTCGTTTTTTGGAAATGCTCTTTATCAAATTAGGTAATGTTTATTTCTCACTTAGTTTGCTAAAATTTTCTCCACAAATAGAGGTTGAATTTTATGGAATGCTTTTTTCTACATATAGTAAGATACATTTTTTATTCTGTAACTATCAGTGTGATAAATTATACTAATTGATTTTCTAATGTTAATGCAACCTTGTATTCCTAAACTATATGTAACTTGACCATTTTTATATAGTGTTGGATTCAGTTTGCTATTATTTTGTTTAAAAAACTTCTGTCTATATTCATGACTGAGGTTGGCCTGTAACCTTTTTTCTCATAGTGCCCTTGTTAGGCCTTGGCATAAGGTTTATATTAGCTTAATATAAGTTGGGGAATGTTTCTCATATCTGGTCTTTGAAAGAGCTTGTTTAAAATTGGAACTTTTTGTTTTTCCTTACATATTGATAGAATTCACCAATGAAGCTGTCTAGGCCCAGGATTTTCTTTTTGGGAAAAATTTGGCTATTGATACTTTTATCTCCTGTAGACTCTCTTGTTTTCACTCCTGTCTTCCATGTGCTTCTATTTGACTGTGCCTACTGCTCATTGTCTTTACAATCACTTGTGGGTATTCTCTAAGTCCTAGGATGATGTCGTCTTCCTTCAGCGAGGGTTTAATCTTTCCTTCTTGTAAAATATGTGAAGGTATCATTAACCCAGGAATATTTCAAAAGAATTTCACAGTTTGAAGTTCCCTGGATTAAGGAGTCCACGCAAACCCAGACTGCAAACCCTACCTAGGCTGCTCAGACTTCTTAGGAATCTGTAATATATCCTTGATGCTCTGCCCACCATTCTTTTTACTCTCACTTCTGTCTTGGCTAAAACAACATGTGTACTCTCCTGGGGGTGGGATTAGA
Source organism: Desmodus rotundus (assembly GCF_022682495.2). Classification (NCBI taxonomy): domain Eukaryota; kingdom Metazoa; phylum Chordata; class Mammalia; order Chiroptera; family Phyllostomidae; genus Desmodus; species Desmodus rotundus. The sequence continues at coordinate 125,424,314 of NC_071391.1, forward strand.
ATTTAGGTTTTGCCTTTACCTGAAGTCATAGCCCATGGGATCCCAGTTTAATGTGGGAAGAAGTTCCCTTGGGCCCTCCACCTTTTGAAGAATCTGTATGTTGACATTTGTGCCCCTAATCCTGAGAGGCTATTGAAACCAAAGACCTAATTTGTTGAACTCTCTGTGCAAGTGCTCTCAGGGTCAAGGTCATTGTCTTTAGAGGGTTCTTGTTGCCTCTCTGGGTTCCCAGTTGTCCCTCTAATTTGGTCTGGCTGTTTCCTACCATCTTGTCAGCTTTTTATTTTAAGGTGTTTGGGGTTTTTTTTTGATCTAAGGATTTTTGTTTTCAGCAAGGAGATTAGTCTAAAAAATCCTAGTCTGTCATTACCAGAAATGGTAGTCCTCTTGATTTTTTCCCCCACTTCTATTTACCATTTTTTCTTCAGCCTCCACGTTAATGGATTAGCGTCACAAACATTGCTGTATTGAGCATCTAATTCACATACTGAGCGTGTAATGTGTACCAAGCATGACATAAAACAAAGTCCCTCCTTTCTTGAAACTAACATTGTAGTAGATTCTGGATTATGGGGAACCTTGAAGCACAATAGACCAGATGTTTCCAAACTGACCCACAGAGCATTAGTGTCCTGTGAAATCTTAAAAAGGTTGCCATTGTCAAGGAATGTTGAGAAATAATGCTGAGGAGGATATCCTTTTTAGAGAGCCAAGGCATTAACTTATTTGAACTGAAAACTTTATTTGTAGAATACCCATTAATATCTTATAGCATGCTAGAATTCCAGGGAGCGTGATTTATGAACCGCCAGAGTAGGACTAAAGCATTAAACATCTCTTTATTATTACATGTTGTCCCAGAGTAATTTCAGCTCCTGCTTTCCCAGTCATGTCTAAAGGGAACATTTGCTGAGGGAGTAAACCAAGGCACCTGCGCTCCACATTGTGAATGACCTTCCCTTACTTGGCCATAGGTGGCTGGAAGGGCGTGGCTGTCCACATCAAAGATGCCAGTCATAGGTCAGTCACTAGCCAACCAGGTGCACCAGCACAAAATGTTTTGTCAAATTGGGAACAGCTGAACCAATCAAGTTCTCACAGATTTCATTGGCTGGTTAAAGAAATAGAGCTCTTGCTTTTAATCTTCTGTCTGTGCGTATTCAGGATTGACAAGGGGGAGTGATAGTTACTATAAGGATATACAGTCCATGATGGTATGGACCACAAAACTCACAAAAAGAAACAAAGATTTGGCAGTTAAGCAGTGGAAGGAAGCAGACTTTTAAAAGTTAGGAGAAAGAGATGGGAGAGGCCTGTGAGAACTGAGAATTAGCCAAAGGTGTGACAAAGTGGCAGCTGTGAGGTAGAAAGAGTAGAGTGTAGGAGCAGAGAGACCAGCTGTGACCAAGTTGCTGAGTCACAATAATGGCAGGAGCACTAGAACGGGACCCACCAATTCCTACTGTTTGGTCCCAGCAGCCTTGGGACCTGACCAGGCTCTCATTTGCAGTATCCTTGAGGCCTGACTAAGCCCTCGCGTATTACTGATTTTGTTCTTGAATTTCAGTGAGATTCCTTACTTCCCTTATCGTATTCATACTTATAACCAGTACTTCTCCCCCACCACACACAACTACATTTGCCAACCTGAGGGTCAGTACCCAGCAACAAGAAGAGACTGATACATTCAGGAAGAGTTGAATTCATATCAGAGCTACTTTTTGATTAACAAGTAGAAAACATTTTATAACAATGGAATGAATACCCACGTTCCTGCCACTGCTTTTTCCCTTTTCTTTTTATTGCATTTTGGAAACTAATCTAAGCTTAGCTGTACTAGAAGTTTTAATATCCTATAAATAGTATCTCCATATGCAATAGAATGCACATTTTTTTACTATTTGTATGTATTCTTTTGGAAAGGGTGTTTCTTACTTCCCAATCTAATGTTATGTACTGCTTATCCCCACTACTGTTTGGGAAAATAGGGCTGGCTTTAGTGGAGATCTCTGTATTTGTTATTCCTTTTGCCAATGATTGTGTTCATCATCCCCTCTAAACCCTCTTTTTGGGGGTGTCTTTTCCTTCCTCAGTGTTCTCCTACCTTTTCTTAAAGAGTTTTTTTTAAATACTTCATTATTTATTTCTGCTGCACTTTATACATAATTTTGGGTTTATAATAAGAAAATACATTGGTCTTTTTCAAGGTCTTCCTCTTTAACTAGCATTTTCTCCCAACTAGGAAATTAATATATTTGAATGTAATGTTTTGGAAAATACAGAGAAGAAGAAAATGTAATTATAATAATCAAAACCCACCCAGGATAACCACAGTGGTGTTTCCTACCCATAATATTTTTATTAAAGTATATGTTTGTATGTGTATGTGTGTTGAGGTCAAGTACATACTGTTTTAAAACCATATTCATTTAATATCATGAACATTTCCAGAAAATTAAGTGCTTCCAGAAGCATGGTTTTTAATGTCTTTCCATTCATTATTCCAGCATATGAAAGTACCACAATTTATTTAACCAATCCTCTATTAACTGAACAATACAGTTATTGCCAACTTTTTGCTAATATAACTATGATGAATATCTCTTGTATATAAATCTTTGTGTCATCTATTTTTTGGAATAAATTTCTAATTGTGAAATCTGGGCTCAAAAATACATCTTTTTAAGGCTTTGGTACATAATATAAAGTTTCTTCCTGAAATGCCACATGGATTTATGTTCTCACACTAATCTGTGAAAATGCTAGTTTCACAATACCTGTGCTTAGATATTACCTTTAAAATGTAAAAGAAAAAGATAAACATTGCCAAGTTGATAAGTGACAAATCGTATATCACATTTTAATTTGGATATCTTTCATATATTACAGGAATGACCTTTTTTTATATATTTGTTGGCCAAGTATATATCTGATTTTTGACTTTTCTGGGCATGTCTTTTCCTGTTTTCTGTTGTATTGCATTTTCTCTTTTTCTTATAAATATATTAACACTTTGTTATATATCAAGCATGTTTTATCTGGCTTATTAGTTGCCATTTAAATTTGTGTCATATTTTTGACATGCAACACTTTAAAATTTTATGTCATATAGGTATTTTTTTTATCTTTGCCCGAGGATACATTTATTGATTTTAGAAAGAGAGGAAAGGAGGTGGGGCAGAGGGAGAGAGAGAGAAAGACAAAGAAAAATTGATGCGAGAGGAAAAGATCGATTGGTTGCCGCCTGTCCATGCCCTGACCAAGGATCAGACCCACAACCCAAGTATGTGCCCTGACCAGGAAATGAACCTGCAACCTGCCAGTGCACGAGGTGCCAACCAACTAAGCCACAGTGACCAGGACTCATATGTATTTTGATTTCCTTTTGGTTTCTTTCTTCAGCATTTTCTTAAATAGGCTTTCCCTTTTCCTCTTTGGGAGGTCATATTGTTTCATATAACATATATGACTTTTTAATGGTGGGTTTATCTGATTTACAATCCGTTGAAATTCTCACCCATTTCTCTATAGGATATTTGAGATTGATTTTAGGCTCAAAAATAGAGAGTTTTCAAGTTTCAGAAAATTTAACTGTTAATTTTTATTTCCATCTATTTCCAAAGAGAAGAAGAAAAAAGATGGGTATCTTCTAGTCTATCAGAAATTTATAAACTAAGACCTTCCATTTGGATTTCCTGTTGGTAATAGCAAAAAAGAAGAGGAACACAATGAATTATGTTTCTTAATTGTCTGCTTAAAGTATATCATTTTTTTAAGAGAGAAATCTTAGCAGTAAAGTCAGATAGGAATTTTTTATGTGGGTCTGTACATGAGGAATGATGTTTTTGATACCATTTTTTATGAAATGAAATAATTCATTTCATAAATTCAATAAAAGTTAAGGGCAGAATATTAAGATGTAATTCTGGTATAGTATATCTGTAGGGAGTCATAATAATACAAACCACATATGTATCTTTCTAGTGGAGTAATTTGATAAGGGACAGAGCATAGAATGTCTTTTGTGGATGGTTAGCTATTCCTAAAACTACCTTTCAACACAATAATAAAAAATTTTCAAAATCATATTTTGATTTATACGTGTTTATGATATCTAGTTAGAAATAGCAATTGTGGAGGGTTTATCCACATTAGATCCAAGTGTTTGACTGGAAAGTTCAACATTTTGTTCTTGAAAACTAGAGCCTATTGTTATTTGACAAGGTGGAGAATTATCTCATATAAGTGAGTTCCCAGGATGACCTGCAAGCAATAACAGACTATTTTTACCTACTGCACATTTCAAGCAATTGAAATGTGAACTGTTTAGGTAAATAGTAAATCTGACAGAATGTCTGAGAATTTTTTGAGTTTTCATGAAGCACTGCTTTCTTCATATCTAAGAATATTGAGAATTAACTGTGCTTTAAACTACGCCATTAATCTTTGAAAGTATTTAAACTTACTTTTCTTCATCTGTAAAAGAATCCTCATTTTAAAGCTGTGTTTATGGGAAGTAACTATACTTAAACTGTGTAGGAAGTTTTTTTAGGGGGAGACAGGAAGGGGAAAGTTTGTGTTGATAGAACAGTGTTGCTTTTATTAATATTTTTGCAGCTGGCACTAAACTTGTAGTGTTTAGATTGAACATTAAGTTACCACCTGACTGAAACATGACTACAGAGTATAAAATATCAGACTATTTAGATCAGTGTGTTGGACCTTACAATTATATTTTAGTTTAATTAGACAGTAGTGTGGTTAGGAATCATCCGAGTTGTAACTGCTAGACCTTTAAATGACTTGTGTCTGTTTGTAAAATGATATGCCTGTTTTTAAAAGTTCTAATATATTTTTTTAAAATCACAGATCTTTGAGGTTAGTTAATTCAGTTTCTTACAGAGGAAAAAGTACCCGGGCTGGGTAGAGACAGAGGGTTACTTATCCTCTTTAACGTCTTCCATGAAAGGCTCCTTGCGGATCTCTTATGGTTGTTTATTTACATTTTTAACTATTTAAAAATACTAATTTTTTTTCTAAGATTTTTTGGGGGGTATTCAGAAGGATTGATGAGTGGCCAGTCAGAATTATCCTTTTTATTTCTATTATTTTTTAAATTTTATTGATTATGCTATTACAGTTGTCCTGATTTTTCCCCCTTTGACGCCCCCCCCACTCAGCACCTCCCATTCCCTCAGGCAATCCCCCCAACATCATTCATGTCCATGGTCATGTGTGTAAGTTCTTTGGCTACTCCATTTCCTATACTGTACTTTACATCCACATGGCTATTCTGTAACTACCTATTGGAACTTCTTAATCCCCTCACCTCTTCACCCATTCTCCTACAACCCCCTCCCATCTGACAGCCATCAAAACGCTCTCTTTATCCATGATTCTGTTTCTGTTTGCTGAGTTGGTTTTTTAGATTGAATTGTTGATTTTTATTTTTTGCCATTTTATTGTTCATGGTTTTAATCTTTTTCTTAAATAAGTCACTTTAACATTTCATATAATACTGGTTTGGTGATGATGAACTCCTTTAGTTTTTTCTTGTCTGGGAAGCCCTTTATCTGCCCTTAGATTCTCAATGATAGCTTTGCTGGGTAGAGCAGTCTTGGCTGTAGGTCTCTGCTTTTCATGACTTTGAATATTTCTTGCCAATCCCTTCTAGCCTGCAAGTTTCTTTCGAGAAATCATCGGACAGTCTTATGGGAACTGCCCTGTAGGTCACTAACTGCTTTCCTCTTGCTGCTTTTAAGATTCTCTTTTTATCTTTAACCTTTGGCATTTTAATTATGATGTATCTTAGAGTGGGCCTCTTTGCATCCATCTTGTTTGGGGCTCTCAGTGCTTCCTGGACTTCCATGTCTATTTCCTTCACCAAATTGGGAAGTTTTCTTTCACTGTGTTTTCAAATAGATTTCCAATTTCTTGCTCTTTCTCTTCTCCTTCTGGCACCCCTATGATGCGAGTGTTGGACCTCTTGAAGTTGTCCCAGATGCTGCTTATACTATCCTCATTTTTTTTAATTCTTTTTCTTCTTCTTGTTCTGATTGGTTGGTTTTTTTGCTTCCTTATGTTCCAAATCATTGATTAGATTCTTGGCTTCATCCACTCTACTGTTGTTTCCCTGTAAATTGTTCTTTATTTCAATTAGTGTATCCTTCATTTCTGACTGGATCTTTTTTATGCTGTTGAGGTCCTCACTTAGTTTCTTGAGCATCCTTATAACCAGTGTTTGGAACTCTCTAGCTGATAGATTGCTTATCTCTATTTCATTTAGCTCTTTTTGTGGAGTTTTGATCTGTTCTTTCATTTGGGCCATGTTTCTTTGTCTCCTCATTTTGGCAGCCTTCCCGTGTTTGTTTCTGTGTATTAGGTAGAGCTGCATTGACTCTGTGTCTTGGTAGTGTGGCCTAATATAGTAGGTGTCCTGTAGGATCCGGTGGCACAGCCTCCCCATCACCCATGCTGGGTACTTGAGGTGCACCATTTGTGTGGGCTGAGTACACCCTACTCTTGTAGTTGACCCTTGGTTGCTGTTGGCAGATCAATGGGAGGGATTTACCTAGGCCAGTCAGTTGCAAGGATTGGCTGTAACTACTTAACACCAACCTCTGCCCTCTGTGGAGGATCAGCTGTGCGGGGCAGGGTGGTGGTGCTCCTTGTGGTCTATAGCTGTCCACTGGATGAGCTGGCCCTAGGGTTTCCCAAGAGGTGTAGGCCAAGGTCAGCTCCCACCTGTGTTTTGCCCAGGGCCACTCTGCCTGAGCTGTAAAGCAATCTGAGATGGCTGCTATTTGCGCTGGCTTTGGACATCCCAGCTGAAGCCAAGCTGTGAATCTAGTCTGGCTATTGCTAGTGCTGGGCCTGGGGCTCACTGAGGCCTGCTGTTGCTTGTTTGATGGGATTTAGGAAGTTGTGAAGCGTGAGCCAAGGCCAGCCATTCATATGGAAAAGCAGCTTGGGTAGGCCCATAAGTTGGGTGGGGCTGAGTCTCTGGGGATCTTCAAGGTGGGTCAGTGTTAACGAGGTTGATGGAGTCTCAGATATGGTACCAGCTTGCCAGGTCTGTGGTGGGGCGAGGGGTGGGGCTGGTGTTTAGAAAAGAGACAAGGCCTCTGCTTGCCTTGATGCCAGATGATTCAGTTTCTCCCTATATACCACTGGTGCTTTTCAAGCTGCTACCCAGGTACTGGAGCTCAGAGGTAGGTGAGTCCATGTGTGGGTTCTTTTAAGAGGAACTTCTTGGGGCTCTAGCAGTTTCTTCTACCGACTAAAGCCCTGTTGGTTTTTGTGGCCAGAAGTTATGGGAACTGATCTTCCTGGCACTGGAACCCTGGGCTGGGGAGCCTGGTGTGGGATGGGACTCCTTGCTCTCAAATTTTTATCCACCGCACATGGTTGAGGGACCAGCCTGTTCCACGTCTGCATTCCTCCTACCAGTCTGAATGGGCATGGTTTCTTTAATTTCGTAGTTGTCAGACTTCCATGCAGTTAGATTTCTGTCTGTTGTGAGTGATGGCTGTTCTATATTTTAGTTGTAATTTTGACATTGTTGTGCAAAGAGGTGAGCCAGGTCTGCCTGTGCCACCATCTTGACCGGAAGTCTAGAATTATCCTTTTTAGAGACTCTATATACACACAAACAACCATTTGGTCGCCCTTTTTTTCTCTAGGTGACATAATTTCAGGCATGTTATCTTTATATTCCTAAATTACAATACTGAGAATTTGTTGCTCCTTTCATGCCAAGTTCTTAAAGTGAAGGAAGTAGTCAAACTCAGAGTCTCTTGACTTTCTTAGCTTGAAACCCGGAGATCAGTATTATGGAAGATGTTCTAGCGGGGAAGGAGAGTGGAGGAAGATGGATTTTTGAGGCAGCTGTTAAAATAACTTGTACATGCACCTGATGATGAAGACTGAACCTGGGAGAGGGGCTGTGGAATTAGAGAGGAGAGATGGACCTGATATGGCTATGGAGTAGACTGTGGACCACACTCTTATAGTGCATACCCCCATCTGAATCTCATCCTTCTTGAGCATACGGAATTTAGTACTTTTGCTAAAGGAATTATTTTAAAGAAGTATCCTATTAGTCTGTTTCCTGGCCCTTTAAGGTCATATTCTTTATTGTATCTCTTTTAATTTCAGTTTCCACATGTTTTATTCCACATAGATATGGTTTGATTTTTTTATTGATCTTGTATTTTACGACTCTGCTGAACTTACTAATTCTAGGATTTTCTTGCCTTTTTAATTTTTTTAAGATTTCTTCAAGATTTCTATGTAGATAATCATGTCATCTGCCATCAGTTTATTTCTTCCTTTCTGACTACTATGCATTTTTTTTCAGATTTTATTTATTTATTTTTAGAGATAAGGGAAGGGGAGGGAGAAAGAGAGGGAGAGAAACATCAATGTGTGGTTGCCTCTTATGCATCCCCTACTGGGGACTTGCCCTGCAACCCAGGCATGTGTTCTGACTGGGAATCGAACCAGCGACCCTTTGGTTCTCAGGCCCGTGCTCAATCTATTGAACTACACCAGCCAGGGCAGTATGTATTTCTTTTTCTTGCCTTGTTGTGCTCGCTTTTGCTTCTCTTTTTACCAGACTCTTGCTGTGGCCACCAATAATAAGAAATCATAGTCATTAAGACAAATAGACTTCTGCCTGGAACACTTGCCTGGATTGGTGCTTTTCTTGTGCAAAGATTTTAAATTATTGATTCAAAGTCTTTAAGAGTTGTGAGCTATTGATTTTTTATTTCTTCTTGAGTCAGTTTTGGAAATTTATATTTTTCTAAAAACCTAGCCATTGTTTGAAGTTTTTTATATTTATTGGTGTAAAGTTCATATGGTTTCTTATCTTTTAAATCTGTTTTATGTATCTCTATTTCTTCCCTTTTTTGTATCTTAGACTTTACGTCAATGTAGTTTGTGCCATTCTGCTTTCTAAGGTTTTTGGTCTTTTCTTGTTTTTGGTCAGTGTACTTGCTCCTAGCATTCCTTTCTTCTCAAATTGTGCCCCAACCTCACCTTTTCTAATTTGCAGTTTCTAAACTGCTATGCAGTTGGTGTCCAGAGAATAAAGTTTGCTTAAACTATGAGTCAGTTGAGAGTAAATATGCGTAGTGTAAGGGCTTTAAGTATTATCATCTGAGAACTTGAACTTTATTATAATGTCCTACACATGTGGCATAAGTAAATGTTAAAATGAATAAACTTTATTATCTTTTCAGCTTACTTGTTTCTCAGCTTTTTATAGGTGAGGTTTTATTCAGTTAATAAGTTCAAGGTTTTTTCATTTTTCTAATTTTTAAAAAATAAAATTATGTTATATTGTAATATATAACACAAAACTGGAGTGTATTACTTGGAGTTCCTAGTCTATAATTTTGGTCAAAATGGTTCTCTTGGCATTAGTTCTTTAAAAATGGTTAAAAGGTATCCTTATTTGCCCTTACTTCTTCCAGTACCTTTCCAAAATATCTTTCTGAAGAATAGACTAATTTTGAAATACTTAATTTTCTTTTTTTGTTATACTGGTAGAAAACCTAGGTTAAAAAAAGGGAAGTTGTCCTGATTATGTTTTCTTTATTCCCTTCTTTCTTGGATTCACTACAAGCTGCCAAATTGTTTAAAGACCCTTAGTTTTCTTCAGGCCTAAAATTTAACATAGAAGAGAGTAGTATCCTTTAGTTTGTAAAAGGATGATAAATGTATTCTAAGTAGTTTTAGATAAAAGGTAAATGGGGAAAGTATTGTTACAAAAAATTATTGTATTTTAGCCCACGGAGTCTTTATGTCCTGTGCTGTGAGACTGCCGAGTGTATAAAATGGCCATCCACAGAGAAGGAAATGGTCCTGGTTATAATTGCCTACCTACCACTGGTAACTGAATACTCTATAAATTAATAGCAGGATCACAATGAGCTCACTGTTAAGCATTTCCCCAAATTAGAGATTTTTTTCTGGATTAAGGCTAGCCAGTGTAGTATCTTGATGCACTAAATTCCTCAACTGAGAGTTGTTTTGCCCTTGTCGGTGTGTGTGTGTGTGTTTGAGATTTGTGGGAAGGTGTGATGCACTGTGCTGTAGAGAGCATGGTCCATAGGGGCAGTGCCTGCAGCACTAATCACCTGCAATTGCGATGCTTAGTGCAGTTGCTTGATTTGCCTAACCGTGGCCTCCCTTGAGGTGGAGGATAAAGGCAGGACTGGCTCACCAATAAGCTCTCCCTAGACATAAAACAGCTTTGATTTTTTGCTGCTAGCACCAACATGTACCTTCTGCCTTGGATTGGTTGTATAAGAGAAGCTAAATTTTTGAGCCCCTATTATACACTAAGCTGTTCTTACCTAATGTCATACTATCCTCTTAAACACTTTTATAAAAAAAGGGGTAATTTTTCCTGTTTTTACATGGTAAGACTGAGACTTAGATTTCACACAGCTAGTGAGTGTTTGGATTTGATTTTTAGGGCCCTCAGAAGCTAATGCACATGTTCCTTATGTTCCATCCCAGTCTGTCAATAGTACTGGCCATATAAGAAACATTTCAATGACTAGTATATTTGTTAGTATATTCATAAGATACTTTCTCCACAGAAAAGGAAGCATAACTTACTAGGTTTTATGCTTCACTGGTGTGCAATAACTAACTATATGGTACAATTTAAATTGTGGCAGTGTTGTTTTTTTTAATAGACTAAAAAGGAATTTTGAATAAAAAAAATAAGAATGAGGATTATGTTCCTGGACCTTTCCCAGTACTCTACAGATGAGCTATGCTTAGTTTAGATTGTAGATCAGCTGTAGCTTCAACTGCCAAGGAACACTGAAACCCCCATAGTACTTCTAGAAAATAACATAGAAATTCAGATGATTAATAGGACTTGCAACGTGGCAGATAGTATGCATAGGACAATATTGGCATTTGGGGTGACCCATGAGAAATGAAAGGGAGAGTTATTTTTAAAGGGAAGAAAAGCTTAAAGCTTTATACTAGATAGTATAGATAACAGTTCTAAAGCCACTGTCTTGAGTATTTCCTATGAGCCAAAGGCTTTATGGATACCTTTTCTCATTCTCATATCCAACCTGTGAGGGTAGATATTATCTTTATTTTACCAAGAGACAAAGTTAGAAAAAAAAAAAAAGAGAGACAAAGTTAGGCTCAGAAATATGGAGGAAGACATTCAAGTTCACGGTATTCTTAAGTGGTTAAAGCTGGAATTCAGCCTCCTCCCCCACCATGGACTATCTTATTACGCTTATGCCTTAAGCAAAGCTCGGATGATGTAAGTGGATTAGTCTTAAGAATGGGATTTTGATGGCCTGTAGTGCCTTCCTATATGACACTGGAAGTTAGAACTGTGTAAGTAAAACTGAAGAAATGGAAACATAAATTTTAGATGCTTATTTTTGTTAGAAAAAGAAATCACCCTTAAATTGTCATTTTTGGGAGGTGTTAACGGAGGATCTATATAACACTGTGACTCTTAGTTTGATTTTATGTCCTCTCTTCTTTTTTTAAAAATGGACTACTCTATTTTTCTTAATATGCAGAAAAAATATAAGAACTTCTTGAGCTTTATTCCTTGAATTAAGCATAAGGCTTCAAACACATTCTTAACCGACCATGTTGTTAAAAGTAGTATTGAAGTAAAGATACAAAGCTTAGTTTTATAGATCCATTAGTTGTAACAATATCAGAACATTTCTGAGTGGTATACAAGTCTGTACAAAGGGTGACTTTCATAATAGATAGAGTGTAGACATCAAAATATTCACAGTAGGCTGTGAATATAGCTTTTACTGTGGACTCTTGGTCAAAGTATTGTCACACATTATAATAAAATGGAACAATAATATTCTTTTGAGCGTGCATGTGCTACCTTTTCAAATTTTAATATAATTTCATCAGCTTTTTTGCTCTGCAGTAGTGAAAATATATAGCAATGGTGTGTTCCTTGAGGTTTTAAAGAGCTTATTAATGACACTACTCAGACTTAGAGTTGTTAACATACAGTTCCAAAACTGATTCAAGAGGAGGTAGCAAACCTGAATAGACTCATAATGCAAGAAACTTAAGTCCAGGTTACTATTAATCTTTAGTTGTATCAGTTTCTCCGTCAAAATTGAGATAATTTTTACTCAGAGTTGTTGGGAGAAGTATAATGCTTATACCAGTCCCTGGCACACAGTTAGCATTCAGTGGTATCAATTGTCATCACAGCCAGCATTACCATCATTACTCCCTTTTTCAGCTTCCCGAGGCTTGTCTGTTTTATCGCTTACTCCAAATACTCTTGGGTTTATTTATCAATTTAAAAAATATGGCTGTCAGAGGTTTTTCTCTTTTACTAGTCTGATCCCATCTCTGACAGAGCTAACTAAAAAAAATAAGAAAAAAATACCATTCAAGAAATGAGAAGGGGTATAATCACATACATGAAGATTTTTTTAATTATAAAGGAAGATTATATACAGGTTTTTGCGCAAAAGAGAAATTATGGAGAGATGTTCACCCAAATAGTAACATAGTTAACTCAGGGTGGTGGGATTTCAGGTGAGGATTAGATTTTTATTTGGTATGTTTACGTAGCTTTACTTCTTAGAGTATTGTTTCCCCAAATTGTACCCTAGAAAGAACATTCATTTTAGTAAATGTAATATCAAAGGTTTTATGACGTACTTTATCAGAGGTTGGCAAATTATGGCCCATAGGCCAAATCTGGTCTGCTACTTGTTTTTGTACAGCCTCTAAGCTAAGAATGGATTTTACACTTTTAAATGGTTGGGAAAAAATCAGGAGAATACTTTGTGACAAGTGGAAATTATATGAAATTTGAATTTCATTGACCATAAGTGAAGTTTTACTGACATACATTTATGCTTACTCATTTACATATTCTCTGCGGTTGCATCCAAGTCACAAGGGCGGAGTTCAGTAATTTCCCCAGAGAACGTACGGCGTGCGAAGCCTCAGATGTTTACTTAACTGTGACCCTTTTCAGAATAAGTTTGCTGACCTCTGTACTGCATTAGAGAAACCAGTTTAGTGTGATGTCTTTTTCTGGTTGTTTCTTTCTTTTTTTTTTTAACTTTGCCTGCTTTAGGGTAACTATCTAGTCTAGAATAAATGATTGCCAAGTTAAAGAATACAAGCATTTTGATAAATAATGCCAAATTGCCATGCACGAAAAAAATTGCAATATATTAATTTGTTATTTTCTAAATAGTCTATAATTTTAAGTTTTGGATTTCTCTTTTACCTACAATTTATGAGAGCTTTTTATTTTCCTAGTGGCTTTTTTTGTATAATACTTGGTTATTAATTCCCACTGTGGTCAAAATGTGGTCTGTATAATTTAAAATTTTATTATGCAATGTATCATGTACAGGAGCAAGTGTATAAAATATAAGTGCAGTCTAAAGAATAGTTTATAAGTAAAAACCATGTCCCCAGTACCCAGGCTAAGAAACAGAAAATCACCAGTGTTTTAGAAGCTTCCTGAGTGCCCCTCCCTAATTACGTCCATCCTCCAAATAGGTAACCATTTCCTTTCTATATTTTTATTTTATATGTATGTGTACTTAAACAATATATTTTGGGGGTTGCCTGTTTAAAAGGTAAATGAATTCATAATGTATATATCATCTGTATGATTTATTTCTCTAAGCATTATGTTTTTGAGATTCATGTGCATAGATGCCACTACCTGAAGCTTATCATCCTTGCTGTATAGTAACCCGTTATATGAATGTACACTGAGGGACTAATGAGGCTTCACTTAGATGTCTCAGTGACAGTCTCAACTGCAGCATTTTCTAAATTGAATTTATTAACTCTCTCCAGTACGTCAGTTGCCAAATCTGCTCTATTGTGTTTCCTGTCTCCGAAATAGCATCTCTAGCCATCTGTTTTCTCCAGTTGGAAACTTGACATTTGTTTTTGATACCTACTTTTTTTCATTACCAATCAATTATTAATCCTATGATTTGACTTCTTAACATTTCGAATTCATCCCTACTATCACCAGCCTTGTCCAGCTTCTACCTGCATCCCTGCAGTAGTCTCCGCCATGGTGTCGATACCCTTTCCTGTTCTCTCATCATGGGTTACAAGGCCTGCCTCTTCAACTTCATCTTGGTACTCTTCCCGTCACACACTAGTCTGTGTTATTAACATCGGCCATTATTCATGCCATGCTCATTCCTGCCTCTAACCTTTGCAAATGCTCTTCCCTAATTCATTTTTAATATCCTTCAGGACAAAATTTTGAAATACTACCTCACAGAGAAGTGGTTCTTGCTTACTGCCCCTTAAATTAGATCATGTCTCCCTGTTACCGATAGGACTTTGTATATACTGCTCCCTCTGGCACCACTATAAACTTTAGTTAAATGGTAATTGAGGACAACCTCTTATCTGATTCAATCAGGACCAGCAGTCTACAAAGTCTAATAAGGCAAGAAATCAGAAAAAGGATACACACCTTAAATATTTTATTCTAAAAATAAAACTGCATGTTCATTTGTCAGTCTCTTGATTAAGGGGCCAAAGTCTTTTCTCGGAGCGTAGATCCACCTGTTGCAGTATCATATTGTTTATCTTGCAGAAACCATACCCATAATGTATGATCTAAGATTTCCAGTTTGAGTTTTTTATTTTTACTTTTTAAAAGATTTTATTTATTTGTTTTTAGGGAGAGGGGAAGGGAAGGAAAAAGAGAGGGAGAGATACAACAACACGTGGTTGTCTCTTGTATGCCCCCTGCTGGGGACCTGGCCTGCAACCCAGGCATGTGTTCTGACTGGGAATCGAACTGGCGACCCTTTGGTTCACAGGCTGGCACTTAATGCACTGAGCCACACCAGCCAGGGCCAGTTTGAGTGTTTTAAGTAGAACAAGAATTTATAGACTATTCTGATGCATTCTGGGTTTAGAATTCTTATAGATCTTTGCAATACTTTTCCTAGTATTTTTACTAATTCTTTCTTATACCTAATTCAGTAGCATAAGTTGCTTTTATTAAGTATTTCAAAGTCATTGAACTCAGTCTTTCCCACTCTCCCACGTTTCATTTGGTTAATGAACACTTAATTAAGGCACATAATTACAATAAGTATAAGTGACATGACAGGTTTGGAAGCTAATATAACTAACTCAGTAAAAATATAACTCATCCAGTGGGAACGGAAGTACTGGGGCATACTGAGTCAGTGGGCTCCACATATTTTGAGTGCGTACATACATGGATTGGGTTGGCCAAAAAGTCCATTTAGTGTTTTCCACAAAATAAAAGGCACATTTTTCATTTTCACCAATAACTTACTGATTTGGATATTTTGAGTATGCCCGGCTATCTCCCACATGGTATAATGTTGACTGTTTTCAACTGAAGTCTTGATTTGATCGCTATCAACTTCAACTGGTCCACCCAACCATGGAGCATCCATCGTCCAGCGAGAACTCTCCGACATGCAACTTCGCAAACCACTTCTGACACGTTCAGTCACAGCACCTTCCTCATACACTGCGCAGTTCTTTTCTTGCATTTCAGTTGCATTTTTACCTCTCTTGAAATAATAAGCCATAATATGTCATAAATGTTGCTTAATTTCTTCCACCTTCAATATTAAAATGACTACACAAAAGTTCACCAATTTTGATTATTTTCAAATGTGCCCTGATATGACAGCTGTCACAATACAATCTAACAAAGATTGTTCAAATGAAGTTAAAGACAAACTAAATGCTAGTAGAGCCATGTTCTGGGAAAAAACCAAAGGAACTTCATGGCCAACCTAATACATGGTGTACTGCAATGATTTTCAACATTTGTCATCTCATAGCATACATAAACTAATGCTAAAATTCTTCACATCAAAAAGTATCCTTTTTGCCCATCTGACAAAATAGGTATCATTTTGACTTATTCACACCAGACAGCTATTGTTGTGTTGGCTATTGTCACTTTTCAGTTCGACAATCTATGAGAAAAGAGGTCAGTGCCCCTGACTAACTAGTCAGGTACTGCATGTTTTAACAATTCTTGAGGCACACCAGTTGAAAATAGCAGGCCTACTGTATAAATGCCATGTATATTGTAAGAGAGTTCTGAGGTTGAGTTATATGACTGCTTATTACCCACAAAACGGTAATTTTACATGGTTGAACATAATACTGAATGACAGCATAGAAATAAATAGACATCCAGTTGGATAGGCACAGTAAAGTGTGTAAATAATGATTTAAAAAATATTTTTTTAAACAACCCAACTAGTTCTTGGTTTTTTGAAGGGACGTAGCAATGACAGCCATGTATGTATCCCTGGGTTTCTGGGTCAGAAGTATTTGACACAGCATTATCTTTTTCTGAAACTTGTTGAAATGCCACCAAAATAGCAGTCAAAAGTTGAATCCCCTCAGCTGCCTCTTGTAACCTGAATTTGGCACAGAACTACTTTCCTCAGTCTGTGTCCCAAGTTTTGTTACTGTGACTGAAGGACTTTCTGTCCGGAAGGTGTTACCATGACTAAGTGGTCTAGATAGACTAAACAGGAGAGGAGGAATTTGAGTTGAGTCATATTCTTCCTCTTCAGCCGCTATGGCGTGCCATGTAGTCTTAAAACTTGTTGAATTAATTTATTTCTAATAAAGTGTGGTTTAAGTCCCATTGAAATGAACTCCTGGAAACTATTTCAATTATTTTGTTTTGTGGAAATTTTGTAATAGATACAACTTGGCATTAAGAGGGCCATTGACTGTATGTAGTCTTTAATATTTTTATGTATGTACATTTTTGGGTAATGGAATTTGACCTCTAATTTTTCATAATTCTGGTTTATAACTTATCCTTTTAAATGTCAATTTTCAACAAAAGCTATTTAACTTACAATGACTTTAGAAAACCAGTTTTAAATTATGATTGTCCCTGGAGGAAGGAGTTTTTAGAAATTTGTTTTGGCTAGTTTCAGGATAGCTATGCAGGTATGGAAATATGAAAGATTGTAATGGATGAGTACCTTTTATTCTGGAATCAGTACAATTGAAATTTAACGCTTTTTAAGCCATGTGTACCTGTACATAAAGTAATAGAATCGTAATTTAGGTCTCAAAGGGTTTCAGCTAAATGTATTTCCTAAAATTTAACAACAAAACAAAAGAACCTCAAAATTGACATTGTAAACATTAAGATAGTTGAAATGCCTTCCTGATTCTTACATGAACTCTTCTATGAATCATTATCAGAATTTTTTTTATTCCCAGTATTACAGCTGCCCACATAGCATTTCCCACATCAAGAAAAATTCTGTTCTGTATCTCCAATGGGTGTGGAAGAATAATTGTCTTCCTTTAAATTAGAATATTTTGTCACAATGCAATCTATTAACAGTATTCATATTAGAAATAGAGAAATCATTAAATTTTATGCTTTTTATAAAACTGAAACAAAGTGTCAGAAACTTCCTTTTGTAACCTGACAAGTACAGTTGTTTTCTACACGTCCCACTTATTTATTCAGTTTATTCAATGTACAAACAACTCTCTAAGGGGGTGAGTGGTTTTAAGTTTGGTTGCTCTCTAAACAGTCATTTTTCGGGTGTGATTTGCTTGTCAAATGTTTTTAGATAGCTACAAAGGTTTTGTTGTAAACATGGAGAGAGACTCTGGAACCCTTGAATATTGCTCTTCTAATGTCTACCATGGTGTGGTTTACAATGTTACACACTGCTGACCGGGGTCAGCAAACTTTCTGCAAAGGGCCAGATGGAAAATATTTTAGGCTTTGCAGGCTACATGTGGTCTCTGTCAGTGTTCTTTGGGAGGGGAGGGGGGGTTAAATCTCTTTAAAAATGTAAAAACCATTCTTAGCTAGGATCCATCCAGAAATAGTCCACTGGCTGTATTTGGTCCTCAGGCTAGTTTGCTGACCCCTGTGAAAGAAATATAATTTGAATCATATATGTAATTTTAAATATTTTAGTAACCACATTGAAATAGGGGTGGATGAAATTAATTTTAATAATACTTAACCAATTCTACCCACACTACTATCACTTCAGTAGGTTGCACTAGCCAAATTTCAGGGGCTCAGTCACCACATGAATTGGACAGCACAAGCTGGAGACCAGAGCTGTTCAAAGTATGGTCCATGAGTTGGGGCCGGTCTGCAGTTCATTGCCAGTCTGTTTCAAGTTAGGTATAGAAATTAAAAGTAAGTACTTAAAATATTTGATAGCGATTTGACAGTTATTTTATGCCTGTTCAGTCTAATAATGCACTTGCATTTCATGCCCTTTTTTATATTTTATTCCAGTAATTTATTCTTCTTCTATCTTACAAAAGAATAAGTCTGAAATTAAAGAATAAGTGTGTGGCTGTTCACTATAGATAGTTTAAGAGTCGCTGTTCTAGACAGTCTCTCCTGAGCTTCTGTAGGCCTCTGGCATGTATGGCACAAGTAAAAAGATGAGAAATGGTGATGAGGTTGTGGCACATAGTTTATCTAGTATTATTCACACGCCCAATACAGAGCAGTGTCCTTTCACTTGTGTCTTTTGGAGCTACCATTGGAGCATCACCCAAAGCTTGTACAGAACCCAGCAGTGTTCATGCTCAACTCCAGACCAGTTAAATCAGAATCTCTTGGGAGGGACCTGTGCGTCATGCAGTTTCCAGGTGATTATATTATGCAGCCAGTGTTGGTGTGTGGACCCCTCATCTCAGAAAGCTGTTCTTCATCTAGAAAGACTCTAACCTGGGTGGGGTTTTCTGTGGGTACCATTTATTCCTTTACCAGTGGAAAGGGCGTCAGGTTGAGTGAACATTGGCATTTTTATCTTTACTCTCTTCTGGAACCCACTAAAACAAAAGGACTAAAAAAGTCATAAGGCACAAACTCAGAAGTAGAAAACAAATGAGAGAAGACAGAAACAGTCCTGATTGGTCAAGTTCTTGGTAAAGGAAGGTAGCTAGAAGTGAACAGCGCTGGGAGAGGTGGTCTAAGTGCCTGCAAACGAGCGTGCTGGAAGCAAACCAGTGTGCCCTGCCAGCTAAGCTAGAGGGACCAGGCACCTCAGAGGGTGAGGGTGAAGCTTGGAGCCGAAAACAGGAGTGCTTGAAAGTCTGCATGTATCAGACTCCCACGAGTCCTCCCCTTCAAGGCAACTACTGTTCCTTTGCCGTGGATGAAACTAGAAGTTAGAGCTTGGAGAAGTTTAATCTGAGAGGTTTAGTCATAGCTGGAGTTGGGATATCTTTTACAAATGAGGACACCTTTTGAAAAACGTGGACTTAAGCTAAAGTCTGAATATTGAAACCCACTGTCCCTTGCCCTGCTCTCAGAACACAGCCATCAGGTATATACAGGGGTGAGCAAAGTAGGCTTATAGTTGTGAGTATGCAAAACACAGAGTTTATCCTGTATTATATATATTATTTATTTATGAATTAGTATATTGACATTAACCTATTTTTGCCCACCCCTGTATGCCCCAGAGAGGAGATTGGAACGTTTCTCTCTGGGATGAGGACAGACTTAACAGATACTGCTTTGGGGGATTCCCAATAAAAAACTTAACTCATTGCCACATCACCTGTAGTAAAGCCAGCTAGTTAACAAACAACCTCCACAAAGCAGACAGAGTTTCCGATTAGCATGTTAGTGCTGATGGATAGCCAGGCACCATCAGACATTTGTGGAAGACCTCTGAAATAAAAAATAGAGAACTAAAGACTTAAAGAGAAAAAGGTACTGGGAAAAATATATAAGAATATTTAAAATGTTACAAGGAAGAAAATAATGAGAATTTTTGTATCCTTAGCAGAATAAGATACTACATCCAAGAAGTTACAAGAGGGTGTTATTAAAAAGAACATTCAGAGAAAAAGAAAGTGGTCTTGGAAATTAAAAGTGTGATAGAAAAAATTGCAACTGAATTAGACGTGTTGGAAAGTGATGCCAGAGAAATTCATCAGACAGTAGAAAAAGAAAAGAAATACAGTATTGAAAAGAAAATATATGATAATCAAAAGATGAATCTAAGAGGTCTAGTATCTAATAAAAAGGACTTCCGGGAGAGGAGGAGGGGGCAGTGGGAAGGACATCGAAAGGGCCCAGCACGATGAACGTCCACGCTAAGGATACAGAGAAGCCGTGGTTTTCCATGAAACAAACTAGGTCACCTAAGAAGATTGGGAGTTATGATATTGGGCTTTTCAACAGCCACACTAGAAGCTGCTAGAACAGTGGAGTAATGCCCTCAAAATTCTGATGGTAAAATATTTCCAACCTAGAATTTTATCAACTAGTTCAAGTTTTTCCATTTCTTTGGACATTGACTTTTAGGTTACTGAATGCGACGGTGCGCCTGTCAGTGTCGTCTTAAAATAATTCGTTTGTAAAGTGCCATAAACTGCTTGCGATTTTTTTTAAAGGAGTAGGAAAAAAGATGCTGAACTGCATGTATTATTGTTTTTAATTTAATTATTACAATATCATAACTCTTTCTATTGCTCTATTTCTTCTAAGCTCTTCCAAGATTAAGAATTGGGAAGCTTAAAGACACCTTTCCATTTAAACCCAAATACTGTCTTTTTTTCCTCCTATTTTTCTTTCTACTCAAACTGCTTCTTCAAAATTATGGATAAAATTTGATACATTATAGGATTAGGGATTCTTTACAAGTGATTAACCTGTAAGCTTAGATTGCTAGATGAGTGGAATAGCAGTTGGTAAGTGAAATTGGGAAGATTGCTCCTAAGGCTTTTGAGCTAATTTTAATGTGTTACACAAATGTGGTCCTGCTTCTAACTTTTGAGAAGTTGAATACCGATATGTTTCAACAATATACGATATATTTTCCCTTTTCATACCTGAGGCAAGTACCTAAATTACTCAAAGTAAGGAGACAATCAGTTGCATAGTGAAATTAGATTAATACATGGGAAAAAGAAACCAGAGTTTAATCGAGACGGCTTATTTTCTTTCCCCTGAGTTCTGAGTATTGTATCTGAAAGGAAGCGGGAAGTGAGGACTAGCTTGGATAATGATGCAGTGCCACAGGAGGGCCTGGTGGCCTTACAGACACCGGACAGAAGGTTTGCCCCATCCCTTTACAATGCAAGGCAAATTCCTGACCAGTGTTGCTGAAAGTTCCAGAGAGAAGGGGGTCGGGTTCTGCCTTTTCTGTTTTTGCATACCACTTTAACTTATTTTTCTTCTTCTCCTCTTTTGTCTTTAGATCTTATAATCAATGGATAAAGTGGGGAAAATGTGGAATAATTTCAAATACAGGTGTCAGAATCTCTTCAATCATGAGGGAGGAAGCCGTACTGAAAATGTGGACGCGAACTCCAGCAGATGTTTGTCTATCAGAGAGAAAAACGTCAGTGTAGGAGACCTAGCTCCTCAGCAACAAAGCAGTCCCTTAAGAGAAAATGTTGCCTTACAACTGGGGTTAAGCCCTTCAAAGAATTCTTCAAGGAGAAACCCAAATTGTGCCACTGAAATTCCTCAGATTGTGGAAATCAGCATTGAAAAGGATGATGATTCGTGTGTCACCCCAGGAACAAGACTTGCAAGAAGAGATTCCTACTCGCGACATGCTCCGTGGGGTGGGAAGAAGAAACATTCCTGTTCTACAAAGACCCAGAGTTCACTGGACACTGATAAAAAGTTTGGTAGAACTCGAAGTGGACTTCAAAGGAGAGAGAGGCGGTACGGCGTAAGCTCTGTACACGACATGGACAGCGTTTCCAGCAGAACTGTAGGAAGTCGCTCTCTGCGGCAGAGGTTGCAGGATACTGTGGGCTTGTGTTTTCCAATGAGAACTTACAACAAGCAGTCAAAGCCTCTTTTTTCTAATAAACGAAAAATACACCTTTCTGAATTAATGCTTGAGAAATGCCCTTTTCCTGCTGGCTCCGATTTAGCCCAAAAATGGCATTTGATTAAACAGCATACAGCCCCTGTGAGCCCGCATTCAACGTTTTTTGATACATTTGATCCATCATTGGTTTCTACAGAAGATGAAGAAGATAGGCTTAGAGAGAGAAGGCGTCTTAGTATTGAAGAAGGGGTTGACCCCCCTCCCAATGCACAAATACATACATTTGAAGCCACTGCACAGGTTAATCCGTTATATAAACTGGGACCAAAGTTAGCTCCTGGAATGACTGAAATAAGTGGGGACACTTCTGCAATTCCACAAGCTAATTGTGATTCCGAAGAGGACACAACCACACTGTGCTTGCAGTCACGTAGGCAGAAGCAGCGTCAGGTCTCTGGAGACAGCCATGCCCACGTTAGCAGACAGGGAGCTTGGAAAGTCCACACACAGATTGATTACATTCACTGCCTCGTGCCCGATTTGCTTCAGATTACAGGGAACCCCTGCTACTGGGGAGTGATGGACCGTTATGAAGCAGAAGCCCTTCTTGAAGGGAAACCCGAAGGCACGTTTTTGCTCAGGGACTCCGCACAAGAGGACTACCTCTTCTCTGTGAGCTTCCGTCGCTACAACAGATCCCTGCATGCCCGAATTGAACAGTGGAATCACAACTTCAGTTTTGATGCTCACGACCCGTGTGTATTTCACTCCTCCACTGTAACAGGACTTCTGGAACATTATAAAGATCCCAGTTCTTGCATGTTTTTTGAACCATTGCTTACTATCTCACTAAACAGGACTTTTCCTTTTAGCTTGCAATACATCTGCCGTGCGGTAATCTGCAGGTGCACTACCTATGATGGAATTGATGGCCTCCCTTTACCATCAATGTTACAGGATTTTTTAAAAGAGTATCATTATAAACAAAAAGTTAGAGTTCGCTGGTTAGAACGAGAACCAGTCAAGGCAAAGTGAACTCTCCTGTCCTAGATGTGCTTTTATGCGCATCAGACAGTGCACCCACAGCAAGCACACGTATCAGTGTTAGTTTTTCCCAGTAAAGTATGTGAGCTTAGTGTTAGTGTCCGTCAGATGCAATCTGCTGTTACTCAGAAAAACGGGGTGCCTATTGATACAACAGGATAGAACTACAGGTGTTCAGTGAGGCTACAGAAGCATCGGGCCGCTTTAGCTGGTTGGTTTTAATGGCTGTAGTAGTCGAGTGAGGCAGTTCTGGGGCATTTGCTATGAAGAATTCTATTTCTTACTGAAGAACAAATCGTTACTATTGGATGAGTATTTCAACAGTGTGACTAATGTTTGAAATTATTTTTTCTAAGAATTTTTCTATACCCTTCCAAAGTAGTGATGTTTGTAGTTATTATAAATCAAGCTTTGCAAGTCCAAAAAATAAAGACTGCCTTCCTTTTAGAAAAAATAAATGCAATTTTCTGGCCACAAGGGCATAGTGCAGTTCACTTAAGTGTTGATATAGTTTATAGTCAGGCTCCTTTTCTCTTCTGCAAAAGGTACTGTTAAGTAAACCAGTTTTTCTAAATAGTAGTTCCTAAAATTTCAGACTTCTAAAGTTGGTAGGAGAATTTTATTTAAAGGCCTTAGGTGTTAATTTTGTTTTAATGAGTGCTTTAACTTAAAACACATTGGGAATAGCTGCTGCGGCGTAGTCCTGCGTGTGGTTTTCAGAGTTGGCACGTGCAGTCTACTTGTTGGTCTGTCACTGTTGGATCTTTCCCTATGCCCACGACGAGTCTGTGAACCGTGAAGACCGTGAGACGAGAAGATGCCCAAACAAGTCAGAAATAATAACTGCAGTGGTTGCTGGTGTTGATATTATTGTTAAACTGTAATAATTTGGATGGCAGTATTTATCGCTTTGTTGTAAATGCTCATCGCTGAATTGCTTAAGTACAATTTGTAGAATTTCAGTGCAGTTAATTTTTAATGGAAAATCTGAAACCTAAATTGCAGATTTAAAAGGTACTGTACAACCATTGTATCTGTAAATAACTTACTTAGCACCTTTTTGTCACTTAGAATAGTATGCAATACTACTTGAGTGGGCTATTTTGGAAGTAATACCAAGTTCTAGTGTTTGCTTCTTAGTATTGAACTGAAGTTACAGTTCTGTCCTAGACATTTTGCACTAAAGTAGTCGAGTCCATTCTTGTGTCTTTTTGTTAATGTGCTCTGTACCACTGGTGAGTGCTCCTTAGTTTCCTTACCTGCTGCTACAGAAAGTTATTTTACATCCTGATGGCCATTGCCAAGGCTACAGAAAAGAAAAGCTATATTTGTATGCAACACTAACCCTTTGACTGCTAATGTATGTTTCTGCTTGCTGTGCCTTGTTATGGCTGCTTTTTTGTGCTAATAAAGTATGTTTGGTGTTCTCCTTGTAGATCTGCTGTTTTATACATTTGCAACAATTTCTCTCGTAAATGGAATGGTTTGGGTTTTTTAATGATGCTTTACCCGACAGCCTACTATAGTCAATGCAACCCACTGTACAGTCTAATACTGACTTATTCTGAGTAAGCTAACTCTAAATTTAATGCTATACATCTTTCCAATCATAATCACATATACTGTGCAACAGTATATATAGTTCCTGCAAATTACTGTACAGTTTAGATTATAACAGAAAATAAACAGAGAAATACTGACTAAAGTGATTGATTTCTCTGCTTATAAGTGAAAAATTGAAACCATCAATGACATGTCATAGTAAATGAGTGTCTATAGCTTCCTACTGCACCAGAAACAGATTAAATGAAGTCTTGTATATCAGCGCCATTTATTGGTTTGGGGACCATTTTAATTTCAAAAATGCCCAAAATGTAGAACTTTAACCAAAGATTTATCCATTTTTAAAGCAAAATGGGGATTGAAGGGACTCATAATTCCTGTTATTTCTAATAGAAGTCCCTGAAGAACATATACCAAAGTGTTTGAGAACTTCATCCAAACCTACTTTAAAGCATTATGTGCAATTAAGTTGTTATGACATAATTATATTGCATAATTGTTGGGTTTGTTTTCTTGAGCTTATAATGTACCTGGAAAATAAACCTCTTGACAATGAAGAGTCCACACTGCTTTTTGGAGACAGACGGTATATATGCAGGCAAGATCTTGTTTTAAAGAGGTAACTTGAGACTCCAAGAAAGCACTTGATGTTTTATATGCTTATAGCAAATTGATGTTCTAATTGTAGTTTTTATAGAGAATATTAATTCTTTTATGTGTTTCAGAACTTTCACATGTTGTATGGAAATCGTTTTAAATGTGTGCGTATTTGAGTTTAAGCATGTATACAGTGTGCCGAAAGTCACTTCTGTCTCAGTCTGTGTAATATTAATATGCAACTTTTGGTTTAAAATTTTTTCTTACAAAATTAGTGGCTTACCTTTTAAAAAAGAAAGATCACCAGCATGAAATTGCACCCTAGTCTATAGTCACTGTGTCTTTTTCTAAATCCCACTGTAGTCTGTCAACTAAACTTGTGTTTTCATGGTCTCTTGGAAGTGCATTTTAATACACACCAGGAAATTCTTTATACGTTTGGACCCATCTTCCGGGGGAAGTAATTGACCCAAAGACAGGTTGCTCTGATTCATGCACGAGTACATTCTCATTCTTTCACCCACTCACTCACTCATTCATCCTCTCTACATGTGCATATATGTACGCAGACATACATACATTTATGATGATATTACCGTCTGATTTGAAATCATTTAGAAGCCTTATTCTATGTATATTCATCTTTGTACCATTCAGATTTGATTATCTGCACCTAAGGTTTAGTCTTGTTTGTAACACAGCCACCTTACAAGAGAACGCATTCATCAGTATTTTCTGGCTAACCATAGTAAAAAAGTATTTGAAGAAGAAACAGCTTGGTTCATATAGTTATTAAGAGTCATAATTAAATTGATGTATCTTAGACAAAAATTTTGCCCAAGTACAATAATTATACCACACAACCAATCTGTTTTCTTAAGGTCTATTAGAAGGTTTATATAAGATTTATAATGGCTTGAGCCATACAAATTGATAACTTCTGAACATTTTGACAAATTGAAAGTTTCTGAACCATTTTATTTGACTTTTTGATCTGGTTGCTATTCATTTTTATCCCAACCTGCCTTTGCTCCTTGGCACTAAACAGTAGTTTGGTAAGTTTTATTGAGCTTGGTCTTAGACCACTTATTTTGGTAGCAAAGACAGCTATAAAATGGCTTTCTGGTGGAGGGAAGGAGGCTATGCGTGGGTCAGAACTCTCCTAGGAAAGATAGAGACTCTACCTATCTCTGGGAGTGTGTTAACACAGCAGCTTTACGAGTGTGTTCGTTTGCTCTGTACCCCAACACACACAGTTTTACTAGATGAAGTTCGATTTAAAAACACACACAAAGGGCTGACTTGAAGGTGAGAAGGGTTTCCCAGGGGGGCAATACCACTTGGTTGGATGCATAAGAACTACATACCAATGAGGCCAGGTTTTGTTTCGTGATTTTTGCAGCAGCTGGTACGGAACAGACTTTCTAAATGGTATGGTCTAAGGAGGTTTGGGGTGGGGTTTTTGTGGGAGGTGGTTGGTTGGTTTGGGGGGTGGTTTGTGAAGGGGTTGCTTGCCACCGCAAAGTATGGATCACAATTGTTTTGGTGCCCCAGATGTTTGATTGAATAGACTTTTTTCAGCCATTCATTCAACAAATACTCATGGAAGACGCATGTGCCAGTCACCATTTTTGATGATGGGTCTACATTAGGCTATAAGACAAAGTTATAAGGTCATTAGGGAATACTAACCTTGAGGGGTGAGAAGAGAATGACCAAGATCAAAGAACATTTTGATGAACGATAAAACAAGTCTCTGGGCAAGAATGAGCATATATGCTGAGAAAGAAAATGCCCCTTAGCCTGGAACCCAGTGAGGGCAGGGAGATGGGGCGGGAATGGTAGGTTCTAAGGTTGTAGAGAAGCACAAGGGCCAGTCCACTGAGGACTACGAATCCATAGGAAGGAGTTTTGGTTTTACTCTGAATAGTTGGTAAACCATTGGAGAATTTAAGTACGGGAGTGATGGGGTCTGCTTTCTATTCCTCTGTTAAAGGGAAAACAAGCTATAGTGGGATGAAATAAGGGAAACTATTTTCAAAACATATCTTTTAACATTTAAAAGACTCAGTCATCCTGACAACCTTGCCAGGTGCGGCTACCCAGTAAGTCACACACACTCAGGTACTTGGGAAGCTATCGCACAGCTCTTGAACTGATCAAGTGAAGGCCAAGGGGCCACTTAGCCACCCCCCCCTCCCGCCCAGTTGACCCCGAGTTCACGTTCCACGAGGATACCTTGCTCGAAACAGGCTGTGGGGCAGCTACACTTGAACCTTGCTCCAGATGGTGAGACGAGTGAAGGAGCACGATTCTCATGGCTACTTGTACAGCTACTGAAGTGGGACTTGGCGAACAAGTGAGAAATGTGGGAGCCTGGACGGGTGGTAGTCGTAGGGAGAAGGCAGGGTCAGGATGTCTTCCTGGTGGTAACGCAAAAGGATTTGGTGATGGGTTAGATGTGAAGAAGAAATCAAAGCCACCAATTTTTGACCTGAGCAAGGGTGGTCATGCCATTAGCTAAGATTTCAGAAACCCAGGGGAGGAGCAAATCGGAGGGGTCAATATGAATCCTGCCTTCGATATGTTGAGTTCCGAGGTTTCTATTAATTATCACAATGGAGACGTTGAGTAGGCAATTGGAGGTGTGAATGTAAAGGGAAAAAGTGAAATATGGGGAGTCACTATATGGATAATATTTAAAACCATAGGGCAGGATGGCAGCAGCTAGGGACTTTGCATGGAGTAACGCATTTCTTTGGGGGAAGTAATTATGACAACATTTATCTTGTAAATTCAAGATTCTACATCAATAAGGTTTTTTTTTAAGCCAACTACTTAATGGGAGACTTGCCTTTCAAAGAGTTTTAAAATACTGGGATCATAAATCTTGCACTCAATTTTAAAACTTTATCCATGTCAAATTTCGTCTTGCCTTCCACGTCAAGTATACTTGTGTATTTTTAGTACAAATTTTTATATGAAAAATGCAAGTTCATTATGAAATATTTAGAAACTACTAAAAATTATAAAGAATCGGGACCAAAAAAAAAAGAAAAAACCTAGTCCATACTATCACTTTCGCTACTGTCACCCACTCTAGCTTCTGCCTCCCAGCTCCCGTCTGGTAATCTTCCAGCGGTGACTGCTGTTAACATTTATTCTAACATTTATTCCCTTCCATTATTTGTCCATGCATTTTAACAGTTAATAACATACAGAGATGGGGAGGGTCTTAGGCTTCTAATCACTTTTATTTTTTTAAAGATTTTATTTATTGAGGGAGGAATGGGGGAGAGGAACATCAGTGTGTGGTTGCCTCTTGTGCACGCCCAAATGGGGACTGGTCCACATCCCAGCATGTGCCCTGACTGGGAATCAAATGGACAACCCTTTGGTTCGCGGGCCAGTACTCAATCCACCGAGCCACCACACCAGCCAGGGCTTGGATCACTTTTAGCGAGTATACTCAGATGTACTCCAAATTTCTGCTCTTCACCTGATTCAGTGCGGACCTTGGCCCCTTTGGTCACTTCAGACTTTGAGGCAGGTCTTTCAGTGGGTAGAATAACTGAGACTGCAAAGGCCTGATTGCCGATGGTTTCCTGAAATAAAATTTCAGTAGAAGATGAGAACCCTCACCTCACAGAATTTATAAACTAGTAAGGACACGGGCAAATGCATAAAAGTATAATGATGCAAACATATGGAAATAGACCAAGCAAAAGGCAATTAATCAAAAACTGCCTGCCTGGCCGATAAGGAAAACCTGAAACATGACGGACGTGGAGGCAGGGCGATTTGGTATCTTGGATTTGTTTCATTACAAAAATGTCTAAAACTCTGACCTGGAAGATGGTGGGGAAATATACTGGTAAATAGCAACAGAAGTCGGGCAGGGTTTCCATTGCTTGTCACATTTGAACACAAGGCAAGAGTCTGGCCTCATCTAGATTCTTAAGCAAGCTAGAACTAGAAATTATAACAAAAGCTGCAGCATGGATTCTGACCAGCAGCAGCTGGAGGCGGGGAGCGCTGTGAAATTCGCCTAGACCAGACTGATGGCCCTGGAATGGAACTGCGGAGTAGATCTGAGAGACGCTGCAAAAGAAAAATAGCACAATTCAGGGGAAGGAAAAGCAAGCAATTTGCTTGCCTAAGAGAGTTTTTGTTGAACACATCATAGTTTCTTCAAATTTAAGCAAATCATGAGAAAGCCAAATTAATATCTCCCTTTTAATATGAATACATATCTTGTTTTTAACGCAAGAAAAACTAATATTTGATCAAATAAGGAAAACATCACTTCTAACAATACCTACATAGAGAAAATAGGAAGATTAGGTAAAACTTAAATGTCAAAAAATTTACTTGACAAAAAACTGAGAAAAGGTGGCAAAATAAGCTTTAAGAGGGAGTTCTTGAATTTTATCCCCCCAGACCTATTGTGACTGATGTACCGCAAGTTGTCACCTGTAAGGAAACCAATTTGACCATGGGCTAATTAATGTAAATAAGAGTTAAGGTTCTACGGCATCTCAGCATCATAAAAAAAGCAATGTTACTCGAGGACCTGCTGTAGTTTTCTCGTTTCTTAAATTTAGTAAGTGAAAACTGCATTGAATTTTTATTGAGTAGCCGATGTTACACTTGGAAATGTAGGGCATTATGCCTGATACTATCCTTTCTCGAGTCGTTTACTAAGCATCCCTTTCTAAATAGAAGCCTAAAATTTTAGGATATTTTTTTAAACAATGTAAATCAACCACAACACTGAATTGTTTAATCTTATCTGTCTTTAAATACATACAATTATGCATTTCATTCCACTTTTTACTTCTGTTTTTTAGGATGAATGACATTAAATTTATAGTACTTTTCTTAAACCCTTTAAGATACATTTAAAAATCAAACCGGAATAATTTAAAGCTTTGCCACCCAATGTTATGAATATTTTAGGTGCCCTTGGGTGTAATAGAGGTTGAACTTTAATACCATTAGGAGAATAGAGAAATATTTTTATATAGTAGTTCCAACACTATGAATGATGTAAATTTGTAAATTGTTATCTTTAAAATATTGTCCTAACTTTTAGCCATTTCTTTCCTAAAGATAATAGGATTAGAAAGTCAAAGTTAATTGCTACAATTTGGCTATGCTTCAAACAGAGAAGCTGAGAGACTGTAGTTTATTGGCGACATGAGCACAATGTCTATAAGGGCCTGCATTTGATCCATAACAGTTCTGTCAGAGGCTGGGTGGCGTGCCGGAAATAATGGCTTCCTGGCCCAGCAAACAAACCATGTACGTCCTGACGGGGCGATGGACACCCGTGTCATCCGGAAGGGTTACCTGAGCTGCCTGTGTCTAATCCTCTACTTGTCTTTGATGCGTTTCTTAGAGGGGTTAAGTGATTTGTCCAAGGTCACAGAGAAAGTGAATGCCAGAATTCAAACACAGATCTGAGGCAGAACCTAAGCCCCAGCCCGCTGTACTTGTTGGATCCTAATTTTGTCAGCCAAATTAATACTTCTTTTGACACTCTGTCCTTTTTTTATCTCCAGATGACAACAGATTGTAAATAACCGATGAAAATAGATTCTAAACTGTTGATGCAAGTGTTGAAAAGAACAGGCCACTAGAGTCTCCTTGATGCATATCCTCCCGCCATCTGGGAGTGCCTCTGCCATTTCTCCAACTTTCCCTAGCACTTCTCTCCCCTTGCACACCACTCTCCTGTCGCACTGGCCTTCTTTCAATGGCTCCAACACCTCCGTATCTTTCCCACCTCAGGGCGTTTGCACACTTGCTCCCTCCCGAAATTCTCAGCTTCCCATTGGTTCACATAGCAGGATAGACTCTTCTCAGTCTTCGTAGCTAGGCTTAAATGTCAGCTCAGAGGGACCCGGTTATGCCATCTAAAGGAGATTTCCCCTTTATTACTCTCTACCTTTGCCCCCTGCCTTTTCTTCATAGTTTTTATTACAAAAACTTGCAAATATTTATTTGAGTTTTGGGTTTTGACTCTCCCTTCAGAAACTCTCTGAGAAGAGATCATATCTGTCTTGTTTGCTGTTTTATCCTTAGTGCCTAGTAAGGTGCTTAACACAGAGCAGTGCTGCTTGTTTGTTATAAATGAATGAATTAATAATCCACTTGTATTTATTTCTCCATTTACAGACAAAAATATGACAACCTTATTGCATGTCCCACTAGGTTACCCATCGTGGTTCCTGAAGATTGCCACTTTCCTTTCTATTTCTCACAAGCTCTGCCCTTACTGATCCACCCCAGAATGTGGTGCAAAGTTATCCCAAGTTCATCGGCCTGCAGTGTGTGGAACCACTTGCCTTCCCCTTTGAAGATAGGACTCGACACCTCTGGTGACTCGGCCTTCAGAGACCCTCACTGGAGGCTTCGTTCTCTGGAAAACACTAATCTAGGCCAGGATATTGATAGCAGCTGTCTTTTTTCTAGAATCTTTTCACCCATTTGGACCACTGACTCCTTCTTGTCAGCATTTGTTCTGCCTCTTTCAGAAAAGGTAGAAATGTAACAGGAATTGGGTAGCTGAGTTTTCCCAACACCCATTAACATTATACCATTGCCTCTTGGGTTCTGACCAAGTGTGCCTTGATATGGCTAAACTCACCAAAAGTCCGAATCGTTGGTAACTCCAGGACCCATTATGGCCCCTCCCTCAGGAAAATGGTGGAGAAAATTGAGATCAGCCTGCACACCAAGTACACTTGACCCTTCTGTGGCAAAACTAGATGAAGAGACAAGCTGTGCGGATCTGGCACTGTG
The DNA here is from genome assembly GCF_022682495.2 of Desmodus rotundus. Lineage (NCBI taxonomy): Eukaryota > Metazoa > Chordata > Mammalia > Chiroptera > Phyllostomidae > Desmodus > Desmodus rotundus. The sequence continues at coordinate 125,456,173 of NC_071391.1, forward strand.
GTTCCTGCAGGAAAACAGTGGCTGGCGTCCACCGTCACGGTCAAGTCTGCCATCAGAAGACTGAAGGACTTGAAAGACCAGTAGGAGCTCCACGATTTGAAACATTGCTAGCCTATAATAAGTGAGTTAATGTATGTAACAAACAAATAAACCATTATACCCTTCCTTGACTGTCTCTTTACCCATCATCTACTTATCTCAAACATAACCAACCTTGTACGTTTAAATCAAAGTACTTTTGTTGGTAGTAAGATCAGTTATCCTTGTCATTGCATTTGGATCAGCATCTGCAAATGTGCCACAGCTGCGTAGCAAAAACAGGTCACTAACATAGTTCCTCTTGAACAACTTGCACTTTAAATGAAATACACCGTTGTAGATGATAAAAGTACACCTAGATACAGGTTTCCCTGCTGTCTGAAAGGACAGGGTTCTTATGAAACCTTTCATAAGCCAAAATGGAAGAAAGTGAAGAAGCAATTACCTTAACATGTGTCTTGCTAACGGACACACAAAGTAAATGGGGATAAAGCACAGGTGCTCACGGACCCAGTTCAAAGCTCTGGCTGCTTGACACCAACGTGCTGACTGTTGTTCCTGGGGAAGGAGCTTGGGGGCGCTGCGCTCACCGCTCCAGGTGCGCTACCTCTATGATGGCTCACTGCAAAACAAACACTGAGTGATCTGTTCACTTTTTGTCTTTTATCATAAAAGCAAAAATCGTCTTTGGATTGATTTCAGTAAGGAAAACCAGGTACTAATGTGGGTCTTTCACAAAAGCAAAGAGGCGTGCGTGATGTGGACTTTTGAAAACACCTGTATTTGAGAGAATGCAGTTATATCTTTTATTAAAAGCAGAAATTGGAAATATGCCATATCTGAGATGTTTGAAAGTTGTTTCAGAGTAGATTTCTTACACAAAATATAAATTGTGTTTTCTGCCTGAATACCCATAATCCAGGGCACCTAGTGTGATAAAATCAAATGAACACATCTCTACTCCCCCCACCCCTTCATCTGTTTCCCCAATTTTGCTTTTATACTCAGTGTTCAAATCATCTATCTTCTTTATATGTTGATATTTTTTTAAACCTGCATATTTTTTCCAAAGTTTTTTGGGTAGATTTTAGTGAGTTCCAACACAATGATGATAGATGGGTGGGTGGATAGATAGATGACTAGATAGATAGAAGTAATTGCTTTTATACTAACATCGTAAGGTATTTAGAACCTTTAGTACAGCCACGAAAAAAAGCTGCTTTGGAAATGGAGGAACACTCGCAAACGGTATCGCGTTTCCAAACGCGTTGTCATTAGAGCCTCAGTGCACTGAAGTGCGCCTCTCGTGGGCAGGTGCAGGATTACTGTTTCTTCCTCGTTCTTACTCAAGGAGGGAAGAGACCCAAGGGGACTCGCGATCATGTTTGAACGGACCAAACGGACCAAATGTTGTCTCCAGTGGTGTGGGCACAAAGCCACCAGGTAGCTTTTAAAAAAGACAAGGACGCGACTAATATGATGGCCTTCCCGCGGTGAATGGGAAAACCCACGGACAGTACCCAGAACAAATGAGTGCCTGAGGAAACACCCTGGCAACGGCCCGTCTTGTGTCCTTGGAGGTAACTGTATTGTGAAACTACATACAGCTCCTAAGTTGTAGGGCCCTAAAAGCGTTTTTTTTAGCGGAAAACAATAACCTGAAAGAAACATTGTATGAGATTTTAGGGAGTTGGGGTGTGGGGCAAGTAGCAAACCCGGCTTCAGGTTAGAAGATTTGGCCACCGCTCATGCCATTCTGGTCAAATCACAGTGACCCCTTGGCTTATGTTTCTTCTTGTCAAAAAGAAAATATCTGCCTGTCTCACAGAATCATGCTTTGAAAATCATCTCGGAGAAGAAACGGCAGACATAGCACCGATCACCTTCAGAACTCTGTGGCATTTAGAAAAATGAACATTCTGTAATTTGTGCATACGAGTTAAGACCGAGATTTACTTAAAATAATTTTTAAGCTAAGAAAGTTGTTCTTTACATAACATTTTTCTTTTGCTAAACTCTAATTTCATAGCAGCGTAGCTATTGGTAGACCGCCTGGGGTGCCCCTCAGCTCAGCTGCCTATTAACCAGTAAGTTTCTTAACTCTTCTCATCCTCTTCATCTACCCGCCTCACGGTGGTGTGCAAGGACCATATTGCATAATCCTTGAGAAGTGCATAGCACAGTGCCTGGCACATAGTAGGTGCTCAGTACAGGTTGTTACTGTTTTCGTTATCCTTACATCCATCCTACATATTATTCCATTAGTAGAAATGCGGAACTGAAATCTAGAGCTGCTGATGACAATTGGTCTTCCTTTGTTCTGCTGAGGGCTTGACTAAAATGTAGTAAATTCAGCCATATATACTGTTGGTTTAATGTGGGGTTTGATTGAAGGACATAGTCAAAATGTTGAAACATTATCTCTAAATCTTCATGAGGAATAAATCTATAAAACTTCTTGCTCAGAAATTACTTGGAAGCAGGATAAAGCCAACCATAACTCTATTCAAATTTTTACTTCAATGCTCATAAAAGGTTTTAGTTTTCCCATAAAGTGAAAGAATTTATCTCTGGAATCAATAGATGTATAGTTATTATAAATTTAGTTCATGTTTTTCCATCCTGGTAGAAATGTGGCAATCCACAAAAAAAGCTTTATTGAAGTTTAATTATTTTTCTCTAAATGCACCCTTCTGTTTTATAACCTTGGCTACGACCATAGGACTGGTGCACACGTGTGCACGCACACACACACGGTTGTGCACATGTGTACACACATACAAGTTAAGACCTGTGTGTAGCCGTCTTGTGCCACCGATACAAATGACTGCAGCTGTGTCACCCTGTGGGAAGTCCACACTGTTATCAACTGCTGGCTGAGACTTTGAAACCAGTGGGACTCCTTTCATGATTGAGACTTCGGGAAAAATCTCCCTGCATCCCTTTTCATCATATTGGTTCGCCACTCGCCGTTTCATGCCCGAAACCATTGCTAAGTGGTCACCGTGGGCCTCCCTGGGCGGAGACCTGCCATTACAGTCCCAGCTGCCTGGTGGTGCCCAGCCCAGCGCTTAGCTCACGGCAGGCACTCGGTAAGTGGATGAAAGAATGAATTAATTTTCAAAAATAAAGTAATTAAATATCTATTAAGCATATATTTAAAACGCATAAAACATGGTCTTTTGACCTAAAACCCAAACCTCTTCAATTTGGAAGAATTGAAGAAGAAAGAGAGCGTTGTGTAATTGCTAGTTTTATCTTGCCTTATGTCAAAAGCTTTAATAGAAAGTCACTGTGCTTTATTATAACCCTATGACTCAATTAGCTGACGGCCTTATAGTCAAAATTTCTAACTTTATTAATTTTCAAATTGAGACTCAACAGTTTCAGGCCTGTTACATCATTCTGCTGATTATATGCCCTAACCTTTAAACCATAAAGAGACCATTCACATCTGATTCTAGGACTGCTGGGGGTTTAGAGGATGTCAATTTGGCTTTGAAGTTGAAGGCCTGCCATTCACTGAGAAGTGAGGCTCAGGAGACCTGTGGTGCATCACTTAAAGGAGGAAAGTGCTTCTGCCTGATTAGCATAAAGTTTTTTCTGTGAAAGAGACAAGAGACAGTGGGACATAGGTAAAAGTCCACAGAGCTGTCCCTCCTGAGCGCATTTATTTATGCCGATGGATACCAGGGTGGTGCTTTTGTTCTCTAAGACAAAGTGTTGAGGATCTTGTCCTTGGGACCTGCGCTGGAGCGGTTCCTAACAACATTCTGAAAACTGTATTGCCCTTTTAAGGGTTGTAGCTGAACACTACAATATATAGATCAAGCCAAAGAAAGTGGTATTTTGATTTTAATGGTCTGTGACCTTAAGGGCATGTCTTGTCCTTGGGTCCGGTTTGAGTAATAGTGTGTGTGCTCTTCAATGCAGAGGCCCACATTTCCCCCAAGTCTGGCAGTGTGGGAAGGAAGGTCAAGGTGAATGAAGGGAATTCCAAAACAAACTACTCCGGCCATATGCTTGGAACTGAAGCCCAACTCTACTTTAAATTATTTTATTATCCTTTAAGCTCAAGAAAGCTATCACCATGGGGCTTTTTGTTTGTTTGTTTTGTTTTTTTCCATAAACTAGAAAAATTTTGAGGAGAGCATAGTTTTGACCCCAATTCACCGCTGATCTGTTGTTTGGATGATTCTAGTTCTTTTAGGTTTAAAAGATTTACAATTTTTGATCCTATGGTTATTTTATTCTGTTACTGAATAAAAATAATTTTATGTCAGATATGCGGTTAAAAATAATAATAACCATCTGTAATGTCCCAACCTCATATCTTAGAAAAAGAATATTCCCATCCCAGGAACTCTCTGTGCCCAATCAATGACTCCTGCAAGAAAGGACATGGCCCAGCCCTACCAGGCTGTGCTCCAGCCCACCAGACAGTCAAGCACGGCGGTCGTGTGGCCTTTCACCTGGGTCCGTGTGCCCTTGTCTATTTCTGAATTAGTTGCCTTAGGCCACTGGAGTCTAGTTCCCAACACATCCTGGGTTCCCATCAATTTAGGACAGTGATTCTCAGGCTTTTTGGTCTCAAAACTCTATTACACTCTATAAAACTTTTGATGACCCCCCCAAAGCTTTTGTTGCTTTATTTATCAATATTTACCATATTAGAAATTAAAACTGAAATTCAAATGTATATTTCTTTTTAAGATAATAACCCATTCTCATTTACATAACCCATTATACATTAACATAAAAAACACTTTTTGAAAAAGATATATTTTGAAAAATAAAATTCAGTGAGCAGAGCAACATCATTTTAATTTTTGAAAGTTTCTTTACTATCTGGCTTAATAGAAGACATCTGGCTATCCTTATCTGCCTCTGGATTCAGCCTGTGGCAATATGTTGCTCTGGCTAAAGAATATGAAGAAAACCTGGCCTCACATAGCTTTGTAGCTGTAAAAGTAGAGGAGTATTTCAATAGACTTTTCAAATAATTGTGGATACTCTTCAATGATACTAGAGCAAAACTCAGCAAACAGAGATTTCATAAAGGCTCGTTGCAAAGTAAAATCTGAACCACTGCCGGTGAACTTGTACAATCATTACATTAAAACCCAGTGGTTCCTCGGCACTCTGAATTTGAAGCACCACGCACTGGTCATTTGGAAAGTATTAGTTCACCAAGTTATGCAGCTCTTCCAAATGTTTACTCATTTCAACATACAGTATCGAAAAAAACACATTTGGTAATAGCACCCCTGATGTCATCTTTAAGTACTGGCCAGCTCATAATACTGGATACAAGTACTCCGGAACTCTAATTTTTGCTTGAGAGCTCACATTTTACTGCCACAGACTCAAACCTGAATAAGCGGAGTGTGTCTGTCAGTCGAGGAAAAATGCTGTTCCGTTAAGCGGCGGCTACTTCAGCTTGAAACTCCCAAGTCGCACAGGTGCTTTTCTTGGAGACAACCGTTTCAGGGTGCAGCGGAAAGTTTGGGTGCACTTCCAACTTTGTCAGTCAAGGAATTGAAATTTAATAAAACTAATCATTTGTATTATTTCATCAATGACATTCTGAGCTGAAGCTGACTTCCCTCCCCCCACCCCCACCCCAGTGCATGGTGGTAAAGGATTCAGTAACTCCCAGTGCAGATCGGAGCCTGGACTGATGTGAAGGCACCTCATCACCCACCATGGCTTTTGCACCGTCAATGCAAATTTTGATACAGTTGTGTAAGATAAACCTGAGATTCAAAAGCTTTGACTACTTTAGCTCGTGTTTGTTTCCAAGCATTCATATAATAAGAGATCTCCCGTGATTCACTGGGGCTAACGTGGACAAAACAGCAAGTCCAGCCATGTCTGCAGGTCTGTGCATCTTCAAGGCAGAAGCGCAGTTCTGCGCATCTTCAAGGCACAAGCGCAGTTCTGCAGCTGACACAGTGATTTAGTCTTCGTGTCCGCAGTGAAGTCTGTAGTGTGACAAGTAATTGTGTCCTTGGGAGGGGGTACTGGTTCCTTCCCTGACTTTTCGTCCGGCTCTCTAAGGCTTTATTTTTCTCTCAGCTGTTGTGTGTGCTTCTCCAGCCCCTGCAACATGACAACTCGCCCCGTGAGACGGTTCAGTCTCCTTTCCAGCTCCAGGTTGAAAACCTAAAATGCTTTTTAGCTTTTAAAGGACGTATCATGCCTGCATTTAAACTATGCCCTTTTCTCCGGACTCTTCAAAGCGACAACTTGAAGTTGTTGTGTTGCATAAGACGTATGATGGTGAATTATTAGCATCCACAAAGGTGAGGAGAAGGTGGCTTTCCCTGCATTTTCATTTCTTATTAATAGCTTCATCCGATTTCTTTTAAGTTGGTCGTTTGTTCCACGAGTCAGAGAACTTTGTTTCATCTTCAGCATCCTTGGATGCAGAGGCTACACGTATGGCTAAAGAAAGTGAAGTTTCTTTTCTCTTGTATTTAAGCCAGTAATCTGTCCTTAAAGATATGAAAAATATCCTCTAAATAATTTTCTCTTTACTTTAGAATAAAATAATGAATTCTAAACTAATAACAGTTTTAGATAAACTTTTCAAAATTTGAAAAGTGTTTTAAAATTTTTTAAATATTATTCCAAAAGCAACAAAGGATACCTATTTCTTGTTGAGTTCCCAAACAGATGCAAGGAAAACTTGGGGATTTTAAAACAATACATTGGACAATAATGAAGTTACAGGAATTACAGTAAGTATAATAAAGTAGAGTAGGAGCATAAAGCATTAAGAACTGAGTTGATCTCTAAAAATGCACATATTTATACCTTAAACCTATCACCTTAGAAAATTCTTGAAAACACAAGAAGTCACAAAACATGCATCCCATTAATTGCCAGAGCGATGATGTCATATGCCATGGGGCCTCCAGAAAATTCCACTGTATACTAGTAATAGAATGAAAGTGAAAAAAGTGAATTATTATAAAATAGTTTTGACATCATAGACTTCCTGAGTTGGAGAGGTGGAGGTCTGGAATCGTTCTTTTCTTCTTCATCCTCCTAGCCTCAATTTGCTTTTGGCTTGTTAAAGTAGGATAAAAGTGAAACCAAGAGAAATGGGTGAGGCCGCAGAAGGAGGTGGGGGGGAAATTACGGAGTGACGTATAGTCAGGCAGAAGAGAGTGTTGTCGTGGGAATAAAATATCGAGAGGATCGGGCACCATTGTCCGTGGTGGATGTGGAGGGGCACCGCCCAGATCCCTGTCCCTGTGCCCTGTCAGCGGGGAGCAGGAAGCCTGGGCAGTAGTCAGTCTCCAGCTGTCAGCTCCATCAGGGGTGGCCTGGGTTGCAAAGAGCCACCTCGATCCAAAGCGCTGCCTTGCTCAAGGTGACACTCTCCTGAGCAGTTTGCAACTAGGAACAGAGAGCTAGAGATGCAAAAGCTCTGCTCTTTTAGACAACTGCAGAGCTCCCTGCTGGGCTGACCGAGGCCTCATTGCAATTCAGAGGCTCCCTTTCTCCCACCTGACTTTCTTTTTTCCTCGCAGGTGCTGATCCTTAAGACTATCTCGCACCCCAGCCCTGGCTGGTGTAGCTCAGTGGATTGAGAGCCGGCCTGCAAACAAAAGGGTAGCGGCTTCGATTCCCAGTCAGGACACATGCCTGGGTTGTGGGGCAGGTCCCCAATTTGGGGCACATGAGGGGCAACCACACATTGATGTTTCTCTCCCTCACTTCTCCTTCCCTTCCCCTCTCTCTAAAAATAAATAAATAAAATCTTAAAAAAAAATAATATCTTGCACCTGAAATTCTGCCTTAGTTTCTGATTGCAGAAAATCTAACGTGTGACCATTCTCTCACCCCAAGCTGAATACCTATTTACATATATGTTATGTATAATATACATGTATGTGTTTATATTTATGTTTATATAGCCTATATTTATTACTTACTTTCTTCTATTCAATATCACACTGTCTGCCAACTATCAGCAAACTGTATTTTCAATGTGTTGGCTTATTTATTCTAAATATAGCTATTATGTTCCTCTAATAAAAATCTTTGTTGCCAAAAAACTTTATAATGGCAAAATAATTTACTTTTCCCACTAATCCCAATGTAATTTTTGCCCATTTTTGAGTTACTAAGATCCTAAATACACATCATTTGTTCAGAACAATAGGGCAAGACACAAACAGATACAATCAGCTGATTTACTGGTCATCGTGGGCTTCGAGGCACCTTACATATGACCAGCGAGGAACATGGGCAGCAGGCTCTTGAAAGCAGCCTGGAAGGTGGGATAATGCTCACTTAGAGCAGGGCTTCCAAGACCGATAGTCCACTCAGGTCCCTGCTCCCAGCATTAGTGTTTCAGCCTCGGCTCACTGCACAGATCTGTTTGCAGGAAACTCGAGCAAGGTGGAGATTTTTCTGGAAGACCTGCCATCAAATAAAGAGTTGGACTAGAGGATCCCTAAGACCCCTTCTTATTCTGACATCTCAGGTCCCAGGTCTGTGCTGTGTTGCCACATAGGTTATTTGGGGTCCTGAGAAGTAGATTATTGAATGATGGCTTTTATGTTTCATTTTAGGCAAGGCTTTTGTATAAAACAACAAGCAAATGTGACATGCTTGAAATTCTTCAAGGGAAACAAACGTTCCTTTCATGAAACCTAGGTGGGCGGGCGGGTGTGTGGGGGCAGTGCAGCCAGCATCCCTGGGCCTGACTGTGAGGCAAGCAGGGGCCGTCTTCACCTCGCCCTGGCTACTCCGGCCTGTCCCTCTCACCACAGCTCCCCAGCATCCCTTCTGCGGATCACTGCCCCACTGACTCCCCAGGGCCACGAGCGCAACCCAGATCCCTCAGGCTGATCCCACACAAGGGCCTCTGTGGTCTGACCACTGACCAGCTTCCCAGCCGCCCTCTAGCCACTCCCCCACCCGTGCACTCTGTGCTCCAGCCGCTGTGGAATTCTCGCAGTCCTGGGCACACCAGTCCCTCTCTCAGCTCCCTGCCTCTGCGCCCACTGTTCTTTCTGCTTAGACCGCCTGCCCTTCCCTCTGTCCACCCCACCCCACCTCCCTGACAGAGCCCTGCTCAACCCCAGGCCCTGTTGTCTCCTCTCTGTTCTTTTCTGTGACACCTTCCACCTCCTCTGGATTCTGAATATTCTGTTCACACCTCCATTATCACTGGGGTTTGTTGGGGGCGTTGTTTTGCATTGGAGCCCCTTTATTTTTCACGTGGTTGTGGATGCCTGGAGAACATCTTAGCCACCTTTGCACCCCTGGCACTGGCACAGCCCGGCACGTGGTCAGCCTCAGGAAGTGCTGCATGTGGCAAGCTGAACAGATGGCTTCCCTGCACCCCCTCCCCAACCCTACTGGAAGAATCATTTTGTCTTGTTTTGTTTGCTTATTTGAATGTCTCATTAGGTGTCCAGTACAATAAGAGGAGAAGGGAGAAAGCCCTCTTGACTTTTCAGCAGGCAAGCACTAGGGTGAAACTGCACTTAGAGACTTCTTGTTTTTCGGGAGCTGGTAAGAAAGAGAGAAGAGAAGGGAGAGAGGGAGCCCAGGCCAGGAGAACATTCGGGATCAGGCACGAAAGATGTAGGCAAGTAGCTAAGCAGCAGGAAGGCACCAGTATAGCCACCCGGTTCTTATTAATATTGCAACTTCCATGATGGTTGGTCAGCAGCGTGACGGTAACTGCGTGCAGCATGCGCTAAATGAACCGAAGAATACAGATTTGGGCACGCGTCATTTATCTCAAAAACTACACAGCAACGCCATTTCAGAATATTTTTTCTGGCTTGGGCAGCGGCGTTCAGAGCTGGGGTATGGGGATGGCATGGAAGGGCGGCGCACATCCCGCTGTTTACTTCAGGTGTTGGGGACTTGCTTGTTCTCCGTGATCGTTCTGGTTCCAGAGCCTGCTCCAGCAGTTATATTCACTTCCCCCTTCCAGGCTGGCGATATTTTTGTGGGAGCAAGTGTGAGTACCCTGCCCCCCACCATTTCAACCGAAGAGGGAAATGAGTCTTAGAGGTAAAGACGCTGCTCAGGGGTGGCCCTGGCTGCAGAGCCAGCTTCCTGGGGCAGCGCACATGACATCAGCACCTTCATGGAGAGTCAGCCTGGGGACTTTGGGCGGTGTGGCATGGTCTGTGTCCCATGCACATACCCGTGGCCCACCAGAGGTCACCTGCAGGCTCAGAGGACTGTTTCTATATATGCATACAGATGACCTCCCACCCAATCACCTGAGAGTTCACCTGAAGGCCTTCCTGATCCCAGGTGCATGGTCTGTCCTCCGGTAGGTCGGACTGAAACTTTGGGGAGTCACTAGCTATCAGGGGCACTCCTAAGTCTACAGGGGACCAGAGTAGATAGAAATACCCAAGGTTCCTTGCTGCTCCAGCCTCTTTTTCGTGAGTGAGCCCTCAGAGAGGTAGCTCCCAGGCACGGTCTGCGCTGACCCTCAGTGAGTCTTCGGCAGCATGGACTCTCGGTGACCCAGAGCTCACTTGTGTACCCCTCAGCATCTCTCCCCTCTTTGTCTCTTTCCCTCACTCCCTCTCCGTGCTTCTGAGAACCATCCCCAGGTATAAGTGGAGCACTCCACAGGCATGGGTGGGGCCTCCCAGAGCCTGGTGTATGACAACCCCCTTGGCCCCCCACATGGAGCCAGTCAGCACTGTGGCCATAGTGGGCAGGGCTGGCCCCTGGGGGCCAAACACCAGGTCCTGGACGCAGAGCTGTGGGTCCTGGGCCAGTCCTGCTCACCCTGACTCCTCGGCACCTGCCCTCTCAGGCCCCCACTGCAGCTGGCCTTTCTAACAGAAAGCTCTCTTTATCAAGCAGATTTCCAAGTTCTAGTTCTTGCAAGCAGTTCTAGAGGTGACGCTATTTGAATGGAGCATTGGAACTTGATCATATTGTGTCTCTCTGGCCTTGCTGAGGCAGGACAACCTGCTGACATGGGATCAAGCTCAGGATCAAGTGTGACACGTCTCAAGACCATCTGAACCTCTTAAAGCCCAGACAAGTGGCCAACTCTTTGTAGGTTTTGTATTTTTATGACCTCCTGTGGCTTCCAAATATGTGATTTTGGATGTTGAAAGTGCTTGTTATTCCTCGTGTTGATATGGTGCAAGCAGTAATAATAAAGTGTGGGCTCTCAGAGGCTGCGTGAGCAGCACTGGGCTTCCTGCTCTCCCGACCTCGGGTGAGGTGGGCAGCTCTGCGGCCCTGTCGGCTCTGGCTCTGGCAGAATCCTGTGACCCTTCCAGCAGTTTTGATGCCCTGGCTCAGAGCTGTTAGCCTGTTGATTCCCAGGGGTGGTCTGGGGCCAGGGATCAGCTCCAACCCTTCCTGGCAGGGCTGGCTGTGGAGCCGGAAGTGAGGGCCCCGCCCCACCCCCACTGATGACAAAGCCACATGGAATGGGGCCTCCTCCTGGATGGGAGAACTCAGAATCCCAGAAGTGGCTTAGGTCTCCTGCTTGGGTGGAGTGGGGGTGGGGGGAGGAGACAAAGGGGCCGTGTGTCAGTCAACGCCCTTTGTACTGGACCCCCTGCCTGTCTGTCATGTCCAACACGTTCAGGAAATTACAGCCTATCCTGACCAGCATTTTACTCTAACCTTCTCAGTTTTCTTCCACAAAAATGAGGATTTGACAAGGCAAATAGTGGAACTCCCCTGCTGGAATCAGACAGAAAGGAGGATCTTTAATAAGAGAGTCAATGATAAATGTAGTGCTGTTATGCTTCATTCTCCAAGAAGGCAATGATAACTCCTGTTCTCTTAGCTCCTTTCCAGCCCTTCACAGTCTAAGTCTAGCTGTTGCTGCACAGACTTTTTCTCTGTGAATCCTCAAACATTCCAGTTGTCCCAGAATTCCCCTGACCTTATTGATGACACTGGTCTCCTCTTTGGAGAGTATTGTGAGAAAGCCATTGCTAAATCCTCAAAAGAATGGCTTTGTCTCCTCTGTTCCCATTAAGGGCAACGGTGTCAGATAAGAGGCCAAATTAGCTTCACCCTCCTGTGCCCACGCCCAGAGAACCTCCTCCCACCTCATGTACAACTAACTAGACCAGGCGGGCCTCTGTTCTAGGACACCCCTCCCAAGGCCACTGCGCTGTGACCTGGTGAAACATACGATCTGGGCCAATAAGCTTCTTCCTTCAGGACATCAGTGCAGGAAACCAAGAACTGTTGACATGTGGAAATGGGAGCCTAAGCAGAGGGTGGTGGCACTGCAGTGGGGAGGAGCAGGTGACCACTATGATGGCCACAGGCAGGCAGGAGACAGGAAGGAGAGAGAGGCAGCGGTAGGAGACTGGAGCGCAGATACTTAGACAGCAGCTACAACTAGAGGCCGTGGGTTTCTGGAAAGATGGGGAGCGTGGCCTTAGCTTGGGATGGCTTTCCCGTCTCTGTCCTGGCTCCTGTGAGAGCCACCTGGGTCAGGCTCCAGTTCTGGAAGTCACCATTCCTTCCACATAGATCCCTGCATGAGCCCCCCTTCCCTTCTCAAGGGGAGAAGGGGGGCCTCTGCTTCTGAAACACATCTTCTCATCAAAGGAAGGTGTTTAGGTCATTTACATTTAATGTCATTATTTTCCATTTGTCTCAACTGTTCTGTGTTCCCTTGTCATTCCTTTTGTCTTTTTTTGCAGGAATTGTGTATTTTTTTTAGTATTCCATTTTAGCTGCACTATTGACTTGCTAACTACATCACCTTGTTTTAATTTTTTAGGAGCTGCCCTGGGGCTTCAGGTGTGCATAAGTGACGTGTCGCAGCCTGCCTTCGTATAACACCGCACTGCCTCCCCGGTAGCATGAAGACCTTCCGACAGCGCCCTTCCATCCCCCGCCGGTATTTTGTGCTGCTGTGTCTTACGCGTTACAGCTGCGTGTGTTATTAGCACCGTAATACATTCTTTTCCATGAAATCATTATTTTTTTAATTTTTAAATGAAAAAACAAAGGGCTTTTCTTTTTACCCACCTATTTACCATTTTCTGATCTCTCTAGTTGTCGTGTCCATCCAAGTTTCCATCTGGTATCATTTTCCTACGGCCTGAAGAACTTTAATATTTTTTAGGTTCAGGCCTACTGGCAACAAATGCTCTCTCTCATCTTTAGTCTGTCTGAAAAAGTCATTTCACCTTCATCTTTGAATAATATTTTTGTTAGATTTAGAATTCTGGGTTGACTTTTTTTTTCTTTCAACACTTTAGATGCATTTCACTGCCTTCTGGATTGCGTCGTTTCTAACAATAATTCTGCGGCAAGTTTTATCTTTGTTCCTCTGTACGAAACGTGCCTTTTTTCTCTGGACGCTGTAAAGATATTCTCTCTGTCACTGTTTCTCAGAAACCTGATCAGATTGGGGCACGGCCTAAGACATTTGGAGCGGCAGATTTATAGTTTTCATCAGATATGGAGAAAAAATGGCCATAACTTCTTCCGACACGGTTTCTGTTCCCCCCTCTCTTCTTTCTGGGGCTCCAACTTCATGAGCACTAGGCCACTCGATATTATCACACAGGTCACCAAGGCTATACTGTGCACTTCAAGGGTGTGAATTTTCTTATATGCAAGTGAAAACTAAATAGAATTGATTTAAATAAATGAAATAATATATACAAGCTCCCAGCAGCATTCATGATACACAACAGGCACTTAATAAATATTATTTCTCATCTCTCCAACCCCACCTCTTTAACTTCCCTCTGCACCATGCTCTTCTTACACACTCTCAGCCCCTCTGCCTCTCCAAATTCCACCCATCCTTCAAGGTACAACTTCAATGCCTCTGCCTGCATGTTTTCCAGGTTACTCCAGGGTACAGTTTGGAATCGTAAAGCGCTTACCACCTGCTTCCCTGGATTCAGACGTGGGTTGCATACTGACCTGTGTCATTCACAATTTATGGGTGCACCTGTGTCTTGCCTCACCTTTGGTTTTGAATTCCTCAAGATGAGTACTACTTTCTCCCCTCTATAACCTTGTCACTACCTGCTCCAACGCTGCCAGGAGGTGTTCCTCCTTGTCTGTTATCTGGAATGAAGCCCCAAAGGTCTCCTCCCCTGGCCAGCGAGTTGGGGCAGCGGGGGGTGGGGGGAGGGACTGGGCTGAAGAGAATGTGGTGCCCTGAAGGAAAATGGACTCCGGAGCCCCACCACCCTGGTCCGAATCTCAACCCTGCTGCTGCTCTCACCAATTGGTGACTCTCACCAATTTCCTTAGCCAAACTGAACCTCAGTTTCCTCATCAGTGTCATGGGTGTGATTGTTGGAGCGAGATGAGAGAGAAGTGTGTCCAGGGCCTGGCTAGCATCTGCTGTCCTTGAGAGCTGGGTGACTGGGTTCAGAACCAGACCCTCAGCCCGGCGGAGGGTGCATGGAGCTGGCTGTCCAGAGAACACCTAGACCCGTGGCTTTTTGCCAGTCGTGAACTCATGTTCCCAGAGAGGAGAGAAACAGGCTGCATCTAAGGCTCTACAACCCTCACAAAAGCTTGATGTGTGTCTTCAGCCCCATCCGCACACCTGGTTGTACTTACTGATCTAAAAGCGCGTCCGTCCTGCTTGCCTTGTCACATTTCGGAACGTGGTAAAGCTCGGGAGGGAAAAAACTCAGAAATACCATGCATTAAAAAAAAGTAATGCCGTGGATTCATACGCTTCCAGAAGATGAAGGTCTAGGACGAGGAACAGAGCGCTGCGCCAGTAGCAGGCACGCTGACAGCTCTGCCTACCGGAGGCTGTCATGCCAGCGTCCTCACACCTTGAGCCTGGTGGTCTTCGACTAGGAAATCCCCTCCAAAGCAGTGAGGAGAACTCCCTGGCTAGGGAATCCAGAAAATGAGAGGTTCTTTTAACTGTCTAGTAAAGGTTCACTTCCAAAGATGGGAGGAATAGCAAGGAAGTACCAAGAGTCAGGACACCTGGTTCGGTCTTTAGATTTTTGGACTGGCCAAGAGCACGCCTCCCACTCAGTGTCCTGGGGCCTCTCTCACTAACCTGTGCGCAACTCCTCGCCTGTTGCAGCTTTGCTTCTGTGAATGTCTGTGAAATGAGCCAGGCGGAGATGTTTGTCTGTGTGTTTGGATGTGTCCATGTTCTCAGTGCCACACACAGTGCCTGGCATATAGTAGATTCTCCACAAATGTTTTTGAATAGATGAATATCATAAGGTTGAAATCTTAAGACTGTGCTTGGATATGAGCTTTGCTTTGCCCTCCGCTGCTATGGCCCCTGACAAGTGACTTCACCGCTGAGCTCCAGTCTCCCCATCCGAAAACTAGGTAACGAGGCTCTCTGTGGTGACCAGATGAGATGGCTGTGAAGTCCACGAAGGGCGCCTCAGACAGAGCAGGTGCTCACTGGATGGGAGCTATCGCGGTTGTCGCAGCATCTATCAAAATTCTGCCTAACAGTTTAAAAATGTCTGTAGGAGTTTCTCCTCTTCTTTTGTCTCCCCCCGCCCCTACCCCCCTGCCACTCCCCTACTCCCAGTATAATGGCCTGGAATCTCTCTCTTAATGGGCTATCTCTGAGGATCAGACCAAAAGAACTGGCTTGTGTTATAGTAAAAGATTAGATTCAGGTTAAAGCTGAACGAGAAATGTCAAACGCAGGGAGTAGTTATGAAAAGAATGGGGCACCTTCTCCCAGGAAATCTGTTAGGGTACAATAGATGCTTTCATCCATGACTGGCTCCTGTGTTGACTCATGAGGTCAATCTGGGACTATATGACCTTTTACTTGACAGCCTCTACCAGCCAGGAACAGCTCAAGGACATTGTGAGAAGGCTGTGGGCTCAGCCAGATACGTTGTGAGTGTGATCTGCTCCACAGTGACCCACAGGGCCCTGAGGTTAAAGAGCTGCTGCAATGCGCTCGTGCTGCCCAGTGACAGAGTGAAAAGAAGGAGAGCCCTACCTAGTGCCCGCGCAGCCCTGAGGCCTGGCTCTCATCTGAGCTGAACTGACTCGAGCTGAGCTGAGCTGAGCTGAGCTGAGCTGAGCTGAGCTGAGAAGACAGATCCTACCCTGAATGAGGCGCCCTTTCTGTGCTGCAGTTGAGTTTGTTCTCCTCTAAACTGCTCCTGGCAACTCAGGAAGAAAAGTGCTTTCTTTACTTGTGGACAAAACATCCAGGGCAATCTTCTCAAGGTTCTCTCTGGTCCCCAGAAGCAGCACTCCCATAGCAACCCCCGCGTCCCCCCATGAAGCTCCTCCCTGCAGCCCCTCCCCCAGCCGCCTCCATTTCCACTGGGCTTTCCGCCCCTGCTCCTCTTTCCCACGCTTCCTCTCTGCTCTCGCTCCTCTTCCCCATGGGAACGACTTCCTAGAGCCTTCCCCAAGGGCCTTCTGGAGTAACCCTGTGCCGCTCAGGGTATGTGCGCTTACCTGCTCCTACGTTTCTTACGCTGACTTCAGTTCTCCGCTTGTTGTGTTATTCCAGGTTTTCTCCCCTGAATAACTGTGAATGCTATGAAGGAGGAACTTGTAATTCTCTAGTGTCTCCCAGAGTTCCCAGCCCTGGACACGACAGGTGCTCAATACACGCTGCTTGATTAAATGACTGAAAGGCTCTATTACCCCATATCTAAAGATGCACTTTATAAAAGTTTGTGTCATAACAGGTGTGTATATTCAACTCATAACTTAACGTTTGTTACTGAGAAATCTGGGTTTCCTCCGGCTCCAGGCCCCGAGAGCGCTGAGGATGTTGGGAGCTCTGGACTAGGAGTTAGACATCTGGGCTGTGTCCCAGCCCCGCCGCTGATTTTTGTGTGATCCAGAGTAAGTCACATAGCCTTTCTCCCTGTCCCTCCCTGTGCGGTGAGTCGTCACCTACTCATATAGAGTGTTGTGAGCATAAAATGGGACAGAGTTTTGAAAGAGGTTTGGTAAATGCTGAGTAAATGAAGGAGCGTACTTCTCTAAGGGGCTCTTGAGGGATTCATGCAGCAAACCATTATTGAAAATCTGCTCTGCATCAGGTACTGAATGTGCAAATATAAAAGCACTTCAGAGCCTGTCCCTGGCAAGACGGGAGAGAGACTCCAATACGAACAATGAGGTAAGTGTTATAGCAAAGTGCCAGGAACATAAGGAAGAAGGGGAAAGTGTCTGGGGCTGTGGAAGGGAGTACCCCTTGAAGAGACCTTGAAGAAGACATCAGATGTCACCAGGAAGAAAGGTGGATAGGCAGTAGCCCAATCCTGACAGCGGGCTGAAGGCTGAAGGTGTGGACGGTAGCAGTGAATGGTGCCTTGTGGCTACAGCACAGAAAAGCGGGGAGAATGGGCTGCAGGGGAGAGGGATGATCAGAGACACTAGAGGTGGCAGCAGGGCTGGTGAGGGTGGGGCGGGGCAACACGTGAGTGTGCATTGTGGGGAGGAGCTTTCAGAACTCCTCTGGGACTCTGCCAGTTGCAGGCACAGGTGGTGTCTGGAACCATCGGTGAGCAGGGACTCTGGGCCCTCCAGGGAGCTCTGCTGGGGATGGGCAGAAGCACAGGGTCTGGTCCTTTCCATTCTTGAGAAGCTCCAAAGACAGAGAGGGCCAGGAGGGGACCCAGGGTCTTGCAGAAGGGAGGTGGGAAGGAGGCCCAGGGCCAGGGCGGTGTCCTGCTCTTCAATATGCAGAACTCATCTCCACGACTGCGCGGATCTTCCCTCTGTGTAGAGTGTGGTTAGTGCTGGAATCCTGCAGATCCCAGCTTCCCTGCCACTCCCCAGGGGCCGTCCTTGCCTGCAGGTCCTCCTGGCCATTGTCCTTCCTCTGTCATGGCGCTCAGTCTGTTCCTCTCACACAATTTGTCCTTCTTGGTGTTTCTTGTTTGTCTCTCCCTCCAAAGTGTCAGTTGCATGGGGGTGGGGACTTCGCTTTTCAGCCTGAGGTGTCCCTGGTGTCTGGCACTCAGTCTCTGGCACAGAGCAGGTTCTGAAGAACTGAGCCAATGGTCTGACTGCGCAGCGTGACTTGAAGGGCATTGTGTTCCCATATACAGTATCGTCCCCGGGTTAAAGTGGCCTCAACATCCTCCATAGAAGAGATCAAGAAACTGAAGGCTTATGTTAGTTAGCCTTAAAGGCATGTCACTTTACATTTCACAGTAAGTGACAAGGAGCGTCAACAAGGAAGCCCCAAGGCTGGAATTCTGGCTTTGTAACCCCCTCCATCCACTCAAGGACAGAGCATCAGGTCCTAAATCTGAAATCCAGCTAGTGGGTAGTCCAGGGTGGACTTGGTCCTAAATCCATCCTGGTCAAGGGACACCCAGGAATGCACCCGATGGTCTCCTGTGGGGCCATAGCCACCTACAGAGAATGGAAAGAACAGGCTTCAATGGGCAAAAGCTGCATCTCCTTACTAAGCAATACATGTGTCTTTTTATATAACAGATTTAAATAAGTACTGCAAACTGTGAAAATCTGTGGTTAAAAATGTATGGGGAGGGGGGGAAATAAGGAATCTGACAGATGGTTGCCGTGCCTCTCTCTCCGGCAGGTGAGACAGAATCAGCTGCGTGAGCACGTCTCCAAAGGTCTTCTTTTTTATTGGCACATGTGCTGGCATCCTGCAGAATGAGCCCTGCACATTCAAACTGCATAGTCAGCCCAGTCCAGCAGCTCTGGAAAGAAGGACCAGGGCCTTGGCTGTGCCTCAGCTGTGGCCAGAGTGACCCCTCGCCAAAAGGAAGAAAAAGAGAGAGAGAATCATACAGACCTGGTCAAAAGCACGAAGATCCAATGGAAGGTGGGGAGGAAAGACCTGAAACTCACCCTTGGGTGGCTGAGCTGCGTCCCCTTTCCTTACTCGACTCCTTGGCCTGCTCCCTGCTGCTCTGCCTACACGTACTCTCTGCCCTCCAGGACTGCCAGGGGCTCAGGGAGATCCTGCCTGACCCACTAATTGGTTCGTGTAGGAAAATCTTTTGACTCCACTTGGGGGTCGAGACCAGCCCTGTCCTCCAGCATCCCTGTGGCCAGTCACAGGCTGCCCATGTCTGAGCTGTTCCCACAGGCCTGGCACAGCCATCCTCATTTCCCCACCTGGCCGTCAGTTTAGGTCCTGGCTCCATGGGCCGGGCCTTCTCATCAGCATTCTGCCTCTGTCGTTCCCACCGCGTGTCGTGTGCTGGCCTCCTCCCCTGGCCTCCATTCCTACACGTGTGAGTGCTGAAGGCTGGCTACTGGTGCTGGGTCAGCGCAGTCCACAGGGCATCCACGAAGCCCCCAAGGGGGTGGCGGGGGCTATCCCATCCCAGGAAGAAAACCGCAGTCTCAGGAAAGCTGCCATTTATCAAGCACTCGCTGGGCCAGGCCTCTGTGCCAAACCCTTTACATGCAGGATCGTGTTAAATCCTTACAGCTACTCTGTGAGGCATCGCAGTTGTCATCATCACCACCCATCCTCATTTAACGTGCAAGGAGCCAGAGATGCAGAAAGGGCAAAAAGTTGTCCGAGGCCACAGAGTTATAAATGGTGAGCCAGGATATGCACCCCAGTAGCCCCACTCCAGTTTCTTCTCTGAACCCCACTAGTCTGTAATCATATTGCACAACCCACCCTGTCCTCACCTGTCCCACCATGTCACAGGCACCTGAGCAAGTGACGCAGATAAGTGTGGACAGGGTGGGAGGCTGCCTCCTGGTGGCAGAACCATGGGTCAAGTCACCGCCCCTCTCTGAGTCCCTGGTTTCTCACCAGTTACACCAAGTTCGTGATTGAAGATGCCTCACAGGGCACAGGAGGGTACAATGTGCTAATGTGTGTGACGGGCTTAGAACAGTGCCTGGCACTGGGCACGCTCAGTACACATGAGCCTTCCTCACTGTCACTAAGGACAGGATTATTCCAGCTGGAACATTCCAGATCTCTGTCTGACCCCCAATCTCTTCTCCAGGAGATTCATGCATTGACTTCCAATATCCAGTCTCTTTTTAATTTATCCCTCCTTCTCATTCTTCCACCTTCTCCTTTTACCCTCCTTCCAAAGCTGACACGTCATTGAATATGGTTAATTCATTTTCGTGCTCAGATCCCTGAATGTGACAGATCGAGGCGGTGGGGGTGGACGTAGAGAATGGAGGAGCTTGTGTAATAGGACGTGAATAAACTTGCACATGCGTCTCTTATTCAATTTCAGATTTTATCCCATCACGAGGCAATTTTGCTTTGTCTTCTCCTGAATCAGAGGGAAGATGTTTTATTCACGTGCCTCTCCCTGGCACACAGACAGTAGGTGCTCAGTGAGTCTTGGTGCACCTGGTTCTGTTCAAGGCAAGCTTTATGCCCAAGGTTGTTCTCAGCACCTCACAGGCACTATTTCTTTGAATGCTCTCATACCCCCATGCCTAGCGGATAATGAGCACTCAAATGCCTAGCTAATACAGGAGATGTGTTCAGTTTCTACCCTCTTAACAGACACATCATTGTAAACCCCCAACTTGACCCCCGTGGCTCCTTACTGTTGCCTCTTAACCTCTGGTGTCACTCCCCACTAACATTTAGGAAGGGGTTTTTGGCACAAACTTTCACCTTGGTGAATGGCAAGGCCCAGGTGACAATGACAAAGCTGAGCAAACACCTAGAGAGATTTGATGTTTTCCTACAGGGTTTGATTTGAGCAGCATCCAGAAATTCCCCCAAGTCATCTAAAAGCATCTCCCTTGCCACAGGAAAACGCATTCCTGTAAACTATAGATCATGGAGACTTAACACACCACACCAGGGCATGACCAGACGGGCCCCAGTTCAAATCTTGGTCCCACGAGTCACAGAGCAAATTCCTTACAGTCTCCTCCTCAATAAAGCTATGGGGAGATCCCCCAATTCAGGGTCTGACATTTAGTGGGTGCCTTCCTCCCTCTAACAGCCCAGTGAGCACAGGCCGCTGAAGAAAAGAAGAATTTTGAAGGAGACAGCAGAGGGAAAAGAAAGGAAGGAAGGATGCTTCTAGAGTCTGTCAGGCCTGGGTGGGATGGGGTGGTGGGTGGAAGCTGAAAAGGGAGGGAGCTGTTTACCGGCACCATCGGCCGACAAGGGCTGAGAATATAAAGCAAGGCATTGTGCTAAGGGCTGAGGAAGTAAAAAGGAATTTTTATTTATAAGTTATACCCACCTACTTCCAAAGAGATTTTGAAGGTGACTCACGATGAAAACCACATACACAGCAAGATCACTGAAATAGAAAAATCAAATCCATGGAATTGGGCAAAAGAAGCCAACACTTATTATCACCGTGCTCCCAGTTCTTGAGTGCATTCCGTCCTTTAATCCAACACCCCCAGTTCACAGATGAGACAGGCAAGAGCCAAGAAGTGAGCCAGGGCAAGCACAGGTACAAGGGCCGGGGCGCAAGGAAACCTCCTGTTGGGCTCGGCAGGCATGGGGCCTGGGGCCCAAGATACTTTTGGGAACCCAGGAAAATGTTTTGCAGTTTCTTTTAAAATTAGAAGACAAAATAAAGGACATTTAGGTTGGAGGAAATGTTTTAATATACAATGTTATTATACTCTTATTTATACCAACATAATCACAAAATATAGTTTTACAAGTGTTTTAATGGAGGAAGGGCTCACACATGTAAAAGGACCCAGGACCCTCAAAGTGGAAATGCAGCCCAGGGTCACACACCCCACCTGCCTGCGCTGCTTCCACGCCGAGGCAAGAGTGTCCGCTGTCACTGAGCACACCGTGCAAGTCGGTTCTGGAACTGGAAAGAGACTATGATGAGATGTTGCTCAGTTTCATAAAAACAACGCGTGGTTGGGCACACGTACTGACTTTATAATGTGCATGTGGAAGAATGTAACTTTCCTATTTACTTTATAACTAATCTACTTTTCCTCGTCAGTTCCACGAGGTATCAGGAAGGGGTGGGAGAAAGTCTAAATTTGGTCCGGTTTGGTAAACTTCCAATCTGATCCGCTAACCAAAATTGTCATTCCAGCTACCGGTAACTTGCATGCTTCAGGTGAATCTCAACCTTCGGGAAACTGCTTTCTCTGCCTGCAGAACCCGAAGGGGTGAGGGATTCTGACCGGAGCCTCCTGGCAGCCGGGGAGAAGGGCCTTGGATTCCTGTGGCCTGACCCGGATCCTCACTGCTCTTCACTGCCAAGGGTGGAACTAGCCAGCTCCCCGGAGCAGATGGCCCCTGTGGTGAGCGGGGCCCCATCTTGCTTTCCGGGGTGCTGTGCCAGAACTGGGGAACTACTGGGTCCCATTGCCAGGCCTATGCTCTGCCACTTTGCTGGCTCTCTCAGCACCTGCTCAGGTGCTGTCTTGGGCTCCCCTACCTACCACTACCTGCCAAACTCCCATGCCATGATGTGGGTGCTTCTCCTGGGCTTGTCTTTCACCCTCACCTGGCTGGGTGAGGGCACTCCTTGCCCAGACACTCACTGTCTCCTTCATGCTTCCCTGGGTGCTTCCAAGCTCCAGACATGCCAGGTCGTGCCCTGACATATCGCTGAGGAAGGTGGTAGAGGTGACAATGGCGGTGGCAGAGAAAAGCCTGGTGCCGGACCACCTCTTCCCCTTCTCACAATCTCTCTGTGCAGAAGGGACAGGCTTTCCCTCCCCTCTTCATTCTCTAAGACCAGGTCAGGCGGACCTGACTCTTGATATGTTAAATAAAGAGTTCAAAAAATTTTAGAAATCTTTTCTTTTAACAATGACTAGCTTTCCATCTGAGAATCTTTCCCTTTGAGAATCTTTCCATCTGAGAGTGAGACCCAGATGAACTCTAATCTGCATGTGTTGAGCTGGTATCCATCTGCCTTCCTCTTACCTCCTGCCCCAAACATTGCTTCAATAGACAAGAAACCCCAGCACAGTAAGATTTAAAGGATATGAAAACTCATCTAAAAATATTCCAAAAATAACTCCACTAATTACTTCATGGCAGAAACATATTTATTCAGCAGGAAAGACCATCTATGCCGATATTAAATCCCCCCCCCCAAAAAAAGTATTTTGTGGGTCCTTACACCAGGAACATCGACCAGCATGGTGAACTCTATCTTCTATACCTGTTCGGGAAACTTCCAATACTGTTCTATCCGTCCTCAATACCATAGGTTAGAGCACTGGGCATTTCTCCAGTGAAAGGGGGCTGATGGGCTGATATCATTGTGCTGTTCCTGGTGTTCTTACACCTGAACGCCACTTAGATAGCCAGAGAAAACAGCAGAGCGAGCACACCTCGGTTCTCTTGGGCAGGGTTTAAACACCCATGCCTCCCGCTCTACAGGAGGTCGCGGAGCATTTCAGAAAGGGGGGGTGGGCACAGTCAACCTCTCAGCCACCACAGTTTTTCTGAAGATTGGTCGTGATTCAAAATGTGAACTATGAATGGTTTGGAGTTTGGGGAGGAACTGAGTTTCAGAGGAAATGACTCAATAAGTACAAACTGCTGGAGAACAAGAAAGCAGATTCCAGGATCTTCTAGATTTAGGCCAGAGATAGGCAACTCTTAGAGGTTTGAATACAAATCATGAGTCTTTCTCTTGGACCAGAAGGATGAGGAGGCTGTGACTAAGAATATGATGGTAAGGAAAATCAAGACCTTCACGTCGCAAAAGATTATTTAGTCCAACTGCTGCCCTTGAGGATGGAGAACAAGACAAGAATGGTTATTGTCACTACTTCTATTGACATTTTACTGGAAGTCCTACCCATTTCAATGAAGAAAGAAAAAAATGTAAAGGAAAAGACTGTGAAAAAAGAAACAAAACTTTAAATATGTACAGATAATACTAAATATTATTAGACCTGGTAAGAGAGTTTAGCAAGATTGCTTGGTATAAGATTAATGTACAAAAATGAGCTTATTTCAATACATGAACAAAAACCACTGTGAAATGTAATATTTTAAAAGTGATTGTTTACACTTACAACAAAAATGAAGTACTTATGAATGAGTGCAACAAAATTTATGCTGCACTTCTATAAGAAAATTAAACTTCATTGAGAGACTTTAAAGAATGCTGTAAGAAGTGCAAAGGTGTACTACATTTGTGGATGCGTGTGTCAGCCTTGTAAAGGTGTCATTGTCCCCAAAATTTATATATAGATTCAATGCATCCCAATCAAAATCAACAAAGTTTTGCATGTAGAATTTGGTAAAGTTGTTGTAAAATGTATATGAAAGTACATAAGAAAAACAAGGTGCAGGAATTGTCCTACCGGGTATGGTGACTTTTATAAAGCCAGTGTGGCAGGGGCACAGGCGTCGAGAAACTGGTCCCTAAAACAGAACAGAGAGCCCATGGACAGATCCACACACACACAGATACTTGGTATATGATAGAGACATGATTACAAGGTGGTGGGGAAGGACACATTTAAAAAGCAAATGCTGGGGGAAAAGAGCTATGGGGAAATGTAACCCAGGAAGCAAGCCCCCTGGTAGGGCCTTTAAAGGTCCCCCCCACAACCAGACCTATGGAAGCTTCACTCAGAGAAGCGCAGGGAGTGAAGGGGTCTGTTGCGCTCACAGGCCCTAGGAGAGGCAGGCCACACAGTTTGTTATATCTCAAGTTTAAAAAAAAAAAAAGAATGCAGAAGGTAGAAGGTATAATACTTATTTACCACACCTAAAAATATACTAAGCTCCTAGTTTAACTTATATAAAATTGCTGATATTCAACCATTTTGTTTCCCCAAAATGGCTACTGTTCACCCTAATATTGTTTAGGGTGCATACATAAATGGTAAAACCATAAAGGAAAGCAAGGTAATAATGAGCAGAAAGTCAGGCTATCATTACCTCTGGGGAGAGGGGCGGAGTTTTGTCCGGGGCAGTGGCGGGGCAGGGACCTCTGCAGGTACTGGAGATCTTCTAGTCTGTTTCTTGATCTTTTGAGTGGTTACAAATATATTTGCTTTATAGTCCTTTTTAAACCATGAATAAGTTTTATGCATTTTTAAATGATTTTTTTAAGTAAGAAAAATGCACATGCTAATTCTGAACTCAGGTCAGGCTAACCACATTTTCTTTCTGCAGTTGCGTGTCAGAGAACGGGACAGCAGGGCCCCTCCTGCTGGAAGCCACGGGGACCCACGTTATAGAGTCCCTGAAAGAGTTGCCTGCCACAGGAGATTTTGTTTTGTTTTCCCCAGATAACAGTTGGTAACGCTTTTATTATTCCGCTTATAATGATGCGTTACTATAAATTATTTCTGGGTGCTTCCCCAATAGAGGCTGAGCCCCTGAGGGCAAGGATTGAGGAGTTTCTGTGGTTGACCAGGAAAGCAGAGTGCTGGGCGCACTGTAGATGCTCCCCTGGAAGTCGGCTAAAAGGGTAGACTGTAGATGAATGGATGGAAGGGTAGAGGGATGGCTAGAGACCTCAATGGTTGCAAATCCTCAGTAAAAAAGGCATTTTATTTTCCGAACTAGTGAAGAGATTGGAAAGCATATTCAAGGATTTTAGTGACTGGAACAACACATGCCATGTTTTGCATATTCAGCTACGTCTCCATCTAATTATGCCACTAGGATTTGCTTCTGGTTCTTGCCAGCCACCCAGGGCCTGCTGCTCCCCTACACAGCTCCAGGGCACGGCTCACTTTGCATTTTAGGTAAATAGTTTTCCCAGAGTCCTGCAATGAAGAGATCCAGAACCTGCCTTTGTTGGGGCACAGTGATGACCCAGGAAAGGGGTGTCGGGAAGTCACCCCGTGTGCAGGCTGCTTCCTGATATGCCCTCCCCGCCCCTCAGTCATGGAGTGTGGGTACTCAGATGACACAGTTTGGGAATACATTGTCCTTCTTC
The DNA here is from genome assembly GCF_022682495.2 of Desmodus rotundus. Taxonomy (NCBI): domain Eukaryota; kingdom Metazoa; phylum Chordata; class Mammalia; order Chiroptera; family Phyllostomidae; genus Desmodus; species Desmodus rotundus. Next base: position 125,482,026 of record NC_071391.1, read on the forward strand.
ACCCCATTTCCTTCCTCTTGCCTGCTTTTCTCTCTCCCCACCCCCGCCCCTCCCCTTCTTCTCACTCTTTTTCCCCTCTCTTCCCCTTTTCCTTCTTTGCTTCACTCTTTGTCCCCTCTGCCTCTCTCCCACTCTGTCCTTGTACCTCTCTTCCTCTTTCTAGTTTTCTAGCCCCTGCACTTGTCAATCTCCACTCCGCTGTTTATGCCTCCTACTGTCAGTCAGATGGCACAGTGGTGAGAAACACTAACATTTTAGCCATCTTCCCATTCCCTCCCCGGGAGACTAGCTCTGACTGTGGTTTTTAGGAGGCTGAATTCTCTCCGGGCCCTTCACCCCATGTGCTCTCCCCACCCCCATTCCCCCCTGCAGTACGGACATCTCTGGGTGACCTAGAACCTGCACCACCAGGGGACCACGAAGCCCCCTTGAGCTGGCCCCCCTTCCCAAAGCCGCAGCCAGAGAAGGGGCCATTTGTTACTTCTAATGGTATTCATCCTTAGCCCCATGAGCAATGCCCGCCCCCCTTCCTGGACCCCATAATAGAAACACACATTTTGGCTGCCCTTCTCTTCACCCCAAGGAAGGACTGCTTTTGCAATAAGGGGCATTGGAAGACTGTCGTCTGCCAGGAATGCACGGACGTTTTCTCCACAGTCCCTGCCCTGGGCTGCTCTGGCCCGATTGAAGGGAGAGGTGGAGATTACAGGAAGAGAAGGAGAGGGTGGGAAGGAGTCTGAAGTGGCAAAGCCCGGAGGGTAGAGAGAATCAGAGAAGGAGGGATCAAGTTCCCAAATTTTAGAACTGGAGGAGCTAGAGGATCATCCAGTAGCGCTACCCATCCCGCCACCCCCCGCACACACACCACCCATTTTTCAGAGGAGGAAACAGAGGCCTCAGAAACAAGAGGCAATTTGCTCCTCCGCGTTGGTAATTGGCAGAGTTCAGAGCAGCAGACAGGTCTCCTGATTCCTGTCCCAGCCCAGCACCACCCTCCGCCTGACTCAAGGCAGAGAAAGCTGACTGCCTTGGCAGCAAAATGAAACCTTTGATTTATGAGGAACTCTGAGATATCTTCCAGTCGACAGCCTTTGGAGAATTGCATAAGCCCACACTTTTGTGGGGGCAGCACTTAATGAAATGAACACGAGTTATTCATTTTTCGTTAAGGATGACATGCAGAGAGCCCATATATAAGGATGAAAAATAGGTCCCAGCCTGGAGCCCCTTGGTCCTGGGGAGCACTTGTCTCAAGACGCAGGAATGGGGAGGTGGAGCAGCACCTTCCAGACACGCTGTCATGTTCATTATCTCATGTAATTCTCACAGGGACACAGAAAGCTAGGTATCATTACTCCAGTGGTGGAGATGAGAAAACAGAGGTTCGGAGAGGGCAAGCAACAAGCCCAAAGTCACCCAGCCAGTGAATGACAGAGTCAGTGTTTAACCCCCTGGCTGCTTTGGCTCAGCGTCAGAAGCTGTCCGTGCAGGACCTGGAGGCCGACGGTGTAGAGCCCGGGGCCAGTTGTACAGACACACACTCCAGCTGGATGCTCCAGAGACAGAGGAGCCCCAGGGCCTGGCAAGGGGAACACTGGGCCCTGCTGGTCAGCCAGGCCGCGCTGGACGGTGGCCAAGCAGATGAAGCCTAGGGGACAGTGGGGCCACAGACATGGTGCCCGGTAGGCCGTGTTTGCACTGCTTTCCAACTTCCCAGCCTTGGAGTAGGTCAGCATCTGTATCAGGAAACCCAGTCAAGCCTCTGTCAGGTGTGTGTGCTGCAAGTGTGGGCCTTGGGGCCAGGAGGACCTGAGTTTGTATCCTGAGCCCACTGCTCATTAACCGTCAGCCTCTGAAAAAGTGCCTCACTCACTCTTGAGCCCCAGTTTCCACACCTGCAATAGGTACAGAACAATATCTACCTCTCAGCCTTGCCATGAAAGTTATTATTATTAATACTAATAACAGCCCTGGCTGGTGTGGCTCAGTGGATTGAGCATCGGCCAGTGAACCAAAGGGTCACTGGTTCAATTCCCAGTCAGGGCACATGTCTAGGCTGCGGGCCAGGTCCACAGTAGGGGGTGCATGAGGAGCAACCACACATTGATGCTTCTCTCCTTCTCTATATTCCTCCCTTACCCTCTGCCTAAATATAAATAAATAAAATCTTAAAGAAAACCTAATAGCAGATCTTTAATAGCAATGACAACTCACAGGTATTGAGTGCGTTTTACCTGCTAAGCCCTTGATTACATTACCTTAGCTAACCTTCGATGAGCTCCATTGCACCTGAGAAAATGAGAACGCAGGAGTGCAAAGGTGTTATCTATGCTTGGCCAGACCACTGAGTGAGCAAATGCCAGGGTCAGAATCTGAACCCAGGCCTGCATGCAGCCCCAGCCCACTCACACACACCCTCCCCATGAGCAAAGTCCCTACCACATAGACAAGCAACAAATGGAAGTTCTAGTCCCTTCTTTTTTCCCCAAAAGCCCAGATTCCCACAGTGCCCTCTGAGATTTGCTTTAGGGCTTGCCTACATGGGGGTTTCTGGAAGTCAGGAGAAAGCTGAGGGGGGTGGGGTATATCTCTCGCTCTAGACCTTTCTCCCCTCCCCCAGCCTTCCTTCCTTATAGGGTTTGGCAAAAGCTGGCCTCGCTCAAGGACTCTATGTTGCTGGAAACAATGCGAGTTTATTTTGGCACTGCAGATCGGGCCTGATTCCCCCCTCTGGATGCCTCTGTGGGAAGAGGACCTGGGGAATGTGGCCCAGGCCTGTCAGTTCCCATTACTCCCGGCACAGCACGTTCACGCCACAGCCGTCTCCATCACACTCAGCTGGGGGAAGGGAATGAGATAAGAGCTTTCTTTCCACTTCAGAGGGATCATAAGATGTGCCTGCCCCCTCACACTCCCCCTCCCAAGAGAAGTCAAGCTGAGGACACGTGCAGCTCTTAGCAGGTCCCATCTCAACCCTGGGGGCACTTTGTCTGGTGGCATCTACATGCCAGGGATTCGGCTACCTGTGGCCACTGTGCTGATTAAAGTCAGACACCCTCAGCATCTTAGAGGATTGTCACTGTCCTCTGGTCCAAGCCCCCACCTGACTTAGGTTCACAGCCAGCCAGCATTTTTAGGGCCAGTTCTGGGGCTGGCAAGAAGTGCTTTTGCATCTGTTGGTCCATGTTTGGGAATCCTCACACCCTTTTTTTAGAAAGACCTTATTTTCCTGTTTTTCCAAACTCAGAGCCTGTGGCTCAGGGAGGTGAAGCAGGTAGCTCAAGGTCATGAGAACTGAGTAGGTCAGCAGTGGAACCAGGGTGTCGTCTTCCAGCTCTGACACCAGCTCTGTCTGTCCCAGGCCAGGAGGTGTCCCTCTGCACCACTCTCAAGGGGAGGCTCGGCCAGGCTTTGCCTGAGTTCCTCTGCTGTCCCCTGAAGAAGCTTCACCTGAAATGTTTGTTAGGGTCAAGCTGAAACCTGCCTCTATGTCACCTTCTCTCATGGGTCCCAGATGTCCTAAAACTAACTCCAGGGAAAAAGAGGGAATTTAAATCTCTACCCTTGGCCATACAGGACCTTCAGACATGGGAAGTTGACCCAGATGACCCTTGACCACCCCTGTCCCGGCCCCAGAACTGGTGCGTACATACATGTGGCTGCCCCTCTGGCCCTCCCTTCCCACTGCCCTCCTTGACTCTGGGCGTGGGTGAAGGAAAGATAGTCATGCAAGATACAGCCGGGTGAGCCTAGCAGGCAGGCCCCAAGTGAGAAGGATGAATGGGGACTCCCGCCCTAACCCAAAGAGCCAGAAATGTCCAGCAACACTGAGGACACTGAGGTCATACTGGGGGTTCCCTCTCGCCTCCAACCTCCCACATCCCAGCTTGCCCAGGGCCAGGAAGGGGAGACACTGACCCACCAGCAGTAATTGCATGGATGACAGCTTTCTGAGCCTCTTCTCACTAGCCCCCTAGGTCCCTCAACAGCTTGATGAAGGAGGTGGATAGGGCAAGCTTCATCTTAGTTTACAGATGTGGAAACTGAGGCTCATAGAGCTCATATGGCTTCCCAAGACCACACAGTTAATGAGGGACAGAGTGAGGCTCGACCACAGGACCTCTGGATCCCAAGCACAGTGAACTTTCCCTCTCTGCTGTGCCCCCTCTTCCTCTGTCGGCTCTGCGAAGATTGGTCTGGGTGCAGCCGCAAAGGTGCAGATGGGAATAAGCCAGTGGCGTCACAGGACAGTGAGAAAGTGACTGATGATCGCCCGATTGATTGGTTGATGGAGCCATTGAGCCCTCATCTTCCCGAGTACCCTTCGGGCTCCTCTTGGATCACTCTCCTGAAATAACAAACCATGGGGGAACAGGCCAGCCTAGCTCAGTGCACCCTGTCTGCCACCCCAACCTCCACCTCCAGGGAACCCTTCGAATAAGAGACCAAATCTGCACTTGCAGTTCCCACCCAGGGTGAGGTTGAAACACTTATGGTTTCTATTTAAAGCCATACCTCATTCATCATTTCAGCACCACCGAACAATTAAACCTGCTTCAATCGAGTACTGACAACTAATTTAAACTGGGCCTCTCAATCTACCTGTCATTGGCTATTGAAAACCCTATCCTGGCCTGGGAGGCCCTTGGGACTGTTTGTCCTACCAACACAAAGCCCCGCCTGCTGCGTCCGGGATCCAGCTCTATGCAAGCATCCCTGTGCCGCCTAGCCCATTCACCCTCGTGTCAGTCCATGTTGCGGCTGTCTCTGCCAGGTGAGGACTGGCTTCTGGGGGAGTTCAGGGATGCCAGGTGGAGGGAGCAGGGGGAAGCTGCAAAGGCAAATGCCCACTTAAGAGGTCATATGGACTTCTGTCAGAGATGGAGGTGTAGGTAGACACACTGTGCCTCCTCACACAACTAAAACAAGGACAACAACAAATTTAAAAACAAAAAACAACCAGAACTGCCAGAAAATGGAACTGTATGGAAGTCCAACAACCAAGGAGTTAAAGAAGAAACATTCATCCAGACTGGTAGGAGGGGCAGAGATGGGCAGCTGGGCGGAGAGGACTTAAGGCAAGGTGGTGGCTGTAGGACCAGGGCAGGCAAAGCTGCAGCTGGCAAGCAAGGTGGCGGCGGGTGGACTCGGCAAGGCAGTGGGTTGCGGGCTGGGTGGTCCTGCATTTGCCTTTAGATAAACCGGGAGGAACAACTGGGGAGCAAGACAGACCTGGCAACCCAGGATTCCAGCAGGGAAATAAAGCCTCAAGCCTCTGACTGAAAACACCTGTGGGGGTTGAGGAAACAGTGGGAAAAACTCCCAGCCTCACACAAGAGGTTGCTGGAGAGACCCACAGGGTCTTAGAACATACACAACCCCCCCACCCAGGAATCAGCACCAGAAGGGCCCAATTTGATTGTATGTAGCAGGGGAAGTGACTGAAAACCTGCAAAGACTGGAGCAAGCAGCGCAGTTCCCTCTCGTATCCCTCCCCCACATACAGTGTCACAACACATCGAAGTGGATAGCCCTGCCCTGATGAATACCTAAGGATCCACCCCTTACTACATGACTGGCACATGGAGACAAAAAAATAATGACCCAAATGAACAAACAGATAAAAGCTCCAGAAAAAATACAACTAAATGACGAAGAAATAGCCAACCTATCAGATGCACAGTTCAAAACACTGGTAATCAGGATGCTCACAAAAATGGTTGAATATGGTTGCAAATTAGATGAAGAAATGAAGGCTATGCTAAGTGAAATAAAGGAAAATGTACAAGGAACCAACAGTGACGGGAAGGAAACCAGGACTCAAATCAACAGTGTGGACCAGAATAAAGAAAGAAACATTCAACCAAACAGAATGAAGAAACAAGAATTCAAAAAAATGAGGAGAGGCTTAGGAACCTCTGGGACAACTTGAAATGTTCAAACATATGAATCATAGGGCTTCCAGAAGGAGAAGAGGAAGAGCAAGAAATTGAAAACTTATTTGAACAAATAATGAAGGAGAACTTCCCCAATCTGGCAAAGGAAATAGACTTCCAGGAAGTCCAGGAAGCTCAGAGAGTCCCAAAGAAGTTGAACTCAAGGAGGAACATACCAAGGCACATCATCATTAAGTTACCCAAGATTAAAGACAAGGAGAGAATCTTAAAAGCAGCAAGAGAAAAGGACACAGTTACCTACAAAGGAGTTCCCTTAAGACTGTCAGCTGATTTCTCCAAAGAAACCTTGCACGGAAGAAGGGGCTAGAAAGAAGTATTTGAAGTCATGAAAGGCAAGGACTTACATCTAAGATTACTCTATCCAGCAAAGCTTTCATTTGGAGTGGAAAGGCAGATAAAGTGCTTCCCAGATAAGGTCAAGTTAAAGGAGTTCATCCTCCCCAAGCCCTTATTATATGAAATGTTAAGGGGACTTATCTAAGAAAAATAAGATAAAAATATGAACAGTAAAATGATAACAAACTCACAGTTATTAACAACCACACCTAAAACAAAAACAAACTAGGCAAACAACTAGAACAGGAACAGAACCACAGAAATGGAGATCACATGGAGGGTTATCAGCGAGGGTGTGGGAGGGGGAGGGGGGGAAGGTACAGAGAATAAGTAGCATAAATGGTAGGTAGAAAATAGACAGGAGGAGGTTAAAAATAGTACAGAAAATGTAGAAGCCAAAGAACTTATATGTACAACCCATAGACATGAACTAAAGGGGGAGAATGTGGGTGGGAGGGGGTGTGCAAGGCAGAGGGGAATAAAGGGGGGAGAATGGGACAACTGTAATAGCATAATCAATAAAATATATTTTAAAAAAGAAGAAAAAAAGAGATCATATGAATCCAAGTTCACATGCTTGGGGAGGTTTCTTGGCTTTCTTCAGGCCCTAAGCAAATGTGGACACCTGGGGATTATTAAGAGCATCCGAACTTGGACTTGAATTCTGACTTTGCAATCAACTACCCAGTCCTGTAATCTTGGCCAATCTCTTGGGCTTTCTCAGCCTCACTTTCCTCAGCAATATAGTGGGAATAACAAAAATGTCTCCCCAAACCATCTCCCTGTGTTGTTAAGATATCCCTCAAATCTGGCCATTCCTATAAAAGCACTTGGAAAACAAGAAGACTTAAGGCATGGAAGTTACAAATGGATCAAGCTTGAACTCCTCCTTGGTCTGGGGCGGTGGAGGCAGCACAGCGGATTCCAACTCATGGTCATAGCATGAGTACACATGGCTCTCTAGGGCTGCAGAACACACAACATACGGGTCAACAAATGTAGATGGTATCCTCTCCAGGCTGAAGACTTGGTCCATACTGGTGTAGGCAGGGAGGTCTTCCTGGAAGCAGTGGGCTTTAGCTGAGCTTTGAAGGCTGGGCAAGACCCAAATAAGCCAAGAGGGGGAGGGAACCAGATTAGACAGAGCCACTCAGAGCTGGCAAAGAGCTCCCACGGCCCTTTCCCATTTGATCCTCATACCCCCCCCCCAACTTTATAGGATGAGGAGGCTGAGAGTTTAAATGACTTGCCACTGAAATATTAAGGCAGCCAAGTACTAACATGGAGTTCCTGATGCCCACTGCCTGGTCTCACTCTGCCCCCTTCAAAGAGCAGAGAATACCAGAGGTGGGCATGGGGAAACTGAGGAAAACAGGAAGGCGGGATGACTCCCCACAAGGCTATTCCCTCTCGGATTCCTAGTGCATATTCTTCTCAAAAGAAGAAAAAGCACAAAAGAGGCAGTTTGGAGGCTGAGAAATTGTGGGGTAAATTGGGGAAGTGGGGGTTGTGCCAGGGGCTGAGGAGCATGGGGTAGCGGCAGCCACCCAATCCTGTCACTGGGGGAGCCTGAGCTGCCCTGACATCAGGAAAGGGTCTTGTGCAGTCTCTGAGCTCTGGAGTGTGGGAGGAAACAATAGCCTCTTCTCTGGGGCCTTGGGGATGAGGAGGAGTGAGATCATGTCTGGGGAGAGTGGGGCAGGGACACAGGATGTGAGTGTGCTCCCAGGAGGCACAGTAAGGCCAAGGAGCAGGGCCTTGAAAGCAGCTGCCTCCTTTTCGAAGTTCCCTAAGGCTCCGCCCCAGTATCCTCCCTTGTCTGGGTTCCTGGGCCTTACAGTCAGGAGTATCTGACTATCTGGGATGCTTCAAAGGTCCCGCAGACCCAGCTAGACTACAATCCCCTGGAGGGCAGGTCCACAATGTCAAACTGTGGTTAAGAGCTTAGGGCCTGGAGTAGGGCAGGCTGGAGGTGACCTCCAGCCCTGCCATGAGCTGTGTGATTTTTAAGCCTGTCCTTTAACCTCCTTGAGATTCTCCTGTGTAATGAAGGTAAAAAATAGGACCTATCTCATGAGGTCATCATGAAAATGAATGAGTTAATCAGAATAAGTGCTTACCGAAAATATCTTCGTTTGCTGTGTCCCCAGGGCAGCTAGTACCCATCTCAGTATATGGCAGGGGTTAGACTATTAGTTGATTGCAAGCTCAGGACAGCAGCTACAGCAGCAGGGACTGGGATAGGACAGGAGGGTAGGTCTCCCTGACATGGAAAGGTCACTTCAAATGAATGTCAGAGTCTTTCTGGGGAATTTCCTTCCTGTGAGGCTCCATGTCAGTCCGCCCTGAGGGTCTCATGGCCCCATCTCCTGGGGAAATTGGAGCCCCCAGACTCTCTCTGGGGTCTTCCTTGGGAGTCTGGGCTCTGCCTCATGGTTGAGGTAGAATAGGGGGCCCAGGAGCAAAGCCATCTTCCTCTGGCTGAAGCTTAGCAACACTGGGATGGGTTCTGCTTCCTTGGGGTCATGAGGGGAGGAGAAAGCACCCCTAATTCAAGGCCCTGCAGAGCCTATGTGAGGATTATAAGGCATCATACATCAGTCTCTAGAACAGTTCTTTTGAACCTTTCTGTGAAGGACCAATTTAAAAATATCCAATCAGGACTTCCGGCCAAGATGGAGGTGTAGGTAGATATACTTTGCCTCTCTGCACAACCAAAATAAGGACAACAACGAATTTAAAAATAAAAAACAACCAGATTTGACAGAAAGTTGAACTGTATGGGAGTCTGACAACCAAGGAGTTAAAGAAGAAACATTCTCCCAGACTGGTAGGAGGGGTGGAGATGGGCAGCCAAGGTGGAGAGGACGTGCAGCAAGGCAGCGGCTGGAGGACTGGGCAGGCAAGACAGTGATTGGTGTTCCCACATTTGCATGCAGATAAACCAGGAAGAACAACTGGGGAGTGAGACAGACCGCACAACCCAGGGTTCCAGCATGGGAAAAGAAAGCTGCAAAACCTCTGGCTGTAAAAACCAATGGGGGTTGCAGTGGTGAGAGAGACTCCCAGCCTCACAGGAGAGCTTCTTCGAGAGACCCACAGGGTCCTAGAACATACACAAGCCCATCCACCCAGGAATCAACACCAGAAGGGCCCAATTTGCTTGTGGGTAGCAGGGGAAGTGACTGAAAGCCAGCTGAGAGCCGAGTAAGTGGCATTGTTCCTTTTCAGACCCCTCCCCCACATATAGCACCACAACGCAGTGACATGGATTGCCCTGCCCTGGTGAACACCTAAGAATCCGCCCCTTACTACGTAACAGGCTCACCGAGACAAAGAAATATGGCCCAAATGAAAGAACAAATCAAATCAAACCAAAAATAGAACTAAGCCATGAAGAGATAGCCAACCTATCAGATGCACAGTTCAAAACACTGGTAATCAGGATGCTCACAGAAATGGTTGAGTATGGTCACAAAATAGAGGAAGAAATGAAGGCTATGCAAAGCTAAACAAAGAAAAATATGCAGGGAACCAACAGTGACAGGAAGGAAACGGGGACTCAAATCAACAGTGTGGACCAGAAGGAAGAAAGAAACATTCAACCAAACAGAATGAAGAAACAAGAATTCAAAAAAATGAGGAGAGACTTAGGAACCTCTGGGACAACTTGAAATGTTCAAACATCTGAATCATAGGGGTACCAGAAGGAGAAGAGGAATAGCAAGAAATTGAAAACTTATTTGAACAAATAATGAAGGAGAACTTCCCCAATCTGGCAAAGGAAATAGACTTCCAGGAAGTCCAGAAAGCTCAGAGAGTCCCAAAAAAGTTGGACCCAAACAAGCATACACCAAGGCACATCATCATTAAGTTACCCAAGATTAAAGGCAATAAGAGAATCTTAACAGCAGCAAGATGAAAGGAGATAGTTACCTACAAAGGAGTGCCCATAAGACTATCAGCTGATTTCTCCAAAGAAATCCTGTAGGCAAAAACGGGCTAGAAAGAAGTATTTGAAGTCATGAAAGGCAAGGACTTACATCCAAGATTACTCCATCCGACAAAGCTATCCTTTCAAATGGAAGGGCAGATAAAGTGCTTCCCAGATAAGGTCAAGTTAAAGGAGTTCATCCTCCCCAAGCCCTTATTATATGAAATGTTAAGGGGATTTATCTAAGAAAAAGAAGAAGATCAAAACTATGAACAGTAAAATGACAACAGACACACAACTATCAACAACTGAACCTAAAAACAAAAACAAAAATGAAAACAAACTAAGCAAACAACTAGAACAGGAACAGATTCACAGAAATGGAGATCACATGGAGGGTTATCAGATGGAAGTGGGAGTGGGGAGAATGGAAGAAAAGGTACAGGAAATAAAAAGCATAATTGGTAGGTACAAAATAGACAGGGGGGCTAAAAATAGTATAGGAAATGGAAAAGTCAAAGAACTTACATGTCTGACCCATGGACATGAATGAAGGTGAGGGGAATGCTGGTGGGAGGGGGAGTGCAGGGCAGAGGGGAATAAAGGGTGGGAAATGGGATAACTGTAATAACATAATCAATAAAATATACTTAAAAAATAAAAATATCCGATCAGGTCCCAGCCAGGTGGTTGAGTTGATTGGAGTGTCGTCCCATACACCAAAAGGTAGTAAGTTCGATCCCCAGGCAGGGCACATACCTGGGTTGCCGGTTCTATCCTTGGTCAGGGTGTGTATTGGAGGCAACTGGTCAATGTTTCTCTCTCTCTCCATTTCTTTCTTCTAAAACCAATAGAAAACATACCTTTGGGTGAGGATTTAAATATATACATACATATATATATGTGTGTGTGTATATATGTACATATGCTATATCCAATCAGTCACTGACCAATGCTTTTGTAAAATACAACAAAAATGAATTACTAGAAAAAATAATCATACATTTAGATACTGTAGCAATATCAAATGGCTCTAAAAATTTGTGTTTATTCACAATTTCTAGGTTTATCTCATCAGCAGCCGGTGACAAATGATTTGTCCGTTGTTTACAGCCACACTGCACTTGGAGCAGACAGACAGTGAAGGCTGATTTCCCTCTTCTTCCTCCTGCAGTCTCACCGCCTTGGCTGACCGGGAAGAGGGCTCCTGATAACCCCTCGCCACGTGTTTAGAGCTCCCAGGTCTTCCCTGGTCACCCATGGCCATCATACGTCAGTTTTTCTGTGACAGTCCTCATTATACATAGTTTCTCATGGCAATGTGTTCTGGCTTTTTAATGACTGCCATACAATAGATAAGTTCCTGAAGGGATGAACTGAAGTTCTGTATTCAATGCAAAGGAGAATGAGAACTGCCTGCTGAGGCAGCAATCACCTCCCCGGGGTGGGGGGCTGGGCGCAGTAAGGACTGGAAACAATGTCCATCTGTCAGGAAATAAGAGCAAAGGGACTTGAACAACAGCAGTTACTTTTTCTTGAACATCCAACCCTGCGTTCCATGAGCAAGATCTCTCTTTTCCAACAGTTCTGCAAGATAGATATTATTTTGTTGGGTTTTAAATGAGACGTTGCCACACTGAGTTCCTAGAAGGAACTATGCAGGTGCTACACAGCCCCTGCCCCAGCGCTCGTCCCAAATGGCTTCAGAGTGTCCTGGGGAGCTTTTTAAAAATGCAGATGCTCCAGTGCCACATCTGCTGCAGAGGCCTGGGTGGTCCCAGGGGTCCCCAGGTGGTCCTCATGATCAGCTTTCTTGGGCACCTCCATTCTCACAGCTGCAAAGGCCTGGAGTCAGCAGGTTATGGGGAACCCAAGACAGCCAACATGATCCACCCGTAAAAATGGAGACTTTTTTCTGCCCTGGCTGGTAGCTCAGTTGGTTAGAGCACCATCTCAAAACACCAAGGTTGCAGGTTCCATCCCCAGTCAGGGCTCGTACAGGAACCAACCAATGAGTGCATAAAGAAGGGGAACAACAAATCGACATTTCTCTCTCCTTTCCAGTCTCCCTAAAATCAATTTTTAAAAATGAAGACTTTTTAATAACATAGGAACATACTTATGTTAAGGGAAAGGCAGGTAATAAAATTGTATATATAGTTTTACCTCAACTGTGTGACAAAAAAAAATATTGGAAGGAAAAAACAAAGTGTTAACGTCAATGATCTCCATATAAAGTGATTATATGCGATTTCATGTTCCTCTCTGTACTTTTCTACGTAGAGCACGTATCACCTTCACAAATCGAAAAGCAATAATTACGCACTGTTTTTTAAAAAGAAAGCCTCCCATCCTCAACCAGCGTGAGTCACCCTGGACATCCTGGGGTGAGGCAGAAACTGCTGGGGTTTTGTTTTCTTCTCTCTGAGGGCAGGAAGTAACTATTTCCCACTGGGTTTCCTGCTGGAGTAGGAGGCTGAGAAAAGTTCTGGCTGAAGACTCAAGGCAGGTATCAAAACACAGCAGTGCAAGGCCCTTTGTGAGTGGCTCTTGCTTGTCTCTGTGCCTCCCGCTCTGGGCGTCATTTCCAGAAAGTAACCTCATTGCTCAACCTGCTGTCCACCTGGAAGCTCTTCCCTATCCCCGCTTCACTTGACTAATATCATCAGGCATCATCCTAGGTGTCCTTGCTCTTTGAGGAGCTTCCCTGACCCCCACTACTGAGTGGGACCCCAGTGAGTACCCAGAACACCGTCTCCCCCTGTTAACAGAGGTGCCACACCTGGCTGTGTTCATGGCGCACTCCCGTGCTTCCCCACCTGCCTTGAAGCACCGTGAAGGTTGGCACTCTACGTCCCCAACCCAGCAGAGACTGGGGTACTCAATTAATGTCTAGTGAATGAATGAAGGAACGCTGCCTCGAGGCCCAGGTGGCTGGTGTCACTTAGGCTGCTCCCAGTACCTGCCTCTCCCAGAGCGCCTTGAGGGAAAGTGGCCCCAAAGAGTCCTTTCTGCATGCATGGTTATGGCTGCTGCTGTGTGGTCTGAGAAACCACCTTGTTCGCCTGCTCCAGCAGATGAGAGCAGGGGTTGGGGCCCAGCTGCGGGGAGGGAGGCTAGCCTCTTCTGATGGATTCTGCCCAATATGATGCTCTCTGTGGGATGGTGGCTGGCTGGCCAATCAGATAGCTTCTTGAGAAGAAAGTCAATGCCACAGAAGTGTCATCCTGAAGGCCACTGAGTTCTATTCAGGTTCCCCCGCCCAGTCTGGAAGCCCCCTTCCACCTTCCCATGCCCCAGAACCGAAGGTGTCTCCACATGTCTCTTCCACACACACTCAAAAGCCTGCGTCACAGGAAAAGATGGCCAGTTACTCTCTCCCTCTCTGGCTGCTCACTGGCCGCTCTGTGACCATTCCTCTGGGTGGCCCCTCCTTCTAAAGTCGGGCGGGGTTGGGGAGTTGCTCCCTGTGCCTGGCTCCTGGCCCAGCTGGCCACATTCAGGGAATGGCCTGCATGCCCAAACCCTGAGGGGCACACTTGCAATCAGTTGATGAGTTCAGAGCCCTGCCGTCCTACCTCCCTGGCCTCCCCCTGCCTGGGTCATAAGGGATGAGGAAAATGTGACTGCCTTCCCTCACACAGAGTATCTCTTGACAGAGAGAGGGGAGGCATTTGGCACCCAGGCCCAGTTGGGTGGATGGAGTGAGCTGCACCAGGAGACTGGGCAAAAATAGCAATTTGTTGCTGATGCTGCAAGAAATGTGCTAGGATCAGGGGTCCCGAGAAGGCAGCAGGGCAGAAGCCTTCAGGGACCAGGAGGGATTGGCCCACACTTGTCGGCCAACAGTGTCCTTCCCCGGCCAGCCCTAAGTGCCTTGGGACTTGTGCTAAGTTGGCCTTGCTCCCACCCCACCCACCTTGCCCTCCCTTTCAACAGTTTCGCCTCGCTTCCCCTCCTCCTCTTCAGGGAAGCGGTGCCCTTGTGCTTCTGGAAAACACATGTTCCAGTCTCTGAAGGATAACTCAGATTTAAAATATTCTCATCCCACATCAGACCACGTGTCACTGTGCTGTAACTATACCGAAGCCTCCTGCCCGGAAGGACACCCACACCCACATTGAGGAATGAGGTGGCTTGAGGAGAGGGTGAGGAAGGGGCATAGGTTGAAGAGCCTCACCTAGAAAACCGCACTCCGCCGAAGAAACGCATCCCTTCGACCAGTCCAGTCAGGGATGCAGCAGAGTGGGGCTCCACTCAGAGGTGATCAGCTTCTCCACCAACACAGGAAGGGCTTGCCCAGGGCCAGAAGGTGGGGAGGGAGCCTGGTGGTCAGCACAGCATAAGGCACACCCCTCTGCTCCCGCCCCCTGCAGAAAATGAGCTGCCTCATCAGAGTAGAGGTGGAAAGAGCCCTGAGCTGAGAATCCAAGTCGCTCTCAGTTCTAGCCCCAGCCCCGCCTCTGAGGAGTCCTGCGACCTTGAGGAAGTCACCCACAGGCCCTCAGTTTTCCTACTGGTAAAATGGGAAAATCTTACCTACATCTCAGGGCTGTTGTGGCCCCATTGAGATAAAAAACTGGAAAGATACAGGGAAGTCAGACGTAGGACACTGTGAGAGAACAGGGTGTCAAAAGCTAGGTCTGGCTGTGTGGCCTTGGGAAAGTTGCTGCCCCTCTCTGTGCCCTGAGAGGGCTGATCAGCCAATTGCAAATGCAGCTGGGCCTCTCTCATCGCCATCTTCATTTAAGAAGAACGAGGCTGTTATCTTTTGTCTCCTTAAGGCATCCTTTCTGAGGAGATGCTGCCAACAGTTTCTGCATTGTTCCTCATGACGGCTCGGAGCCGCTGCCAAGGGCCCTGCTTGAGAACCTGCTTGGCCTTTCTGAGAACCTGGTGGGTGCGGGGAGCCCAGGGCAGGAGGAGGGAGGTGGGTCCTGAGAGTGGGCTGTTGCTTTGGACGCTCTCTGGCTCTCTAGTGGATTTTCCTGCTCTAGACTCTCTGGTCCCTGACAGCCATCTCTCCCCCACCCTAGGGACACATAAGCTGTCCTAGCTGGTCCCTCTGGCTGGGCTGAACTTGGGTCCTGAACCAAACTCCTATGCTCTGAGGCTCCCCAGTGGGTGCCAGGAGAAGACAATGCTTTCTTGGAAAGCTGCCTCCTTGCCCACTGCCAGGGTCAGATGGCATTTTCTCTGAGGCAAGGGTCTGGCCATGATTCACAACCATCTGGCAACTCGAAACTGATGTTCTGAGTGTGTGGTTTTCTTCCTCTCTCTCCCTCCGGTCTCTGGTTTTGATTTCTTCTCCCTGCCGACACCAACACAGTTACTGTGAAAGGAGCAGCATACAGTGTCAGATGACCCCCCACTGCTGTCCAGTCGCCTATGTGGCTGAGAGAGGCCTCTGAGCGCATCCTCCCCACCCGTGGCTCTAGGCCTGGCCACACTGCACCCATCAGAACAGCCACCCTGTCAGCTAGGGCCTCGGGCCCTGCCACCCTTCTCTCTAGGCCCTGTCCTCCTCACCTGCAGGTGAGGGGTTGGACTAGAGGAGAGAGGGCAGCCAGCTCAGACTGAGGGGGTGACCCTGATGCCCAGTGAGCTGCACAGCGCTGGAGGGTGTGGTTACCTTGCTTCCTGGGGTTGGTTTTGGGGTGGGGAAGTGATCCCCTGAAAAGAACTGAGGCCTCCATGTCCTTTGCGTCCCCCTCTCTCAGGCCTTCCTCCCTATCCCAGCACACAGGCCTTACTTAGAAGGTACTCTGTATCTTTTAAGGGACCCCATCTCTCTAGATCTTTGACACCTTGTCCTCTGATTTCTGTCTCTGGATCCCACTTCCCCTGTGTCTTTGACTGTCCCCATCTCTGCTTTCTCTCCCATTCTGTGTCTCTGACCCTGTTGGCGCATCTCTCTGTCCCATCCTGCCTCTCTCTGACCATTTCTCTGACTCCCCTTTCTCTCCATGGCCCTCCTCTCTGCACTCGCCACCATGGGCTGTGTACCCCACTTTGCAGGCATCTCACGAAAAAATAAAAGAGGGAAAGAAAAGGAACCATTTGGTTTTCATTAGGGTAATGAAACCCTGGTGGCCTTGCAATGAGGCTGCAGGGCCTGCCCACCTCCTCACTGCAGCCTCCAGGCTTGGCCCCCAGCCAGGTCCTGCCTGCTTCCAGAAACACACCAAGCATGGGGACAGAGCAGGACCCCACAGGGGCCAGGGCATGCTTCCAAGTGGAATTAGGTGTTTATTATGGACTGAATGTTTGTGTTCCCCGCAAATTCATATATTAATACCCCAACTCCTAGTGCAACAGTATTTGGAGGTGGGGCCTTTGGGAGGTAATTCGATCTAGATGATGTCATGAGGGTGGGGCCCTGCGGTGGGATTAGTGTCCTTACACCAAGAGACCTGAGCTTTTTCCTTCTGCCAAGTGACGACACAGCAAGGAGGCAGCTGTCCAGCAGGTCAGGAAGAGAGCCTGACCTGCAGAAGGCTGACCTCACTCTGTGCTCTATGCCCTCACCCAGAGCTTCTGCAGCCGCTGGTTTCTGCCATAGGACCTCCCACGAGAATGTGAAGGAGGCCTCTGGCCCCAGGGCTGGGAACCTCACTGGCTGGACTTCACTTGGCTCAGAGGTCCCAGGACTGGTCCCTGGAAGGCCTAGGACACTGACCCACTGTGCTTCTTGGGTGAAAGAGGAGGGGAAACTGGCACTAGGGACAGTGCAGGGCTACCTTCCCCCATTCTCCCAGTCATAGTCTTGAATCCTATGAGCATCAGTGTGCCTGTGTGTGACCCCTGGGAACCACATCTTTGCTGGTAGCAGGCCCCTCCCGCCACTCTTGCTTCAGAAGGCACAGTTACACTGAGCATACACAACTCACCAGTGAAATGATAAGGCACCTTTATTTTTGCCTTTATTCAGTATTTTTTCTGTTCACTTTTAGATCAATCAGACTGGTAAAACACTGTTTTAATTAAGGTACTTAGAATATCCAGTCCCACACAATAGCCCATGAACTTAATTAAAAATTACAGCCCCTTCCCTTCCCTAGCTACCTGCCAGGACGGGGTGGTGAGACCAGATTTCTGCCCCAGCTTTGCCTGCCTACAGCCACTGCCCCCACATTCTTCCAGCCACGCCAGTAAAGCCAAGCTCCTGCTCAGTGTTTCTTTGCCTTCCCGGAAAAGTCTATTCCCAGGTAATTCCCTCCAGACTGTGGGGCATCAGGCTCTCAGTGCTTCCATGTCAAAGCGCTGTGGTACTCTAACATTGTGCAGTTTTGCTCACATGGCAAACAATGTTTCAGAAGGGTCAGAGACACCCTTCCCATGGAGATCACTGTGGCAGCAGAGGCCATGAAAGTGTGCTGGAGTTGGGAGCCAGGATCCCCGGCCCAGGTTCTTTCTGACACTGCCACTAACTGGCTCCCCACCCTGGGCCTGAACTTCCACAACTGTGAAATGGGGGTGACCTGGGTAACCTCAAAGTTCCTCCTCACCCTGGACCCTCTGAGTCTTCAGAAGCTGCTCCAAGCTGAGCCCAGCTGGGCCTAGGTGCAGCTCACCTCCAGGCTCTGCTTCCTGGGGACTCAGCCAAGCCCTGGGCTTCCTGCCTGGTGAGACCCAGGCACAAGGGGCCTTCACAGAGTCTTTGCGTGGTTTTCCTGGGGAGCAGGGGTGGGGAGCCTCGCAGAGCTAACACAAGGCATCGTCTGTGTTCAGGCTGAGGGAGGCGTGGACAGAGTGGCCCCTGGGGACTCTACCTTGCCTCTGGATTTTTCCATGGCCTTTTTCAGAGCCCTTCATTGGATCACCAAATAATCCCGGGCAGGAGAGGCCATGAGGACAATTGACTCCACTTCGCATTTGAGGAAGCAGAGGAGCTGAGGTGCTGTGAGGTGGTGATACCGGAGGACAGTCTATCAGAGCAGTCGAGAGCGTCTGCTACTCTGCCACTTAACCTAAGACTCAAACTCTTCGCTTACAAAAGTAAACTCTTAATGGCTCTGGTAGTCTGCCCATGCTCCATGGTGAGAGAGGCTCAGGGACACCTTTGGGCACGAGATGGGACCCAGGGCCCAAGTTAATGCAAAGGCGTAGCCAGCCCTAAGAGATCCATGATGGACCAGGTGGTATTCTAGAATTTTCTGTACTTCATCTTCTATCATCTTTATAGCAGCCCTGTCAGTCAAGGATCTTTGGCTCATTTTGGAGAGGGAGAACGGAAGGCTGAGAGTCTACACACAGCCAGAAGCCAAACTTAGGTTCCACCACCTTGTACTGCCCCCTCGGATATGGGTTTGGCTCAAGTTCTGTCTCTGTAATCCCCTTCATCCAGACAGCTGTCCTGCGGGGGTTGGGCAGGCTGGGACCCCAGGTGCTGATGCAACCAAGAAAGCCAGGGCAGGGCATCTCTGAGTCTGAGAAACTTATTTGAAATCCCTTTCCTCAGACCAAAAGGAGTTTTTACAGAGAAATATTACAGAGATTAAAGAGTTACACACTTTTTAAAAACCTAGGGAAACTAGAAGAAGAGAGATGTAAACATTCATCAAATCTCTGGAGGGAGAATGTCTTTTATTAAACATGGAAATCACCAATGAAATCACAAAGGAAGGATTAGCAGGTATGACTACAGAAAAACATAGATTTTCTGCATTGAAAAATGTCTGGAGAGGACAAGTGGGGAGAAATACCAACAGCGCAGAAGGGAGCGGAAAGATGGTCTGTTTTTATTTATTTATACTCTGCCTCCTTTCTTAAAAGTTTTGAGGAGGGAATATTACATAAAAGCTCATACACACTGATAGTTTAAAAGCAAAAAGGCTTCTATATAAATAGCCAGCGGGCATTCTATGTAAGAAAGAAATGACTGACATAAAACAAATTATAACTGGTAAATGGATTTTCAGAAAAATGTCCAACCCAACTAATCACCAAAGAAATGCAAAGTTAAACAGGAAAAAACAATGTTTCGAATGACACGCAGTGCTCATGTAGGTATCATAGCAATTACACCTTGCAATTCTTAGGGAAGATAACATGGCAAGAAGGTACCAAGAGCAAGGAAAATATTGGTTCCCTTCGACAGAGTAATCTTACCACTGGGGATTTATGCCAAAGATTCTAAAAGGTGAAAAGAGTTAGGTGCACAAAGATGCTCATTGCAGCATTAAAAAAAAACCAAACAAATAGCTGAAAACTGAAAATGGCCTAAGTGTCCAAAAACAAAGAAATGGTAAACTCAAGTTTGCCCTAGCCACTCAACAAAATACATTGCAGCTAAGAAGTTCACAAAGACCTATGGCAAATACAAATGCAAAATGGCAAGAACAAAACGTTAAGTTTAGGAAGCAGGACATATAATTAGTGTTATATAATGTATATGGTATGAATCCAGCCTTGTAAACAATGCACCCGCACAACAGTGTGCCCCCAACCTGTGCAGGGCCTGGGCCAGGGCTACAGATAGAGACCACACACCAAATGCCTAAATATTAAATACTTTAAAAGTATTATTTATTGAATAGGTATTAAATTGATTTAAAAATCATCATTCAAATTAACATAAACTAAATATAATGACATTCAATACTTGAAATTATTTATTACATATTAAATTGTTAATTAATTCAAGCAAACATTGTAAAATAAAATGTCAAAGGTCCTCCTACCTTGTGATAAGTTAAGCTGTGTATTGTAATCCCTAGAGTGACCATGAAGAAGATAACAAGTACAGTTAAAAATGAACTGAGGAATTAAAACGATGTGCTGGAAGCATATCTACTTAACACAAAAGAAGGCAGTAAAGGAGAACCAGAGGGGGAAACAGTCATGAGATATGTCAAAAACAAATAACAAAATGGTAATCCAATCATATCAATAATCGCTATGATGGGCTGAACATTTGTGTCCCTCCCATATTCACATGTTGAAGCCCTAACCCCCAAGGTGACAGTATTTGGAGATGTGGCCTTTGGGAGAAAGGAGGTGTAGATGAGGAAATGAGGGTGGGGCCCCTACTATGGGATTCGTGCCCTTATAAGAAGAGGAAGACCAAGTCGCTTTCTCTGCCACGTGAGGACTCGGGGAAGGCAGCCATCTACAAGCCAGGAGGAGAGTTCTTACCAGGAATCTGCCAGCATCTGGATCTGGAACTTCCCAGCCACCAGAACTGTGAAAAATACCAATCTGTTCAAGCCACCTAGTCTACAGTCTTTTGCTGTAGCATCCTGAGCTATCTAAGACAATTGCATTGAATCACAGCAGCATTATTTGTAAAAGCTCCAAACTAGATAACTCAGATGTCCATCGGCTCATGAATGGATAAGCAATGGAATACTAGTCAATAGTTAAAAAGGAATGAACTACAGTCTTGGCCAGGTGGCTCAGTTGGAGTGTCGACCCATACATCAAAAAGGTTGTGGGTTCGATCACCAGGCAGGGCACATACCCAAGTTGCATGTTCAATCAATCCCTTGTTACTCCCCGGCTGGGGTACGTATGGGAGGCAACCAATCAATGTTTCTCACATCGATGTTTCTCTCTCTCTGTCTCCCTTCCTCTCTCTAAAATCAGTAAAAACCGTATCTTCAATTGAGGATTTAAAAAAAGGAATTAACTACTGATACATGTTGTAATATGAATAAACCTCAAAACCATTATGCTAAGGGAGAAAAGCCAGATACAAAAGACCACATATGACACAATTCCATTTTTAAGACAACTCCGTAGTGGCTGGCTGGGGCTGGCAGTGTGACAGGAATTGACTGCAAATGGCCACAAGAGCTTTTGGAGAGGGTGATAGAAATGTTCTAAAACTAGACTGTGATGATGGTAATGGTGATGCACAACTCTGTAAACTTACTTAAAAACCATTGATTAAAATGCATATTTTAAATGGGTGAAATATAAATAAATTATATCTCAATAAAGCTGTTTTTTTAAATATGCTAAATTTTAAAAATTGTACTGCAAATATACAGAATGGGATAAAATGTTTGCAAATTATGTATCTGATAAGGAAGTTGTATCCAGAATATATAAAAGAACTCTTACAATTCAAAAATAAATAACTCAATGTAAAAATGGACAAAGGATCAAAACAGACATTTCTTCCAAGAAGATATGCAGATGAATGATGCGTACGTACACAGACGTTCGGTTACGAAGCACTAGGAAAGTGCAAATCTAAGCCATAAAACCACATGAGATGCCGCCTCATACTCACTAGGACGAGTACAATAAAAAAAAGGATAAATAAGTGCTAGCAAGGATGTGGACCCCTCGACCCTCATGTAGAGCTGGAGGGAATGTAAAATGGTGTCTTCACTTTAGAGGACAGTTTGGCAGAGCCTCGAAGTTAAACATACAGTTCCCATACAAACCAGCAAGTACCACTTCAGTGTGTACTCAAGAAAAATGAGCCCTGGCTGGTGCGGCTCAGTGGACTGAGTGCAGACTGCGAACCAAAGGGTCATCAGTTCAATTCCCAGTCAGGGCACATGCCTGGGTTGCAGGCCAGGTCCCCAGTATGGGGCAATCGAGAGGCAATGACACATTGATGTTTCTCTCCCTTTCTTTCTCCCTCTCTTCCCCTCTTCCTAAAAATGAATAAATAAAATCTTTAAAAAAAGAACTTTTTTTTTAAAAAAAAGAAAGAAAGAAAAATGAAACACATGTCCCCACAAGAATTTGTATATGAAGTTTGTAACTGCAATATTCATAACAGCCCAGACGTGGAAACATTCCAAATGTCCATCGTCTGGTGAATGGATTAATAAAAAGCGGTACACCTGTAAAATGGAGTATCATTCATCAATAAAAGGGAATGAGGTACTGATACATGTTACAATGTGGATGAACTTTGAAAACATTATGCTACGTGCAAGTAGCCAGTCACAAAGGACCCAATATTGATTAGGCAAATATATAGGGATAGAAACTAGCATAGCAGTTACAGGGTGGGACAGGGGTGGGGGGTGACAAAAATGTTTTAAACTTGTGGTGATGATTGCAGAACTCTGTGAACATACCAAAAACCATTGAATTGTAAACCTTACACGGGTGCATGATATGGTATATGAATTATTTCTCAATAAAGTTGTAAAAAAACCCAAAATGACAGTACATGCTACTGTCACTGATGTCACTTCCATTTTCCCAGAATCCTCATGTTACCATATTCTTGTTTCCATAAATTCTTTCCAAAGTGACGGGGGGGGCTCTTTTTGCAGCCCTCCTATCACACACGCACTGGCCCGCCAGCTTTGCCTTCCTCGCGCCACTTCTCTACCTTTGTCCCCGTCCTAGGGAATGGCATTGGCCACCCCACGAGACATCTTGGATTCCTCCCTTTCCCATACCTCCCACCACAAACTCATCCAAAACTCCGGTCCATTTTTCTTCCTAAATGTTTCTGGAACGTACTTGTCCTCTGCACCACCTTACTTTGCAGGCCAACGTCAGTGTTGCTTGAAGGCTCCAACAGCCTCCTCACTGGCCTCCATGCCTCCACCTTGTCCCGTTTCCATCCTCCACACAGCAGCCAGATTCTCCTCTTTAAATTACAGCCAGCTGGGGACTCCCCACTGGCCAATCTGCGGCAGGTTGTGGTCTCCAGCCTCACATCTTCCTGCCCCCACATTTGGAGCAGCCCTGCCCTAGGGGGTATTGTCAACCCTTGTGGGCTGCAGTTTTGCATTCCAGCCTGCAGGAAGGGGAAAAAGAGGAAGTGTAGGCCCAGCAAGTTCTTTCCAAAGAAGTAGCAGAGAAGTTGCACACGTCCTTTCATTCCATTCCACTGGTAAAAAACGTTGTTCACATTTGGTTGCCATGAAGACCGGAAAACAGAGCCACTAGTTGGGTGGATGTCAGGACAGGATGGTTCATGGGACTTCATAGAGTCTTCCATACACTGCTGGGAGCCACCAGGAGCTGCCTCCTGACCCTGACTCTATATTGGGGGTGCCAGAGCCTTGGCTACATGGGGACTATATCAGGTATCTGCCATCTATAGCTACCCCCCAAAACTTAGTGGCTTAAAGCAGCAGCTCTTCTTGGCTCATGATTCTGTAGGTCAGCGGTTTGGCTGGGTTCTGTTGATGGCTCTGCTGCTGGGGTCAGCCATGCAGCTGTCATCATCTGGTAGTTTGATTAGGGATGGCTGTCTGAGGTGTCTGCACTCACATGTCCAGCAGTTGGCAATGTTGAGGCTGGGACTTTCACATCTCATCCAGTCACCTGCGGAGGTGAAGCACTGTTGTGGGTTAATGGTAACCCCCCAAAAGATATGCCCATGTCCTAATCCTCAGAACCTGTCAATGTGACCTTCTTAGGAAAAAGGGTCCTTGCAGATGTGACTAAGGATCTTCAGATGAAATCATCTTGGTTTATATTCAGGTGGACCCTGAATCCAGTAATTAGTGCCCTTGTAAGAGTCAGGCAGAGGAGAAGACAGACACAGGGGAGAAGGCCGTGTGAGGGTAGAGGCAGAGACTGGAGTGATGCAGACAGAAGCCAAGGAACACCTGGAACCCCCAGAAGCTAGAAGACTCAAGGAAGGATCCTTCCCAGAGCCTCTGGAGGGAGTGGGGCCCTGACAAGCCCTTAATTTCAGACCTCTTGCCTCCAGAACAGTGAGAGAATAAATTTATGTTATTTCAAGCCCTCAAGTTTGTGGTGATTTGTTATAGCAGCCCTAGGAAACTAATATAAGCACATTGCTCAAAATACAGCCTCCTGGGCAGCAGGACCCACCGGTAAGGCGATTTCCCCGAGAAGGCTATGCAGCCCATTGGCCACATAGGCACAGACCTTATTCCCCCACCAGTGGGTGGGCCCTTCTGCTATTTCCTGAGACCTGCAATGTAAGAAGACTTGAATCCCGGTGTCTTACTCCTCAGCATTAATACGCAGGAAGCTTTCAAGAAGTCTCAAGGGTAAAAGGAAGGACCAAGATGGGTAAGTAGTTTAAAAGAGGATTATCAGCTCACAGGGAGTGTTTGGTTTGGCTGCTTGTCTCTCTGAAGGATGCAGAGTCCTGAGTATCGTTTTACAGGCTGAGGGAAGAGCAAAGGAAGAACGAGAAGAGACACGCAGAGTCACGCCCTTGAAGCCCAGCGCACCGTAACTTCTGCTCACGCACACCAGAGTCATGGAGGTTAGCACTGAAAGGGACCTTGGTGTTTTGCCCATCACTTTATGGGTGAAGAAGCAGAGCAAGAAAAGAGAGGAGTGACTTACCTACAGCAGTTTGCTCCCAGCATCCAAACCCCTCTTCTTCCCCTGTGTCCAGGATGTCAGTGTGCCTTTGGCAAAGACAACTGTTTTTTAAAACTGCCTCATTCATGTCTCTATGCATGTAAAATATCTCTTCTCCTTTTCCTCTATTCCTGTGCCCTCTCCCTGTTTCCTGGATACAGTGGCTTATGAACCCTTATTCCTGACAAGTGCAGCTGAGGGAATGGGGGAGGCCGCTCAGCTGGGCAGACGGGAGAAAACGCCCTAGAAGCGGTGCTGGCCAGGACCGCAGCACCTTGCTGAACCCTGCACGCTCTTTGGCCTCCAGCAGAGAACCCTGGAGTCTTTCTTCAGGTCCCTGCATTCCATGTCAGCATGGTTTTAAGTCAGATTCTGGAAATAGAGTCACTTGCACAAGACTTGGGAGGCCAAAGACAAGAGAAGCCCTTCTTTTCTGAATTGGCATGACGGGCGTGAGCTTTACCACATCCTCCAGGAGAGCGCTTTCGAGTTGCCCACTTTGGTGCCACTAGAGACTGAGATGATCTGAACATCTTTTTTATTTTGTTTTTACAGTGAAACACTTTAATATTTAGAATTAGCCAGTTTAGATGATTCCAATTTTGTTGGCAACATCCAGAGCATCCTAGTTGGGAGCCAGTTGAACACAGGCCTTCTTCTCTCCATCAGGCCTGATCAGGAGGTTGACCTTGGCCATGTCAATGTCACAGAGCTTCTTCACAGCCTGTTTGATCTGGTGCTTGTTGGCCTTGACATCCACAATGCACATTAGTGTGCTGTTGTCTTCTATCTTCTTCCCGGCTGACTCAGTACTTGGGGGAACTTGCTGATGGAATAGTGGTCAAGCTTGTTTCCCCTGGGGCTCTTCCTAGGATATTGGGGCTGCCTTCAGAGCCGCAGCATCTTCGCCCCATTGGAAGTTGGGAAACATGCCAATCTTCTTCTTCTTCTTTTTTTTTCCTGGCTGTGGACCCCTTTCAGCACTGCTTCCTTTGCCTTCAAAGCCTTTGCTTTGGCTTTGGCTTTGGCTTTGAGAAAGGCTGGGACTTCTTTCTTGACTTTTGGCACCATCTTCATGAAAAGGCTGACATCAGCATCTTCTCCAAGACTCTGGCACTTCCTGAGTCTGTGGGGTTTGATGGTGGCTTTCCTGACCTGCTTTCATCCAGCCCTCCTGTCGGTTAAATGAGCCTCTAAATCCTGTGTTAAAATCCTGCATATTTGGGATACCTAGAGTATCGCCTGTTTTTCTATGACCAGACCCTAATGGACACCGATGAAGAAGCAATGTAAAATGTTGTGGGGGAGAAACCCTTCTGAAATGTAAAAGTTTCCTCCTAGAAAGTGAAAGTTTTTATACAAAGTGACAACCTGGCCCTCCAACCATTGTTTGCTAGGAGCCATCTGTGGTGTGTGGCCTCAGAACCATGAGGTGAACATCGAAGCTGTCCTCTTGTCACAGGTGGGCACAGGTAACCAGGGTCTCGATGATCATGAACAATGAATTGAACCGAACACACAGAGAGTTTATAGTAGAAAGAGAGAGAGCAGAAGAGAGCAAATTTATTAAGCAATAGCACACTCCCCAGAACATGGGAGTGGGCCAACTCTGAGAAGAGATTGACCCTCAGTGGCTGGAGGGATTCCATTCTTATAGGCAGATATTGCCTGGCTGGTTTTGGTGGGCTTTTATAGGGCATGTACAAGTAGTTACATTACTTTTAAGCTACTGTGCATGTGTTCCCCCATGATTGTCCTTGATCGGCGACTGGGGGGGAGGGGTTCCCACAATGCTAATTCATTATAATGCTGTTATAATGAAGCAGGGGTCAAGTATCATCTTCTGCGCAGGTGCAGTCATGATTCACCGTGATTCAGTGCTTTTCCAGAAAGCAGGGACAATCGGTCTTAGAACAGGGTCACTGTCCTATACTGACGTCCTTTGTCTTAGCCGGAGGGTGCCTCCAGAGTTTCCTCCCTCCTGCCTCGCTCTGAGTGAGTGTTCCAGAAAGGAAAGCCCCTCTGCCACACCCTTACCCATCATCACAACAGAGATCCCAGAAAGCCATGGGCAACAGGGCCACAGAGGTGGGAGCCCCCCTCCCTGGCGGGCTGTGGGCACACAGGGCAAGAACCGGAAGCCACGAGGAAATACAGAGCAGCCTGTCTGAGTGTGGGCATTCTGACTTTATGGGGACAAGGAAGGAAAAGGTTTAAATTACCCTTGTTTTTGTAGAGAATGGGAACAAATGTTAATTAAGTCCAACTAATCTTTTAAGACAAATTTCAGTTGATATTTTGGGTAAATAATAGCATTTGCTGCTTTTTACTGATACATTTCTATGTACTGCCTGAAGCTTTTTATATATCATCCTATTTAATCTTGCCATTGATGCCAAGGTTAGGATATTATGCCCTCATTTCCATAGATTAGAAGCCCAAGGCTCACAGAGGTCAAAGCTGCCTGCTCCCAAGCCATTTTCTACTACGTCATTCTGCTCTCTTCCTAGAAAGGAGGACAGAAGAACAAGAGGGAAAGAGAAAAGCAGCAGGTGGCAGAAATGAGAGAGACTGACAAAAGAAGACGTGTGGAGAGACATGTGCAAGTAGAAAGGGGAGAGGGGACAGAAACCCCAGGGGCTCTGCAAAGCTGGAGAGACTCGCCAGCAGCCCTCCCTACTCAGATGGTGTGCTGTGGAACGTTAGCTCTGCTCTCGGCCATTCCAATGAGCCACTGTTCACAGCTCTTCACTGCTGCTTATTCTGGGTCAACATATGAAGCATTCAAACCTATGGAGAATTTTTTGTGAGTCTATTTGAGCAAAACTGAAGACAACTGCTGGGAAGCAACGTCTCAATGGATTGAGAAATGCTCCAGAGAATGGCAGTGTAACACCTTATTTTATATATTACAAAGGAGCAGACATAAGGAGGTTACATGAAATCCATTGTTGGTACATTAGGGAGGGGGGAGAGAGCAAAGCAGGGAAATGTCTGGGATTGGATAAAAAGTCAACCAGAGACAACATACTTCTTTTACATTGCAGGGTACACCACAGAAACAATGAACATTTTCAGCACAGAGAGATGGTGTGCAGGAAAGCAACAGTGAGGGGCTCCTGGTCTCTGCCCTAGGGGGAGACTGTGCCTGCGGGGTATGGAAAAAGGGAATTATCTTGACATGCAAAAAGACAACAGACAGCCTGGTTGAGGTACAGACTGACCTTTGTCAGGGAAAGATACTGGTCTAGGATGTGACTACCCGCCGAGAACTGCTTAGTGCGGGTTACTTTCAGACCACCCTTTGTGGTTACTTTCAGTCTCTGAGTTTGTGAGGCCTCCCCTGAGCCTGTCGGTTTTAGTATGTGGCCCCTTTTCTCCCACATCAGGCTTTCTGAGACGCCAATGTGAATGGGAAAAAACCACAACAATCCACTGAGCGAGGACCTTTTTGGGTGGTCCCATCAGTGCTCCGAATAATGTTACACCAGAGAGTGGATTAAATCAAGCAAAGGGGTAGCCCCAGCCCCTGGGCTAATGCAGGTTGGGAATCAGGCTTGCCTTTGCACCAGGTAGCTGGTGAAAATCGTCTTGAATAATCAATCTTCTGCCTGTCCTTTCAGACCCTTCTCTAGGCACCCTCAATCCCACCCCGATGTCTTACACTCCCAGCTGCCCTTGGGCTTACTTTCATGGGGTAGTGACAGTCTCAGCCCCACCTTGCTCAGGGAGTCCCTCTGTGCTCTGTGTCCTGGGAGAGAGCATCTGGGTAGATGAGGCAGGGCAGAGGCAGGCCTTCCTGGAGCCCTCCTGCCACCACCAGGCCGTGGTCCCTCCCTGTGAACATGGAAGGCCAGGCCAGGCATGGGAAAACCAAAGGGACACCCGAGAGTCCCTATCTCATGATATCCCAGATTCCCAGAGCAAAGGCAGGGCCCTTGGAGGTCCTATAAGCACATCATTTTAAAATAAGCCTTCATTTTATCAATGAGGAAACTGAGGGTCCGAGATGTGAGGGCAGGAGCCCACGGCCACGCTGTCTGCACACTCACCCAGATTCCAGACGCCCAGCCTGGTGCCCTTCCCTCTGGCAGCCCTGTGTCTCCCCCGCCTCCCTGCCCCGCCCAAGTGCCCATTGAGCCAGTGAGCACCGCACATGTGATTACAATTACCGTGCACTTGGCTGGAGCCCAGCCACACCGCGAGCACGTCCAGACCTGGTCACTGGCCAAGTTTCCATCTCGGTAGAAAAATGAAAAGATTCAAGGGATACATGTTAATCCCAAACACACAGGCAGGAAGGAGCAGGGTGAGAGGGAGAGGGCCCGCCAGGATCTCCCAGGGTAATGTCGGTCCACTGAGAGATCCCCCACCCCAGAGACAGATGCTCCCCACGCCCTCCCCACCCCCCCACAACAGAGAGCAAACTCTGTGCCCGACAGGGGACCAGGGCTGCCCGACTGTTAGGCACTGTGGTTCAACGGCCACCTCAGGATCATTTGTGGTTATAAACCCTGCTGGCTCCCGGGCCCAAGATGGAATTCAGCTGGCAAGACTTGGCCAGTGGACCCCAAAGCAGTCCCCCTCCTCAGCTGGCTCCTTCCTTGTCCAAGCATTCTTCACACCCTTTGTGTTTTTATCGTCTCCTTCAGTATCACCATCCCCTGCTACCGACAAGGAAACTGAGGCACGGAGATGAAGGGACTGGCCCGAAGCTGGGTGGGCACCGAGGAGCCAGGGAGGGCTAGCACACAGGCTCCGGGCAGCCGGACAGGCCAACAGCCCCCTCCGGGCACTACTGAGCTGCACGGGCAGCCCAGACCATGTCTAGGACCCTCCTGGCTCCTCCTGCCACCGCTGTGCCAGAGTCTGAAGATGCACCTCATGAGCTGTCTGACTTCCTCTGCCCCACGCCTGCTGCACCGCCCTGCTGGGTCCTAAATCCCGCCCTGGCTGCTAACTGTGCCCCTCTGACATCGACATCTCACATCCTTGAGGCATCTAGACAAATTTGTCCCCAGTTTTTCCACCCCAGAAACAGAGGTTCCTTCTTTTCTCTCAGAGTTGAAGCAGTACTGAGTAACCCACCCCTCTCAGCTTGCCTCAACTCCCGGGTAATCCCATCTGCAAGCAGTGCTTGGTTCTGGCCTCAGAGAGGGCAGCACGCTTGAATTTTTGACCTGATATATGTGCATCTAACCTTTGGGGGGCTTATAACAGGTTTAAATAGATATTAGGAGAACCACCACTCTCTGCCTTGAGGGCAAAAGAGTTAACATGTTGCCAGAACTCTACTAACATTTACTGGTGATTTGCTAAAACCTTCGGAGGACGTTAAATATCCCTGTCAGGTGGGGAAGGGCAAGGGAACAATGGGCTGACTTCTGATGCCCCTGAGGGGATACAATTCCTCAGAAAATGAGATCTGCCGCAGATAAATGTGCTTATTTACAGGGCTTCTAGACCAGCTGAGGGCTGCCCAGGGCCTGCAGCCAGGCGTCAGAGCAAAGGGGCAAGGCCAGAGCGCAGCTCCTTGCCGACTCCGGGATTTATGGGCGTCCTGGCCAGGCCAGGCAGCCTGGTTTTGAGGCCAGCAGCTGGGCCAGGAGGTTGGCCAAGTTTTTCTCAGAGGCTTTGTGAGCAGTTGGGCCCTTGGGGAGAATGGTCGCTGCAGGAGTCACAGCCTCAGCAGGGGCACTTTCCCGACTGAGACAGGGGGTTGGGGTGGAGATGTTATTTCAAAAGGTCCTCTCTTTTCTTTTTTTTACTTTCAAAAGACCCAAGTGATCACTTTGTGTTTAAGCCAGTCTTGCTTTTTCCAAAGAAATGAAGAAAGGAAAGATGTTTTTCCAGGTCTAATTATAAAAACTGTAAGGCTGGAAGGATACGGAGAAAGCCTCCACCTCCACAAGGTACACACCGAAGCCCGTGGGGAGGGGCTGGTCTATGAACAACCTACTGAGGGGCTCCATCAGCGGCCTGGAGGCCCCCAATCTCAAGATAACCCCCACCTCATCTATTCCCATCCCCACTGCTGGAGTTAAAGTCCATTTCCTCCCTTCTGTCCTCGTGGGAACTGGGAGATGGCTAAGAAACTAGAAGAGACAGTGGTTTGGGTCCTTCTAGAATCTGAAGGAAAGCAGTTGGGGTCCCTGTCACCCCAGGGCACTCAGTCCTTAAAACCTGTACTGTCCCAAAAGAGAACAAGCATTGAGCCAGGGTTGCCCCCAGGCCTTCCTGTCCCTTTGTCCTGCAGGAGTATCCTCTGACCTGCAGACTGCTCTGCTCTCCTGAGAGAGCTGGCAGGAGGCCACCTTCCTAAGTGGAGGGAATCAGTCTTCTGGTCTTGTTCCGATCAAGAAAATCAGAGTGGGTGTCCCTCAATGTCCTGTTTTAAAATGTGCTGGTGGGGAAAGTTGTGGGGCAGGAAAAGCATCTCATTCTGTCCTCCTCTATCAAAACTACAAATCTCGATTTCCCGCAGGTAGAGGTGGGATGGTGGGGCCAGGAAGCGGGGGTCTGGCCACAGTGTCTGGTCTCTGGTGGCCTCTCCAACTCTGACAAGCTCTGAGCTCTGGATCCAGGCCCTGGGGGACCCCCATTGCCCACAGCCAACCTCTTCCTCTTTCCACAGCAACTCACAGTGCTAGCCACACAAGATGACATCTTCTAAACGCTGGAGACAGAGATAAGAAGCAGATGGGAGGAGAGGCCTAGGAGTCGGAGGCGGGCTTTCGCCTGTGCTCGCAGACTGTGCCAAGCGCTCCCAACACAACGACTGGAGCCTGAGCACTGGTCAGACCCCGCGCTCCCCTGGCCATGCCCGGGCCTTCGGAGAAGGGGATGGAAGAGCTGGGTTTAGGGATGCTCTGGGCCCCAGTGCTGGATGAGGTCTGGCATCCGGCCTCGTGGAGCTCAGTAAATATTTGAGGAGAGAGTGACTTGCTGGATTACTCCTCCTGGAGTGAGCTGGTATTTCAGCTGGGACAGTTTCCCCAGGGGTGAATTTCAGAGGCAGAAAAGACAACCTAGTGTCCTTAGAAACCAATACAGAGGCACTTGGTTAGGTGCAGATGGGCTGCGTGTGGGAATTGGGATGACCTGTGCCCTTGACCTGTCTGGGGTATTTTTAAGGAAGTCACCCAACAATAACAACAGTGATAATAGTGGGTGCCACAGTGTGCAGAGGCTAGGGGGAGGCTCTTCTGACAGAGTCATTTCAAGATCACCCCTGGGCCTTCTTGGACCCTGAAGAATAACCAGAGCAGTCCACCCTGCTTCCCTGCAGCCCAGGAACCCCTGAAAACTGGGGCTGTTTGGGATTCTACGTGGACTCTTATTGAATCCTTACCCCCCTGAACCCCCACATCCAGGCAATGAAACAGCCTCTGCTGGGATCGCTTGCATACATTCTGCGGATGATCTCGGTTCCCCTCTCAGCCTGGACGAACAGAGTGAAATACAGCGTCCGGCCGCACTCAGCTCAGCTGCTGTCTCTGGGCAGAAACCTTGAGAGGAATCCCAGCTCCGGCCAAGGAAAACATGAGTTCGGTCTGTCTAAGCCAGGTGGCTTCTTTCTCCCTACCTTCCTTTCCCCCCATCCCCACCCTCTGGAGCCAGTGAGCTGTTTGGGTAACCCCAGGACCCCACTCCCACACTGCCTACAGCCAGCCTGTGCATTCCAGCAGGATTCCAGAACCTTGGCCTGGCTATTGGTCACTGGCCTCTGAAAGTGTGAGAGATGTGGGGCTCCGGCTGCTGCAGGCCAGCCCACCTTGACCGTCCCGCTTTCCCTGGACAGGGATCCCTTTGGGGAAGAGTGATTATCCTCAGAGGAGGAGCCCACCCCCTGGCCCTTGACCCCTGACCCCTGGCACCTGACCCCTGCTGGAAGCAGCACAGGCTTCCTATTCTACAGGTTTTAAAGGAAGGTATTTCCTGACCTCTCTTGACATCTTCCATTCTCCTTCAGGCCTAACCTCTTGCTGACATGTTGTCATGTCCTGGCTTTGTGAAAAAAAACCTTTCCTGCCTTTTGTGGCTTCTGGGTCAAAAGTTTCGCCGCTTTCTCTGCTCCACAGGAAGAAGCCCAGGGTCTCACAAAGTGTTTTGTTCACTGTACAACAGTGTTGTCCAGTAGAAATAAAATGCAAACCATAAATGAGAGGTGTCTATGTAATTTAATATTTTCTAGTAGCCACATTTTTACAAAAGGAACATGTGAAATTCATTCCAATGATGTGTTTTATTTAACCCAACATATTTATATTAACCCAAATGAATATTACCATTGCAAACTTTAGTTAACATAAAAAATTATTGATGAGATATTTTATTATTTTTTTTCATGCTAAATGCATTCATTTCCTAGGGCTGCCATAACAAACCTGTGGCTTAAAATGATAGAAATGTATCTGCTTACAGTTCTGGAGCTTAGAAGTCCAAAACCAAGGTGTCGGCAGGGCCACATGGCCTTTCGAGGCTCCGGGGAACAATCTCTCTGTGCCTCTTCCAGCTCCACTGGTTGCCAGCAACCCTTGGCCTTCTGTGGCCCATGGCCACCTCACTCTGGTCTCTGTCGCCCTCACCACACAGCCCTCTTCCTTCTGTGACTCTGTGGCTTCACAAGGCCTTCATATATGAATACTTGTCTGGGCTTAGGACTTACCTTTCTCCAGTATAAATCTCATTTTAACTCAACCAGTTATATCTGCAAAGACGCTATTTCCAAACAAGGCCACATTCTGAGGTTCCAGGTTGGCATGAATTTTAGGGGTACACCATTCAACCCAGTACAATGTCAGACTCAACTTTATCTGATCTGTAAGGCCCATCTCATTGTTGGTGCTCAAATTTCTGTCGCTTCTGTCTGTTCTGTTAACTGTCCCTTTACTTTCATTGTAGGGGTGCTTGGGGCTGAACCCAAGATAAAAAAGAAACATGTAAGGTTAGTTTTAGTTCATTTGATTTAACCTACTATATCTAAAATATGTCATTTCAACATGTAATCAAGATAGAAAAGTGTCAGTAAGTTATTTTACATTCTTTTTCTCAGACTAAGTCTCCCATATCCCACGTGCATTTGACCCCGGCAGCACCTGTCTGCAAGCTGGCTGCCTTTCAAG
Organism: Desmodus rotundus; assembly: GCF_022682495.2. Taxonomy (NCBI): domain Eukaryota; kingdom Metazoa; phylum Chordata; class Mammalia; order Chiroptera; family Phyllostomidae; genus Desmodus; species Desmodus rotundus. The sequence goes on from NC_071391.1 coordinate 125,515,649, forward strand.
GCTCCACAGCCACGTGTGGCCAGCGGTTGCCTTATCCACAGCACAGCTCAAGAAGGAAGAGGGCTGAGGCCTGTGGCAACACTGGGGAGTCCCTTAGGGATGTCGTTGGGTTGCAGGGTATGGAATTTACTGATGGCTTCACCACCTCCACCGTCTTTCCTGACTGTCTTTCAGCTGTGCCTCTCCATGGTGGGGGAAGGGAGTCGCATGAGGCCAGCTCATAGCACTGCTATATCAAACCAGAATGTAGAGTTGTTCACTCCCAAGCAAATGATCAACACTTGGTTGTTTTCCCACCTGTCCATGCATCCCACCCTTCCCTGAGGCTCAGTTCTTAGGGAGCTAGTCCTAGGAAGCCTGGATGCAGAACCAGGACAGTCCTTCCTCAGTGTGGGTGACTGAAAACCTCAGGGAGCTGCAGCATGAGGCATCTACCTCCCAGCAGACCCACCTATAAGCAGGTGGACACAGCCAGACTTCCTCTTCCTCTCATGGGCGGTGTGACCTGGGTGTGGCCACGTGCAGGGACCTGGCTCTTTTCTGCACCTCCCTGGCAGACCCGGCCCGTTCCCACCCACAGTCTCCTTTTCCTCTGCACCAACATTTGTCTTGCCAGCCCGGGGCCCATTTTTTCTTTTTAGGATGACTTTGCTCTGTGTGCTTAGATGACTTAGTGTCTGTTTTACGGTCAAACTCTCAGAGAAACCTCATTCCCCGGCAAACAGATTTCCTCGTTTTGCTCCCTCAAAATGCCTGCAATTCTTTATTCTCCCAGACACTGCTTCTTGGCCTCTGGGTTTTTTTTTTTTGAGAAGACCAGAAATAAACAGGATCCAGACCTGGAAGCCAGGCCCAGACATCTCTTATCCACCACCCCTTGGGCTCTCAGGCCTGCTGGTAATAGGTGCACAGCCCCTGCCCAGAATGTGCAGGTGGGGAGCACCCTGCCTGCCCTTGGGACCAGGGGACAGTAGCGCTTGAGGCCGAGCAGCGGGGTGACGGAACCCACATGCCTGCATTCAGGAGCAGTAAGTCACTGTGGATGGAAAACAAAGTGTGGAGAAATGGAGAACAAGTATAGTGAATGAGGAATCTCTGAAATTAATTCAGAGTTACCATCAGTCTCTTAAAGCTGCAGATGACACCTCTCTCTTTCACGCACACACACGCACACAGCTTGAGAGCCTTCCAATTTCTTGCGCTATGCATGGACCTCACAAAAAGTGACTCAACCTTACATAAGAATCTGAGGGGGCCCAGAAGTGCGATGACTCATTGCTTTGAAATTTCCAATGGGTTACACATGTCTTCTTAGATGATTTTTAAATTTTTATCTTTAATGGTTGTCAAAAAGAAAAAAAAATAATTGGCTCGAGAAGCAGATTGGAGCTAGCATCCTGCCAGGGCAAGAAGGAATAGTTGTGATGGACAGGAGGGGGCTATCAAGGACAAGCCTCTTTCAGCCGTCAGAGAATCAGGCAGAGAAGAGAACTCTCGTCTCAGGACTTCAGGGCACTTCAGGAAACTCAGGGTGACAATCACCTCTAGAATCCCCCTCTGGAGTTTCTGGGATGAGCTTTGATCTGGGGAGGTTTGAGCAGCTCCATCGTGCGTGCTCACTAAAAAGCTGCAGAGTGCCGCCAGGCATTGGACTCAGCTCTGACCGAGTGCTAGAATCCTCGGAGGAGCTTTTTCAAATATTGGTGCTTACATCACACCCCAGACGGACTAAATCACAACCTCTGGAGACCAGGCCCAGGCATCAGAATTGTTTAGGTTTCCCCGTGATTGCAATGTGCAGCTCACAAGGAGATGCTGCTGGCTGCGGGGTCTGGGGCCATTTTACACCAGGTAGTTAATTCCAGTTGTTGATACCTCCCTGACTCTCAGGGGGTCATTAGCCATTCCCTTGAATTCCAAATACAACCAAATACAAGCACTTGAGAGCTCCCCCCTTCTCAGTCATGTTGCAAAAAAAACAAAAGAAAGCACTTCCCCCACAGGGAAGATTGGTAGCGCCAAAGAGCTGACAAGCGGGCAGCTGGGGGCAGGTGGGCCAGCCTTTAGGAGCCAGCAGGCATCTCAGAGGCCAGGGCCATCGACTCTCCTACAGACAGGCTCTGGGTAGGCCCAGACGTCTCATTGCAGGCCTGGGGTCCCAGGCCTGCAGGCCGCCTACACCACCTCTCCTCTGCCAAGTCAACCCTGCCTAAACCACCAATGGCTCCCTTGAACATGGGATAAACTCACAGGCTGCATGCTGGCACTTAAAGGCAAGCCCAACCTACCCACAATGTTCCTCTCCCTGATGCATATGCACCTTTCCCCACCAGCTGTCCCTTCCTCCCCCAGATGCCTTGGCCACTCTTATATCCAGAAGTCCTTTGGCCTGGCAGATGTACAAGGTCTTCGTGCATCTCCCATGGTAAGCAAATGTCCCTGGCAGGAAATTCCTTTGTCAGCCCACAGCCCACAGCCCAGTGGGGACCCGCTGACCTACATACACTCTTGCAAGTATAGAGAACAAGTCCTTGGCTCTAAGCTGGGGCAACAAGGAAGAAAGCACCTGAATACAATCTATCCCACAAGCCTCATCTACAGATTCCCAGAGCCTGGGGCTGGCATTCTGCATGTGGCTGCTTGACACGTGGCACTGCTGGTAGATAAGTCTGGGCCCCTCCCTCTCCACGGTCAATTACATACCATCTTTGTCTGAGGGCGTGGGATTTCATCCTTCTGAGCCTCCATTTCTCCTTCTGTGAAACGGGGCAGTAAAAGCATGAGCCGTGCAGATCTGTTGTGAGGATCGAAGGAGGCAGTACCTGCACAGGACACCATGCTGTGCCTGGTGAGCTCTCCCAGAACTGTCGCCGTGATCACGGTATGTGGTTGTGTATTTGCAAACTCATTTGATTCTACCTTGGACTGTAAAGGCCACGAGGGCAAAGATCTTGTTTACTCATTTGCTGGGCGCCTAGCACGTGCCTGGCACCTTAGGAATGATTCAGTGAGTATTAGTTGAATGAATAAGGCATGAGCTATTAATTTTTGTTGTTGCTGTTCTCATTATCATTGTTGTTGGTGTTTATTGTTGTTGTTGGTGGTATTATTATTATTATTATTATTATTATTAGGTTCTTTTAATAATACTACCAGATCGAGGGTATTGTCCCCTGTCCCTGTCCCCTCTCCATTAGCCACGTGGCCCTGGCCCTCTACATGGTCCGAGGTGGCTGTGAGCATCTTCTCCCCTCCTCTTACTTCTCTGCAATGCTCCTCTTTGGGGCCGCTGCTGTCCTGTCTCTCACTGGGAAGCATGAGCCAGGGACAGCTGCACATCCTGGCGACTTCCCGCACCCAAGTGGACAGCTTCACAAGGAACCTCACATGCACTAGTCAGTCTCATGGGTGAGGAGTCCCACTGGGCGACTCAAAAACCTGTCCCCAAGCCCCCACTGCCAGGCAGCTTTTTCATCCAACAGCTGATCGTCAGTGTAGTGGGAAGCGGTGGCTGAGAAAGCCCAGCTTTGTGTCTTATTCAGCTGGCCTCACTGGAAATGCAGAAGTGGGTGCCCAGATCAGACACAATGATCTTTTTGACCCTTTATTTTCCCACCTCAGGTCTCACCCACTCCCTGCCCCTTTCCCCCACCTCTCTGGGGGCAGTTACACCTTCCTTGCTGCTGCTCCAGCCGGGTTTTGGTGAGAACTCCTGGGCAGCGACATACAGCTTGATTCCTCCCACCAGTCTCTCTCCCTGGGATCTGCCCTGCCCTTGGGGGAAGGCTGGGACTGGGCTAGGGGACAGGGAGAGAGGGAAGTCACAGTTGATGATCACCACCCTGCAGTGTCCTGTTTGGCACCAGGGAATACCATCCCAGGCAACACAGGCAGTAAAATGGCACAGAATTAGGACCACCCACTTCATATGTCTGTTCTAAAAAGAACTGGAAAGATGGGCCTGAGCCCAGATATCTGTACCCCTGCTGTCCCTGCACCGCCTGACCGTGACAGGGCCAGGCTGCTGGTTAAGTAGGAAACTGGAGACATAGACTCATCTGCCAGCTCAGGATCCCACCTACAAGAAAAGTAGTAAGGAACAGCCTAGGAGAAGACTAGGAATCTTTTCCATGTTAATTTTTCCTCAAAAGATTCATAACAGTCCCAAATATCCCTAACTTCTTTGTGGCTGTAGTTGTGAAAATGCAACCTGTCACTCAAGACCTTCCCTCAAACTTCTTTAACCTGATTTGTGTTTTCTCCTCTGCTGCTCTGTAGAGGGTCAGCCTGGTCAAAGGATGGGGGTGGCCTCGGGAACCCAGCGCTCTAGTTCACCCTCAAGTTTGTGTCAGCAATTACCGGAGGGTTATAGAGCAGTGACCGTCCGGGATCGCTCTCCCTTTTATTTTTACTCAGAAAAGCCTCTGGGGCCTTTTGGCAATGTTCCCTAAAGTCTAATCCGTGAACCTCAAGTTTTCTGAGACGTTAATTGGTATTATGTTGTTTTTTTTTTTTAAATGGTCTAGACAGTTTGGGAAATATTAGAGTTTAAAAAGTAATCTTTCTTTATGGCCTGATGCTGACACTTTCCTACATGCACTGGAGGTGGGGAGAGTATTTTCCAAACGTTCTTGACTACTTGGCACTCTGTTCGGGGGGACGCCCTGTGACTGGTGTTCCATGGCCCCAACTTCGGGAAAGTCTTCCCCATTAGGTTCGACATCAAGAGTAACTGTCCTCATCGGCCTTGTTACACAGGCTGTAGGAATTCAGATTGAAACCCCTGTGAAGTGAGTGGCAGCTATTAGAATGCTCGGTGGCAGAGCTGTTCCTGTCATAATTCCTTTAATGTAGGCTTTGCGTGTGACAGGCCGGGCAACTGTTCGCTCACCGAAGAGCTCCAAGGTTGACAGAGAGCTTTTCTGGTCTCTGTGAGCCCCTCTCCATGATGCTCCCGAGCACCTTGGGCCTGGACAAGCACCACCCACATCCATCTGCTCAGAGTAACTCCAGGGAGTCAACACTTTCTGCAGAGACAGGTGACCGAAAACACTGTACAGAGGCTACTTCTGCGTCCCTAAGATCTGGGAAACGAAAATGGAAGGAATTGGGTCTAAAATTTCATTTCACAAAGTATAACTGGCATAAATATCCAACTACAAGGGAATGGTTGGGTAAATGGAGACACGCTAGCTCTGTGGAATGTCCTGAGTCCGTGTCACGCAGGGAAAGATTGCCATGGTGTGGTATCAGGTGAAGAGAGGCCAGAATGCGGAAGGAAGACTGTTGGCTTGCAATGGGTGGCAGAGTCTCCCAGAGAAGGCCTCCGTTTGGCCCAGCCCCAGGAGGCCTTTCGGGGTGTGAAATGTGAAGCCCCCAGGGGATGGCCTGAATGAGCTGAAAGTGTGGAGGGAGGCCTACTGAATTGCATAATACAAAAGAAATAACAGGAATTTGAGAGTTGGGGCTGGCAGCTGGCAGAAAGCGAGGAGCTGCCAAGTAGAACATTCAGGCATTCAGTTGACATCTGTGCGAAGGAACGGAAGGGCCACCGAGACCCTTAAAGGTGTGCAACGTTCTGTTTAAGGCAGGCGCTGTGCTGTCGCATGAGTGTCCAGGGCAGAGCGCTGCAATGCCGAGGAAGGACAGGAAACAGGGGAGCTGAACCAGGGTGGCCCCACCCCACCACGTAGAAACCCTCTGAACTGCTGGGCCTGCCCCCACACCTGGAGTGTCAGACGGGGGCCCAGCAGGAAACAGAGGGCGTGCTCAGCATGGATGATGTGAGAGGGCTGAGTAAAGGGACTATTTACAGAGGTGTGGGCAGCGGGTGTGTGTGGACACCCCAGGGGCTGGTGACAGCCCAGCACCATTAACTCCACTAAGCCTGGAGGGGACGGGGAGAAAACTGGCTGTGGCTGCCTGCCTGACGAGAGCTGTGGCATTCTACTGAGGGCACAGCCAGCCCTCAATGACTCTACAGAAAGGAGTAAGGGAAATGATGACATGGGCTAAATCGTGCCCCCCAAAATTCACGTTGAAGTCCTGATCCCCAGTATCTCAGAATGTGACTATTTGGAGATTGAGCCCTCACACAGGCGATTAAGTTAACATTAGGTGGGATCGAACCCAATCTGCCAGGTACTCTTATAAGAAGAGGAAATCTGGGCACAAAGAACCACCAGGAGCACGTACCCAGAGAGGAAGACCATGTGAGGATGCAGAGAAAGGGCGGCCTCTGCAAGCCAAGGAGAGAAACCTCAGGGGAAACCAGACCTGCTGACACCTTGGTTTTGGACATCCAGCCTCCAGAACTGGGAGACATAAATGTCTGTTGTATATAAGCCACCCAGTCTGTGGTACTCTGTATGGCAGCCCTGGCCAAGGAATATAGACGAATACCCCAACTTTACCATCCTTCCTCTTTACAAGTTCTGGCTGGTGCCCCACATTAGCCAAACCCCACCAAAAGCCACAGGGCATAAGAACGAGTGAGCACAGTCCATGCAGGTCAGCTCCCAGGGCCAGAGCAGGACGCAAGTGGAGAGTGGACCTAGAGGGGGCAGACAGAAGGTAGTGGCTCACCTCAGGGGGTGTTGGTGACCCGGCTCTGGCCCCAGGTTTACTAGTAGGACACAGGGTGGTGTGCTGAAAGCAGGCCACCCCTTGGACCAAGATTTGAAAAAATAACAAAGTTTGGCAGGGTTGTGGCTGATTTTTTTTTTAATCAAAATTCTCTTTACCAATATGGTTAGGTTGTTTTTAGATCCAAAAAAAAGGGGGGAAATCCAGAGGCAGATATTGCAGAACAAAAAGCTTAATTTGGCTTAGGGAACAGCTCCTGGGTGGGGCTGGGGAGCCTGCAGGGGCAGAAGTGTGGTAGATGAAGGCAAGCAGCTTCCCTGAAATATTTTTTCCCTTTTTTAAAACTGAATTTATTGGGGTGACACTGGTTAACAGAATTACACAGGATATAGGCATTCCGTTCTGCCACACATCATCCGTAAACAGCATTGTGTGGTCACCGCCCCCAGACAAGTCTCCTCCCTCCCACATTTATCTCCCTCTACACTCCTCCACCTCCCCTACCCCTTGAAATACTTTAAGCACTATTGGAAGAGAAGTATCTGGGTCTCTCGTGCATGTCAGCCCGCTTCTTGAGTATGACATGTGATTCTCCCAATGCCGGACACCATCTCAACAGGAGGCACACCCAGGGCACAGTTCAGAGAAGAGCAAAAGCTTGGGGAGCTGCCCTAAATGCCCCTTGACCCTCTCAATTCTGCCCCAGAGACCCTGGAAAGCAGCCACTTTCTACTTTTCCCAGTGTTCTCACCGTAGGTCCTAGTAGGTGAGGACTATGGAGGTCCTCCCTACGGGTGAGACAGGCCAGGCCGCCATCTGCCCGCCCAGCTCTTCCCTCTCTCCGAGTTAGAGGCCTCGCACCAGTGCTCCAGGACTGCCCAGCAGCTCTCCCTCCCTGCCAGCCCCTCCCTGCCAGCCCGCTGGCTCAGCCCCAGCCCCGTTCTCCAGACCAGGAGGTGCTGATTGTCCTCCTTGGTTCTCCTCATGGGGACCTCAGGCTGGCCATGTGGACAGGGTTGTGAGAACAAACCTGTCTTCCTTACACAGAGCTGACCCATGCTCGGCTCCTCCCTGAGCCTCCTTAACTTCCAGGAATTGATCAAAATTGAACCCATACTAGAGGACCACCCACCTCAAGAGGCTAATGTGAAGGCTGCATGAGATCAGGACTGGGGCTCAGAACACGGGGCAAACAGACATGTCTTACAAATGGGGAAATTACAACGAGATTATAGGCCTGTGGGAGAGAAGCCAGCTGGATGCCTCACTGGACAACTGGAGTTCAGAATAATAGCTCCCGTCTATCCGGCACCTACCATGCGCCCGATGAGGGCTCCCCTTGTACCACCTCTAGTGACGCCCCTGACCATTCCATGAGAAGGAGGCTGTGACTCTCCCCACTGCGTGAGTGAGGAAAGCAGGATGCAGAGTGGTCACACAGTGAGCACACTGCCGCACAAGTGATAATGGTGCAGCCAGTGTTTGAACTAAGGTAGGTCCGGAGTTGCCTTTCCCAGTTCAAACCCTGGCTGCACCGTTGAGCTTCTGGTCTGAGTCCCTCCTAGCTGAAGGGGCTCGCGGCCTCCAAGAGAACCAGCTCTATTTCCATGAGCCTATTTCCGAAGGAGCTCCCTGCCTCCCCCTGACCAAGACCCATCTCTGTCCTCAGGCTGATGAGGCTGTCCCTGGAGAGACCAGATCAGTCCTATGTCGTCACCATCGGAGTTCAGCTGAGATCAGAGTTCCTGCAGCCCTGCACTCCCAAGAGCATCTACTCACAGATGCAGCCTGGGCCTTACAGAGCTCCACAGAAAGGTGGACTGAACATAACAGTAGGGACAAGCCATTTCCAGGCTTCCTACTCCTCCCTGGGGGTTGTCTGACTTGAGCACTTGACCCCCAGGATATTAAGCAGAGGTCTACTTGGTTAAAACACATTAGTCAAATATGGGACACAGGCTGCGAGTCCTCTCAGGAGAAATGCGCTCCTGCCTGACCACTGCCTGGCGCCCGGCATCTCAGAAATGGACAAGGGACAGGCACCTCCATGACCCCAGCTGCTGGCTTGGAGGGAGGTGAGGTATAGGCCTTTAATCTTCCTCTTCTTGACACCAGAAAGAATCGACAGTCAGACATTAATTAGTTCCTCCCCCAGCAAAGAGCTGAGCTGGCAGACTCCAGATGGGGCCGTTTCTTGTTTTTTTCTTATTGGAAAGCCAGAGATCTCGAAAGGCATCCGTTTAGTTTTCAGTCCTCATATCATATACATTCAGAAAGCACAGGACACTCCAAGGCAAAACTAGACAATAGATGCTTAGCAATTCACCAATGTTGTCCAGCACAAGCTTGCATGCAAAATATCTCATAATTCCAGTTAATATCACATACTGAAGCCAGGCACCCATAAAACAAGCAGGGAACGATGTTTAACCAACATGTATATACTAAGATCATTGTATGTCTGCTTGAGAGAACGCACCTGCCATAATGAGTCCCATCCAGCCAAATGGCCTGAGCATTGGAGGGACAAGGTAGTTGTTACTTGAACCCACCCATCCTGCCACCCTAGGGATGTGTTTGCACCTGAGGGGGTGATTTGTTGCGTGAAAATCTAACAGAGAATGACACCACAGTGACCAAGCAGCCCAGCTATGGGACTGTCCAACATCAGGGAGAGAACATACTGCTCCTACTCATTTTTCAGTGAAGCAAGAAATAGTAGGGACACTTCACCGCCATTAACAGAAAACCCAACTCAAAATGCCTCAAAAAATGTCACGTATCAGGAAATCACAAGGGAGGTTGGCTCCAGCAATGGTTAATTTAGCAGCTTGATGACATTGCCAAGGACCCAGGTCCTTTCTACCTCTCTGCTCTGATCTCCTCGGTGCTATTGTCAGCCTTGGGCTGAGAGCTAGATGCTTGCAGTGGTTCTAGGCACAGTCTCCAGAGGTTCAAGAGATGCTTTCTTCCAATAAGAATGAGATGAGAAGGCTTCCCCAGAAGCAGCCCTGATAAACTTCCCCTTCTATCTTACTGGCCTGAACTGGGTGGTCTGGCCATGCCCAAGCCCATCCCAGATAAAAGGAGTGGGAGGACCATGATTGGCTTGAACTGGTCAGGACCCACCTCTGGAGCTAAGAATGGGCCCAGCCTGGGCTGAAGCACCAGCCCGGCTAGGGAAAAGTGGGTGCTTGAATTAAATGAGGTTCTGTTGGTAGAAAGAACCTACATTCCAGCTGAGGCGGCCAACCCTAGGAGTTGGCATATGGTAAGCACCAAACACACAGTCATTTCCCTTTAGGAGGCTCGCCAAAGGGCACAGAGCTCTAAGTGGCAGAGCCGGAACTCAAACCCAAAAGAGGAGAACAAAAGTGCTAAAAATAAACCCGGCTTTTCACAGTGCCTCCCACCCAGCCCCCAGCCCAGGACAGCCCATGATGAAAGTGCTTCCTTCTCTGGGGAATGGCTATTTTGTCATCCAAAAAGTGAGGGCCACAGCAATAGTTGTCTGGGGCAGGGACCCCCCCTCCACTCCATGGTGACCCACCTCTGCCAACACCCAGCCAGCCCAGTTATCACCTCACAGCTGCATTTTTCCACCTCCGTGCAAAACAACTCCAAAAGTCTGACAGGTTTTCCTCTGTCTGCATTTGATTTATGGCTCCAATTACAAGCTTTCCTTCACACTGTCCACATGCCAGCAGATATCTTTTGCAAGTCAGCAGCGCTGCCATCCCAGCTCCTCGTGCACACCCCTGGCATGAGTTCTACAGAGGACCCTTCCCTCCATATCCTGAGATACCAGATGCTGCCCCCGTGGATCCCCACCTCCCACTTTCTGGGCCTAGGGAGCCTGGCATGTTTCAGAGTTGGGCAAAAGGTTGGAAGATCTCTTTCAGCAGAGACTCTGAAGATGGGAGAGGCTACTCTCCCCACCCAATACCCACCTGGGATGGCTCAGCGCACCGCCTGCAGGTCTTGGCCATATGCTTCGGAGGGTTCTCATCTTTAAAAACAGACAAAACTCTGCTGCCCCAGCTTCACATCTGACCTTTTTTGCTGCCCCTTCCTATAATAACCACTCTGCAGTCCAGATCTCTGGTTCAAATCCTAGCTCTGCTTCTTGAACAAATTACTTACCTCTCTGTGCCCCAAATTCCTCTGAAAATGGGGATAATGATAGTACCTACGCCACAGAGCTGTTCTTGGATTAAATACAAATAGATTTAAGTCCTTAGCTTTAGTGTCTGGCATATAGTAAGTATTCTCTAAATGCTAGTGTTTATTATTACTATTATTTGCGTTCATTTTTCTAACCCAAAGCAACCATTCATAACCACTCGCTGGGCGCCTAACGCCAGGGGGCACAATACAGGCTGTCCCTACAGGCATCTCAGTGGTCGTCACAACCACCTTGGAAGACAACTCCCTCATCCTGCAGATGAGCAAACCTGGGCCCAGGGAGCAAGGAACCCGTCCAAGATCTCACTGCCAGGAAGTGACAAAACAGAGATCGTGACCCAGATCTGGCAGAGTCCACAGCTGGCCTTTTTTCACTTTGCCACTGGCCTTGCCACTCCTTTTACCTGAGTAAATTTTTTCAGAGGCGTGTTGGGGAAATCAGAGACATCTGAGATGTGGGAAAGGGACATCACCCAATTAGGACACAATGCCACACGGTCAGAGGTTACCAAGCATCCTGGGCAGCCTCTAGGGAAGAGAGTTGGGGACTGCAGAATGCTTGTGGCCTCCCACATCTGTGGCTTTTGTTGTCTGCTGGCCGATTTTCCATAGTGGTCTTAGGAAACTTGGTAAAAAGAGAACACCTCCTGGGTCATTGTGCAACAGGCTGAAAAAAGAAGCCAGAAGCCAGGCATTTATGTCAGCGGAGGGAGGTGCGGGTGTGGCCCTTGGCTTTGAAAAGGAACAAAGTTCTCTCTCTCCCTTTCCACTGCCCTCACGATAGTGGGCAGGGTCATCGTGCCTATTTAAAAGACCTGGTACACGAGGGCATGGCCCCTTGCAAGCCAGGCCGAAAGATTCCCAGCCAGGGCGGAGTCCAGAGAGGAAAGGCTCAGGATCACTATCCCTTAGAACAGATGTTTCTCTGAGGGTATCTTTCTCCCCACTTGTTACAAGTAACCCTAGACAGCCCCTTATTGCACCTTCTTCTTGCCCAGCCCCAAGCTTGCTCCGTTTAGATGAGGTGAGTGTAAGTGTGCTCCCCGGCAGTCCACCTGGGCCATGGGGCCCACATGTTGGGGCTGTTCACAGCACCTGGGCTGGTCTCTGCTCACCTCACACTCGGTGGCATTAGGGGGCAGAGGCCCTTTGGTTCACAGCTCTTGGGCCTGACTCTCTGAGAAATGGTGGTCCCATGTTGCTTCCAAGGTTTGGGGTCAAAGCTCCAGCCAGCAACAAAGTCTCCTCTTACTTTGTTTTGCCTTTTTCTGTGAGGGGCTGGGAGGTTGGGAAAGATTTGAGTACTTCTAGGTCCTCTGGTGTAATTTCCACCCATCTGATGGCCGTCCCAATCTCGCCCTGACATCTACAGGGGGTGGTGGCAGCCACACTGTGAAAACTTTTTTTCAAAGAAAGAGAAGAGGAGGGCAGACTCTGCCCTTGAGTCTATGGAGATAAAAAGATCTTGTCTTTGGCCCTTGGGAGTTTGCAGCTGAAAAACCCATGCACTTCCCTGACACGTGACACTCAATGCCAACAGCGCTGGACTTAGTAGTAAGGGAGACAAGTCCAAGAACAATGGAGACACTGGCGGTGGAGGACAGATGATGGGGGGAGGAGAGCAGCAGTGATGGAGGCGTGGACAGGGAGCACGTGTCTCATGCCCTGTGGAGCCAACAAAGCTCCTGGACTTCAATCAAACACTTTCCTGTCCTCTAATACAAGCTGTAATGACACCAAAGCAGCTCTGACAGACCGTCTGTGTTTCAGACCTTCAGTCTTTGGGGTGAGGATATGACAGCCAAGGCCAAGATCCAGCTGGCCAGTGGGAACGTGGGACGGGTTCTCAGGAGGGCGGTTGTGGCTGGGGGCACAGATCCGGAAGCAGAGGCTGAACCTGCAGCCATGGGTGACTGCAAGGGGGTGGGGTTGGGTGGACGGGGATCTGAAGAGAGAGGAGGGGAGGCCTCCAGGAACACAGTGTCCTCAGGAAGCAGCAGTTCCTGTTGTAAATCCTGGCTCCTCGCCCCCAACAAACTTCCTGATTCTGCACAGCGTGGCCTCAGTGCTGGCGCCCTCCCCTGCAGAGCTGAGGGGACTCGCCTCTGTGACGACCTGCTGTGTGTCCCCACCGGACTGCAGGATGCCTGCCCTGCCGCCCTTGGGGGCAGGTACTGGGCTCCCACTGTGCCCATGAGCACCCAGGGGTAACAGGCAGAGGCTGAGCCCCACCCCACAGCTCAGCAAAGTCAATGCTACTCCTCAGAGAGGTCGACTTGCTTGTCTCGGCAGCACCGTCCCTAAACTGGGATTGCAGGGACCTGCATTCTGGTCCTGGTCAAATCTCTGGATATCTGGATGTCTCGGGGAAGGCATGTCACTTCTTTGGGCCTCAGTGTTTTTGCCTGTAAACAAGAATGTTGGATCTCAGAGCCCCCGTTCAACTTCAAGGTTCTGGAATTCCACTTCAGAACCCAGTGGTGGCACATGGCTAGCTGGTTGTGTGTCCCTGTGGTGGCTTATCGTTGGGGGTCCTCCAAGCTCCAGTGGTGAGAAGGGCAGCCTTTCTCCCTCAGCAAGTCAGAACCTCCTTGAGGTGAGGCCTCTGCCTTCCTATCATGAGCTACATCTCCTTCTGCTTCTGGATTGAATTCCACTCAGCAAACACTGCCTGGGCCCTGGCGTGTGTCTGGCTCTGTGTTGGGCTCAGGGAGCATCCCTCCAGGAATTCTTGCTCTAGTACGATGAGACAGGCACAGGGAAGGAAACGATTTTCTCATTCAGGAGAGTCAGGGAAATTTTCACAGAAGAGGTGGGTCCTAAGCTGGGTTTTGAAGGGTATATAGGAGTTCAACAGGCAAACCAAGCGTGCGTGTGCACACACACACAGAGACACACATACACACAACTCCTCCAGGCAAAGGGAATAGAATGTGTGAAGGCACAAACAGCATGGCACAGGGGAGATCTGCAAGGGGTTGGAATATAATGAACAAGAAGAGGAACAGCAGGGATGAGGCTAAGGCTGGGAGGGGGTGGGGGGCAGCCTAAAGGGCTTGAGCTTCATCCTCAGGACCTTAAGGAGCCATCAAAAGGTTTCAGGCAGGGGAATATGATATGAAGACCTGTTTCTCACAAAAACACTGCAGTGTGAAGGACAGATCAGAGGCAGGGCTGGAAGGGGGACGGGGTGGAGGCAGGGGAAGCTCTGGGAGCTACTGCAATAGCCCCAGTGAGAAGCAAGGAGGGCTGGCCCATGGCATGACGGTGGGAATGGAGAGGAGGGTGTGGAATCAACCATGACCCAGGACAGAGAGGCAGCAGGAGCAGAAACCATCAGAAGTGGCTGGGAGAAGGAAGATTTGCCAAGGTGCCAGAAGCTAGTTAGGTGTGTTTTGTGAGCTAGGTGTGTTTTTGCACACCCAATAAAACATTCTCACAGGAAACAAACCTGTGCCCCCACACCCAGCTTCCCTGACCACATGCCCTTTCTCCTAGTGCTGTCCTGATAGGAGATGCTGTGCCCACTAGCCCATCCACCCTGACTTAGAACAGCTTTCTGGGTCCAAACAACCCTCTTCCCTATCTAAGAGGCCCAGAGTTCTGGTCCCCATTACAAGAGTCAGGAAGCTGAGGACCCGGTGAGAGATGAAGGGAACCATACAAATTCCCACCGGTCTAGGCATTTTCAGTCCCCAGGCTCATCTCCACTTAAGCCCTCCCTTTAGACCCATGGTTCTCAACAGAGGCAATTTGTCCAAGTCTTGAGACAGTTTGGTTGTTGTGGCAGAAGGTGCTAGTGGCAGCTAATGGCTGGAAGGCAGGGGCACTGCTAAACACCCTGAAATGCACAGGACAGCCCCCACAACAAAGAGTTTCCAGCCCCAAATGTCCATTGTGCCAGGCTGAGGAACCCTGGTTTGGACAGGGGTCTCAGGGAGCCCCTGCCCAGACAAGCCAGGAAGAGGCTAGGTGCCGGAGCAGGGCTCCCAGGCAGGGTGTCCCAGCAATAAGGGTAATCCTGACAATAGGGAGAGTTAAGGGCTGTGTGCTCCTGGCACTGATGAGGCACAGAGGGGCTGTGAGCAGCCCAAGGCCCCCCAAGGGGCAGGACAGGGCCAGGCCTGGAGCCCACCTCTCCAGCCTTCTAGAACAGAGTCCCAGAAGATCCCCTGAGTCCTCTCTGAAGGGCAGCACCTGCCAGAGCTTGAGGGGCTCCTTCCCTCCTTCTCCCAGCATCTTCTACTCCAGTGGGTTGGGCAACTATTTTCCTTCTTTGGGACTTACAGCACGTTCCACTGTCCCTGACACCATGGGTCATGGGGGCTCAAGGAGCCATCCGTCAAGAGCAGCTCAGAGCCCGTGTTCCACTGGCCCGGCTCAGGGTGTTTTGTCAACTTACTCAAAATACAAAAAACAAAAGCAGAGCTGTCTCTAGGCCTTTGTTTCTGCCTCCTGTGGCTCACTTTTCTAAGCTTATAGACCAAATGCCCTGCTGGCCCCTCCCTGGGGCACAGACCCCAGAGCCCTGAGTGAAGGACCTGTCAAATCTGAGGGAAACGTTCCATCGGATCCGTTCATGTGGTGTTGGAACACAGGCCTGAGAGAGCCGGACGCAGACGCCAGCCTGGAGCGTGCTCCTCCCTCTGGTCAACTGGGCAAGCCCACGGCCTGCACCTCCATTCCCCTTACACTGATTTGCATCTCTGAGCTATCACAGCCCTTCCGCGTGTCTGGGTCTCTGTCCCAGGACTACCTGGTACGCTCGCACTGTTTCAGTGATGTCAACCCTCAGAGCGGATAGGCTCTTTCCTAAAAGTGCCACAGGCTTAGTATGCAAATTTAGCCCCTGCTGCCCTGCCACCACCACTGCAGCCACAGCCACTTCATCAAGCGACTGCCAAGCTCCTTGTCTCCACGACCCTGGGAGAAGGTGACACAGCTCCGAGTGCCCACAGGGCTGCAGCCCAGGCCCAAGTGGATCAAAATACCCTCCACACTCCCCAGGAATCGTGGAGGTTTCTGGCCTCACGCTCGGGTACCTGGCTGCCCAGAGCCGTGGGAACCTGCTCTGGAGTCCAGCAGCATCTTCTCTAAGCCGAAGCCTGGCCCCCAAAGGGCAGTCTTCCCCCGACCCTCACATGGGACTCTTGGCTCCCAGCTAAATGGCCGGCTTCTCACATGCCTCCATTTCCCTTGAATATCACGGGCCCACTGTGAATGCTTGATAAACACCCATGGCAGGGAAGGAATGTTCTCAGACACAGCAAGAGACTCAAGCTGCCCACAGGACCAGGGCAGCCCCTCCCCACAGTCCCCAGCCCTGAGCCTGGGGCCAGGGGAGCAGGCAGGTGAGGGAGGGGCAGAGGGAGGGAAAGATGGTGTCAAGGGTTTAGGGATGTGCTCCAGGTGGTGGTAGGAAGTGGCTCTGATAGCCCAAGACCCTCTCTGACCTTTCAGCTGGAATTTCTGCCCTGCACTAGGCTATTCCTCACCCCCAACACTCCAACCTCACTTTGCGCAATCAACAGATTCCTGAAAAGATGCCAGGAGATCGGTTTGGGGGTAATCATACCCTGTTCTGAATGCCTGGTGGGGAATGCTGTGTTGAAATACATCTCCCGTAAATCCTTTCATAAAGAAACACCCCACCACCAGTCAGTGCAGCGATCAGGGGGGCTTCTCCAGGACGCTCCCCACTTCCTCAGTTACTTTCTGCTCCCTCAAGGCTCCCCTGGGTGAGAGGACCCCCAGTCTCAGAGGACATAAAGGACAAACAATGATAAAGGACAAGTAATGAGACATTTGCCCTTTGCCGGCAGGACCTGGGGGCCTGCAGCGAGGTGAGTCACAGGCAATGAGTCACCCCTGCATTGTTTGTGTGGATGCTGATCCGGGGAGGAAGCAGTCAGGCTACAGGAGAAGTTGGCTTTTCTCAGCTCGGTCTGGGCGTGTGAGTTTACATTGTTTACGTGCATGTGTGTGGGGTGTGCACGTGTGTACGTGCATGCATGTGTGTACGTGCATGCTTGGGCCCCATTGAGTGCACATGGGACAGCACGTACCTGGAAAATTACTATTTCCTAACGCAGTTGGGAGTCACAAGTTTATCCTTCCATCACAAGCTCATGACTTAGAGATAACAGGGCGTGGGCAGCACAGGCAGCAGCCTCCGGGACCCATCCCTCAGTGGTGCAGGGGATGGAAAGCTGTCCACTCAGCACCGCACCCACCCCTTCCCTCTGCCTGGGAGCTGCCCTGTGCCCACCACTTGTCGACTCTTTCCAAAAAGCATGTCCCCTACCCCTGCCCCTGGATACACTTTACAAGGCCAGAACTGGAAATGGGAACTGGGACTAAGGTTCCACCCTGCCAACAAGGACCAGAGCTGCCCCTCCCCACAGTCTCCAGCCCTGAGCCTGGGGCCAGGAGAGCAGGCAGGTCCAACTGCCCCCTGGTCAGAAGCCATATGAAGTTGAGGCTCGTGGGCGGCTGTTTTCCCCACTCTATGGGCTGGAAGGCAGAGGAAGCAGCTGCCAGAAGAGAGAAGAAAGAAGCAGGAGCCCAGAGGCGCAGGGAGGTTTTCTACACACACAGCTCTTCCATGCCTGGGCCCCACTCCTGCTGCTCCCCACCTCCCACCTTGTCCTCCTCCTGCAAGTCTAGCCCAGGGTCACCTCCTCAGTGAGGCCTTTCAACCCCCACGCCCAGCAGGGCACCCTCTTCCTTCTCTGTGTCCTCCTTCTCTTGGATTGTTTCCTCACCGGACTGAGCTTCCTAAGGGCCGAGCTGTGGCCCATTTATCTTTACACACCTAGCACAGTGGGTGCGAGTAATGGGGGATTTGTAATACTTCTGGGCTAATGTCCCAAGGCCAGTGTTGACCTTGACCTTCTCTGTTCCCTACACAGTGAAAAGTGCCGCTTATAACCTTGGTGACTCTGCCTCTGTAAAGGCCTGAATTTCCCTCGGTTTACAGGGTTGAGAGCAGCTGGTATCTTTCAAATGCCTCCCCTGGGGAAGCCGAGGCAGGAAGCCCTCTGTTTTCTGATCTGGGGAGCATTCTGAAGAACATGAACCTTGCCAGGCAGAAGGGCTTGTTTCTGAATTGGTTGTGATGTTTGGCTACTGGTAACTACCGCCCCCTGGAGCTGGCTTCAGGAAACACAGTTTAAGGAATGCAGGGGGCCTTAATCCAAGCTTGAGGGCCTTAGAAATCTCCCAAAATATTTTCTATACAAATGTGGATACATATACAAATACAAAATCCTCTCTCTGTAAACTATTTTTATTCAAAAATATATTGCCAACGTTTTTTCACGTTAATAAACCTAGATCTAAACCTTCATTTACTGCAGGCAGTACTTCCATTGTAAGGATGTGTCAGAGTTAGAAGCACGTGACCAGTTGGGCATTTAACCTATTTGCCATTTTACACTGAAAGCAACATTATGAATGAACGTCATTGTACATACATCTTGTCTGATGATCTCCATTAGATAAGTTACTTACAGTAGCATTGCTGGACTAAAGGGTAGGCACTGGGTTTCTGGTGGTTTTTTTCTTAACTTTTTTTGATGCATAACTGCTCTGAAAGAAAAGATTGTAGCAGAGAGCCCTCCCTCTGCCCCCACAGGCAGCCTATGAGAATGAACGTTCCCTCACACCTTATCAGCGCTGCATCTTATGATCCTACAAATTGTTTTCAAAGTGTCAATCACAAGAAATTCATTTTCCCTCCCTTGCTTAAAATATGGCTTTACAGGAGGAAGCCCAAACTCTCTGGGGAGGGGCTGACACCTGTTGAAGCGCTACTACCATGTGCCAGGCATGAGACACGGTCACTCGCCCTTAATCGCCTGAGGCAGATGTCATTGTTCCCATTTGACAGGGGAGGTTCAGGGATGTTAGGTGATCACATAACCAGCCAGAGTCAGGTTCTGAGCCCTAAAGAGAAGGCCCATGCCCTTGCTCCTTGGAGCCCCTAGGGACACAGAAAAATCCGGGGCCTAATCCATGCTTTCACGCCTCATCTCCTGGACCCAGCAAAGTCCCTGCACGTTAGCCAAGCCAGTCTCCCTCCCAGGGTGCTCACCCTGAGTCAGCACATGCACCCCTGGGTGGTGGAATCAGAGGTGATTTTTCTTATTGCTTACCTAAACTTTCTACCAAGGTAATATTTGACATTTCATAAAGAAATAGAAAGGGTTTTTTAATTTTAAAAACACCTCATTGTCAAGATTCTCTTGGAGAAAAATAAAAAACAGTCCCTTCCAGTGGGGTTGGTTGGTGTGAGGCAGGAGATGGTCAGGAGTAAGGGAACTCTGGAGACGCCCTGGGACTAGGACCAAGGACACGGACACAGGACAGAGACTCTGTTGTAAGACTGGTTGCCCCTCCCCTCCCCTTTCTGGAAAAGTGCTGAATCACAGTGAATCGTGACTGCACCTGCACAGAAGATGCTACCTGACCCCTGCTTCATTATAATAGCATTGTAATAAATTAGCATTGCGGGTTCCCCCTCCCCCGTGGCCAATCAAGGAAAATCATGGCAGACTGCATGCACAGTAGCCTATAAGTAATGTAACTACTTGTACTTGCACAATAAAAGCCAGCCAAAACCAGCCAGGAAATATCCACCCTATAGGAATAGAATCCCTCCAGCCACTGCAGGTCAATCTCTGCTCGGAGTTGGCCCACTCCCACGTTCTGTGGAGAGCACTACCGCTTAATAAATCTGCTCTCTCTCTGCTATGAACTCTTTGTGTGTTCGGTTCAATTCATTGTTCATGATCACTGAGAACCCAGTTATCTGGGCCCACCTGTGACAGTGGGCCACAGCTATAGATGGAAGGGATGGAATATCTCAGAAATACCACATGATCTTCCAAGGGGTGACTGGGGCCAACTCACCCACAGTCAAGTCTCCCACAACAGGCCACTGTTCTTTGAAGACAGCCCAGAGCTACTGCTAGCCTCTCTCTCCCCCAGGGTCCTGACCTCCCCCAACTCAGGTTGGCTGTCTCAGGCCCAGACCCTCCACCAGCCAGGCCTTGGGGAAACAGCTGGAACCAAATGACTCCAGAGGCTGCAGCTAAATGGCCAGACCTTCCAAAATAAGCAAAGGGAAGCTGAGGGAGCCAAGGCGGCCAGTATCAATGAGGGCGTCTGCTGAGGGCTGTGAGGCAGAGACAGACCCTGGGAATATGTTGCTCGGGGGGAGCCAGGGCTGCAGCTGGGGCTAATGTAAGAAAACAGAAACTGGGGGATGGACTGGGGGGCAGGGCAGGGGCTTCCTCTCCTATACCCACACCCACTCGCACACCGGACCACACACTCTTTCACAATACACGTAAGGCTTAGAGGAGACGCGGTGTATATTGAGTGGGCGGGTGGGTGGATGGCTGTACAAAGCAATGAATGCACGTATTGATGGACAATGAGTAAATAGTCCTGGTTCCTTTGGAAGTCAATGACACCAAGGTGAATCCGGATTCGTGAAGACATTCATTCTCATTGAGTCCTGCGCCCCACCCCTGTGAATTCACTGTAAGGAAAGAATTCCGAGGAAGAAAACTGCTCTGGCCCCAAGAGGCTGCAATAGACTTGCTTCTAACACAGCAAAGCCCGAGTGGCCTAAATGAGCGATAACCGGAGGCTGACGAGTAAATTCTGGTAAAACATTATGCAGCCATTCAAGTGATAGGCAGATGACAGTGTAAAAAAAAAAAAAAAAGATAACCACCTTTTTGAAATAATATGAAGTAAAAAAAAAAGAATTTAAGATTTGCAAGTATGGAGTTATTTCAAAAGTCAAAGTATTTGGGAAAGTAGTTCGTAGTATTTCAAAGTATTTTCTTAGGGAAAGTATTTGGGTGGAAAGAACCATGCAGGCGCAGACATTAGGTCAGTATGCAAGGCCACCTGCACCTCAGAAATGTCACTCATGTCCCCAGCCTCCTTCTTCACATCCCTAAAGTGGGGACACAAGCAAACCCCATCTCCTGCTGGGCAGGACTGCATTAGCTCTTCTGTGTGAGGGGGCTTTGAAAACTGTAAAGCTCGTTACACACTAGTCAAAATTATAAGTGTCTCTGGGTGGAGACCGGAAGGAAAGCAAAATAAATACAGTGGTGGGGTTAAAACTGGTGTTCAGGGAAATGCAAATTAAAACAAAACAGTGCAATATTTCACCCACGTCAGGATGTCCAAACACCACCAAACAAACAAATGGCAAAAAGCATAGACGGAGTGGCCTCCATGCCTGATTAAGTTAAACCTGAGCCCTGGCTTGGGCTGCCTGCACGTGGCCGTCCACCTCAGCCAGAGGTGGGGCAGAGCTGGGTCGTGGACAAGGGCAAGTGGGACTGTGGGAGAAGCAACCCGAGACAGGGCTCTGCTGTCCCCTGTCCCCTGGAAAAGGGCCAATGAATTCAGATTCGCTGAGCATGGCAGACACATACACAGTGTTTGCTCTGGGCCAGGGACGTTGTAAGGGCTTTGCATGTGTTCATCAATCCTCCTAACAGTCTACCGAGAATGATACTCTTCCCCACCCTTTACAGCTGGGAGCGCTGAGGCACGGAGAGTTGAGGAAACTGGGCCCAGGATCACCCACAGGTAGCTGGGAGAGCCAGGACCACAAACCGTCACCACCTCTCGCACACCCACCCTGACTCACGTGCTGCAATCTCCAGAGCCCACCGCCAGAGCAGATGCAGCATCGCAGGGCTCTTTCCAGAGGGCAAAGCCCACGGGTTAGTTGCAGTTGGCCGTTTTTTCCTGGTGAATTGGCATCTTTGCTGCCCTGGGACAGCTGACCTGGCCTGGACCAGCCCTGGGAGTTCATGCCCCATCCTCTCTCTTCCCGGGTACCCTGGCACCCCATGTCCAGGCCTTGGAGTCCTGAGTTCTGTACCCTGGCCCCATGCTCCCAACGCCAGAGCTCCCTCCCTCCAAGACTCCACTCCCAGGAGAACCATCCAGTCAGAGGACCTGGGGGCCCCGGGTCACCTGCTGAGCACTAGCTCTGTGACCTGGACAAATAGCTGTACTTCCCTGGCCCCATTGCCACATCTGCCCATTGAAAGAAGGATATATATTTTACTCCTAGGTCTGACGACCACAGAGGGGTGCAGCTGAGGTGAGAAGGTAGCCTGAGCGGTTGGTTGTAAGGGCCACTCAGCCTGCCACTCTGGGGGTCCCCATCTCAGGCACAGGGAGAGAGAGCCCTTGCTGTGGTCTGCAGTAAGAGGGGCAAGAGCTCCTTGGCAGGTAAAGGGAAGGGGCCTAAAATCCCCAACAGCCCTAATTCACAGCTTCTTGGAATTCAGCTCTCAAGGACTTACTCAGCTCCCACTGCGGGGGGGTTGTGTTTGTGTGCGTGTTTAGGGCCCAGTGGAGAAAGGATGGACATGGAAGTAGAAGGCAGGTGGCTCAAATAAACCATCCCTTACCTACTAGGCACCAGATTTTTCAAATTCATGGCCTCTTTTGACTTTCAAAGTAACCCCAAGAACAAACAGTCACCCCTTTTACAGACTACGAAGGAGGAGTCATCCCGAGCTCTTCCTTCCACGCTGCCCTGCCAGGTCCAGTCTGGGTGATGGAGGGCCCAGAGCGGGAGGAGGTGCTCTGGGGGACTCGGGTCTTGGCCGAGTCAGCTGGCCTGGATGTGTGTTTCACAGCCTCTCCTCGACTCCCCCACGGAGGACATGACTTAATTCCCACAGGCAATACCCCTGGGCACACGAGGAGGTCGGAGGGCTGTGACACAGAAGCCAACAGCCTCAATTACCCTTCAGGATAGGAACATAGAACATTTTTATGAAGAGAGAAATTTTTGCCTCATAAATCACACTTAACGAGAAACCAGCCCGAGCCAGTGACCACGGTGACAGCCAGAGGCAGCCTCCCCAGCAGGGATCACCCCAGACAGAGTTCTGAGGGAGCACCTAGGGGTCAGCCAGGGCCAGGATGAGGTCAGGACGGGCAGCAAGAAGGCCTGGAGCTCGGGTGTATCCCTGCTTCCCAACCTTGGCTGCTGGTGGCACCAACCACGGAACTGGAGGTGGGGAAGGGGCTTTAAAAGGGTCCCACCCCCAGAGATTCTGATGTAATTGCTGGAGCCTGGGCACTGGGAGCTTTAATCCCCAAGTGATTCTGATAATACAGCCGAGGTTGAGAACTAAATCGGCCTTCCTCCACCTGCTGATCAGTGAACAAAACAGCAAGCTGTCAGCGAGTGCCGCCTGCTAGGGGGGCCCAGAAACAGGACGCGGTGTCTGTCCAGGCCCATGAAGTCATACTTACAACTCCCATACCCCATGGGAGTCACAGAACCCAGGAGGAGGCCTGGGTGCCAGACCTGGTACTTTGGGGAGCTGCAGCGGCACCTGACCCAAGGCCAGAGGCTGAATCTGTTTTGGGGCTCCCACCAATGCACACAAACGCTGCCCCTCCGTGCAGTGGTCATACATGCATCATCCTTTTGGTCCTACTCTTCGCTCCTCCACCCTCACCAAACGTCCCCAGTGCCGCAGGCCTGCCTGCCAGGGGGGCTTCTTTCATATCGTTTACAACCCTTTGCTGATGTCGCCTCAGGCTCACAGTGAATGCCACCAGGCCCCCGTGGGCTGGGACACAGGAGTCAACAAAGCTCCCTCATGCCCACAGTAATTCTTCTCTCAAGGAGTGGAATCCATTCACGTGATGAGCGGCCTCAGAAGGGTGCAAGCAGAGACTCAGAACAGCCTCTAGCAACTTACATTCTTCCAGTGAAATTGCAGGCTGATTCCAAGCTTACTGGAAAAAGAGAGATTATTAATACTCTTGGGTATTAATAAATAATCCCATATTTTATCATAAAAAGTCTATCCCAACCCCTGCCAGCCAGAGCAGCCCTGCGGTGGCTGAGGTTCTCAGATGCGCCTGGTGTTCAACGCTGACCCTGGGGAAGATTCCACGCGCGCATAGAGACCCCCCATGACTTGGGGGGGCCCGGACTTGACAATGTCCCCTCCTAAACTGACATGCCAGCATCGTCTGCATTCAACATGTGGTTCCTCACACAATATTCAGACTTCTGTGGGTCGTTGTTGTTGTTTGTTTTCTAATGAAAGCATTTAAGGACATGAATTTTCATCAGAGTATATAGCCAATTCCCTAATGAGCATTGTTTGCCCTCCCTACCTTTCAAAAATGATCAAAGTAACATAGGCTCATTGTATAGCGCATACAACCCAGAAATGCATTCATCAATTCATTCAATGAATATTTATCTCATGCCTTCTGTATGCCTGACACGGTTCTTGGCACAACGGAAGCATCAAAAAACACGTCAGACGCAGACCCTGCCCTCAGCTTCCAGTTTGCCCGGGCGTCGGGTGGGCACTACTGATTATGAGCTCATGTGATGCAGAAAGATTAAAACATACACACACGAGTCAGCCGTCATCTCAAAGCCCAGAGATTTCCATGGTTCGCATCCCCGTGTCAGTGTTATTGTTATTACATGTAGCATTAGACTGTGAATATTTTCCCATATCAACAAATATTTCTCAACCAAATGATTTTAGTACTTCAAAATGTGCATGAATCATAAATATGTGAATCACAGAATCTGTAAAGCGGAAAGACTCTTTCCAGGCTGTCATGCTGTGGGTGTGTGAAGTGGGTATAAAACCAGGAAATGTCGGGAATTGCGGGTTCCAGCGGCGTTCCCCTTCTACTGGCACACACATTTTTGGAAGGGAAGGGAAAGGAAGCGAAGTTCAAACTGTGCGGATTCAGCCCCAGCCCTCCGTGGAAAGCCCCTGAAAAGCTCCCCCTTCACCAAGAGATGAGAGGTCAGAGACCTGGAAGACTTGTGTGCCCAGAGGGCCTGTGGGTGACAGTGTCAGGACGGCCCATCGTGACTGTCAAGCTGTACCATCTCCAGAAACTTGTAGCTGGGTCTCCCCATTCCCACTGGATTCCTCCATTACTTGAATAATTGCTTCGATCTTTTCATCAAAACCCAAGGTCAAGGGGATCAGCCGGAAGCTCTTTTTAAAGGAAGAGATTGTACTCCTTGGAGCTGCAAGGCTGGACCATTTAACGCCTCCTTAATTCCAAGGCTGAAGCCTTTCCTCAACTGCAGCCAAACTGCAGCCGAATTTCAACTTTATTTAAACTTTGGGAAAGCCTGGTGCATGTCTTTAGCTGGAAGACGTTTTTTCCCCCTTCCTTTTAATCAGCTTAGAAGTCAGTAAGCAGCTTGGGCAATCAAGTTCATAGTTGGAGAAACCAAAGACTAAGTCACCATCCGCATTCACACCCAGGGTGCACGGTCTCAGCTTTCAAGAATTTAGTGTTTGTCTTGGAGAAAACCAAGAGCCTAAGTGTAGCCAAGGGAAAGAGAAAAGTGCCGCCTCAGCCCCGAGCTCTGGTCCCCTGCAAACACAGGTGCGGTGGAAGAATGCGGTCAAGAAACACAGTCAAAGGACGTAGCTGTGCAGTTGTGTTAGTCTTAAGCTTCCGCTCTTGCATCACCCTCCCTGTGTTTGTGTGCGTGCATTCACAAAACCCTCTCCTGACGGCACTCTCTGCCGCTTTGCTTGGTCATCATTCTCCAGCGATTCCCTTGTGGGTCTTCAACTTTCCCAACTAAACTTTAAGCTTCGAGCAGGAACCTTGTGGGACTTGGGGTTTGGTTTGTTTTAACACCTGCCACCCACTCAGGGATCTTCACACAGGCTCTGCTGTGATGAGAAGGGGGTTGGGGGGGGCGGGGAGGGAAGGACACCAAAAGTTGTGGCTCCAGCCTCACTGTAGCCACATGCCACAAGCAAGTCACTTAACTTCTCTGAGTCTTGATTGTCTCATCTGAAAAATGGGGATGTCAGTGTCTGCCATATTTAATCTGCCACACTAAATACAGTGTGTTAAAGTGTAAAAGATGGTATCAAGTTAGTAATTATCCTTACTGTTGAATGCTAATTACCCACATGGAGATTTGAATTGTATCATGAAGACTATACATTTCATTGCATTTTCTTCTTGGCAAGTTCCCAAGGAAAAAGCTTTATAAGAAACTTCCGGAGCTAAAGAAAAAAACTGTAAATTGAGAAAGCCTAGCACTGGACTAGATGTCTTCTTGTAGTTGAAGATTCATTTATTCCACCACAAGTCTATGAGGTGAGAAATATAATTAGCCCCCTTCAGACCAGTGACCTTTATCAAGGTCACCCAGCTGAGGAGAAGTCACAGTGGTATGCTGGTAAACTGACTCTCTGAAGCGGGGCAGGGAAAGCCTTGGTTTCTTGGTTCGTAGGGTTTGCCAATTGCTGTGGTGTAAATACCCCCACCATGGCTGATTTCACACTAACCAGTCAGAGCTAGCTTGAACATACTGCTGGATCTGTAGCATCTGGAAGCAAACTCGGTTTTAGGTAAAGATCATTTCATGAGCTGATGACTCCCTGAGATGCTCCCTGAAAACAGAGAATCCCCTCCCACCAGGGAGGGACCAGGGCTGGCCAATGCATCTGGGCACCTCCCCCAGACCTACCCAACCAGATCCTCTGGGGCAGGACCTAAAAGCCTGCATCCTACACATGGACCTGCACCTGCATTGGTGTTTGGGTCCAGCCCAGCCCTCAGCCACCAAGAAGGTGATCCGTCCAGTCACCCCTAAGGCCCCTCCCAGTCCTGTCTCCCAAAGGTAGCAGGGATGCTGACACATCTGAGCAGAGAGAAGACAGTATCCTGAGTCGCCTGTACTAGGGTTCTGGTCCCAGGCATCCATGGAGGAGCTGGGTCAGGGTGGGGAGATGATGGCTCTGCCTTCATGTTTATACCGTTTTTCACCAAATCGAAGATGCCTCTCCTATAAGCCACACCATTATGTCGTTTACCACCAAAAAAGTGTTATCAGATTCAAAGATGTTAAAATATGAAAAAGTACACTTTAGAATGGATGAAATATGATACGTGTGGGTGTACTCATACGTCCCCCAGGTCCACAATGGCTCAGTTAAATCCTGTTCTTTGAGGGTGAGACTGGGTCCCTCTCATCTTTCTGTCCTCAGAGATCCATCAGACTAGGTTGAATGAATACATACCTAACAGCCTATCAATATATACACTTTATTGGTTGATTACCAATAAATGCATCGGGCTCTGTGCTAAGGACTTTACCCTTAATCACCACAATAATCCTATGAAATAGGCACCAGACTGACCCCACTTTACAGAGGAGGTAACTGAGGCTTTGTGAAGCCACGTAACTCCTGCACACCCTGCCTGGAACTTGACCCCCAGGTCTGAGACTCATGACTGCCCTCACAGCACCGGCTCCCCAGAGACATTCAAAAACGTTCACCAAACTCAATGGCAGAACACCACACCTTAGTCTGTTCTTCAAGGCTTGGCAATAAATAAACCAGTCTGATTTCTCTTTGGTGCTTCAGCTGAAAGAACAGGTAACATTTTCAACTGATAAGAACAGATACTACACTTGATCTTAGCCAAAAGGTTGAGAAGCAATGGGAACAGGTAACATTTTAAAAAGCAAGGTTTTCTCACCTCTTTTGGGGTTTTGGCTTTCTCAGACTTTGAAGAGGAACGGCGGGAAGGGATTTTCTCAGCTTTGGTAATGCTTGGAGGGCTTGCTGGCATAAAACCTTAAGACTGAGTCAGGGTGCAAACTGTGGGGTACAAGGCACTTAACCAAGCACCTCGCCCCCCTCCCACCCCTACTCTCCCTGCCCCTCAGGGTTTGGTTCTTTCATTCTATCTTGCTTTCCAAATCCAGGCTGTGCCCCATCCATGGCCATGCCTCTCCACCCCATCCCCACACTGCTGTGACCTTGGGGGTGGCCCTGCTCCCTGGAGAGCCAGCCTAACGACAGTGTTGGGGAAATGCCTTTTCCCTTCAGCTCAGCTGCAACATGGTGGGGATTTCTCGGAAGGCATTTGTATTAGGGGAAGAAAGCACAGTGGCTCAGAAGTTGACAAGCCGAGGTCCTTCATAGGTCTCAGAAGAGGCTGCTTTGGCCCACTCAGACTTTACTGGGTCTATGGCACCACCCCAGCTCTCCCACCTCTGCTCACCACTTTCGTTGTTTGGGGAACATTTAACAGCACCTTTCCCCACAGTAGTTCAGCTTGAGTGGTTACATTCTCGAGTACTTTTTGTTTTTGAATGGTTTCATTGTTGTTGTGTGACTGTACGTGACTGTGTGTTGTGTGGAGGGGCTTCTGGTGGCCGTTTGATTCAGGGAGGTTTGAAGAGGAGTCGACCTTTGCCCTCGTAAAGGATCGTGTGGAAAGGAGGGAGTCACATCCAATTCAGACCGTGTGATTCCGGTTTGCATCTGGAATACGCAGAAGCATTTGATGTCAGCCAGCCTGGCTCTTGAATTCGAAGACTGAAAGTCTTCTGTTCCACCTCGAAGCAAACAAAGCAGCCAACCCCACGTGGAAGCGCTCGGTGTTGTTCCCGCCATTTCAGCCTCCCAGGCACCATCTAGGATAAGGTCAGTCTCCAAACCTGATTCGTCTATGAACAACATGTGTAACAGATTTGGGGGCTGGCTTAAGTTCTACTCCCTACTAGCATTGTTAATATGTTTTTAAATCTATTTAAAAGTTATATAAAGGCAGTAGGACAGAGCAGTTTGTATAGAGAGCATTCTGTATAGACTGTCCCTTTTCGATCCCATCACAACCACTGGCTTCGTGTGTGCCTGTCGCCTTTGGACTTCATCCACATATAGATTCTAGGTTCGTAATAGTCAGAGTCTTGTGTGACTTAAATTTTCCAAGTGGAGTCAACAGCCCCGTGAGAGCATCACTGCAGCTCCAACTAAACCTTTCTCCCTTCCCCGAAAGGCCACAGCGGCACTGCCCCTCATTCTCAGTACAGGGCCACACAACTGTGGCAGAAACAGTATATCTATGTAAGTGAAGTGTAGCATTAGGTCTGACACACAGTAGGTGCTCAGTGAATGCAGGGAGCAATTGAGTTTCCCATGCAGACCTGTAGGAGCGTTTTGTGTGCGACCTTGGACTACTTACCTGTCCATGTTTTTCCACTGTTCTGCACTGCTTCCGGACAGGTGGAACAAAATAATGCAGTGATTACTCTGCCTGGGAAATCCACGCAGGTGAGGGGCGGTCAGGAGGGAGAGTGAGCTTGGGTTTTCCAGCAGTGAAATAGAACTGACTGTACAAAATAAGTAGCCAGTGGATGGGGCACTAAAGGCTGGCAATGGACCGTCTGTGAGATACTGCTGCCATCTCGTGGTTAGCATGCAAATAACAAATTTTGTATCAGACCTACTGAGGGGTTCAATAGTCAGGGTTGAAAATAAAAATCTCAGAATCGTACAATGTTGGCTTTCAAAGAGTCATCACAGGCAGAGAGTCAACAAAGGCTGACGTGAAGTCAACAAATGCTGGGTCCAGCCCCTGCATCCACTGGCGCGGGGCTGTGGGCCAGGAGACAAGACACACTCAGGCATCCCGAGTACTAAGCACCTGCCAAAGCAGTGACAAGTAGGAAAAGAGCAAACCCCGGTGGACAGCAAGTGGAGGAGTGATGGGGACTGGAATGTTGCTTTAACACACATCTATCTGGCTTTCCACTCTTAGAACACGTATCACTTCAGTGGTCATAATGATTTATTACTTATTATCGACCATGTGCTCCCTAAGGCAAGGGTTAACCTCAGGTCTACCACCCCTAGATTCACCCATAAAATAGGGTGGAAAAAGTTATATCTTTGTTTCCATAAACCTCAGACTGAAAAGTGGCATTTTCTTCCATTATAAATTAAGCAACACACTGTGGCGGTGTTATCAGAACCTGTGACTTCATCATTCACAGGAAGGATCAAATATTTTCCTATCACAGTACAGGTGTTCCAGATACCTCAGATCATTTACTCATCACTACTTCAAAATCACATGACTATTAGAGCTGCTGCTGGATCCTATTCATGTTAATAAAGAAGCACATATATCACTAAATCATTTTTAAACTATTTTGATATCCATATCTCAGTATAATTGGTTTCATTGAAACCCTTTTTTATTTTATGCATTTGGAAACATTGTTTTTAGAGGGGTCCTTGGTCACAAAAGGTCGACAGTGGCTGTCCTGGAGGCTTAGAGAAGGAACAGGTGGCCATGGACTGGACTAGTCACAGAGGGCTCCCCAGAGGACGGGGGTATATGTCTTCTTCACATTTTTTCTTTCAGTTTTATTAAGATAGAATTACCATAATTTTCTTCACGCTTTATTAAAAGGGGGCCCACAGAACAATTTCCACACAGGCCTTACCTGGGGAAGCAGAACCAGGTTTTGCCAAACTGTCCATAGGGGAGGGTTTCTATGACTTCTTCTATGTCCAGCCCAGCAAATGGGTCCCTTTGGAAAGAATCTGAAAAGCTACCTCATACTAAAAGATAAATGACTAAAAACACTTTCATTTCAGGATGATTTTCATTTAATACAATTCGAAGCCTCTCTGAATCCAGGGGACTGACCTCTGTTGATGACATTTGGTTGGTGTGGCACACTGGGGCTACCCTTGAATCACACCGGCCCCCCTGACTTGCTCATCAGCATTAGTAAGATTCTCCAGTTATAAACCATGTAGAAACAAAGTTTCCCAAACTTAGAAGAAGGCAACTGAATAGGATTCCACTGGAATCCAAGGGTGACCACACTTCTAAGAGCAGCAGGAACGGGGCAGCTCAGGGGTCTGGGCAATAGGTGCCTGGAGAGAGCTGAGCTTCTCCCGCACACAGCACTGGGCATCTGTTAGCGAGCAAACTCTGACTCAGCTGATGTTCGGTGACTCCTGAGGTAGGACAGTCGTAAGACCTTCAGCTGATGCCAGTGGTCCATGGACCACACGTTGCGTAGGCAAGGGCACCACTCACCCGCCTCCACCACCGTGTCTCCCTCCTGCTGTGTTCCTCGATCCCAGATACCAAATCTCTGGGACAGAGAATGTGTTGGCCTAACTTGAGTGGCTATCTGGGCCTAGCTCTGAAACTGTGGTCTACAGACAGGGCCTTATATAACCCTGAGTACGTCCATGTTCTTGGAGGGGGAGAAGTGTTGTCAGCCAGTCAAGCCCTGACTGGTGTGGCCCAGTGGATTGGGCATCATCCTGCAAACTGAAAGGTCCCGGGTTCTATTCCCAGCCAGGGCACATGCCTGGGTTGTAGGCCAGGTTCCTGGTTAGGGGTGTGCGAGAGGCAACCAATCGATGTTTCTCTTGCACATTGTTGTTTCTCTCTCTCTTTCTCCCTCCCTTCCCCCCTCCCTAAAATAAATAAATAAATAAATAAATAAATAAATAACCTAAAAAAAAAAAGCCGTCAAGAAGGAGGCACATGTGTGTCCAAGCTAAAGGCTGGACACCTTGAGGTAGAGGTCTTCGACTGCAGCCCTAGTCCCCACTGTTCTGTGCTCTGTCTGGTCCATCTACACCACCGTGTTCCCACCCAGGGATTTGCCCCAACAGCCCACAGTTGAGTTTTGATGAGGTTGTTACAGATGGGGTCCTGGGCTCCCACAACCGTGTGAGAATGTGCAAAACCCTTCAGAACAAGTCTAGGGACACTTGGTTTCGTACTCTTGCTCCTTCAGACATGGTCGCACTATTCCCGTCTCGCACTCCACAGCGCCTTTAGAGTTTAGCTATGGACACCAGAGCCTGCCTCATGGATAAGCCGCCACTATTTCCTGTTCTTCTAATTCTCTGACATCCATGAAGGTCAAGATCTCTCCCTATGATCTCCTCAGTTTGTACAGCTGCTGCATCTCTTTTCTCAGGTTCATTGACTACAGCCCCACTCTCCCTGCTGCCCCCTTGACTATACAGCCAGGGGCAAGGGACCCTCATTCTGCTTCTGTCCTGTGGGGCTCCAGCCATTCAGGTCAGCCCCCATACTCCCCCTCCAGCATAGTACAAGTACCTCCTTAAACTTTCTCACCCCTCTCTGGGCAGCAGGGCCTTTTAACCTTGGCAGGCGTGCCTGCAAGTCCTTCCCCAGCCGCCCAGTGGAAAGGCAATTAGAAATTCATGGGCAGAAAATGCCTGGTATGGTGTTTCCTTTGGATTCTGGCAGAGCGAAGCAAGTTCTCTGAAAGCCTCTGAAAGAAGACTCTGATTAGAAGCCCGGCCAGTACTGCCCTTGGGCTCTAACACCAACGAATGGGCTGACCCTAATTCTGTCCTGAGTTTTACATTGCCCTGGTGGTAATGAAAAGGCTAGAAGGATGTCTTGCAAAACTGGTTTTTTCAATTAAACTTTTAAAAAAAAAATACTCATTTATCTCTATTTTTAGGGAGAGGGGAAAGGAGGGAGAGAGAGAGAGAGAGAAACACCGATTGGTTACCTCTCACATGCCCCCACTGGGACCTGCCCGCAACCCAGGCATGTGCCCCAACCAGGAGTCAAACTGGCAACTCTTTGGTCTGCAGGCCGGTGCTCAATCCACTGAGCCACACCAGCCAGGGCTCAATTAAACTTTTAATTATATTTTAATCTAGTATATAATATTATGTTAGTTATATTATATTTTAGGTGATTCAATATTTTTATACCTTACTGTGTGATCACCCCACAAATTCTAGCAATCATCTGTCTGTGCCGGATTAAAATTTTTAGTTTGTAGTAATTGTTAGGTTTATACACATTCAGTTTTAAAAAATCATAAGGAGATCCTGTGTACCCTTGACCCAGTTCCCCAAGGGTAGCATCTCCCGAAACTATAATACAATGTCCCAACCAGGATATTAACACTGATACAGTCAAGACTGAGAACATTTCCATCATCACAAGGACCCGTGTTGCCCTTTAATAGCCACGCCCACTCCTCCTTGCTCCCACCCCTCCTTAATTCTTTGCAAACACAAATCTGTTTTCCATTTCCATAATTTTGTCATTTTAGGAACTCTATATAAATAGAGTTATACAGTGTGCAACCTTTTGGGATGGGCTTTTTTTTACTCAGCATGATGCTCTGGACATGCAGCAGGTTGCTGCCCACATCGGCAGTGTTTTTCTTTAAGTTGCTGAGTGGAAGGGATGTGCCACAGCTTCTGTAACTAT
Organism: Desmodus rotundus; assembly: GCF_022682495.2. Lineage (NCBI taxonomy): Eukaryota > Metazoa > Chordata > Mammalia > Chiroptera > Phyllostomidae > Desmodus > Desmodus rotundus. The sequence continues at coordinate 125,548,535 of NC_071391.1, forward strand.
GTATCTGTTGAAGGACATCAGGGAGGTTTCCAGGTTGGGGCTGTTACAAATAAAGCTGCTATAAACATTCATGGGCAGGTTTTTGTGAAAACAGAAATGTCCAAGAATTCAGTTGCTGATCATGCTTAGTTTTTTGAGAAACCGCCAAATTATCTCCCAGGGTGCCTGTACCATTTTACATTCATCTTACCAGTTTGAGTGAAGTATAGAATTTACTTTTCTTTACATTATTTTATCCTCCCAATTTGCAAATATAATTGTCTTAAATATTAACTCTGTGTACACTTAGAACTGCATCAGACCATATTATAATTTTTGCTTCAACTTTAAATATTATTTATAAAATACAAAAAAAGGAAAGTTTATTATATTTACCTATTTTTTCTTTTAAAATTTATTTTCATTATAGTTGACATATATTAACTTCAGGTGTTCAACAGTTATATACCTTATGAATCAGTCTAGTTATTCATAATAATAAGTCTAGTTATTACAATAGTATTCACTATATTCCCTATGCTGTATATTACATCCCCATGACCTATTTTATAATGCAGTTTGTACTTCTTAATTCCCTTCCCCTTCCCGCCCTGTCTCCCCCACTCCCTTCCCCTCTGGCAACCATAAATTTATTTTCTTTACCTATGAGTTTGTTTTGTCTTGTTTGTTCATTTTTGTTTTTCATATTCCGCATGTAAGTGAAATTATATGGTGTTTGTCTTTCTCTGTCAAACTTCACTTAACATAATATTCTCTAGGCCCATCTGTGTTGTCACGATGGCAGGATTTCATTCTTTTCATGGCTGAGTAATATTCCATTATATACACATATACACACACATATATATATAATGTATATCTCACATCTTCTTTATCCATTCATCTATCGGTTGCTTATTTTTTATATTTTTGTTTACCATGTCCTTTCTTTTTTCCTGATGTTCTAACCTTCCTTCTTTTACTTTTCCCTTTCTGCTTAAAGAACTTCTTTAGCCATTATCTTAGGGTAGGTCTGCTGGTGAGAAATTCTCTTCATTTCCTTTCATCTGAGAATATCTTTTTTAAATTATATTTTATTGTTTATGCTATTACAGTTGTCCCCAATTTTTCCCCTTTGTCCCCCTCTACCCACTCCCCTGCTCCATCAGGTAATGATGTGGGCATCATTGTCCATGTCCATGGGTCCTGCCTATATGTTGGCTACTCTATTCACTATGCTGTACTTTACATCCCCATGACTATTCTGTAACTACCAAATCGTACTTCTTAATCCCTTCACCTTTTTTGCCCATCCCTCTGAACCTCCTCCCATCTGATAACCATCAAGATGTTCTCTGAATCTAAGATTCTGTTTCTGTTCTGCTTGTTTATTTTGTTTTTTAGATTCAATTGTTGATAGATTGGTATGTATTGCCATTTCATCATTCATATTTTTTATCTTCTTCTTAAAGAAGACTCTTTAACATTTCATGTAATACTGGTTTAGTAATGATGAACTCCTTTAGCTTTTTATTGTCTGGGATGCTCTTTATCTGTCCTTCAATTCTAAATGATAGTTTTACTGGGTAGAGCAATGTTGGTTGTAGGTCCTTACTTTTCATCCCCTTGAATATTTCTTGCCAGTCCCTTCTAGCCTGCAGAGTTTCTTCTGAGAAATCAGCTGACAGTCTCATGGGGGCTCCCTTGTAGGTAACTAACTGCTTTCCCTTGCTGCTTTTAAGATTCTCTCTTTGCATTCAACCTTTGGCATTTTAATTATGATGTGTCTTGGTGTGGACCTCGTTGGGTCCATCTTGTTTGGGACTCTCTGTGCTTCCTTGACTTGTATGTCCATTTTCTTCACTAAGTTAGGGAAATTTTCTTTCATTATTTTTTCAAATAGATTTCCAATTTCTTGCTCTTTCTCTCCTCCTTCTGGCACTCCTATGATGTGAATGTTGGTATGCTTGAAGTTGTCCCAGAGGGTCCTTACACTACCCTCATTTTTTTTTGGATTTTTTTTTCTTGCTGTTCTGTTTTGTTGTGTTCTGCTTCCTTATATCCGAAATCACTGATTTGATTCTCGGCTTCATTGAGAATGTCTTGATGTCCCCATTGTTGCTAAAGGATATTTTCACTAGATACTGGATTCTGAATTGAGGATTCTTTTCTTTTGGCACTTGAAAACTGTTGTGCCACTTTTTTCTGGCCTTCATGGTTTCTGATGAAAAATATGCTGTCATTCATGTCATTTTTCTCTTATAGGCAAGGTGTTGTTTCTCTCCCACTTAAAATAAAATTTTTTTTGTCTTTAGGTCTCAAAAGGTTGAAAATGGTGAGTCTTGCGGTCAATTTCATTGGCCTTATTCTCTTTGGACTTTGCTCAGCTTCATGAACCTTGGGTCTTTGAATACCTGTTCAGCTCCAGCTTCCTTTTCCTTTGCTTCTGGGACTCTGATTACGGGAAGAATGCTAGATCTTTTGTTCCTGTCCCACAGGTCCTGAGGCTCTGCATATTTATTTTTCAGTCCATTTTCTCTCTGTTGGTCAGACTGGGTGGCATCGATTGTTCTATCTTCCAGTTCACTAATTCTTTCCTCTCCCCCTCTATTCTGCTGTTAAGCCTATCCAGTAACATTTTTATTTTGGTTATTTTATTTGATTATATGTTTCAGTTCTTAATTTTCCACTTGGTTTTTCTTTATACCTTCTATTTCTTTACTGAGACTCAACTTTCTCATTTGTTTGAGGCATGTTTGTAGTTGTAGTATTTTTTTTCTCATGGCTGCTTTAAAACCTTTGTCAGATGATTCTAACATCTGTTGCCTCACTTTTGGCCTCATTTTTCCCTTCAGTTTGAGATGTCCCGGTCCTTGGTGTGATGAGTGATTTTTTATTGAAACTGGACATTATGTAACAAGGCTGGATTTTATTTAATCTTGTTTTAATTGGTTTTCTATGACATCACTCCAGCAAGGGAAGGGAGGGGTGCTGCCTCATTACTGACAGGTGGGGGAGAAGTCCAACCTCTCCACTTGGCCTCATTGACACCCAAGGCCAGGAGCTCATTACTGCTGGGCAGGGGTGGAAGGTTGCCCCCACCTACCACCATGACACTGCAGTGTAGGTTATGCTTGTTATCGCTGGGCAGTGATCAATGTCCTGACCCTCCACTAGGCTTCCTCTGACACACCCAGTGGGCAGGGAGAGAGGAGCCCCAGGTCCAGGTCCCCTGTGTGTTCTCCACTGACCCTGTGGGCAGGAGGGGCCTGATAAATGCCAAAGGGGTGGGAGAATGAAAGTCCCAGCTCCCTACATGGCCTCCTCTGGCATCATCTCAAATATAGGAAGGAAGAAGGGCACCTCATGACAGACTGGCAAGGGTGGAAGTCCCGGCTCTCCCATCAGCCTTTGCTGGCAGGGCCAGTTTTCCCTGTGGTGTTGGCTGGAGTAGACAAGTTATTGTCTAGAAGTTTTCTGCCTTGTTAGGCTGGGCTTTTCTGCATTCTATGGCTAGAGAAAGCAGGTTTTCTTTCTTTTTTTTTTTTCAGTGTCCGCTCTTTTTTTGGCATTTCTGGATTGCCAGCTTCCTTAGCTCCAAGTCTGAGAATGTAAGAGCAGGGGGTGAAAAAGACAGGAAACTTATCATCATGTTGTTCTTTAGGTCCCAAGGCCCCTAGCCCATCTGACTTCTCTCCATCTTTCGATCTTCTTCTGTTTGTTTTATACATAATGTCCTGGGATATTGGCATGCTTAATTAGAGGAATAGGGAGAAGTGCATCTAGTCCTTCTTCCCAGAAGCAGAAGTTGTGTAATTATTTAACTTCCAGTAAGTTCAGACATAGTGTTCATGGTTTCTGCTACTAATTTTCTGGTTCAAATGCTGGATATTAGGTTAGGTTCTTGAGACAATGAATTCTGTCTTGAGGTAGAAATGTGATTTAGCTTGTTTTTATTGTATGAGAATATTTTTGTGTCCCCCAAAGAACCTTCATGGGAAGTCTGACAGGTGATTTAAAAAAATCTTTTTTTCTTTTACTCTTCTCCAGAAGATGTTGAAATCCAGAAACTAGACAAGAGAGGTTATATGGCAAACACACAATAAATATCCTGTGGATATTCATTAGATCAACGTCCCTGAGGAGTCATTAATTTCTTTATAGCCCCTCCAGCCCCCACTCTACAGTGAGGGAGGGCTCTAGGCTCTTCAGCGAGGCTGAGGAACAGATGAGTTATGTTTAGCACCCACTCTGTGCCAGGCACTTACTAGATGCTTTATACATATTTTTTCATTTTGTTAGTCCTATGAAGCACTCTTTAGGTGTTTTATTATAGTTATATTTTAGATGAGAAACTAAAGTTCACAGCTAAAGACCAGCAGGCCTAGGATTTCAACTCAGGTCTGCCCAAGTCCAAAGCTTATGCTCATACAAGGCTGTCCCTTTTGGGTATATTTATCTCCATTTTAGAGATAAGGAAACTGAGGTACAGAGATGTTTCTAGAACATTCTGAAAGACCCTTCAGGTGAGCTATGAGAAGGCCAAGGCCTCATGGAGGGGAGGAGAGATAAAGGGATATACAAGAGATGACTAATCATGCTGTGTCCCTAATGCCACAGACCACTCGCTCCCCAAGGAGACTTTATAGAAAAGAAAAGCAGACTAACAGGATCACAGAGGCCAGCAGGGAACCATTACCAATGGCAGCCAGCTGTGGAGGAAGGAGGTATCCATCTTGTCTGTTTAATGGAACGACTCTGCCTTCTAAGAATCTCCCTCTCTTTCTCTCCAGCTGCTTGACTCCCTTCCCAGCTGCCGACAGCATGAGGTTCCTCCAAGTGTGAGCCCACTCACTAGTCAGTCCAGAGTGGCAGCTCTGGATGAGGAAGGGCCAGTGCAAGATCCAAGGATCTTGGGGGGCGTGGAGGCAATGATAACTCCCTTCCTTGCTTTTCAACTGGCAGAACAAAGTGTCATCTCCAAAAAGCCAGGGGAGGCTGTACTTTTTGCTTGGGCCTAGGAGGCTTGCAATAATGCTATCTAATTTTCTAGCAAAGAAAGAACAATCACCAGACTCAAGGAGAAAACTCTGTATTTTCCCAAGCCAGAAAATGCTGTCATAATCTGAACTCAGCCAGAAAAAACAAGTCCAAAAAGTGGTATCGCTCAGAGGAAAAAAACTGCCTAAAAGGGTAAAGTGACTGAATACTGAGAATTAACTCCTGCAAAAGGAACGGGGTACAGCCAGGGAGGGTCACAGGACCTTTGACAGAGCAGGCCCACGTAAGCATCTGTATTAAAGAAACAACACTTTCACGTGGCGGGAGGAGAAGCCTACGTGAACAGAATCAACGGCTCTTTACTTTGTTTCATCAGTTTTATTGGTCATATATCCAGAATTCATTATATAAATCTTTCAAAATAACTAGATTTTATAAGAATAGTTTATAATTCAGCTCTAAATGCACAAATACTTGACACAGGAAATCATTTTTACAAATACATATGGTTTCTTATAAGAATACTTTAATAAAATAAATCTCTATACATCATACAACAAATTTTATGCAGTTCATTTCTCCATTCAATCATTTCAAGATTTTCTATCATAGTATGTCCATCACATCCAATAAACCAAGTTACAGTTTGCTGCTCCGTGTCATTCTAAACTATTACTGAGATTTGACGCTGTTGGAGAGTTTTTAGGCTTCTTTTCTAATCTTTCCTGATCTGAAAGAATTCACATACTTAGGTTAGAAGAGGTCATTTACACAACACTCCCTCTAACGAGCACTTGACTCAGATTAATCACTGTGCTAGGTGAACCATCTGTTCAGTTTCCAGGTGAGCTACCAGAGCAGCGGCCGGCAGTTGTACCCCCACTGCATCGGGCAGAAGGGATAAACCCTGGTATTCCTAGGTTTCTCAACTGCAAAAACAAAACCCTAAAAGGAGTTAAATAGAAATATTAAGAAAGCTAAAACATTTGCTATTGATTAGAGAATGCTTTTAAATTCAAGGTCTCTCCCAGGTTGAAGAAGACAGAAAAGAAATAAAGTATGAGAATAAGGCAGTAGTTTTATAAAACACTGAAAAACCGAGAAAGGGTAATCACGTAGGCCAGTGGCGTATCACATCCAGAGTGCCAGAAGATACACATTCTGTGGCTAGCTGGACTCGATAGCTGACGTTTGTGTTTTGCTATGAATTTCAAATAGCTTCATCAATACTCACTTGCCCAAAGCAAGTAATCACTTAAGCCTGGGGAACTCTACAGAACACTGACCACGTTCACCTGGAGAGACAGGACTCACAGACGGAAACATCTGGCGTTAATTCCATTCCTTCACTGCTACTGAAAAGCGCGTCCACTTGGCAAAGCCTGTCTTACTTTTCAGGTGGCACGAACTAAAACCAAGAGACCAGCAGTATTCTGTAGTCGTGTTCCTGAGTTGAGTACTCATTATCCGATATCATTATCCGATATTCTTAAAAAGATTCTTTAATCAAGCCCTGTCCGACCAGACAATGTGTCCCATTTTGCTTCTCTTTTATTTCTCTTGACTTCTCTTCCTCACACCAGTGTAACATTTGCTACATTTTTACCAAAATACTTCAGCAGTAGTTGAAAATGAGTTATTCTGCGTTATCGAAGGTGTTCAATCACATTATAATGGATCACATTTGCATCGTAACTAGGAGATGGTCAAATGTCTACTGCAGGGACTTTGCAAATTCGGCATAGTCGATGTATCCATCATTGTTCTTGTCATCGTCTCTCAAAACACCGTCTATTAAGTTAATCAGTTCCTCTTCGCTCATCGGTGGCTCTTGTTCTTCCCCTTCCTGCAAAATTCAAATTAGACAATGAGTTGGCATTTTATTGGAAGTGCTCTGGTAATTTCGAAAATGTCCTAGCTTATACATATCCAAAAACTCCTTCAGTGAGTACGTGGCTTCTTCTAGGAACTCACAAACCATATATCCAATAGAGAGTCAATGCATAATGATCCAGTTTAGAAATTATATTTGCCAGTTAAAAGAAAAATACAAAGTCAGTCCTTGCTTATTTATGTTAAAAATTCTTTCCATCCTTTTCTATTCACAAAAGTCATACACGTTCATTGTAGGAAGATAGATCTGGCTTACACAGAATTATGTGTTTCAGATTCTGCGACCCACAGACCCATCCTCGAGAAAAGCTCACAGCTCTGGGCACCATTTGCCCTGGGAAAGTAAGAAGCAGTCCACTCCGGACCACACCTCGGGGTCAGAACAAGAGGAAGAAGGCACTGCCAACCAGAAGAACCTGTTAGGGTCTTTGAGGGGAAGGTATTTCTCCTGTTCCAGAGGCTCACTGTGCCCAGTGCTGACCTAATGCTGTTCACATCCCATACTGATTCCTCCTCTAGCCCCTCTCCCATGTCCACCCCCCGCTTCTTCTATAGCCACCACCACGCTCGCCTGCCAGGACCCTGAATCCGTTCTTCTCCCCGATGCCAGACTCCTCTCACCTCCATCAGTCGGCCTCCCACAGCACAGAGCTGCCCGAAGCACTGTTCTAGCATGCGGTTCTCCTGTACGGAGCTGTCAGCACTCCCCACTGCCTTCAAAGGAAGCTCAAACCTCCTCTCCTGGGCAGCCAATGTGATCGATCCTCCTCACCAACTTCGCCTCTCCCCCTCTATCTTGCAGTGTGGCAAAGCAGGACCAAGCAGGACCAGCCTTCCCTCTGAAGACCTAAGATCTCGAATTCCATTTCCTCCCCTCCAAAATCAGGTAATAACAATGCCTGCCCCTGCCTACTCACAGGCTGTTGCAAAGATCCAGTGAGATCTCTAACCTACGGAAGTGCTTTGTAAACTGCTTTGTTTGCAGGAGCGTACAAACCTTCGATGATTGCTGAGTCTCTCTGTCCCTTGGTTCTGATTTCCCACTCTTCTCAAATAAAATAACTTCTCCCCTGCTCTGTATTTTGAATATGGTCTGTCTTTTGGGCACTGGTTTGCAAACTCTGGTGTGTAACAGAAATGCCTATGGCACTTGTTAAAGACACAGGATCTGGGGCTTCTGCCTCAGCAGGTCACCCTCTGCGAGAAGGACCACTTAATAGGATAAGAGACAGAACAGAGTGGTGAGCAGAAAAAGGAGAAGCAGTAATATTGGTGCACAAAGACAGCACAGGTCATCAAGCCTGGGGACTGAAGTCCCAGAGGGAGGCCCCGTGCACCACTGCCTGACCTACCTCCTTATGGACATGAGTGATGGCTGTGGAGAGTTCTAGGCCGTCAAGCAAATTATTGCCGTCATAGTCATGCATTTTGAAATAATGGAGCTGCAGTTCTTGTGGGGACATCTCAGCCTCTGGTTTGTTGATGACGCCTTCTAGATGTTCCATGATGTGCCTGGAAACCAACAGTTAGACTCAGACCACCCGGCAGGGACGGTGGGCTCATGCTGAAACCTAAGGACTCTTGCAAGGCCAAGGTCTGAAAAGTCATCCATCGAACAAAAACAAACAGATACAGTGGCAGACCACGCGCAAGCACGGCAGGTACAGGCAAGGCCATGGAAGGAGCAGGGAATAAAATCAAACCCTGCCTCCATTATGCTGGCAAGATTATGGGTGTTTTTCTTCTTTATTACTAGATGTTGTTATATTTTTGAGGCTATCAATTTAAAAAAATTTTTTAAGCAATTCAAGAATAACAGCATAATATGTGAGGCTAACTGGCCCAAGAGAGAAGTTGCGACAAATGATTCAATGTTAGAATGTGCCAATAAAAAAAGAATCTTGTCAGACAGAGTCAAGAAACCGTAGCCCATCCCGATGCCACCACTGCGGCTGCACGTGTGTGCGCGTGCGTGTCTGGCTGCCTGCAGTGAGAGCCAGGATGGATTCCGGCAAGTCATGGATCCCACTGGGGCCTCAGGACCCCCCGCTGGTGATGACAACAAAAGGAACACCTGACTTACAGGTGGATGTAAGGAATCAATCTCATCCTTGAAAAATGTCAAGGAGCACAAATAGAAGGGAAGGAGACTGAAGGACCCATTGAAGCTGGCTGCAGCTGCAGAGGAAGGGGAGGCCCCGGCCCACGGCCTGGCTGAATACGTACTCTTGGTCGTGCACCGTGTTCTTATCCAGGCCCACGCTGCCAGGATGGGAAGAGCCGACCCTGGGCTCCTCGGCCCCGGTGCCTGGGGCACAAAAGGCCCAGAGCAGACAGCACAGGAAGGGGGTTCTGAGCAGCCGCTGAGATCTCATGGTCACCGGCACCTGGGAGGCGGGGAACACAGAAGATGAAGGCGGAACACCAGAGCTAAAGTCCTTTCAAGACTCAACGCAGTGTGCTCCTGAGAAACCTGATGAAGGAGCGGGGTCAGGGAAGAGAACATGTTAATCTGGCTCCAAGGCCACCGACAGCTTAAAGGGCTGTGAAGATTATTCCTGCGTACAAGAAACTTACAGTCTGGCCCTGGCTGGTGTGGCTCAGTGGATTGAGTGCCAGCCTGCGAACCAAAGGGTGGCCTGTTCGATTCCCTGTCAGGACACATGCCTGGGTTGTGGGCCAGGTCCCCAGTTGGGGGCATGTGAGAGGCAACCCCATACTGATGTTTCTCTCCCTCTCTTTCTTTCTCCCTCCTTTCCTCTCTTTCTATAAATAAATAAATAAAATCTTAAAAAATAAAGAAGAAGAAACTTACAGTCTGGTGAGAGAAATACTTCCTACTGAGAGTGCTAATAAAGGTAGAAATAAATTGTACTGAAGACAGACAAACCCACTGAGAGTTCACAGAAAGAAATTTCCTCTGGGTGAGGGAAAATCGGAGAAGGCTGACGGACATGGAGACACTTCGGCTGGGCCCGGATGGGTAAGTGTGCTGTGGACGTGCAGGGATGAAAGGGCTAAGGGAATGGTGTGAGCAGAGTGGCAGGTGCGGACCGTGGGAAAGAAACTCCAAGGGGTTTAGTTGCTCTGGAAACCAGAGGGTGTGAACTAGGCAGAACAGTGAACAATAGGCTGCAAAGGTTGACCAAGCAGTACTGAGTGTGACTTTGCCTTTGCAAGGTAAGCCAAGAGGACTGAAGTATCCTGAGGCTAATGGGAAGCCACTGAGGATTCCTGAATGCAAGGTGAGGTCAGAGCTTGTTTTCAGAATGGCTAATCTGGCAGCACAGCAGGGAAGGTATTTAGTGGAGCAAATACAGAAGCAAATACAGAAAACACAGAAGCAAATACAGAAAAAATCTTCAATTTAGTTGATGGAAGGAATGACGTAAGTTCAAGGCCATCACAGAGAAGATGACATTAAGCTCTTCTTTCATTTACAGGCCTGTGACAGAGGACAGTAACTTAACCGCTGTGAAAGAGCATTGGAAAGGAGAGGTACATAGAAATTAGGATTTTGCCCTGACTGGTGTGGCTCAGTGGATAGAGCACTGGCCTGCAAACCTAAAGGCTGCTGGTTCGATTCCCAGTCAGGGCACATGCCTGGGTTGTGGGCCAGGTTCCAGGTTGGCTGGGGGCCAACCGATCAATGTTTCTGTCACACACTGATGTTTCTCTCCCTCTATTTCTCTCTTCCTGCCCCTTGCTCTAAAAATAAATACACTAAAAAAAATTAAAAATAAAGAAATTAGGATTCCATCAAACACTCCCAGGTTTGGCTGGACCTGGAACTGCAGTCAACACCAGGAAGACGCAGTCAGCCACAGAGCAAGCTCCTTGAGGCCAGGAGCGCTTTGTTCCCATCAATATTCCCCACCAAGAATCAGGCAGGGCTCTACTAACTGTTCATTAAACTGAAAGTCCTGGTCCTTTCTGGGGCTCATGGACTGGCTTCAAGAAGGAAGGGGAAGGACAGCCCGGACTCCTGCACCCAACACAGACAGAGCCCTGACTTACACACTCACTGCCCCAAGGCAACAGTGCAGATTCTGCTGGACAGCAAGGGCCATGAGTTCTAAGCGGGCAACTGTAGCCACAGCCCCAAACCTAGAGCAGTAAAGAGAAAGCATCATGTACTGGCCATAACCTTACACGTGCTACACACAGAGCTCCGCTCCGACACTCCCTGCACCTGGGCTGGGAAGTGGACGTGTTGCAGCCCCCTCACCCATCCTGAAGGGTAGGACCCTGGAAAATGCCACCTTTTCCTAAGGTTTAGGAAACTTTCCCAAACCCACTTTGCCTATCAGTATAACCTCCCATGCCTCCTCCAAGGGGATAATAGTCACTAGGATGCATGACTTTTAGGGTGAAAAAGCAGCACCTAGTCTTACTACTGAAGAGGGGTATCATAATACAATTTGTCGAAATTAAAAATAGGAAAAGATGTTCAATACATACAGTTTATATCAAACAAAAAAGAACAGGATGTAGAAGTCTGTAACGCATAATTCACTTTAAAATTATCCAGACCCTGATGAGGCCACTGCCACTGGGCCTGGTACCAGAAAACAAGGTTTCAAGTTACTCTAAGCAGCGACTGCACAGGCCAAAAGGGAACAGAATGGCTCCTTAGAGTTCTGGGCCAGGAGGGATCGGAGAGAGAAGCCAGTTCCTCCCAGGCCCTTCAGACTCACTCGGCTCAGAGGCCTCTTTCTCCAGCAAGCCTTCTTTAATTCCAAGTCTGACTTAGGTGTCCTTCCCACGGGCTCCTGAGTGCTTCCCTTCAGAAGGGTCCTGTCCTTTGCTGACAACAGCTGTGAACGTGATCTTGATCAATGCCTGACTACTGCCTATGCCCCTTGCTGGACTGGGCACCGTGAGGGTGGGCACTGCATCTACATTCCTAGCATCAGACAGTGCCGGGCACGGAGGCTGCCAGGCACTGTCGTTAGACGGTGTGCCATGGTCTCTGGGGGATGTGGGGAGTCCCACTTTCACATACATGCTGCCAACTTTTGATGTCAATCTCATCGAGCACATAACTTTTTTTTGAGATATCTATCAGATAGTTGAGCTAAGTGATCACTCAACCCACGGCACTGTTTCCTGTAAGTACACGGTTGGAAACTTAGCATAGTATATTAAATTGGGGGGCGGGGGAGGATTCTATTCAAACAACACTAAAAATTGGCAGTGTAGTAACTATGGGTCCAAATGATCCCTTCTTCAAGGGAGGCAGAGTAAAGGCCAGAACCACTGGTACTGGATGCGCCCCGCCTTGGTTGGCTGTGGCAGCTTTCTAACTACAGGCTTGTACTGTGCTTCTCTGTACCGTGTTCTCCTCAACACGGAGGCAAGACACGCCACCAGCAAAAACATTACAACTCCCTGAGGGCTCAAATGATATGTAGCATTTTTTTAGCAGTAAAGTGTTTTGAATTAAGGAATGTACACAGTTTCTTAGACATGTTTTTGTACTTTGCACACTTAAGAGTATACCAGTATAGTGTACTCATAACTATTATATGCACTGGGAAACAAAAAAATTCATGACTCACTTGATTGCAAAATTTGCTTTACTGTGGTGGTCAGGAACCGAACCTGTAATATCTCCGAGGTGTGTCTGTATCAGAACACAACAAAAACCAACTGTGTGAACACAGAGCGGCAATGAACACAGGGAATCTGACTGCCACCTAACACTTTAAACAGTCACATTCAAAAAGAAACATAAGCAGTTCCCATTACCCCTTTGAACAAGTTGCATCACCCACAGTCCAACCCCTTAGCCCAAGGCCAGGGGCAAACAGCCAGGCAGATAAACTCCAGGAGTTCCTGACCTCACTGGCCTTCTTTGAGAAAATGTAAAAGTTAGGTTAGAGAAAACCTGAAGGAGGAGAGGTTTCTGAAAGAGGCCTCAGAATACAACCCACGCTTTGAGACCTCCTGCACAATCAGCCTCAGTCCCCAGAGCTACGCACCGGACTGCAGGCAGCAGTGAGCCTCCCGCAGAACTGGGACTGCGACAGGGTTCCCCTCGCTGCCCCAGCGTCCCCTTCCAGTCCCAGGGCATTTGCTCACACTGGTTCCACCTGTCTGTCATCCCTGTTCCCTCCAGGCTCAGTTCAAATATCACCTCTGGGTTCTTCCAGCCAAGATCAATTGTTCCCTCCTCAGACCTCTCACACTCATCTGGCCTTAAGATACACGACGGTCACATATTGTCCTTCTTTTGTTGTTCTCTTCTCCTCCCTCTCTGAGGGCTGGGAACCTATCTGTTCTGTCGCATTCCTACCCTACAAAATTTATCACAAAGTGCCGAGCTGACCTACAGACAGCTGACCTTCATGTCTGAGTCAGGGCAGTGGGTCTTGGCCATAGCTGAGTTGTTCCCTATCACAAAAGTTCTGGCCTAAGCTGGAAAAATGACTTTCCTTGGAGCCCTCCCACCAGTGACTTGGCCTGGCCCGCCCATCCCTCCCAGAATGTAGTTTGTCCTATCAGCACAGAATAGTCTGGAGCCAGCCTTTCTCCCATCCCGACCGCCGCAGCTGTTGGCAGCATTTCCCTCACACCAAGGGCCCTTGGTTAAGAATTCAGACTCAAAGCGGCCACACTCACCAACATCCAGACACCCGCTACACAGAGTCAATGCCAAAGAACAACTCTGAGCAGTACTTCCCCACTTAAAACTTCCCTGGGCCTGAACTGAGGACAAGAAAATAACTGAGTTCCCAGGCCAAAGAAACCTCTATATGGTTCGGGGGTTGAGAACAGATTCTGAAAGAGCAGATCAGGGAGCCCAAGGAGCTGCCATGTTTCCTTTAAACATTTAACTAACATATTCTTTATTTACTTTTTTTTTAATCCTCTCCTGAGCACATTTCTTTTCATTGCTTTTAGAGAAAGAGAGGAAGGACAGAAACATCAGTGTGAGAGAGATACACTGACTGGTTGTCTCCCACAGGCGCCTGGACTGGGAATTGAACCCGCAACCCTTTGGTCACCGCACAATGCTCCAACCAACTGAGCCACACTGGCCAGGGCATAACATAATCTTTCCTAATAGCCTGGTGCTGCCTAAAGAATTAAGGGTAGGACTGTGACTGAGACAAACTCCACTCACACAGATTACAGCCTGTGGACCAGTAAGACACACAACCCACACCTGAGGTCATTCATTAAGGATTAGAATTTTCTTCAACCAAAGGACAGCACCCGAGGCAGAGGGAACCTGGTGTAACAGACACCTGAGCCTAGAAAGAACCTAGTCCAACCCAGGAGCTAAAAAGGGTTCAATATGGTTGAAGACACATTACAGTGGAGGCTGATGAGTTAGAGTAAAACGACAGCAGGCCACGAAGGACCTTGCAAGCCCTGTTGGATAGCTTGGAAGAGCAGAGAATCCACTGAAAGGTGGGAAGAGGGAAGGGTGACATGATCAGATCTGCGCTTTAAGACCATCACTCTGGCTTCCCAGTACAAAACTACAGAGAAATCAACAAGGCATACATGGGCTCAGTCAGGAGTCTGCTGGGGTAGTCCAAAGAAGAGATGATGGTCGCCTGAACTAGCTACAACAGAGACTGGCAGTGTAGAAGTGGTCGTACCCGAGAAAGATTTGTGATGGATTCCATACGGGTGGTAAAGGAGCACAGGAGGTTGAGAATGACGCCGAGGTTCTGCCTGGGCACTGAGTGGATGGCGTGCCCATGACCGGATAGGAAATACAAGAGGAAATCTCCCTCCCTTGCCTTCCCACTTCCCCGGCACAGCCAGGTCAGGCTCTCCTGGCCAGACAGGACCAGTCTGTTGTCTCCTCCAAGGGCCGACGGGGACGGAGAGTGGGGGACACCACAGCAGACTGAGTCACGCCCCACGGCCGGTCCTTCAAAAGGGCAGACATCTGCCCGGCCGGGCCCCTCTGACTTCAAAGCCCCCAACAACCCGAAAGAAAGGCTCTGCTCCTAGACGGCTAAGCTTCCCGAGGTGGCTCGGGGTCGGAGACCCACACCTAGGCCGCAGAGGCCTCTCAACCTGAGCCCGAGGACCCGGGACCCCCGAGAGACACTGGGATTTCGCCCAGTTGCGGACCCCTGGGCGCCTCCCCACCGACCTCCTCCCCCAGGGTCGAGTCAAAGGACTCACAAGCCGCGGCCCGCACCTGGGAGGCTCCCGGGTTCACTCACCCTCGCTGCCCGCAACTACCCAGTTTTCTCAGACGCGAAACGTCCCAGCGTGAGCCTCGCCAGCCCCCGTCCTCAGAACGCTGTTTTCCCCGGCCCCGCCCCGCCCCAGGCCTGTGGTGCGCAAGCGCGCTCCCTTCTGCCCGCCCATTGGCGCCTTGTGACTCCGCCCCTGGCCAGAGCCCCTCGCGTACGGCTCGGGTAATTCCACGTGTAACGGGCTCCAGAGGGAGAGGCAGACGCAGTTCTGATTTCTGCTTCCGAAGTCAACAATCGCCTGGCGCCTGAGGTGATGGACCTGAACCTCCAGGGGCCTGGAAGGTTGCTAGGCCACGTCGGAAACTACCAGGAAAGCTGTCCCACGTGGGAGGTAGAGTGGCAAAAAACCGAGTGGGGCGGACCCTAAAGCTAGCTTCCAGCTCCGCCTCCATGTCCACTTTTACAGCAGTTTCTCCACCTGCAAATTGGAAAGAAAGATCATGGGAATCCTAATTCCTTTCCTAATGAAAGAGCTAAAGACGCCATAGCCAGCCTTGAATGCTGTGTTTCCAAAATGGGCCTACTTCCAGACTCTTTCTCCATTCCACAAGAGCCATCGTGGGCAATCCCTATTCACTCATATAGGAGTCCCCCCAAGGCAGTTCAGACACCACGTTACCTGTGCAGTTCGTGAAATGCTTGCACTTCTATCTCAATAGAAGACAAGCATTGAAAAAAAAAAGACCCATAAACATAAGAAACGAATACATAAGCCCTGCATAACCCTGCTCTTATTTATACCTTTGCCTCCATACAAGACTGTCATTCAGTGAATATCTGTTGACCAGATAGGTAAATGAATGTGAAAGTGCCATTAAAATTTTGTTTCTCCCATTTGTCTCCAGGAAGATACGTAATCATTTTTCATAAAAGTCTGGGTCCAGAAAGGGAGAAAAGGAAAGAAAGAAAGTGGTTAAGTAAGTAGATGGTCTCAGAACCCTTCCTGCAATTGGCTTGAGCAGATCAGTGCCTTGAAGGCTGGCCGAGGCAACTGCCATGGGCAGTGGTTCGTCCCTTCTTGCCTTCATGTGAGTTTGAAATCTGGCAATCCTACCCAGAGAAAAGTCCCAGGACCCCAAAGTTCCTGAAGAAACCCTATTAATCCAAGACCCCCTGTCCTCCCTTACTCTGAAGTTTGAGTTGGTTTGATAAAATTCATTTTCCAGCCCTGCATCTGCTATCCATCCATCTATTCTTCCACTTGCTCACTTGTTCAGTAATTCAGTAACATTTCTTGAGTACCTCCTCTGTACAAGGACAGCTGTTTTCAACCTTTTTCATCTCATGACACACATGAAGTAATTACTAAACTTCTGCAGCACCCTAAAAAATATATTTCTTGTCGACCTGACAAAAAATAGGTACAATTTTGATTCATTCACACAGATAGCTATTATTGTGTTGGCTGTTGTCATTTTTTAAAATTTGGTAATTGAAGGGAAAAGAGGCCAGTGCCCCCGACTAAGTAGTCAGGTATTGCATGTTTTAAAAATTCTTGCAGCACACCAGCTGAAAATTGCTGTACTAGGAGTTACTAGAGATATAAATACAAATAAGACATGGTTTCTTTCTCCAAGAAGCTCAGTGTCAAAAGAGGAAAAAAGAAAAGAAAAATAAATATAGATAAAACAAAAAGACAAAAAAAAAAAAACCAATGACAAAAGAAACAAAAAGCTCAGTATCTGATACCACTGCCTCTACTTCTGTGGATCTTATCCTATTCCCTCCCCCGAATCACTAAGTGCTCCCTCTCTAATAAACCGTTCCTATCGCCATGTAAGCTCGCCCTCTGGTTTCTTCCCTACCACACTGCCGAAACCGCAGTCTTCATGCAAATCCCGTGGCACCTTCTCCTTCTCTGTTCGCACTTGCCCTCTCAGCACCATGCATCACAGCCAATCACTCCCACTTTGAGACACTTTCTTCTCGTGTGTTCCGACACAGTACACTCCTCCTACCTCACTGTCTGTTCTTTTCTTGGATTCTTTTCACTGACTTCTCATCTTCTGCTCAACCTACAAATGTCAAAGCACCCAGGTTCTATCCTGACTTGCCTTCTCTTCTCTACCTACCCACTCTCCTTACATGATTGCATCCAGTCCTATGGTTTTAGGTGCCATTTCTAAGCAGATGACTCCAAAATTTGTATCTCTCATGATGACCTCTGCCTGTAAGCCCCAACTCCTCTAAGTAACTGCCTACTTGACATCTGCACGTGCCGGTCTAACTGGCATCACAAACTGAACTTGGTCCCTCAAATACTAAATTTCATCCCCAAACAAATACCTCTCAGTTTTGTCCATATGAGTGAATGTTACTGCTATCTTTTTAGTTGTTCAAACCAAAATGCTAGGAGTTCTCTCCCCGACCCACTAGGAGTTAACCCCCGGGGGACACACACACACACTCCCAGCTCTGTTGAGATATAATTGACATCCAACAAACCATCTGCCATCTGGACTACTATGAAAGCTTCCTAACTGACCTCCCTGCTTCCGATCTTGCCCCAGTCTAGTCCATAAGTGAGATGATATATTTGTTAAAGTCATTTATAGGTCAGGATTCTATAACTTGTAGCTGAACACACTTCTAACAGGCAAATCATTTGGTAACAGAAGTAAGGCACTGAAAACGCACTAAAATGTGTTATTGGCTAGCAAAGGGTTCAGGTAGCCAGTGGTGAAGACTCTATTCCATGCTGGAAAGTTGGAGGCCAACTTGTTAAGCAGCAGTGAAACTGTCAAACTGCTGTCACTTGCTGGATTTGGCCACATGCCAAAGTTTTACTGTAGGAGAAATCTCAGGAATGATATAGGATATTGGTGCATTTTTTTAAAAGTAGATTTCAGCAAAGTCCTTCAAGAAAGTGGCAAATCTATATTAGAGAGTTATAACTGACTTGAAAGCAGAGATTAAATAAGGTCTTAGTAAGAGAAGAACTCCTTACGTAAGGCTTACAAGCTGCATTGGCTGAGTCCCACAACTTGGAACCTTGCTAGGTTGAAAAAAATTGTTTTCTTTGTATACCCAAGCTGAAGCTGGAAGTGGAGACAGGCAGGAGGCAACTTTATCAGGAAATTAAGATTGAGGCCCAAGGTAGCAGCAGAAATGGACTATGGGTGGCCTCTCTCTACCTGCAGCTGTTGTTCTGAGTTGCCTCAACTGCAGTTGAGCACACAAAGGCCAGCCCCCAGAAGGCTTGCACAGTCTAATGCTTGGTGGCAGCCCAGTTTCCATTTCCGACTCCCTTGTCTTTCGACATCTCCACGATAAAGGCTAAAAAACGTTAATCTTTTTTGCGGGGAGATGGCCACGTGACACAATTCTGGGCAATGAGATGTAAGGGGAACTTGAGAAATCTTTTGCTCTTCTGATAAAAGAGACAAGTGATTGGTACAGACCTTTCCCCCTTTTCCAGCCCTGAACAGGGTACACATCACCTCAGAGTCCTCCTCAACCACGAAGGGAAGTCGGAGAATTCCGAAAGGCTGCCCCAGTGCTGTGGGGCTGCTGAACAGCGCCGAGAACTGCTTACCTCCAGTTCTCCTGCTATGGGGAGAGAACCATTTGTTGAAGCCACTCTAAAACAGTTACTTGCAGTTCAAAACATCCCTGAGTGATAAAGAAGTCAAACAAGATGGGGACTCAAATGTGAGCTGAATTTATCAATGCGAGGCTACTGGGGGCTTGGAGAACAGTTTTTGTGGAGTACTGAACAGCAGCTGAATGGCAATGGGTGAGGAGTGGCTGGTAGGTAAACAGTGGGTACGACAGGTACGCGCAAGTCTCTGAAGCACTAGCTGTGAGGGGACAGGAAAGTAGCAGAGAGGGACACGGGGAGGCAGGGAGTGTTGTCTATAAGGTAGAGGGCCTTGTGTATGTTTTAAATCCTTCCGGGAAAGAGCCAGCAAAAATAAGATTGAAGAAACAGTAGAGCGGACAAAATGGGAAGAATCAGGTTATTGAGGAAGCAGGAGAGAGTGGATACAAAGCCCAGATGGGGGTTAGCCTGAAATTTGGGAAGCATGACAACTTTCTGAGACTGCCATGTTTGGGGCAGGGGCGGGGAGCTTGAGTGGGTCAACATTGGAAATCTTCATGGTGTAACTGAGAAAACGAGCTGCCTAAAGGGGATAGAAGACCTTCTGGCCTGAGTTGAAGGCTCAGTTGAAATTGGAGATTGCTCATTTATAATGTTGCAGTCCGCATCATTAGTTGGCTGTATACAATGGTTAATGTGCATTTCTTGAATTTGAATTTGAAAAGTTTTTGTATCTAAGTTATATGTGGATATGCCTAGGGGGGAAAAATAGAACAGAAAGTTGCTTAATAAAAAACAAGTTCCTCTCTCTCAATCACCAACTCTTCCCTCTTGCTAGCTGCTGTTTAAGACCACACCAGGGTTGAATGGGGGGATGCACTGGAGAGTGGTTAGGGAAACGGGAAGTTCTTGCTTGACCCGGAGGGTAAGTTGGCTCTTGCACCCCAGCCCGCGCATTTGACTGATGTTTGGTGCTGATTCACTTACTCGCAGTGCTTTCATGTGCGCCCCCTGCTGGAGTCCTCCCTGCAGTTCCCTTGACTTGGGCAGCACCTCTTTCGGAAGGCTGCTGGCCCTTTCCCAATATCTAGTTTCCCCTGGCATTCCAGTGGATACTCTTTGGCCACAATCCCCTTCAAAATGGTCTCAAGCTGGTTCAAGGGCTCCTGACTTTGGCTGCATTCGAGCCAAGGTAGAGACCCCAGTTTCCTTGGGTGTTTTCCAAGCCCCATGGGGCCCAATATGGGACGTGAACAATGGAAAAGCAATACTCAGGGTGATGTCTGGAAAGATGGACCCCCAAGGAGTCCCTCCATCCGCAGGATAGTTCAGCAAAGGGAGGCGAGGGGACCCGGTGTGAGAGCAAAGCCCCCAGGGGAGACCTGGTGACTGGCGTGAAGAGAATGCAAAGTGGATCTGCCTGACAACCAGAGGCCAGGGTGGGACTCCAGACACTGGTAGCATGTGCAGAAAGCACAGGGGTGTCCTGTCCCGGGACATTTGACGTCAGAGCCATTCCTCACACTGCCCCTACTGTGTTCTGCCTCACGAGGGGGCTGACCGCAGTGGGTGGCATTTCCTAGCCTCCCCTGTCACCTCGCTTTCTACTGGCTAAGCTAGTAGAGGGCACCAATAAGAGATGAGAGGATGAAAGGAAGGAGCTGTTTCTACGGGCAGGGGAGACTCTCAGTTTTAGGAATTCCAGGTACTCAGATGAATTGAAATCCACCACGATTCCCCCATTCTAACTCCCAAAGTTCCATATGTTCTTAGTCCATGCCACAACTTTCTCATAAGAGACACGACTGGTTTGTAAATTCATCTCGCGTTGTAATAATATAGGTTCCCACAGTATCAGACATGGCCTCTAGATTTTAGCTGCTTATGTCCAGCAGCCCTAAGAGAAAAGAGATTTTTTTTTCAGGCAGTTTTTAGAGGCTCTGACTATGATCTTAGCAAAGAATTTAAAATTCTGAGTTGGTGATTTTAAAAAATTTATCACTTTAAAGCTCTCTTATGTTTGAAACCATCAAAACTAGCCAGCCAGACTTACATTGTGACCCCCATTCCCATCATATGACCCGTCACCATTCACAGAGGGTCTGGGGAGACACTCCAAGAGGTGCCTAGGCACAGGCAGTTTCCGAGATGACTTTCACAAGGAGGACTTTCGGGGCCTCCGTTCTCATATCACTCTCTGCTAAAGTGATCTGCCTGACAAGGACCTGCCTTAGAACTGTATGCCCTTTCCCAATCATGTTCCCTCCCCACTTTGAGGGGAACTTACATTTTGAATCTTAGTAAGATGCATTGCCCCAGGGCATAAAAAGCTCAGGATAACCCCAAAAGGGGCAATTCAAGATAATGATGTTCAGTAAAATCTGCTTTAATCAAGGGACTGAGGAAGGGCCCCGTATTTCTGTCTCCCCTATTCATATTTCTGATAAGGGTGAAAGGTGCTAAAAGAATTTTGGCTTCTGTTGAGATGTTCTAAATTCAGATATTCTGTAAACTGGGGTGATGAAAATGATGAGCACCTGTATTTAATGATTTCCCTTCTATCTTTGCTAGCAAAGAACGTATCACTCCTGATGAAAAGTCCCACAACTGCTGATTTTGTAAACTTCTAACTATATATACTTTGTCCCTGAAAAGTCAAATACATTGACGGGTCTTAGTATCCCTTTTGTCTCCCTCTCCTTCCAATCATGGTTTTGCTCGCATATTTTGACCTTAGTTATTTTGGATAAATATTCTGTTCTTCAGTCTAATTTTTGAAAGAACAATAAATTTATCAAAATATTTGATCACCCTGACATCCCATATCTCTTGAAGATGCTCCTTGATTTGTTTCTGTTGCTTAAGCACTTCCTTTAAAGGTATTTTCACTGGGGCAAATTGTGAGGCTTTGCATGCCTGAGAACATTTTTATTACTCTCTCTCATCAAAATGAAAATTTGGCTATATACAAAACTTCAGGTTCAAAGTTCTTTTCCCTCAGTACTTAAATAAGGAAATAAATATTTGATCATAAGAAAAGTTATGTGATCATGTAAAAATATAGAGGGAAAGGGCATTTAACAAAATTCATTGCTATTTCATGAAAAAGACTTTCTGCAAACTAGGAATAGAAGGATAGTCTCTCAAACCGATGAAGGGCACCTATTGAAAACCCACAGTTTATGTGCTTGTAGTGGAAGACGACGCTGCCCCCAACATCGAGAGCAGAGCAAGGATAGCCACCTTCAACACCCACCCATCCACCCTTCTATGAGAACTTCAAGCCATTGCGGAAAAAGGTGTAAAAGGCACACAAATTGGAAAGGAAAAGTAACAGTCTTTATTCACAGGTAACATGACCAGGCACGTAGAATATCCTAAAGAAACTACTAAAAAGCTACTAGAACTGTTAAGTAAATTTGTCAAGGCCATAGGCTACAGGTTAATATACAATAATCAATGGTATTTCTATAATGAATAACGAACACATGGAAAATGAAAACTTAAAAATACCATGACAATAGCAACCAAAACCATAAAATATTTAGGGATAAGTCTAATTAGTTTAAGCATGCTTTTAAAAATAGTCCGATAATTCTATCATTCCCAGTTGCGGTCTAGTCGGGCTGTGTGGCTACCCTTGGACGCTGTCAGAGCGTAACTTAGACATTTACTTATCTGCATGAGAACGGTACATGCACTTTATTGCAGAGAATAGTCCTTAGACTGCTGTCAATGAAAAGGGATTTTAAAAAAGAGGAGAAAAAACTAAAGACACTCTGAGGACAGTGAGTCTTGGGGTCTTTTTAGTTTGATATTTGGGTGGGTGAGAAGCTAGTGGACTTTTAGCAGAGTCTACTGTGGGACCTGTGCTCTTGAACAGGCTGCCGCACTCGGGTAAGCAAAGGAAACAATTTCAGTTACTGACAGACTCCCCCAATGACAAGGAGATTTTAGCTATGGAACGTTCACGCCGGGCTGATGTTAGGATGGTAAGCCAGGCCTGTACCACTTCCCGCAGAATTTCTCAACTCTTACCCACAGTGATTATTTCCTCCTGCATGTTACAATTTTAGATGATAACCTCATCTTCAGTGGAGCTTTGTCTATGGGAATCCTGTGTGGTCCAGGTGGAAGGTTTATTCCTTCAAAGAGATTTTATTATCTGCTTAATATCCATTTTAAGTTAATTTTTCAACTTGTGCATTCTGGGTTTCTATAGGTAGTGTAAGGTGGAACTCTAGACTGGAAAATGGGCAGACTCTAGTTATAAATTCTCAGGGACATTTTCTTTTTCCCCAATCAAAATGCTAGGCCGTGAGATACAGCTTTACTGTTTCCTTGTGCGTCTCTGCAGATTTTGTTTCTGGTTCATACTTTCACCCAACGTATAACCCTCTGAGAGTTCCAACTTTACCTGCAAGTATCAAGTCTATCTCCTTCTTGTTAACACGATGGCTCTTCTCCTGTTGCTATGTGTCTAAGACTCGAAGTCCGTGGGCCATGAGACCAGTAAGCCCCAAGGAAGCTTCGTATCAGCTCATCCAATGCTCCCTCTCCCATCTCCTAACTTAGCTCTCCCTTAATTTTCTGACCACTGAGGATTTTCCCTACTTTCTTGTGAGCTTAGCTTTTTAATAGAAAGCTCGCCTTATTTTTACCATCATTTTAAGATGTTTTGAAAGAAACAGAAATAAATATATTTATGGAACATATTCATATTCATGAAGAAAAACATATTCCAGAATATATTAAATATGAATGTTTTGAATTAGAATATCAGAGAAGAATATCTGGAAGAATATCTTGAATAAAAATATTCCATGTGATATTCATTTAAAAATACCTTAATAGTCACTGGATATTTTCAAGAGTACTCTAAGTTTTTGGTAAATTGCACATTTGGCAAATTGGGGGTAGCTTGGACATTGAACTCATTGATCCTTCCATGAACTGGCCTTTAGGAAGCTGGGCGGTTTCTATTCAGCTTTCAGTATTTTTTTTTTAAAGTGCGGGTCAGTTCAGGGCACTGTACTTGTTTTTTTTAGTAAAATGTTGACACATGCCTGCTCAGAACAAATTAACTTGATTATATCACCTATAAGGTGACTTCTCTCCTGCCTTCCCCCCAAATTCCCACTATTACAATCTGTTCTTCTCTAAGTAACATTAATAATTATTTTCTCTTCTTGGCTCAACATCTAACAGTTTTAATAACAATAAATGAAGGGGTAGATGAGTTGAATCAGTTGATCAATTTGAAAAGAATAGTAAGATTTTTAAATTTTATTTTTCACAGCAACACCTGTTGACCTATACCTGAAATTCTTATGATTATAAATATACCAAAGATCACAGTGATAGAAATAGAGAAAAGAAGGGAAGCAGCAAGAGAAGCATTTTTAAATGTATTGAGTATTATATCTCTTTTCAAAAAACAGTGCAGGAATTGAACATTGAAAAGAGCTGAGCTGTAGGACACAGACAATGTTAAAACTGGGTGCAGAGATGAAAGAACACGAATTGTAAGACCTGGCTGGCAGGGGAGGCTTCACCCAGTAGGTGAGAGTTGAGCTGGAACACCTGGGCTTTCAGTCACGAGACTGGGATATACAGAGGCCATTAGCTAAACAAACACAATAATCTATAAGTTCCAGCCAAGCTGTTCACATTATGAAAGCCTCTTCTTAGAGAGGGCACTTTCTATGATGACCATTTCTGCCTTTCTAGTGAGATTTAATTTACAAAACTTCCATTGACACGTCACTCTTTAGCATCATAGCCATTGCATGAACAGAGGTAGTTACTCATTCTGGCGTTTTTCCGGCCACAGTGTTTACTCCAAGTATTAGTTCAAACCCTCTGCGTAGTCATCGACTGATGCATTCATTCTTTGGAAGTGGTTAGGATAAGTGTTCCCAGGTCTATGGTGCGTGCACTCAAGGACCACGCTGGACATGAGAAAAGGAACACGTGAAAATTAAAAGGGACTTTGTTCGCCAGAGCATTCTTTTTCAGAAGAGGGTAAAGGTTTGAATGACAGACAATAATCCTTCTGGAAGAACTATCCCGAATGTTTATATGAACCTCTCTGTACTGATGGCTCATCCCTAGCGCTTGGAGGCAGAGTAGGGGACGAGGGGGATAAAGCAGGTCCATTTTAGATACTATCTTAGAGGTTTATTACCGGAATTGCCAAGATTTAAATAAACAACCCTTCCCCATCCAAGTTGAAGCAGGGAATTTATTGTAAAACACTACTGTGCAGTCTGTCTTACTTGTCTTACAACGTCCATGTAAACTTGCTCCGTATCTCACAAACCCTTTGGCCTTCATAAGCAGAACCTTCTCTCTGATGCTCCCAGTAGGTTGGAAAGCCCAATCCAGACGGGTCTATCAGAAGCATCTATTCCCTACACCTGCTCACGGGGTGGACATAGACAACATCTGCGTAACTGCTGGGTACCACACATGGGATGAGTGAGGGCCTGGGGCGGAGCGGAAGGCGCTGCAGTCCTGCAGTGAATTGTGCAGCCGCAGGCTCTCAGAGTCAGGCAGGGTGGCCACAGCTCCAAGTTTGCAGCCCCAGCCACAGGAGGAAGCCAGCAGCACCTCCCTGGGGCAGAGGTCCCTGTGTCAAGGGAGCAACTCCTCTACGCTGCCTTATTTTCCTCTCCCTCCTTTGTAATGGTTGTTTTATATACTTTTTTTGTGGCTTTTTCTCAATAAAAATGTTTTTTAAAAGATAGGAAAGAAAAACAAATGTTTTGAAAAGCAGATGGAACAAAGCTATTGATTAAGGCCTAAAACTGCTATAATCACTGAAGGGCAGACACTCAGGTGGCCTTAGGAATTGAGGGGGCAGCTTAAAATCAGACCAGCTCCAATGAGCTCTGAGCACTGGTGCCTTGGGCTGACTTCTCTCCCCCAGAATGGCAGCATCTGGGCAGAGAACCAGTACTGGCCAAGGCAGACAGGAAGCATGGGCCCCCTCTCTTGGGAGGGGACCATCGCAGCAGTCCCGCAAGATGACACAGAAGCCACCAAGGAGAAGCAGGAGTCACCTGGGGCCCCAGGGAACAGGAGAAAGTGGGATGATGGGAGGGAGGTCAGTGCATGGAGGGAGGTGCTGGTATCGGAACCAGGAAGTGGGTGGGTGGGGATGGGTCACCCAGGGCTCTCATCTCCCAGGCCTGGGAAAACCTTTAACATCCTAGGATTCTAAAATTAATATAACAAGTAATTACTATGTACTATGCACAAGCACAAAGAATTTATGGTTTTGAAGCTAGCCTTTGTAGGGCTTTGTCCCTTACCTAATTATTAGCCCCAGTTCTTCTGGCATCTGTTAAAGGGAAAGAATGACCATGGAGCCAGCCAGTCTACCGTATTGACAATCCACAACGACGTGAGACCTCGTGGCCAGAAATGTGATGAGCCAATAATCATGGTAACAAATAAAAGTTGATTCTGAATGTAAGGGTTGTGAGCCACATGACTACGGAAGTTTGGGAAGGAAGTTGTCATTCTGTACCACATCACACTGCTGGTAAGAGTGGATGAAAGAAGACTGTTGACTATGAATAAAGGTTTAAGTCATATTCAAATTTAGGAATTTTTTTTTAAAGATTTTATTTATTTTTAGAGAGGGGAAGGGAGGGAGAAAGAGGGAGAGAAACATCAATGTGTGGATGCCTCTCGCGCGCCCCCTGCTGGAGGAATCTGGCCCCCAACCCAGGCATGTGCCCTGACTAGGAATCAAACCGGTGACCCTTTGCTTTGCAAGCCGGCACTCAATCCACTGAGCCACACCAGGTAGGGCCAAATTTAGGATTTTTAAGGTTCCTATTGGGAACACAGGGCTCTGGGGCACCCCAAATGGCAAATACAATAGTATGAGAGAGGAGGCTGGAGTAGAAGGTGGGAAAGACATCTCATCAGGCTGTCTCCACCTCTGGATGGCCCCCTATCCATGGCCACTGTGACCACCAGTACAGATGAAGGTGACTGGATGGGAGCAAGGGGATGTTGTAATAACATACATAATACATCTTTGGGTCAGGGCACAGGAAGAACCAAACCCATCTACACCTGAACATGTTATGATGTTATGATGCTAACATAAATTTACTATTGCAGGAAACTCTTGCCCAGGATGGCACAAGTTGTAACTAACTTTTGTATTTTGCAGAAATTTCAAGAAGAAACCATTTAAATGAACTTTTCAACTTTTCAATAGATTGCATCTTTATTCTCTAAGACTTTTCTAAACCCTCGCCTCACCCTGCCCAGCAATTCTCAACTATCGTTCATGCTTCCTGCCCAGTTCTAAACATGCCCCATCACTGGAAGAGCCATCATAAAACAGACCCCACACTCCCAGCTTTGTCCCCCCATTCTAGATGCTGTTATGGTTCTACAGAGTACTGCCTTCCCTTAGTGTGATGGGGACAAGCTCAGCTTTGCATTATCACGAAGCTGTTTCCCTATTTTCATGGGGCCAGTCTGTAATCATTGAGACCCATCAAGATCCACGCGAGACCTCATCACCTCTGCAGTGCAAGGCCCCTGACTCAGAAACAGTTTGCCCCTCTGAGGGGTCTTTCAGACCACACCAGTGAGGGAGGAAAAGCCTGCTGCTTTAGGCCCAACGTCTGATTTATTTTTCTAATTGTTCTTTTTATTGATTTCCCCAAACATTGAGTCTACTTTGTGTCTTAGCAACAAGGAACACCTCTTAGGAATCCTTTGGTTATCTGACCATACTTTAAAGTCTTTTCTCCTCAGTGCATATCTGCCTTATTATTAACAAGGCTACTGCTTGTCAGTGTCCAACCTGGTCACGTGTTGTGGTGCATCTAGAAGAGGAAACTTACAGCGAAGAGGACAGGTGGCTGCCAATAAGTCCATCCCTAAGTGGTCGCAGGGACAAAGTTTGTCTCAGGCCACTATCAACACGTTATGAGAACTTTCCTCAGACTTGTTTTGTCTGTGAGTTTGATTCAGCAGCGATCTCTTGACACCCTCCATCCTGGGAACTGTAAATTCATCAGAACGTGGTTGGATAAGGCCTAACTGTGAGGTTGGGGGGCCCTGAGCCACAAGAGGCATAAGTATCTCTCAACCGACCATTCCCAGACTCAGTATAAACCTTAGTCCATGACTTCCTGGGGCCCAGCTTCTGTTTCTTACATGTACTTATGCAGTGGCCCAAATCTGTGCACTTATCTTTCTCAACAGCATCGACTCACTAAGGATAATTTAGAATTACAGTGGCTACTACACGGAGTTTCTGATAGAAGAAAGTTATTCACTCGAGAAGTGACTAGAATGAAAAGAGAACACAATTCCTAACATCCAATGATCTATATATTTTTTTAATTAGGTGAGAAATCATCCAAAAGAAATTGGATTTCAAAATTACTTCCTTAACAGATTCCTTGGCCAAAGCAAAAACAAACAAACAAAAAACCCAAAAAACAAATGTCAACAACTTAAAACTATCAGTCTTGTACATCCCCTCAAATCACAACTCAAACCTACTGTCGTCTTCCCCATCCTGTTACAGGGGGGATCTGGCCAGATCACTGGGCAGAGGGGAGGAAACCCTGAAGCGAACCAGAAAGTACTAGAGGCCGCGGGACTGAAATTGCAGCTGGCATGTGATAGATTTCCATACCCCTGGGTAAGGGTAAAGAAACTAAAGCAGTTTGTGATACAGCAGGAGGAAGCTTGCACAGGGTGTGTGCAGGCTGGAATGGTCACGACACTTACGTATGGTGGAGAATAACATGGTAACACATGGAGGGGCAGAGACGCTGTGCAAGCTGATGAGCATGATGGACGCTAGCCTGGAGTGGCTGGGAATTTAGATGCTTCTGCAGTGAAGGGGGTTTGGGGCCTGGACTTTTAAATGCAGGGCACCCGGACACTTGTCCTTCTGCCTCCCCTTGCTCACCCAGTTGGGTCCCAAGCATTCCCAGGCCAGTGGGCCCCAGAGACCACATGGTCTGGCAGCATCCTGGGTGACTGGCACTGTGCTGCATGGTCCCGCTCAGCCAGGCACATGGACGCACTTGCCAGCCTATGGCCAGAGGGGCAGGGGCAAGTGCTAGGCCAGTAGGCAGCATGGGGAAGGAAGGGCAGTGTGCAGCAAATAGGCCACCAGCACGCACAGACTCCAAAAGACACCTGAAGCCAGACTGTGACTGGGAGCCAGCTAAAATGCCTGGATGATTATGATGGGGCTGCCTGCATTTCCCAAAGGACAGTATTTTTAAATGGGAAAAGGAACTCAGGGCACAACCTAGGACTGGTCTGGCCTGGCAAAGGGTGGCAGGGTTGTTTTTCTTTGGGGGTTTTCAAGGGAATGGGCTCTAAGGCAGAAACCTGCCACTCTGTCAAAATTATGTAGCTTTTGAATAAATAACTCCTTTCCTTTTTCACCAAACCTCTGCCTCCAAGGCTTGCCTATTGGGCGGTGGGCAATAGAACCCCAAATGTTTTTTGGTAACAGTTCTATGTGCCTCCTTCTCCTGCTGCCCCGTCTCTCCCTTTGACCTATCCTCCCCTCCTGGGCAGCCAGATACACCAAATTTCACTTACCTCTTTAAGGTAAACCTCCTTCCACACAGAGAAAACCTCTTGTGGTAATTTTTAAGCTCCGATTTCATTCTGAGGTGTAAGATTCTTCAAGGCCTAGAAAAGACAGAGAACATCACAGAGGAATTTAGAATAGTTTGAGGGACATACAGTCTAGAGCATCCAGATACATACCGAATTCGTCTATATGTTAAGTAGGAATTCCAGATACAAAAAGTTCAATGAAAAAGTCAGAATTGGAAAACCTCCAGTGTGAGTTAAAAACCGTGAAGTGCATAGGAGGCCGTGGAGGTTTAGAAAAGCTGCAGGTGTCGGTCAAGCTCTTTGAGAAACTATCCTTTCTCTTTCCTGTGACGATAGATTGTGCTCTGATTCAGCTCTTTGAACCAAAAAAGGAGAAATCTGATGGGGACTTCAGGGAGAGGTTCTTCAATACCTAGGGGCAACATTCAGGAATAAATCCTGAAGCAGACTTGACCTTGGCTCTCCCTCTTATCTTTTTGTGAATGGCCTTATACCAAAGATAGGGAATGTATTATGCAAGCAAAAAGCAGAATGGGAAATAGTGCTATGGTCAGATCCCCAAAACCTTGAAACAGCTCTATATTGAAAGAGCTCTAGAACTAAGAAACAAAAAAAAAAAAAGGAAGAAAGAAAGGAAAAAAGTTTTCAATGAAGGTGTTCAATTTCCCATTCTACTCTGAAACCTGCAAGGAAACGTTTCTCTAAAAATTAAAGGACAACTTTACAACTTTTTGATTGATATGGGACAATAATACTAATCTTAAACTCAAGCACTATTATACAGCCTGTTCCTTGCAGTGAACAAACTACTCCGGTGATGCCCGTGCATCTGCCTAATAATCCTCAGCACAGCTTCTTCCAGCACCGACCCCTGGCCTTCACTGTCAGCCTTGAACCTTTAACCCAAGAAAGTTTTCTCCTTTGTGACACTACACTCATTAACTTAATAGCAAGGGATTTACTGTGTGAATGCTCTCCTGACGGCCTCTTCCTTCCAGTCCCAGAGGACCTACGTATTCCTAATGAGGTCCTGGCTAATTTGGATATTGATTTACCTGTACTTTTGTGTGCAGCTCAAGCACAGATTGAAGCTCTTTGTGGGCAAACAATTCTACTGATATTCTACCAGACTAAACCCATCAATGCTGGTCACTCCAGGACTGGGGTCTTGTCTCTGCAGGAAAAGAGCCACGACGGTACGTGTCCCACAGTACTGAGGAGCAGCTTGTCATAAGCTTAATCGTCACACGTGGCAGGGCTTCCCCTGCAAAGGCGTGTTCCACCCCACCACAACCCACAAATATAGGAGTCTCTGGGGGAAACAAGCAGCTGTTCCCCTCCAGTGAGTTCCCCAGAGTCCTGCAACCTGGGGGTAGGGCTGGCAAAGGACTGGAGAAAAGAGGGAGGAGGGGAGGTTTTCCTTTTTCCAAAAAGATGCCTCCTGCTTATCAGCTCTGCTTTTCTTTGCCTGCTCTGGGGCTGACTATGGGGAATGCCAGACCAGGGGTAAATCACAGGGTGCTCTCAGGCCACTCTCATCCTAAGGACATGCATAAATCACTCTCCTGGCAAAATGCGGTTCTGGTAACGAACCAAAAGCCAGCCAGAGGAGTTGACTGGAGTAGGCAAGGAGGAATGTATTGAGTACTGGTAAGTTCTAACTGTCAGAGCTGTCCTAATTTTCCTTCATCTGTCTCCTGGCTTCTGAGAGTCCAGAACAGACCCTGGTGCTCAGAGCAGCCTCCAAGATGAAGAAATCTTCCCTGCCAATCAAGGGGTGGAGATGCATTTGCCACCTGGAGAGGAGGGTATCCCCGGGGCATTGGGAGGGGTGGGGTAGGGCAGGAAGACTGCCTTCAGTAAATAACCGCAAGTGGCTGCAAAGGGCCCAGTGGGGCGAAGCACCAGCAGCCTGGGCTCAGCTTCAGAAAAAGCCCTCCCACGATTACACTTCTCTAGAAGCGCCAAGCAATCGGTCTCCTAACACTGAGAGGGCAAGGTCACGTGACCGGCATCGGTAAAGGCCCATGTGGAGGTGTCTGAGGAGTCTATGCTTAAAAGCTTGCCCTGACTCTCCTGTTTTTTTGGAGCCTACTTAAACACGGGGTTTTGTTTGTTTGCTTGCTTGCTTTTTGTTTTGGTCTTGCTGTGATTTCTAGCGTGAAGGCCTCAATTTCTACACAAAACTGTAAACCAAGGTCACTCCAGAGAGGGGGCCCTCATAACCTGTACCGGGCAAAGGGTGTTCATCTGCCCCCTGCCTTCAGGCCACCAACTAATCCTTAAACTTCTTAGTGCTCCACAGCGCAGGTCTAAGTAAGCCCTGCCAAAAGCTCAGTAGAGCGTTGATCATAGTCTTTAGACACCAGAATTAAGAAATAAATACCAAGTTGGAGAAACGGCTTAAAACCTTTAAGAAATCCAGGGAAACTGTATTCTGCAGAGAACAGGCCAGCCAATGAGTATGGGGGAGTCAAGTTGGAAAGAGGAACACTACTGTTAAAAAAAAAAAAAGTTGAGAAAAAATCTGTCGCAGCGGAGGCGTCCAGAGAGTTGAAGGACTCGAAACCGGCCAGTTTTCTCTCGCTGACACTGCGGGTGGCGAGCAAGGCCAGCGCGTTCCCAGCAGGGAGCCTGGCAGGTCGCGGACGCCTGCAGCGGGTTCCCGGGAAGGCTCGTTCTCGGAGTTGGGGACTCTGGACCGGCGGGCCTCTCCCTGGATTTGTGACGTGCCGAGGGCAGCAGTGGTGACGGGGTCACCACACAAAGCCGGGACGTCGGGGCGGAGGCCTCCCAGGCTAAGAGCCCCAATGGGATGGGAAGGGGGCGGGGAGCAAGGCGCTCCCGGGCGCCCGGGCTCCCCGCAGCATTAAAGTGAACGCCGAGTCCGCTGCGCGTGCGGCGAGAGGCTGGCGCCGGGGCGGGCGCGAGCGCTCATCCCGCGCCTGGCTGCTGTGGCCACGGTGGCCTCCAGCGCGCCCAGCTCGCCGGAGCCGCGCCACGCCCCCGCGGGGGTGGAGCAGAGGCCAGGGGCGGGTCCGCAGCTGGCGGCGCCCGGGCTCGGGGCAGGGGCTGTGGCAGCAGCTGCAGCAGCGGCGGCGGCGGCAGCGCCAGGAGCTGTTGCAGCAGAGGCGGAGGCTGCTCCTGGACGCGTCCGGGCCGCGCAGCCGGAGCCCCAGCCCGGAGGCGCCGGGCGGTGCACTAAGTGCTGCTGCTGCCCCCCCGCCGCCTCCTGGGCCCCCGCCGCCACACGGGCCCTTGCTGTCGTCCGCTCCCCCATCGACCCCGCCCGCGTGTGCGCCCCAGCCGGGACGCCGCCCCCGGCCGGGTCTCCCCTTCTTGGCCGCACCTCCCATGACAGCACCCGCGCGAAGATGGCTGCGAAGGGCGCACACGGCTCCCACCTGAAGATAGAGACCGAGCTGGAGCGCTGCCGCGCCGAGGGCCACTGGGACCGCATGCCCGAGCTGGTCCGGCAGATGCAGGCTATGGTCGTGCCCAGTGGAGGAGGCCACCGGCGAGCCATTCCGGGCACATCGTTCACCTCTCTGGACACCGGTGAGTGAGGGAAGGGGCTGATTCACCAGCTTGAGCGCGCGAAAAGCGCCGCCTCCTCCAGGAAGCGCGCCCCGACTGCCCCCCAGCCCACGACGGCCGTCTTCGGTATTACTCTTCCTGTATTGCTGGTCTTAGGAGTGCCCGGTCAGTTAGAAAGGCTCTTCTGGCCCAAGAGAAAAGTCATGCAGGTTGGGTGGTTTGGGGGAGAGAGATAAACGTCTTCTACCCTGTGCCCTTTAGGATCTTGTGGGCAACTCCGTCTACTGGGACCTGGTGGTACCGGCATGTGCCAGATTAGGGCTTGGACTGGACTCTTGCACCGCCCCTCCACTACCCCCAATCCCCGCCCAGGTCTTTAAACTCCATCAGATGAAGGCTGTGTGTCTGTCCTTGCCTTACCTCTCCTTCCCCCAAGTCAAGTTGACAGCGGAGCTCTGTCCACAACAGACCTAGCTGGAATGGTTGATAAGCACCAGGGTGGGGTGGTGAAGAGTGAAAGAGGATTGGCAGGCCTCAGTTTCCTCATTTGTGGCCAAACTGGGGACCTTCTAGCTTTGGTAGCCCGAGGCTTAAACGGTAGGGCTGGTTTGGCTAGGCTGGACTCTCACTCTGCGCTGAGGTGGGAAAGCACCCGGATGCGGCAGTGGGGGAAGCCCTGCCCAGGTCTCCAACCTCAAATCCTATCCCTCGTGCTTTCAGCTCCACCTGGAGAGCCCTTCCTGAGCCCTAGCTTCCAGCACTTCAGAGCCCTGTGGAACGGGGTAAATAAATATAGAGAGAGTTTTGAAGCCTGCCTGTGGAAGGCTTTGTGGGGGAGAAGGAATGATAATAATAGTAATAGTAATAGCTAACACTTATCTAGTACTCACTGTGGGCCAGGCACTGTCCTAAGCACTTTAATCCCTTCATTAATTCCTCCCAACAACCCCATGAAGCAGGTACTCTTGTTCACCCCACTTACAGATAAGGGCACTGAGGCACAGAGAAGTTAAGTTAACTTGATCTTCCAGTTGATAAATGGTAGAATCAGAATTTGAACCCAGGCTTCTCAGTACATCCTTTTAACTACTTGCTCTCCTACCTCAAAGGTGTATAGCACACAGTTCCAGCTTGAAGAGTTGCCGAGATGGATGGGGAGGCAGGAAGGCAATCACAGGGCAATTGTGTGTTAGACTGTGGAGCTCAGAGGAAGGGGAGAGGGTTTCAGGAAGTGGCAGAATGTGTGCTGACCTCTGACTGGTGCTGGGAAGGGCAGCCTGTGTCTGCCCAATGAGGAAGAAGGGTAGAAGGACACTGAGGGGTCCTAGGTGGCAGGGATGCACAGTCGGTTTGAACCTTTGAGGTAGGTCTAAGTGTGACAGTGAGGGACAGTATCCAGAGCTGGCACATATATGGGAGAAGCTGGTGAGCTCCCCTTTACAGGGAAGAGTAGATAAATTGCAAGTTCCCTTCTGTCCCCCGTGTGGGGTAAAGTGCTGGGGTGAGTCTGGCAAGGGTGGAAATGGAAAGTGACCCACGCAGAGGGCATTGGAGCCTGGGACAGATGTGGGAATGTGAGTGAGGTCGGCACTACAGAGAAACACATTGGGACCAAGACAGGAACCAGGACTCCCCGAGTCCATGCAGTATTCCCTAAGTTCTTTAGAGGCTCAGGGACACTGACTAGTTAATTCATTGGTACCCCAGGAAGAAAGGGTTTAGAGAGCCACACTAGTTAAGAAATTGGACCTAATGGATTAAATATCATTAACAGACTTTTTTAAACTGCAGGACTTATCAGGGCCTTTAATAAGCTCCCCTGCATGTGATGGAAAAGCCAAGGGAAGAGTATAAATACCAAATTCCCCAAACTTAGTGTATTCTGTGAAGCATTGTTGGGCAACGGCGTTGTGGCCTCCTTTATAAATGGTATTCTATAAAGTGCTTTCTCTCTGTATTTTTAAATTTTTGTAAACAAGCTTGTGAGAAAGGCATAAATTATTGTCCCCATTTAAACACAGGGACACCAAGACTCAGAGAAGTCACGTGTGTACGTGGCAGAGCCTCTACCCAAGCCTGAGTCCCTGCTGCCAGGTCTACTAGCGACAGAGTGGGGCACACAAAGCCTGACTTGGCTTCACTGTGGGGACTCACCAGCCCAGGGGAGACTGAAGCATGGTGGGGGAGTCTCTTCTGCCAACTTTTGGGTTTGGTTCTGTGAGTGACTTTCCCCCCTGTTAAACCCAGATACACTATTCCAAAATGCATGCGCATGAGCAAGGAAAACAAGTGACTCCCAAAGCCCAGGCCTAGAGCATTTTGGTTCTCTCTTCATGGGGCTCTTTTTTTCTTTTCTTTTTTTTTTTAATTGATCTTAGAAAGAGGAAGGAAGAGAAAGAGATAGAGAGGGAAACATCAATTTGTTGTTTCACTTAGTTATGCATTCACTGGTTGATTCTTATATGTGCCCTGACGGGGGAGCGACCTTGGCCTATCAGGACGACTCTCTAATCAACGGAGCTACCCAGCCAGGGCTCTCCACAGTTGTTAATCACTGTAGGGATTGAGAACCCGTTTTCTGGGATGGGAAGGGGTGTTTGTGTTGATGCCCCTGCAGCCTAGGAGGGAGATTCTTCCAGTCCTACACCTGGCCTGTTAGACTCCTACAGTCAGTGACTGGAAGCTTCAACAGTTATATAATTGGGGAAAGGGGAGGAAAGTATGGGGGCAGGGAACCCAAACCCCAGCTGAACCCCATTTTACAGACAGAGGCCCTGCTGTATCTGTGGGGTTTCCTTCAGAAACCCAAAATCCCTGAACGTGGATTTCACTGCAGGGAGTAGGAGGGGAAGGCCCAGCTCGGGGTGCCTTTCTGGTCTGGTGGGAGTGAAGGACCAGGAGACACTCCCCCAGAAGGGGCCCCTACCCGCTTTTCCTGTCTGGGGAGGCTGCTCCCCGCCAGCCACCCAGGAGGATGGTAGTGCTGCTTTTTTGTACATTTACTTTCCAACTCACATCCGGTTTAGAGTTGCTGAGGATGGAGCAGAGTACGCTGTTTGTGGTGAGGTTTGTTCGTGTAAAAAGAAAGAGCCCATCCAAGTGGTTAAAGAGAAAGAAAAGAAAACTTGATTATGAAAAATTTCCAAAACGTCCAAAAAGTAGAAGTAGAGACAGTGAATCTCTTTGTTCATCTATCAGCAGCATCCCTGTTCATGAATTCATGAACTGTCTCGTTTGAGCTATTTCTATCCTCGTTTCTCCCTTGCGCTGCAATATTTCAATATGTATTACACTTATTAAGTAAGAACTCTTGAAAGTTCTCACCATTACTGCAGCCAGCCTCTCTGATCTAATGACTGCATTTTACAGCTCGTTTGTCAGAATCAGGATCCAAGAAAGGCCACACACTGCATTTGGCTAGTAAGTTGGGTCTCTCTTTTCCCCCCATCATTTTATTATGAAAATTTCAAGCATACAGCAAAGTGGAAAGAACCTCCCTGATTCTGATGTTCTCTCACTGTGCTTGCCGTGTCACATCTGCCCCTCTCTCTGTCCATCCTGAACTCTTTCCTAATCTGTGCTCACCACCGCCCAACCTTTGCTTTTAACTGAATAATTTTTTTTGATCTGGAGATTGTTGTGAGTGTTTCTTCAGGTGAGTTAAAGGGGATGTTTGAGGCAGGTGGCCTCTCGCTAGTTTCGGCCTCTTCCTCGTCTGTCGGTGGTTGGAAAGTCCCAAACCTCTGCAGTCCTGTGAGGTGAGCAGCTGTGGAGACCGCTGTGACCCCGTGTGACCTAGTGAGGAAGGGCCTGGTCTGAACTCCAGTCCAGGCTTGCTGGCTGGACGCAGGTTTCCGGGCAGCCAATTGGTAGGTTGTGGAGAGGGGAACATCTTTCTGCAAATTGGGGTGCGGGGAGGAGGCAGGTGTCCTTGAAGTGGCCCTCTCTGACCTGGCACCCTGAGAGAAGCCTGGACAGGGGTGGGAGCAGAGAGGAAGCCAGCTGACAGAGGTCTTCAAAACAAGGTGGGTGGGCAGACTGGGTGGCCACTAGGGCGTGGCCTCATTTAGGTCTCTGTCAAGGGCGGGGGCTGGGCTGGGCTGGGCTGAACTCCCCGAGTCTGTGTCACTTGGTCAGGAAGGCCTTCCTCATGCCGATGGTTGGGGGTGGGGAGGAGAAGCTGGAACACTTTACCCACGCCGGGTAGGGGGTCGATTTTGGACAGCATGATGATAAAAAGCAATTTGTTTACCTTTAGAGAAAGACAGGAAAGCCTCTATTCACCTGCATTCTTATTTAACAACTGAATATCTAGAACTTTTCATTCCAAAATATCCTTCAGTCCCATAGACTGGCCAGTTGAGAATAGTGGGATGGAAAGAAAGGGGGAGAGAAGAGAAAGAATGGCACAGGGAGAAGAAGAATTGAGCAAGGAAGAAAAGAAAGTACATTCCCAACACCTACTGAGTGTCTCCTGACCCTAACAGAGACATCAAATGGGGGGTAAAGAGGGGGGGAAAATGCTCTGGAGAAGGACCTGAAGTGTTTACAACAGAGTCTGAAGCCTCTAGGTATAAAACAGTGAGAGCAGTTCTCATTCCTGCCCTTGGAGTTACTGTTAGCTTTTAACCCACTGCTTACAGCTCTTACACTGTTCTTCATTTGTAGAGTACCGGAGACTCTGCTGTACGTGGGATGAGGGAGGCGGACTGTTCTTTGGCTGTTCATGTTATTGTTATGGGCTAAGGCCCATCGAGTGTCTCCATTATCATCTATAAAATGGGAATAATATCTGCCTTTGTGCTGATTAAATGATACTGTACAGGAAAGTACCTGGTACTCAGTAGGCCCTCCACAAACATTAGTCCCCCTTTCTCCTTTTCTTCCCTTTCGCATTAAAAGGCCCTCTCCCAGTTTAGAGCAGCGCTTCTCAACTGATCTGTGAAGGAGCCGTTTTATGTTTTTACATTCCCAATCTGACGTGCTCCAGTACTTTTGTGAGATACACAAACTTGTACCCTTCCCGTTTTTTATTATTCCAGTCAACAAATTTAAAATCATTCTGCCGTGTTACTATCAGCCTTTGTGAATGTGTACTCTAAATTTCTGCACTTACCTCCAGCGACTGGGTCACAAACACTCACAGACCTACCTGTTCCAGGCCACTGCCCACACTTGGAGCAGCAAGTGTTCAGAGGACACTCCCATCATTCTGAGGAGTGGCGCTGCCCTGGGGAGTATTTCCAGATTGAGGGTTGCCTGGAAGGAAGCTGGCTTCTTTAGGCTGGAGAGGAATGGAGCCAATGAACCATGGGGAGCTCTGGGCGGGGCAGTTGACTGGGGAGGCAGGGCCAGGTGGCAGGAAGGCTCTGCTGCTGTGAACTGGATGGGGAGCTGGCTGTACCCAGCATTGGTGCACTTGAAGGAGGAGGGCGGGGACCAACCCCAGAGCCTGGGGAGGGGCGGTTCCCTTCGAGGAGCAGCTTCCTAACCCCACCCCTGGTTTTTATAGAGGCAAAACAGGTGAGGGAGAGCAGTTTGCCTAGAGGCCCACCTCTCAGGACAGCTGCTCAGAAACCCACTGCTAAGCATCCCACCCCAACTTCTGGCTGAGATGAGTGCCTTTCATTCCGGGGTTGATTTCAACTTTTATCTGTGAATGGGTAATATGTCCACAGGGGCCAGCCTTCCAAAGGTACCCACTGAAAGTGAAAAGTCTTCCCCTGTTTCCGCCCCCTTTCCCAGTAAACCAGCAAGATTATCAGATGTTTGTGTATCTTTTTCACATATGGAGTCCAGCAGAAGTGACGCCAGTGAGTATGGCTGGTAGGGTACGTGAACATCTGGCATTAGATGGACAGCAGTCTGAACATGTCACCTAAGATGTCATGTGGTGTGCTTGAGTGTGATAGGGTTATGTTACAGAATCACATGCTTATGATTTTGTAATAAAAGATTTTTATGGAATAAAAAATGGGCATTATTTGTGCCGGACCCTGTATTTTTATGGATGCCTAAACACCGGTGGCCCATTATGTCCACCGTGTGGACTCTGCTTTCTTATCAATTTATTTTGGAGTTTATTCCATAGTAGCACATACTGAGCTTCCTCATCCCTTTTTATGACAGCGTGGTGTCCCTTTTTATGAGTGTACCATGCTTTAATCAGCTTCCTGTTGATGGACGTACAGGTTGTCTCTGATTTCGTGCTGTTACAAATAATGCTGCAGGAGCAACCTTATATGTCGGTTGCTTTACACATCTGCAAGGACATCCATAGGAGCAGAATTGCTGGGTCAAGGGGAATGCACAAAAACGATTTTGATATGTGTTGCTAAACTGCCCTTTGTAGACGTCCCACCAACTTCAACCTGACCAGCAATGGATGATAGTATGAACCCGGCACTTGCCTGGCCATGTCCTCCAAATGTTAGTTTTAGAAATGGTGAGGTGGGTAGAGCAAAGGATCGGCTAAAAGGCTTTGGTGTCCTCAGAGGGAACATCTCCTCTGACTGTCTTCTGGGATCTGGGCTTTGGGGATGCTCTCTGCATGGAATCTCCCCTGCGGATGGAGAGTCTTCTTCAGACACATGCAATCTGGGACGAGTGGCTTTGAGTTGTGAGCAAACTGCAGTGGTCCTGAACGTGAGGAGTCAGTGGCATCCCCAGGCAGGTCTGAGGATGCCTTCCTGACAGCAGAAAGCGCACTCTGAAGAGACTGGACCAAGCACACCCTCCAGGAGGCATTTGGGATTCACATGTGACTCCCTGAGCCTCCTGGCTTCCTCCTGCGGTGGTGGAGAGGCTCCCATTCACTTGGCAGCTATTTACTGGGCTCCTATATTGAGTGGTGGGCCTGGGCCTTGCCCTGGTTGAAGGGGGAAAGTCAATGACCCAGTGACATCAACCACAGCCACCCGAGACCATCATGAAAGCACGCTTGACCTCTGGCCCTGCACGCTGAACACCCGAATCCCATCTCCACCCGAGTCGCTTTGGCTGTGGGTAGCAGGAATCCGATGGTCACAAGACTGGAGTTTTCAGTGTGGTAGGGGAGGCAGCAAATCAGACCGAGCAGTACAAATTCACCCGCTGGGTGGGGAGGTCTGCAGATAAGCTAACAAAGGAGAGAACTCCAGAAAGTGCCAGTACTAAATCTCTTCAAGGAATTGCCTTGCTGCACAAGTAAATCTGCTTCCCACCTTCCCTCTGTACTTCGTTGCCAGGTTCTCCCCTGGTCGTGGTAAATAAAATACCTTCAGAGTGGAGAACACCCAATATGGTTACGTGGAAATTGGGAGCGTGGGCAAATGCATTATTAAACTGCTTCACATTTTCTTCTTCTTTGGACTTTTGGAGAAATTCCTTCTTGGTTTAAAAACTTGTTCCCCACAATGGGGCATGGGTGTGACCTTGTCCCTCATTTTAAATTCTGGAATTCTGGGAATTTGTC
This sequence comes from Desmodus rotundus, assembly GCF_022682495.2. Lineage (NCBI taxonomy): Eukaryota > Metazoa > Chordata > Mammalia > Chiroptera > Phyllostomidae > Desmodus > Desmodus rotundus. The sequence goes on from NC_071391.1 coordinate 125,588,793, forward strand.
CCAAGTCCTAGGAACTCTGCCTCCCTGACCACTAAACTACAAAAGCCGAAGGGGTGGTTGGTTTATGCTGGCACAATGGCAGAATGCCTCCTTCTGTTTTGTCTTTAAGGCTATTTAAGTTTATGGAACTAGCGACTTTACTGATTTTCTCAAACCTGGGCCATTTACGTGCTGGAGGGGCGGGGGGGCGGGCAGTAGTTGGGTGAGTACAGGGACAGGTACCAGTCTCCACATTTGCCAAGTTCAGGGGGTCGCTGCTCCGTTTTTCAGATGACTTTGGAAAACTGCTCCTGGCGGAGGCCCTCCTGGAGCAGTATTTGAAGGAGAATAATGCCAAGATAAAAGACTCCATCCCTTTGCTGGAAAAGAGTGAGCCGAAGATGAATGAAGCCAGAAACTATCTGAGCGGGGTCCTCAACCGTGGGAGGCTGTCGGTAAGTCGCCAGCCCCTCCACACCTGCGGTCCCCTTTCTTCTCCTGCCTGCTGTCTGCCGTCAGTCTCCCCGGGCCATTCGGTCACCTGAACAGCGAGTTTCTCTCTGCAGGATGGTAGCCGCTAGCCACACGTTCGCTCGAAATCTGGCAACCCCAAATTGAGATGTGCTGTTAGTATAAAACACACAGTGGAGTTTGAAGACTTAGTACAAAACAAAAAATGTTAAATATAGTTAATTCTTTACCTTGATTACATGTTCAGATGATAATATTTTGGATAAATTGGGTTAAAGTGTTATTAAAAATGAATTTTACCTATTTTTACCTTTTTTAATGTGACTAGAAAATTTTCTTAGGAAATTTAGATTACACAGTGGCTTAAGTTATATTTCCATTAGACAGCGCTTGGTTGACCTGGTATGAGCCTGGTCCTGTGTGCTCTTTGGGGTCTCGGAAATAAAACCTTAGTGAGCCCAAGACATAGTTGGAAACAGGCAAACATGCAGAGCAGGCCAGTGACGGAAGAGCTCAGTAACAGGGCAAGCCAGTTTAAGTCCAAGTGCATTTATTGAGCACCTGCTGTATGCCAGGAACTGAGGGGAGGTATAGAGAGAAGTATAGTCACAGCTTTCTCTGGACCTTTACTACTCAAAGCACGGTCCACCCACCTGCAGATTGGGCGTGATCTGGAAGCTGGTTAGGAATGCAGAATCTGAATTAGAATGTGCATTTAACAAACTCTGTTGCATATGACACTTTGAGACAAACAGATTACAGTGTATGCTGACCTGTAGTAGAGGTATTGGTATGTCATTAGAGACCCAAAGAAGATGTGATTTTTCAAGAGATGTTCTAAAGTCATATATTTATTGACCTAAACATTTAATTGCAACCAGCTATGTGCAAGGCATTGTGTTATGTACTTCGAGGGCCATAAAGATGAGTCCAGATGGACCCTGTCCTCTGGAGTTTGCAGGTCTCCTGGGAAGATAAGTCCTATCAGCATGTTGTCCAGTTGGCCCGTGACACATGCCACAGGCATGGTGTACATGCAGAGGCGAGTCCAAGGGGAACACTCCTTAGGGTGAGGCAGGAGTCACCTCAGAGATGGTAGTACTAGAATTGGACCCCTGGGGGAGAGCTGGACCTTGAAGGGCGAGGGAGACAGACATACAGAGATAGGACAGGGCATTCCAAGTTCAGGAAACCGTGTGTAATCTAAGGGTTCCTCTTACAAGAATTTCACTAAAATATGTCAGTAAGCAAGAGTGAAAGGGAACGGTGGGTAATTAGGTAATAAAAGTACACTGGGGCCAGAGGACGGGGGCTGGAACGCCACACAGAGAAGCGCCTGGCTTTTTCTATAAGCCGGGCCGGGAGGGTGTACTGGAAGGTTAAGGTTACTGCCTTTAGACTCTACAGGGATTATTGTAGCTCTGGGAGACTTTGTATCGGATTAAAATAGCCGCTTGACCCTGAGCATGTCCCTTGACCTTTTGGGCCCTCCAGCTCTGCATCTGCCGATCAAAAGGGTTGGACTTGATCAGTGGGTCCCAAGGTTTTCCCACTAAGACCCCTTTTATTTTCTTTCCAGTAGACTCCATGAAGTATTTTTAAATTGTTTTTAAAATAAAGACGACTCTGGCTTATTGTAAAAAGTTCACTGCACAAACAAGTAGTTCGAATAATAAGTCAAAGTCCTCGTATGCCAGCCCTGCCCCCACACTCATCCCCACCCCCAGCGTGGAGCACTGTTCCCCACTGGGTGTGTGACCCACACTCCTTCCTCTGTTTTTTAACAAACACACGTACACACATACAAAGCTTTCTCTTCTTATTAGAATCACAGGATACATATTTGGCAGGCTGTGCTTTTGCACGAGAACTTTCACCCGGAGCTTTCTCCATGCCAACCTCTCGTCCTCTGTATTGGCCAAATATATACACATGCATTGTTGTGAAAGTTGTTTCGTCCATCACATCACATTTATTAAGTGCAAATTTGACCATGCTTGATTCATCAAAGACACACATAGGTACTGATAACATTGAGAAAGTCCCTGTTATCCAGGCCAAAGCCAAAAAACATAATGCTGATCAGGCAAAATAAAATATTAAAATAGTGTATGGGGTTCTCCATCTTACCCCAAAGGCCAGGGTGTGGCTGGGGGAGGGGGTGCTCTTCCTGGCAGCACATGAAACTCCGGGTAGACTCCCGTGTGCCCTGAGTATCTGATGGGACGAGGAGAATGGAGAAGTCGTCCCAAGGCACCTCCTCAGGGTCGCTTGAGACCTACTCTCGGTGACCTCTAAGCTCCTGCCTAGCTCGGTTCTGTGGACTTCAGTGAAAATGAACCATTTGTCATAAGTTGTCATCCACTGAGCCCAGGCATCACGCCATCTCCTGGTTGCCTTGTAGGGACCCTCTCAGTGGTACTTCCTCGTATCCCCATTTTCCACGTGAAAAGACTGAGACCCAGGAAAGGCTGGTCACTTAGCCAAGGACCAGAGTAGCAGGTCCAGGACCTGAGCCCAGGCCTGTTTGTCTCCATATCCCGAGTTCTCATGCTCTTGGCTACTTCTCGGGGCCGTGTCCCTAAGTCCTGCAGTGGAGATAAAACAGTTTTAGGGAGACTCGGATTAATGTAGTAGCGACGGTGACACTCCTGCCCTTACTGGCCCCACTCTGCCTCTGAAGTATTTCCTTACCTGTTTTCCCTCTAACCTGGGGATTCACATGTGGTCGTTCTTCCCTTTTTATTGACAGAGACACTGAGGCACAAAGACTAGGTGACACGCCTGCTCCCCAGCAGAGGGTCTGTTGCCCAGACTGAGCGGCTTCCTGCGCGGCATCCTTGCCCTGGGCCAGGGCTCTGTGCTTCCCTGACCACTACTGGATTGACAGGCCAAGGACGTTTCAAATGCAAATGCACGGGTCCCACAGCGTGTAGCCAGCTTCCAGTTCTGCCAGATATGGGCATTAAAAAAAATAACAGCCACACTGTACCATTTTCTATCATCATCACTTCCTAAAAGAGAATACATCTTAACCCCAAAAAACAAGACAAACGTGCTTTCAGAATTAATGGCAGCTTTTTAAATGGTGCTGATTCAGCTTTATGAAACATTCACCACATTGTCTTTAATTTTTCCCAGTGAGGCGGAAGCTCTGTTGTGCTGTCATTGGTCTACTAGGAACCACAGAGCTCCACCCTGTCATCACCTCGTGCCCCGAAACTTGTCCCTTTGAGCTCAGCTGCCCTTTTCCCTGTTTACGGTAGAACTGGATAATAATAATAATTACTCATGCCCTGTATTTATCATGCTTCTTTCTAAAGAAAAGTTCAAAGCTCATTTCTGGACTTTGCCCTATTCGTGCTCTCGGCACTGCTGTGATGGGAGGTGGGGGGTGGGTGTGCGGGTGTCGCCCTCACAGTGGGGAAACAAGGCTGAGTGGGGAGGAAATGTGCCTGAGACCAAGTGGAGAGAATAGCAGAAGTGTTGCCCGTCTTGGAGGGACCATGGGCTGTGTGCCCCTGGGGTTGTGTAACCTACAGCCCTGGCCTAGGGAGTGGGTGGCCTACTGGGGAGACTAGCAAATGCCCTTGAAAAATTCAGCTCTGAGAGTTAATCAGTAGTCAGCAGGTCAGGCTTGCGGGAGCCAAATGGGTCCGTTTGGTGGAGGCATTGTAGGAATTTAGCAGAGGGGAGCTCCCTGGCAGTCAGGGAGACTTCCAGGAGGAGGTGGGCCTGAGCAAAGCCCCAAAGGATGGAAGACAGTCTGGATAGCTTGAGGGGAAGGGGAGACTGTTCCTGATAGGGGGCCCGTATGAGCAAAGATAAAGGTAGAATGTGTATTCACAAAAACCAAAAAGACCAGTGAGGAGGGAGAACTTGGCTGTCCTGTGCTGCATTTCTCTTCATTGGCTTCTTTTTTTTTTTTTTAAGATTTTATTTATTTATTTTTAGGGAGGGAGAAAGAGAGGAAGAGAAACATCATTGTGTGGTTGCCACTTAAGCTCCCCCTGCTGGGGACCTGGCCCGCAACCCAGGCATGTGCCCTGACTGGGAATCAAACTGGCAACCCTTTGGTTTGCAGTCCGGTGCTCTATCCACTGAGCTGCACCAGCCAGGGCCTCTTCATTGGCTTCCGAGAGGGCAAGAAATGATGGGGAGTGTGGGGGGCTTCCCCTGGGGTCTGTCACATGTGCCCCAGAATCTGATCTCCCTCCACGGAGTGAGGGGAAGCACCTTCCCATGTGACAGAGGCTGGCGTGGGGACCAGCGCAACACCTCCAGGGAACTTTGTGGACAGCATCAATGCTGTGTGGTGGGGACCGTGCCCAGAGCCTGGCCGAAGGGGTGGTAGGCCCTCTGAGCACAGAAGTGAAGACGGCAGACTAGAGCAAGTAGCCTCAAAAGCGGGGCGATCTTGTCCAAGGCCACGTAACTCTCTGGCAGGGCCAACCAGACTTCCTCAGGGCCTGAGTGTCCTGGTATGGGGTGAAGATCTGGGCATAAGCAACACTTGAAAAAGTAGGGCAAAAAGAACAGGTTTGAATTTAGGCCCTTGATTGGGCACTTTTCTTACCTGCTTCTGATAAAATGGGACTGTGGCCCAGTAGGCCTCTCCTCCTCTCTTCTGGCCCACACTGCTGATGTGGCCAATCTCCCCCCAAAGGCCCTGCTTTTGTGTGGGGGCTTCAGCTTGAGGCCTGTCACCTGCGTGGGCTCTTTCCAAGGTTTTTCACCTCGTTGTGTATTTGTGTGTGTGTGTATGCCCCCCAAATGGTATCAGGCCCCACAAAACTTGGCTTGAAATCATTTGGGGGTGCATACATATATATATTTGAACAAGTGCCTGAACTCCTGAGTGCCAGCCTTGGGCTGAAGCTGCTGGGGGCTGCAGGAGAGAGAAGACAGGGCCCAGTCTGCAAGCTGCCTGCAGCGTAGCTGGGTGCATAAGACACACACCTGAAGGGGCTGGGGACTCCTATGAGAATTTCAGTAAGTAGGCCATGGACTGCAGGTGTGGACAGAAGGGAGCCCTCGACATGTGCTCGAGGGTTGGGGAAGGCTTTCTGGAGGAGGAGGGGGTTTCTGAGCAGGGTCTTAGGCAAATTGTCATAGCGCAGTGAGAGAGTGTTCATGCTACCTGATGGGGGTGGCAGCAGGGACTTCGGGCAGGAGCCTGCTGATGTGGCCTTTGTCCTTTCAGCCACGGTACATGTGTGAGGCCATGCTAATCCTGGGCAAGCTGCATTACGTGGAGGGCTCCTACCGAGATGCCATCAGCATGTATGCGCGGGCTGGCATCGATGACATGTCTGTAGGCACCAAGCCTCTGTATCAGATGCGGCTGCTGGCGGAGGCCTTTGTCGTCAAAGGTAGGTATGGGCGCCGGCTGGGGTTCCCCACCCCCACGCCCAGCATGTTACACCCAGGCCCCCCTGTGCTGGGAGCAGGCGGCAGCTGTAGGGCAGCAGCAGATGCTGGGGTGAGGGTGAGCATGCTGGGCCGATGTCCATGATACATCACCCCTGGTAGTGTGCAGGTGCTGACCAGCCAGGTGGACACCAGTGGTAACCGGGCATCCTGGCTGCCAACAGGCACCAGGCTAGATGCCAGAGGACTCAGGTTCTCACCCTGGCTCTGTTGACAGCTAGCTGCCCACTGTGTGCCTTTGGGCGAACTATCTCTTCACCCTTCATATTTGGAAGACAGGGTTGTAATACCTGCCCTCACCAGGTTACCATGACCAAGAGGAATCAGTTGTGTAACCAGGTTGAGAAAGGCTTGAACATGTGCCATCCCCTTGTCGGGCTGGTGCTGGTGGCTGACACTCGCTACAAATCGGGTGCCTGATGGACTAGAGCAGTCCGTCACTTCTCAGGTACTTGTCGGGCACCTGCTGGGAGCGGCCCAGGAAGGTGGTGCCAGGATCCAGTGACAGGCAGGGCAGAACCAGTTCCCAGGGCGAGGGGTGCCGGGGTGGAGACCCAGGCACACAGTGTCAGTGATGTAGGGATGTTCTGGTATAGGAGGCTGCAGGTGGCCCGACTTGGGTAATGGTGCCATCCATCGAGCTGGACCCTGAAGGTGTTTCTTATTAGTTAAAGCCCTACACCCACTTCCTGCTTCAGGCTCCTCCTTCCTGGATTCAAATCCCTGGGACCACAGAGCCCGAGGCGTGGCCCTGGTGGCAGTGAGGTTCCTGGAGCCCTTCTGCCTAAGAATCGTGAATGTTCGATCATCTCCCTATTTCAGCACAAACCAACCCCCAGAGAAAAATCTAGAAATGCGTGTAGACCTGTGGGAATTTGGTGTCTGGCATTGGCAGAGTATTTGTCACCCTCTTTCCATCACATATAGGGACGTTCTCCCCATCTCATATGTGGGGAAACTGAGGCTCAGAGAGGATACATACCTTGTTCAAAGTTACCCAGGGGTGTGAGGTGGAGCCAGGACAGGAGCCTCCACTCTGTGACATTGGCCTTGGAATATGAGTGCCCCAACCCCATTCCTCTGTCTCCCTTGGACACCTGTGCAGGGCACAGCCTCCTTGTCCCTGTTTGTCCACTGCTGGGGCCCTGGATCCCATTCCCCAGTGAGAAACTCTTCTCCCCATCCCAGGAAATCTGCCAAGCATGTCACCCTGGACAGACGCAGCACCAGCCTGCGGGAGGGCAGGTGCCCATCTGAGGTGGTCCAGTCTGTGGGCTCTTCTCCCTTTGCTCTCTTGTCCTCTCCCCTGGCCTCCTGGCACAGGCCAGTCTTGGGGGTGATCTTATTTGGGGTTTGGGTCTTTCAGGCCTCCTGGAAACCACTTCTGCCTCAGACTTCCTGAACCTAACACTTTTCCTTGGGGGTCCTTTCCAGCACTTCTTTTCCTGTAGAACTGGCTCGGTACCTACTGCTCCCTGTCTCCTGCTCTCTACTCTTTCCAGCACTCCTCCAGCTTCTTGGTGGTCAGAGGTGCTGCAGGGGAGGTAAGGAGCCGGGCGTGGGCTGCTCCGTCCTGCGCTGCGCCAGGTCCCCACCCCTCACTGACTGCACGTGACCTCCCACTTGCCTGCTTCCTCTCTGCCTGTCCTCCCTGTCCTGTTGCAGTGACTGTGCCCTGCTGCTTGGCATGCTGAGGTTCCCCTGACCCCGCATGTGCTTGAGACCATGCACGTGGCCTCCGGATATGCATGATGTTGATTTCCTAGCTTTGGGCGGACCCCGTGGGTCTCCCCACGCAGAGACTAGGGGATGGGGATGGCTGGTCATTGGTCCTGACTCCATTTATAAGCAGGGGGATTATATTAGTCAGTTCTATTTCTCTCAGTTCTGGAGGCTGGGAAGTTCAAGATCAAGATACCAGCAGGGTCTGCTTGGGTTGCAGATGGTGGCTTTCTCACTGTGTTCTCACATGGCCCTGCCTCCATGTGTGAGCATGGAGAGACCCCTCTCTCTTCCTCTTCTTATAAAGCCGCTAATCCCATCACAAGGCCCCTCCCTCATGACCTAGTCTAACCCTAATCACCTCCCAGAGGCACTGTCTCCAAGTACCAATTCACTGGGGGACTGGGACGAGGGGTATGGGGGACACACACAAACATTCAGTGCAGAGAAAGGATAGTGGCCACAGAGTTCACGGAGTGACAACACTTCCTCAGCCCTCACTCCGTGCAGGCATGCCCCCATTACATCCGCACGGCACCCCTGAGTGGGTATTCTCTTCATTCCTACGTTACAGACGAGGAGCTATGGTCAGAGAAGTGGAGGGAGTGTGGACTCCACGAGAGGTGGCAGGGCCAGCACTTGCACCCAGGCAGACAGAGCTCCCAAACAGATGTTGGTCAGAATTCTAGACTGAGAGGAATCACAGAAGTGACCTAGGCCAATGCTTCGCATTATAGATGAGGAAACCAAGGCTGACGAAAGTGAAGTGACTTACCCTGGACGTCAGGTAGCAGGTGTTTGCACTGGAATGCTCCACCCCAGGCAGCTTCTCCGTTGCAGGCTCCGTCAGGCCCCAGGTGGCCACGGGAGCCAGCCTCGCCTGCTCCCAAGCACTCCGCCTGGCCAAGCTCTTGCACCACAGCTTATTTGCCACTTCGCGTGGGATTCTGCTCTGTGGTTCTGTTTGGTTCCATGCAGTGTGGCAAGGAGTTCTCAGGCAAAGCTGGCTGGAGGACAGGGCTGTGGCCTGGAGGAGCTGACCAGCTGGGCCTGGAGACTCAGTGGGGGCACCAAGTGGGTGTCTCTCTTGTGGAGCTCCTGTTCTTGTTGAGGGATAGAGAACAGGCTCTGGGGTTCTTCCCCCCTACCCGCCGAAACATAAAAACACACTCAACTCACCTGCTTTCGCCTTTAGTGCAGAGGGCTTGGCAGGGTGACCCTCTGAGGCCTCGCTCACGGCCTTGGCCTTCTTCTGGTGTGGGGGGGAGGAGGACCATGGATTAGACCAGAAGGTGCCTCCTGACTTTCCGGGAGGATATTAGACACCAACATAGAGACAGAGAGAACTGGGCAGAGGTAGCAGCCTTGAGTTTCTCTTGCCTGAAATGCAGAGCCGTTACATGCATGTTTGTATATCCTAGATAGAGGGGTACCTGACCCCCCAACTTCTGTCAGGGGAAAATGTTACTGTCCCTGTCATCCTTGTTCAGACACAATGTCAAAACCACAGAGTTTTCACTAAGACAGAAAAATGAAATGGTTTCATGGGAAGACCTGTCATTCCCTGTTCGAGTGATTTGTGCCCAGCCCCCAGCACTCCCTGTCCCCGGCGTTTTAGTCACACCTGTGCTCAGACCGACCTGGTCCTGCCAGGAGTAGAGAACTGGATTTTAGGGCCTCCAAGTGGCACCTGGGAGATGGGCGGGGCCCTGTCAGAGTCTCTGGCTTTGGAGGAAGAACTGCCTCTTCCCAGGTCCTGCTTCAGCCAGGTTCACTTGTCTGCCACTCAGTAGTAGGCCTGCCCTGTGGCCAGCTGTTCCCAAGCCACCTGTCTGCCCTGGGCAGAGCCGAGGGCCCTCTCTGTCCCCTGTTCAGAACCCCCTGTTCAGTCCTTCATTCCCCAAGTGTCCTTTTCCCTAGCCCCTCTGGTGTACCTGACTTCGGTGGTGGGCCCAGAAATAGGGTGTGGACCCTTCCTTCCAGGACTTGAGGGTCTGACGGGGGAGGGGACAGCACTATGGCATGTGCGCCCCCCAGGAGCTTGATGGAAATGCAGACTCTCAGGCCCCTTCCCAGACGTATCGAATTAAAACCTGCACATCACCTGCATTTCCCAGTGATGTGAGTGCGCATTCCAGTTTGAGAAACACTACCCTGGGACTTTTGTTTAATAAATACTTGTTGACTGACAAATTCACCTGCCGCTCATCTCCGTGAGATGGGAGATGGTTGTCATGCCTACTCTGTGGAGGAAGAAACTGATGCGTGTCTGGACGCACTGCCTGTATGTAGTAGAGCTTGGATTGGTGGCCAGGTGGTTGTCTCCCCAGCTCGTGTCCTGCCTGTGGCAGAGGAGCCCACCAGAGGGTGATGGGGAGCAGTTATAGGTACCTCCAAGATGGGTTTGTGTAGACAAGGAAGATGCAGGAGCTGCAGGAACCCAAAGAAAGAGAGGTTCCTGGCACTTACTGCAGAGCCTGAGGGCTGGCCAGGAGGGACAGTGCATTTGGGCACCATCATTCTGTCCCTGAGGCTAACCGAGAAGGGGCCCTCACTGGACCTTGTGGTAAAAGGGGACTCGAGCCTCTCCCCGCCTCCTTCAGCCCCCGCTGTCCCGTGAGTCTGCTTAGTGCAGCAGCAGCCCAAGGCTCTGGTGTCAGTGGGTGAATTGTCTAGAAAATTTGCTTTTATATGTCAGCATCAGTCACCTTGGTTGGGAATGGGGAGCCTGCCCCCTCCTACCTTATTCCCCTGGCACTGCAGTAGCCCATGGTGACTTCTGCCAGCCCTCTGCCTCCCGGACCAAGCATGTCAGCCCAGGGAAAGGCCCTGGGGAAGAAATGTTCCTCACCCCTTCCAGGTACAGAAGATAGATGGGGCAGCCCATCACCATTTTGGTTTGTTGGGGGGGAACACCTTCCATTTGCTTCGTATCAAGAGAACTACCTAGCCCTGACTGGTGTGCCTCAGTGGGTTGGGCGCGTCCCGCAAACTGAAAGGTCTCTGGTTCGATTCTTGGTCAGGGCACATGCCTGGGTTGCAGGCCAGGTGCCTGGTTGGAGAGTGTGTGAGAGGCAACCAATCAATGTTTCTCTCATTCATTGATGTTTCTCTCCCTCTCTTTCTCCCTTCCTTCCCCTCTCTCTAAAAATAAAGAAAATCTTAAAAAAAAAAAAAACAATCCAGGACAACTGGGTTCCGAGGCTCTTCTCAGAAGGCCTGCGTGCCATCCGCTCTCATGAAGCCCGCGGCAGAACCTGCGTGTTTGACTGTGTGCTCGTGGCTGTCCGCCCTGCCTTGCCACTGACCTTGGAGCCCCACGAGGACAGTGGTCGTTTCTTCTGCACCCCTGATTTCCTCTCCCTCCTTGCCCTCCCGAAGCCCCATACTCCGGCCCAGTAAAGCCTGCTGCTAGTGTACAGCGTGATCCACGAAGTTGTCCTCCTTCACCTTTTCTTGGGCCGCTGTCCTCACACGTACACAGCCCGGACATTCCCTCAGACACAGCTCAGGTGCCCCCCGCTTCCCTTGACGGTTCAGCCCACAGCATTCTCTCCCCGCTCCAGTCTCATTTGGACCTTGGCCCAGAGGGTCTTCCCTGTCACAGGTCAGTCAGCATGTTCCTTCTGTCAGGGGCCTGGCCTTTTATAGTTGAGCCCTTTGAGGTCCCCAGCCCAGCTCCCACAGGAGAAAGTAAAACTTGCCAGGGAAGTGAAATTCAGCAAGTGTGTACCAGGGACACCGAGATGAACAGTTCAAGTCGCTTCCCTTGAGGGAGGCAGACAGGCGAGCAAAGCCTGCAGCTGGTGTGAAGTGGCTCTGGGACAGCAGCTGTCCGGGGGAGGGGCTGAGTGCAGAGGCAGAACTGATGAGTCATGAGCTCCCTGGTGCCACTCTTGCCTGTGCAGGCTCTGCACCCATAGGCCACGGTGCCAGTGCAGTGGACACGCGAACGCCCCACAGGTGACCAGTCTGTAGCTTGTTACCATGGCCTGCTAGGGCGGGACAGGGGGCCTGCCACCTGGCTGTGGAGCCCTAGCCATGTGGCTGTGCCCAGTTCTGCACTGTGGGGAGGTCTGCCTTGATACCGAGAGGGGCATTTGTGAAGTCCCCTCTGGAGCTGCAGTTCCTCGGCAGCCCACTTCCAAATGGGCCTGTCACACCAGGGGTGGCCTCGTGGGTTGAGCAGCCTGAGACTCCTTTGCCAGGTCTGGGGTCTGTCTGCCTCTGCGGCTCCCGAGAGCAACCCAGTAATACGCCTTTGGGCATTTGGCATTGGATCATCTCCATGATGAGAAGCCAGAGCCAAAGACTGTGTTGACCCAGGGTTCTTGGATCTAGATCCAGGTCTAGAAGTTTCTTTCTCTCAGCAGCAGACCCCAGGCTCCTCTCAGCACCCCCAGCCCTCAGTGTGATGGGCAAACCATTGGCTAGGCCGGGGTGCGCATGCCCCTGTCCCCTAAGATTATGCAGCAGCCTGTGAGAACCACAGCAGGAGGGCCTTCCCCAGGCCCCAGCCCTGGCTCCTGATAGGGTCTGTCTTTCTGCCTCCTCTGGCACTGCCTTCCGCAGGAGCAGAGAGCATCCGGCCCTGATTCTGACTTGCCCCTCAGCCACACTGAATTGTTGTCCACAGGGAGAAAGGGATCCTTAGCAAAGCTGTGTCATTCAGATGGGGCTACCAGGAGTGAAGCTCGTCCCCTTTTGTGGGCCCCACAAAAATACCCAACATAGGCTAATACCCTGGAATGTTTCACCAGGTGCTCTAAAGCTCCAGCTTCCATGGCCCAAGGTCTCACCTCAAGACAAAAATAGGCTGCATTTTACTGGTGCTGCTGCGCCGTGTCTAGAATTCCAGTTTGGTATCTGGGAGACGGCCAAGTCCTCTCTCCCAAACCTGACCTCCCCTCAGCCAGTCCTGTACTCCAGGAACGGTCCCCTCTGACGTGACGCTTCTGGGGTCAGTTTCCGTACCACCAGACTTAAGGTTGTAATGACAAAAATACAACTCCAACTATCTGGAAAAGCAACAACCGAAAGGGGGAGAGACTAGAAACTGACAGGCTCCTGTAACTATGGAGTCGTTGGGGTAGGTGGCATCGGGCAAAGCTGGATCCAGAGGCTGTGTGTTGAGGGCTTTCTCCGCAGCTCCAGGTTTCTGTGGCTCTGCAGCACAGCACTTGGCCTGGGACAGCTGCCTCGCGGCTCGGTCCCCTGGACCTGGCCTGGTCTCCTGCCCCCCCCGGGACGAGTTGCCGCGGCCAGCAGCTAGGCTGCTGGGCTGGTGCCGGGGTGGTATTTCCCCTCCAGAATCTTGTGGACCGAGGCGGAGGAATGGCTCCTCACAGGAAAATCAACGTGCTGCTACCAGAGGAGGGGAAAGGTTCAGAGAGCAGAACCTCAGGGCCGAGGCAGAACGGGCTCACCTCAGGTTACACCAGTAGTAACCAGGTTAGGATCTGAACTTGGCTTTCTCTGACTCTGGCTTTTGGGCTCATCCAAGGCATAGTGGTTTGATTGGACCCCTGAGTTCCAGAGAGGGAAGTGAGTGAGACACAGCGAGTGCGGAGCCTTCCTAGGTGGGCGGGGAGGTGAGCCTGATCTCAAGGAGGAATCACCTGCAGATGAGTGTGAGGGGTGCCTTCCAGTAGAGTCCAAAGGGAAGTGGAGGTGACTTGTTTAAAGGTAGGGTGAAATCACACCTTCTTGGGACTAAGAGGGGCCACGCGTAGGAGTGAGTGGGACATGAGGGGCACAGAAAGCCTGGCAGTACTGCTCAGGGTGCCCCTTTCTGCCAGTGGTCTAGAACTTTGTCCCCGCTACCCCACCATGACTGGTGTGGCACAGCCTGTTTCACCTAAAATAGGGCCCCCTGTTGGTCACCACTGTGTCTGGGTCGGTCTGGGGCAGAGGGGTTTGCGCCCTAGATCCCAGGATGAGGCCTCTGGGGATATAGGGTAACTCGCTGTCCTCTTTTCTGTTGGTCTAAGCTCTAAGGGGTAGGCCCAGCTTTGTTGGACATGCAGATGCTTCAGGGCCTGTACTTTTAACATTGCAAGCCTTTTCCAGTTCATCCTCCAAAAGCCCCGGTACCATTGTCCACCTCTCACAGGCCTACTCCATGGCGACAGGCTTCCTTCTTTCCTCAAGCCTTCTGTGTCACTTCCATTTCTGGCACTAATTCGATGTGGTAGTGATGTGGAGAATGACCCCCTCCCCTCCCACCACGTCTCCAGTGTGAGTCCTGGCTCAAGCCTAGTTTGGGGCTCACTGTGACCCCAAAAATGAGCTGCGAGCCCCTTGAAAACCAGTTGTGCCCCATGTTTCAGCCTAGCCACCCCTTTTCCTCTCGCACACAGCCCAGCACCAGCGAGGCTGCCGTCCAGGCTCTGCTTGCCCGCTGGCTGCCGGGCCAACGATCGGCCTGACTGTGGAGAAAAGTGGCCCCATCCACCCAAAATACTGCAGTGAAACGCTAAACTCTGGTGGTGCTGTGAAAAGTCAAAATGTATAAAACACTAGGCAGCTGTGAGAATTATGATCTGGAAATTCTCCTCTCCCCGCCCCTCAAGATTTTTTTTCTCTTTTTCAGTTCTCTTTCCGTTAGTGCGGCCCAGCTATTCTGCTCTCACCTGGGATTTTGTGGCTTATAAAGCTTTAAAAATAAAAGAAAGAACACCAGACCTCCCCTAGGACAGGATATGGTAACAAATTTGGTTCTGGTTTTTATTTTTAGTCCTGGTATGGCAGGAATTAGCTGTTTATTTTGGTTTCCTTCTCAAAGTGGCATGGCCTGTTTGCCAGGGGAAGCAGGTCGGCACTTGTGGTTCTGCAGCCCTGGCCCCAGACTGTGGTCCGTGAAGTGGGAGCCTGGCTTCTGGCTGGAGAGGCATGAGCAGGCGCTGCTGGGGCATCTTGGGAGGTGGGTGTGTTAATTGTGTCCACACCAAGCCTTAACTTCGTGCCTTCCTGGGCTGCGGGACAAAACAGGGCAAGATGGTGAACAGAATCACAGGAGGTGACACCATGGGGCTGCAGAAGAGGTTGGGGTGGCCTCTCCATATCTCCTGCTGGCAGCCTTTCCTCCACTGTGGGAGGCCACCCAGGGAGTAGTCGGTGGGCGTGGAGAGTGTGGAGGGGTGCAGTTGAGAAACTGGCTTCGACACTAGGATAGACAGCTGTAACTAACTCAACCATCAATGGGAAAGGTGAGCCACCTTGGGCTGGCCAGACGCTTGAGATTTGGGAACCCCTGAATGACCTGAGCATAAGGAAAGGCAGCTGGAGTCTGGGCCAAGAGAGAAGACAGAACTGAAGCCAGAAGACCTGGATCTAGTCTGGACTCTGCCACTTTTAGCTCAGTAGTGTTGGAAGGAATCTCTTCTCCCTGAATTAGATTTTTCACGTGTCATTCTAGGGAAGGGCCCAACCCCTACCTGAGAGGTCATTGTGAGAGCATCGCCCAAAAACGTTTTCTAAAAGCATATGTTCTGCGCTTCATAAAACCGTCTGATTTAATTTCCGCGGCCACCCTACAAGGTAGCCATGGCTAGTAGGTAATCCCATCTTGTGTTTGGGGAAACTTTGATCTCTGCAAGCATTTTAAGATAGGCATCCTTCCAGTTATTTTTTTCCTATAGGTTTGTGTGTGTTTGTGTGTTTAACAAAAATAAGTTCATACAATTATACTTTTTAAAGTTAGTATTTTTATGAACCGGTTTCCAGTACACATCTGCGTCACTTCACAACAAGCCTTTCGGTGTAAGGATCTATTGTGATTGAGCAAACTTCTTCCCTGTTGGTGGACCTGTAGTTTAAATCTCTTTTTTTTTTTTTCCCATTATAAACAGTGCTGCAGTGAGTCTCCTTGAACCTAAATTTTTGCATATGAGGAGTGACCCCCAAAAAACAGAATTTATTTATAAAAAATTGTGTATTCTTACATGTTTAAACTTCAGTCACCTTCAAAGCACTCTCCATTTGATGCAATCCACCTATGGAGATGTTTTTCCACTGTTCACAACAGTTTTTGATCTCATTGATTTTGATGCCTTTTAGTGCTTCTGCCATTTTTTGTTTCACCTCTTCCACATTAGTAAAACATTCCCCTTTGAGGACTTTTTTTCATCTGGGGAAGCAAAAAAAGTCACTTGGGGCACAATTGGGTGAATAGGGAGGATGGGACAGGGGGTCATGCCATTTTTTGCTCAAAAACTGCTGAGCACTCAGTGCAGAGTGGGCAGGTGCAGTTGTAAATCACCCGTCATGAAATGGGCAAATGTGTTGAAAAAGTCTTTAAAAAAATTCACTTAAGCCAAAGGCAGCCTCTCACAACAGTGCCAGCTGGTACGCTGATACAGATGGGTTCCTAGAACACTCACCTAGTGCGGGAAGCCTGTACTACAAGGCGCCCACCCTCCAGAAGATAATTCTGGGGGTTTTTTTTGCCCCCCCTTGTACATTATTAATTTAAGATAAATTCCAAGAAGTAGAGTTACTGCATCAAAGTATATGCAATTTTTAGAGACTTTGAGATAAGTCAATTTGCCTACTTTAAAGAAATGTTTCCATTGGTAAAATATACGGAATGTAAAATTTATCATCTTAGCCACTTAAAAAAGTGTTTTATTGTGGTAAAATACACATAACAGAAAACTTACCATATTAACCATTCTTAAGCACACAGTTCAGTTATGTTAAGTACATTTACATTGTGCAGCCAATCTCCAGAACTCTTCATCTTGCAGAAGTGAAGCTCCTCACCCTTTAAATAATTCCCCATTTCCCCCACCAAGCACCTGGCGACCACCATCCTACTTTCTGTCTCTATGAGTTTCACTACTAGATACTTCATGGAAAGTGGAATCACAGAGTATCTGTGTTTTTGTGGCTGCTTATTTCACTTAGCATAATGTATGTAGACTTATCCATGTTGTTATGTAAGGCAGGACTTCCTTCTTTTTTAAGGCAGAGTAATATTCCACTGTATGCACATAACACCTTTTGTTTACCCATCCATCTACCAATGGACACTGGGGGTGCTTCTACCTTTGGGCTGTTATGAGTAATGCTATGATAAACATGGGTGTGCAGATATCTCTTCTAGACCTTCTTTTCGATTCTTTTGGGTAGGTACCCAGAAGTGGAGTTGCTGGGTCACACATAATTCTATTTTTAATTTTTTAAGGAACTGCCAGGCTGTTTTCCACAGCGGCTGAACCATTTTTACATTCCCACAGTTGCCAACTTTTGCATGTGATTTATGAGGGTTCTTCCCTATCTGGCCTTGAGGCTTCCTCCCTAGGGGCTGAAGCAGTGACTTGCTTTTCTTCCTCTCCCCACCCTACCCCAACCTGGGGTTCCCAGGCCTGGGATTAGCCCTCCATGGGCACCCTGTGCTCTTGGAGCAGCTGGGTAGGCAACAGGGAAGGGGTCCAACCTGTATGGAAAGTTCCATTGCAAAGGAAGCACTGTGCTCTCCACCTCCGCATCCAGGGATCCCAGGGTGGGGCTTCTTGGAAGGGCAGCTGTCTGGGATGTGATGAGTCATCCCTGACAGAGGAAGCTGGCACCAGCCTGGGTGTTGAGCCCCGGACTATGTCAGGGTCAGCTTGCCTCCAAACCAAAAGTTTGGAGTTAATGAGAAAGCAAATGCTTCTCTTGAAAGGGGCCCTCCCTTGGCTTAGAGAGCTGGGTGTTTTCCCTCTGCCAGTGGGAATCGTGAGGCAGTGCCTGGCACTTCCTGGCAGCCCTGGCTTCCTGCCTGATCAACAAGGCTTTGTGATGACCACTGGGACCCTCAGAGGGCCCGGCTCAGGAGCAGTCTGTCTCCATTTGGATCCAGGGTTGTAGTCTGGCCACTCGGGCAGAAACGCTCAGGGGCAGAGGGGACGGGGAGCCCAAGGGTTGGAGTCCCCAGCCCATTCCGATCAGATGTTCGTCGTGGACAGGAAAATGGACCTTCATATAAATCAAAGAGCAAATGGAAGGTAAAGCCCCCTTTTTTATGGGTGGAACTGGGTGATTAGACTGTGACCCTGACCGGGAAAAGCCATTGCCAGCTCCAGGAAGTTTTTGGTCTTACGTGTGTTGGAAACTATGTTACAGAAGACCACCTCAGTGACCTTTCAGTTCTCCGGAATCAAAACTGCTTCCTTTTAAAAAGGCATTCCGTCCATTCACGTTAGGTAACTTGTCATACAGTAAGGTGCACGGATCTTAGGTGTGTAATTGATGAGTGGGACAGGTGCAGACACCCAGGCAACCAGCACCCCAGTAAAGACAGAGGCAGTTCCATCACCCAGGAAGTGCCCCCAGGCCCTTTCCCAGCTGGTCCTCTTCCCACCCCTGCCTCAGGCAGTGATGGGTGGGTTTCTATTAATGTAGATTAATTTTGCCCCTTTTTGAATATCATCTAACTGAGATATTACAGCATGTCCTTTTCAGTATCTGACTTCCGTACAGTATAATCTCTGAGAGATTCATTTATGTTGTATGTATATCAGGAGTTTGTCCTTTTATTTCTGAGTGGCATTCCATTGTGTAAACATAAGTTTGTTTATGAATTCTGCAAGAACTGTTTTTAAGTGGAGAGGGCGAAACCCACTGGGCTCGACACTCAGCGGGAGTGTATGTGTAAATTCGTCTGTGCGCGCCTCCACTCACTCAGGGCCGGGCCCTCCTCACTGGTGCAAAGAATGGCCAGAAGTGGGCAGAGAGGATGGTGACAGAGTAGGACAAAGGCATACACAAAGGCCATGCAGCTAAAACACTCTGCTGGTTCAAGGTTGGAAGGCTTAAGAAGGTTTTGGAGAGGAGGTGGTTTTGCTTGGAGCTTTCAAGGAGGATGGGGTTTAGAATCCCCAAAGAAGCAAGGTGGAGAGGCCTCTGCTGGGAGCAGAGGGAGCAAATGAAGCACAGGAGGCCCCACAGACAGACGTCACTAAATTCCCTGCTTTGCATCGGCCACTTGACTGGAGGCTTGGGACCAGCAGCCTGAACCTGCCGGGCAGCTGGCATCGGCCTTCCCAGTTCTGGGCCCAGAGCAGGGGGACAGGGTTGCCGTGTGAAAACAGATCCCTGCTGTCTTCTGGAGTTGGCGGTGTCCTGCTCTCTGCAGTTGGTCTCCCAGGCCAGGCCCCTGAACAGCGTGTATGACTGTCCCACCTTCCTGCAGGGTGGACAGGCCACATGACTGGCGGCAGCGGCTGGGCCAGCACTGCAGCAAGCGGTGGGGCCTCCTTTGCCTGCCTTCTCTCTGCGTCTCCTCCAATACTCCCTCTATTTCTCCTCCGCCTTTAGTCCTCTCTGGTGAGGAGCTGAATTAGTCGTGAGTCATTTGGCAGGAAGCACACTGACACCCAGTAACATGGGTGACAGTCTTTGTGTTGAGCCAGGGCCTTCACGTTCTGCACCTGCCTCCACCCAGGCCAAGGCACCCCAACCTTCGGACCCGTTCACACCCCAGCCTGGCACAGCGCTAGGTCACGGACTCTGTGTGAGTTGGGATGTAGCCAAGAAAACAATAATAATCCCTCACCTGGTATTGGCAGTGCACTTTGTGCTGTCAGACAAGATGGGGCTTGCTGTTTCTCCCGCCAGCCGGTGCTTGCTGAGTGCCTACTGTGCGCCAGCTTGTGGAAAGGTGAATGCAATAAGGCCTATGGCTTTAGGGAGTCTACAATCTGGCTGGGTAACATGTGAACAGGTAAGTCTAAGAAATGGTGGGGTAGGTGAGTGTAAGGCATAGACTGGGGCCCAAGAAGGGATGGTTGGTTATACCAGGGTCATGTTGGGAGGGGCTCCACAGAAGCAACTCTGGGGCAGAAGGGGAGAGGTAATTTGGGGTGGACTTGGCAGGGAGGGGTACATTCTAGGTAGCAAGAACAACTAGAGCAGGGTCTGCAGTTGGGCACGGGAGGTTGGGTGTGGCTGTGGCAGTTACGGGATATTAGACCACTAAAGCTGCAGTAACAATGGGCCACAGACTGGGCGGCTTATATACAACACACATTGATTTCTCAGTTCTGGAGGCTGAAGTCCAAGATGAAGGTACTAGCATGGTCAGGTCCTGGGGACAGCTGTCTTCCACTGTGTAGGCTGCCACCTTCTTGTTGTGGTCTCACATGGTACAAGGAGGGAGGGAGCTCTCTGGGGCCTTTTTTAGAAGGGCACTAATCCCGTTAGTGAAGGGTCCATCCTCAGCACCTCCCAAAGGAAACTGCGCCACATTGGGTGTTAGGTTTTGAACAAATGAATTTGGGGTGGGGGGAGATACGAACACTCGATCTACAGCATATGGTGAGAGACAAGGCTGGAGGGGTGATGGGGATGGATCTTGGAGGGCCTGCTTAGGAGCATTAGTGGTTCAGACCTTACCCTGAAGCAGAAGACACTCCTAGAGGGTCGTAAGTAGTGGGACTGGGCAGCCTCACCCTGGGAGCCATGTGTAGGGCGGATTAGAGTGAGACTGGAGGCAGGGAGGCCAGCTGGGAGGCTGATGGGGTCATCCTCTGAAGAGACACAGCCTGAAATACGGTAGTAAGGGAAGGGAGGGGAGCGGAGGTTTAAATGTTAAGGGCCTGGTCATCAGTTGTATGCTGGGTCGGAGGGCAGGAGAGAGTTGAGGATCCTGTGCTTACAGTCCCTTCGGTCAGTTCATCTTCAGCACCCAGTATGTGGCAAGTACTGTCGGGGGCACAAAGGTGAGAGTGTCCTGGGTTCTGCCCGCTGGGAACCGACGGTCTCAGACAGCACCCTCCCGTCGGGTCTGTGTGAGTTGCACACGACAGAAACTCAATTTGAAATGACTTTGACCCAAAAGGGGGGGGGGTGTTTATTGTCACCTGTACTGGAAAGTTTCAGGGGATAGAGCTTCAGGCAAGGTGTTCAAATAGCATCTTTAATACTCTGGTTTCTCTTCATATCGTATAAATCTTTCACCTTTTACAAACAGCACCATAAGAATCTGCCCTTTTCCTTTATATCAGTCTCTCATCTCTACTCTGTGTAGACTTCTTTGATTTTTTGTATGACTAACGTTATTCATTCTTTCCTGTCTTAACAACACTCATACAAATACAGTTGTTTTCCTTTACGACATTCACTTCTAGTAACTATAACAATGCTTCCCCTTCTTGGCTTCCTACAATTTTCGCGTTTGGGGTTTTTTGTTTGTTTTGTTTTGTTTTGTTTTTTGCTTTGGAGCTCTGCTTTTATTTTCATTTTAATTGTGGTAAAGAACACGTAACATGCACCATCTTCACCGCTGTGGAGCGTGTGGTTCAGTCATGTTGACCGCACTCACGTTGGGTAGCTGCATTTGAGAACAGGCTTCCCCCCAGCATTTCCAGCCCGACCTCTTACCAAGCGCAGTGGAAAGAGGAAAACCTCTGGGGTTGGCTTGCCCTTTGCCCAGACCAGGCCGTGGGCCCCTCCTCAGCCCCTGACTGTGGCCCAATGTTGGCTCATGTGCTGCTCTGGAGGTGCAGGCGGGGTCATTGCCCTTGAACCACCAGGCTGAGACGGCTCAGGGGTGCTCAAAGGGGAAGTGAGGTGCTACTGCTGAAAAATGGGAAGTGGATGCGGGGGACGCGCAAACAGCAGTTGTCCATCCGCTCTAGGCAGCTGAGGCCTGAGTGCAGATCACTTAGGCGAGGTAGCAACTGGTTCCACGGGAGAGGTACTTGTAAAATGCTGTGTAACTCAAGCATCTGCCATGTGCCAGAGATTGTGGAGGTCCAAAATGAACCACATTTTGTCCACATGGAGTTTTTAGCTACTGGCCGAGAGGAAAGCTGGGCATAAATAACCGCTCTTTAGTGCAGACCATGTGAGGGCCTGGAGGGTGGGCGATTTCTTCTAGCAACTGGAAGGAGGGCCGGGAATGGTTCCTGGAGAGGTTGGTCTGGATGCATAGGCAGGAGTTGGACGTGGGCTGTCACAGTGTGGCTCCCCATGTGGGGCATGGGTACCTGCCGTCTGCCTGCCACTTGATTCCAGCTGCTTGCTAACACCACGAGCCTCCTCATTCCCCTCTGTGGACCTCCGCCTCCTGCTGGCTGCTCCGGAGCATAGGGCTCCTCTGTTGAGCCCACCCTGGGCCCATGGGAAGGGCCTGGAGTCAGGGGGGCCTGGGCAGGGCAGGTTTGAGGGACTCTCCTCCTCCTGCAGGCCTCTCCCTGGAACGCCTACCCAACTCCATCGCTTCCCGCCACCGCCTGACTGAGAGGGAGGAGGAAGTGATCACCTGCTTCGAGAGGGCCTCCTGGATCGCTCAGGTGTTCCTGCAGGATCTGGAGAAGGTGAGCTGGGAATCACAGCACCGTGTTCACAGGTGCCCTCTACTGAGAACCTATCCCCAAGGCCCCCACTAAGCCCACTGGTCAGCCTTGCGCAAATGAGAAAAAGGCACCCTGTGCCCCTCCAAAGACACGCTACCTCACCTGTTGGAGAACTCATAATAGACCAATTCTATTAGAATGAGACTCTTTACTGCCAGGATATAGTTTTAATAAATAGATGCGTCCACATCGTCTTTGAGCGGCCAGCACCCTCCTTGGTGAGCTCAGCTTATATGACCAAATGTGACAGCCCTGTTTGTGTCCATTCACATGGTTACTCCTCACATCTCTGAAGTGGCTCTTCTATTCATCCCTGGTGAGGTTTGGAGAGATCAGACCATTTGCTCACCACACTCCCCTTGGAACGGGTACAGTCAGACGAGGCCTCTAGACACTTTCTTGTTCTGGGGTGCCCTGGAAGCTCCCTAGTGGCTCCACTAGGGGAAGTGAAGTCTGAGGCTCATTCTCCAAGCCTTTCAGAGGCTGGCAGGGAGCCTGGAAGTTCTCAGGCCCTCTCATTTCCCAGCTCCCCCTGGGGGGCCCTGTGTGAACTGTATGGGATGGCAGTTCTAGGTGTTAGCATCTCACTGATGTTACCCCTGTTCCCCTCTTCTGTGGGGCTCTTGGTTCATTGCGGGGAGAACAAGCAGGCGTATACAACAAAGATACTGCTAACAGTCACCGAGCCCCTGCTTTTTAGTCGGGCACTGTCTGAGTACTTTCCAATCCTTCTCCGACCCAACCCCCGCACCGAGGCTGGATGGAATAGATACTATATTCATTCTCAAACCAAGAAAACTCAGTTTAGAGAGAATTAAATAGCTTCTTTGAGTTCAGACAGCTAATACATGGCCTCGGCAGGATTTGGACCCTGGGAGTGTGGCTCTGGTCCCTTGTGGGGGAGAGTTTGGGGGTGGTACTCAGGCATTCTCTTTAGCAGATGTTCAATTGCCCTTGGCGGATAGGCAGGGTGGCAGAGTAGGTGAGGATTGGCGACCTGCAGGAGGAGGTGATTATGAGCTGAGCCACTTAGAGCCCAGGAGACATTTGAGCCTCACTCACCTACTTTGGCAAATGTCAAAATGTCAACCTATTGCCTGTTTTGTGGCAGAGCTTTCTGGAGGAGTCTTCTTCAGGCTGGGCCAGTTCCCCTAGGGCAGGGTTTCTCAACCTCAGCACTCCGGACATTTGGGGCCTGATAATTCTTGGTTGTGAGGCTGCATTTCATAAAATGTTCAGCAGCATTCCTGGCCTATACCCACTGGATGCCAGCCGCCATTTTTGTTGGTGACAGGCAAGAATGTCTTCAGATACTGCCCCATGTCCTTAGAGGGCAAAATCACCCCCTTGCTGAGAGTCACTGCCCTGGAGTCCCTGTCCTTGATTGGACTTCAGGAGGAAAGGAGCAGAGATGGAGGGGCTCAACAAAGACAGGAGTTCTGGCAGAGGTCCACGTGCAGGCCTGGCAGGGTCAAGCTGACCTCTGCTGAAGTCAGTCACATGGATCACTGCTAGGCTGCAATGTTTTAGGTGCCCTTCACATTTGAATTGCATGGGGTTTGGAGGAGACTTTCGTGAAGAAGACTTTTAAAAGGGGATTATGGTGATGAGCTGTAATGGTGCCCAGGCCTGGAGCCGATGCCCATGGCAGTGGGCAGACCAGTGGCCCTTATGGCTGGTTATCTTGGGTTGAGGGAGGGCAAGCCAGAGAACACTGAGCGTTCTCAGAAATGCTGTGTGTTCCTCCTAAGGCCCAGCCCTGACCGCTGAGGAACTGAGAACATCTCTTAAATCTGCCTTGATTCTGAATGATAAGGTGGCTGGCTCATCGATTTTTTTTTGGATCAGAGAACGGAAGTGACATCATAAAGGCAGGCCAATCAGACTGGGTGGCCCTGTTCAAGCTGAGGCTTAAGGACATCTCCGTTAATAACATAATCGTTCCCCAGCTTTTCTAGAAGCAGTAGTGCCTGTCCTTCAGCTGGTTTGATGTTTCATGATTAAATGACAGGGACACTGGGGCCTGGCATGTGGTAGGCACTCGGGTGTTTGTTGAATGGATGAACCGATAAGAAGTAGAGACAGCCTGGAATCTGTAGCTGCCCAGACTTGAGTTTGAGGTTGGGGCGCATGCCAGCTTTGTGACTTTAGGCATTTTCTGAGCCTCAGTTACCTCATCTATAAAATTCAGACAAAACCAGCTTTGTAGGTCTGTTGTGGCATATCCGGCATTTGGATGGGGAGAGAGTGCTATAAACATATTTTAAATTCAAGCAAGTTAGGTTGGATTTGGTCTGAGAATTTAACCACATTCCCGTGGGATGTCTGGGGACTTGGGACGGTCCGCGGGGCCGCCTGTGCCTGGGCTGACCCTCAGTCCAGCCCCTCTGCCACAGAACTTTGAGACTGTGGCTCTCTGTGTTCTCTTCCCAGGTCACAAATAACACGACTTCGAGGCATCTGAAAGGCTCTCACCCCGTTGACTACGAGCTCACCTACTTCCTGGAAGCTGCCCTTCAGAGTGCTTATGTGACAAACCTGAAGAAGGGGTAGGTCACTGGCAGCCAGCTGGGGATGAGGAAGTTTCTCTCAGGGGCCGGGCGGTCCCGGTGCTGGTGGCGTTTGGTCTGATCTCCCTCTTCTCTGCGTCTGCATGCATTCTGGTGAGGACACATCTTGTCAGACCGAGCTGTTCAGGAGTGGGGAGGGCCAAACGTCAGGAGCAAAAAAGCCTGCACATGCTTCGGGGGACAGCTGGGACTCTTTAGAAGGGACAGAGCGAAGGACAGCGAGCTGGGCAGCAGGTGCCCATCAGTATTGCTCACTGTCACCTCAAGTGTTGGGTAAAGTCATTTTGCTTTCCTGAGCCTCAGTCTCCCCAAAAATGAAGTGAGGAAGTTGATTACTGCTCATTCCAGCTTTTAAGGAGCAGTGAGATGTGAGAGGGCGTGTGGTGAAAATAAAGGCCTGGCATTGTTCTAGGGATGCCAGTGTCTCTGCTGATGAGGGGGCAGAAGAGGTGAGGCCATCGTCCCGTGCGTGGCCTGGAGGGTCCGAGGCAGGCGAGTATGCCCCGGGGCCTGCCTCGGACCCAGGAACCCTGGTGCTGGACACCTTCCTCAGTCTGGGCCCTCCTGCCTAAAGAGCCCAGTGGGTGCTTCTTCCCTGGGTGGGAGGGGCAGTGGCGTGAGTGGCGAGGACGGAGAGAGAAGCTACAGAATCAGGAAGATGTGTGGCAGGCAACTGGCTCTTCGGCAGTTCCTCTGGGGGTCAGTCCTGCCTGCTGGAAATGCGACCGCCTGGCCCAAGGCTCACAGGTGGGGCCTGGGGTTTCCTGCCTGTCTCTGCAGCTGAGGCTTTGTGCCACAGCAGCTCCCTCCTTGGCATCAGTGCCACCCTCCGCAGACACCCTGGGCGAGCCAGGGACTCCGTGTGCTCAGGACACACCTTGCCTCGCTTGAGCCTTCCTGGGGCCGCGGGCAGCCAAACAGGTGTCAGTTACCTGTCCCTCACAGCGAGGAAACGGGTCAGGACCACACAGTGCTCTCTGCTCTGCTGGCTAGAGCCCTTTGGAGCCTGTATTTTACTTTCGGTATGCTTTATTTTGCTAAATTTCACTTTATTCATTCTTTTGATTTAACATTTTTTGAATAGGCCATTCTTGCACATGATACCATGCTTGAACTTTACACCTTTTGCTTTTCTTTCTCTTTTTTAGAAAATTTCTCAAGTGCTAGGCCAGGGAGGCAGTGGGGTCCCCGTTTGGGACTAGTGCACAAGGAGGCTGAGAGCGGTGGCAGCTGGGGGTCTGGCCCTGCCACCCTGAGCTCCCTGGGCCACCCTGGGGCCTGGGCGGTGGGTCTTAGGGGACATCACAAGGACACGGGGGAGCATGCTGCTTCTGCTCTAGCCCTACCACATGCTTTTTTTTGTCCCTTTTTTCGTTGCTGAGCTTCACTTTCAGAGAGACGGTGGCCCAGAGGGCTGGTCCTGTTTTTCCTGCCCAGGCAGCTGTGCCTGGCCGCCTCTCTAGCTGGAGACTACCATGGCCCCAGCTGGGGCCCTCCTCTGAGGAGCCTCGAGTTGGCAGTTATAGCTTAGAGATGAATGGGGGACAAGAAGGGATGCCACCCACAGCCCCTACCTGCAGAGATTTGGAAGAAGGGAGGGGCTGCTGAACCTCTGCAGCCTGTTTCTACAAATAAAGTTTTATTGGAACATAGCCACAACCCATGATTTACATATAGTCTCAGCTGCAGAGCTGAGCAGTTGAGATTGAGATCCCATAGGGCAAAGCCTGAAATATTTATTCTCTGGCCCTTTATAGGAAAGCATTTGCTGACCGACACCTGCTTCATGTTTGAGAAGCCCTCCCTCCCGAGGCCTCTTGCAGAAGAGGTGCCCCCTTCCTTCTGCATGGGAGAGCTGTGGGGTAGATTTTGTGGGAAGGGGACAGTTCTAATTTCAGTGTTCTGTCCCCTTCATGCATTAATTTAACAAATATTCATTATACTGATACATGGTGCTTACTGAGTGCCCAGTTTGGACTTAAGTGCTTTGCTTGCATGTGTATTTAGTTCCCCCAACATCCCTTTGAAGTGGGTGCTGTCATCAGCATCCCCATGGTACAGGTGAGAAACTGAGGCACAGAGAACATTAGTGAGTCATGGGCGGAGCCAGGATTATGGATGCAGGGCCCATCTGACACTCTTACCCACCAGGTACCCTGCCCAGAGCAGAAACCCTGGGGTTGGGAGGACCCTGCTGCTCACAACCCGAGTGTGCTCAAGCTTGGTAGGCGCGGTCCCGGCTTCTGGTTCGAAGAGCCTGGTGGGTACCCTCACCTTCTAGAGCCTGTCAGGACAGGACAGGGGCAATGAAGGCCACTCCATGGCCTGAGCAAGTTCCTCTCTAGCCTCCAGCTCTGCTTCCCCCGCTCTAACAGGGGGCTTCTCTGTGTCCTGCACCCCAGGGTGTGAGGGTCCAAGAAGAGGGAGGGAATGAAAAGACACCTCGAGCACAGGAGGCACTACTGTGAGCTCCCTCTGCCCTGAGTGCCCCCCTCTCCACCCCACCCCACCCCCCACCCCCCGCCAGGGCTGCCTGCTTCCCTTCCCCACACTGCCTTTTCTGCAGGTGTGGTGAGGTTAAGGGGAATAGCAAGGACAGCCGGGAGGGAGAAGGCCTGCTGCATGCCAGGCTGGACTGCGTGCTCCGTGCACAAGGTCGCGTGGCCCCACTTCACTTTCGAGGGGACAAAGGCTCAAAGAGGTTGAGTAGCTTGCCTGGCCTCACCCACTGGGATTTTAACTTCAGATCTGAGTGGCCTAGAAACCTATGCCCTTTCCAGTTTGGGGTGTGGAAGGGCAGCCTGTGGGGTGTGTCGGAGAAGGACAGGAAGGCCCCAATGATGGCCCTGACGATGGCCCCGAGTCTCTGGGCTGATTCTTGGTGTGCTGACCAGGGGCTCCCATGGACCCTCTGGGACTGGAGTCACCATCCCCAGAGGCGGTGGCTCTTCTCCCTTTAGCTGATGCCACACTCTCTTCACACTGGGCCTGCTTCCTCCCCGTCTGCTAAGTTCTGCACACTCAGGCTGTGCGTGTGTGTGTGCATGTGTGTGGTGTGGTGCCAGCAGTGAGCAGAGGCATTAAGCAACCCTCACTCTCCAGGAAAGCCCAAGTAATTTCAGTTACTTCTCTATTCCTGTCACTCTGCTCCCCTCTCTTCAAACTCTTTTCCTCCTGAAGCACAAACTTAAGCCCTTGAAACTGAATGCTGACTCTCTGCCCCTCTCCCTCCCATCCTCTGGCACCTCCCAGATAGAGAGGAATGGAAATTGAATCATCATTTCTTTCCAAGCAAACAGCCCAAACATGTGGAAGCCTGGGTGTGAGCAGCAGTCTCCAGGACGCGTGGCGGCCACTCAGCCCCTCGGTGGGTTTCCTGGCGCCACACCCAGCTCAGAGGTGGCCCAGAATGTGACAGCAGGGGTCGCAGCCCTGTGTGCCCAGTGGGGCTTTAATTAATTTCCCCACATCTTTCTTCTTAATAGTAGCTAATATTTGTTGAGTACTTACTGCATGCCAGACAGAATGCTGTGAAATAGGAATACTGTCCCCGTTTTACTAAAAAAGGAAAGGTGAAGGACTTGCCCAAAGTCATAGGGCTGACAGGTGGCGACTCTGGCTGAACTGGGTCTGTGGGGGCCTTTCCTGTACCTTGTGGGTTTTAGTGACTCCTACCCACAGATACCAGTGGCTCCTCCGCTCCAGTGTGTGACAACCAAAAATGTCTCCAGATGTGGACGCCCCAGTGTGTGACAACCAAAAATGTCTCCAGATGTGGACGAATGCCCTGGGATGGGGTTCACAAAGTCACCCCCAGTTGTGAGCCACCGTCTTAGCCTGACAGTGAAAAGCAGAAGAACGAAGGGAGACGACTGGGTCCCAGATGGCGGACACTGAATCTTCTCTGCCAGCGCAGCTCTGAGAAGTTCTTCAAAGGGCTCCGGGGCCATTTCCCACTAGTTACATTCACCCCACTTGCTGGGCTCTGGGTGTGTTCAGGGGGATTGAGGCCCAGTAGAGGGGTGGGGCCAAGGTAAGAGCTCACTGTGTGCCAAGCACCCCACCTGACTTGTAGGGTTGGAGCTGGGAACAGGACCAGGTCCCCTCCTGTGGAGCTTACATCCCAGTGGGAACCAATAGCAAAGGAGTCAAAAGTAGTCTCCGACCTCGTGCTGTGCCAGGAAGGGAAAGGCAGGGAGGTGGGGATGCTGCCTGGACAGGGTGGACTCGGAAGACATGAGGGGCCAGGTGGGGTGGAGCCGGGAGCTAAGGTGCTGCTTGGGTATTAGAAGAGGCTCCTTAGGGCCTAAGGAACAGGGAGAGATGGTGGGACCTGCCTCTGGGTGGGAATCTGAGAGCCGGAACTCGTTCCCACCTGGTCCTCGGGTGGACCCAGCTTTCAGAGGGGCCGGAAGAGCCCCTGCTGAGAAATGAGTGTGTCGTTCCGTACCATCCCCCCCCCACACTGCCCAACCAGATGGCTGCAAGCCGTGCCCGCTGCTAGGGTCCAGCCCTGTCCCTCCAGCGGAGGGTTTGACATCATCTAAAGGATGTGGTGTTCTCTGCTGTGCAGAGTGGGTGACGTTTGCGTGAGCTCCGGACAGCACTTCTTTTCTTCCGAGCTTTGGTGAAGCCTGGGCCTCCCCCAGGCTGGCTGGGTCTGAAACCACTGCCCAGTTACTCATTCAGTGTGTCTGAGGGACATTAATTTTTTCCAGGGGCCTTGCCCTATTGATCCAGCAGCTAATTCCCCCAGATGACTCCTTCCCCTTGCTTTGTAGCTGGTGACAGGGTTCCTAATTGACCTGGAACTGTAGGTGCTGGCCTGAAAGAGCAGTCATGAATTGGGAGCCCCCTCCCTCCCCAACCCACCCCCCCCCCCCCCCCCCCCGCCCTCCCCAAGGGCAGCGGCCTGAGACGCCTGGTGTTCGAGTCCCTTCTTGTCCACAAGAGGGCAGCCGTAGACTCTGGTTGGAGCCTTGCCCCAGGCAGTTTTGAGGATGCCAGCTGCCAGGAGGGGGCACCTTTCTGGCATGTTCTCTGGGGAACAGTGGTAGCTGGGCCCAGGGCCCTGGCTGTGGGGGAGGCTTGGTTCTTCTTTGCAGGAAACAGCTCCAGGGATGAGGCAGCAGGGGGGCTAGGACAATGCAATGCCCCGGAAGCTGACTGTCCCTCCCTCTGTGGCCTTGACCGCGAGGTCCAAGTCTCTGGGCATCTCTCAAGAATAAGAACATGAGCTGAGTTAGCTTTTTTCCTTGGAGTGGGCAAGGGGCCATTTCTCTTTTGGGGTGTTTTTTTCTCTTCCTTCTGCCCAGCCCTGCAGAGCCCATTCTTGGTTCAGGGCTGGAAGTGCACTTAGGCCATGAGTGTTGAACCAGGTAGGTTGTATGTTTTGTGCATCTTCTTAAAAAGAATTTCTTTTTTAAATACTAAAGCAATATGTACTCATTGTACCAAAACCAAACAATAGAGAAGGGAGTGTGGTGTTTTCTAAGGGAGTTCCCAGGAGCTTGGCAGGTTGCTCAGCCTTATCTAAGCACTCTCCCCTTCTGCTGTATGTGTGTGTTTGCGTCTCTGTGTCGGCACCTGTACGCACACACGCTTCACCTTGCCAGCTAGGTGCTGAGTCGAGAAGCCACTGAGGCAGTTAAGGCTGCAGATGGCTCTGCGGAGGCACCTTAGAAAACCCAGGCTGCAGTCTGGAGTGACCCCGTGAGGGCTGGGCTCAGTCAGCAGTCGTTTTGTCCTGTTCTCGGCAGCCACCCAGGATCTGCAGTGCTGGGGGAGGGCTCTCAGGGGGGACCGAACCACTCAACAGCGAAGCCCAGGAGAACCTCTTTGGGACACGGGGAGACCTCTGAGCCCCACGGGGGAGAATGCGCTCTTCCAGCCTCTCTTCCTGCACGGCCTTTATTTATTGTTTCCGCCCCCTGCCCCCGCCCACCCCCACCTCACCAGAAAGGAAAGAGCCCCTTGCCTGGACTGTCTCAATGCCCCACAAGGACAGTGTCACAGCCTTTTTCTGGGGCTAGGGGTGAAGAGGAGAGCTTTAATTTTTAAAACTAATGGTGAGGGTCTATGACAGGAGTAAACAGCCTGCTCTCCTTTGAACTTCACCTGACTTTGTCTCTTGATTCAACCCTCCTACTCTTGGGCTCTGTCAGCCGTCTGTACTCTTCTTCATCTCCAACCAGAAACCTCTCACACAGTTTCCAGTGCCAGCCCTGAGACGGGGACTTCCGGTCAGGGTCATGTGCACTGCTATCTGTTTAGGTTCCGTTCAGCCCTAAGTTCCATGCAGTTTCTTATTCTCTGTTTCAAGTCAAATTAAAGCCCCCAAACTATTTTGTTGAGCACCTACTGTATGCAAAACACTTTGCTAAGCTCTGAAAGCATCGAGAATGTGGCGGATTTAACACACTGAGCCCCTTCGGTGCAGGGCCATGAATGAGACCCTCTTCCACTCTTTCAGTTTCTTGGATATTCCACCAGTACTTGTGAGAAGCCTGTTGAGAACAGGTCTGATGGCCAGGTACTTGGTGTGCAGTAGGCACTTTGGAAAGACTCAGGTAGTTGCGTCCTGCGAGTCCTGGAGTTCAAATGGCTGGGAGAGGAAAGTGTAACCATGCCACGTCAAAAAACAGGTGTCACCCTGGCTGGTGTGGCTCTGTGGATTGAGCATCAGCCTGCCCAACAAAAGGTTGCTGGTTCCATTCCTGGTCAGGGCACAGGCCTGGGTTGCAGGCAAGGTCCCCAGTTAGGGGAGTGCGAGAGGCAACCAGTCAGTGTATCGCTCACACATCCGTGTTTCTCTCCCTCTCTTTCTCCTTTCCTCCCCCCCTCTACAAATAAATAAATAAAGTCTTTTAAAAAATGAAAAAGAAAAACAGGAGTCTTCCACGGGGGTCTTTTTAGTTAAAGGGGAATAAAAGCTGAACATCTAGGTGCCTGCTGTAAGCCTGCCTTGCCCCTTGGGTGAGCGATAGGCTGGGGAAATGGTGGGGGCGGGTATTTATTCCACACTGATTTCCTGAGTGCCTTCTCTACCAAAGCCCACCTCACCCACCTCATCGAAAGCTGCACAAACTGAATGAGATGAAGCACTTTGAAAAATCTGTACTGCTGCCCACTGCTGACGAGGGGACCCAAGGCGCTTGCCACCTCCCTGCATGTCCCACCTGGAAGCCTCCCTAAGACGAGCTGGTTTCCTTGACCCCTCGCTGCACACACATCTTTCTTTCTGTCCCTGGCCAGCTGGGCTTTACCTGAGTTGGAATCAGTGGGGAAGCTTCCTGGCTTCCCCACCTGCCGCCTGATTCTGGGCTACGGTTTGTCTGAGGCCCTGTTAGCATATTGTTAAAAGTGGCAGCTTTGCTCAGAAAGGTCAGCGTGAGAGAGCAGAACAAAGAGATCTTTCATGCTGGTCTCTCACGAGGCTTGGAAAAGCCCCAGCTCCGCCTGGCGCGGGCAACAGTAGACCTTGGGGCGGGATTGCTCGGGCTGGGGGGAGAAACGCCCGTCTGGTTTCCCGTTTCCCCAAGGGGTGAGCCGAGGGTTGCCCCCAGCCCTTCAGAACAGGTCAGCACCAGCTGAGAGCCCCAATCTCTCCCTGTGCAGTCCAGGCCACTGGAACCTCTGATGGTTTTTCTCTATGTGCACTTAATAAAATTGGGGATTTGCCCAAAAGGTGTCTGAGGGTGATTGTTTCCTTAGCTAAAGAATTCCTGAGAGCTTATTTTGATAACCAAAATCCCTTGTAGATTTGAAAATGGTAAAAATACACAATTTTTTGGACACAGGACCTTGTTTATATGCAGTTCCAATTCTGTAATTGTGTGTACTTTGGGGGAAGCAGGGACTCCGAGAGAGAGCCTGCCCTTCTCTCAAGCCCCCGGGCAAGGCCAGCAGCACTGTTGAGTGGGGATGATGTGGAGACTGGAGATAGAGGGAGCATAGTCCTTGCCCTGGACTGGGAAGACAGGGGCACTGTCCCTCTTGGCTCTGGCCACCTGGTAGCAGCCTGGGCCAGACTGCCAAGGAGGCTGGCAGATAGCCCACAGAATGGAAAGTCACCTCCAGGTCCCAGGAGCCACCAGCCTCCTCAAGCCAGTGGGCACTGGGGCAGCCCCCACCTCCAGCCCCATCTCAGCCTGTGGCCATTTGGCCCAGCGGCTGCGGCCGAGCTGTCCAGCAGCCTGAGCTCCCAGAGCCAGCCAGTTCTGCTCCTCTGGGAGCTCGTGTGCTCTGTCCTTTTTCTGTCTCCTGGTGGTGGCCTGCTGTCCAGCTCTGGGTTCCTTCCAAAGGCGGAGGTCTCAGTGGCACTGAAGAGTTCTGCTGTAAGTTCTTCCCATCGGACTCGAGGGGGCTCCCAGTCTGTCCCTGGGTGCAGTTTGTCCACCAGGGAATCCTGTTCCACGGCCCCCAGGGGGGCGGGGGATGATGGAATGGGAAAGATGGATGCAAAGCTAGAGAATCTCCCCAGGCGCATGTCCTCTCCCTGCTTACTCATTAGCTCCTGAATGTCCATGCAAAACAATGTTGCAAGTTAAGTCGTAAGTAATATGATCCTTAGGACCCAAATTAGAAGGGGAAAAGAAAATAACTAACATTTAGTGACCCTCTACCACATGCCATGGCACGCTTGGGGCTCCTCGCACGTGCCTCTTCCTGACAGTACTAGGAGCGAATGAGGAGCCTTCCTCCGATGCATTGGGAGGCCAGGACTCAGAGGGGCTGCTTTCCTTCCCAAGGTTACATGTTTAGGATCTGGCTGCAAAACTGGGGTTTCCATGCCTGGTTGTCCCTTCTACAACCTGGCTTCGTGGCATAGAACTGGAAGGCCCTGGGGAACATCTAAACCCCACTGGTTAATGGTTCTCAAAGTCAAGTGCCCATCAGAACGCTCTGGAGACTCAATAAAACCCAAGTTGCTGGGCCCCACCCTAGAGTTTCTGGTTCAGCAGGTCTGGAGCGGGGGTAGGGGGCCTCAGAATTTGCTTTTCTCATGAGTTTCTGGGACGCTGATACTGCTGATTCAGGGACCTGAGGACTTTGAGAACCTATGGTCTAAACTAATGTCTCTCAAAGTATGGGACGAGTAGCTCTAGCAATACACAAGGCAGTTTTAAGTGATACACAAACTTTTTAAACGTGTTTCTATATTTAATGTCTGTTAGCAAAAATAAAAAATAAAAAAATAAATTTCAGGTATTTTTTTCTTAAAGATTTATTTATTTTTAGAGAGCAGGAAAGGGAGGGAGAAAGAGGGAGAAAAACATCAATGTGTGGTTGCCTCTCCCACACCCCCTACTGGGGACCTGGCTTGCAACCCAGGCACGTGCCCTGACTGGGAACAGAACCAGTGACCCTTTGATTCGCAGGCCGGCACTCAAACCACTGAACCACACCAGCCAGGGCTCGAGTATTTTTGATTAAGGTAAGATAGCTGCTGAAGTAAAAAGAAGCTATAAAGACAAGTATTACTTGTCTAGTAACGACTCTATAGTAATAAATCTGATGGTATGCGGCTAGGAGCAGAAACCGTAGATGCAATATGCGGGTAACACAAGTCTGGGAGCTGCTGGCCCAAACTACAGGCTGACTTTATAGCGCAGGAGACCGCGCATGGCCCACGGAGGTGAGCCTGCCCCTGGGCCACTCGGCCATGAGTAGCAGCGTCAGACTTGAACCGTCTCCAAGGATGCTATGGTGCCTTGTCCCACTGACCCCTCCTGTGTCTTCAGAAGCTCAGGGTGGACTAGGAAGGGTCACTGGGACTCTGACTCCACCTCACAGGTCTTCATCTTCATCCTCGGCCTCCTGAACAAGGCTCTCTCTGTGTTCTCTAATGCTGGTAGTTCGCACATTTGGAACTTGTTTTTACGAAACCAGAGGCCCCAGAAGACAGGGACTTGATCTACAAACCTGTCCTTTTATGGCTCCAGCCCCCGAAGCCCCAGGAATCTGTCTCATGTGTGGAAGTTGCAGGAGGGACTCGTGACTTCCCTGGCTGCCGCCGTTGGCTTTTTGCCCTCTGTGATCTTTCTTAACTCACTGGCCTATCAGCCTCAGCTTTCCCTTGTGTACTATGACACGGGGAAGCCCTAGAACAACTGAGAGGAGTGGTCCTCAGACACTGGCCGAGCACGTGCTGTGCGCCAGGGGCTGTGCTAGGGCTGAGCTTCCAGAGCAGACGGGAGTCTTCAGGGCACCAGGGGCCAGCATGTAGTCAGAAAATGACTGAAAAATGTCATGCTTGCTTCAGAAGAGGCATTAACAGGGTGTAAGAGTGATACAGCATGGCCAGGGGCCTGGGAAGGCTGCAAGAAGGAAGTGAGATTGGAACGGTTTTTAAAGGATACGTACGGGAAAGGCTGTTTAAGGCTGTGTGAGAAGCCTGTGCCAAGACTTGACTTAGGGAACCATGGCCGGTCACTGAGAAAGGACTCGAGCGGTGGGTGATGAGAGGGGAAGACAGACAGGAGGCAGACCCAACAGCTGAAGGCCGAGACGGGACCCTGTGAGCATCAAGGGCGCCAACAGCGGGGCCAGCCTGGGGAGGAACAAGATGACTTTTGCATGTCTGGTAGACCCTTTGAGAGACGGTGGAAGCAGTGTTTCAAACTGCAGGCCGCAGCCCATTAGTGGGCTGCAAGATCTGTTTAGTGGGCCTCGGCCCGCATGTTTCAACGCAGGGAGTAGGGGGAGACATAAAATAGAACTATTAGTGTGGATTGCAGGCAGTAGAGGCAGGTGATGTCAAGCAACTTGCTTCAGTTGTGTGTAAGGAAAATGTGTATATACCCTCGGTTGCAATGTCAAATATATATATATTTTTTACTGGGTCACAGTTTTAAACACTTGAAAATTATTTGAAGGCACAGAGGGCTGACTGGAAGAAGTGAGACTGGCAGGGTGGTTATCCAGGCCCAAGGTGACGCAGGCCAGTCTGCGCCCTGGTGGAAGGCACTGAGAGGTGAGGATGAGTTCTGGCGTTGGCCCGTCCCAGAGAGTGAAGGTGGAGGATTTGAGACTGACTGAACTCAGGAAGTCTGACGCCAGCCCAAGGCTCTTGGGCCAAAATACCATCTTGTTTGAAACACTTGGTCTTGGTCTCCTTCAGGGGAACTAGAGAGAAATATCCCCCTCTTCTTCGATGGGTGATGTCCTGGCCTTCTAGGGTCCTGGTGTTATAAGTCTGACCTCCCATTCCAATTATTGAATGTTTTCAAATAAAACTCAGGCAGGCACCTAGTGTCTGCAGGTTGGTGAGCATGTCCTTGGGGGAACAAGGCTGGGAGTGACCCTGCCTGTGCTGTCTTCCCACTAGGAACATCGTGAAAGGCATGAGAGAGCTCCGGGAGGTCCTCCGGACGGTGGAGACCAAAGCAACTCAGAACTTCAAAGTGGTAACGTGGAGGAGGCCCCAGGGCTCGGGGCTGGCTGGGGCTGGGGCTAGGGGCTGGCTGTAGCTGATTTATTCAGGGATCAAGTTCAGTGGGAGACAGCAGAAGTCCCAGCAGGCAGCCCCTGAATTAGGGATGGCAGTACGTCACGTGCATTCTTTTACTGTCCCTGTTTGTGCTCGTGGTGCACACTTTTTATCAGTCTGAGCACTTTCCCGCGAGCCTGGGAAGCACCCTCAGCACCCTTCTCATCTCAGCACTGCAGGGGCCCCTGGCCTTGAATCAGTTGGAGCCGACAGCCATCAGGTCCTAGCAAGGTGGTGGGCTAATTCTTAGGGATTTTTGACCACAGTAAATAACCTTGACTCTGCTTTGCTGCCCAATGCAGGCTTGCTTTCTTGGGCTTTCAGTCACCCCAAATCAGAGGCAGAGCTGCTTTCCACTCTGTAATTTTTGGTCAAATATGAGAAAGGTATTGGGTAGCAAGAGCTGCCTGTACCCGTGGCTTTAGGCTCTGCAGAGGCCTGTGAACATCCGAGTTGTGCCAGGCTCCACAGGCCCAGGAGAAGGGGGGAAAGCACCTCTCGTCTAGGAGAGGAAAGAGGATAAAAGACCCTCTTTTAAAAGTAGGAGCCCTCAAAAGCCAACGGGAAGGACGGGTAACTCAGTGTTGGAGGGTGCCCATGGGTGCGGAGTAGTGGGGCCCCCTGGAGGGGCACCGCTTCGAAAGGCAGGTGGATTTGGTTGGGAGGTGGGTGGAGGGCGTTCTGGCCACATCAGGGGGGAGCCGACTTGTGCCTGGGTCTGATCCTTCCTCTCTGCCAGGTAGCGGCAAAGCACCTGGCTGGGGTCCTGCTGCACTCGCTGAGTGAGGATTGCTACTGGAGCCCCCTGTCCCACCCTCTGCCTGAGTTCATGAGCAAAGAGGAGAATTCCTTCATTATGCAAGCCCTGCGGAAACCTCACCTCTATGAAGGAGACAAGTAAGCTTTGCCCGGCCTGCTGGACCACGCCTATCTCACCCCACACCCAGGGTTCGGCCCCCGCTGGGGCCCTCTCTCTGCCCCATGCTTTCCTCCAGCTGCCACCCAGCTCTCTGCCAGGCAGGCTCTTCAGGATCAGCAGGAGCTAAGTAGACTAGACAAGGCAGGTCTCAGGTGGGGGTTGGCAGGAGACTCCTATAGGGCATCCCAAGGCTGCACAAATTATTTGGGGCCTTCCTAACTGTCTTGCTTAATATCCCATCTCTCTTGTTTGTGCCAGCAATTGAAGGTGGGGTCTGTGACTGCCCAGTAGAGCTACTTGCCCCAGCCTCTTCGTGTAGTGCTGGGCTCTGGAGGGGCCATTTCTTCCTCAGGAGCATTTGCAGCACTTCCAGCCTGACCGCCCACAGCAGCCTTTCAGACCATAATTCTGGGGCATGTGACAGGCTGCAGGTGGTATCCAGTGCCTGTGAATTATGCAGGAGAGGGTTACCTTACCGGGGCTGGTGCTGACTCCAGGGCAGAAGGGCCAGTGTGGCAGGTGTGGTGGGCCAGCGGTGCTGCGTGAGGGCCGTGCTGCAGCCACACCGCCTTTTGTGTCTTGCAGCCTCTACTGCCCAAAGGACAACATTGAGGAAGCCCTCCTGCTGCTCCTCATCAGCGAGTCCATGGTAAGCTCCAGGGCCTTGCTCTACCCCATGGGGTAGGGCTGTGGGGCTCAGCACAGGCCACCAGGTCCTGACCGAGTTCCGCCTCCCAAGGACATCCTTGAAGCACGATCCGTAGGTCTGCCCTCCCCCCACGCACTCAGGGGTGAGGTGCACAAGGTTTGGGTCAGGTGCATGAGGCTGCATTTGGGAGCCTGGGTCCTGCCTCCAAATGAGTAAAGACTGAGCTGACAAGTCCCCACCCACCTCTTCTGGGATTACAAGGAATGGTAATCAGCAGGTCGGCAGTGTGTGTGACACAGCCTGTGCTGGGTCTGGGGCTGCGTACTGGGGTGGAAGGATCTCACACCCCCAGTGGACATGGCCTAGGCTCAGGTTCCAGCTCTGCCACTCTCTCGCTGAGGGCCCTCCACAAGCCACCTATCCCCTCCGAGCCTCAGTTTCCTCACCTATGCAATGATAGTCACTCCCAGAGTAAGTGCGCCTGTGAAAGGAACTCACTTGTTTGCGAAAGTATTTATCGAGCCCCATCTACTTTGTGGCAGGCCGTGTGCTAGATGCCAGAGCTGCAGCAGCAAACAAAACGGAGAACAATCGCCGCCCTCCTGGAACGTACATTCTAGTGAGGGGTGGGGAATAAATTCACTAGCTGCTCAATTGTCCCAGGTGTCAGTGTCTGTGTGCCATGGCAAAGAATGCATTTGGGGGGAAAGATGGGCCGGGCAGAGCACGTGTAAAGTGCTCTTTAGATTTTTTTATGAGGTCATCTCCCCTGGCCTGGGCAGGGAGACACGCGCACATGAGCACACACACAGGCCTGGGCCTGGGAGGCTCAGCAGAGAAGAGAGGTGTGGTTGGGGGGTCCGGGAAGTGGTGAGGTGATGGGTGCCCTGCACTGGTCTGGTTGGGGGGATGCAGGGGAGGGCAGGAGCAGCAGAGGCCAGTTGTGGAGGTGCCATCAATACAGCGTGATGTAGGGGAGTCCTCTGACTGAGGGGCCTCTCGGAGCTTGTGAGCTGGGGACCCCCAGATTGAGAACTAAATTTTTTTAAATGATGCATCTCATAGCAGTGCGTGGAAATGAAGTTTAAAAATCTAAGACCTCCTGAGATGGATCCTTGAGCAGCCTGATACGAATGTTCCTTGGGATACCCGGGACCATGCGATGCCGGGGCTGGTTTACAGGACTTTGGTCAGTGGTTCCCTTCGGCTCAACAGGTCCTCCGGCAGAAGGAGGGATGCTGGGCTAGGGGGCAAGGGAGTGTGTCCTTCCTCAGCCAGCTCCATTCGGATTCGAGAGTTCTGGCGGAGGGGTGTGGGCATTTGGATATGTGGGTGTCTGAGTGCCACCTGGCCAGGGTGCAGTCCTGAAAGGGTTGCAGGGTGTGGGCTTGTGAGGGGGGAAGCGGTTGCTGCGTGGAGGGGACACCTAGCTGCTTAGCCTGATGTGACGATGGCAGTACCAAGTGCCAGACCTGAGTTTCGTTGGAGAACAGTACGCTTTCCACGGAAGAAGGACCCTCACTCTCACCGCAGACTGAACCCCAGTTTCTACTTAGGGAATGTCAGACATAGACCAGTCCCCGCTGGGTCCCCTCCACACCCCTCAGTTAGCCATCTCACCCCCTACTCGCTCAGACGAGGTTGGACCGAAGTCATCTGTCTCAGGAACCATGGCTCACTGTCATCACCTTCCTGTGCTGAGGGTTACAGGGTGGTCCACAGGTGGGAGGTCAAAGGAAGACAGGAACAGTTCTCGGGTCCTTCTCTGCCAGGTTCCAAGCTGATCCGCACAGAGGCAGCTCTGTGTTGGCCCTAGGAAAACTACCGGTCTCACGTGGTTCAGTGTGATAGTTATGTTCCTGGCTCACAGATGAGATGAGTAAGGTCCATAACAGGTACGTGTCTTGGTCAAGGTCACATTGTTAGAATCCTTGCAACCATGATTCCAATCACATCTGTTTCCCTAAATAGCTTCCAAAGCATAGGCTGGGATCAAAGCTGGGCTCTGTCTCCCCACAAATTTTCTGTGGCCTCTGTTTGACTTGGCTGCCCAGGACCAGAGTTCAGATGCTTTTCCATTAAGGTTATTCCTCCCCAAACCCTCAAGCTGCCCTAAAACAAAACAAAGAATGTCTTTTGCTAAAAGGTGGCCCACACTTGGAGCCAAGATGAGTTTTCCTGAATGTGTGGTTTCCCTCCACACAGCTCTTTCCCTTCTTTATGAGACTGTGTGGCTGACTGGCCTGCTCAGGAGACTCA
Organism: Desmodus rotundus; assembly: GCF_022682495.2. Taxonomy (NCBI): domain Eukaryota; kingdom Metazoa; phylum Chordata; class Mammalia; order Chiroptera; family Phyllostomidae; genus Desmodus; species Desmodus rotundus. Next base: position 125,628,625 of record NC_071391.1, read on the forward strand.
GAGGGTCCAGGCCTGCAGGCCAGGTGGGGTCCTGGGAATTCCCTGCAGCAGGCAAAGCACCTGTTGGGTGCACCACGCTGGGAGGAGGCACCTCTCCCAGGGCTGCCTGGCTGGCTGGCTTCCTCTTCCTCACACCCAACCTGACACACATGTAGAAACTTTAGCAGTCTGGGGGAGAGCTTTGGCAATGGACTTAGCTTTGGTGTCTCATCTACAGAGGGCTTTCCGCCCGGGATCTGGCTGTGGCGGCTGTGGCTCAGAGTGCTTTCTCAGAGTGACCAGGCCGCTTCTGCCTTCTCTCTTGTACTTGTTGCCCACCCTCCTTCCCTGTGGTCACATTCTCAGGCAGGTGTGGGCGTCACTGTGTGAGCCTCCCGGGCTCCTGCTCTGACCCCTCCGGTGAACCAAGGTTCAGTCTGGCCTCCATGTATCTGTAGGGTTTTCCTCACCTCCCTTAATGCTGGCTGGGTTTGCATGCAGATGATGGGGAGGAACCTCTAGCACAGCAGTGGGCTGCTGTGGCTGCTACTTGGATTCCCCTCATACCTGCAGAATTCATTAGACTGCGGTGAAAGCTCTTTCAGCACAGCCAGCCCGGGAGGTGTCATCCTAGCCTCCAGGATCTCTCAGGCAGCTGCTCCAAGAAGGGGTGTTTGCATGCCTCCTGCGCACGGCAGCCCCTGTTTTGTGGTTTGGAGCTCAGAGGAGTAGCCTGCACGGGGTCTGTGTGTGGGGCTGGTGCCTGGGATATGGTGTTTGTTATGGGCTGACTGAGTGTGATCAGAATGAATGAGTTCTTGTCTTCCAAGAGGTAAATAGACATCTTACAAGTGCTTCCGCAGAAATGCAAGGGACGTGAGCTGTAACTGGTTGAAGATTTGTATTTTGGATTCAGTTTTGAGTCTTTGGAGCCAAAAGAGCATTTTAAAATCCACTCCCCCACGCAGCCATCTCTCATCCGCCCAGTCCTGTGTGACCAGGACACCAGGCCGTGCTCAGCACTAGAAACGCAGTTGTGAGCAGCTCAGTCGGACCCTGTCCCACCTGTGCTCCCAGCTGGCGGAGTGTGTGTCCGGAGCCGTGGAGGGAATCCTGGCCCTTCAATCAGATGGAATTAACTCCAGTCTTCTAAAGCCCAAATGCATAGTCTCAGTTTTGAAAGAACCATGTGTCAAAACTGGCTTGATTTTTCTCGAACAATTGGGAAACCAGGGGGTATGGGAACCTTGGCCGTTTCTAAAATCCTGATCTAGGGCATAAAACTATGTGTGACAGCAAAGTGAGTCCTTGGGTCCCTGTTCATCAGCTGCTGGAAAGGTTGCTGCTGCTGTCAGGTTCTTGGGAACCGAAAGGGCAGCAAAGCCTGGTGGGGAGTGATGGGGGGCGGACCTTACAAACTCATTTTTGGCCACACCCAACGTCAGGCGTCGGCGACTTGAATCTTGAACTTGCCGTTCATAGCCTCCATGGCCTGAGTAAGTTTCTTACCTTCCTGATCCTCAGGTTTCTCACCTGTAAAGTGGGGCTAAGAAGGCCTCTTTTGCAGGGATCTGAGCAGATTAAGAAAATGAACATGAAAGTACCCAGGACATCGGGGGTGTCCAACACGTGTCTGTTTTATACTTGGTTTGACTTAGTCATTTTAGAAAACGTTTGGGTTCGGATCTGGTTGGGAGAAAAATTGGTTTGAGGATACCATTTGGTTTAAAAAAATAAGTAAGTGAAGTGCTTCCTGGGCTTGATTCCATGTGGGACTCAGCAGAAGAGCACAGACTGTTCCAGCTCTTGGCACCTGCTTTGCTCTCACACGAGGCCCGGCTCTGCGACGGGAAAGGGTCTGATCACACTGCCAGCTCAGAACACTCAGTTCAGTGCGGGGAGAGCCTCTCACCCTAGCTGGCAGGAAGAGCTGTGATTTCTGCGGCAGGAGCCTGATGCAGCTGGCGTGGGCCTGGCCCGGGGCCTTGGGAGATGGGACACGTCACAGGGCATGTTATTTCTTGGCTCTGGATAGGAAGCTCGAAAGCCAGTGGTAATTATGTCTTCCACTGGGGGACAACAGCCTAAGTGGGACATGACAGCGTCCTCCGAGGAGGGGCAGGTGCCATGCACAGATGCTTCCGGAAGACTCCTTTCTGGGGCAACTGCCGTGGGGTGTCAGCAGAAGGCCCTGAGGCTGGGTCCTTGGCCAATAGAGAGGCTGTGTCTGAGAACAGGGCTGAGTGGGACCCTGGCCACATTGTCCAAGGCCCTTGTTCTCTGCAGAGGAGCAGAGGTTGGGAAAGCCTGGCCTTGGATTTTGCTTGGGTTCTTCCATAAGCAGAGACATGCCAGGCTCTCTGAGGAACTGGCCGAGCTTACTGGGCACTTTCTCAGAGGCACCTGGAGGCTAGGAGAGAGCCAGGGAGTGAAGCCAAAAGTCCAGGCTCTGATCTGAGTCCCAGCCATCTGTCTATATGCCTTGGGGCGCCTCCCTGGCCCCCCGGGTCTCAGCCTTCTCGTCTGTAAAATAGGACAGTAGTACATGAGAAAGGCATGGTGAGAATTAAGAGAAGCCACTTACAAAGTGTCCACAGGTTCATTCCCTTTCTTCCTCCTACCCTGTTTGTGCCCAGGGTTAGAGAGGAGAGACAGGGCTGGACAGAAGAGAAGGTTATTACTCTCTGGCCAGTGGAGGCTGGCAGAGGAGGAACACCGGGTAGCAGAAGCTGCCCTGAACTGGCTTAGTCTGAACTCCCGGGACCTTCCAGGGCTCAGTTTCCCCATCTGTGAAGGGCCCACAGTAATTTCATCCTTCCCGTCCGTGGTGTCACCGTGAGGCCAGATGAGGTGATGGGCATGAAAATTCAGCTCCTAAAAGGTTATGCGTGTCACACACAGAAGGGATGGCTGTTTGAATAGGAGTTGCCTGCCTTACCTTTCACAGGGGCTGGCCCACGCGGGGAAATGCACAGTCCCTCATGGACCTTCTTGTAAGGGCCGTGTTTGCTTCCTGGGTGTTTGTCCAGAGACCTGATGTGTTTCGCGCTGGCCACGATCATGGGACATAGCAGCACGGTTGTTTGACTTTGTCTCTTCTGACCTGCCGGAAGGCCTAGGGTGAATGTCCTTTAGTCTGGGGGAGGCTACCCCTGAAGGGACAGGCAGAGCATCCAAAACTAGGAGCAGGGACAGTCCCATGAACCCTGCCCGGGATTAAATGCAAGGGTTAAAAAAGAGCTGGGCGTCCCCAGAGGCTGGAGGCCTGGGAGTGGGCCTAGGGGTTATGCAGGGAGAAACCAGGGGAGGATATTCTGCCATGATTCCAAGACTAGTAAGGACCACGATGGTGAGAAAAAAATTGAATGTCCATATTGCTTTAAGGGTCACAGGCGCATTCACATTTGTCACTGCATTTGATCTGGAGGATTTTCTAGTGAGACCATTTAAATGGCAGAAGGAAAAGAGTATGACTGGGACTAGCTCAAGGCAAGTTCCTGATGGAGCTGGGAGCACTGTGGGACTTTAATGGTGGTGAGCCCAGGGAAGGAAGGAGCAGAACAGCTGGGATGCCCTGGGCAGGGACTGCAAGCCCTCAAGAGTGTCTGGGGCCTTGTCCTCTGAGGCTTGCTCTGGCCCCTGAGCTGTGCACAAATCTGATCCTGTTGCTCCCCCAACAGCTTAGGCTTCCTTCTTTCTGCCCCATTTCCCCTACCCCGCCCTGTTGCCATGGTTACATACACAGGCCAAGCCCAGCAAGCACTGGAGCATTTCGCATTTCACCGCAGCCCTGCCCCGGAGCCATAGTAACCAGGCAAACTTCTGCTTTCGGCTTTCCTTTGGGGAACCAGGCTTCCTTCCTGGCACAGGCCTCCTGTCCTGAGGACCCCTGGGAAGGTGCTCTCTGCTGAGGAGATGCTGCCGCAACCCCCTCTTCTGTTCCTGTTCTTATGACCTAATTCCTTCCCAGTGTGCTAGAAATCCACCCCTCCCTCCAACCAGGCCCACATTAGGAGACACTGTGTTCTTAAAGGTCAAGGTCTAGGGCGGACAGGAGGAAGTTCCCACACTCGGGCCAGAAATGTTTCTCTCTCAAATATCACTCATTCCACACACATGAACCAAGGAAGGTGCTTTGTGTGAGCCTGTACTGGGCCTGGGAGTCTAAAGAAATGTCCCTGCCCCAAGAACTGGGGAACCAGTTGGACATGTGAGGGTCGCAGTGGGTACCCAGTATTAGGGTAGGACAAGGGGGTCCAGCCTCGCCTGGCGAGATAAGTCAGGGGTGTCACTGAGGGCACGGATACCCTCGCTGAGTGGTGAGGAGGCAGCAGGCATCCAAGGTGACAGAGGGAACAATGATAGGCTGTGGGGGACATAGGGAGCCGCAGAGTGAGGATAGAGAGCTGCAGGGGATGTCCGCTTTGGGGCTGTGAGGACTTTGACTTTATCCTGGGGCAGTCTGGAGGGTGTTGGGAGCTGGGCTGTGGCAGGGGCTACTCTTCAGGGACAGTCCAACCAGAGCTGAGGCCTTTGTTGATGGCTTGCTGCTCACCTACCCTGAACGAGACTGGTCTGCATGGGCAGGACCCCAGATCCAAGATGTGCCCTGCCAGACCTCTCCCTCCGCCCCACAGAAAAGCCGCCCCACTCCCTCTCCCTCAGGACCGCTCTCCCGCCAGACTTCTAGCTCAGATTCCACTCAGCACATGCCCATGTGCTGCTGCTGAGGGTGGGGACCGTGTCTCCCATCCTCTCATTCCCTAACACCCCGTACCCCGAATGCTGCCTCGTGGAAGCCGCCTCTCCACCCCATCCTGGGCAGCCGGAGCTGGGGAGCTGTTGGAGGTGAAGGCTGGAGGTGGGGGAGTAGGAAGGAACATGGCCGGGCATAGAGCAGGTTCTGGAGTTTTGTGTTCCTACTCAGCTCGGTGAAACAGCTCCTGCCAAGCATCTCCTTAAGATTTCTTCTCCCTTCCTGCTGGTGCCTGTGTGGGTGGATTTCACCAGGAAGGAGGGGGTTTCTCTGGCACTTTCCCTCTCCATGCCTCTCCCTTAACCCTTTCGAGCTCCTGACCTGCTCTTGTTTACCAGGCTGGCACCAGTGCTCAGCCCTTCTGGGGGTCTCCTGGCCTCCCATGCCCTCTCCTAGGGCTGGTCCATGTCCATGATGGTGGCGGGCAGCTCTTGCCTATTGGGGACCCCTAGCCACTGGCCTTTCTTCTGCCTGAAATGCCCCTATGGGTGAGTCTCTTCCTTGGGTCTTAGAGGCACTTTGACTTCCAGAAGCCTTTATGGGAACACGGTTCAGGTCTGCACAGCAGGACATCCAGAGCCCGCAGTCCAAAGGCCACTGGGCTTCTGCCTCTGCAGCCACGTGGGAGCCTCAGCCCCTGAGCTTGAGGAGGGGGTGGTAGTCCTGGCCCCCGGGGGAGGATGTGAGGACCCTCTGTGATGGAAAGGGTTGTCTGGAGCTGACCAGCAGGATCTGGCTTTTAAGGGCCAGCAGTTCCTTTACTCACTCGGGAAAGCCGGACCTTGGCCTGAGGTCCTGTGTGGAGGAGGTTCTGACCTTCTAGAGAGGGAGGGGGATGTTGGGAAGAGAGCCCTTGGCCAAAGGACAGGTTGGGGAGGGGAGGATTCGGGAGCAGCCAGTGGGGGCATGTGGCCGGAACTTAGCCTTGCTTCAGCCCTCGGTGTGTGTGTTGGGGGGTGGGGTCCCTGCCCTGTTGCTGCTCTGCTTAGAAACCCCCATAGCTTCTGTTCAGCTATTCCTGAGCCCGAGCGCCATCCCCAAATATGGGTCCCCAGGTAGGGCCACAGGCCACAGGCCACAGAACAAGCGGGTCTGGGATCCGTGATGGTGAGATTTTGGGCTTGGGGAGCAGAGTTCCCCTTCAGACTGTGGCTGTCCCTCCTGAGCAGCTCGGAGCTACAGAACTCCTTCCTGAGTTCTGGACGCCTGCCCAGAGGCCTCAAGTTTGGGGGATATTACTTGGGGAAGAACAGAGAGGAGAGAACTCCTTGGTTGGAGGGAGTCAAGGATAGACCTGCGGGTGATGGGAAGGAAGTATGGGGGACCTTATCAGAGGGACTTGGGAGGAGAAGGGGGAGCCGAGGGCCCGCAGCCTGAGCTCGCCTCTGATCCAGCAGCAGAGCCGCCCACCTGATCTCTACAATTCCACATATTCTCTGAAGCTGTTTCTGCGAGTGAGCGATTACTGGACGAACACAGGGAGCTCTTCCGCCAAACCACTGGTCTAACTCCCAAAAAATGCCAGTGTCCTGAAGGCAGGGGAAGGCTGAAGGCTCCTCTGGATGACAGGACACTAAAGAGACGTGGCACCTGAGTGCAAGGCATGACCCTGGTTTGGGTCCTACATTGAGAAAAAGTAAATGGCTAGAAAGGCCATCGATGGGACGGGTGGCAGTCTGGAGATGAGGTGGTATCGGGCGACAGTGACATCAGTGTTATCTTCCTTGAATTGGTGTTTCTGTCGTGGTTCTGAAACGAACGTCCTCTTGTGTTGAGGGGTAAAGGGGTCTGTTGCTATAACTTATTATCGTGATTGTTACTGTATATCAGAGAGAGAAACAAAGCAATGTGGTCAATGTTAGCCTTTGGGTTTACTGTTACGCTTCTAGGTTTGCGACTTCCCTGTAAGTTCGAAATTTTGCAGAAGAGCATTGCCTGGCCGAGCTCCAGCCTTCAGCACAGCTCCCTCACTCCAGCCTGGGCTGAGAGGGGAGGGTGTTCCCTCTTTGGAGAGGGCCTTCCTGGGGGTGAGAAAGGAGCTGGCTGTTTCTGGGAGGGTGGCCACCTGCCTGGCCTGGGTCAGTGGTGAAAGGGCGACGGTCCCTGGGCCTGGGAGGCAGGGGCCCTGTGGGGACAGGCTTATTTTCTGCCTTCGCCTTCCCAAACCCACGTCCCCCCACAGGCTACTCGGGACGTGGTGCTGAGCCGGGCGCCGGAGCAGGAACAGGACCGGGCGGTGAGCCTGCAGAATGCCGCGGCCATCTACGACCTCCTGAGCGTCACACTGGGCAGGAGGGGCCAGTATGTCATGCTTTCTGAGGTACGGCCAGCCCTTCCCTGCCCCCACCAAGGGCGCAGCTCAGTTCTGGGGAGGCCAGGCTTGGGACCCTTCCTTCTCCAGTGCTGAGGGAGCTGCCCTTCACCGGCAGGGTGCTTTTTGGCTTTACTAATGGTCTCATGGGTTTTTCTTTTGAAAGTAACACATAGCATTGTACAGAGAGGCACAAGAAAAAAATTGCGCCCCCCCTCAGTTTCCCCCAGAGATGACTCTGGTGTTATATGGCTTCCTCTCTTGGCCGGGTTCGAAGCTCCCATTCTGCTGGGGCAGTGCTCCGTGGGATGTGGGCAGTGCCTCTCTGGGGTGGGGGACGAGGGGTACTGAGTTTCCCCCTTCCTTCTGTCCCCTGCCCACAAAGCACATGGTACACACATTTTTGAGATTTCAAATCTAAGCTGAGATCAAGGTGGCTTCGGGGCCCTTGTCTCCTTGTGACAGGAATGAGCTGCTGAGTAGTAGATTCTCTTTCTGTGTGTTTCGGAGGGCTCCTGAAAGGGGGGACCATGGCACCCCCCTTCCCCCTGCTCACGCCAGGCTCCGTACAAGGTGCCTTCTAGGATGATCCCCACCTTTAATGCAGAAGGGTAAGGGGTGTTCTCTCAAGTGCACCACGAGGAAGACGAGGCCCAGAGAGCTGGTTTCTGCCCAGGAAGGCGCAGGGAGTGCTGCTGAGCCAGCACGTGAACCCAGGCCGCTGAGCTCTTCAGGCTCATGCCATCTGGTCCTGTACCCCGCGCCTGTCCCCCCCCCTCACCTGACCATGGCCACATGGGAATCCTGGCCTCATATACTGGCGGCCTCTGCCTCTAGCCCCTGGAGCACTTCTGCTGGGGACTGTCAGGTCTCACCAGGCAGCCCCTGGTGCGGGTTGCCCAGGACCGGCCAGGCCGGAGGAGCGGTAGGTTTTTCTCAGTGGGCTTGGAGAACAAACAGCAGGGTGAAAAGGAGCCTTTACTTTTCGCGGCATTCTAACCACCGGCTTTGCGGTCGGCCTGCTCTGCCTCTTCCAGGCCCTGTGACTGGCAAGTCATTGAGGCCCCAGCTTCCTCACCTGAGGAATTAGGTGACCCACCTCGCAGGGTGGTGGGGAGGAGTAAATGAGTTCAAACATGTAAACTGCTGAGAGCGGTACCGTGCGCAGTGTTAACAAATGTCGGCTCTTACACTTTCATTGGATGTCTCCATTTTGAAAGCACTTTCACAAATCTCATTTCATTCGCTTTTCGCCATCGCCCTGCGAGATCATTCACGGGCTGCGGAGGTGGGGGCCGAGGGTCAGAGAGGGTGAGAGACTTGTGTGGGGTAACACAGCACGCCAGGCAGGTGGATGGGTTATCCCTGGAGTTTTCCAACTAGAACCAAGTACGGGCCTCCTGCAGCCTCCTGAGGGCCGTGACTTGGGCAGTGATTACCCTGGAAGAGCCGGATGGGCTGGGGGGTGTCCTGGCAGGGAAGTGCTAACCAGACGTCTCCCTCCCCGCAGTGCCTGGAGCGGGCCATGAAATTTGCATGTGGAGAGTTTCACCTTTGGTACCAAGTGGCACTCTCCATGGTGGCTTGTGGAAAGGTAAGGCTTGCGGTTGTGCATCACCCTCAGGGGACTCTGCTCTTCTCTGGTCCCTCCGAGGGGTGGGGAACAGCAGGCAGGCAGGCAGGGATTCAGAAATGTTGTCAAGCAGCTGATTTTCATCTCCAGGGGAGTGAAGGCACAGGAGGGCACACACAGACCCCTGTGCGTGCATCCAGTGTCCACACGTGAGTTACGAGTGTGCCAGATGTGCAAGTATGTGTCTGGGAGTCCTTCTGTCTGAGGACATGGGTGAGGATGCACGCATGGGGCATCGGGGCAGTTCCTCGGGTGAACTGATGGGTACAAGGGCATGAGACAGGTGTCGGGGGGAGGTTCTAGCAGGGGAAGGTTGTTTCATTGGGGTTGTAGCTGTCTGCCTGCCCGCCGTGAACCTGCGACTGACCACATCCCAGGTTGAAGGGCTGCATTTGCTCTCCACCCACCAAGCCCTGTTTTAACACCCCTTGTTTTTCCTCGGATGAGAATCACACTTACATAAGCCTCTATTTTAAGTAGTGACATGATCGGAAAAGCTTTCCGGGGCTGGGTGCTGGGGCTGTTGGAACTGAGGATGCTTCGAAGGCAGGAAATAAGATGGCATGAGCTCGCAGATCATTCCAAGAGCTGTAAACACCCAGGGCCCTTTCATGGGGCTGAGGGAATTCCTTGCCCGCCCGCCCATCTGTGCCACCTGCCATTTCTAGCCCCGCAGCCATCTCCGGGGGGGCCCTTCCAGGCTTGCCAGCTCCTCCATCGCGAATGGCGGGTGTACAGGCTGGGTCCTGGCAGGGAGAGGGAAGGAGAGCAGGTGCTGTAGCCTGGCAGGTGGGAAATACAGCCAAGAATCAAGTGGGGAGCCTTCTCTGCCCCTCCCCCACCTGGCACTTGTTGTCTCAAACCTCTTCCCCCTCCCCCATGAAGTCATGGCATGATGTGCCTTGGCTCCCTGCTCAGCAGGACCTTGTCAGGGCTCAGGGACAGTTCAGAACAGAGGTGGGGAAGCAGGAGTGGGAGCTGGAGCGTACATGGAGCCTGGGGAGACAGCTCATAGTGGCATGTGACAGCTTCTTCCTGCCCCCAGGAAACAGAGAAAATGCCTCTAGTTTTGTAACGGTGAGCGTGGACCAGAAGGAGAGGCCCGGGCTGCAGGGGTCCTCAGCCTTCTGTGAGTCACAGGCCCCTGTGAGATGCTAAGGAAAGCTGGGGCCCTGCTCAGAAGAATGCGTCACATGCAGGAGTTGGCTTTAATGTCTGCAGTTGCTCCTGGAAGGCCCCAGGCTCAGGAGAAGGTGTCACGTTAGCCTGGGAGGTATGGGGTCTCCCACCTCCTTGCTGAAGGCTCAGAGGGATCCAAACACAGCCTGGCACATCCCAGAATCCAGGGAGCTGGTGTACCGGCCTGGCTCCTTCACACACCAGCAAGGTGCACACGAGAATGGGCTCAAGATGAGGAGTGGGGTGATGGGTGTGTTCCTCACACAGGAGGCCTGAGACACTGGGCTACACCTGCCACTGCATTTGGTGCAGCAGGGGATTGTCCTAGAAGTACACTCTCCACCTGCCTCAGGAACCCTGCCCACCAGATGGGTCAGCCTGGTTGGCCAGACCTACCTCACCGTTTCTAAGATCCTAAGATCGTAGGTTCTACCTGTTATTGTGCCCGAAAGGTCTTCTAGGAGGTGAGGCCTGGCAGATATAAATACCTCTGGCACTTCGACCTGCAGGAAGAAAGGATGAGTTCCATGGCATGATTTAGGCCGCTCTTTCTTTTGGTCGACTCAGCAATCACATTGGCTGCGTTGCTAGGTAACCGCATGACAAAAAAAGAGAGAAAAGAGCCGGCTGCTCTGACTGCAGAGTCCGCAGATGGCTCCTTAAATAGCAGCGTTCGTGGTTTGTGCAGGGGTAGAAGTGAATTTGGGGGGTCAGGGTTAGAGAACGCTGTATTTTAAGGATGCAGAGGTCAGCAGCCAGCGAAGGAAGACTGGAAGGGCCTTGAAGCTTGCTGGGGTTGTGGCCAGAAGGACCGTGCTGAGAGTGCTGGGAGCAGTGTAAACAGGACAGGGTCTTGGAAGAGGCGGATGGCCTGGCAGGTCCTTCAAGCGCCTCCTGCAGCCTCCCTTGCTCCAGCCCACGCAGGGCATCCTGTGCAATCTCCCAGCCTGCCTCAGCCTGTCATCTGCTAACACCCTCTTGTGCGTGGTCCTCATGTTTCCTGAGAGAGCAGTGGGGGATGGTGGTATTTGCTTTCCCCAGCCTTCCTGATAGCCAAGAGCCAGGGCCTCTTCCCCGTTCCCACAGAGACTCCACTAACCCTTGCCCATTGCTGGGCACAGAGCAGGCTGTTGGCTGAGACATCTGGCATTGGCCTAATAAGCCTGAGCCCAGGGAAATCTGTCACATCTGGGCTGAGAAAACCTCTTCTTCCTTAGCTAGTGGCAAAAGGATGGGTAGTGCAAGAGAGGCAGGGGTCCCAGGTCTGCATCTGCCAGTCCCTCACGCTGTGCTATGGCCAGGCAACCCCCACCCCAGCTGAGGAACTCCCAGCATCACCTCCGGAGGTGCCGGGGAGGGAGAGAGCTGATTATGGTGAGGAGCGCAGCCCACAGTAGGGCCCTGTGGGAACTGTCGAAGTTACAGGTACATATCCCTGCCTATCTGGGGCTCACACAGGAAGGGGAGTGTACACACTGGGTGGTGGGGATCACTGCTGAGTTTCATGGAAAAGTACTGGACTCATTCAAAAGGTTCCAGCCTCGAGTGTGCGTGTGTGTGTGTGTGTGTGTGTGTGTGTGTGTGTGTGTGTCGGGGGGGAGGGGTGGAGGTTACATAGAGGCCTCCTCTCTGGCCAAGACAGTCACCACAGAGACAGGATAGGGCAGTAGATACAAACTAAGAGCCAGACTATTCAAATCCCCGCTCAGCTACTTGTGGGCATTGTGGCTTTGAATAAGCTACTTAACTTCTCTGCATTGCTGTTTCCTCATCTGTGAATAGGGACGTAGCACCTACCTCATAGGAGAGCTGTGGAAATTAAATGCCTTAATCTTTATAAAGCACTGGGAACATGGGTTAGCAGACCTTCTCTAAAGGGTCAGAGAGTTGACATGGTTGACTTTGCAGGCCGAACAGTTTCTGTGGGAAATACTCAACTCTGCCTTAGCACCGTGGAAGTAGCCACAGATAATACATATATGAGTGGACACGGCTGAGTTCCAAAATTTACTTACAGAAGCAGGCAGAGGGCAGTTTGGCCCTCGACTTGCAGCAGTGCTCGGTCCACAGTAAGATCTGCATAAGTGTTGCCATGTTCTTCTCAGTGCTGTGACTAATTGTATCCCTGCCTGGCTCTGGACACTCTCCCCCCTTTGGCCCTCCGTCCACACTCGGCCACCCTCGGTGGGTCCAGTCTGACCCCGTCCCCGTGGCCGAGTCCATGGAGCCTGGGGGATCCCCAGATCCCTGTCTGGAGGTTCTCTCTGGCTCTGCCATCTTGGCTTCTCTCCTCCTTGTCTGCCAGCCTTCACACTTCCACCCGACTCCCTACCACCGGCCCTGCCTCCACATCCCCACACAGTTTGGCCTAATCTCATCATCTATTCACCCGAGAGCGTTGGACTCAGAGGTTTAAGAGAGCCCCTTTCCGCCTCTCACATGTGTGTGGTTCACATCTGAATTCCTTTTAAAGAGCTTCCGCCTGTTGTCACCTTAGCTGCTGTCATCTCACTCTGGGCAAGGGTCACAGCCTCCATTCTCCAGATGAGGCAACGTAGGCCCAGGAGGGACTTGCCTGCCCACACTGCCTGGGCTCCTACCGGGCCCTCCTCCTGGCCCTTGGGAGGAAAGGGGTGCAGAGCCAGGACTGGCAATTTGGGAACGCCCCCACTGTGCAGGAGGTGCCCGGTCAGTTGCAACCTAGGGCTGTGCGTGATGGCATTGCCTGCTCTTTCTTCTGCAGTGGGCCTACGCTGTGTCGCTGCTACGGGAGTGTGTGAAGCTGCGGCCCTCAGACCCCACCGTGCCCCTGATGGCCGCCAAGGTCTGCATCGGGTCCCTGCACTGGGTAAGTGAGCTTCAGGGACAGGGCAGCAGGGCCCAGGTCTTGCCGGCTTCCTGCAGGAGGATGGCAGCAGGTGGGCATGAGACGGGGACATGTCCATCTTGCTGTGTATGTGGGGGTGATATAAATAACAAAGTATGGAGAGAGCTGGATGGGTCAGGGAGACTTCCTGGAGGAGGAGGCCTCGGACTAGGCTTGGAATTCTGGGAAAAATCCACACAGGCCGGCAGCAAGCCCTTCTGTCACAGCTTGCTTCTCCCCAGCCCTATGATTAGCAGGGAAACCTCTTGCTCCCCAAGTCTTTTCAGGGGGACTGCTGGCATCTTGCACCCTAGAGGGAGAGCAGCCTTGGCATGTGGGTGGCATGTGGGTGCTGGCAGAAAGGAGCCACCCAGGCTGAGCAGTGTAGCAGAGGATGGCGGTGCAGCAGAGGATGGAAAACACAGAGAGGGTGGGCTCACCAACCTCTAGCTCACAGCCCTACATACTCCTAGGGCTCTTTAGAGGGGCCTTAACCCCATCACTGGGATGAAGCCCAAAATACCCACCTCACTGAGGTGGGGCGGGGGAGGGCATCTGCGCACCCAAAGGCTGCCAGCTCTGAGGTGTCTGTGGGTCCGCCCAGCCAACGGCCACCCTTGCCAGGAAGTCCTAAATTTAGGGCTTCCTGCAGTGGAGGAGCTGTTTCCCTCAGCAGCATAATTACAGTAATTATGTGCATTCAGATTACATGGTAATAAAATTAGGATCAAATCAGTCCAAATTGAAATCAGATGAGTTAGGAGCAAAGTAATCAATGACAACATAAATAGAAAAGCCCAAAAGGAAACTTAAACATTCAGACTTGTCATCAGAATCGGGGAGGAGGGTGAGTTGTTTAACCTCAGCTGAGAGCGTATTTGGGTTAAGGGGCAGGTTGGAGCTGGGTTTAAATCGGGCGCAGGCTAGGGTGGGTCCTGCAGGGTCGGGGGCAGTCCTGGCGGCCTTCCCTGACCAAAACCTCACCTTGCAGCTCCCTAAAGCCTTCTTATACCTGCCTTGGACACTTAGCACCTCACATGGTAATCATTGGTGTTTCTTGAGGGCAGGGCCTGTCTCTCTTCCTTCTTGAAACCCCAGCCCAGGGTTGATGCCTGGTGGTCATTGGGTGAATCCTACTTGCTGATGAGCACAGACACGTGGCCCTGGGCTCTGCCTTGTATGGTACTTGCCTTCCCAAGTAGACGAAGAGCTTCTTCACTAGCTGTGTCTTGCCCCCGGAGCCCCTCTTCCCCACATAGAACCCTGCACATAGTAGGTGTTCAATAATATCTTATAGAATGATGCCTGCCCCAGCTGGCCAGGAGGGCCAGGAGTGGCGGGGGTGCATCTGGTTCAGTGGTTCTCCCTGGCTCCCTGGGTTGCTGCTGGGCCAAGAGCAGGCTACTGGTAGCCGAGGGCAGCCTGTTCCCCAAAGAGCCGGGAGAGATGCCGCCCAGCACTCTGTTATCAAGGCTTCCAGCAGGAAGAGTGGGTCTGACTGCAGCACACAGAGGGGGGCTAGTGCTCGCGGCAGGGTATGGATCCTGCAAGATGTCTGACATCACCTCTGTCCCCTGCCTTCCTAGCTGTGCTGACTCACATCAGTCTCCAGCAGGCCCAACCATTGCTCAGCCAAGCTCTGTTAGCAGGGGACAGAAATCCAGGGGTGGGCAGCTTGGCCCAGGTTGCAGGAAGGGAGGCTGAAACTGGGACATGTGAAAATCGGGTTGTGCTGGATAAAACTGGACTGGGTGGCTGTGTGCCCAGAGGCGGAGCACCTGCTGTCCCCACATCCTGTCCTTATGCCAGAGCCAGTGTGGGACGTCCCAGGCTGGGTCTGGGTTTGGAGGTGGATAGGGAGGGGGTGGCAGAGGGATGGTTATGTGCTGGTTGATAGGGCATTTGCAGTGGTGTGGGAGCAGCTGAGGCAGCCGTGGGATCAGGTGGGAGGCTTAGCCTGACGCTCCCCTAGGTGACAGTCGCATGGCCAGCGTCCTACCAGGGTCCCCAGTCAGTTAGTTGGGGCAGGAGAAGAAGGCGATGTAAACATTTTTTAATATCCCTTCCAACACAGTTATTTAAAATCCCTGTAATATAAAACGTTGGCTCTCTTCTAGGAGGATGGAGGTGGGGGAATGCACGTGTGCTGTGTTATGAAACGGAAGCAGGCCGTGCTCCTCTTTGGTGGTACTGTCTCTGGGCCTCTTCACCTGAAGGGATTGTGTGGGTGGTATAAAGAGTGCAGGCTTTAGAGGCAGAGAGGGTGGGGTTCAAATCCCTGCCTGCCCGCTTAGTGCTGTGTGACTTTAGGGGAGTGATTCACCCTCGCTGTGCCTCACCTGTAACCTGGAAACACCAGAGCTGAGGAGTGTCCCTGCTTAGCACATTGCAGGTACCAGGTAAATGGCAGCTATCCCCGTGACAGCCTCTTCGAAAGAGCAGGCTCTTGGAAGGGATGTGCTTTTGTGTCTTCGCCTTCATTTTTCAGATTCAGGGGTGGGCAGAGCCAGGGAGATGGACGAAGTGTTGAGGAGGCAGGGAAGAAAGAACAGCAGCTCTGCCGCCGTTAGCTTGTGGGGATTAGGAAGAGTGCTGGCTCCTCCCTGGAGCACAAAAGTGCATTTTCAGTGGAGCAGATAACAACAGGTCCTGGGCCCTGTGGGACAGGCCTAAGGAGAGACTGGAGGTGCCCTTTACACAAGCTCTGCAGGCTCAGAAGCGACCTCTCTCCAGTTCCCAGGAAGGGAGGAGGAGGGTGAAGATCCCCAGGGACGACCTCTCTGGCCCACTGCCCGAGGGAGGCAGCCCTGGTGGTGGGCGGCAGCCTGAGCGTGAGCAGCATGTGCCCTGAAGCCAGTCTTAGGTGGGGACCAAATTAGGACAACTGGAGAGATGTAGGAACTTGTAAAATCACTTTTCCTACTTACAGAAAGCAAAAAGCATGACATCCTCCAGTACATCTTTCCCCAGAGGCTCAGAGAGGAGAAAGAGGGAGAACCACAGAGGGTAGCCATGAAGCAGGCAGCTCAGAAAGAGCCAGTGGTAGATCAGGAGACCTGGATTGGAAACGCAGTTCTGCCCCTTGCTAGCCAGGTGACCTTGGGTGGGTCCCCTAAGTTCCCTGCGCATCAGAACCTTCTACTGTGAAACACCCGTCCCACCAGGAGGCCACGGTGCTGGGAAAGGTCAGATGAGCACCAACTCTCTCTAGAAATGCAAGGGAGGCCAGGGACCTCCACCTGGGTTTTGTGCAAGGTTACACGGCTTTCATAGGTAAAGGAGACATTAAAAGCAGTGTATCGTTGGGAAGGGAACGATTAGAAAGAATTTGAGGACCCCTCATCCTACAAGTATTTTGACGAGCAAGGAGGGCCCGGTGCTGCTACCTGAGCGGATCTCACAGAAGCAGGAACCACAGCTACAGGGCTACATGCTGTTGCTCTTACGCCCTCAGGAGGAAGTGCCTGGACATTGGAAAGGACCACTGAGGTCCTGGGTGGGAGAAAAATACAGCTAGGTTGGGTGTAGGTGGGCAGGTGCTGGGCAACTCAGCCCAGGTTGACACCCATGGGTGGGTTGTAAAATAGAACTGTTTAAAAAATGGAAATAGAGTGTTAGAGAAGGGGATAGAAGATATCCACGTGTGTGCCCCACAGTGGGGGTGAGTGCTGGGACGAGGGGAAGGGTAGGGGTATGTGTGTGCGCGTCCTGGACCACCGTTGGGGGTCAGGGTGTGGGCAGCCTGGCACAGCAGACTGCCTAGGGCTGTGGAGACCCACCCTGGCCTCCTGTAGTCGCCCCTCTCCTGTGACTAAGGGTCAGGCAGGGACAAAGGCAGGCGTGTTCCCTCTGTGGATTCAGGAGGGTCTTTGATGTCACTCCCTGATTTGTCGCTGCGATCATGTAGTGGAGGGAAAGCATGTGCTCAGGTGGCCCTTGTACATCTATCGGGTTGAGACTAAAAAGTCCTGGAATATTGAACTAATTATACTTATAAACTCACAGCTAATAATGACAGTTTATACTTACTCAGGCATTGCTCTGAGCACTCACATGTCCTCTGAGAAGCCCTATGAAGCAGACAATTATTGTCCCCGTTTCACAGAAGAGGGAACTGAGGCACAGCGAAGTCAAGTGACATGCCCAAGGTCACTCAGTACATAGCCACACTGGGGTTTGAGCCCAGCAAGCCTGGCCCCAGAGCGCGGAGAGCTATTCGTGGGTGCGGAGCTGACTCTGGACTTAGGTTGCGCGATAGTCTTCAGGACAAAGGTAGAAAAGCCATGTTCTCAAGGGCTTTAGGAATCCCAACTCCAGTCTTAGATGAAGGGGAACTGTGTGTGTGCTCACTCTCTCTCTCTGTTTTCTTTAAATACATATATTTTGTTTTAAAATGTATTTTATATTTAAAATACACATGCATCTGGGGATTGTTTATCATTGTATATTGTCACACCTAACAGACCTGATTTTATTTCTTTTCCTTACAATCACTGAGTTGGTTCCACATGTAAAAGGCTGCTTTGTTTCTGGTAATGGAAATCAAAATAGTGTTGGCCATGTAGGAAATTGGTGCACTGAAGCCTTGTGAGTTTGATTTGAGACAAACACCATGCTTAGTGATCATTTTAAACATGTGAGCTTAAGGCTGGCAAGTACTGGTGAAGGAAGGCTGGCCTGGGGGTCAGAGTGGACCACAAGTTGGACAAGCCAAGGAGGTATGTTTTCATTGTTTAAAGCTCAAGGATGGTGAGCTCTATTAATCCAGAATGTGATGTGCCTAAACGGGGCGGTAACTTCCCTGCTTGCCAGTCATCGCTGAGCCTTCTCCCCAGCACCCTCTCTACGTGGGTTGCAGGAGGTAGAAGCTGCAGTTGGCCGAGTAGAAGGACATGGGGAGAGTGTTTACACTTGGAGTGCAGTAGGTTTCTGATTCTTTTTATAACTTGTACTTGGAGGTTTATAAAAAAGCCTGTTCCTTTTGCATGAGGCATAATGAGGCCCAGAGACTGTGTGATGAGTCTCGTCCACAGTGGGATATGAGGAAGGAGGAAAGGCCTTGTTTGCTCACTCACCCTTCCCGCGATGCCTGCTGCCCCCCGCCCCCACCATGAGGCCTCCTTAGACAACCCCAGCCACTCTTGAAGCTCTCATATCCCATGCCAGCCTCACGCAGTGCAGCCTTAGTTAAGAGCCACCTTGTTCTGCGGGATCTCGCCCTCCTTTGTGTCGGCTCACAAGACCCCGTGCGAGCTCTCCAGGCATCCTGCACCCTTGTCACTGGGCAGCCCCAGCTGGGCCCAGCACAGAGTCTGGTGTCGCAGAGGTCTTCATAGAAGTTTGTAGGGAGGGGCAGTTAAAGTGAGGGGGGGCAACTCCACACTGTGCCGATGAGGACCTCTGGGGCCCAGAAACTAAGTGACTTGCTGACGGTCCCATGGCTGTCAGGTGCCGAGCCAGGATCAGAGCCGGTGTCGAGCGGCCTGTGCTTTTCTCCCAACCTGGCTCTGACTTCAGGCCCCTTTAGCCCTCCTGAGTCCTGCAGGGCCAGGTACTCTGGAAACAGATCTCGGCATCTCCAGCCTTGGCCCTACCCAGCCAGTCGGGGCTGGGCAGCGAGCAGCTGTGGGGTTTCCTGAGCTGCTGCCTCCCCTTGAACCCCACCTCCTCAGCTCTGATGGTGTCAGAGGCCCAGCTCCCCGACTCCCCCATTTTTTTTTAATGACCAGCCTGTCAAACTGGAGGTTGCCCACCACCCTGGTCAGTGTGTGTCAGGGCTGGTGGTCGGGCCACAGAGGGATTCAGCCCCCCTCAGCTATCTCTCTATGGGCTGTCAGCTCCCCTCTCAGGCTCCACTGGACTTTGGTTTTACTGTCGCCCTCTCCGTTCACTGACTGGGTTCTTTGCTCCCTCAGCCTTCTTCCGCAGGTAGCTCACACATCTACACCCAGGTGGTGGACTCAGCTCAGCTCACTTCTCCATGCTGACGGGCTCTCTCTCAGCATCTCAACTGCGCACTCCAGGGAGAGAGAGTCCGTTGTCCCCTCTACCCCCAGCTATGACCAGTGGTCAGGCCACAAGATTCCCAGACCTGCCCCATTCCCAAGGGAGTGGGGCTGGGCCTAGCCAGGGACCCGAGTGGGGCAGGGCACACTAGGTTGGCCAGAAGCCCCCTTAGGTTTGACTCTGCTCCCTGGTTGGTTGACTTCGTGGGCCTCTCCTGGGGGAAGACACCCCACACAAGGGGGCCTTGTGGGTGGCAGTGGCTTTGGCAATGATTTGTTAAGCCCCCTTCTTTGTTCCTGGTGACACAGACTCGGGTACCCTGCCATGCCAAGCATGTGGGCAGTTAACATTCCTGGGCCTGCAAGGGGGGAGGGGGCATTTCTTAGAGGCCTGTGGGCTGTGAGGGGCACGGCCGAGGCCCCCAGCTGTCTCCTGCCTCCCTGACTGGCCTGACCGCCGGGGTCACCCAGAGGGCTTGGGAGGCCTGCCTTGTGGATGCCCCTGTCTTTGTGTCACGTGTTGTATATGACGCTGTGGGCGCATGTGACCTGTGCCGTTGGTCCCTTTCCAACTGGAATAGGACAAAAACAGCCCCAGGCCTTCCCCCTGTCCCTGCCCCCGAAGAAGTTGAGT
This sequence comes from Desmodus rotundus, assembly GCF_022682495.2. Classification (NCBI taxonomy): domain Eukaryota; kingdom Metazoa; phylum Chordata; class Mammalia; order Chiroptera; family Phyllostomidae; genus Desmodus; species Desmodus rotundus. Next base: position 125,647,988 of record NC_071391.1, read on the forward strand.
TCCCTGTGTCAGGGCATGAGCTCACAGGCAGAGCAGAAGTGGCAGCCCCACCACTCTGCAGGGTGGGCAGTGTCCCCAGGCCAGGCCCAGATCCCAGTCTGTATGCCCTGCCCCTGGCTTCCTTCTGCCGAGCAGGGACAGGCCCAGGGACCCACAGGGGCCAGATGAGGAAAGGAGCTGGCCCAGAACGGCCTGGTCCTGGGTCCCTGCTCTCAGCAGAGCAAGTGGTGGGAGGCGGGGCTCCCTGGGCGAGGGGAGCTTTCTGTGAGAGACCAGTGCCTTGAGAGTTCAGGCCCCCCGGTGGGTGAAGAGGTCCCTAGAGTCGCAGGTAGAGGTAACAGCTTTGATCCTTCCCCTCTGGCTGTGTGCCCTCAGACATGGCCACCTGGCCACTGTGGTCCTGCTGCGCACACAGGAGGAACTGCAGTCCTGAGTGACTGGGGCTGGGACTGTGAGGGGCTGCATGCTGAGGCCAGTGAAGCCCTCCCAGTGAACTGCACTCTCCTCTTTGCAGCTGGAGGAGGCCGAGCACTTTGCCACGATGGTGATCGACCTCGGGGAGGAAGCTGGGGAGTTTCTCTCCAAGGGCTACCTGGCGCTAGGTCTCACCTACAGCCTGCAGGCCACCGATGGTGAGTGCCACCTCAGAACCTCTGCTTGGGGTGACTCTGGCCCTCCAGGCCTCTTGTTCCTTCAGTGTCCACCTCCCAACACACCCCATGGGCTCCTCTGGGGTAGGTGTGCGCACACACACGTCTCAGTCCCAGTTCCACTCTTGCCCAGACCTCACCCCTCTCAGGGATGCCCTCGTCGTCCACCAGTTCTTCCCACCCTTCAAGGCCCAGCCCAGCTCCAGGCAGAGTCCACCCTCTGCCCCTGGGACTCCAGTGGTGCCGGCAACTGTAACGGGCCGCCAGCCCTGACCCCACATTCTACTTCATTCTGGTTCACCTTTAACCTCAGCACTGCTGTGATCTTCTGGGGTCTTTGGAGTCCTCCTCTATGTGTGGTGTAGAGCTGGGTACCCAGCAAGCATTTAATAAATACTCGTGCTTGGCGGAGGGGCTTCACTCCTGCCATCCAGAGCCTTGTGTGCTCTCCCCAGTCCTGCCAGCTCAGCTGTATGGCCCCCACAGCTCAGGCAGCCACCTATTTCTGTCTCCATGGAGCTGGAGGGGAAGAGGTGACGGTCCCCCCGGACTAAACATGGGATAGGCTTCGGCCCCTGAAAGTATAACAGAAAGTTACTGGAGTGGGGGGCGGGACCCAGGGGGAGGGAGGGGAGTTAGTGTTCAGTGGGTGTGGACTTTCTGTTGGGGATAATGAGAGTTCTGGAGGTGGATGGCGGTGATGGTTATACAACATTGTGAATGTACTTACTGCCACTGAACTGTACACTTAAAATTTGTTAAAACTAGTTAAAAAAGAAGCAGCAGCCTTGTAGGTAAGGAAGCCCAACGAGGCATGTGGCCAGGATGGAAGTGGGAACCTTTTTCTCCAGGCTCAGGCCTTGAGAGTGTTGGGTTGGCCCAGGTGGCAAAAACGACGGTGGAGTGGCAGGGCCCGGTGTGCCAAGAATGCTGCCGGGAGGCTGGGGCCAGGTGGACACCGCACACCTTCCCTCTGTAACCAGAGCAGTGGGTGGCATCAGTTTGGAGCTGCTTGAGTGCCAGCACTTGCCAACAGGGCCCGATGGGGCCTCTCTGTGCAGAGCCTGTGTGCCCTGGAGTGGGGCAGGGCTGGGCCGGCACCCCTCAGCACCCCTCATGGCCATGTCCACCCTGTCTCCTGCAGCCACTCTGAAGAGCAAGCAGGACGAGTTGCACCGGAAAGCACTGCAGACGCTGGAGAGGTGAGGGGCCCAAGCGGCACGGAGGCACGGGTGGTCAGTCAGTGCTCAGAGGGCCCTCTGGTGTGACAGGGCAGAGGTCTCTGTCCCCATGTTATTGACCAGGAAGCCGAGGCTCTGAGAGCTCACACACGCAGCAGGGGCAGGCCTTTGGGGTTGGGTGGGGGGTCCAACACTGGTGGGCCGTCCCCACCCCAGGCTCAGCCCCAGCCTTCCTGAGTCATGGCTCTAAAATGGCCATGATAACCCATGAGCGTTGGGATGAGTACCTGAGGTACACCAGGAAAAGCACCTTGCACAGTGCCTTGCCTATAGCAGGAGCTCAAAAACTCAGGGGCTCGGACGAGCCCCCACCCATAACCCTCCCAGAGATTCGCTGGCTGCCCAGGGTCTGGAAGGTATGGGGGGGGTTGGGGAGGCAGAGAAGCCCCTCCCCCAGCAGCACCAGCAGCAGAACCTCCCTCACTCAGACCCACCCTGGCGGAGCGCTGTCTCCACCATAGCCCTGAGCCCCGCACCCCCAGCATCGCTCCCCACTCCTTCCTCAGCCCTGTGTGTCTTGTCCCCCACGCCTTCATCCCCTAGCACCGAGGTGGAAGCTGCCAGGCAGGGGCCTGCCCCAGACTCCGTGTGCCGGCCTCCTTGGAACATTTAGCACATCTGACTCCCTTCTGAGGCAGGTGGATCCCGAGCCCGGGGAGGTCAGACAGTCCCATCCTGAGCACCCAGGATAGGGGGGCATTTCCTTCCATCCCCTGCCACCTCTTCATTCCTGAGGCGTCTTGCCCAGAGAGGCCATTCCCAGCCCCTCGACCCTCAGGAAGGTGCTCCCTTCTGTCCCGTGGTGGAGAGGGCAGCTCCAGGCTCTGCATAAGGGCATAGCAGGTCCACAGCCAGGCCAACGGCTGCCCAGAGATGACAGGCTTCCCTCCCCCGCAACCCAATCTTCCCCCTCCCAGACATCCCCCCGCCCCCAGCCAAAGCCGGCCCTCTAGTAGCCTACTGACTCCACTGGTGGCTTTGTGCCCAAGCCATCAGCTCCTGGCTGGGCCCCATTCTAAGTGGGGCCAGGCAGAATCCCCAGCATTTTGCCCCGAAGCATGCTGGCATGCTGGGGGCCCCTGTCAGACACTGGTCACTCAGCCCCTGGCAACTGACCTGCTGCTCCTTTCTCCGTACAGAGCCCAGCAACTGGCACCTGGTGACCCCCAGGTCATCCTCTATGTCTCCTTGCAGCTGGCCCTTGTCCGACAGGTGAGTCCTCACAGTTCCTAACCCCCAGGTCCCTGGCATCACTGCTTTTACCAGCTGTGTGACCCTTTGCAAGTGACTTGACCTCTGAACCTCTATTTCCTTACCTGTTACGTGAGCACCTTCAAACTCCTCCTCAGATGACTCAATAGGACTAAGTCGGCTAATGTGGTGCAGCCCCTGAGCCGTGGCAGGCTCCTGGTGGGCAGATAGTTCTCTGCCCTCACTTACCCTAGAACCTGTCACACTCGTGAGAGGTTGACAGGAGGCCACGATGAGCGTCTGTTGCTGTCCTCACCTACCGCCGAGCTTCCTCCACGGACCTGGGACAGCCGAGTGCTTTCCCTGACTCCGTGGATACCGCTGTCAGGCTGGGCTCTGGGGCCTGATGGGGGGCCTCCCACCTTCCAACCACCACCCGCAGCAGTCCAGGCTGGCCCACCTTCCTTCCCCACATTGGTCCCAAGAGTGAGACCAGAGAGTCACCTGCCCAGCACATCCTCTTTCAGGAAAGAGTCAGAGCTTCATCCCCGGCCCTTGAGTCACTGACCCACATGTGTTCCTTGGTCCTCAGTGCTCTGTGCCTCACCCGGCCTTGGAAGCAAGGCCTCTTGGTGGCCTTGGCCCAGTGAGTGTGGACTCTGGACTGCTTGGGGACAGCAGGCAAGGCTTGACTCCTGCAGCACAGTCCTCACCTGCACCGGCAGGGACACCGCGGGACTCCACATTGTTGGAGAGAAGCCAACAGAGCCCCACATGCCCGTGGTCAGGTGCCGAGCAGTGCTGGCTAACATGGGTGCTATTGCACCCACCCCACTGGCCTGGGCAAGCCCTGCATCTGGTGAGGAGGCCCTTGGCCCCCTGTTATACCTGAGGGCCTCAGTCTTCTGAGCCCAGTCACTGGGCACTGGCCGGGCCAGCCCTGAACCCAGGCATCTAACCCAGAGCCTATCTGCCCCAGTTAAGAAACCTCAAGTGGCTCTGAGAGTCCCGTTTGGAGACGGGGCACTTGGAGCCTTGTCCTCTGGCCTGGGGGTTGGTCTTACTGGTCCGCAACAACTTCTGGCCTCCAGGCTCATCTCCAGGTGACTCGCGGAGCGGTTTCTCTCTACTCGTCAGGTCGCCGTTTGCCTCACCTTCCCCTCCACCCTGCCACGGCCTGGCTTTCCCCCCTATTGCACCCTGACCGTCATTGCTGGGACCCTTCCCTCTAATGTCCCTGTGCCCCTGTCTGCCACGACCTGAATTGTCACTGGTCATTACTTCTGAGTCACTCTGTCCTCATCTCTGGGCCTTTCTGTCTCAGCCATTTCTCTCTAGCAGCCCACCCCTCCCCCCCAGCTCACTCACCGCTCCTCCATGTCCAGGCTGCCGCTGACTGTCCCAGCCCCTCACCCGCTGTGCCCCCGGCTCCTGACTTCCAGGTCCTGAGTGAGGCCCTCCGCACCTTGCTGCCGCTCTCCGGGAACATCAGTCTGCCCTGGTGCGTCCGGGAGCACGGACAGGAGGCCACCTGAGACCCCTTTATTTTTAGCCCTCTATAAAAGAACCAGTGCTTTTCTTGCCAAATTCCTGATAAACCTTTGGTGATGCATTTTTAATATCTTTAATTATTCAGCCACCTCTGATGAATGGCATCTGTTGTCTCAGAGAGATGGCTGGGCCAGGCCAGTGGAGCCTGGCACCCAGTTTTCTTGGGGACCCCAGATCTTGGTAGCATCAGGAGACCAAGGATGCCTGCATAGACTTTAAGCGGGAACCTGGCCTGCCTGGGCCTCAGGCCCACTGGCCCATTCTGCCCTGAGCATGTATGGCAGCCCGAGCAATGCAGGCTATACATTGGGATACCCAGCCCAGGACCATGGGGTCCGCTCTGGAGAATCACCAGGGTAGCAGCAGCCTCAGGCAGACACAGGCAAGCCAAGTAGGCAGTCACAGAACTTAGCTTCCACCTTTCCTTGACCTTTCACAAAGGGAGGTCCCTGTGGAAAGACTCGGGTCCTGGCACTGCCCACAGCCTGTGCAGGGGCTGCGTGGAGACCAGACAGGGACCAGGCCCACCGGGACCCAAGGCCCCAGCTGGCCTGCACCATGGGCCCCTAAGGGAGCGTGGTAGGGGTGGGCTATAGTGTCTGAGGTTTGATAAGAAGCAAGTCTTTCTAAAAAGACTCACGAGGCTCCTGGGAGGATATGGACAGAGTCACAGAAGTTGATGCAAGTGGCAGACATGAGAGCATGAGACAACACTCTCTCAGGACTAGAAGGAAGAATCCTACCTGCTCATTAACTGCCAGGCATTGAGGGCTTGAAGAAGGACGCGCATTTTCAAACGTGTGTGGTACTCTGCAGAGCATTTGTCCACGTTCCCTCAGCCACGGTAATGGGTATGACTGTTCTCATTTGCAGCGTAAGAACTGCGGCTCAGAGGGGTGAAGTCCTGGCCCTAGGGCGCCAGCTTGAACCTGGCAGAGCTGGAATCCACGTCCCCATCTGACCCTAGAGTGGCTCTTGCCACTGTGAGCCTCTGAGGAGGAGGCACATTTATTTGTCGGCTCCTGTCACTATGTGGGCCAGCGCAGAGAAGAGGGCCTGGCCACCTCTGGGTCTGTAGCTAGTGGCCTGGTGGCCTCCCCTTACGGCTCTCACTCCTCTGGCTTGGGAAGTGGTTCCCAGCATCTATCAGATCTTCTGCGCTGCACCGCATACCTGCGCCTCTCCACTAACCCTTGGGAACAGCAAAGGCTTCCTGGGCCTGAGTTGGGGCAGCAGATCCCTCTTGCCATGTGACTTGGGGACGTGTGTTCTCACTGGAGCACCAGCCCCTCCCCCAGTGCCCGGGGTCTCACTTGAGTTTCGTGTCCCCTTGATGGCGCCTGGCACTGAAGTCCTGGAGGGGGGTATGGGCCTTGGGGAAGGTCACTGAGCTGGCGGTTTTCTCTGGCAGATCTCCAGCGCCATGGAGCAGCTGCAGGAGGCCCTGAAGTTGTGCAGGGATGATGCCAATTCTCTGCACCTGCTGGCTCTCCTCTTCTCCGCCCAGAAGCACTACCAGCACGCCCTGGACGTCATCAACATGGCCATCTCAGAGTACCCCGAAAACTTCAAGTGAGTTCTCTGTGGACGCTGCTGGGCTGGGGGCTGCCTGGGCACCGTGCAGGTGCCCGTGCATACCCCACCCTGCCTGCCACATAGCCAGCTGACATACACTGATTGAGCGCTCACTGTATGCACGTTCCTGGCTGGAGAGTCAAGGCGGGGTAAGGCCCTGTAGGGTTTGAGAATCGCTCTGGCTGTCTGTGCCCAGGGGTGCTGGGCGGGGAGCAGTGAGTTCTGGGTGGCACCTGCAGGCCCCACCTTGGCTGTGTGGATACAGAAGGGGCTATGCAGGAACAAATGTGCTCAGGCTGCTTCCTCCCTGCCCTGAGTTCTGCACTGGAGCCTCGTGGGGACACTAGCTTGTGTAACTCAGTCATAACCCTAGCGCAGCTAGCCACAGGTGCATTCCAACACTGGCTAGGCTGCTGGGCCCGAGGGAGCCAAACCCCTGCCTCCAAGCAGGTCAGCGGGCAGTTTAGGGAAGGAGTTTTCTCTGTCCACGGGGGTCCTGGCCTCTCCCTTCATCCTCAGCTCCTGCACACACATACCCCACCACCACTATTTACAGTGTCACCCACGCGTCCATCTCTGGAGCAGGGTTCACACTACACCTGGCCCAGGTGGTGGACTATGCCCTCCCGCCACCACCTGTACACAGAGGACCTGCTGTCACCCAGCTGAGACACTGGGAACAAGAGCTATGCTGGGCCAGCTGAAGCAGAAGGGTTCACTGCTCTGCAGGAGGGAACAAGGGGGAGGACAGCTTGACTTCTGCTCTCCTCCCCTCGGGCAGGTGATGCTGGGTGTAACAGATGTTGTTTCTCTGAATCCTGTGATCCCAGGTTGGGGGGCCCCTCAGCACCCCACTCCCACCGTGTCTGACCTTAAGGTCTACAGGAGGGCCATTTAGAACAGCCAGTGCTGCTGCAGATGGCAGAGAGAAGGGCAGTCCTGGCCACCCTGAGAGGCGGCTCACGCTGGCCATGAAGCAGGTTCCCAAAGCATTAGGGGAAGTTGGTGGGTGCCACAGCCATGCGAGGCGATGAGGAAAGCTGCAGTTGTCTCAGCCCGGGAAGGTTCCCTTTACCTGGGGAGCCCGGTGACCACCACTGTTCATCCCTAGCCCCTCAGCAACAGAGCTGACCCTCTGGCCTCTTTGGAAGGATACCACCAGGGGGCTTAGCAGTGGCAGAGCATCCTAACCATAAACTTTCCGGTGTGCCTCACTGAAGAGGGAGCCCTGGTGGATACAGCCTTCGGTAGGCATTCATGCTGCACGTCAGCCTGCTTACCTAAGTTCAGGCCAACCCCCGCCCCCCGCAAAGCACCCTGGTGACCAGATGGGAGGAGAGCTGTTCTGATGGAAACAAAGGAAGGGGATTCATACACTGCCCGCTCCGCCCCTCCTCAGGCCCCAGTCCCAGCTCCTGGCATCTTACTTCAGGCTCTCTCTTCCTAACATCCAGGCAGAGAGCTTTTTCCTGGCAGAGTCACCTCCCCTGGCCCTGTGTGGGGAGGCTAACGCCACTTTTTGAAAATCTGCTTAAAGGCCATGGTCTTCAAGGCACAGCAGGAGTGGGGTGTGTTCAGGACGTGGGGGGCCCTCTGGTTCTCCCCCAACCTCCTTCCAATGCATCCTCGGGAGGTGCCTTCTGCCACCTGTCAGCTCCTTCCATCTTCCCTGGCTCTTGGGCTGGGTGAGGAAGCCATCTTCTCCCCAGTCTTCCCTCCCTTACTGGCAGTGGATGCACCCCCCCCCCCACCCCTTCCTCCGACTTCAGTCAGAGGCTCAGTTCTTCCCCAGGATGCGTCAGTCGCTGAAAGTGTCTTCATGGGCAGGCAGGGGAGGTGGCCCTTGCTGTGAGGCTGGTGAGGCCCTTGGGAGGCCCACCGGCGGGCATCTGGGCCTGACCTCTCAGATTTGCGCTGCGCATGCATTCAGGGAGATGCTTTCAGCAGACCCTCAGAGGGAGCCTCACCCAGAGAAGGTGAGAATTCCCATGCAGACTGTGCTGTGAGTCAATCTGTGGGACAGCTGTGCCCCTCTGTGTCAGCTGTGTCCCCACTTCTGTAGGTCGGAGCCTTCTGAGGGGCGGCCTCCATCATGGGAAAAGAGCTGCCCCGTCCAGACCCCACGAAGCCATCGCGGGGGCCTCGGGAGCTGGGGATGTGGGGCCGGCAGCCCCAAGACCCTGTTGAGGTCTGAGCCCAAGGAAGGAAAGTGTTTGAGTGCCATCCTGAGAGGCCTGCTGTAGAGCCTTAGGGGACCAGAGCATCCCATCCCCTGTGGTGCCTTACTTTTGAAAGTCTGCACTTTGGGGGTCACAGGGTGCAGGGGCAGTGACAGGTTCTTTATCTCCAAGCCACCGTGAGCCCCTTACCTCCACAACCGTGAGGAGCTCCATCTTGGTCTGAACCAGCCCTAAAAGGCTACGGAACTAACTGGAAAAAATACAGGGGTCTCTGGTCTCCAGAACTGTGAGAGAACACATTTCCGTTTCTTAGACAGGAAAAAAAATCTTTAAAAAACTGGGGGTGGAAAACCCACCTACCACACCACTCTGGAATGACTGTGGAGTGTGAGCATGGCTTCTTGCAGATAAGTCAATACTGTTCCCCACAGATGAAACCCCGGAGCACAGAAGCCCGTGGATTAGCAGGAAATGTCACTGAGTCCATGACCGGTCAGGGATCACTGAAAAATGTCATTGCTCTTCAATGGAAACCGTGTCCTGCTTCTCCAGCTGCTCCCTGCATTGGGAACAAGCTGCGTGACTCTGGCTGTTGCCACGGTAGTTAATTAAATGGCTGGCCCAGTAAATACCACTGCAGCGAAACAAAAATATCAAACCCACTTCGCCCCGACCTCATCATTCCCAATGAGGTCCATATACTCGGGGGACACATAAAGGCCCATAGTCTGGGCCTGTCTGCCACTGAGCCCCTCCCCACTGGCTGTCCCAGGTGGCTGAGGTCTTTTAGAGGCTGAAGAGCCTGCCTTAGTGAAGAAAGAGGCGGGCAGGCCAGCGTCAGGGGTGGAGGAAGCCTGGCACCGGGGAGAGTGCCGCTGGCAACAATGGACCCCTTTCCATGTAAGCTGATCCCCTTGTGAGTCATGCCTGCCCCTTACCTGTGTCCCCTCCAGCAGCATGCTCCTCCTTTCCGTGCCTTTGTTTTCTCCTGTGCCAAGAGACTGACATCTGTCCTGCCTCTCTCTGCTTCCAAAGTCTATCGTGAAACTCAGGCAAGAAAAGGTCTTACAGTCGGTGTACAGCTGTGGTGAGGGGCAGCAGTGCGGGGAGGGAGGTCTGGAAGTCAGCCCACAGACAGTGTAAGACTATAACATGGGGCCCGAGGGGGGCAGTCGCATGGGCCCCCCTCGCCGATGGAGGGTGGCCTGTGCAACGGAGGGGGTGTGTGAGGGAGGGCAGGGACGCTCTGCGGAAGGTTTTTAAGTTTTCTAGCTGTACAAGTGGCCACTCTTCCTACAGGCAGTCTCAAGACTCCAGGAGAAAAACCCAGCTTTCTTGGAGTTGAACTTTTGAAAATCTGCCTAAATTCAGGGATTAAAAAGCAAAGCAAGGAAGATCTTGATTTCCGTGCTGCGGGATGACCTTTAGTTAATGGAGTTCGGGTTTAAAAAGGCAGGAACGTGATGAGGCAGAGACTGATGGCCACAGGGACAGTGTGACCCCGGCATGGGGGGAACCAGACACCCTGAGTGGCTTCCTGAAATCCTGAGGGCTTCTGACTAAGCCCTGGACACGTGTGCTGGCCAGGCGGTCCTGGTTAGCCTGCAGGGGGCCTCACGGGGGCAGCAGCCACCCTGTTTGGACCTGGTTGCAAGCCAGGTGGGTTGGAAGAAAGTGAGAGGGCCCGTGCAAGCAAGCGTGGAGATGCCTTGCTAGTCTTTTCTCCTGGTCTCAGGTATAGGAGGCAGCTGGGAGGCCCAGAGGGGAGGGGCAGGAATATGGGGTCAAAGGGAACCGGCTGCTGATAAGCTGGGTCCTAAAGCCCAGGGCTCCTTGGGGCTGTGGTTTTAGGTAACAGATTCCTTGTGCTTTAGTCAGGCCACTTGTAGTGAAGGTCGCCATGGTAACCAAACAACATTCGTGGGTGAATGATGGGAGCTTTCCAATAACCAGCCTGTCAGTCACTGCCCCCGCCCCAGGCCTGGCAGCCTGCCAGACGGGTTTTGAAAGCCCAGGCCATAGGGCAGAGGAGCCAGCTGGCTTTCCCTGCCTAACTCCTCCATGCGATGGCTGCCTCCTCCCACCCCTGTGGGTCAGGGTAGGACGTTGCAGGAGTTTCTGCCCAGCCAAGCCCAGGTCCAGGAGGACTTGGAAGGGCCTGGGGGAAGGTGTGTCAGAGCCCCAGGGGGCGCTCCCCGGCACAGGAACAATGCAGCCCTCTGGACAAGCTGGAGCTCGCTGCTCGCAAACAAATGGAACCATCAAAACTGTTTCCCCAGGGAAACCTAGGCTGTTTTGGAAAATGTTTGAGCTGATAACTAGGCGTTGGCTGTGGCCAGACCTCAACCTTATCTGCTTAAGGCTAACGTGAGCCCCAAGGGCACCTCTCTGACTACCTGGCCTGCCTCACCTTTTGCTCAGGGGGCATGTGACATGGCAGAAAATCAGGGTCCTGGGGCTCCTGTTAACATTTCTAACTTAAGCATGGTGTTTATTGGATGGATCTTATTAGGGACTCACAGTAGATCAAAAGGATGCTTAAAATACCAACCTTCCAGTGAGGGGGCTGGAATCAAAGGTATTAGCACAAACCTAGTTTTATCACTTCGCGCATTCATTAAGCATGTTTGGCTGGTGCAGCCCCCCTGAGGACGAGAGCGATGGCTTAAACTCGCAGGCTGTGGGTTGAGGGGAGTGTTAAGCCCGGCATAATCACTGGCGCTGCCTCTCTTCCCCAAAGGTCAGTTCCTCGTTGCTAAGCCGCTGTGACATTCAGCATTTCCCTCTTCTTGTTGCTCCCTGCGGCCTCCTGCGACCTCTCTCTGTGTGACGCTACAGGCGCACACAGTCCTCAGTCTCTCCCTTAGTGGTCTGCTTACGCTCAGAACCAGAGGATAAATGAACTTCTGGTTTTTGTTTGGGGACGAGAGGAAGGAAAAGAAAGAGTTATTTGCAGATTTTTCCAAAAGGAACTCTTCATTTGCTTTAAAGTGGTTTTAGCCCTTTGCTTCCTGACCCCTGTGTCCCCACCCTGTTCTGTAGGTAGCACGGGGGCTCAGGGCAAACCATATTCTAGCAGGAGTGGCCTAGCCCCCAAGAAGAGAGGGCAAGGGGCACTCATGCCCGTAGAGCTGGGCTGGCTTCCCTTTTGCTGTGAGTGGTCGTCAGGTCCTGAGGGTCTGCTTGCTGGCAGAGATAAACCAGGACCAAGCAATTTGCTTCTTGGTGTCTTATACCTGGCTGGGAGCCTACCTTTGTTCCACCTGAGAACCTTCCTTCTGGAAGTTCCTCTACCATTAAATGGTTATGGAATGGCTCTTTGTGGTTTGCGTTCTTATCCCTCAAGATCGTGAATTTGTGTTTGGAGAGTCATCTGGGAGTAACTGGAGGTGGCCTGCAGCTAAGGAAAGTGGGCCTGCAGGAAGGGCCACTTGCCAGTCACAGCGCGGAGAAGGGGGCCTTGCCACGCAGCCAGCCACAAGGCGCGCACTAGGTGGGGGCTGCCCTCCAGGTGGGACGAGCCCTTTGAAGTAAGGACAGGCTAACTTCAGTAAACACAGCTTATGTGCTGTTGATTTTTAAAGCTTCTAAGTTAGGTCACATTGGATGAATTTATTAATAGGTAGGAGATCAGCAGGAGCCTTAAAACATTAGGGGACATGGGACAGTGTGACCCTGCAGACCGAAGGAAAAATCCCTGGTTTGCAGAGCTAAGAAGAGTCTCCATGAGGGCCCCTTTCACATTGGGGGTCAGTCTGTTTGAGGTAATAGAGCTGGGCCTGTGCACGGCCTTTACCCGCTCCTGTTGGAGCTTTAAAATGATACCCTCCAAGGGTGCCGTGTGAGATTTTAATCAGAAATTGCCCTGGTGGAGCCTGTCCCAGAGGCCTGGAATCCAGAGGAGTCAGGGAGACCTGTGGCCTTCACTGATGCCTGGCATTCCTGGCCGGGGCCTGAGCCATTCGGAGTGCCTTGTGATTACAGCCTTGGTCTGGGCAGGGGGAAGGGGCCGGGCTGGCTGGCTCCTGCTCAGAGGGGCTGCTCCCCTCTCCTTCCTGCCCCCATCCTGTCCTGGAGGGAGGGGATCTCTTCCTGGTCAGGCTGGCCCCTCCCAGCCCCGCTCTGGACCTCTGTCCTACCAGTCCAGCCCTCTAGGATGCCCTCCTCCCCTTACTTTGCTTCCAAATCACACCCATTCTCAGAGGCTCCCCTCGGCTCCACTTGGCCTTGAAGTCCGTGCACGTTCCTCAGAGCCGAACTGCCCGATTGAGTACTTGGTTCTCTTCTGTTTTGTTTCTTAGTTGTCTCAGATGTGGTGTTTGAGCTTCCCCTGTTTGGAAGCACCTCTGGGGCAGAAGCTGTGACCTGTCCTCTGCCTCCCCCTCCTCCTGTAGAGAGCCCACAGCCGGGCACCCGGCCCCCAAGCAGGCCCTCCGAGGGCTAGACCATGAAGGCAGGGAGCCCATGGGGATGTTGGTGTCCTACAGCCCTCAGAGTGCTCCCCCACCTTACCCTGTTTTGTTGTCGTTTTGGTTTGATTTATGTTTTAGTTTTTATAACTCTCCTACTTCAAAGGTGAAAAAACTAATGGGAAAGCCAGGTGATACCTCCAGGTCAGGTGGCTGATGAGTGGCGGAGCAGGGAGCAGAGCCCACACCAGCGGATGGGCTGAATGACCCCGGGATACTTCAACCCACGAGCTCAGTCATAGTAAGACAGCAGGCCCACCAGTGCCTGCTCTGTGCCGGGCACCGGTCTCAGCACGTTGCCTGCATTTCCTCACTGAATCCCCTCAGCAGCCCTAGAAGTTGTGGGGACACCATGATTCCCTCTTCACAGATTAGGAAATGGAGGCACGGAGGGCATTAGTGAGCACTGGACATAACAGCAGCAAGGTAGGAAAATAGGGATGACAGGACCAATGTGGAGTGGGCCCTTTATGAAGTACCAGCCCCCTGCTAGGCCTTTATGTACATTATTTCCACATAAGAACCCCCAAGGCACGTAGCTATTGCCATTCCCATTTTATAGATATGAAACTGAGCTTGGAAAGATTACGTGACTTGTCCAGGATCACATGGCTGGAAGAAGGGAAGTTGGGATTTGAACTTGGGCCATCAAATGTGGACCCTGCTTTTCACCCCCACTGAGTCAGACCTGGGGCGTCCTGGGATGGGGCCCACTTCTTGCAGAACCCCATGCAGTGGGCAGGCTTGTCTTCCTGGCTGAGGAGTTAGACTTTCCAGAGGCATGGTTGCCTGACTCAGAGAATAGCCTGCTTTCTCACTCAATTATGTGTTTTCTATAAAAATAGAACGCTTCATTAAAACAGCACAGTGCAGCCATCAGCTGGAATTACAAATTACCGTCCTTTAAAGAGATAATGCCTCCTTTTGTGCATTCGCCACACCTGCTACCACCCCTCCCCGCAGGGTGGAGGGCTCCCACAAAGGCCAGGAGCCACAGGGCTCTGCCAGAGCTGCCCAGAGCCTGGCAGAGGGTGGATGCATGGATGGGGCTGCGGAGAGGGGAGAGCTCTGCAGGACGACCTGCAGCTTCACCCCCTTGGAGTTGTCTGACCCTGGGAACGTCTGCAGCTTGCCAGTGAGTCCTTGTGACCCACCCTCCATCTCTGTAATCCAGCAAAGATCCACCGAGTGCCATTAGGTCAGGTATGGGTGATACCAAGGGAAGAAAAATGTGGTCCCTGCCAGATGACAGCTGTCCTTTCTTGAGGCCTGGCTGTGCACCAGGACGGCCTTCGCAGGCTCTATCGCCCGTAGGCCTCCCATAGCCCTCCTGGGCAGCGCCATTACTGTCCCCACCTCACCCAGCAGGTAGAACTCAGAGAGGAGAAGGTGCTTGCTAGGAAGCGGCAGAGCCTGGAAGTGTACCTGCTTTGTCTGATGCCAAAGTCCACGTTTCTGCACAACGTCCTCCTGTTTGACAAGCAGTGAGCCAGGCGCCAGTGGTGGCTCCCTCAGGTGCACAGCAGTTACTGTGTTCAGCTGTTTATTCTGCATGCTGAGTGCTTTTATAGCGAGCTGCTTTCCGGAACATGAAAGTAAAAATGTGGACCCGTTGTACTTGCCACCCACACAGCCCAGGTCCTTCCCTGCAGCCAGCTCTGTTCTGCCAGTTCACCCTGCCACCAAGAGGTGGGGGGAGGGGACATAGGAATGAATGACCAGAGGCTTCTGGAAATGGGGGAATGGATGAGATGACCTCTGACCCCCAAACTGTGCTTGCTTAGCCGAGGCCATTGTCACAAAAATATCCCCTATTCACAAAATAATTCTTTAAAAAAAAATAGAAAAGGTTTTGGAAAGGCATGTGCTCACCCAGTTCTGCGGAGGCTCACCCTAAGATCCTCTCCAGAAATATCTGTCTTTGCCTCAAATGGGAAGGGCTCCAACCCTCAGTCCCTTTGACAGGTGACAAGCGGGCCAATGCTGGTGCTGCTGCAGGAGCACGGACCAGGCAGGGCAGCGAGGAAGAGGAGGCAGATGCCAGGCCTACCTGAGCACTCCCCTAGGGACCTCCGTCGTCAACCCTGGCCAGAGCGACGGGGAAGGTTGGCCAGGCTGGTGACCTGTGGGGACACCCAGACATGGACCTCACTGGTTTCTGTCTTCCCCCACAGGGGAGCAGGGGGCAGGGGCTGGCCCAGACACAGGCAGGCGGAACACAAGGCTGAGATGTCTCACTGTCCAGCAGGGGCACCCTCCTGCCCACTCACAGTGCTGGGCTGTGAGGGTGATTTCGGAGGTGACAGGTCCTCACCTTGACCAGAGTGCCCCCCGGGCTATCAAGGCTTTAGTGGCATTGTCAGGGAGGACATGAGCTCTCAGAAAGTGGGCTTGTGGCTGCACTGGGCCTCCCTACCAGGACCGGGGCCCACAGGCTGCAACCGTTGGCTCAGGCTGTGGAGAGCGCCAGGGCCCAGGACTGTCCTCCCTGCAGCCCCAGCAGCCTCACCCTGGGAGGGACAGAGCGCCTGCTATGTTTACACTGACCCTCGCTCTTCCCCCTTCCCCAGAGAGAACACTCACTTTCACATCTGCCTTCAGAGGCAATGGCGTGGCGAGGGCATGTGGCCTTAAAAGACCTCGGTGTTTATTCCACATGGGCTTGCGCAGCTTAAAAAACAGGAAAGTGCTTGCAAGAGGGGTCACCGCCGAGGTTGCCGTGGCTCTGTCCATCCCTTCTTCTTATCCCTTTCTCTTGCCAGCCTTGGGTCCCGGGAGCTACAAAGAGGACCACCTGCCTTACCAAACATGCCATGAAGCCCGGGGGCTTTCTGAAAGCCTTCAGAGGCACCTGGCCTGGACACTGCTTTTCCAAGGCTGCCAGGTCTGCAGTTGCAAAGCAGGACTCCCTTCCCTGAACCGTGGGCAGGCCTGTGCATGAGGACTAAATGCAGCTCGGCTGCTGCTTGAAGTTCATCTGTGGGGTCCCTGGGCAGACGGGGCAGGGGACCTTGCTCCTATGTCACAGGTCTGGAACCTGTGACATGCCCAGCTGGGCAGCCACAGAGCTGCGACTTTGGCTCAGATTTCTCACTCCTGGGCCAGTGCCTGTCCACTCTGAGTCAGGTCACAGTGCGGGGGCTAAGGACAGCCACGTGACCATTCCTGTCCCGGAATGGCTTTGGTCAGTGTATGAGTGGGCTGCTAGATTCCAGTGTCGCAGGCCTTCCTGTCTCTGACTCTTCCTGGTTGTTCTGTTGGCTCTGCCTGGGTGATTGTCCTCTGGGATGCAAACCCCAAGTCATAAGGAGCCAGGCATCTTCACATCACGCCCACAGCTCCCTGCTCCTCCCCAGGCCCTGTACAACTTCGCTCCTGGACAACCAGAAGTAGAATCAGCCCGTGCATTTGCTTGTTGGCTGCGTGAGTCCAGCTCACAGCAGTTACGAAGCAGCAAGTGATCAGATTCCTCTCCTACCTTGCCAGCCAGGACCCAGCAGCGGGGAGTGGTGTCAGAAATCCACTCTGAGCTAACGCAGATTGTGAGGCCTCGGCCACGGCCTGGTGGTGGTGGCGACACAGTCTCACAGTCCAAAGCGAGCGAACGTTGTGTGCTCAGCTCTGAGCCAGGCACTGTAAGCTGGGACACTGATGTGGAAGGAGGCAGGGCCCTGTCATCCAGGTGGGGGACCCACTGCAAGAGGCAGGCCAAAATAAATGGTGGTTTTAACACCTGTAGGTAAGACTGGCCACATACTGTTTCCACAGTGTCTGAATTTTAAAATGCTTGATGTGAGCTAATCTTCATTATTAAACTCATAGGTCTCTGTAGCGAAACACAGTGTGTGTGTGTGTGTGTGTGTGTGTGTGTACATATACATAGCAATTAAGTGCTAACGGCGCACGATCCAGAACAGTCCAGTAAGGGCAGAGGTGGTCAGACTCAGAGGAAAAGAACTTAGAGCCGCTGGATTAAAATAGTAGGCTTTTTAAAATTCTCAGAATCCTTCCTTCCCATGACAATTTAGGTTCCTTTAAGTGTATAGAACACGTAGCCCAGGGGCTGGCCTGGTTGGAGGAGCTAGGCAGCCAGGCTTGCCCCTCACACTTCCCACCCCCCACTGCTAGCCGCCAGGCGGCCCACCAGAGCTCCGCCAGCCTTCTCAGGCTGTTAGAATAACTGAGCCCCATCCTGGCGGAGGAGATGGAGGGGCAGCTGTGTGCTCTGATGGGCCTGGGGCGTTGAAGGTCTCGGTCAGAAGAGGAGCACAGTTGCTCCTTCAGAGGGAGCAGAGTTGTTTGCTGACCCCGTTGCACAAGGAGAGAGACTTTCACGGCGAGTTAGAAGCACGCCAGCAAGTGTGCAGATGACCACATCCCGACGTCGTGCAGTCGGCTCTGGAGGGGTGCGTGTGCAGCCCCACCGGCACACACAGTAGAGAGTAGCACTGGCTGGGCCTGGGCAGACGCTGGCGGGGGAAGGGCGAGTCCCAGCAGGGCGAGTCCCAGCAGGGTGACATTGTGAAGCAGAGCATGGACGAGTGCGGGAGCCTGCCCTGTGGTTCGGGGAGCTGCTAATACCCATCTGAGCAGCGCACCCCGGGGTCACACAGAAGAGTGACGGGAGTGGAGAGTGGCACACACGGACATTGGATTGCTGTCATGGACAGTCGGGACAGGGCTTTCTGTCAAAGAAGGCCTCACTGGCAGTGCCGAACTGTGACACCCAGGAAATCGCAGGAACTAATCTGGAGCCTCCCAGGATCTGGGAGTGAAGGATCTCACCAGAGGGCGACTATCGGAGCGCTCACCCCAGCCTAGAAAGGACACGGTTGGGCTGAGACATTCCACTCTGGGTCACTCCTGCTGATGGAACATCAACCGTGTAGCTGCTAGGATAGCAGCTGTGGGTAGAAGTCACTGGAAGGCCAGCTCACTTCTGTCCCAGGCACATGGTCGGGCAGGTCAGCCACGCCCCATCCTGGCTCTTAGGGATGCAGGGAGTGGGACTGGCAGAGGGGAGGTTGCTGAAGAGGGGGCGAGTCTGGGGAATGCTGCAGGGCTGGTCTATCCAGAAGCTGTCCTGGAACCAGCCCAGACCAGTGGCCCCGCTCAGGGGACTCTGCTGCCCGAGGGGAGGGCAGCCTTGGAATGGACTTGAGCCTGGGTGTTTCCTGTGCCCCACCCCAGGGACTTTCACTCCTCACCCACCCCTGCTGCTCTGGCCACTGGTCCCCCACCCCACCCCCATGCTTTTCCTCTTCTCCCCAACTCATAACTATCCCACCTCACCCTCCTTTTCATCAAATACCAGGTCAGCAAGACCCCTTCTCTCTTTTCTCCTGGCACTGAGTCTGATCCAAAGGACTCAATTTTCTGGACAAGTTGTCATTTGTAGCAGTAAGTGTTAGCTTGAAGGCAGACATTGTCTTGTGCTTTATATTCCCTAAAGCAGAGGCTCCTAGTGCTTCTGCACTGTCGGCCCCTTCGAGAATCTGGGAAAGGGGAGTAGGGGTAGCAGGACCAGTTCTCCCCAGTAGCTGCCCACCGGGGTGCTGTGGGGACCACAGTTTCTGCCCTGGGGACCTGGGAGGTCAACAGGGCATCCTGAGAGTCTAGGAAGGCTTCCTGAGGGAGGTGAGGTTTAAAGTCCATCATGAGGGATGGATGGAAATGTAGAGAAGAGGCCATGTGGGGTGGGTGGTGGTACCCTGTGACAGGTACGAAAGGCACGTGGCATGTTTGGGGAAAAGTGAGGAAGAAAAATAATACGTGCCCGGACCCCAAACCCCTCTCTGAGAAGAGGACTGGGGCCAATTCCACCCTCTGCATTCTCTACCAACACGCCACAGTCTAAGAAAAACAAGGTGTAAGGCAGGGGAGAGACGTGGGGGGGGGGGTGGAATGGGGACGACTGTAATGGAACAACAAAAAAAAATTATTTTTTAAAGAAAAAGTGTGAGAAGAAAGGAGCAGAGTGAGGCCATCAAAGTCCTTCATGAGCCTGGAGCCCCAGGGCTCGGGACAAGACGGGAGCCCAGAGCCCTGAGTGTGGGAGAAGGACAGAGGGAAAGCTCCCAGATGGGCAGACGCCCGGACCCCCTGTCCGGGGCCCGCCCCTGCCGTGCCCTTAGATCACAGGGATGTTCCCTGTCTAGATGCAGGACTCGGCTTCCACGAGGACCTGTGTGCCAACCTCGGGTGGGCCGGCAGAACCACTCAGCAGGAATCAAGCTCAGGGTATGAGAGTCATGTGGATTTGCTGAACAGCATGCTGGGAATAGAAGGGCCTTGCTGCTCACCACCCAGTGAGAAGTAGGAGGCTCAGCCAGCCTGCCCAGGCTGCTGGTGTGCATGCGAGGTGCTGGCGGTACCTGTGGTACAGTAGCTCCATACCCACTGGTACACGGCCACTGCCTTAAACCTTGTGAAGGTCCCCAGATTTCCCCAACTACTCGAAGTCTAAGCCCTGGCCCAGCAGGGTGTCCAGACCCCACCCAAGTCCAGGGGGGCCAGTCTTCCGAAGGTCTTTGCTATGTCCTGGGCAGAGGGGGTAGCCATCTGCCGCTCCTGGAGGCCTGCTTCCCAGTGAAACCAGCAATTTCCCTCTCTTTCCAGCCTCTCTGAGGGACACACCCCCACACTATTCTTACATCAGAGGTCTTCCGGTTTTCAGGTTGAGATTCTGAGTCTGCTCTCTCCCCTTGCACCGTAACTGTGTTCCTAAATGGTGACTGAATAGGACTTCATGTAGCTTGAGCCCTGTTGGATATATAAGGGGACCAGGCTATTTTAGGAAATGCATGAAGAATCCTTTGATAAAGTCAAACGGTGTCCTCATGTATCCAGGGTCAGGAAACAAAGTTTGTAATGTAATCGAGGCCATGCTGACTGAGCAGCTGTTGTATGCCCGCAAGGTGGAAAGCAGGGCTCTGCCCTTCGGGGACTTTTTACCAGTCCTTGCTTAGCATCTTTCCTTGACTCAGAGATGCTTTCTGGGTCTGTCCCTTATCCAAGGCCCCACGGGGGCGAGCTGACTGCCACTCTCTCTCCCGCAGCCTGCTGTTCACCAAGGTGAAGCTGGAACAGGTACTGAAAGGCCCGGAGGAAGCCCTTGTGACCTGCAGACAAATGCTGCGACTGTGGCAGACCCTGTACAACTTCTCCCAGCTGGGGTGAGTGGCTGCCATGATTGTCCCTTAGGTTGGGCAGAGTTGACAGGGAGTGGTTGCCAGGGCAACCACCCACTGCAGAGAGGCCACATGCCTGGAGGATGGGGGGTGATGAGAATGTTTGAATGAGAATGGGGGACTTACTGCTCCTGAGGCCTCTTACATCCTGGTCTAATTTTAACCATGTGGCAGTCCTCTGTGAAGCACGTGAAGAACCTATTTAGGATACTGACATTCAGGGGGGTAAGAAGGAAGAGAAATCGTTATCGAGCATCTGAGCCAGGTCCTGGGTTTGCTGCTCTATCTTCCACATTAGCTGCTCATATCTAAGGCATTATCAGATTTTATTCTCACCCCAGCAAGGAAACTGAGACTCAGGGAACTTCTGTGATTTGCCAGAGCCACTTGCCCGGTAAATGGTAGTGCTGGGGCGCGAACCTGGGTCTCCTGAGTCCCAGCCTGTGGAACCTGACACTTCTTTTTCCATTTGCAAACCAAAAGAACAGGAGGAAGCAGAATTCTGGAAGGACCCCTCCTTTCTTCCCCACGCCCCCTGTCTCCTGCTACAGTCCCCGGCCTGGGCTCCAGGGTTTTCCTGGGCCAGAGCAGAGCACTCTTGTCCAGGCTGAATCTGCAGAAAGTCTTTGTTCAAACCCACTGGGATGCTAAGGCTCGACCTGTGAGCCCATAGTGGAAAAGGGCATCATGCAGGATGAGGCCCTGCCTCTTCCTGGGTTCTGGACCTCACCTCCTCCCCCTTCTCTGGGATTGCTGGCCATCAGCTCCCCAGGGCCTCAGGGGACCCTGTGCTGGTGGATGCACTTGCATTTTCACAGGGACTCTGGGAGCCCAGAAGGCTTCCACAGCCCCCAGAGGCAGGTCTCTAATGGTGAAATTTACAGAGGAGGTCCCAGGGTAATCCCATGGAGTAAAACCCTTGGGCAGGGTAGGATCTGCCTTCTCCTTATAGGTCTCTGAGCCTGGAAAATTCCGGGACAGAGCAGGACCAGTGGGTGGAAGCTGCCAGAAGACAGCTCTGGGGTGAGGGACTTTTCAGAAAAGAAAGGGGTCCACCTGGCTGATGTGAGGGTGAGGGCCAGACTCTGGTGTTCAGATGCATCTCTTTCTGCAACTACTGGCTGTGGCCACTTGGGCAGGTGCACAACCCGGTCCCCCGAAGCTGGCAGGGACTGCCTCTGAGCTGGGTGGTGGGCTGCTTGCTCCTTCAGGCCTTCTCAGCTCCGCAGCCTTGTCTCCAGGCATACAGGGCCCAGCTGTGCTCCCCGGGCTGAAGAGGCGTGGGTCTGTGGGAACAATGAGGTTTGCCTTGGGGTCTTTTTAAGTCACCGCTCACACTCTTCTATGACCTTATAATCTGAGGGCCTGGCAGTCCTTAGGGGAAACTTCAGGGTAGGGCAGGGCTCAGCAGGCCAGCTACCTGTAGACAAATGGTTGGGCCCAGAGGCCTGGATCCAGGACCCCCCAGGCTTTCCCAGGAAAATAGGAAACATCCTTTCTCAACCTGGCTCCACAGAGCAGAAACTAGATCTTGTAAAGTCTAGTTTGGGTCAGCTAAGGATCCACTGGAATCTGCAGCCTAAGGGTCTGGCATGCCCTGCCCCACCTCCTGCTGTGCTCCTGCTCGTCCAGAGTGACCCCCAGGCTCTGCTCAGATGTCCCTCCTCTTGGTGCCTCCAGTCACCCTGTCTCCTGCGTCTGCTCTGCCCAGCCTTCTCCTCTCGGTCTTGCTGATTTCTCAACCTCGACTGTCTCTTCTCCCCATCTGGCTGTCAGATTCTTAGAGCAGGAGCAGTGCTGTATATTGGCCTAGACCCAAGGGGCAAAAGGTCCCCGAGGTAGGCTGTTTCTGGAGCCCTAGGGAGGGCCCCTTTAGGGGCTGGGAGGGTGGGTGGGATGAGAAGCTGTACTTGGGGATCTGCTCCAAGCCCACGTGCTCTGGGCGCCTGCCCACATTATCTCACGTGCTCCTCACAACAGCCTCGTGAGAACAACATTCTCACGCTCATTTCAAGGTCAGACAATTCATCCGGAGAACTCACCCTGAAAGGTGGCTTTGCTGAGGGTCACAGAGCTAAGAAGGGGTGGCCCCATGGTTTTAACCCAGCATCCAGCACCACACTCAGGTGCCTCCTGGGAAAGGGAAGAGGGTGGGAGAGGACAGGAACCAGCCCTGACACAGTGTGTTTTTGTGGGTGGTTTCCTCTAATGCCCACAAAGAGGGCTGTGTGTCCACAAGCCCACGTTCAGGCCATTGTGAGCCTGGGTTAGGATGGCAAGGGTTCCCTAGGTTCCACATTCTTCATCCGGCCATCATCTTGGTTCCCTTCTGCAGGGAGAAGCACCTGTCCCCAGGCTGTGCCTGCCACCTCTCCCACCCTTTCTACCTCGCTCCTCCTCTGAGCTTCCCTAGTCAGCAGGTTCAAGGGCCACAGGCATCCCTGGCAGTGGGCAGGAAGAGCTGAAGGGCACAACAGGCTGAGCCTCCTTTCTGAGCTGGTGACTTCCCCACCCTCCCACTCTGAGAAAAGAGGAACCTCCCTAGCAGTGTGGGGGCTGCGGGGGCCTGGAGAATTGGGGCAGGGGAGGAGACTGGGATCACCACACTTATTTGTCTGTCATGCCAGGGGCCCCTTTGGCTCCTCCAAGGCCACATCACCCTGGCAGCCAGGGTAATGTGCCTTAGGCAGAGAGTACCATCTGGCCTGCCTTCCTTGGGAAGGGGTGGGGTGCAGCGGGGGACACTTCTAGTGGCCTTTGAGGCCCAGGCTTTCCTTGGAAGGCAGTCCTCAGCAGAGTTCTGTGTCTGTGAGGGCAACAAAAGGTAGAAAGACACGCCCCCACCCCCGCCCCGGTGGCCTGGGATAGCTCCTGGCCAGAACTGGAGAGTTTCTGATCCTTGGCATCTGTGGTGCAGGGAGCCGTGCTGCCCAACGGAGAGCAGGGAAGGGTGGGTGGCCACCGTGAGTGGCAGGGGGGCCACAGGAGGCTTTCTAGACAGATGAGGGGCACTCAGGCTAGTTTCTGTAGGTGGGGTTTGGGCTGGACCGAGAAGGACAGCGAGAACATTCTTGGTGGCTGCAGCATTAACAAGCGTGTAGCTTTGGGAATGAAATGTGGTGGTGTTGGGGAATAGTGAGGAGACCGGTGGCCACACAGGCACCGAGCAGGCAGCATGGACAGGCATGTGTGAGTGACGGTGAGTACCACTGTCAGCTGAGCCTCTGGGGCGAGCCAGATCCTAGCACCCCAAGCTTGAGCCTTGACCTTTCCTGATGCTCTGGTCGTCTCCATACTTCCTCCTGGGGCCAGCTTTGGCTCTGTTCTGGGGCCTGAACTCTCAGCCCTGGAGCCTGCCTGGCAGGAGGCTCCCTCGCTGTCCTGTCGGCCCTCCACTTCACTGGGGCATGGCCCTCTCTTGCCTTCCAGGGGCCTGGAGAAGGATGGCAGCCTCGGCGAGGGCCTCACGCTGAAGAAGCAGAGTGGCATGCACCTGACTGTGCCCGATGCCCATGATGCAGACTCCGGTAAGAATGTGCCCCGTGGGCAGCTGTCCACGGGGACCCACAGCTCACTTTCCCAGCCTGAGCATGAACGGGGAGAGTGACACCTTCCCACTGCTCCTTGTCGGCTGCTGCCCAAGGGCCTTGTGCTAAGGGGCTGCCCTGCAGAATCTTTCAGGGTCCTTATGGCTCTGGACGAGATGGCTGCTAGCCGGAGTAGGCAAGGGAGGAACTGGCCCACCTCCTGGGTGGAGGTGAAGAGAGAGAGGATACTGAAGTTGAATGTCAGCGTAGAGCATAGAAACCGAAACCACTTCCTCTGAGGCTACACCTTCAGATCAAGGTCAGCCATCACAACATCCCTAGTAGATGGAGTCAAGTGGGAAGGAATGAGCTGAGCTTAAATGTATAACTCTAAGCCCAAAGCTGACTTTTAACCGAAGACCTGATTAAAGCAGAACACCTTCCTCAAAGACACAAGAAGAATTAGTCACAGGAACGAAAGTGTGAGAAAGGCGTATTTAGTGGCCTTGCTCATTTTTCCCACTCTTGTGGACGTGAACCAAGTGGCGCCTTCATCGAGAAGCCACGGCGTTGATTTCTGGCACCAAGACCAGCACCTGGCTTGAGAGGTGCGTCTGAGGCGTGCAGGTGGCCCGCGGGGCTGCTGGCTCCCAGGAGGGCATAGCGCCCTTGCACGGATGGGGAGGAACCACGAACAAATGTTAGGGTTCCGTGTGCATTCGTCTTATTAACGGAAATCGTCCATGGTTTGCCCTGAGGTCTCCTGAGTTTATTGGAACCTATATTGCCTCTGAGAGAAAGTGCTCACACTTCACCTGCGTGTGAATTGTAAATGTCGATAGGTCATGTATCACACACAGGGACCCATGTCACAGAACTGCCACAGGGAGCGGTTCTCCAGGGGCCACAGGGTCTGACCTGAGCTGCCACCTAAGGATCCTTCACAGCATAACCTCAAATGGGACCTTGTTGTGTAAGAAGCAATAACACACATTTGGGAAAACAGAAAGCAAAAGTACCAAAAGGAAGAAAAGAAAAATCACCCATAATTTCACCACCTAGCCCTTAACACGTGGCCTTTCAGGCTTTTTCTGTGCACATCTTCCTTTCTTAGAAGAACGTTGTCATACCTTTTTTCAGCCTGCATCTTCCGCCTCACTGTAGACTTTGCACATCTTTTTGCATCGATGTCCGTGTGTGTGTGCACTGTTATGTGAGTGGCTGCAGAGCCTTGTGTGATTACACCCTCACTTGTTTTTAATCAGTCCCTGTTGTTGGCCATTCAAGTTACTTCAGTCAATGTCAAAGTAACAGGCAGAAGAACCAGCATGTCTGATGTTTATGATTGTGTTCCTCGTGACAGACTCCTAGAAGTGCGCTCACCACCTGATCGCCCCCTTCAAGCTCCTCTCTAGCCACGGGTGAGGGGACCAGGTGGGCCCTTCCTGGTGGCTCTGCGAGCTGTTTGGCAGCCGCCCTGCCCTGATTTGGTGTGCCCTGTCCCTCCCCGTGGGGCTGTGCAACCCCTGCTCTTGAGGCCTATAGTGTGCGGCACTCAGATCTGCTGCTCAGCCCCTCCACTCTCGCTCTGCAGGCTCTCGGCGGGCATCGTCCATCGCAGCCTCCCGGCTAGAAGAGGCCATGTCGGAGCTGACCATGCCCAGCTCTGTTTTGAAGCAGGGCCCCATGCAGCTGTGGACCACGCTGGAACAGATCTGGCTCCAGGCCGGTGAGTGTCCCTGGCCCCAGTGACACCCACTCATGTCCCAACAGGCCCCCAGGCTCTCAGAGCTGTGTCCTGTCCTAGAGAAGAGAGTATGGGGTGCTGGGGGTCCCTGACAAGGCTCACATGGTCTTCACTCCTCACAGAAAAGCCCGGCAATCAGGAACCTGGAGCTCTAGTTCCAGCTGCTGTTTCTTTGCTTGGCCCAGGAAAAGTCACTTAATCTGCCTGGTCGCGGGTTTTCACTCGGCCAAATAGGGACAGTGCCTGTCTGCGTACCCAGGAGAGAGCCTCTGGCAGCAAAGACAAACGTGAGAGGATGTGAGGAAAGGCCACACAGATGAATAGTCTTAGTCTCAACAACTCCATCTTGCCCACCTTCTCCTGAGTAAAACTAGTTAGGGCCCAAGCCCCGAGAGCTCACGGAATAGCAGGGAAGAGGTGGGGAATGGCGGCGCCCAGGAAAGGGAGGTCTGGTGGTAGGGCCCATTGAAGGCAGCGGGCTGGTAGCACTAGGGTTGCCGTTTAGGACACAATCCCTCTTGATGGCAAATCGGCACTATTGCCTCTGTGGAGTTTGAGGGTCAGTTAGTGTTGGGGATGAAGGTGGCTTCAAAGTCACAAAGAGCTGGGTTCTAATGCCAGCTCTGTCTTGCCTGTCCTGGTCTAAAATGAGCTGATGTGGGCAGAGCAGACAGCACAGTGTGGGGCACATAGTAGGTGCTCAGTGAATGGTATTTGACTTCTGTCTGGTCCACGATGGGTGTGGGGGACACAGAGGCAGCAACAGAGGTAGTCACCAACAGTGACTGCCCTCGATGCTGGACGAAGGAATGCCAAGGATCAACTCGCTGGAGCGATGGAAAGTTTAGCCAGATGATGGTGGGGGAGGTGGGTTAGGGTGAAAAGAGAGAGTCAAGGCCGGAGAGGCGCCTGAGATGAAATGGCAGCAGCCGCAGCACAGAGAAGACGGTGACAGAGTAGGTGGAATCCTGAAACTGCCCAAGGCCGGCATGCCTCCTTGTCTGAGATCTGTCCCAGCAAAGCTCCTCAGCTTTTTTCCCATTACCTTCCTATCTGCCCCGCTTCTGCCAAGGAGCTGGAGCAGAAAGCTCCTGAGGGCAGATGGAGAAGAGACCCAGAGTAGACAGTCAGTTCCTGGGACATGTGGGGTTTGCAAGGTAGTGTTAGAATGTGCTTAACTGAGAATCCAAGGTTTCCTGCTGCATGGGGCCCACATACGGACACGTTAGTATACAGGAACCCCCACTCTCCCCGCCGCAGGTTCTGAGTCTGGAGAACTAAAATTGGACCAGGATCCACAGGAAGGCTAGGCAGGGAAGCATTTTAATAATACAGATATTGCCCCAGTTTCTATATCAGGGTCCCTCAGGATGCCAGGGATGGGTCCGGGCTATGCTCCATGGTCAGCTTCTTGCGTTTGAAGCAGGAAAAAGGATGTTGAAAATGCAGAGGACTAACAGACATGGTCTCCTCTTAGGCAAATACTGCTCTGTTTCCTTCTAGGATATGAAACCATAATGGCTCTGAAGGGTATGCTTGGGCTTCATCCACTTCAGGGAATGTAGTGGCATAGCGACACATTCCAGAGTTGTGTGTGGCCTCCTCTGGGGCTCCCAGGGCCTTTTGTTTTAATGACGCGTCTTGTTTACAATATCAGCACGTGAAAAAGTTCTTGTGTCTTACCGGCCTGCTTGCATTTCGCAGATATGCTACTTTATGTTAGGGGTGCCAGCATGTTCTGATAAGTCCGAGGAAGGTTAAAATTGTTCCTGAAGCTGGTTCCTGAAGACGAGGGAGTATTGGCACAAACACATGCCCTTCAGTCATTCACGCATTAGCCTTTCTTTCCTAGACATCGTCCTGGACGTTCGGTCCACAGAGAACTCTGGGAACAACGTCTGGGCACTCTGAATGTGGTGCCAGGTGAGGGCCGGGCAGTGTGGCATTAGGAGACAGGTTAGGGTATATGCGACCGATCCAGAATAACAGTGGCTTCTACAAGCTGGTGGAAGCTTCGTCCTCTCACCTGGCTTGACAGCTCTGCTCTCCTGGTCCAGGGACCCCGGTTCCTTCCATTTTGTTCGTTCTGCTCTCCCCTTGTTGCTTTTTTTTTTTTTTTAAATATTTTACGTATTTATTTTTAGAGAGAGGGGAAGGGAGGGAGAAAGAGAGGGAGACAAACATCGATGTGCAGGAGAAACACCAATCGGTTGCCTCTCACTTGCCCTCAACCAGGAACCTGGCCCACAACCCCACGTGCCCTGACTGGGGATCGAACCAGCAACGTTTTGGCTCACAGCCCAGTGCTCAATCCAATGAGCCAGACCAGCCAGGGCTCCTCTTGTCACTCTTATCCCAGTGATCCAACATGGCTCTCCACCACATTCACTTTCCAAGGCATAACTTGGAAGAGTGGGAGAAGGGGACACCCCCTCCCTTAAGGACAGATCCTAAAGTTTACACACATCACTTCGCCTTACCACCCATTGGTCAGAACTTAGTCACATGACCGCACACCTAGCTGCAAAGGACTGTGGGAAATGTCATTATTCTGGGTGTCCATGTGCCCATTAAAAATCAGGTCATCTTATCATTCTAGTAGGGGGCATAGACTAGTGGGCAGCGGCCACAACCAGAAAGGGAAATGAAAGTGTGTCCTAGGTCTTCCATTCTGAGCATGGGAGAATTCTGGAGTGATCTGCATCCCATGAACCCTCTCCTCTCCCCTGGCCACCGTCATCTCCAGCAAGCATGCGCTGAGCGCCTGTTGAATGAAGGGCGGCCGGGAGCAAATCACCAAGGCAATATAACTTCTCCCTAACTCCCGCCCTTCCCCACACCAGACCCAGGCTAAGAGTACTGACATCAGCACCCCCACCCACCCACCTAAGGATGCCACCAGCTGCAGCAATTTTGCAAGAAGGGGAAAATATCCCCCTTTATCATTTTGGAATGAGCTAATCGCCCTGGTTTGGTGCAAGATAAACTGCATGGCTCTCTGTTCTGGCAGTAAGTTCCATCATTAACCCCTCTCTTAGGCTGGGAAGTGTTGTGTGCTTCCTCTCCTAGTTCTCGTCCTCCCATCCCCTATCCAAGGGTCCTTCCATTTTCAGTCTAACTTAAGAAGCTTCACCGAGGGTTTCCACTTGAGAGATGAATTTCAGAAATGTTGCCTCTTTGGCGGCAGGTATGTGTGAGAATGGGCGAGGCATGGGCCCACAGATGCTTCAGGGTCCTGAGTGTTTACACGTGCTTCCAGGACAGCAAGATAGCCCACCTCCCTCTCTCACTATCGCTCACACCTCAGGAACCGAGTGTGCTGGAGAGGGGCAGATGGATGGAGGGAGAGGTCCCTTGCCCGGAATTCCAGGGACTCACAGGTGGCCAAGGGCTTTCCCTGGGTTGGGGGAAGTTGGCCCAGGTCTTAGCTCCCAAACGGCAAGTTCACACTGCCTGGGAACTGGCGCCCTGGCTCTGAAGGTGGCCCTGGCACCACCCCAGTTGGCAGCTGGGCAGCCTGGAGAACTGCAGTGGGGCAGTCAGGGCTGTGTCCAAAGGTCATATTTGTTATAAAATTATAGTCGAGGAGGATGCTGTCTTACCCTTGGCCCTGAGTTGCCTTGTTCCTCCTCATCCCTTTCCTTATCTTCACTGTGTCCTCTTTTCCCAGCTCCCTACCACACCCCATTCCCTCTTGCCTTCTGTACCTTCTTTCTAAGGCCTCTCCTCCCTTGCTCTGGCATTTTTCTTCTTCCCTCCTTTCTGCCTGTCATTCACAGCTTGCGGGGTCCTGAGTTAGTGAGAAGAGGCTCCCGGGACAGGAAGTGAGGGGCCAGGCCCGAGCAGTCTTGATTCCCTTGTGGCAGAGGCAAATTGTGTCCCTCTCTGGGCCTAGGGGTGGAGGGTGCCAGACCAACCCCCAATTCCCTTAGATCCCTAATTCTCCCAGCCTTCTCCCTTCTGCCCCGCCCCCCACTCCCCCCATCCCCATCTTTCATTCCTCCCTGGTCCACCTCCACCCCTCCTCCTTTATTCTTAGTGTCAATATGTCCTGAGGGCCTGTTCCACAGGGGGGCTGCTTATTTCCTATAGGGGGCAGTTTTGGTGACACCCCTGGAACCCAGGGCTAGCTAAGGTGGATTCTTTTTAGGGCCCAATGTTTACTTCTCTCCTGCCTTGGTGGCTCTGCCCTTTGAGCTGATGGAGGGTCTATTTCCCCTGAGAAAGCCTCTAAAAGGCCTTAGGTGTGGCCCTGGACCCTCTGCCCCCAGCTCCTCAGCTCAGGACAGGCAGAGGGTGAGGCCTGCCCTGCAAAGAGTCTGTGCAAGTAGCCCTCGAAGAGTGAGTCTGTCCCCCAACCTTAGGGGGTGAGGCCTCAGCATTGGCCAGAATGGCAGGAAGACTGGAACCAGCTCTGGTGCAGGGTGCCTTAGAAAAAATAATGAAAGGACGGTCACAAAGCTCCAGGGAACAGATGTTTTCCATTTGGAGTCTGCCGAGAGAAAGCGAAGAGGGGGCGGGTGGAGAGAGATGGAGGGAGGAGGAAGAAGAGCTGAGACAGGCGAGACAGGAGGTCTAGAACAGGCTGGGAGGGGGATTGGAGAAGTGAGAAAACCAGAGTAGGGAGAGGGAGTAAGGAACTGAGACAGGGTTGGGGAGGGCCCTCTGACACCAAGGGGACAGCGAGGACCCAGTTGCCTGGGGTGATGACCACGACTCTGAGAATCCGAGGAAAACCTGGTAACACTGAGTGCTCATCCACTGCCAGCCAGGGGAGGCCAGGAGGGGCGTGGGCACCTTGGGGCCCTGGCAGCCAGGGCCTGGTGGTAGCGAACCAAGGCAGTGGGCAGGCACTGTGCCATGTGGCTATTTGGTAAAACAACTGCCTAGGGACACTGAGTCTGGAACGAAGAGGTGCACTGCAGCCCCCAGACCTAGGAGCCTGACCGCAGGTCAGAGGCCCTGCCCTGGAGGCTGGGCCTGCCAGGAGCTGTCTGCAAGGCCATACCAGCAGCCCGTAGGAGACTCTGTTCTGTGTCATCTGGTTTCCTGCCTAACTGGTAATGAAGTCCACTGGAGCAAAGCAGCCCTACCTATTTTTCAGGGTGTGTTTTCTGGTGTATGGCCAGCCCGACAAGGCCCAGGGCCCCAAAGAAGGAGGGAGGTGGGGATCCTGTCATCGAAATCCCTTGATGTCAGGGCACTGTGAGGAATCCCCAAGGGAGGGACCAGGGGCAGCCTCCAGAGATGAAGCTCAGAAGACAGGGCAGCAAGTTGTAAACAGCTTAATGAGCTGTGCCAAGCCCAGGTGGGCAGGTGGACCAGGCCTGGGGCGGGCCCGCTGGCACAAGGTCTCGGGCAGTGGAGAGCCCGGCCTCTGAGTTGAGCTGCTGGCGAGGGAGAAAGCCACCATGGGAGCTGATGCAGAAAGGCCTCCCCACCCCCAGCACTCACACCACATACTTCCTTCTACTTCTCCCCTCTTCTCTGCAGCCCTGGGGACTTCTGCCAAAGTGGAGCTCAGCCCTCCCGGTTAGCCCAGTCTCCCTTCTCTCTGCCAGTCCAAGTCCCCCTGCGCCTTCAGGCCTTAACTCAAATGCTGCCTCCCTCAGGCAGACTTCCCTGACCACACCAGCACTGCTGACCTGACCCCTTCTGAGTGACAAGAGCACTCAGAGTTGGCACTTATCACTCCACTGCTCTGGGTCACTCCAGTAGTTTGGTGGCTTCACTCTTTGTCCTCGTGGGAGGGCCAGGCATACCATCAGTGCTCAATAGTTGCACATTGGACACGTAGTTATGAAGGCAGCCTGCTCAGAGTGCCAGGTAGTGGCCCAAGAAGGGAATACAACAGCAGAGCAGAGAGCCAACACAGAGAGAGCCAAACCCCTGACCCCTGGGCCAGCCCTCCCTGCAAGGCCCCAGGCTCAAAGCCTGCCCTTCCTGGCCTCACCTCCCTGTGTTTTCTGTCTTGGGAATCTCCAGTTCAGGCTGGCTCAGGGAACAAGGGCCAGCATTTCTCTTTCTGGCCTTATCATGGGAGCCTGGCTCCTCTGTGTTTAATTAATTCTCTGATTCTCCCAAACTCATCTCCACTAGTGAAGAAAAGTACCCTTGCTCAAAGAGCCGTCTGTAGTGTTTTAGGATGTGGCAAGCTATTTGATTATGCAATGAGCCTTAGGCAGCATTCAGGCCAAGTGCTCCAAGTGCTGTGTGCTACCGTTAAAGCCTTAGACCTCCTTCCTGCTTCTTGCCAGAGCAGGAAGATGGGATGCCTGAGCCTGGGTTTCCCACCTCTTTCTGGGAGCTTCCTTTGGGATGTCTCTTATCCAGCCCACCCCAGGCCTAATCTGAACTCATGTAACCTCAGCTCTCAGCCTTTGTAAGGAACAGCTCTTGGCAAAGTCACAAGCTGGGCTCTGCTTGCCCTTCTGTGCTCCCATCTGTGCACCAGCACCAGCCTAGGTGGGGCAGCTGAGCCCTGGGCTGCCGTAAGAGGGCCGAGTGGCCCTCGAGGCCAAGCTGCAACCCCAAAGAGCTGCACTGCTAAAAGCACCTGCTGTGGGTGTGTGCGCACAGGAGGGTTTGAAATGCATTTATGTGGGCTGGCCCGGCACTGGAGAAACTGCCCCCTTTTCCACTGATCTGGGGAAGAAGGCAAACCGGTTGTGGGGCGGATTGCACGTGTGTCCTCTGTTCCTCTCGGAGTGGCACAAAGTCCTCTGGAGGTAGGCTGGGAGCTGCTGGGGGACCCAGCCCTGCCCTGCCCCTTTTCACTGAGGGGTGGGGGTGAGGTCCTCCCTCCCTCAGCCTGGTTTGTTAGCATCGGGCTCTTGCAAGCACCCGCCTCCCTCCCAGACTTGTGAGAATTAAATGAGAGAAGATGCTTCTCACAGTTGGGCCTTGGCCCACAGTCAGCTCTCAGTGGGTGCAGGCTGTTTGGGAGCTGTTACTAACACTCCTTGGTGGGGCCCGGCTCTGCCCCTTCACAGGTGCTCCCGGGCCTCTCTCCTCCCCCACCCACCCCCATCCTTGGCAGGATCGCCAGGCTCTCCCTCGGGCTCTGTGCACACTGCGAGCCTCCTTCCTCAGAGACTGAGAGCTGGAGGAGCGCCACCACATCTGCCTCCCTCCCCCAGCCCAGGCACAAAATAATAAACAAGTGACGTGAGAGGACACTGGAAAAAAGTCACTGTCGCCTGAGAAAACGCTGAGCTCCAGGAGATACCACTTGTGCCCCTACTGCAGGCCTCTGAAGTCCAATGGCCAACGCCATCTTACCTAACCTAATGTACGCTTTCTGTGGCCTCAGGCGACTTCCCTACCCTCTCTG
This sequence comes from Desmodus rotundus, assembly GCF_022682495.2. Classification (NCBI taxonomy): domain Eukaryota; kingdom Metazoa; phylum Chordata; class Mammalia; order Chiroptera; family Phyllostomidae; genus Desmodus; species Desmodus rotundus. The sequence continues at coordinate 125,680,642 of NC_071391.1, forward strand.
CGCCTCAGTTTCCTCCTCCCTGAAGTGTGGCAATAAGAGTGCGTGCTCTATAGGCCTTTGTGAGCGTTGGCCGAGAGTCCTGTGGGGCATGTGGCACAGCGAGCACCCAGAGCCATCACCTGGTGTTAGCCCCGCACCCCAGAGTGGGCCACCCAGTGCTGTGACTGGTGGGGGTGGTTTCCATCACCTGCGACTGGTTCTGGGGCATGGGGGGGCTGCTGCCTCCGACTTTGCCGCCACTCTCACCTCCCACTGTCCTTCTGGTTTCACAGCTGAACTGTTCATGGAGCAGCAGCACCTGAAGGAAGCAGGTTTCTGCATCCAGGAGGCAGCAAGCCTCTTCCCCACCTCGCACTCGGTCCTCTACATGCGGGGCCGGCTGGCTGAGATGAAGGGCAGCCTGGAGGAGGCCAAGCAGCTGTACAAGGAGGCGCTCACAGTGAACCCCGACGGCGTGCGCATCATGCACAGCCTGGTGAGTCAGCCTCGCGCCCCCACAAAAGGCCTCAGGGCCCTCGCCACCCTCACTCCCTCCGTGCGTGCAGGTGCCTTTCTGCCACCGTTCCCTGGTGATCTGGTGTCTGGAGGTGGCTTCCTCTCTGCTCTGTCGGGAACGACAGCACTCCTTCCTGCAGAGGCAGGCCACTTCCTGCAATCAGAGCCTGCCTGAGGATGAAAGAATCTGCGAGGACGGGTTGATATTCTTTGTGACTTGTTGCTATTAGTTTCTATATGGCAGTCTAGCCTTAGAGGGCTTCCACTGTTACGCATCAAATCCTCACCCTGGAGACTCTAGATACCGGAATGTTCTTTGTGAGGGTTTTTAGGCGCCCCCTCCCGCCCCCCAATCATTGGGCTGCCTTCCCCATTTCAGAGGAGCTCTGGGGCAGGATGCCAGGGGATGCCCCAGGGTGGGCTGTCATTTTGGCTCTGACTTGAGCACACATTGGAAATGGCCCCTGGGGCCCCAAACCTCAGGACATGGAGCTCAGGACTTGGGTGCCCAAGGCTCAGTGACCTTCCTATGGGAAGGTTCGGAGACCGGGAGCAGAATGCTGGTGCTCTTGTCCGGGCCTGGCCATTCTCTTTCCGGGTGACCATGGGCAGGTCACCCCCCTCTCTGCACCTCATTTTTACTTGTCTGTGCAATGGGCCACCCCGACAGCTGGCACAGTAGGCCCTCAGTGTAAATTCTTTCCCTCCTTCCATAGCTGCCTTCAGGGAGTGGGCATGAGGATCAGTACGTTGCTCTGGAAGTGCGTGGGCCTGCGTACACCCGGTGATTTTCGAAGCATAGTTTAGGAGCCCACAGTCAGTGACACAGTCCTCCCCTGTCAGAGTCCAGGTTCCACTTCCTGTCTCCTCTGAGAGATCCTTGAGAACAGCCATGAGAGGGTCACTCACATCGGACCACTAACACAGATGGGTCAGGAGAAGGACTCCAGATGGCCACAGGGTCATCGCCGCCCACAGGGGTCTGATTGTCCATGAGCAGAAGCTACCGGGAGTGAGATTGCAGCCCAGTGTCGGGAACATGGTGTGATAACTCTTAGAAAAGTCCAAGCACAAACTCAGATATCATCATCTGTGAGGATGTTGCCAACAGAAACATCACATAGGGGTAGGAGCTGGACCAGGGCATCTTTATAATGAAGTCTTTCCAACCCCGAGAGACCTTGAAAACAGATTAGGACAGAGATTCCCAGCTCAGCTATCATTCCCACTGCCCGATTTCTCCAGGGCTTTCCAGCATAGGTGCACACGAATGCCCGTGCCAGCTGAACAAAGCCTGCATGGGGACGTCACACCCTGGCCCCGGTTCCCCTCCATGTGGCTCTATGTTGCCTCCCAGCCTGCTCAGCAAATGTGTGTTTTTTGCAAGGCACATCCTTCCTCCCACAATTCAGACATTAGCTCCTCTGATAAATGCCTCCCCAGAGGTCACGTCCAGAAACTTGATTAGGACAGTGGGAGGGAGGATGTGGCTATGTCTTTAGGCCGGCAGCCAGGCAGTGATGTTGGCCTTCCACTGCGCTCGCGGGTATGAGCCTGCCATTCAGTTCCTAAAACCCAACGAAATCCAATAACAAGTACAATTTTGAAGTAACAGAGTACCATTTTTCATTTATGCTTATTATTGTTTGTAGCTATTTCCCTGAAATTGAAGCAGTTTCCAAGGGTGAGTTTCCATGGTAACTGAAGAGCTGTCCAGAGTGGCTCCCTGCAGATGTTTCTGAAATGGTCCCTTTTCTCTTCCTGGGGCGCCTTCCCGATGTGATGAAATTGGAGGGAGTCGGAGGCAGGCCAGCCCACTGTGAAAGTTCTAAGCAACCAGAGGGGCCGTTGGCTCCCGTGTGGGCAGCCCATCTCCTTTCCACGCACGCTGTTCCTGCCAGCATCCTACACATATGCATACAGAATAGCAAATTTCAAGCCTGGGGAAGATTCACTAAGCACTCTTTTCCCAGAGACACACAAACGCTCTGGCATGTTGATCTCCACCTCCCCCAATCTAAGTGTGTTCCCTGGACTGACCTCAGACTCAGGACATCTGTGACCTAACCCTGGCTCTGGCCCTAATTCACTTGGGTGACTTAGGAAAAGACACACTTAACTTCAACCCTCCTGATGTCTCCCTTTGTAAATAAATAATAATCTTCATCATTCCTAGACCTATGTTCTAATCAAATGAGGTGACGCATGTGAAAGTACTCCTGAAAGCCTGCAGCGCACTATCTGAGAAAGCAGAGCGCTGCAGGTACGCCACCACTCTCTAGTCCCTCGCCCATGACAGGCATTACTAATTGATCCCAGCACTTTTCCCCATTGAGCACAGATGTCACACTGGGGTCTTTATCACCACAGTACAACATGAAGGGATCCACTACTCATCGGTTAAGTCAGCCTGACATTTATGTAAGGGAGTCACTGTAAAAATAGTCAGTAGAGAGCGAGAACAACCTATCTGTTATCTCAGCCTTTGTGAACGCTGGGGGTGGGTGCACCCTGGAGAATTATCCAGAGAAAGGAACATGGAGGGGAACTGGTGTTCCCCACTGTGGAGTCATTGATAAGACAGATTCTCAGGGAGGACATCCTGGCCTTACCATGCCACTGTGGCTTTGTGAGGACCCTGGCCTCTCGTAGGTGCTAAGGACCCCTGAGAGCACAGCCACCCATAGCTGGGGCTGGAGGAGCTCTGGTTCCCCCATGAGCCCTCAGAGGTTGGGATTGAGTCCCATTCCCTGCGGTCTGGAAAGAGAAGGGTGAGGAGACTCTGTGAGCCGTGTGGCAGCCAGGTTTGGCCCTGCAGTCCCTGAGGCAGGATCATCACACACCAGGAAGCCAGCCACCAGGCCTCTCCCTGTGGCTGTGTACGGGCAACAGGCCAGCAGGGGACAGGCTGGAGAAAGCTTCTGGGAGTAGAAGGTTGTCGTCTTCAGGAGCCAGTGTTCGGGCATTTCTAAGAATTTGGACTTTGGCCCAGAAGCAGATTCTCTCCTCTCCCCACTCTGGTGCCCTGCTGCCCTGCATGGGACCTCTCCATGGTTCTGGCTCCACTCTGGGCTCAGCTCAGGTTTTTCCACCCAGATCAGGCAGAAAAGAGACACCACCTTGGCAGTGCTCTACCAGGGAAGAGTCTCCACTGTGCCACAGCAGTGTCCCAGAGGCATCTGTGTCCTTGAGTCCTGGTCCTGCAGCTGCCACCTCTGCCGGGCTCGAGGAGAGTACCCAAGTACAGACGGAGAAAGGTGTGCTCTCTGCAGATGGAAACTCCCAGTGACATCCAGCAGCAGGTCCTGGCGGTCTCTGCCAGCTCAGTCCTGGCCTCCCTGCCCAGTAGCCAGACACCGCACTCACTCAGCCTGGGTGTTCAGAAGTTGATTTCCTGGCAGAAGAATCTAGTTAGGAAGGGGAAGCCTGAACTTCACCTGCCTGGCCCTGAGGAAGCATGAGAAAGAAGGCAGGGTCCTTCCCCAGATCAGCAGAGAAGTGGGCCCTGGCTGGCACTGCTTTTCAGAGAGGGTTTCATGGCCTCAACCGGAGGAGGATCCTCAGACAACCTGCTTCCATCTCTCTGAGCCTGTCTCTGTGTTGTCCTCTCAGGAGCCCATCTGCACACCAAGGGAGCAGGGATGGCTAGGGATAGCAAGGAGCCTAAGTGTGGCTGAGTGACTGGCCAAGTCACTCAGAGTCCTCCCAAGGGGAAGTTCCTTTAGGTCACCTGACCTTAATGGTAGGAGGGTCACTATCCCTGGCTTCAGGCCAACTCACTTTCCCTGCCCTCTGCTTGGCTGAGCCGGGAGCATGGATGCTTTGATGCAGCCTGACTCACCACAGAGAAAGCATCAGCTGTGAGTGGGCAGGTGTGGTTGCATTCCTGCCACCTGTATTTCTGGAGGGTAGGTGGGGTTTCCTGCTCCCCGCTAGCCCCTGTCCCTGGTCATGCTTTCTTGGGACAGAGTTCCAGGCTCCTGTTGCCCCATCTCCCCAGAACCCTTTCTCCTCAGTCACCTCAGCAGCAGGGAGAGACTGCCCTGTATGAGCTTTAGCTCCTGTGATGTAATTCCCGGAGATGTCATTTCTGAAGCAATCCTAGCCACGTGACCTGGCCTCTTCTCTCTCCAGACACCCCCGCAAAGATGGAACAGTGTTTCGCCATCCATTGCCCTCTGATGAGAGTGTGGCCATGAATTATTCCCCTGCATTTGTTCCCTCTTGCTCCCTGCATGAGGCTGATGTCTTGCTCTTGACATGGGCTGTGGGCTCAAGGCATGGCCACCCTCCGAGGGCCCCAGAGCCTCTTGCCCCACCTCTCCCCAGACTGGAGTGTGCTGCAGCGTATCTCAAGTCTCCAGAGCTCCCCACTAGATCCCTGGCCTTCCCCAAGGTAGGATCTGAGTCAGGGAGGACCAGGGTCCTGCTGTGCCTAGCCCCTGCATGTGACCGAAGTTCTGGGTTGGGTCTTTGGCAGGGGCTCCAGGATCCAACAAGAAGTCTCTGCTCTCTAAGGCCAAGGAGGTGATGGACTGTGGCTACACAGAACTGCCCCCATCACTCTCACCTGGTGGGCACTTTCCCCAGTCCTGGAGGGCAGGGTCGCACAGTAGAGGTGATACATCTGACACAGCCAGCCAGCCAGGCCTCAAGTTATGGGGCACAGAGATTACTTCCCTTTGCTGGCTCAGGCTTTATCCAATGAGGAAAATAATTCAGGCTCTTGTGAGCTCCAGGGAGAGTTTTAGGCTCAGGTGAGGTGAGACCTGTGAAAAGGTAGGTTAACAGCAGGCATTTTTCTCTCCATTTGTATGGAAGACTTGGTGGCAGGTAGCCTGCGCCCATCCTTGACCAGGCTGTGGGGTGAAGGTCATTGGTCTAAACTTCCTTGTGCTGCTGGATGGCCCCTGGTGCCAAGAAAGTGCTACAAAGGCAGGGAGGGGGTGCTGGGCAGGGACCAGGGGCCCCAGAGCTGCCTCTGGGGCCAGTTGGCTGGCACAGTTTTTAAGCCCCACCGTCAGAGCCAACTGTGCCCGGAGGCCGGAGCACAGCCCTGAGTCTGACTGACCTGGACTTGAGGCCCACTTCCGCTGCACTTGCTGTTTAACCACATCTCAGAACCTCCGTGTCCCCATCTGTAAAATAGGAACCACGGTGCCTAGCGCATGGGGCTCCAGTTAGAATGAGGTTGAATAAGTCCCTGCAGGTTAATGGCCCAGTAGCTTGGGTCACTTGTATCTTTTGCTTTAGAAGTGTGGCTCCCAGGCCAGGTCAGATGCTCTTGGTTTGCAGAGGAAAACAGAAGCCCAGAGCCAAGCCCCAGAGAGTCATTGTACCAAAGCTGCTCAGCCCTTAGTGAGCCCATCAGGTGACTCTGGCCAACATACAGATGTGCAGGACATCGCCCGACTGCCCCGTGGCTGGGACAAGAGCATACACAGCACAAGGCCCAGCTGACCTGAGCTGAGAGTGAGGGGGCGTGGGTGTGAGCTGAGGGACAAGGGAAATTTGAGACCTGGTCTTGCTGTCTCCTGCGTTGGGTGAGCCACGTCAGCTAAGGGGCATGCCGGGGCCCTGCGGCTGAGGGAGAGGAGGGGCAAGGGACGCGGGGCTCTGGGGGCATCCTGCTCAGCCCTGCATGCCGGCCCGTTGTCATGAGCTAGGTGCCCAGCCTCGGCTGTGTCCTGACTCGAAGGAGGAAAGGCGTCCTGAGCAGCGGAGAAGTGAACCTGCGCACCCAGCCTCTGGACGAGGCTGCAGTACACAGAACAGCGGGGCTCCTGGCTCCTGGGGCCCATCTGAGCTAAGCCTCCCTCCTTGTCGGCTTCCAGAGCTGTGGCAGGTGTTTTAGAGGGCCTGGCAGCCTGAGGGGGTGGGAGGACCCTGAAGTCTTTCACTCTGCTGTGTGTGGAGAGAACCTGAGCTCTTGCAGGCACAGCCCCTCATCAGTGGACTCTGTCCCATCAGCTGCAGCAGATGGGGAATATTGCTTCTTTTTGACAGAACAGTTTGAGTACGAAAGCCTTGTTGGTCCTTTGGCCTCCTGGTGCGGTGGTTTTATTGTGAGTTCTGTATTCCTCGTCCCTCTGCAGCACTGCCTGAGGTCTGGAGTCCCTGAAGGGAAAGTGGAGGAGGAAGGGAATGAGAGAGTTCTAGGGCCTGGTTGGGTGGGGAGGTGGGAGATGCACGGGTGCATTCCCCCAGCCCAGGCCTCACTGGCGTCGAGAGACCCCTGCCCACCCTGCCTTACCCCTGGCCTCGCGTAGCCCCCAGCCCAGGCTCAGGGACTTTCCAGAAGATGAGGGCGGTTCCACTGGCTCCGGACTTTGGAAAGCCTTAGGCTGGTGCGTGGGCTCCTGGAGTCCGTGCCAGCCCTGACAAGGAAGTGGAAAGGAAACTTTCTGTCCGCCTGTCATAGATTCAAATCAGAATGCTAGCGAGGCACTGTTGGTTTAACTCAGCCCCAGAGTCAATGGTCCGAAAGACTCACTCTGGAGGATACAGCTGAGTTCAGCCCCTTCCGCCTTGTCCACCAGGCCAGTGCCCCCCACACACCCTGCCAAACATGTCATCACCAGCCCCCATGGCTCCGTCTCCTGGTCCCAGAGTGGGGCCTCTGCAACAGGCCACCTTCTCACTGCCCATCACAGGGTCTTCTTTTCTAAAACCCGAAGTCCAGCAGCCTTGCTACAGCCTCCTGACTTAGCCCTGAGGGCTTGGCCATGTCCAGGTGGGGCCCCAACTAGGCTGGGCTCCAGGTGAGTCTGAGGGCTCCCTCAGCAGGGCCCTCTTCCTATGAGATCCAGGAGGAGCTCTGGTTAGGGGTGGGGGGCCATCAGCCAGGCATGGGGTGGGATCCACAAGGATTTGTGCCCCTTCTCCCAACAGGGAAGTAGGACCCGTCCGTGGCTTTGGGGTGGCCCCAGCTCCCAGATGGAGGTGGTGGTGTGTGGGCTGCGTTCTCAGCCTGAAGAGCCGCCTCATTCCCAGGCTGGTTGGACAGGTTGAGGCTGACACACCTGGGAGAATCCAGCATGCAGAAATGTGGGCCTCCCTCGCTGGGCGTATCAGCACCCCAGGATGGGTGATAGGAGGGAGCCTTCCTGTGGAGCAGCCTCAGAGGTGGCCCCACCAGGGGCTCCTCCCTGCAGCCCCAAGGTCCACAAGCAGGAGGCTCCAGCAGCCTCCAGCTGATTCCCGGCTTCCCAGCTGGAAAGGCTATGACAGAATCCCAGGAATGTGCCTTAAGCTCAGAAAGAAAATTCCCAAAATAACTTCTATAAATACTTGAGGGGAGGGGTGGGGAGGGAGCTCTGAGCTTGGCCGGCAGCTGGTCTAGCACTGGGGACTATTTCCCAGAGCAGGCCTCCACCAAAAAGAAGGAGAAGGCAGGCGGGGACCTTCCTGCTGCCCCTCCCCGCTGGGGGCCAGTGTCAGGCACTGAACTAATGGGATGAGATGCTGTGCAGTGGCAGCTCTGAAAAATAAGGCAGGATCCTCTTTCTTCTGCATCCCCGCCCCAGGCTACAGCCCCTGACCGCACCCTGGACCTCCACAGAGAACCTGGGCTCCTAACAGAGAGGGTCCCCCTCAGAGGGCCCCCCGGGCTGCCTGTCCGCTGGTGCTAAGCTGGTCGCTAGGCACCCACAGGTGCCTCTGGTATACCTGGCTTTGAGCCCAGGACCTTCCCAGCAGCTGTGAGCTCTGTTGAGCTGCTATCGTGTGGGTCATGGTCAGGCAGGCAGGAGCCAGGGACCCGTCCCTCTCAGCCCGGGCAGGAGGACAGGGGTCGAATCTGACAGCCCACAGTAATGGAGCACAATGTCGAGATGGAGATGTGGGAGAGGGGTCCTGCCATCCGTGGGGAAGGCTTACTGGGGAGCGGGGCCCAGGTAGATGAGATGTGGCCAGATGTTTCCTCCTCCCTGTGATCCAAGAAGGGAGGGAGAGAGGAATGGTGGAAGTCGGGAACTTCTGGGACTTCCCCACAGCCCTGCCCCTCTCTGCGCAGCTGCCACTGACCCTGGCCCCTCTTATGGGGCAGTGCTCCGCTGCCCTGAGCAACTTGTACCTCACTTTCTGATCCCTGTGCCGGGGCAGCACAGCTATGACCTCTCCCGGGTGAAGGTCACCAGCAGGTCTGGCTGCTCTGGGTTCTGGATGGCCCCTGCCTGGGGCAGGGGGGAGTCCACAGGGACAGTTGAATAGAGACCCGTGGGGGCTGGGGAGCCAGGGAGTGGCAGCAGGCCCTTGGCAGTGGGGGCTGGGACAGAGCAGGTGAGACCTGCAGTCTCCCTGGGACGGGCCCTGTCCGGTTGTCAAGCAGCAAACACTCCGAGTTGCTACCAAACACGAACGGGCTGGTGTCTCGGGCAGGTGGCCGAAGATCCTGTTACAGGCCCCAGGCCTCTGGGCCCCAGCCTGACCCCAGCCCGGTGTCTCCTTTCAGGCTCTAAGGTCAGCACCCCAGGGTGGTGGGGACGTGAACCAACCCCAGCCTAGCCCACAGTCCCCGCCGACAGAGAGTCCTGCCCTCTAGAAAACTCAGCTGTCCCACCCCTTCACCCCCTCCCGGGACCTCTGGTCATCCTGGGGACACTTCCATTTGCTCTCTGCCCACCATGTACCCCTGCTACATGATTTCAAATTGGTCAGTAGCTTATGAGGGAGGACCCTTCTGTTCCCCAGCTTGCAGATGAGGAAACTGTGGCTCAGAGACAACGGGCCGCTTGCCTGGGGTCACTGCACTAGTCAGCGGCAGAGCGGGGGTTCTTCTGGTTGTGGAGCCCTGGGCTTGTCCTCCGCACAGAGCACACAGAGGCACCCGCTACAGACCCTCCACACTGAGAACAGCACACGAGCACCCGCGTGCACTCCCTGGTCAGCCTGCAGGCACATCTGGCCACTTCCCAAACACCCACACGCTTCTTGAGAATCGGGGGTTTTCAAACTCATTTTTAGATGGAGCCGTCTTTTCAAACAAAATCTCATGTGGAAGCTCAATATAGCAGTCTTAGTGTGTAAAAGCCACTGTGTAAAAGCCCCTGCGGCCCCGCCCCCTCTCTGGGAGGCTCTGCTGGCTGGCCCTTCCCCATCTGTCCTCTGTCGCTCCCTCATGGGCAGCACTTACAGGGCTCAAACCTTCCATTTTTGGTGCTTAATTTTGGTGTCTGGCAGCCTGTCGTCTCGCCTTCCTTCCCTCCTCCCTGTGGGCCCTGTTCCATCGTGCGCTGCTCAGGGTCCAGCTCCCAGGCCCTGTGGGCAGAACTTCTTGGCCTGGAGCCCTGTTGGCTAGACTGGGCACAGCCCCCTGGTCCTAGGCAGCCCTGAGTCAGCACCGCTCCCATCTGGCCAGAGCCAGAGCTGGGGGCCTGCCTGAGGCTCCACCCAGCCGCAGCTCTCTGTCCTCCCCTGTCCTCTGCCTCATCCTCATGGTTCCCTGGGAATAGCTTCACCCTGGGCTGAAGAGACATCTCCTTTTTCCTTTCCTGCCCCCTGGCCCCAGTACTGCCATCCAGCACCTCCAGAGAGGGGGAGGCTTTTCCTAGGGCTTCCTGAGCGCCAGCCTTCCCTCTTGCCTAATTGGTCATGTTCCAGGCTCTTTATGAAATCAGGCATGTGCATCTTCCTCAGTAGGTCTCCATAGCAACGGAGGGCCTAACTCTGGGGAGCATGTTGAGGATGAAAATGTTCCAGCTAAAAATGTACATGGCCGTCAGTGGGCGGGCACCCAGGAGGGGGCTCCCGGCACATAGAAGGCAGCTCCCCACCCCTACCCTGGCCCCCGCCTATCCAGGAAGTCAGTGTTCACGCTTTACCTCATATCTTTGTGCTTTACCCCAAACTGTAGGATAAGAGGAGGCCCCCCAGTGCTGCCATCCCATGCTACCTTCGAGGGCTGGGACACAGATCAGTGAGACTGGATGGTGCAAAGCAGCCTTTCTGGGAACAAAGGCTGAAAGGAGACATCAGCCCCTTCCCCTGCTCACCCAGTGTGTGTGAAAGTAGACAGAGAGGGGCAGGGTGCCAGTTGAACTTCCCAACCCTTTTTTGTAACAATTCCCGTCACTTCCTATATCTCTGGCAGCGGGGTTGTTGGAGCCAAAAATGTAAGGCCAAGCTCGTGACCACCCTTCCCAAAGCCCTCCGTTCACACAGCCTCCATCCCCGGTCCCCAGTCATCTGACTGTCCTGTGACCCTCACTTGCCAGGCCAGGCCAGGGTGAGCATTAGGTCCTAGGACCCAAACATCCCTAGGAAGACCTGAGATGCAGGCAAAGAAGCTAGCCCCACCCACCCACAAGTTCAAGGTTCTCTCCAAGGTGATAGAAGCTGGAGCCTACAGCGTACAGCCCTCAGTCCCACCCACGTCCCCAGGAGAAGGGCAGCGCAGGGTGCAGCAGCAAGCCCACGGGTAACAGACCCATCACAGACTCACACAGGCTAAAAGCTCTTCGAGTATTTTACATAAGCAGACTTGTGTAAACTTCATAATAGCCCTCGAGGTGGCTACTATGGTCTTTCCCATTTATAGGTCAGGAAGCCGAGGGCCAGAGAGTGGTGGCTTGCCCAGGATCCCCCAGCTGGTAATGGGGAGACTCAAAGCAGGGCTGCTGACTTGAAAGCCCATCCCTTGGGGCCAGGCGGGACACAGCTCCCACAATGTGTGATTTGGGAGGCTGACCTGGAAGCAGGTCTCGGGTGGGACAGGTAAGATTTGCATTAATCAAGGGCACAGTCACTTGACCAAAAATCCAAGCAAGACACCGTGTCTGGGGCCCTCTCCAGCTGGTGACTGGTGGCCAAGCTGCTTCCCACTCCTTGCCCCGGTGGCCAGGGTGACCCTACCCCAGGACAGCCTCACTAACCCCCCACCCTATGCTTGCTCCCAGGGTATGATGCTGAATCGGCTGGACCACAAGTGCCTGGCCCAGAAGGTGCTGCGGGACGCTGTGGAGAGGCAGAGCACCTGCCACGAGGCATGGCAGGGCCTGGGCGAGGTGCTGCAGGCCCAGGGCCAGAGTGAGGCCGCTGTGGAATGCTTCCTCACCGCCCTTGAATTGGAAGCCAGCAGCCCAGTGCTGCCCTTCTCCATCATCCCCAGAGAGCTCTAACACTGCCCTGCAGCAGCAGGAGGAAGGGGGCTGCCTGGTGGGCAGAGCAGGCCGACAGCAGGGAATGTGGGTTCAGGGAGGTACAGGACCTCAGGGAAATACATCTCTAGGGAACGCTTCTGCAAGCTGCAGCCCTAGTTCTCCTCGCCTCCCCCACGCCACCCCTGCATTCCCTCCAGGGCCCACTGAGTCTGGGAGAGAGGCTCATCTGGAGCTGGGTGGACCAGATTTGCATCAAAAGCAAATTCCTTGCTCCCTGGGACTCAGACATTGTGGCATTTACGAGCAAGGAAGTAGCTGGGAGGCCACATCAATGTGAGGCCCCTGCCCAGAATATCTGTGCATCATCGAAATGTACAGTAAGGTCTGTGTGACTTGGTCACTTCCCCATCTAGAAACCCCTGTATGTACCTGCCACCGTTCCTCAGCATCCCTGACCCTGATTTCCAGCTTTGCACAAGCTTTGGTCTCGAACCTCAGCCCTCTGCATCTAGCACCAGCGATGAACCCTGAAGCTGCCCTCAGGCCAGGCCAAGAGGGGTTCCTGTGTTCTTCCTTGGCTCCTCGGGAGACAGTCTGCTTGAACCCTAAGTGTCATAGAGTCATGGTGACCGGACCTGCTCCCTGGAGCCCTGCAGCCGTGCCTTCCCCCCACCCGTGCCTCTGTGCCTTGGGGGAGCCCCACGTCCTGGTCCCACGCCACTGTCTCAGGACAAGGTTTTGGATCACTCTCAGGTCTTGCCCAGAGTGGTCATGGCTTGAAGAACCACTGGCAAGTGGGAAGGAGATGGATTCCTCTCCCAGACTTTGAGTTAGTGGGTAATGCCTGGCATTGCCCTTTGCCCGGTGAGGCCATTTGGAACTCACTGTGTACCCTCTGCTGCCAAGCGCCTTTGAGGCCTCTGGTGTCTGGCCAGGGACACTGAGCACCGGCCCTAACCTACCTTCCATTTCTGCCCACCTCCTTCCTGGAAATGCCCCAGCTAAAGCAGCCTCCTCAGACCCTGGGCCATAGCCCTAGGATGGGCCTCAGGGTGTAAGCGTGGCTGCTGCAGCCAGCCCTTTCTAACACATTACACCAACCCATTGCTCCTCAAAGCCTTACCCTTCGGGGCCATGAGTACAGTGCAGACCGCTCTAGGGGTTATAACGTGGAGATGGGGAGTCTCCAGGACTGTCCCAGATTCATCTCACCACCCACAGTCCACTTCAGCTCAGGCTTTGCCGGTTAACCCATGCCCCTCCCTGGCCATTTGGCTCTCCCTGCCTGGCACCTAACTAGTTGAGCTGGCCTCTGTATACTTGACACCTTTGTCAGCAGGGGTCCTGGGTGCTGGTGGTGGGGGTCTTCCCTGCTGCTCCCCTAGCCTGCTGCATGATGCTCTGGGAATTCCCCAAGGAATTGCCCCACCCCACCCCCACCACCACCACAGGCCAATTAGGGGAATCCCTTTCTTACCTGCTCTTGGGTTTTAGTTTTAAAGCTCCATCAGGTACCTCTCTCATTTCAAGGTGTGTGGAAAGGTGGAGCGGGGACTGCCCAGGTTTGTCATAGCCCAGGCTGTCTGTGGGAAACCCCCCTCCTCACCACACTGGCTCAGCACTGCACCCCCAGGTGCTTCCCAGGGAAAGCCCAGAAAGCCCACGCCTCCTGGCCTCCCTCCAGGTGAGCAACACTGCAGAGAACACCGCATCCTTCACCTCTTGTTTGGAGGATCTCAATATGTGTATGTGTGTGTATGTATATGTACAGGGTCCAGCAGGAGTAATGCCTTCTTGAGTGTGGTTGGTAGGGTAATATTATATGGGTGTAATAATTTATAGTTTTAATTTGAACATTTCACCTAAAATGTCATATGGTGTGCTTGAGTGTGATATGTTACAGAATTACATGCTTATGACTTTGTAATAAAAGATTTTTTAATAAAAAAAAGGGGGCGTTATTTGTGCCAGGCTCTGTATATGATAGAGCTCTATTTTTATTCTGGAATTCTGTTACAGGACAAAGAATTAAGACAAAGCAGAAGCCATTGATTTGCCTTGGGGGGCCCAAAGATGTTGGTGGTCAGTTTTTGGTAAGGAAAGGCACCAAGTGCACCCTCGGAGGAGGCCTCAGCGGTCTAGGCCAAGTTGCTGACAGCAGATTGAGTAAAGAGACCCCTGAAGGAGAAGCAGGTTTGTCTGAAGCAGTGTGTTCATTCAGCGCACAGGTGGCTCCAGAACCGGCCTTGAGCGGACCCTGGAGAGGCCAGGGTATTACAGAAGGGGTGGGGCCCACGGAGTCCAGGGCCTGGGCCTCACAGGTCCGGGTTGGGGAGTTGGAGGAGCTAGCAGGGAGGGAGGGCCCCGATGAAGGGATTGTGGTTTTAGCCAGGTGAGAGTAGATGAGCACGGGGGCAGAGGTAGGGGGTTTGGGAGGGCTTCAAGGTCAGGCTGGAGCCTGGAGATGGGTGGGAGGAAGGAGGGGGGGTCTAGGCATGCCCACCTAGTATAGGTCTCGTTTTGGACTGCTACCTGTCCCTTAGGTGGCCCTGAGCCCCCTGCTGCCTCCAGGGCCCAACTGGAGAGTTGGCCAGACTTGCCACCTGAACAGAGAGACTGTTCCCAGAGATCTGCCAGTGGCACCCCTCCAGTGCCCGGGGGAGAAGCCCCCAGGAGGGGCATGTGGTGAGGATCCAGGCCACATCCAGATTGGCCACCTGCGCTGAGAGGGACATACCAATGCACACCTGATATATGTTACACTACATGCCAACATACTACATACAAAATGTGCACTAAAATTTTGAAGGATGACACAAGTTTATATAGGAGCTCTATTTTCTTCGTGTACTCCCAAGGATCATCTGGTGTACCCCAAGGCCGCACCCACCCACTTTGAAGACAGCCGCTCTTGAGGCTTTCCCTAGAACTTGGGGCTGGCCTAGACTGAGCTTCCTGCTCCCTGGCCTCGCTGCGGCCTGGCCTCCCCGACCCTCAGCTCTGTTCTCATTGTGGTTTTGCTGTCCTAGGGGAGCAGGTCTTTCGTGGAGCCTTTAGGTGCCCAGCTCCTCTTTTGCTGCGATGCTTTCTTTGAAGGAAACACATGCACAGTCTTCAGTGATGTAACAATTAGTGTAGATTACTTTTCACACACCCTCACCCCCAGCTCATTGTCCCCTGGGATGAGAATTAAAAGCCATAGGTGATGTTTCATTATCTGCCAGCCTGGGGAGTTTTAGAAGGCTCATCCTTCAAGGAAGAGAATGGAGGCTGGAAGGAGTAGGGAAGGGAGGGGAACCCTTCCTGTTCAATACAAGGGCTGTGCCGCGCTGACCGCAAGTTGGTCAGAGGTTGAAAAGTCAGGCAGGGGTGGAGACATTTCCTGACCCCTAGGTCTTCACGCCCCTTGTTCACACATAAACTCCCTGGAGAAGGAGAGCCTGGAACAAGCTTGTGTCACACTGCCACCCCCTTGGACCTCCAGCCCACCCACTGCTCTCCAGGACACAGCCCTTCAGTATTAATAGCATTTCTCTGCAGGCACAAACATGAATGGAATTTCAGCCTCCACCACCCAGACTCCTCTCTGGTACCAAAGTGCCCATTGTTGCCTTGCACCCCCCACCGCACCAGGGCATTCAGATACCGTCACCGTGCAAGTATTTCTTGGCCTTGTTTGGGAAGCAGCCAGCTAAGTAAATCTCCCTTACCCAAGCTGCCAGCCCCTGTTGACAGCGTACTGTGATCCCAGAGCCCGCCATCCAACCCGGCCTCAGGCAAGAATCTGGGGACTGCTGGAGCATGGGTGAGAGGCAGCCGGCCCACCTGGAGAGGCACTCAGGCCCCACCAAGGGCCACAGGAAGGGCAGTATTTCAAGCAGAAGAACGCCCCACTCCCCATCCCAGGTACGGGTTAGGTAGATGATGTGGAAGCCTGAATAACACCCCTCACAAAGGTATCCTTGTCCCAGAACCTGCAAATATGTTCTCCTACGTGATAAAGGGATTGCACAAACATGATAAAGTTAAGGGCATTGGGGAGGTTGTCTGGATTATCCAGGGGAACCCAGGTAACCACAAGGATCCTTAAAAGAGGAAGGCGGGAGGGTCAGAGTCGGGACTAGATGAGACGGGAGCGGGAGTTTGGAGTGATGTCAGGAAAGGAAGGCAGAAGCTGGAAAAGACAAGGAAACAGATTCTCCCCCGGAGCCTCCAGAAGGAATCACCCCTGCCTTACCCTGACTTTAGCCCAGTGAGACTGATTTTGGGAATTCTGACCTCCAGAGCTGTAAGAGAATAAATTTGTACTGTTTCAAGCAACAAAGTCTGGGAATTTGTTATAGCAGCCACAGGAAACTGATAGATGGTTTGGATAAAGAACTACCCCAGGCACAGGATTCGGCACATGGGCTCAGGGGCATTCTGCAGTCCAGCTCCCATGCCCAGCCCGGCACAGGTTGGGGATTAGAAGCCTAAGCAGATGTGCCCCTGCCTGGCATGTTTTCAGGGGTCCCCTCTGGCACTGTTGAACAAAAGGAGCTGCAACTTCCTTGCTCCCTCATGGCCCTCAGCACACAGAACCTCTGAGCTCTGGGACCTCAGAAAAGGAATGAGCCGTGGCTGGTGTGGCTCAGTGGATTGAGTGTGGGCCCAGGAACCAAAGGGTCGTCGGTTTGATTCCCAATCAGGGCACACACCTGGGTTGTGGGCCAGGTCCCAGGTAGGGGCCGTGCTAGAGGCAACCACACATTAATGTTTCGCTCCCTCTCTTTCCCCCTCCCTTCCCTCTCTCTAAAAATAAATAAAGTCTTTTTTTAAAAAAGAGAAGGGACAAGGGCAATGGTCAGCCCTCATCAAGCACTAGGCTCCGTTTGGGACCTGCACAACTCCCAGCACACTGCCTTGCTGTCCCAGCGGTCCCCTCCCAGGCTCCTCAGTTCCAGTGTGGTGAATCCAATGGGAAGCTTTGTAGGTCCCCGCCGCCTGCCCCCACCTAGCCCTCTCTGGTGACAGGAGATGCAGTGTCACAGAGCCTGAGCCCACCTTCCTGTCTGCAGTTCTCAGGGACTAAGCCACACTCCCACCCAAAGCAGCCGTGTTGCTACCTCCCTCCCCTGCTGACTGGGCCCCTCCAAGCCGCCCCCCCTCCCCCACTCCTCAGAAGGTGACACCTTTTACTGGGCTCTGGTATAGCCAGGGGTGTTGTTAACAAGGCAACAAGGAGCACCTGCTGGGAGATGATTCTCCACTGTCCACCTCCTGGGCCTCCCCTCCCTCCAGCTCCTCCTCCTTCCTATCTGGCTGCCCCTCCCTGCCTGTTCTACTCACAGACCGCAGCATCTGAGGATTCAGCCTTGGCTCCCACTGCCATCCAAAGTGTCCTCTTCTCTAGGAAGGCTGCAGGTAAGCCCTGCCACAGTCTGGGTCTCCAGCACTGACCCCCACAAGCCACCCAGCCCCTGTAGCCCTGAATCCAGAGGCCAACCCCATCCCCTTCCCCACTTTGGGCCCAGTCGTTAGCCAAAACCAAGAGTCTGTGAAGAGTCCAGCCAGGGGTCAGGCCGCTGCTCTCCTTTCTACCCAGAACAACCTCCACCTGGTACCACTCCAGGCACTAACTTCACCCAAACGGGCCCTGTGCCATCCTTTTCCCTTTGGACTCAGCCCGAGGAGAGCATGGGTCAATCTCTTCTTCATACTGGAGAGGGATTTCCAGGGCAAGAGCCCTGTCTTCTTCTTAAACCTTTACGTTGGGAGAACTACCTGTGCCCTCACCCGGGGTTACTGGTGACTGGTGCCCTCGCACCATCTCAATGGCAGCTCTCAACCTTGGCCACTCATTGGAATCAACGGGGGTGGGGAAGGGGGTGAGCTCTGAAAAAACACGAGGCCTGAGTCCCACCCCCAGAGAGTTTGATGGGATCTGTCTTGGAGCTGACGGCACCAAGAGTTTTAAAGTCTCCCCAGGGGATTCTAAAATGCAGCTTAGTACAACTGATTCTGAACTTGGAGATTCCGAACTGTGTTTTCAAGATAACAGGGCCTTCAAAGCAATCCTAGGGTAGCAGGCCTGAGCTCTGTGCTGCCTGGTGGCATCGAACATCAGAGAGATGATGCTGGAGGCAGGGCAAATCACCCACCAACCTGTGGCCCTCAGCCTCTGGGTCCAGAAGGTATCAAATGAAGGTCCAGAAAGTGGTGGGGGGACGGGGGGGGGGAGAGGGAAAGAGAGGAGAAGAAGGAGGAGGACAAGCTGTCCCCAACAGTGCCGTGACTTTTGACATGCTCTGATTTAACGGAGAGGGAGTTTCACATGGAAACGGTAGACAACGTTTGCAGCCAAGAAGAGCCATTCCCTTTGGTCGAAGCCAAATTCAGAGGGCAGTTGCGGGTTGGGGTGGGAGGGGAGAGGAACAGAGGGAGGCTCTGGGAAGCCAGGGCAGGGACCTGGAGAAGCCAGTGTCACAGCAGCCAATGGGGGAGCGAGGAGGGGTTCAGCAGGGAGGCTGCTTGGGGCTTAGGGTACAGGCAGAAGTCTCTTCCCTCCGCGCTCGTACTTCCCGAGCCCTTTTGGACACGGCGCTTGATGTGCACAGTAGCCCAGCTGCCAGCTGTGAATATCCCAATCTCGGAGTGCAAGTTTAAGGTCAACCCAGGTTGGTCAGTCTCTCCGTCTTGAGAAGGACAGAAGGAGGCCCTGCTCTTCAAATAGTGTCTCAATTTCAGGCTTGTGGCAATAAAATGCCATCCAGAATCCCTCTGGTCTCTTTGGGAAAGCCTCTCCCTAACTGTATAAAATTCTATAAAAATGTGAGAATATGCCAAAGAAGAGAAGGGAAATGTTCTCTCCTCACCACCTGGACTGCGCCAGACCTCAGCTGACACCTAGTGCTGAGTCTCTGTCCCATCCCCCGAATCACAGAAGAGGGTGAGGGCTGCATTACAACCAGGCGGCAAGACTGGTAAGGGAGACAGGGCTGAGGCACGCCCCAGCTCCCGGGAGACACACAGATGTCATGGAGCCAAAGGCAAAGCTTAGGGAATGGACCCCAAACACCAAGATGTCCAGACGGCCCTGCAGGATTTTCTTCAGCAGCTTCACCTCCTGGTGAAGTGTCTGCAGGCCAGTCAAGGCACCCTCCCCTTCTTATTCCGCACAGGTCTTTGTTCTCTCCTGGCACGCTGGGGAGCTGCCCTCCACCCGTGTTACTCACCCACCCCCCCCCACCCCCGCACAGCCGGGCCCCTGCAGCCCTAGAACCTTGGTCTGCACCAAGGTTCTAGGCCCTTCTGTCCACAGCTTGAAGGGCCCAAGGTGGACTCCTGACCCAAGCAGGCCAACTGGATTCTCTCTCCTAGGCATCTGATACTGGGACCAAGAGGGGCTGGCTGCATCCTTTTAGGGTGCTGGCTCAGGACATGACGTGAGGGGAGGCCGAGGGAGCTATAATAGATTCCAAATATGAAAGAGGCAGTGAAGTCCGCCTGCTGCAGCAGGGAAAGTGAGCCCGAGAGAGGCAGAGGGGAGGCGGAGGGAGGGAGAAGGGGTCCCTGCCAGCCGCTGGTTCACACTACCCCTACACACTGGCAACACCACCTCCCTCCTCTCCTTGGTGGGGTGAGGGCTCCTCTAACTCCCACCCACGAGCTGCAACACAGACATGGCCGCCTCTCTCCAACCACGTCCCTGAGCACCGGGTGCAACGTAGAGAAAACACTCCCCGTCAGCCCTGCCAGCTGTGTCTTTCCCATCCTGCAGGGGACCCTGACCCAGTTGGAGAATAAAATTTGGAACTATCTGCCCTGCCATCCTCTGCCAGAGCCATCCTCTGATCAAAGCAGGACAGGAGCCACTGTGTCCTCCCACCCCCACCCCAGACATCCCCATCCAAGTGGCTGTTTTCAGCTCCGAAGAAATACAATGTAGGGAGTTTCTCCCACAAACGTGAAACTTGGATGAATTCAGTGACAGGGTGGCCTTCCCTTCCTTGCTCCCAATACCAATTTTATAAGAGCTTCTAAGACTAGTTTTTTTCTCCTTTTAACATATAACAAAATGTCGTATGAGCATTTTATAAGGTTTCTCCCAATTATGTATCAATGACTCTGGAATCTCCCCAAACTTTGTGAGACACTGGCCATCATGCATTGTGTCTGTCTAGCTGGTGCTCCTTGAGCAGGACTGCTTGCCATGCGTGGCTGCATGTGGTCCCACCCCTCTGTCACCCTCCCTCACACCCTCCGCTCTAGTTGGCTTGGCCAGGCTAGGCTCTCTCCGCTCCCCTCCAGCAAATGTTTATTCTTGCCTTTTGTCCAAACAGGGCTCCTTGCCCCTGACCTTCTGCCCTCTCCTCTCCCTGCCTCTCAGCCTTTTGGTCCCTTGGGTGCCAGCCAAGCTTCCCTCCTGCATGCTGCCTTGCCCTGTCCACCCGTGGCCTTCACTGCCAACATCGCTCCTCTGGGCTTTGGGTGCAGTGTTTTCACGGCTTCGAAACTAGTGCGTGTCTTACCCTGAGCTTCCAACACCAGAAGGAGCTGCTTGGCGCAGCTTTCAAAGCCTTCCTTGAGCCAAAGATTACCCCAAACTACCTACCTTCCTGGCCTTGTCTCCCTACCACCCGCCCTAGATGCAGTCACATGCCTCATTCATCGTTCTTTTAAGCCCCTACTCCCCACACAGAGCAGATACTCAAAATATTTTTGTTGACTTGAAACCACAAATACTCATCAGGTTGAATAAATATTGTTCTTTTCAAGGAATTGAGAGAGAAGGACCCACCTGTTGGGATCCTGTCAGAGCTCCATTACGTCTTGGTTAAAAGCAGCACCCCCCAACCCCGACCCCCAAGGAAGTCTCGATGAGGCCGTGAGGTATTAGAGGTATCCCAACTCTCGTGCAGCTGGGACCCAGCTGGAGAGCCCAGGGCCGCACAGAGCACAGCCTGGGCACATCAGGCCTTTCTAAGCTCCTGCAAGGGCAGCCCAGGGGAAGTCTCCAGGATACACCTTTGTCAATAAGCACATGGAGGGGGTTGGGTGGAGGTGGGCAAAGGAGAAAGAAGTGGGGACAACTGTAATAGCATAACCAATAGCATATAATTAAAAAAAATAAACATAGGGAATAAAATTTATTGTTCAAATCAGGACACTCTTGAGAGTAAACTGGAAATTATGCTGGGCCTAGTCCTGATAAATAAGCTGGATGCTCACTCTGGGCAACCTATTAGGTTCTGTGCTCAAATTCTCCTAAGAGCAGACAAAACAGTGTTTTCTAAACATAATGACTTACTCAGACAAATAACTTAGGGCCAAGGTGGCTTTATTTTAAAAGCCGATTGTGTTGTTGAAGAAGAGGCTGTGTTCTCGCCCCATTTTGGCTACGGTCCGGGACTGCCTGGGGAATTGCGCTGAAGCTGTGTATGCTCCTGGGCCTGGGGTTTTCTGAAAGCAGAACAGAAAATGGGGACTGATGAGAGTGTGACACCAAAGCCCTGGAGCCTCCTGGGCCTGGCTGGCAACTCCCCACGGAGGGAGGCAAGGGCCACACTGGTGTGGGCGGAGACGCGTGTCTTTGGAGCCCGGAGTGGCTCCCATCAGCCGCTCTCCCCAAGGCTGCAGAGTTGCCAAGAGACACTGGACAACCAGTGATGACCTGGACCCGCGGGCGAGGCGCCTCACCTGCCACCTGCCCCACAAGGCACACTATCTCCCGCAGGCAATTTGTCCCTGGGAATGCCATTGTCACCCCCTCAGTCTAGTAGTAGAGGATTGGAGAGAATGGATTCCCAACCTGAGAGGCTGACCTCGAAAGCCCAAACGCGTGTGTTTCCAGCGCTGATCCAGCGCGAGCGGTGGGGGATTTCCCTGCCCCTGTCTACAGACCGCAGGGTCAGGAGTATTTGCACGAAATCCACGCATTCCACTTTTTGAAAGTCATGCTTTCATTTTGATGAAGTTCTTTAAAAATGATTACACCAATTGTTTAAACAAAGCTTCTCTTCTGTTGTGATAAAATGCAAATGACTGTCATTTTCATAGGCTATGACTTGGACGTCTGAGGTCAGGGTTTTCCATGCCGGGGCACACACACATATTCTCGAAATCCAAAGGGACTTTTTCTTGGGTTGCTGGAGAGACGCCAGGGTCTTTGTGTGTGGTTAAGGGGAGGATTCTATTGTCAGAAAGGCCTGGGTTCAGGTCCTCGTCTCAGCCCCAATGGCTCGGTGTGACCTCGGGCCATGGGCTTCCCATGCCTCTGCCAACAAATGAGGCTCTGAAGCTCACGGGAAGCCCTCCAGGAGAGAGAGCGGGCCACGCCGCAGGCCAGGCACTCCACACGCTAGCTACCACTGCCAGTATTATCCTTGTTACCACCTTCTTGTCATTTCTTTCCTTCCTCGCAGCTTGTTATCTCTTCAGGAGACAGTGAGATGGAAACTGGATTACCCTGAGAGTGGGGCAGAGACTCAGCCCGGTGTGGATGAGGTCAGCTGCCTGCAGAAGCTGCTTTAAACGACAGGATGTCTCCCTTGCCAAAAGCAGAGCAGCAGCCTGGAATCTCATCAAGTCCTGGCCGGATGTCAAAAAAGCCGGAGCCTTATCATGCTATTAATGAGGAAGCAGCCTGTGTGAGGAGTCCTGGAAGGCCAGACCACAGATGGGTTTGTGGACCTGCCCCCCCAATCCCCGCAAGAACCACCCCTCAGGAGGCTGCCAGTTATGGTTCTCAGCCCTTGAGAACATCTGGCTCCATCCTCCAGCCCTGAGTTCACTGTGACCAAGCAAACTTCTGGTTGTCCTCGGCTTCCCTGAAGAGTTTCCTATAAGAGGAGACACTCCACAGAGCAGCAGCCCTGAATACCAGTGACCCCCTTGGTGGACACTTGAAAATGAAGCCACCCCTCTGGCTTCGCGATCAGTTTCCTGGGCATTTGGTCATCGTGACTCCAGCCTCCCGAGGACGCCCAGCCCTGTGAGTGCCAACAAAATCCCATGTCTGGGTCCCGGTGGTGCCACTAGGGTACGAGCACCGGATAAAGGGATCCACCAGCCTCCTGTTGTTGGTCTGTTTTTAATTTTACTGGCAGGGATTCCCCAGTATTCACAAGTCCAGATAAAGGCCACATTACCCCGCACCGCAACTGGCAGCTCTGGAACAAAATCCTGAAGGCAAGGGCCTGGGCCACCACAGTGGGGCCGGGGATGGGTGCTGCAGCCCAGGCAGCAGCAGCACTAGCCCTCTCCTACCCACTGCCCAGCTCCGCCCCCTTCCTTCACCCCCCAGGGTGTGCCTATTTCCTTACAGGCAGAATTTGTATTTCTGTCTCCCAACCATCTCAAATAAGGCTACATACCAGCGAGTTTGGGGGACTTTCAG
Organism: Desmodus rotundus; assembly: GCF_022682495.2. Lineage (NCBI taxonomy): Eukaryota > Metazoa > Chordata > Mammalia > Chiroptera > Phyllostomidae > Desmodus > Desmodus rotundus. The sequence continues at coordinate 125,703,613 of NC_071391.1, forward strand.
ACTGGGGTGCAGGCTGGAAACACCAAGGCCATGGAATTAAAACTGTCTTTTAACATTCAAAAAAAAAGCCACTGCTCATAAACTCCGTGTTATGCTTTTGAGATCTCCCCTAAGCCTTTGAGGCTCTCACACACTGCCAGATTCTCCCTTCTTTATGTGTCTCCAAGGACTTGGGACTTCTCCCTGTCTGTTCTAAGTCTTTAAAGGCAGGACAATCGCTCATGCCTTAATGGTTTCCTTTAGTTCAATAATAATGTTTCTGCCCTCACTTTTCGCTTTCAGAAGCCACACACACAAAGAAAGGCAGTTCTGGGTGGGTGGGGACAGCCACTGTCCCCGGCTTGCCTCAATTCATCAAAGGCGTTTCCTTACAAAGCATCCAGGTCATAGCAAGGGGTGGCTAATCACTGTGCTGGCTTTTCTCATCTGGGCCCGTAATTCAGGTACAGCCTTCAGGAGTCACTCTGTGCCTGAACCTGGCCAAAGGGCTTGCCAGGTATTTGAGCTCTATATACCCTTTGCTGCCTTGACAAGCACTTATGTATATACCAGAATTGTATATAATACGCCCATCCCACATCCACTGCCCGCTGCCCACCAATACACAGCCATAAAACCTACAGCCACAATCTGCCTTTTCGAATACTTACTGAACAGGAGGGCAAGAATCGAGGTACTTTGGATTGAAAACAAGAAGCAACAGAATTTGCTGAAGGTGTTTTCAAGTTGTAATGACCTGGTCCTGGACCTTCATGCTAAAATTAAAAAAAAAAAAAAAAAGACGAAGAAGAAGACTGTTTCATAATTACTAATATTTGATATATTTTAATGCTTTATTTGCCTTCTACAAATAAACACAAATCAGTGTGATACTGTAAAAAGCTGGATTTGGGCTTGGAAGATCTTATCAATGTATGCCCCAGCACAAGTCACAGTGAAATGGGGAAAATACCTGCTTTATCTACTTTACCTGCCTGGTGGATGGCTGGAAAGACTAAAGGTTAAGTGACTGTGGAAGTCTCCCTTTGGCCCTGCCTGGGCACCTCCCCACACTGGCATGCCTCACTCCATACTCGTCCCTCTGACTGTTAATAGTGACTTGCTGCTCCAAGCTGCTAGCTTTATAAAACACACTTATTCTTTCATATATTATCTAAGTCCAAACAAGTACCCACAGCAATTCATTGCCGTAAGTACAATGCCATGAAATTAATATGAATGAAGGCAATTTTAAGAAGACAAACATCCCAATAAAAATATTAGCAAAAGGCAATTCCCAAAGAGAAAATACAATTGTTCAAAGAAGAAATGATTGGGTGGCTTTAATCTTATTAATAACCAAATAAGTTCTCATTAAAACAACAATGAGATTCTTTTGGGGGGAGAGGGGGGAGATCTAGAAAATTAACAAAGGTTAAAAAAAAAAGGGAGGGAGGGAGGGAAGAAGGGAGGGAGGGGGGAAGGAGCCCTGACTGGTGTGGCTCAGTAGGTTGGGCATCATCCCGCAAAAGTGAAAGGTCATTGGTTCAATTCCCCATAGGGGCACATGCCTGGGTTGTGGGTTTGGTCCCCTGCTGGGGTGTGTTTGAGAGGCAACTGATCGATGTTTCCCTCTCACATGGATGTTTCTTTCCCTCTCTTTCTCCTTCCCTTCCCCTCAGTCTAAAAAAATTAAGAAATAAAATCTACTTAAAAAAAAAAAGAAAGATAAAACAAAAATTTTAACCACCAGCATGGACACTCTTGGTGAAAGTATAAATTTGATTAGCTTTTCTGGAGCATAATGTGGCAGACTATGAAATAGCTTAAAAACATATATACCTACCCAAACGCAGAGAAAGTGAAAGAGACTGTTACAAGATTGTTGAAGAAATCCAGAAGAAAAATGAGACCTGGGCCCAGGGGCGGCAGGGAGAGTGGAAACAGCCAAAACACCACAGGAGACAATGCAGACAAGATGTTAGCCTTTCATTTTATTTTCTGGTAGTTCACTTTTTTCCCTTCCCATTTGCAAATACCTGTGCTATTTGACAAAAATGAGTCTTTCTGGCGTGATCTTGAATCTGTTTCTAAATGACTCAGGAACTAGGGGAGGAGGGCGGAGGTAGAGGTGCACCAGAAGCTGATCGCTGTTGAACGGGCACTTGGGGTCTGATATAGCGTTTTGTCCGTGTGGTGTACATTGTTTAAGTTTTTATAATACAAAGTTAAAGAACGTATATTTATTATTTTGACCTAGCAATTCCACTTTCAGGAATTCATCCTGAGAAAACAACTGAGAATGTGTGCAAGTGTTTGCCACAAAGACATTCACTATAACATCATTTCTAAGAGTTAAAAGTGAGAAACAAACTAATCCTGTGTGCCTGGTTACATAAATTGCAATTATTTCATCCAGTGTTGATGAATTTTATGGACATAGAAACTATTCCCAAATATTCTTAAGTGAAAAATAGAAGCTTAAAAAATGTGCTTTAAAAAACTGGGCAAGGTATGTTCACTAACAGTTTTCTTCAGGTGGTAGCATGTTGAGTAAAAAGAAACATTTTTACCTGCCAGAATGACCGCCATCAATAAACCAACAAACAACAAGTGCTGGCGAGGATGTGGAGAAAAGGAGACCCTAGTGCATTGTGGGTGGGAACTCAGAACGGTGCAGCCACTGTGGAAAACAGTATGGAATTTCCTCAAAAAGTTAAAAATGGACATGCCTTTTGTCCCAGTGATTCCACTTCGGGGGCTATGCCGTAAGAACCCCAAACACCAACCAGAAAGTATATAAGCACCCCTATGTTCACAGCAGCGTTACTCACAATCGCCATGATATGGAAACAGCCCACGTGCCCATCAACACAAGAGTGGATAAAAAGGCTGTGGTCCCTTTACACAATGGACCACTACGCAGCTGTAAACAAAGGAGGAACTCTTACCCTTTGCAACAGCATGGATGGACCTGGAGATTATCATGCAAAACTAAATAAACCAGTCAGAGAAAGGCAAATACCATATGAGCTCACTTACATGTGGAATCTAAAGAACAAAATAAACTGACGAACAAAACAGAACCGGAGGTGTGGATACATGGAACAGGCTGACAGATATCAGAGGGGAACAGAAGTGGAGGGGACTAGATGAAAGAAGGTAAAGGGATTAGCCAAAGAACATATATGCAGAATCCATGACACAGATAACAGTGTGGGAAGTCCAGGGGAAGGGGAGGGCAAAAGCTGGGTGGAGGCGGGCAAACCAGGGGGCGGGGGTGGATGGGGGACATCTGTAATCGTATCAACAATTAAAAGAAAATAAATGTGTCCGTCATCTAAAAAGAGAAGAAACTTTTTTTGCTTATCAGCACTTTCTAATTTTTCTACACTGCACTTGATTGCTCTTAAAATAATAAAAACAATTATACCTAATGTATAGATGAGTGAATATGGAAAAGGAGTAAAAGAGAAAAGGAGGCAGGAAAAAGAGATAAAATTAACAGAAAAATGTGTCTCATGAGATCCTGGGCCACAAATTAGCCAACGGACTTGGTGGATTTGGCGGGAGGAGCATCCAGCTGCAGGCCCTCCGCAAGAGTCAGGGGTGGGGCTTCCTGTTAGTTCCTGGGAGAGGCTCAGCAGTGTAATTAGGGATCTGTTCTCAATTACTCCGCCACGCATGGAGTCTGTTATTAACAGCCAAGCACAAGTCTGATCATCAAGGGATGGATGTGCCTCATAATTTTACAACCCGTGGCAGAGAGATAAAAACAGTAATGTTTTCAAACCAGTATATTCGTGGGACGGAGACTGTTTTCATATGGAGTGACCTCTGCACTCCCACTGGAGAAATCTGAGCCACCACAGAAAGAAAGGCACAGACAGCCGAGGGATTCCGGACAGCAACAGTCTGCACAACGTCCCCCTGGTTTGGATGTAATAAGCACAGTACTCTCAAGCCAGGGTGGTAGATGGGACAAAAGATGCTGCTGCATGTGCTACCACTGACTCCATGCCTATGACAGCCCAGCTGTCTGCAAGATGGGAAGAAATGCCGCCATTTGCACCCTTTCTCTCCAAGCCCCACGTGGCTTTCATTCCTAAGCTTCCAACTTACAAGCTCCTAGGGAGTGCAGGTGCTGGGCCCAGCGAAGCACGGATGTCTTCCTGTGTCGTCCAGTAGCCTCCCTGCTTGGTCTTGGTCGCCGGAAGCAAAAGGAGTAAGACTTGGCCCTGGCTGGGCGACTCAGTTGGTTAGACCATCGTGGTATGCACCAAAAGGTTGCCAGTTTGATTCCTGATTGGGATGCATATGGGAGGCAGCCAGCTGATGTTTCTCTCTCTCTCTCCCTCCCTCCCTCCCTTCCTCTCTCTCTAGAAATCGATAAAAACATATCCTCCGGTGAGGATTTAAAAAAAGTGACTAAGACTTAGGGCAGAAAGAAATGACTGAATGCTATTTGCCCCCCATGTATCAGATAAAACCTTTTAAGTGGAACATTAAGGAAGTGGATACTTGTAGGCCCAAGTTCATATTCCAGAAGCCATAGGAATGCTGTTCTAAGTGAAAAGTAATGATCGGGCCAGGGTGCCTCTATGGGTGGGAAACAGCGCCAGCAGAGTCCTGGCTTCTGTCCCATCCAAGGACACATGAGTGGGTAGGTTTGGACACAAAGACATGTACCCAGGGAAAACAGCATGTGAGGATGAGGTCAGCGATCTTGGCAAAGATTGCCAGCAGATCACTGGAAGCTGCGAGAGTGGAGAGGAACAGAAGAAACCAACACAACTGGCACCTTGATCTTGGACTTCTGGACTGCAGAACTGTGAGGCAATACTCGTATATTCTGTCATTTAAGCCACTCAATTCGTAGTACTTTGTTACAGAAGCTCTAGCAAATGGATCCCCACGTGTTCAGCTCCTTTCTTCATTCAACTAATACCATACAATGTGCCGCACAGTTGCTGAGAGGTGGGAGAGCAGCAGCACCTAATGGTTTCCCAGTATCCTTTCTCTTATTCCTTGGTATTAGAACAATTTTTAGCTGGGCACATGTCTACCCAGAATAAAAACTAAATTTCCCAGCCTCCCTTGCAGGTAGGTGTGGCCACATGGCTAATTTCTGGCCAATAGGATGGAGGTAGAAGAGGTGTGAGCACATTCCAAGGAGCAGCCTTAAGGAGAAGGCAGCTTGTCCATCTTCCCCGCCCTCCTGCCTGCCAGCCTGTCCCATGTTCTCGGCCCTCTGGGACCATGGGAATGGAAGCCATGCTTAGCAGAGCAGCACACCAAAATCCGGTGCTGTGGAATTGCCACACCAGCCCTAAACTACCTACTGCAGGCACATTATACAAGAGAACATATGTTCCTACCTTGTTTATAATAGTTATTTGGGGTCTTTGTTATGGGCAGCAGAACTCAGTCTTAATGGAAAAGACATACGTGCTTCCCACTCTCATGGGGCGTGCATTCCAATAGGGAATATATACCTCACAAAAAAAATACCGACAAATATGCGGCGTATCACACAAAGGAACACATATGGTGCTATGGGAGAGCATGTTAGAGGGTAAACTGATGTGATCTGAGGGGCCTGAGAAGTCACTTAAAAAGTCCATTTGAGCAGAGACCTAAAGAACAAGGAGGAGGAGGAGTCTGCGGGGCGGGGGTTGGGGGGAAGGCTGAAGAAGAGTTTGTGGAGGGAGCAGGAATAGGAAAGGTTAGGGAAGGCCAAAGCGAACAGGCCTTCAGGGCACACCTAGGAGGAGGGTGCTATTCATTTTAACCTGTAGGGACAAATTCTCTGCATCACAAAAAATGAAATGAAATGAAATGAAATAAAGTGCATAGGCTCCTGCCAAAAATATAGTTAGGAATGTGAAATTCAGCTTTCTCTCTACACTTAATCACTTTGTTGTTTTTTACGTGCGTATTAACACTAAGAATAGTTTTACAATTTAATTGCAGGTATAAAATGTTAAATGCCACCCTTGTCTTTCCAATCTCTTTAAGTCACCAGCGTTCTGAAGCCTCCTCATTTGCAGGCAGGTGTGCTGATCTAACAGGGCGCCCCTCCAGCCTGCTCCGAGGTGGGCTCCCCACCACCGCCCTGCCCTGGGCACCACCCGAGAGCTGCCCTGGCCCTGCTGCCATTTCTAGCTCACGTACCCGCTCTCATTCGATTCTCACAACAGTGCAGGGAAACACTCTCACCTCCATTTAACAGAGGAGAAAGGGAGGCTCAGTCGGGTTAGAAACAAAAGACTTGGCCCCTCAGCTGTGACAGCCAGAGCCAGTTACTGACCCTGCTTCTCCATACTGGGAGGTGTCAGTATTGGTTCTAAGCTATTTTTTAAAATCATACAGCTAAAGAGAACCTAGAAGAAGCACATGGTCCGTCCTTATTGATCCTAGGCACAAACAACTTACAAATCACACTTGGCCCTGGCTGGGTATCTCGGTTGGTTAGAGCATTGTCTCCAACGTCAAGATTGAGGGTTTGATTCCCAGTCAGGGCACACACAAGAATCAACCAATGAATGCATAAATAAGTGGACCAACAAATCGATGTTTCTCTTTCTCTCTCTCCCCCTAAAAATCAGTAAGTAAAAATTTTTTTAAAAAGACATACTTGAAGAAAGGGTGAGAAATAAAATTTACAGCCCATGTCTACATATACACATGAAACATAAGTAATATGCAACATAAATTGAAATTACTACATGAAATAATGAAAGTGATCCCCCCAAATTTGGTGGGATGGGTGTGAGAGGAGGACCATATTGCACAAAAAAGAAAACAGGTGTCCCCACGAGGAGGGTAGAGTCCTCCGTGGAGGTGGGCACGGAGAGAACCTGGCGGCTTCTGGGAATTCAGGACAAGGCAGGTGGCAGGGTGTAGCCGACTGGGGAAATTCCAGGACTCTGCAAACATGTGTCTGTATCTTCAGAGGAAAAGAAGGGAGACATGCATGTGGGTGGGTGGGGCACAAGCAAATCGGTCAGGGGCCAAAAGTTATTCACATCTGTGAAATTAAGAATTGATGTCTCACTTGGCACTGTTTATTTCTGCTGAGAGAAGAACTGTGGCCATCTGGGTTTCCAGGTATGGGGCTGTGTGGGGCAGGGGGAGGGTGGCGGGGAGATGACACTGGCTGATCACAAACCTGCCTACCCTAAATATGCAGCTAGTTTAAAAATGCTTGTGCCAGGGACCCCCTCCCTGCAGGCAATTCAGAATTGCTGCAGGTGTTTACTGGCCCATCCTCTCTTTTCTGCGTGACCCTGGGAGCAGAAGCAAACCCACCATCATTAGAAATATGTGGAACCTAATGAACTAAATAAACTGATGAACAGAATAAAACCAGAGGCATAGATACGTGGAACAAACAGACAGACCTCAGAGGTGGGGCAAAGAGGGGAAAATAGGGGACATCTGAAATAGTATCAAAAATAACATAAAATAAAATAATTTAATTTAAAAAGAAATCTAGGGCGATACTTCTGCCTGGGATCTTCCAGTCAAGCTGGCAAGCCCCTACTCCTGGTCACAGAGATTGGTCCAGGATCCGGCACAGGACCACCACATAGCCAATCAGAAGAGCCTGCCTTTTCACAACCCGCTGCTAAGCAAGCAGGTGTGCATCTGGGGCTGCTGGAAGTGGTCTCCCGCTCGTGGAGAGAACGCATCCAAAGGACAAAGAAAGGCAAATCAGTGGCCTGCGTGCCTGAGGCTATGTGCACCAATGAATCCCACCTCACCTTTATGTTTATTTTTTGCTTAAGCTAATAGTGATGGGATTCTGTCACCTGCCACTGAATAAAATCCTCATGTATTCTTTCCCCAGTTAAGATACTGTTTTAAGACAGGAGCACAGGAAGTTCCTCAGACTCACAGCCAGGCCAGGGATCTATGACTCTGCCAGCATTGGAAAAGTGGTACAAATTTTTTAAAAAGAAAAATTTCCAAGATGTGTTTTTCTTAGTACATCCGCAAATATATTGGAAAGGTTATATTTTTCCAAAATTGTTACCTGCAAGTGAACTCATCTTTGAGGACATGGAGATGAGACCTGCTTTCATCATCTTAACTTTCAGGTCCCACTCAGGTGATGTTGGCTTTATTCATGCCGAACAAGTGTATTGATTATTTTTCTGCTCCGCGTGAAACTTTAAACTATCAGCCCAGTTTCTTTTTGTAGTTAATTTTTAAGTATAGTTAGTATACAGTATTGGTTTCAGGTATATAGTATAATGACTCAACGTTTGTATACCTTACAATGTGGTCACCCCACTGGTTTTAGTAATTAATCATCTGTCACCGCGCAAACTTAGCACAGTATTGTTGACTATATTCCCCTTCGCCTTTGCTGCCAACCCCCCACCCCTCCCCTCTGGCAACCATCCCTGCGATCTCTGTTTATGAGTCTGTCTTTGTTTCATCTAGTTTGTTCATTTGTTTGTGATTCCACATATACGTGAAATCATATATTGATTTGTCTTTCTCTATCTGACTTATTTCACTTAGCAAAATACCTTCTAGGTTCATCCGTGTTGTCACAAATGACAAGATTTCATTCTCTTTTTAATTACTGCAAAATATTTCATTGTGTATATATACTAAATTTTCTTTATCCATTCATCTATCGATAGATACTTAGGTTGATTCCATATCTTGACTATTTTAAATAACGCTACGGTGAACACAGTTTATTTTTTGTTAGAGTTGTATGAGTTCCTTATATATTTTGGGTATCAACCCTTTTATTGGATGTATGATTTGTGAATAACTTCTCCCGTTCTTTTTGTACGTTGTCTTTTTGTTTGTTTGATGGTTTTCATCACTGTGCAGAAGCTTTTTAGTTTGATGAAGTCCCATTTGTTAGTTTTTGCTTTTGTTTCCCTTTATCGGCTTCGTTTTTAATTAACCTAATTCCTCAAATGCAAAAACAGCTGAAATGATTCAGCTTTCTTTTCCAATGCGGGTTTTAATGCAGAGAGTATGCCACAGATGTGATGTCCCTTTGCAAACTCCTACTATTAAATGTGACTAAAACAGACAGATCATATAAAGCTCGTTTGTGTCTGTAGACTCTCTCCTGTTTACCTAACCCCTTCCTTATTCTTTGTAGGCTTGTCAGGTTTTAAGAAAAACGGAAACATCTTGTAATATTTCTGACATCAAACAAAAGAACCCCATTTTCATTTGACATTGTGAGGTTGTATCCCTGCTCTCAGGAAGGATGTGCTCGTCCCCTTTCGCACTTTACGTACACCTGTGAGAAATAACTGAAAAGAGCCTGCGCTTAGCAACCACTGCCAGCCCCAGGTCACATGACTGACTGATTCCCAATTAAGTAGGAGGAAGTGGCACAATCTTTAGTTAAGTAACAAAATATCTTTATGTTGACCATTTTGATGGCTTTTTCCCTCAAATATTATCTACTTTCTGACTTTTAAAAATTATATTTGGAAAAATTATTTTAAAAAATGAAAGAGAAATAAACAACTATCCTTAATTACAGCACCTCAGCATAGCCACTAAAAGCATTTTGGTGCATTTCCTGTTGTTTATGCTCATAATTTTTCTTAGATTAATTTTAATCATAATATACATACCAATCTATATCTTGCATTTTTTCACTACGTATTAGATTGCAAACTTTTTGCTGCTTTATCATTTTATCAATTGTTTCAATGGCTGTAAAATATTTCTTTGAGGGATATGCAATATTCTTTTTTAATTATTTCCCTTCTATTCAATATTAAACTGTGGCTGTTACTATCTTGCTATTATAAATAATCCTTTAATGATGTATTTGGACAGATTTATTTCTGCATATAATATTATTACTTTAGGGGGATTTTCTCCAAATGGGTTTAGTGGACTAAAAGATAGAAACAGTTTTTATAGTTCAACACATACTGTCAGAATGCTTTCCAAGGGGTTGTGTTAGTGCTTAATCCCTCCAGCAATTAGATAAAAGCACTGAGTCTCCACAGTCCACGTAGATAGTGGGGAAAAAGGGTTGGAAAAATAAAATCTTCCTTACTTTTCTTTACCTTAACAGGAGTATTAAATAACAACACCAGTGGCCCCTACATGTCCAGAGAAGCTGTGCAGAACATCTGGTATCCTTCACACTCAGGAGGGAACAAACTTTATGCAGTTCGCTCGTAGGTCAGGAGATTTATTTGGGTCATTTATAAAAGCAGTTAAATCGATTAAAGGGCAAGAGGAAGAAAAACCACCAATGACAAGTTTTATTTTGTTCGGCATGGATATGACTAGGATTTGTTGCAGTTTGCTTTCCTCCTCTTAAAAAAAATCCTGCTCTGCGGAAACTGGCCCTTTGGGTCCTGGGATTCATGGGGCTCAGTCATTACCGAGGTGCTCAAAGGGAATAGTGGCTGGTGGAAGTCTCCAATACAATTTTTTTTTCCTGTGGGTGTAAAAAGGCCCCTTTCCCTTATGGTAGAACATCTTTCTGGCATCTATCCCCAAAAACTCACATAAAAACTCTCCTCTTCACAGTCTTTTCTATGGGCAAAACAATTATGCTGATCTATAATCAATTATTATGTTTGCAACAATAACTGAAACAGCCAATAAGTATACAACCTTACATTGGTAATTTGAAGATTAAAAACTGTTTTCCAACCAGATAAATCCTCACCAACTGCTTCTGCTGAGAGCCACCTACACCCTGTGGACAAAATATAATCCACCAGCTGAATCCCTGACACAAACAAGAAGGAAAACTTGCCGCATTTTTTAACAAGTGAAAAAGGCTCCTGAGAGGCACCAAAGATCCTAGAGGATTTTCAACTTCACAGTTAATGTACTTTTGCCCCAGCGATCCCACATCTGGGAATATATCTGAAGGAACCCGAAACACTAATTCGAAAGAACATAAGCACCCCTATGTTCCTTGCAGTGTTATTTACAACCACCAAGATACTGAAGCAGCCCAAATGTCCATCAGTAGATGAGTGGATGAAACAACTATGGGACATTTGCACAGTGGAATACTACTCAGTCAAAAAAGGAAAACTGTTACCCTTTGCAACAGAATGGGTGGACCTGCAGAGTATTATGCTAAGTGAAATAAGCCAATCAGAGAAAGACAAATACCACATGATTTCACTCATATGTGGAATCTAATGAACAAACTGGACTAACAAGGAAAATGGGGACAGACTCATAGATGGAGAGCAGAATGACAGGTAGTGGGGGGGGTTAGGGGTGGAGAGACTGAGCAAAAAGGAAAAAAGACTCATGGTCATGGACAACAGTGTGGTGATTGCTGGGGGGGAAGGGGAGTGTAAGGGGGATATATGGTAATGGAAAAAATACAATAAAGGTTAATTTTTTTGAAAACAAAGTTAATATGCTTTTACAACTAAAAAATCATGTAGTAATCTGCTATGCCTTCACAAGTCATCTACTCCTTTTTTAATAGGCTGCTCCTGGAGATTCGATGCATAGATGATTAACAAATTTCAATGAGTTAGTTTTCACTGATGATGGAAAGAAAGGAGGAAGAGACGTGTACCTATACGTATCCATCTTTTATAACCTGCCTCATCCTGGAAAGGGTTTAAAGGGACTTGGTGAATATCTGTAGGTCGTACTGTGTTGTGGCAGACCCACAGGTCAGGTCTGGTGACTGCAGGTGTCGTGCACCCACGTGAGACAGTCAGTGCTAAGTCTAGGGGCTTCCGCTGGCACCACGTCTTTACCGCGCAGCTACACACAAAACACACCTTGGAGGATTTAAAGAGTTACAAGTGTTTTAAACAATCAAATAAATGCAAAAAAATTAAAGTGAACATTAGTTCTTGGGAGGGAATCTTTTAAGTGGTGGGAGAAATAAAAAAGGATTTGTTCAACACATTTTTTGAGCATTGTACTAGGGCCTGGGCGTTGATGAGTAAGACAGCCTTTCTTCATGTACTTACGCTTCAGAAAGTGATGACAAACGCTCTAATTTGACGACAGAAGCATTTTGCATTTTAAACTTCTGTATATTAAGAACACAGAAATAAAAAGCAAAATCCCTGAGACACTTCAGCAAAGACGTGTTAATATTTCTTCACTATGGAGTTTATACAAAAAAGATCAACAAAAAAGAATGTTAAAACTCCACCCCGTAGATGCCTGGGTAAAGACAAACCAGGAAGTATGCAGGAAGGAACACTGGTAACGAATAGTTAGAATGTATACCCTCAGATCCCAGATTAAGTTAAAATAATAAGAAGCCATTCTTTTACTATCGAATAAACAAATATTTTTTTAAATAATAATAAACAAGATTTATACTGATTTCATAAAATGGACCATTTTGATTGCTGGTAGAGATGTAAATTAAAATAATACTTTTTTAAAAGCTTTGGAAGCATAATCTCTATCCCCATAAATCCCATTTGTGATACTCCATAAAAAATGATCTCCAAATTTAGAAAAGACCACACATTGTCTTGTGATAGTATTAGTCTTTTGACCTCAGTATTCAGTACGCGTCCTTGCATAACGAAGTAATGAATGTGGACAAAAGATGTCATAACACAAAAGAATTCTCCACTGAGCTGAGCATTCGTGAACTTCTATCCCATCAAATACCTCTGCTCAACACCGGGGCCCACCATCGCACACAGAACAGTGTCTTTGTGAGTCCATTTCTCTCCCTCGCTTTAAATGATACTGATAAATTGAAAATAAAATGCAGTCCACTTCAAAGTGAAAGTGCAAATTTTACTAAAATAGGCACTATTTCATGAAGTGATAGAAAAGTGCCCAAATGATGGGACAAGTCTTTGACTGACCAATGAGAATCCAACAAAGTTAGATTAGTTAACAATAGAGAAGTGAAGACGGATGAGGATGGGGACACTATGGCACCTCAGAGAACCTGCAAAGCAAAAGGTCACCAGGTCAATTCCTGCTCAGGGCAACTAATCCAACTGATGGGTATTTCTTTTTCACATCGACATTTCTCACCCTCTCTTTCTCCCTCCCTTCCCCTCTCTCTAAAAGGAAATGAAATATTTTTTTAAAGTGTCAGAAACATACTAAAATCAACACAATTTCCTTTTTTAATCTAAAAAGCCCCAAGCCTCCCTGTCATTCTAGGGACAAGCAGGCTTCCACCCCTTCTGCACCCTCCCTGCCTGGTTTGTAGCTTCTGGCTGTCTCTACTCTCTGTCACCCAAAAATAGTTGAAATCTCTTGTTTGTCAATGTTTCTCTTTATCCACGTGAATTTACTTATCCTTTTACTATCATCTTATTGAGATTTGAGAGTGAGAAGAGATTGATGTGTGTGCCAATTTGCCATATTGAGCAGGGAATCACATATTACTCTTAGCATAGAAAAGAAAGACTTTCAATCCAAATAGCTATTATGACCATAATCACATAAAACAGGGATATTTAAATTGTACAATGTCAGTTCATTGCACATAAATAGGAACTCCGTCGATTTAACTTATTGATTTTCTCTGAAACTATTCTACTTCACATTTGTGTCACAATGGGATCCTCTCAAAAGTATCAACAGACATTTGTTTTACAAGAAAAAGTCAGTGAAAATTCCCAACACAATACCTCTTTGTAAATTTTATTTTTCCTTATTTTGTAGATACTTTTATGAAATAATCTTAAGGCTAATGTCTGCAAGTATGGTATACATGTTTTGTGCACAGAACGAACAGTTAATAATAAAATGTCTAAAAATTGGGGCCCTTCACACATTTTCCCCTTTTCAGTTCCTTTCCTTTATCCCAGGTCCCCTAATTCTTATCACCTCATCTATATTCCTAGGAGCATGAGGGGGGAGGAAAGAGAATCTAATAAGTCAGTAATACCTTAGTGGTAAATTGGATCAATATATTTCTCCTTCAAGGAGCTTTTGCATTTAAAAGAAGACACGTGAAAAGGAGAACTCCCCCCAAAAGATTTTTCAACAATGAAATCAAGAGGAACACATGTCTCCTGTCTCCGCTCTTAGGCTCACACATCAAAATCCCTACTGTGGAGTCTGAGGCTTCGCTGCAGTGAGTGGGGAAGTACAATTTAAATACAAATTTCCCTTCTGGGCCCTTCAAATACCTTGTGGTAAAACCCTTGGATCCAAAAACTGAGAGACTATGAGCACTTCGGTTTCTTTGACTCTTGTTTAGGATATGCATGAGCTCTGAAGGGACAGGCATGGGTGTCCCTTTCCTTAGCCAAGGCTTCTCCTCGCCCTTATCCTATATCTCTTTCCTCCACCTGGAGTCAGCACTTGCTGGAAGGCTTACAAGTGACTGTGTCAGAAAGTTTGGGAGGTGACTATTGGAACGAAGAAGGTACAGGCACTTCTATCAACAGATAATATTAAACTTGAGTCACCAGTGTCTAATATTGGGTGCTTTGTTTCCAGTGGCGCATGCTAAGCCGTTTGGTCCCGCACCAGATACATTCATCATGAATCATAGACTCTTGTTTAATATGTGTTAAGTTTCTGGGTGCTGGAATGTGTACTCAGCTGGGTTGTTGACTTTTGTGTGTCCCTGCCCTGCAGGAAGGCAGAGAGAGCACCGATAAAATGTCTCGTTTGCTTCTGAATGTTTAACAGGGCTACTCATGGGCCTCACACAGAGAACCATCAAATAAAGTTTTTTAGAGAGGATGAAAGAACTTCTATTGAAGTCAGCTAGATTCAGTTGAGTCCAGCTTTTTACAATAAGGCTTTGCTGAGAAAAGACTGGAAATTCTATCATCCTAAAGATGTCCTGGGAAAAAAATATGGTAAATAAAGAGAAGTCAGTATACAAGGTTCTCAGCAGGAGCCTAAGGTCCATCCATCCCACCACGCACTCATCATAAGGATCTCAGATGATCAGGACCGGCTGGCAGGCTGGCAAGTGGACCTTCCAGGAGACAGAAGCCTCCTCCATGTGAACTCATCCTACTGCAAAGAGGGCCAAGCAGGCCTATCTAGCCCCATGAACAAGCCGCAGGCATCAGCCAGGAGTTGCGACTCCAGAGACAACACAATGTCTGCCACGTGGACTTGACCCCAGGTCAGCTCTACCTGTCCCAAGGCATTAAGCAAATCACTTGACCATGCTCACTTCCCAGGGAGCACAGCTTAGAGCCCAGGTTTTGAGGTCACTATAGACTGAGTCGAAGTCCCGGCTATACCTCTTAATAACTGCGTGACCTCAGACAATTACCTTCCGCTTCCTGAGCTGTCACATGGAGATAATCAATACTACCCCAGCCAGTTGCTGTGAGGGTTGAGTGAAACAGGGTATGTCTGCCATCGAGCGCTGTGCCTGGCACTCAATTTCATATCATTAAAGCTGGCCCTAGCAGAAGTAGATTTATAAAGTTTCTTCCAGTTCTAAGAGTCCTTAACAGTTCTGTGACTGTGATTTTAATTTTTAGAATCATTTAAGCTGAATGATAAAATCAGTCAAATGAGTTTTTCAGATAAAGGCTTATAATGGCCTAAGGATTAATGCATTTACCTCAAGATGCTCCGAGATAATGTCCTCGCAAGCGTCATTTCTTGGCCACACTCACACCGCACGCCACCATCTCCCGCTGCTGGGATCAAAGGAGTTTCCTCTCTGCAGTTTATAAATTGGTGGATCTAAACCAAACCCATAAGTCTGCTCTGGGAATGCATGTTTAGAACAGACATGAATCACAGCCCTGGGCTATTTCTTTGTCTTGGAATGCTTTAGTATCCTTTTCACTTTGTTGAAGGACAGGACATTCCAAATCAGTGAATCACTTTCATTTATAAAATGGAGTGAATGAGGTGACAGCAATGAAAATTGTGGAATAAGGGTCTCCAAAAACCTCTCCTCCATAAAAGCCATGAAAACAAAGGCAAAATTTGTCAGAATCAACTGCCTTGTGCTATTTCCCATACGAGGCTGCTTATCTTACAAGATGCCTAGCCTGAACTAACAGCAAATTATTTTTAATTGAATCTGTCTTTACTAAGAGTAAACAGATCCTTTATTCACTCATGGCATTCAGTTAAAGTGTGTATTTCAAAGGAAATACAATATCACTCAGTAGGGAAAAAACTGGTGTCTCTACTGCATGCTGCCAAGCCAATTGTGTAATCCATTTATAACCATCTCCTTCCCCCCACACACATGTACACACATACACACATGTACACACATGCACACACATACACACAGAGAGCCAAGGAAGAGACAATGGCCAACAGAGATAACATGCTCTTGGAAAACGTGAAGCAGTTTGGAGGAATGCAACCTGGCATGGCAGGGTGGAGAAAGCTGAAGAACGAGTGCCTGGAGAGGTCCTGGCAAGGAGAAGCAGGCTGATTTGTTCCACAGAACCCAAGAGAAGCTCAGGAACGTTAGGCATTATTGAACGTTTTCCCCCCTAGTCCCTACTCACCTCACCTTCAGCGGCCAGTTCGCTTACCCATCCCACATCCCTGTAGGAAACAGAGGGCTTAGTTTCTGGGGAGACTGCACCAGAGATCTGGGCTCAGGAGCACAAGACACGGTGAGGACAGGGGCCTTTACTGAAGATAGTAATTAAGTGAACTTCTGCCTTACAAATGGTGAGATCTCCAGCCCCATCCCCCATTCAGTTCACAGAACACAAGCCACTGGCTTATATCCCAGGCAGGAGGCTGAGGAGTCATTCTGAAGCACATGATGGGTCCAAGAGAGAAGACCTACAGATATAAACATTTATGGTCCTCATCCCATCCATCTCCTGTGAAATCCAACAGGAAGTAATCCCCTTACTGGTTTCCTGCAGCTGCTATAACAAATTATGGTATATTTGGTAGCTTAAACCAACAGAATTTTATTCTCTCAAGGTTCTGGAAGCCAGAAGTCCAAAATCAATTTCACTGAGCAGAAATCAAGGTGTTGGCAGGACCGTGTTCCCTCTGGAGACACCAGGAGAGAATCCATTCCCTGCCTCTTCCAGCTTCTGGTGGCAGCTGCGTTCCTTGGCTTGTGGCTGCATCCCTCCAATCTCTGCCTCTTGGTCACATTGCTTTCTCTTCCTTTTTCAAATCTCCCTCTGCCTACCTTTCATAAGGACACATGATTACATTTAGGGCCCACCAGATAATCCAAGATAATTTCTCCATCTCAAGATCCTTAACGTAATCACATTTGCAAAGTGTCTGCCACATAAGGTAACATTCACAGGTGCTGGTGATTCAGACGTGGACATCTTTGGCAGCCATTATTCAGTCCACCACAGCACCCGCATACAGAAAGTTTTCAGTCAGCCTTTTGGTTTCTCACACTTAAGTGTTAGCCACATCAAAACTTTTTCACCTTTGTAGGATATCTGAATTTCTTGTTTTATTAATTATCCATTCATGGCCTTTATCTGCTTTACTTTCTACTGATGCTTTTCCTATAGGTTAAGAGAATTTTAGATGAGGCCATTAACCCTTTATCTGCTATGTATATTGAAAACACTTTTCCTAATTTGCATTTTCCTATTAACTTGTTTACAGCTTGTTTTCTAATATATACAAATTTTTTTAGTATATGTAATCAAATCTAATACTTCTTTTCCTTTGTAATTCATCCATTGTTATTGTCAGAAAATCTGCCTTATCCTAAAATTAGATATATGCTAATATATGTCCTCCTGGTTTTATGGTTTGAAAGTATTTAATTCTTTAATAAGTACAGAATTTATTTTAATATGTGGTATAGAGAATCTAACTTAATTTTTCCAAATTATTTAACAATTGTCTAACACAAACTATCTCTTCCTTTCCCTATGGATTATCATCTTTCTCAAATACATAAATTTTATATATTCTAGTGTCTGTTTCTGAGCTCAGTTTAGTATCTTAATTCCTCTTTCAGATGTTTGCTGTATCTCTCTTCCCCCTACTCCCAAGTTTCTAGTTACAAATAAATAACTATAGCCCATCAAATCATCCCAAAATAATTTCACATTTTTCTCATTCTTTCTAAACGTTTATATAATTATTTATTTTTTGGCATTCTACTGGTCATTTATCTAAAAGGGTTCATTTTTATCGTAATACTTGTACATGCCTTTGGACATTTTTAGAAACAGGAAAGCATGTTCACATTTTTGAAAGAAAAGAACCTAGACATAGTTTTCCTTTTTGTTGTTAATACAACGATCTATTGAATATCTCTGATGATTTTATTAATTAGTTAATTCAACAAATACTGTGCGTCACCCATTTTTCTAGATGCTAGGTATAAAGGACAAAAACAATTATCCCCAACTTCATGAAACTTACTTTCTAATAGGGGAGACAGATAAAAACAGGACAGGCAAAAATTTATATGTAGTGAGTGTGTCAGACAGCGATGAGTTCTATGGGGAAAAAAATAAAGAAAGGGAGGGACAGGAAATTCTGAACAGGTGACTGGAGATGACCTCACTGAGATATTATGAGTCAAGACCTAAAAAAGTAAAACCTTTACTTTTTTTCTGTGAACTAACACAAATGGTTACTTTACATTGATATCCCTGTTATAGCTTCAGGTATACTTTAAGTATATATCAAATCAATTATATAATCATTCATTGCTTATCTACTTCAATGAGCAATGTGTTAATCTTGATATAGCAAAAGGAATCATTGCATATTTCAAACATCAAATTCACCACGAGTTAAGTGTAATATATACTTACAGGAGTGAAGCAAGATGTTGGAAATCTTTGAACTGTAGAGCGAAATACAAAGCTCCTATATTAAAAAAAAGATATATTTACTAAATTTATTTATTTATTTATGTTCGAATACTTTATTTATTTATTTTTAGAGAGGAGAAAGGAGGGAGAAGGAGAGGGAGAAAAACATCAATGTGTGGTTGCCTCTCACACGACCCCCTACTGGGGACCTGGCCCACAGCCCAGGCATGTGCCCTGACAGGGAATCAAACGAGTGACCCCTTCATTCACAGGCTGGCACTCAATCGACTGAGCCACATCACACAGGGCGATTTTCTAAATTTATTTTTAATGTTAGGACCTTTGTTAATTTATTCCCTATCTGTCATTAACTATTTAAAAATGCTAATCTGGATATAATGGGCATAAATGAGGTTTAAAAGCCATCAGTATTGATTGTTAAGTATGTACATAGAAAGGCATAAATGAAATTATTAAAAGCAACTTAATACGTATATAATTACCTGGAAGCATACGTGGGAACTGGAGGAGGAAGTACATCGTATTGTCCTGGTGACAGCTGAACTGACTACACAGAACGGACAAGCACACCAATAATAGGTTATCATGGGTCTTAAACTCACTTTTCTTATTAGTTGTCACTCATAATCCTCTATTTTATTACCATGCAACATTATATAATTTATTATCCATTTTAATAGTGGAAACAGCACAGTTTCAAAGGCAGAGCTTCAAAACATTCCAGATATTCACATTTCGTGGTGAATTTTATGACTGTATGCCTGAGATGACGTGTTAAATTGACACTATACAATTGATCATATTCTACACGTACTGGATTCAACAAACCATTCAGCCATCATTCACTGAGCTTGTCCTATGGGTAAAGAAACCCACTAGATGTGGTGGGGAATACAATGGTAAGAGAGATATTGTCCCTGACCAGCAGGAGTGAGAAGGTATGCACACAAACGACTCTAATATAAAACAATATAATCAATGCTGGAAAACAGATTGAAGATTTAGGAGGTAGGGAAAGATTAAATCTAACTGGATGACCCATAACGTCATAAACAAATAGTGATAAACTAAAAGCTTTTCCTCTAAGATCAGGAACAGGAGAAGAGTGCCCACTCTCTCCATTCCTTGTCAGTATAGTACCAAAAGTCCTAGCCAGTGTAATTAGGCAAGAAAAAATAAATAAAGGGCATCCAAATTGGGAAGCAAGAAGTAAAATTGTCCCTGTTTGCAGATGACATGATCATATATATATTAAATATATATTTATATATATAAATGTGTCCATATATAAATATATAAATATAAACAAACAAATAACTAAATATATTTATCTATATAAATGTATCATATATAAATGTAAATATATATATATATTTTTAAAAACCCTAAAGACTCCCACAAAAAAACCCTGTTAGAACTAATCAACAAATTCAGTAAAGTTGCAAGATACAAAAACAACATACAAAAATCAGTTGAGTTTCTATACATTAACAGTGAAATATCTGAACAAGAAATTAAGAAAACAATCTCATTTGCAATAGAATCAAACACAATAAAATACTTAAGAATAAATTTGACTAAGGCAGTGAAAGATCTGTATACTGAAAACTGTAAGAAACAAATTGAAGATAGAAATAAATGGAAAGATATCACATGTTCATGGATTAGAAGAGTTAATTTTGTTAAAATATCCGTACTATTCAAAGCAGCCAACAGACTCAATGAAATCCCTATCAAAATTCCAACAGCATTTTTCACAGATACAGACAAACAATCCTAAAATGTATATGGAACCACAAAAGAACCTAAAGTCAAAGCAATCTTGAGAAGAACAACAAAGCTGAAGGCATTACACTTCCTGGTTTCAAACTATATTACAAAACTGTAGTCATATACACAGTATGGTACTGGCATAAAAACAGACATATAGACCACTGGAACAGAATGGAGAGTCCAAAAATAAACCCATGCATATGATCAACTTGTTTTGGCAAGGGCACCAAGAATACATAATGGGGAAAGGATAGCCCCTTCAATAAATGGTAGTAGGAGAACAGGATATCCACATGCAAAAGAATAAAACTAGACCCCTATTTATACCACTCATAAAAATTAACTCCAAATGGACAGAACACTTACATGTAAGACTTGAAACCATAAAACCCCTGGAAGTAAACAGGGAAAGCTCCTTAACACTGGTCTTGGCATATAACACCAAAAAAAGCAAAATAAGACAACAAAAGCAAAAATAAACAAGTGGGAAGACATCAAACTAAAAATCTTCTACATAGCCAAGGAAACAATCAACAAAATAAAAAGGCAACATAAGGGATGGGAGAAAGTATTTACAAACCATATATCTGATAAGGTGTTAATATCTAAAATATATAAGGAACTCATACAACTCATTAGCCAAAATAATCCAATTAAATTGAACAAAAGACCTGACTAGACATTTTTCCATAGAAGACATATAATGGCCAATAGGTACATGAAAAGGTGCTGAACACCACCAACCCTCAAGGAAATGCAAATCACAACCACAATGCCACTTCACAACGGCTAGGACGGCTATTATTAAAAAGAAAGACAAGAGATAACAAGTGTTGGTGAGGATGTGGAGAAAAGGGAACCCTTGTGTACTGTTGGTGGGAATGTAAAATGATACAGCCAATATGAAAAATGGGTCCCTCAAAATATTAAAAATAAGGAACAAAATCAGTATCTGGAAGAGATCTCCACACTCCCACATTCACTGCAGCATTACCTACAACGGCCACGCTACGGAGGCAGCCTGCGTGTCGGCGGATGGATGAGTGGATAGTGAAAATAGGGTACATGAGCAACTGAAACATATATCTATATTACATATATTATTATAATATATATATTATATATTATAATAATATATATAATATATATATGTATGGTTTGGTCAAAGGGCACAAAATTTCAGTTATAGGATAAGTTCTGGGAACACAATGTATAGTATGGGGGCAATAGTTGATAATACTGTATTCGTGCACTTGAAATTTGCTAAGAGAACAGATCTTACGTGTTCTCATCCACACACGCAATGGTAATTATATGAGGTGATGAAAGTGTTCATTAACTTGGTTGTGGTAATCATTTTACAGTGTATACATAGATCAAATCATCACCTTGTATACCTTAAATATATACAATTTTATTTGTCAATTATACCTCCATAGAGCTGGGGGGAAGTAATTATATAAATCCAACTAGGAGACCTAAAGATGGTAAAGATAATGAGATTTGAGTGGTGTTTTAGGGAAGACAGAACTTCCTTGAGGGGAGCAAGGGAAGGATTCTAAGGAGAGACATTGCAGAAGAGACTGCCTCTCTGCCCATTGTCAAAATTGCTGCAAACTACTTGGGTGGCTCCATTGCCCTGGGTTTATGGGTACTAGCTGAGAGGTACATGAAATAAGGAGTGTAAGGGTCTGGTAGGCACAGAGACTGGGATATGTAAAGGAGGGAGGGAGGAGAAAGTCAAATGAGGAGCCAGGGAAGACTGACAGGACCTCCAGAAATTCTTCTACTGCAGGAGCTGGTAGGAAGGAATTACATTACTAAGTCCCAGGAAGAATCCTTCCTGAAGTGAACAATCTCCTCCCCGTCCTCCATTACTTAAAAAATCAGATTTAAAAATACAATACTGCCTTTGCTGAAAAGGAGGCATGCATATCCTGGCATTTTATGCCACATGCAAGTCCAGCTATTATATTTCACCCTGCTGCTTTCATTCATGTATTGATACACAATTTTGATTGCAGACACAGGCTTTTGTAGATACGGTGATAACAACAGTAAGTATAAATTTTATGATGAACCCCACACATTGTCCTGATGCACCTGTACCTTGTTACTTGTTCACTTGATATAACAAACACCCAGAAAATGCTGGTGTTGTTTTTTAATCCTCGTATGGAAGCACAAAATTGTATTTTAAGCAGGGGGGCTTTGGGGTTGCAACATACTATTTCTTGATTTTGATGATGGTTACATGGGTGTTTGCTTTCTATTTAGTTTATTTTTTTAAAGATTTTATTCATTTATTTTGAGGGGGGAGGGAGAGAGAATGACAGGGAGAGAAGCATCGATGTGCGAGAGATACATCAATCAGTTGCCTCTCACACTCCCCCAGCTGGGAACCTGGCCTGCAACCCAGGCATATGCCCTGACTGGGAATTGAACCAGGGACCTCCCGGTTCGCAGGCCAGCACTCAGTCCACTGAGCCACACCAGCCAGGGCTTTCTATTTACTTTAGTGCTTGCTCTAGTACGCTCGCTCACTCTCATGTACCTATACACACGTACACAGGAGGAGAAAGAAGAGAACTGAGAAATGGAAAAAAAAAAACAAACCCTTAAAGCAGCTGTTTATCCCTCTATACTCAGCAACCACATAGAGTTTTAATTTAAAAAGTACTTAAGGAAAAACTCTCAGACAGCATTAGTCTAGAAAGAAACATTGGCTCCCATAGCTTCCATATTTGTCCTACTTTACTTGGCATTGGCCATTCTTTGCTATTTAATATAACTGAGAGAGGGCTGACTTTTTTCCCATAAAGTCATGACTAGTCAGCTGCCTTATGCAAGAGACTATTTCTCTGCACATTGCTGAACTTGTTGCAAAATATCTGGGTGGCTCCATTGTCCTTGGAGATTTTATATATACACATGCATTTTCCTAATTCCAAAATATGCGTCTCAGTTCTTCATTTGTAATGGGGCTCAGATATCTAGACAATGTGCCCATAAAAATACCTGATTATAGTTAATGTTTCAGCCAACATTGAATAGGCACTCAGAAATCTTGCAATAGCTACCCTGGCTGGTGGGCTCACTGGATTGAGCGCCAGCCTGCGAACCAAAGGGTCGTTCATTCAATTCCCAGTCAGGACACATGCCTGGGTTGTGGGCCAGGTCCCCGGTAGCGGGTGTGAGAGAGTCAACCACACATGGATGTTTCTCTCCCTCTCTTTCTTCCTCCATTCCCCTCTGTCTAAAAATAAATCTTGCAATGGCTTGGAGCCAGACAATATGGAAGGGTGATATTAGTGTGGATACTTAATTCTGTTCTGTTGTACTAACACCATTAATGTCAGAAAACTGGACTACGTGAAAAAATCTAACCCTACTTCTTAGGCTCTTCGCATGAACAACGTTTTGAGAACCCAGATCCATGAGTAGCTGGGAGAGAGGGGAACGTTTTCACTGGGTTAGAAGCTCTGTCAGAATGATCGTATGGGGAATGCAGCCAAAGGGCTGGCAGGTACAACGCTTTTAGGTACTATTGATAGAAATTTCAAGTGTACCTACTTTCTGGGAAGTAAAGTCTTCTGTATTGTATGGAAGTGTCACTGGGTCACTGCTAAGATGTTTTTATGGAATGAGAACTAAACAACACAGGAATTGCTCAAAACGAAGCATACCTGATGATATTGTTCTTAATTTTACAGTACCTTGTAATTTCCATCAGTTCCAAATGAACTCAGAATTACTAGTGGGTCCCAATCCCTGAGATAAGTTCTTTCAAAAGGGAAAGGTATCCATCTTTCAAAATTTTTTATTTTTTTGAAAGATTGTATTTATTTGTATTTAGAGAGAAGGGAAGAGAAGGAGAAAGAAAGGGAGAGAAACATCAATATGCGGTTGCCTCTCACGTGCCCCTAACTGGGGACCTGGTCTGCAACCTAGGCATGTGCCCTGAACTGGGAATCGAACCAGTGATCCTTTGGTTCACAGGGGGGCGGTCAATCCACAGAGCCACGCTAGCCAGGGCACCAAAATCCATTTTCATTTGCCACTTTCTTGATATATTTGTATGTGGCATTAGTGCTTTGCCTTGCACTCACTCTCTGGGAATTCACCCTCAAAAGTATCTGCTAAATGGGCCAATTTTTAGGGCCCTTTTTCCATGTAAATGGCGTTGCTCTTGGCTTCATCATATCCATGTTTTGCTCTTCATTATCCCAACATTTAAGTCTTGAGTTCCCTACATATTACTTGCCAGCCTGGTCTCGGGCACCAGGTTTCTGTCTGTTGTTACCTTGCTGGATGAAAAACCATCCTGTTGAAAATCCCTTCAGTTGTTATTTTACCATGGAGCACTTTCAAATGAATGTGTCTTCAGAGATATCATCATCATCACAGCTATAAACACCACCATCAAAGATCGATGAACTGGCAAGATCCAGTGCAAAGACCTTGAGGTGGGAGTGGGGGTGGCAATTCAGGAAGCTTCCAGCAGGCCAGTGGGCCAGGAAAGAGAGTGAGAGGGAGTAGTAAAACAATGAGGGCTGGAATGGAGCCAGTTCACAGTAGGACCCTGAGAACAGCCACTCAGAGATATCACAAAGATTTAAACCCAGCACTATTCTCAATCAGGGGGGTGGGGCGGGGGTGGGGGGGGTGGGGGGACCTTGCCCTCCAGGGAACATTTGGCAACGCCTGGAGACAGTGTTGTTACAACTGAGAGGGGGAAGAGCTAATGGCATCTAATTATCCAGGAATGCTGCTAAACATGCTACAAAGCACAGAACAGTCCCCCACAACAAAGAATTACCCTGTCCAAAATGTCAGCGGGGCCAACGCTGAGAAATCCTGAATCAGACATATAAGTGGAGAAGTCAAAAAGCAGTTGGGTATACAAGTCTGGAATTCAAGAGAGAAGTCTGGGCAGGGGGTGTGATTTGGAAATCACAAAAAGATGGTCTTCAAAGCCAGGGCTGAATGAGATCACCAGGGGAGTGAGTGCAGATGGGGAAGCATCTGGGTCTGGGGCACTCTCGCGAGAGGTCAGGGAGAAGGGGCTGAACAGGCAAAAAGGCTGAGAAGAAAAAAATAACCCCTGGATGGTGTGGCTCAATGGATTGAGTGCTGGCCTATAAACCAAAGGGTCACTGGTTCCATTCCCAGTCTAGGGCCCATGCCTGGGTTGCAGCCAGGTCCCCAGTGGAGGGAGCATGGGGGAGCACACACTGACGTTCCTCTCCTTCTCTTTCTCCCTCCTTTCCCCCCTTTCTAAAAAATGAATAAATAAAATCTTTCTAAAAAGAAAAAGAAAAAATGAGGACTGAGGAGGAGGTGTCAGGGATTTGGAAAGAGATGTGAGATAAAGTCACCCAGAGAGTGGGAGAGTAAACAGACTAGAGAAGTCCATTCAGTGCCCATATGAGGTGAAGACTATACAATGAGGCCAGTCATTCAGCAACCTGGATGAAGGTACAAAGTTCTCAGAGAGTGAGATTTAACCAGGTTTCTGGCTTTGCCAAACAAGTCAGATATGCCATCAGGGTAAGGGAATTGAGGGCATATGCAGGGAGTAACTCTGATGACTAGCTATGGGGTTTAAGCTTTGCAAGGAAGAAAAACACCAGGAAGTTGAGAGGCAGTGTAAAGGTAGTGGGATCAATGGATTATAGATTGGGGGGAACAGGAAAATTTGGAGGGCTGGGGCACTAAAGTGAATGAGGCTGAACACCAGGAGTGATCTGAGTGGGTGCATGCAGTTGAGACCATGCAGGGTTGAAACGATCAGTCTTGAAAAAAATCTAAGAAGTGAGTGGCTAAAGTAGAGAAGAATTCCAGAAACTGAGAAGTGAGATTGTTGGAAGATCAGCCACACGTGTTGGCAATTATGACAGGAGTAGTGGACAGAATGAGAGGTAGCAAAGGGAGCTAAAACCATCCATAAATAAGGAGGGCGAGCCCTAGGGTTGGTGGATGACTGCAACAATGGGGAAAAACAGGTCACAAAACTATGTACGAGGTCTGTCCAGAAGAAGTTCAGCTGTTGTTAATATAATGAGAACAGTTCACACGACATCGATGTAACCTGGCAGCCAAGGAGAGTGGACTGGAGTGGGCAAACATGAATGATGACTTCACTGTACTACTCAGTGGGGGCACTGAGTGACGCCCTTGAGTGAGCATGTGTGCTGTGTGGCCACTGCATTCAAAATGACTGAGCGAGTAGAGCAATGAATCTGCATCAAATTTTGAATTAAGCTTGAACACCCCTCTGTGGAAACTATTCAGATGATTTGGAAAGTTTTCCGGGGTGATGCGATGTGTGCAGTGCAAATAAAAGTGTAGCACAAACACTTCACAGATAGTCAAGAATCTGTTGAAAGTGATCCACGTGCTGGAAGGTCTGAAACAAGCAGAACACCTGAGAACGTTGAACGTGTTCGTGCTGCAATCAACAAGATCAGCGACTGACACCGAGAGAACCAGAAGCTGATCCGGGGATCCCCAAAACTACTGCGTCCAAGATTTTGACACAGGATATTGCATGAAACATGTCATGGCAAAATTTGTTCTACGGCTTCTGTTACCAGGGCAAAAGGAATATCGTGCTGCAGTTGCTAATGACTTGATTCATGAGTCATGACCAATGAACCAGATTTCCTCAAGAAGGTCATAACTGGAGATGAATCGTGGGTCTATGGCTGTGATCCGGAAATGACAGCCCAGTTGTCCCAATGGAAGTCGCCTGCTTCTCCACGCCTGAAGAAGGTGTAGCAGCAATTCACAGCAAGACCAAGACCAGCTTAACTGTCTTTTTTGATTGGGAAGGTGCTGTCCCTCACAAGTATGCCACTCTAGACCAAACAATTGGCCGATAAGGAGTACTACCTATATGTTCTTCATCAATTGAGAGATGCAATACAACGAAAAGGCTGCAGCTATGGGCAACTGGTGATTGGAAGCTCCATCACAACGTACCCACTCGTGCATCATGTCTCGTGCAGTTTTTTGGCAAAACCTCAAATCACCCAGGTGATTCAGCCCCCCTACAGCACAGATTTGGCACCCTGAGACTTCTGAGTTTTCCCAAAACTAAAATCACCTTTGAAAGGGAAGAGATTTCAGACAGTCGATGAGATTCAAGAAAATATGAGGCAGCAGATGGAGATTCTAACAAAGGATTTTGCAGTGTTTTGAACAGTGGAAGAGACGCTGGCAGAACTGTGTGAGGTCCCAAGGTGCCTACTTCAAAGAGGACTGAGGTGTCACTGTCCAATGTACAGTGTTTCTTATATTTTGTATCTTCTTTAATAAATGCCTTTCTCGTACTACGTGGCTGGATACTTCCTGGACAGATCTTGTTGTATGTGTGGAGAGAGCTGGGCCCACTTCTGTGCATACGCATATATCCTACAATAAAAGTGTATTATTTTTCTGATAAGAAAAAATTATTGTAAAAATTGTAGGGCCATCTCAAATACTGTTTTTTTTTAAATTAAATGTATTGGGGTGACATTGGTTAATAAGACTGTACAAGTTTCAAGTGCACACCTCTATACTACATC
This sequence comes from Desmodus rotundus, assembly GCF_022682495.2. Lineage (NCBI taxonomy): Eukaryota > Metazoa > Chordata > Mammalia > Chiroptera > Phyllostomidae > Desmodus > Desmodus rotundus. The sequence goes on from NC_071391.1 coordinate 125,731,649, forward strand.
ATCTGTGTACTGTATTGTGTGCCCGCCACCCACAGGCAGATCATCCTCCGTCACCACACGCGTGGCCCTCTTTACTTCCCCCCCACACACATTCAAATATATATACATGATTCTTTGATACAGATTCTCTAGTTGAGTTACATGCTTCGGAATCAAGGTGCTAAAATAGTAAAAACTTTCTTACAAATAATAAACGGCCCTAATGAGGTATAAAGTGAATATTCTACTACAAATTATGAAGCTTGAGACAATGTCATTCTATCTTTTTTCCCAATCTTCGCCCGAACATATGTTTATTGGTTTTACAGAGAGAAGGCGGGGAGAAAGAGAAACAATGATGTGAGAGAGAATCGGTTGCCTCCCATATGCGCTCCAACAAGGGATTGAACCTGCAACCTAGGTATGTGCCCTGACCAGGAATCGAACCCACAACCTTTTGGTGTATGGGATGACACTCCAACCAACTGAGCCACTAGGCCAGGGCTCTGTCTTAATTAATAATAATAATGTATACTATATCTTCCTCAAATTCAAATTATTATTTTACTGAGTTCTGCCATTAAAAAAAAATCAAGTTATGAGTTTTACTGGTGAGTAAACAATGGTTCATCTGGATATCTTTCCTCTTGTGAATATTTTTCTTTGAAACAGAAAATTAGGAAAACATTGAATTCTCCCAGTTTCTGGAGCGCATTCCTTTGTGGGAGGTGGAGTGAGAGAGAGAGGAGAAAAAAAAGAAACAAAAAAATATGTTTTCAGGTTTTATCCATCCCTCTGGGTAAGCCAAATTCTTTTGGTCTTTTAAACCTTTAAATTTTGCCTAATACCAACCTTCTGTATTTTCTTCTTTCAACAATGAGCCTTGGCCTACCCCCAGAAACCCCTAAAACAAGACGAAATGAAGCAGAAGGGAAGGAAACAATGGTGGGGAATGAGGAAGAATGATTTGGCACTGGACGTGGCCAGGACGATTTCACAGGAAGCATGGTGTCCCGATACCAAGACATAAAAGTTTAAGCCTAATTTAGTGCTTGTATTCATCCACTAAAGTGAATAGGATACGATTTACCCATTGAAATTTCATCACTCCGTCCTGTTGCAAAGCTACAAGTTGCAAAGCAGTAGGTGGGTTGGCATGTGGGATACAATATGCACTCATCCCACAGAAAAATTCTTGTCTGCCCTAAAAACCACAACCACTTGTATTTAATTCAACTTCCAATTGCAATGCATTTCTTCTCAGATTATCGCCAACGATATTCTCACAAGGTTGTGAGGACTGATATTATTACTAGCTTCCTTATAAGCAGGGGATATTAAGGCCCAAAGTCCTAAGTAACAAAGTCCAAGCCACAGCTCTGTCCCTTGAGCAGGCACTTGCCCCTCTGTGGAGACACAGCTCTTGGATTCCACCCATCCAAGCCCTGCCCCTCGTGTATGGCCAGAGCCACAGGGTAGGTTGGAAAGGGCACCGAGTTTGGGCTCAGAAGCCCTCAGTTAAAAAGTACTACCTCCGCTACTTATTCACTATGTACCTCTGAACAAGTTACTTAGCCCCTATTCGCCTCAGTTTACTTTCATGTAAAATGGGGATAACATCTGTTCTGCCTATTTCAGAATGCTTGGGAAGAACTGCTAAGAGACTATATATAGAAGCTCACAGTAAACTATTAAGAGCCCCATAAATGTCACATATTATTCAAAGTCCAGCTTGAGTCCTACTTCATCCAGGGAACCCTCCAACCTTTCAATCCAGCCTACACTGAGCTCTTCTCCTGGCATTTCCTGCTACACTATTTATCTCAGCATTGACTACATTCGCTCTTGGATTGTTATTCAAATACTTCCGAGTCGGGGAACGTCTTCCCTCCACAGAGCCCAGCGCTGCACCGTAAGCATAGCAGTGCTCTGTATTGGCAATGTCATGAATGAACTGGTGGAGCTGAGAGTGGAATCTTACCTTTCTGGTACCGTGGTGTGCTCACCTCCACAAGAAACTTTGGAAAAAGCTTTCCTATGGTGTATAGTTACATTCATGCTCTAATAAGGCTACTTACTCACTGAAAGGCAGAGTTTTCTCTTTACAAGAAGAGAGTACACTGTGTAAACTGCATAAAGAGACAAGAAGCATGGCCCAATAACATGAATAAGTTCCCAGAGGCTCCCCCATTGGGGGAATCCTGCCAAAGTTCCTTCTAGAGGGAACATTTCCCCCCACGTCCTCCCCTTGGGAGAGGAGGCCTCACAGGGAGAAATCTTGCTGGACATACAGTCCGGCAGAAGTAACACCTGCTCGGGTGAGGTTAGTAGGGTAATAATATGGGTGCAACAATTTATAGTTTTAACCTGAACATTTCACCTAAAATGTCATATGGTGTGTTTGAGTGTGATATTGTTATGTTACAGAATTACATGCTTATGATTTTGTAACACAAGAGTTTATGATAAAAAGGGGGCATTATCTGTGCCAGACCCTGTATTTGCAAATTAGGCAGCCCTCGTTTGACTTCTGCGGCAAACAAGGCATCCTAAAGGTTGTTCATTCCTCCTGGGGAAGACAACTCTAAGTTACGTAGAATAGTTTCCCCAGAGCTCTTGGCAGCTTTCCCACCCAAACCCAGCTGTTAGTAGCGCTTTACCTGATCTTTAACCAGAGCGCTGGGGCTTGACCGTGGCTTGTCTTTGAATGAGTAAGTGGCCACTTGCTTCTTCAACAAGTCCAAGAAGTCAGGAGGCATGTACAGAGGAAGGTCATTCAGTACTGGGTTGTTTCGTTGCACAAGAGGTGGTTTTTTCCTTCCTTCATTTTTAAAATTATAGGTTGCAGCCACTGGATTTAATAGGGATTCTTCAAGAAAAGTTTTCAAGTGGTAAGTGCCAGGGATAGGAGTAGTCTGTGGAAAATTGACACCATTTTTCAGGGCAGTGTGTAAACCGGCAACATCTCCAAAAGCAGCATTCTGGAAACGGTCGCTCCTAAGTGGCATTTCTCTTTGTTTTAAAGTTTAATAAAATTCTACTGAAATATAGTAAATGCTCTGAACAGAATCATATTTCAAGAGAATCATGATTATTTCCGTTCTGAGACAACTACTGAGTTATTATAGCAAATGGATTATGGCTATAGTTGAAGTTTTAACTTCTCAAAAAGTAGCTCCATGGATACTTAAACTTGAGATTCAATTTGACTATAAATTCCAGGCCTCTAGTGAGACCACTCAGGATGTTTCTTGACTAAATAAAAGTTCTCCTGCCTCTCCTTTGTAGATGCTACATGTTCCCGTCTAGCCCTCAAGTGGGAAGCTAGAGGATAGTAACATGAAGCAGAGGATGAATTGGCAGAGCACATTGTCTAATTAGTCCAGTGAGGGGTTTGGTGCTTTCAAATCCCAAACCGCAATGCAGCTAAATGGCCAAACCTGAAAGTTTTGTCACTGATGCTCTTGTGGCCCTCTTTCCACTGAGTACTCAGCTCAGTTGCACTGTTAAAAAAAGAGTTCAGTTCCAAGAAGGCTTTGGCCCATGGGGCCCCTCTGTTATTGCAGGGTGTGGATAGGAAATACTTCTACAATATAGAAACAATGTCTCTTGAGAAGGGGATCTTCTGGTCATTTTATTTTCATATATCACCCCTTTGCTTTCATACGCTGACCATGTTAATGAAAGTTATCATAGGCTCTCTGCCGCCTAAGATAAAAACTGAAACCCAAAAACCTCTCCATAATGTATGTTTTTTTTTTTCTTATGTAATATTACCAAGCTCATCAACTGGGTTGGTATAACCCAGCCATTCTGTAAATCAGCTAGATTTCTAGAGTTGTTTTACTTTGCCAAGCTTTTAAATTAAAAATGTAGTTCCTCATTCACTTGCTAAAACTAAAATTACAAGTATAAAGTAAGGCCCACTGTTTTATTACGAATGAAGTATTAGTGACTTGAAGGCGAGGCTGAGTAAAATATTAATGAAATAATATGAATAAAAAAGAATGAAAATGTACATACTGTTAATGTTGATCTCCACCATCTTTCTCTTTCAAAAGATGATGTCTTCTGGGTTGGTTTCTATTAACAAACATAAAATATGCTTATTCATTTGAGAGGCAATTTCCTAGAAGTATAATTTGTAAATGACTTACTTGAATTAACTAATACCTGCACGAAATTGGTCAGCCTGAATTAAAATAAAAGCTACATTATGATCAATGTTGCCTTTCATATTTCTTTAAATGGCTACTTTTATGATTTTAACTGCTTTTTAAATATCTAAGTCCTCCTTGGGGGAGTTAGAGCAATAAACATTCCCGTCTGACAGAGACACCGTAAGGGTAACTAGATGTGACAAAACTGCGTGTTCTTGGGAAGAAACGAGCTGTGTAATCCGAAACTGTATTATCATCATTGCTGTTCAGATTCACGGCTCAGTGCTTTTGTCCACGTTAGCAGGTGAAGAGAGCTTGTCCTCAGATGAGAATGAATAGGGTACATGGCAGATTTTGGTGCCAGGGACTGTGTAGATATTATGCTCTTACATGTTCTAGATGCTTTAGAAAACCTCAATTTAAAAGAGAATAATAAGGGCAATGAGCCTCCGCCTCCTCCCCTTCAATGACATCTCAATTCGCAGACAAGGCCTCCTGTGCTGTATTTACCATTGACAGTGAACAACTCTTGGGCTGGTTTGGTGATTGTGATTTCAGGTCTGTCCCTCTTGCTATTTGTGTACATTCAAAAGGAAGAGAGAAAATATATGACAGTCATTTTCACTTAACTGATTTTTACTTCTAGCAGGTAAATGTAGCCAGCAGTGCAGGGGTGACCTCTATCCTGTACCTGGACATGCAAAAGGCTCCCCACATTCAAACTGAAGAGGAAAATGGAAATCTCTAATGAAGCTGCTGTGTGCATTTATGACTAAAAAGTGCTTGGATCGTTTACCTAAAAAAGTTTCATGGCTCAGGTGATTGTGCTGGGAACTCAAGATCGAAGTGTGTAGTCATCAGATTAACATATTGGGCTAAAAATTCCTGGAGATGAGGCAAACGTTGCCAATTGCCATTTCCTAGATTTATATGCATTATCAAATATATATCATATAAATATGGTATAGCCAGTTCTCTCAGCTTATCCAGCTAGCTGTGACACGAAAGAGTCAGAATGATAGAGGAGGAACCAGACAGAATTGGCCTTGAACTCCAGCTCTGCCACTTACTAGCTAAGAGCACTAGGCAAATTACTTACTGTTTAGGAGCCTCTGTTTCCTCTTAGGAGCATAAAATAAGGCATACTAGGGTTGGCATGAGAATAAGGCATTGTACATATAAACACTTGCGCCCACGACCAGTGCCCAGTAATAAATGGGAACTTTTATATTTAACATCTCATCTGCCAAATTGCACAGATTATTTTGGTACTTTTCAGTTTCCAAGGATGCTTTTGTCTTCCATAATAAGTACTCTATACCCTTTTATTATTTTTCCACATCTGATTCAACCTCACTGAACATAGTTGTTCAGTTTTTTTTCCCTTTTGTGCTACTCCTACTAGGTAAAATCATTAAAATTTGACTTTCACTTTCATTTATAGTGCTTTTGTTATTAGTATGAAATATGGGTTATCTCAAGGAACAAGGCATTAAAAACAACAAACAATTGAATCAGCAAAGCTTATATAATTCATTGTTCTTGTCTAGCAACTTATATCCACTGTACTTAAGAGTACCCCAAGAGCTTTAGTTTTACTATGAAATATGAGCATTTCTCTAAAAAACATTGTTTCATACACACTAACGTCAATTTCTCCCTATATGTCCCCTTTATTAGATTTATACTGCAAGTCTCTGTTGCACATTTTCAGTTACAGAAATCGAACTTTCCCAGGCATGTCAAGACAGGTCTCCCACCTCCACCTGGGCCAGGAAGATGAGTTGGGAAGGATGAGAGAGAAGTAAACATGTTATATCCAAAGGAAGGTAACCGGCAGCTGCCGTTTTGTTTTGCCCAAGGCAGGTGATCTAAACTCCACCCATCCACCACTTCAAATTCGCTTTAGGGGTGAATCACTTTACAAAAGATAAACTAAACATCCCGCAACCATTAAAAACTAAACAAAGGTAGTTTTAAATATTTTATAAACAGTAAACTCAAAAACCGTGTCCATAGACAAAAGAAAAAAATTCTCTAGACAAACAGGGGAAAACGAAAGGAATCTAATCACCCTATTAAAGCAGTTGTCCCGGGCGTTTGCAGTAGGGAGGGAATATATACACAAAACAGACGGCAAATCAGGATAAGGAAGTAGGGCAGAGGAAATGAAACGATAGAGTTTGAATAAAGATCAGAAGGGACCACAAGGTGGTGAGAACAGGTAAGAGAAAACAGGGGGGGTGCGAAGGCCGGAGATTAGACACATGGGATTTGGCGCGCAAGAGCGGGACGGAGGGAAACGGTAGTTGGGAGCACCAGGGGTGGGCGGCGGTACCCAGGCCAGGACTACCTAACCACCCAGCCCCAAGTCTTTCCTTACTGCGGTGGACATGATGGCCATGACTGGGCAATCCACTGAGACCTCCTCAGTCTTTAGGCCGAGACTGGTGTCCGGTTGCCAGGAGGCACCCTCGCCACCCTCTCCCGAGCATGCGCAGGGGACCAGCTAAGTCTTTCTCCAGTGGTGGGGGAAGGGAGGTGGGCACAGACTTTGAAGCCCCGCGGGCTTAGCGTGGCGCAGAGACGTACACCTGCGTTGTCAGAAAGCCGTCAGGTAAGTAACTGCACCAAGACTTTTAAAGACGGTTTGTGAAGGCTTGAGCATGCCATCATCTCCATCAGCCCTTTCGTAAATCACCAGCAATCCCATACCCCCAGCAAAGGGGGCAGAATGCTTGGTAGGCATACTTAGCTTTAGGGCAAAAACGAGCCTTGGCACCCACTTTCTAAGATTGTTTCTAAGCTCCTTCAAATGAAAATTTTGTAGGTGTCACTTCTCTTGCCTGAAGTGGAGTGAGCACTAGACCCATGAGGCTTCACAATGAAACCACAGGCCACCTTTCCCTATCTGTACAGACCCTTTCCCTTCCCACCTCTCTTGATGTAGCATCTCAGCTTACAAACATTCACATCTTTAAAAACCAGCCCTCCCCTCAACCTTAGATACTTTAATTTCTCACAGCCCTGTGAAGTAGGTACCAATCCCACTGTATGAATGAGGAAAGAGGCTTCCTTGGACAATTTACTCAGCATACAGGAGTGGCAGAGTTCAAGTCCAGGTCTGACTCCGGTGCCCAAGTCCCCAACCACCATGAAATTTCTGCTCCCTTTTACAAACTTTCAAGAGTAGACTCAATTCTTTCACCTCCCATATTTTCCTAAAACCCATCTTAATCTGACATGTACACACACGTGTCCATTAAAATTGTGCTTGCTAAACTAACCATCCAATGGCTCCATCCAATGGGCATTTTTCAGCTCTTAGCTTTACCTCCATTTGTCATTGCTGCCCTGCTTACCCCACTCCCTCACTCCCGAATCCCTGTCCTCCCCTGACTACCAGAACTTGAAGGTTTGCTGCCATTTGCTGTGATGTGTGCTTCTTTGTCTACCTCCCCATGAGTGATTATGATTAACTTGAGTAGAATGTTTGGACCCAGGCACAATGTTCAATAAATATGGGCTATCATTGCCTTTAGGACAAATGCAAAATTTACAATCTAATCTCTCCTTTTCCATCAGAAGCTCACGCTTGATGTATGGAGTTGACCCTAGAAACCTGGGTTAAGGGCGCTGACACCACAGTTGAAAATTCATGCGTGACCTTTGGCCCAAACTTAACTACAGTCCCTTGGTATCCACAAACTGGTTCCAGGACCACCACCCCCCCCCCAGATACCAAAACCCTCAAATGCCTATGGCCCTTATGTAAGTAAGATGGCTTAGAACAATGCATACAATTGACTTTCTGCATTCATGGATGTGAAACCCAGGGATATGGAGGGCCAACTATGTATTTATTGAAAAAAATTCATGTGTAAAGTGGACCCACACAGTTCAAACCCGTGTTGTTACAAGGTCAACTGTACCTGCAAACCCAAAACATGCCATCTTCACGTTCCTAGCCTCGCCATCTGGTAGCCCTTGACAGCCTGATACACCTTAAATTTCAGCTCCTCTGAAAAGTCCTTACACCTAACGCCCCTTGCAGCCCAAAGGGACCCCGTGCCTATCTTTATTGGAGGGCTCATTTTGATAACTTGTTCCCAATTTTAAATATCCAAAGCACAGGTTTTTGTCTCTAATTCTGGGCCCTTCTAATGCAGGATTAAGTTATTTATTGAATAATTGACCAGTTTTCCTCTCTATAAATAAAATCAGAGGATGGACTACAGAAGTGCTTTTCAAAAATGTGCAAACACATGGGGATTTTGTTAAAATACAGATTGGTTCAGGTGATTCTGTGGGCAACTTTTTGCACAGCAAGTGACTAGAGGACTTCTCTTAAAATACTGGGATTCTAAATTCATTTAACATAGCCTTAAGAAATACAGAAGAGAAAAAAAATAACCAGGCACCAGGTTTGAAATCAAGAATTATAAGGCCAAGAGGCAAGTAAAAACCAGTTTTCATAAATGTAAGAGATTAATCGAGTCCATTACTGTGTCTCACTTCATTTAACAAAACTGGCTCAGCAGACTAGGGACTGGTACCCTAGAGACTAAAATAATATGATGAAAGGTACAGAGAAATCCAGAAACCCATACAAGGTGTGAAACAGAAGGGAATATCTAGATGAGAAAATAGCTTGAGTATCTCAAAAATAGAAACAGTATGGGTCAATGATTTCAGGGACTTCACTGATAAAACAGATTAAGCATGTAGAATATACAAAATGGCCTCAAAAAAACCATTGCATTATACAATACCACTGAGAAAAGGTTAAAATATTTCAGGTTATTATAACAAGCATGTTTCTTTGATAATACAAGGCCACATTAAGTAGAATTTAACAGTGCTTCTGCTATGCATCCCATCTTTAATGAAAATTACACTCTAGGACCATTTTTAACTGCAGTAAGTAAAGGTTTTGTTAGAACTGAGCAAACACGCTACGGAGAGTACTGAGTAAAGAATTATCAGTTACCATGACCCTGCTAGTACAAAACAGGAAACGTGGTAAAGATTTGAAGGTTTTAAAATTACAGTCCTGGGTTTGAAGATTATGTTGTATGAAGTAGAACTGATATATGAACCCAGTCCAGTTTGTGCTCAATGACCAGTTAAATTATATAAAACTGCTTGATGCTTCAATTTCCTGTAAAACCAAAGTAATGCTTACTGTGTGACTTTTGTGAATATTACAAGAATATAACATCAACCATTCATGATACACGAAAGTACTCTAAAAGTGTTTCCTCTTCCACCTTAACAATTTAAACTCCAAACTACCAGTTGCTGAAACCAGAAAACCACCAAGATTAACTTCGCCAAATTCCCTCATTCTATAGGGTCATAACTACTGATTTACCAGGACAGTAACACATCAATGGAACATTTACTCCAAATGCCAAGGACTATGCTAATTGCTTTTTATCTTAATTAATGTAAAAGCCAACTGAGAAACCAGGTGGATAAATTACACCTATTATACATGCTAAGATAACTGAGGATTCCTACTGACCTCTTCAAGCTTACACACAGCAGTAATATGAAGCACTGCAATAAAATACCAAAGCCCAGGTGCCTCAAAGAGCCATATGAACCTTCCACCAAATACTGTGATTGGCCTTTCTTCTGACTAAACTTTTACATCGAATGAAGATCTTCCTACTTAATTGATTTGCCTGCCTAATATGCAATAACATAATGTACCATTAGGGTCATCAATTCTTTGAACTTGCCTTGTCCTACCTGAAACATACCTATCACTGTTTTCCCTCACTAACCGTCCAGTTTTCTATTTTCTGGTAGAGTAACAGTGGTAGTGAAATGGTCGAAGATGGGTAGAAACCTGCCCAATGAAATTACCCTCTGCAAACTGAAAGCCTTGTGGCTATAATCAATGAACAATTATACCCCCTGGTTTGCTGTGGAATCTCTCATTAAGTATTTAAAAAAAACCAAAACCCTAATTAATCACCTTTTGAGCAGCTTAAGTTATAGAGAAAGCATTGGTTTAGAAGCAAAGCCAGTAAGGTTTAGTTATTGCCAATCCACTCCTAAAGAAACTTTTTTTTTTAGTAAAATGTATTGCAGATAGGCAGGCACAACTGAAGTCAGTCTCTTTTGCCTTGTGGTAGAATTAATGTTTTGCCCAAGTAAAACATTAGGAAAGAGGTTAAACATAATAACCCTCCCCCCTCCCTAGATTTAATTATTGTATTTTTCATACATTTAAAAATATTGCATGGCTGAAGTCAGTATGGACAAAAAGTTGAAAAATATATTTAAAAGCTATGAAACATTAAAACATCGACCTTATGCCAGTTCCCATGCTAGGCACATTTTCGTAAAGTTTTTAATCTTTCACTTAAACTTTCTGAAGGAGGTATCATAATTTAAAAACCAAACACAATCTTGATTACTTAAAAAAAATAAACTTACCTAAATTATACCAAGTAACCAACCACCTGCACATTTGATTCTCAAAATTACTTGACCTCAAATGACTCAGATTCAAAGCAACAGCTGGGTAAAATTTTTTTTATTGGAAAACAAATATACAACTTGGAATGGATTTGAGGCAAATTGTGCCATAAGCAGATTTTCTTTAAGTGGCTAAACAAAGTTTAAAAAGCAAGTAACAATAAAAGAAAATGTTTCTGGTACAGGACCAGCAGTACAAAAAAATAGTGTACGAGTACCTGGATAATACACCCGTTTTGCAATAGTGCAACTTTAAGTACATATTGTTGACTGTCCGTAGTCCACGCAGAGTTACAACTCCACACTTCAACAACAACATGCTGACAGTTCCTAAAGAAAACTACTTAAAAAAAGGCATAACCCAGATGTTCCCTCATTGGACCAACTCCTCCTAAGTTTAGATGTGCAGAAGGGCTTAGATATATCCAGAGTAAGCCACATGCAACATGTTACTTGATCAATTTTCTAAAATAAGGTTTCAGGACAATGACAATAAGGGAAGAAAACATGGAGGAATGAAGTCCTAATTACTATACATGCATATTTTTTTTGACAGTAGGGGAAACCTTTTACAGATAAGTTACAAACAAAGAAAAGGCAAATAAACAATTTTGTACAAGAAATTTAACACATTCTGTACAATGTCTTCACTTTGCTGTCATCATTTGTACAAATTCTGAAAAAGAAAAAATACACAAAAAATTGAGTCAGTCAGTGGCAAAAGACTGACAAAACCAATCACATTTACTCAAACACTGAGCAATCTCTATTCCCCTTTCTTTCCTCAAAATTATAAAGTACCAAGGAAAACTAGCTTACTGCCAAGGCTGGAACTTCAAAAACCAAATTAACAAATAAACCCAATTAATGCTTTAGATAGCTGTTGTAAATAAAGAGCATTCTTGCTCTTAGTTTAGTATTACAAATGATACTTTTGAATCTGAAGCATACGTGAACAGCTGCAGACTAAATCTATGTAGAGGAAGGGAATTCAGTGAAGAAAATTACCTTAATTTCATTCTGAGGATCTTGAAATTAAAGTCTGAAGCTGTTCAAATTATCTCGCAAATATTATACAAAAATTGTTTTACGCTGTTTGGAATATAGACTTCTCAAACTTTAATGCATATGAAACCATCCATAAGAAATCCTGTTAAAGTGCAGTTCCCAGGTATACAGGTCGGATCTGACAATAGTTCTAAAATGTTCTCAGGTGACAGGGATGTTGCCTAGTCTATACACAGCATTCCGAATAGCAAAAGGTTAGAAAATACACTGTTCTAGAATCTTCCTGGGGTGAGGGAGCTACTAATTTCGACCTATCGGATACCTAACAAGTAATTCTAAACTTAAAGTAGAAGCATCAAATGAGGTGGTGAAAGTGAGAGACCTACCTTCATAGTTTACTTGACCATCACCATCAATATCTGCTTCCCTGATCATTTCATCAACCTCTTCATCTGTTAGCTTCTCTCCGAGGTTTGTCATCACATGGCGAAGCTCAGCTGCGCTAATGTAGCCATTGCCATCCTATAGAAAAGTCAAAATGTCTAGTTGAAATGGAAGTTTAATAAGTTTACTGAACTTCACATTAGGGAGAAAAACATACTTTAGAAATCCATACAAGTGAAAGAGCATCTACAAACAACTGACCTATAAACTAAACATCAATGTAGGATAGCCAAGTAGGATATCCTGTATTAAAATCACTATTTCTTAGCTCCAAAGCCAAGTGATATTTGACACAATATTAATGCAATACACAAGTTACTAGGAAATAAGCTTATACTGAATTTTTATCTTTATTTCATCCTCAAATTAAAATTTAAGAAATTCAGCCCTCGAAACCCTACCTTATCAAACACACGGAATGCTTCTCTAATTTCTTCTTCACTGTCTGTGTCTTTCATTTTTCTTGCCATCATTGTCAGAAATTCCGGGAAGTCAATTGTGCCATTACCTGAAATGGTGTGTTTAGTTGAAACATTACAATAGAATTTAATACCCACTCCAACTCCCCCCCCCCCAAATTAAAAAGACTTACCATCAGCATCTACTTCATTAATCATGTCCTGTAACTCTGCTTCTGTGGGATTCTGCCCAAGAGACCTCATTACAGTTCCCAATTCCTTTGTTGTGATAGTCCCATCACCATCCTTGTCAAATAGTGAAAATGCTTCTTTGAATTCTGTTTAAGAGACCACAATACAAATACACAGGTTAACCTCCGAAGTGAAATTAATCAACTCTTACAGATATAAAGGGCTCTAAAAGATATGAAGATAGCACCTGAAAAGGAATTTGGATTTCTGAAAGATCAGATGAGAAAGCCTTCAGGCATTTCAAACATCTTTAGCTGATCATACCAATATATGCTCTACACCAGGGAGTTTTTCATCTAAAATCTCACAAAGAACTGCAATATCTAGACATTCTGAATTTAAAGAAGAAAAGAATCAAAACCCTAAATGACTGGCTTCTCCATTTTCTGTTAAAGCTGCTCTGGGAACATAATTCAAAATTATAGATCTAACCCTCACTCCGAACTAAAAAATAAGAGTATTGGTCCCAAATACATTTCTAGAGAGCAACTATACTATTTGCATTGTATTTAGCGAATTCTCAACAAATTAAAATTGTCTATTTTATCAACTACTAAATTAAAAACCAAAAACTTTCAACTTCAGAACTCTATGCCAGTAAGCTAGTTTTCTTTTCTGGTAGAGAGAAGAGACTATCACCAAATAGCCTATACTCATGTTAACAATGGGATGGATGATCAAGACATGAATGGCCAGTGTTAGCTGTATACTGAGAACAGTGACAATTTCAGACCTTTCTTTGGATTATAAAATCCCCAAACTTGTAATAGAGTTAAATATATTATTGTCTAAGATCTCTTTACAAAATTACATTGTTTTTATTTCACTACTAGATTACATGGAATGCTGCTGGAGTGACAGTTCACAATACCTGGATTTACCGTTTATTTTATAGACAGAGAAACTAAAGCAGAGATTAAATCTGGTAGTGCAAGGTCATATGAACGAGTAAGAAAACCTAGTACTTTCCAAGTATTCGGCCCTATAAGCAAGCAAACACAAAAGCAGTTCCAAAGTTCAAGAGGCCATACTTATGCTCTCCCAACATATCTAGAACATTTGAAATTATGTACCTGATACATGTTTAAGAAATGGTATGCCCCCTCCAAGTCTGTTTATGCCCTGTCTGTCTATCTTTGTTCCAATTCATATACCTCCCAGTTTCATTTCTCATAATCTCTTCTCTGGACTCAACCATTCTTCTATTGATTTTGCCATTAATTTATTTAATTACCGTACGCCTCTTAGCCTAAAACTAAACTCAAACCTTAGTTATATTTTCTTTTAAGCACCAAATTCTGGAAGGCACCAAACTCCATTGGATGGAGTACTCATATCCATTTCTTCTCTATCAATCGACTACTAAAATTGCTTCCGGCTCCAGCTCATCAGCTGAAAATGCTAGCTTCACCAAGAACAACCTAGTTGCCCAATCCAGTAAGTATGTTTCAGTATGTGAGGCCATAAAGCACAGAACTCAAACCACCCTTTGGTACTCAAAACTGCAGGGAGTCAAAAATCCCAGCTCTGCTACTTATCAGAAATGTAACCTCAGGCAAAGTAAGTTCCTAAAACTTTTCTCTGCCTCAGGGTGCTCATTTTTGTTAAACAGGGGTAACTGTACCAACTTTCTAATTTTAAGAACTTAAAATCACTACATGTAAAGCACTCAGAACTACGGCAAGTAAATACTTAATGAATGTTAAGAAAAAGATGATCTCATTTTCCTGCAGTACACAAACTACACAAAAAACCCCTCAAACTTCTCTTGGCCTCCACAGTATTACTTTAGTTTACATCTCACCTTAACAATGCCAAAGGCTCTTGGCTCCTACTCGTCTCTCTCTTACAAGTAGGTATGACCAACTTTCTTATCCTTTCTTCTCTCCTTGGCCATTTCATCTATGCCCACTTATCTTAGCATTCTCATCTTTCTCTATAACATGTTACCCTTTATTCCTGACTTCCCACAGGACAGACATCTCCCCTAGCTGACCTCCAGCAAGACTTAGGAAAATGAATTCTACGCGCCCCAGCTACCCTAGGAACATAAGCAAAAGTCATTTAAACTCTTTCCTCCTAAAAATCCATCAACAAGTCCTGTAAGAACTCCAATTATTTAAATACTACTGGATTCTTTTTCATCACTACAACCAATAATTTGGTTTACGGCCCCATCACCTTTTGCCTGGACAATTATGATAGCCTGAGACCTGGGTTCTTTATTTAAAATTACCCTCACAACTACTTGGATCCTATTTACCTTTTTGGATTACCAGGTTCCTTTCTTCTGCTTAAAATCTTTGTATTGCTTAGTTTTTAGATCAGATATTACTGAATAGTTGTAGTTTGCTACATTCAATAGTAACACAGCTCCATTCTGTTTAAACATGCTTGTTTTCAGAGGAACTCATCTGATACCAGAAGCTTAGTACCAAATCTAATCTGGATCAATCCAATGACAAAAATAAATAAATCCCACAAATAGCAGAATTCGACAAAAAAAATTCCCATCTTAATTTTTTTTAAAAAATGGGATGTAGAAATAGTGTCTAAAAATATACAAACCATTAGGGTTTGAACACATAGCATCTATCACCTAATAATTTAGGCCATAAGAAAATTAAAAGTACTTAGTTTTATTTGTTTACATTATATTCTCTGCTGTAATGCTAAGCTACAAGCATCATTTACAATCATCATTTACCACCATTATGTGCAAAATTATGAATGTGTAACCAGTTATCATTTTACTGTATGATTTACCTTAAAGCCAAATAAATTCTAGAAGATGCATGATAACTTATATATGTTCTAAGTTTCAGTATGTTTTACCATCTCATAACTCTTAAAATGTTTGCTGAAAAAAGTGAAAAGCAGAAAATAAAACTTTACCTATGCTGTAACAACGCAGTTGATGGATATAAAAGAGGAATACAAATATTTTAAAGGTCAAGGTTTATTATTCCAAATTCCTATTTGTATTTTTACACTAAAGAGTTAGAAATACCTGTAAAAATTCCTTGAAAGAATGAACTCAGAAGTACAATTTAAATTCACCTGCCTTTACAGCTTACCACCTGTACTTTAGAACTAATATAATCTTCATGTATAGGAGCATGTCATTCTAACCAGTAATTCCCAAGAATGACTTCAAATATAAACCCAGGAGTCAAAATCTAAATACACAGCACGAAAACAAGAGGTCCTGAATGTCACACAGAACAGCTATCTTCAACAAATTGATAGGACCTCCTCCGAATTCATTAGAGTTGTGCCTAAATTGAAATTTTCAGCAAAGTCACACTATTACTTGTTTTGTTTATCAGCAACCCCAGGACCCTTTTATAATTATTTATATTACATAAATTTATAATTTTATTAATAAGTTGTCATAAAACAATTACAACAGAAGAAAAATCAAATGCCTGTTTACTAACTTCTATGTATTTTGAAAGCCAAACTGAATCCCTTCACAGGTCATGTAACGGACATTTTTTGGCACTATGAATTGTTGCTATAAAACTGACTACAAAAAAAACACAAAAAAAAATGAGTACAGTTAATGTCCTTTAAAAACATTCTTGTACATTTTTAAAATTTGTCCTCTACGTGTCAACAATTAACGAAATCATGGCAGAGTCAAAATTAACTTGTTCGTGATATCACACCAGACTGTTCTGGACTGTTCCTTAAGACCAGGTAATGTAAACAATTCTAGTAACTCTACCTAAACAACAAGCATTCTTTTCTTCTGGACCAAGTAATTTGCTATTAGAATTTCTAAACAAATGTGTAATAATGATTACCATATAAAGATAAAAAGAGCCAAAAATGTACCTTAGTGTATTCAATGTTGTATTACATGTACGAAGCTTATTAACATTTTAACGAGCCTTAGACGCTAGGATGCTACTGGTCACAAGTGATTCCGATTCATCAGATAAAGACAAAATCTGTGTTCACCTCAAAGGGGGACATTGAAACATGTCAAATTCAGGAAAGGACTTTGGGAGCAGGCACAGTAATTCTTAGGATAGGGTAGGTAGTGTTCTATAACATTTTTTGTGTCATCCTCCTCTTAAGTAGCATTAAAAAGCTTTGGTTCCTCTAACCTAAAAGTTCACTAAAGACGACCTGGGGTCCAAGGAATATCTTTAAAAGCCTAGCAAAAGGCAGGGTTAGGGAGAGAATCTACAATAGATTTTTTCCTTCCACTCCCACTTGAAATTTAATTGTATGATGGAAGTTAATTAAATGACAGAATTTACCTTAAAGACAATGTTCAAATGAACTACAACTACTCTTGGTAATAATGCGGTATCGGTCACTGAAGGCTGATCCTATTTCAGACACAAACTTTTTTAAAAGAAGCCTGTGTGTTTGTTTGGGAAGGCAGTAATAAGCATCTACTAGGTGACGAGCACCTTGAGTGATATATTTTCTCCATTAAAGGGAATATTTTGTGCTATGTACCAGTAGACATAACTGACTGGGAATACCAAGAAACCAAAGGCTGAGAGGAAGGCCAGATGTATTAAGACAATGTAAGAGTTTAAGACTAGAGCCCTGAGCAGTGCAGCTCAGTTGGTTGGATGTCACACTGCAAAGTGAAAGGTTGCTGGCCTGGTCCCCACTTGGGGTGTGTACTAGAGGCAACAGATCAGTCTCTCCATTTCTTTCTCCCTGCCTTCCCCTCTAAAAATAAAAAATAAAAAAAATTTTAAGTTTAAGACTAGAAATATTAGATAGCCCAGGTCAGTTACTGAAGGATATATAAAAAACTATTTTGAAATACTTTTCCATTTAATTGATACATTTAACAATAGTATAAACCACAGGTGGCAAACACAAGGCCTGTGGGTTCGAATGTGGCCCTCCACCATGTTTCTACCCATAACAGAGCCGGGCTCTTGCTTAATGTTAAGGAGTAGTTACATTTATACTGTCCTAAAATTACATTCGGCCCTTTGAAGGTATCCAGGAGATTGATGTGGTCCCCTGTGAAAATGAGTTGGACACCCCTGGCACAAACCAACAAAGAAATTATTTCTGAAGCTCTGCCTGATTAGTTTAACACACTCAAGCATGCAATTTATCCAAACCTATAAAGCAAATCCCAGGCTTAAATAAAATTTATACAGTAAAAATAAAGTCTGCTTACTCTTGGTCCTAAATGCTAATAGCTTTCTACTTTATATAGTCCTTCTAAATATTTGTGATAAATATTTGAGGAAATTAGTGATTTCTGGTTCCTCCAAATTTGTATTTATAGGGGATGGGGAAGGACTTACTTTAAATGGGCTATATAGCTAAGTCCTATCTGGGTAACTCAGTTTTCTCTAACATTAGAAGAAAGTGTTAAGCCCTGAATGGTATGGCTCTGTGAGTTGGGCATTGTCCCGCAGACCAAAAAATTTGCCCGTTGGATTCCTGGTCCTCAAACATGCCTGGGTTGCAGGCCAGGTCCCCAAATGGGAGTGTGCAAGGAGCAATCAATTGATATTTCTCTCGCATATCGATATTTCTTTCCTTCTCTTTCTCCCTCCCTTCCCCTCTCTCTAAAAACATATAAAATCTTAAAAAAAAAAAAAAAAAAAAAAAAAAGCAAGCTTTTGTATTTTGGGTACTTTTACCTCCCTGCCTACTAAGAAAATTGTGGCAGTTAAAACTGTTTGCTTGATACTTGTGTTAACAAGCCCCTACTGTAGGGAAATGAATAGTTCAAAAGACATTTCAATATTGCATTAAAAGAAAAAAAAAAAAAACCCTTTAGCACATATGTTTACAGGCATAGACAACATGACTTCAGATTTTATGTAACAAGTTCACATATTTCCATAGCAAACCAAAGGAGATCAGATTTAAGAAGCCGTTTCAAATAGTTGTCACTGCTTTGTAAGACACAATGACATTACATGTGTAAAGTAGAATGCTAACTTTTGGATCTAGGTTTTTCATTGGAGAAATGGTTATTCCCTGACTATATATACAATTTTAAGGTTAAAATATTACCTACTTTAAAGTGGGGTAAATTCAACATTCATTTTCTGATTCTACATTTCAAGTTACTTATTAGTAACACTACTTGGCCCTCATTTTTTGTAGACTGATCTGGCATTGTAGTGTTAAAAACTGCTCCAGAATCCATGTTTTAGAGTAAGATAACCTTCAACAACAAAGAAAAAAACCAAAGACCACCACTAGGCTCCAAAATATATCCACATAGCCTAACAACATGTCTTCAGTTACAGTTAGCCTTACACATCTTTTTCAGGCAAGTTTACCACCTCATGTGCCAAAGCGCATTCAAATACTATAGTATATTACAACCATTTGCTATAATCTCCTACATAGAACAAAGTCAATTCTTTCATATAAGTATCTTATTTTCAGGTTGGATATTCAATTTACAATAAAAGCCAATGGGTACAATCAGGCAATGTATTCCTCACCTGCAATCTGCTCCTCAGTCAGCTGGTCAGCCTACAAAAAGATCAAAGAGATAAGCAGGTAAGTGACTGGAGACTATGTAGATTAGCAGCTACAAAAACTTTAAGGGGTCAGCCCTGACTGGACTGTACTGAAAAAAACAAAAGACTTCTGGTCTGATTCCTCATCAGGGCACATGCCTGGGTTGAGGGGCCAGGTCACCGCTCAGGGGTGTGTGTGAGAGGCAACCGATGGATTTGTCTCCCCGTCCCTTACCCTCCCTCTAAAAATAAATAAAATCTTAATATATACCAAGTTTTCAAGGTTCAGTATATACCATGACCTTCATTTAGTTCAACATTCCTTAGTACCAGTAACAAGCATATAGGTTGGATAGAAAATGCATATATCTAATTTACCTTCAAAGCTAAGCTGTCTTGATCTCAAGTGTTAGATAAAATATTTCAGAATATGCTTGAAAGTCTAAATTTTACAAAAACTGATAAAAAGCAAACCTGCCATACTAAAAAGTTTAATTGGAGTTATCATTCTAAAGTAAAGATAGAATCCAATAGACACATTGTTTCCTTTTTGCAAAATTGGCATACCTAAACTTAAGCTCTCCTACTCTAGTAGATATAAATCATTATTACCAGAAATCTCCACTGAACAAAAAATAATGCCCAAGGACTATATTCAAAATTGTCCCTATTAAACCCTAAACCCTATTAAACCCAAAATTTAATCCTAAGGGGTTAAACACATTATTTGGACATAAAGCTCATGTTCCAAACCTCAAAATAAGCAAAACTTCATTAAAAAGATTAAAATCCATGCTATCTTGGACAGGGAAAACAAGAAAGCTACCAGTTTTTACTTCTTCTAACCTGTCAGACAAATACAGAGAATTCAGGATTCTGAACATTTAAACTACATTATTTACCAAATGTTAAGTAAATCCAGCCACCCGTTTTCTCTTGACTTTTGAAATCCCAAAGTGAGCCTTAGGTTTGTGATGTCTTTAGCACATGGAGAAGTTACTGGATTTTGCTTTTAAAAAAACAGGTTCAGGTATTTGCCAAAACCCTTTATATGTTGTTCTTATTCAGTCTTCACACTATTCCTATAATGGTGGTATTATCTCCTACCTAACAAATGGAGAAAAAGGGGCTCAGATTAAATTTCAGAGAGTGGGAATACAAAATTAGTTAACTAGCAGAGTCAGTATTAAAGACTAAAGTGTTAGACATATCCAATGCCTGTACGTTCATAATTCAAAGCACATAATATAAAGATATATGCGAAGTATCAAGACTCTTGTTCTTCCTGTGTCCTTCATCTTTGGACATTTCATTGCTTATCAGTATACATTACCCATGAAGCAACTGCTTATGTGGTTGTGGGTAGCACTGATGAGAAATAAGTCTCCCAATATACATGAAATCAAACACGCTATGATTAATCCATTCATTTTTTTGGTATGAAATGAATAAAAACACTACCTAGTTTCATTCTTTTTAAATGAACACATCCCTGGAAAGGATAACACCTTAATGTAGAATAGCATCACATTCTCTAGGAGACAGCATGAGAAAATGTGAGAGACAAAAAGAAGTTTCTTTCCCTGCTCAACAATTCTGATTTGACCTCAATGCAAAATGAACTTGTTTCTATTTAAAAAATTAAAGAGGAAGGAAAAAGCCAAAAGCCTGATAACTTAAAATTAAAGAGCCAGTAATTTAAGTTCAAATGTATGAGTTTATAAAATAAAAAATTATCTCCAGTAAGTATTTTGGTATAAAATCAGCCATAGATTGTTTTCCCTAGCAATAAGCCCAATAAATCCACTCAGTTATACTTTACTATAGAGGATTTACTTCTAGTATGACTTCATTTTACAAGATTTCTATCATTTCTGAAGGCAAGGCAACACAGTATGTTGCAGGAAAGAGTAGTTTTTTGAGTCATCACTGGGCTAGTATCTTAATACTGACTCTGCAACTTAATAGCTGTGTGACCTTGGACATGTTACTCAACCTCTCATTGTCAAGTTCAGCTGTGTAACATAATACCAATCTTACAGGGATATCAGAACAGAGTAAATGAGAAGCTATGTTATAAAGGGCTAGCCCAAAGAACTCAGTGATAATTATTTTATATAAATTAACTAATCAAAGAACCTACAATGTTAAATATTAACCTAACTAGTTCAACTTCCACACAGAAGGTAAACACGCACAGCACTATCAAGCCCTTTACAACAAACCTACCAGGTTTCATGTTAACTTTAAGCTGAGAAAATATATTTCCACAAAATGAAACTACCAGTTGAAGCCCAGGGACAGATGTGGAAGGCACTACAGCATGTGTGAAGGATTGATGGGCTATGTGCAGAAAAGGAGACATTGGGTTTATTCTCCAAACATGGTAGGGGGAAAATTTTGGGAAAGCTTATTTATATGAAAGCTGAGAAGGCATTAAGAAGAAACAAGGATATTAGCTGTAAAAGAAAAATTTCAATTTTGCTTCGCCAAGTCCAATTTTAATGGCCTCACATCATCTTGCCCAGCTCCTCACCTCCAGGCAAATGCAATCTTAGAAAAGGTCATAAACGAGCTTCAAAAAATAAACTAAGCACAGGGGAGCCTAAATTACTCACATAACCTAAAAAGCACTGTGTGATTTTTGCTTGGAGTGTTTTGAGAAACTTAGAAAAATTTCTCATATTTACTACTAATACAGAGTTCAAGGTTTTATAATAAACTTTATAACAGCAATGATCAGATCAAAGCCTACTAAAAAGCAAGAACACAATACTCCGGAACCCTCTAACTTGTAAACCTTTTCCAACTACATCAAATATATTTGGTTACTTCTGACGATGGAGAGTGACATTTTCTTACTTAGAAGAACCAGAAGAATTATACTTTTGGGAAAACGCAAGCTTATCAACAAGTGTTTATCTCAGTAAAGTGAAGAATAATTCACTAGCAAGGTGACTAGTTCTCACTCCTTTTTTTCCTACAATTCATTTCATTCTTCCTACTGCTTTTATCATGCCAGAGAGATCTTCCAGGCATTAGTACACTCTCAGGTTCAAAACCTCAGATGATTTGTAAACACTGAGAAACACTAATCTAGACCATGGGTGACTTGAAGTGCGTTATGTACCTATTAAATATTTCCTAAATGACATTCAGAAGCAGGTATGAATACTCTTGGAGCTTATCTAGTGAAAGGTAGTACACAAATCATCCAAAATTCTTATCTGAATAAATGGGTGAGTCCATAGTCTTGAAATGGAACATAAATTTCTATCCTTCATTTGTTCCTCTTTCTTCCAAGTGCCACATAGATACAACATAGGCTTCAAAAGTAAAATTTTCCAATTTCAGAAATCAAGGTATTTGTTTTACCGACATCAAAAGTGGTGTCTAAATTAGTTAATTAATTGTATCAGTAACTACTAACAGTACTTACTATATGTAGCATCTTGGACTAAAAGAAAAACCAACAAATTACTTCGTAAGAATTAGGAACTTTACCAAAGGCCTGATTTGATCATTCTAGCTTAATCTAGAACTTCCTGTATTTTAATAGAGACATAGGGAGTTTCCTCAGTCTAACATAAACAGATGTCCTTGCAGTTGATGGAATAATGATGTAGACAGGTAACAAATTTTCTACCTCTTCGTATCTTTTATTTCTCTAAAGACCCCCTTCAAGTCTTCTTAGAGCAATCCCCTTTCAAAGAGCACGTACCAACTACATGTGAACCCAAGAGCTTTGTGAGCAACCTTAATCCACTTTCATATAAACTTTTCTATTCTTAAATTTGACAGTTGTAATTTTAAAAGTCTTATTATTAAGACTTTTAAAGTCTTAATAATAAGACTTTATTATTAAGTCTTAAGTCTATTAAGTCCAAGTCTTATTATTATGAAGTTACCTGAAGATAATTTCCAAATTAAAAAATTAACGATGACAGGTAGGTCATCAATTTAGTAAACAAACCAAAAAACCTCAAGCCATCAACAATGCAAACAGTAATTACAAAAGTTTATCACTGGGGCAAAGAACCATGAAAGCATAGATAAACTACCTATCACCAAGAAAAAAAACCCCACTCGAGTTTTCGATTCAATCAGACTGAAAAAAAAAATCTTCATTTAAGAACACTTTAAAATTTACACCTCAATTTATAACTTAGATTACATGCCTATAATGCACACTTTCACCTATGAGAGTAAATTCAACCAGAATATTCAAATTCAGAAAATAAAAATATCAATATACAACGAATGCACCAAACTTAAAATGAACACTAATTTAGCTAAGGTGAAGTCCTCTCCCCACACCCATACAGGCTGGAGGTTTCAGTTGGCAAGGATTTCCAACTCTTGTTTAAGATGTCACCTTACCTCGTGGACACACCCATCACTGTAATTACTTGGCAGAAGGAACCACTAAATAAGTATTGCAAATTACCGCCCTCGTTAGGATTTTTTTCTTTAACAGAAAAAAGTTCTGGTCTCAAGTGACAGAAAAATGTTTTTTAAAATTCCCTGCCCCCAAAATAGTCTTCTACCACACTACAGTACTTAACAACCTATTATAGTACAAATGAACTGGGCTGCACCTTAAGATGATCTGGCAACTTCTGTACGGAAATATGAGCAATTTCCAAGGGGACTGGAGGGGGGCAATGCTGTGTGTGGCCGTGGTTCCTTGACATTAGGAGAGTGCACGTGACTGCTCAAAAATAGGGTATACTCAGTGGGCCCTTTACAAAAGCATCCTTCCAGTTATTACATGAAAATTACCCTCCACGACAGTCACCCAGAAGTTTGCTTTCTTTCCATAGGTGATACATAGGAAACGCCTTTCACACCCTAACTGGAGCCGATGGTTTTCTCTAACAAGATGCGTACTGCAGAGACGCGCCTTAATTCACACACAAAGCTCATTTTCTCAAACGACAAAGGCACTTAAAAAAAATTTTTTTTTTTTTAATGTCCTGCCTGCATGGTGGGAAAAGGCCCCAGGGCCCAGATGGCGGGGAGAGATCGGCATTCACCAAGCTTCCTTCTCGCCACTGGAGGGGGAGGGGAAGCTCTCGAGGCCACCCTCCCCCACCCATCCCCAACCGGCTGGCCCCGCAGAGCCGCGGCCGGGGGAACCTCCGCAGCCCTGCAGGTGCCAGCACAGCAGCTGGGGCGCGAGCCGAGCGCGCAGCGGCTCCGGCCCCGCGCCCGCCGCCCCGCCCCGCCCCACGGCCGCTCCCCGCGCCCCGCGGGCTCGGCCCACACAGTGCGCCGCACCCGCTCGCGCGCCCCCCCCCTTTCCCCCCCACCCCCGGCAACGGGGGCTGCGGGCAAACGGCGGCGCCAGCGCTCGCCCGGGTCCCGCGCGCTCCCTCCCGCCCCCTCGGCGCATGGCGGCCACAAGCAGACAAAGGCGCTTCCTGGCACCGGCGCTAACCGTCCGTTGGGCTTTTGAATCCGGCCCTGGGGCTGACCTTTAGAGATGCCCGACCCAAGGCTTCGGCGCCCCGGCTCCCCTCACCGTGACACTCGCCGGCCTCCCTAATGTGCTGGGCTGCCCCCGCCCGGTATCCATCCTCACCCAGTCGAGCCCCTGAGAAACTTGCGGCCTCAGGGACAAGACACCTAGCCCTCAACACCCTAGGGGACACCTCCCTGAGGAGAATGGGGGTGGTGGGGACACCTGCGACACAACAGCCGCGGGCCCCCCAGCCTCTTTCACGCCATCTCGCTGGCGAAGACCATTTCGGGAGGGTTTAAAGAAGGCAAGTTCCCTTCCTTTAGTCGATCTGCTTCAGCCTCTCTCCCCGACAGGCCAAGCGCCGGCAGCTTAGCGACGCACTCACCATGCTGCTAGTGCTACCGGTCTCCGAGACTCGACCACACAACCACTCAGCTCGCCTGCTCCACTCGGACTAATTCTCCCCCTCCGCCCCCAGCGCCTCATAAACACCTCCCCCCGCGAGATCCCTCCGCCTCACGTCAGATAACGGAACATCAAGAACGAGTCCCGGCCACCCCCAACCCCCCACTCCCCTACTCTTCTTGAGACCCCTTTATCATCCACGGTTATTTGATCGACGGTGCAAGGGATAATGGAAAGTGGACAAACAGATGACGCAAGTGGGTTTCATTCCCGAGCTAGCCGTTAAAAAGCCGGTGGAGTCTGGCCTTAGTGGCGCTACTTTGCGGCGCGGAGGAGCTTTGACGTAGTGACGTGTACCGATATTCGTTGAACCGGCCGCTGATTGGTTGGTTTGTACCTGCAATGCGTCACTTGGACTCTCAGCCGCCGCCGCCGCCGCCGCTGTCGGGACGCGGTGCGATTTCTGCTGTTGCTTCTCCCGCTGCGCTGTCTTGGCAACTGCGCCAGGCGGCAGAGTCCGTTGCCTTGCGCTGGTCGGGAGAACCTTCCCCCACCCATCCTTCCCTGTCACACTCACAGACACAGTTTGCCGCCCAATGTATCGGGGTGGACGAAACCACCTTAAGCCGATGCATAATGAGGCTGAAAGACCACAGGAACCCCCCACCCGACGCTTAGCTTCTCAGCCTCGTGGAGACCACACATTTGACATTTCAGCCCCTCACAAAACTCGTGAAAATCTGGGTAAGGGCAAATGCGGCTGCTCAGTTGACTAATCTGAAAAGGTCTTCCGTTTATCCTTACTCTTCGCCTTCCTTGCCAGGAGTAATTTACCAGGAAAAAAAGTCAAAACCCAGTATCTGAGGTTCTGTGGGATTAGTCACTCCCTATCGCCCCCTTGATATTGTAGAATAATTGGGTTCTGGCTACTTCAGATGTATAGGACCTTGGATGAGTCATTTAATTTTTAAGCCTAATTTGTAAAATGGAGGTAATAATACCTCTCAAAAGATTATTGTAAAAATTAGACTTATGTAAAGATTAGAGTAAAATGTTGAAGCTCCTGACACGGGGTAGGCACCAAGCAAGTGGTCACTATACTCTACCTTCTCCTCAAAACGAATTTGCCCTTTTGGGTCTCTAATCTCTCAGATTTAAATGGACATTTCATTTTTTAATTTTTAACTTTTTCTAGAGACAGAGCCTGGAGAGGGTCTGCCTCCCGCCAGCCTGCCGTTTGTAGGTTCTTGACTTTGTTCAAGCAAGATTTCACCACGCTAGTCTAGGTGATTTTGAGAGTATGTTCCTTAAAGCTGAGACAGTGAAACAAGGAGGGGCTTAGGACAGAAGAAGCGACACAGGGGGCCTTGGAGACAGGTTGGGGGGGATAGCCTAGGATGAGCCATCACTGCCCACTGGTTGCAACTCCCGTGGCTGCAAGTCTCGCGCGGCCCCTTAGAGTTTAGGAGACGTGTGCCTGTGGGGGAGGGGAGAGGCGCCGGCCTGCTCCCGGAGGGAGAGCGCTTCTAAACCGATGTTTTAAAAACTACATGAAAGTTAGCTCCTTGGAACTGAACCCTTGTGCCCTGTTGTTGGAAGTGTAAAATGGTCCAGCCACTGTGGAAATCAGTGTGGTAGTTCCTTTAACTATTAAAAACAGAATTGCCACATTGATCCAGCAATTCCACTTCTAGGCGTGTACCCAAAAGAACTAAAAGCAGAATCTTGAAGAGATTCTAGTATGTTCATATTTACAGCAGTATTATTCAGGGTAGCTAAAACGTGGCAGCAACCCAAATTTCCATCAATGGATAGGTGAATAGGGAAAATATGTTACGATGGAATATTATTCAGCCTTAAAAATGGAAAACGTTTTATAATATGCTGTCACAGGAAATAAGCCAGCCACAAAAATAGCAAATACTGTATGATTCCATTTACATGAGGTACTTAGAATCATCAAAATCGTAGAGACAGAAGGACGGTTGCCAGGGGCTGGGGCCGGAGGAATGGGGAGTTACTGTTTAATGAGTATAGAGTTTCAGTTTTACAAAATGAAAAGAGGCGATGAATGGCAGTGACGGTTGCACGACATTATGAACGTATTTAATGCCACTGAACTGTAGAGTTAAGAATGGTTAAGCCCGGGCTAGTGTGGCTCAGTGGATTGAGCATCAGCCCGCAAATCGAAAGGTTGCCGGTTCAATTCCCAGTCCGGGCAAGTGCCTGTGTTGTGGGCCAGGTCCCCAGCTGGGGGTGTGTGAGAGGCAACCGATTGATGTATCTCTCACACATTGATCTTTCCTTCCCTCTGTCTCCCTTCCTTCCCTTCTCTCTATAAAGTAAATAAATAAAATCTAAAAAAAAAAAAAAAGAATGGTTAAGACGGTAAAGTTTATGTGTATTATCACACAAATCTTTTTTTAATTAGCTCCTTGGTCCCACCCAAAATAAGCAAGGGTGCCCATAACCTGGACTGTTTAACAAGCAGATAGTGAATACATACAGCGTGAAACTCAGTTTGAGTGTAATATAATTTTTACCATAGAGGGGGCTTACAAGGCACAAAGGAGAGGACCCTAGTTTACCACAGAGGTTCCCAAAAGAATTCCTGAAGACGGCTCCTAAATTAAGTCTGACATGGTAAAATAGGCAGGTAAGAAAGGAAAGACGTGAAGGAAGAGGAAAGCAAATTCTAGAGAAAAGAAAAACCCAGAGCAAAGGCCCGGAGGCACGCAACCGTGTGGCCCGAGGGAGTGGTTAGGCATTGCTGGAGCTAGCTGGGTGTGGCAGAGGGCCCTGGGCAGGTAGAAAGGAACTGGGGTTTTGTGCTCAAACTGCAGTTCTTCAAGAAGATTGTCTGTAGAACCACCATCCAGAAAAAAATCATCTTAGGTCACATCAAGTCCTTAGAATTTCCCAGTAGAAATCACAGGTATGTGGACCCCTGAAACCTAGCGAACAGCATTTTTAGCACATCAAGGTGAAATCCCTCCTTCGGAGAAGTTTCCTTCTAGAGCATTGTCCTGCCAGCAAAACCAAGACCTTTGCTCGTGGCCATCTGCACCCATTTGTAAAGCTTCAGTGGAATGCAACCTCTTTCAACCAAGTGAGACGTTTCCGAGCGCCTTCAAAAATATTTCCTTTTACTAGGCCAGAGATGGATTTTCTTTCTGTCAGTCATGCAAATCAGACATAAAACGAGTGCTTTTTAAATTAGTATTGGCAGCCCCATGACCTTCCTTTCATATGAATGACTGTTCAGTGAAAACTCAGACGCTGTGCTTCTGTTGTCCTTGCTAATATGGCGATGCCATGATGCCATGGGAGGAGGGGGGAGGTTGATTAACAGTATTCCACAAACGAAATACCATTAAGAATGTTATTTAAAAGTAGGTACTTCTGCTTCAGAATCTGAGCTGAAGACACAGCCCTAAGGCCATCATTACATACTCTGCGTTCCGGTGGCTCCGAAGTCTTCCCAAAGTATTACTCAGAAGTTTGCCTCTGGTTCCTCCTCAGAGGGAAGACCCATCGACAATCTTTCCTTCAGCTTCGTCACTAAAAATATTCCCTCTTTACACATTACCCCATCAGTATCCAGTGATTTTACATATGAAATTTTTAATGATGGGAAATTGAATGACAAAATGAATAATCACCTCCTTTAGAAAATGAATTTTTTTAAAATTGAGGCATAACAACGAGCAGGAGCTTAACTCTAATATACAGGTGCATGCTTAGAGATGTATGTGTTGAATCAAGGAAGTTTTAAACAAATATTTGGTAATGAAATATGTCTGTTAAAGAGTTTACAGAAAACTTCTTCCTGGTTTCTTAGATTGAATTTCAGTAAGGCCTCTCTTGCAGAATCTTCCTTGCTGACCTCTCCAAGAAGAGAAAGAAAATGAGGGGGAAAAAAGTCAAGACTTATATTTAAAGCCATTGTGGTTTATGTGCATTTGAGACTGTTCCAAGTCAATTGATTTATAGCTCATTTGTCTTCCACAGGATGACATACAGCGCAGCCTGACTTTGGCAATTGCCAGCTGAGAAGCCAAGTTGGTGACAACCACTGCATCAAAGCATAGGACGTAGCTGATTGTCTTTCTACTTTCCCCTCCCCACCGGTAAGATCTTCCAGCTTTCTACCTTAGTCATATAGCTTTCTTGGGAAAACGAGAATGGACTTCCTCTCTGAGCTTCAGTTCCTCAATTTGCAGAACAAGTCCCATCCTTTGATACTTCCTTCCCATAGATCTCCTCCAGCCAGTTATGCTAATGAACAAGAGCAGAGGACAATCACATGGCATTCTTGATTGTAAGGCCTGTGTGAGTCTCAACAAGTGAATGAATTAAGCCCTAAATGCCTAAGGCATCAATAGTATTGCATCAGCTTCTCTCCTAGAATGATACTTCTAGAATGATACTTGTTATGTGTTGGCTTTGAGAGAATTGAGAAAATAGTACTCAAATCGTTTTCTTGTCCTTTGGTTTGGGTAAGAAGCCCTGGTTGAGAAAGTTAAGCTGTCCTTTTCCAGGATTATGGGAAAAAACAGAGCTGGGACAAGAAGCCAACCAGGTCATGTGAATGTCTTGCCCGCAGCATCCTCAGTTCAACGGGAGGTGAAGCATACCTAGGAAAAGAACTGAATCCTCCAGACATCCTGACTGGGCTCATGCTCACATACACACAGGAAATGTTGAGGCTCATTAACTTCGATATTGACAATCTGCCATTCATTCATTTACTCATTCAAAAAAAATTGAGATGTCAATTTAGGGTGACCATTTATCTACATTTGCCTAGGACTGAGGGATTTCCTGGCAGACAGGATTTTCAGTGTTAAAAGCAGTTGCAGGCAAGCCAGGGTCACCATAGAAGCAGTGACCATTCATTAAATAAATACCAGCACACTAGTATGTGCTATAAATGTTCTATGATACGAATGAGCACAGGAGACCCTGGGAACCTGTAGGAGGGCAAATGAACAGGTAAGAGAAAGACTTCTTAGAGAATGCGATCCATAACAATTTTAGAGGTGAAGAGGAAAGGGTATCAATACATAAAGGAAGAGATACATCATTACCACCTCCATCAACAACATCATTCTCACCACAATTCACAGGCACTGGTTACTGGGTGCTTACATTGGCCAGGAACCATGCTGATCACTTTACATACATTGTTCATGTTGTTGACCATTGCATTCCTCTTGAAACATTCCGCTTGGCTTCTGAAGCGTCCCTCTGCCAGTATTTCTCCTACTTCTCTGGAAGTCTTTTGTTTTTTTCTAAGGTTCTTTCCATGGCTCCTTCACCTGTTGCTTAAAAACTAGTGTGCCTCCACATTTAAGCCATGGCTCTATTCTCTTGTGACTTTCAGCACCTGCCCTGGACACTCTTCCCATTCCCACAGCATTAGTTCTGTGCTAATGGCTCCAAATACGGATGGCCAGATGTATAGTCTCTCCTATACTCCTGATCAGTATTTTTAGCTGCTCAGGCCAACCCTGACATCATGGGCTCAGTTAAGAGTACAAACGGAGGCTTACATAGTGTATATTAAATGTGTTAAAGTTATAAATCAAGCTAACAAACAAATCTAATGTATTCTATCCTCCTTCCTTGACAAACTTTCATAACAACAAGGAAGATCACGGTCAATTTTAGAATCTTGGACTTCCACACCAGATCATGGAAGTGTCAGGAAGCCATTCTCTTACCCACAGTCCACCTGTTTCTCTTCTCACCCCTAGCTCCATCCACACTTCGAGGGGCCTCACATTCACATGTGTGGATACTAGTCCTAATACCCTGGCTTCATCAACAGCCCCACAAATAACTGCCTCTGAGCCATCCCGGAAGGCCCGCATCTCGGGATGTGCACCCTAGAGATGTGGCCTGCTCTCTGGGGAACGGGCCTGAGGAAGAAGTCTATACAGGCCCTGGAAGCAGGGTCGGTACTATTTGAGCAAGGAGTGATCCTGGGGACCTAGCGTAGTCTTGCGTAGGGGTGGGAGGAGTGTGGAATCTAGGTAGGAAGGTCTCCTTGGCCCTCTGTGGAGGGGTGCATCTGGACGAGGGCCACAGGAAGGACCTGTAAAGTGAGGCTAGGGCAGGATCCTCTCTTGTAGTCCTGAAAATGTCTACTGGCAACTACTCCTGGAGGCCCTCAGGCCCTGAAACATAACATCCGAAACTGAACCCATCATCCTTCCCCCCAGATGGGCTAACTTCTATTCTGGTCTCATTGAAAAGCGCCTCCCTCTATAAACACTGTTACCCAAGCCCAGCTGAACTTGCGCATATCTGGATGCACCACACAGTTTCCCACTTCCATGTCTTTGCTCAGCTGCTCCCTCTGCCTAGAATATCCTCCCTCCCTTTTCCACTGCCTGCTGCCCATAGCTCATATCTGGCCCAAGCGTCATATTCCCTATGATGTCTTCCTAACTCCACCAACCCTCTCTCCTGTTCTCAAAGAGAAATAATCACTCTCAAAATAGCCTTACAACATTTTAATGTACTATTTCCTTACAGGTTGTTGTCCTAACTAGGCCAAGTTCCTTTAGGGACTTTAATATGTTTTTACCCTTACCACCTTGCATGGTGCTGGGATATAGTTGATGCTCAGTAAATTTCCTTGAATGAATAGGTGGATGAATGGACAAAGATAATTATCATTTTGTACATGCCTTTTCCACATGGCTTTTAATAAGCACTCAGCAGATTTTTACAAAGTATGAGTTATCTTATAAATACTGAGAAAGTAGCCAAGAGGATAATTCTGATCTCCTTATGTAAGTTATTATTTATCTCAGTTTGAAAATGCTAAATGTGTACTTAAATACAATTTTCATCTTCCTTGGGATTATTTTGGATGTCATTATACAATAATTGTTTATACAATTTTAAATTGTTCTTCCCATATTACTTAAAGAATTTATGGTTCTGACAGTATTAGTTTGATGAAATTAAGAATGAAAGCAATTAGCACCACCTAATTAAGCTAAAATAATTGTGCTTTCAACTCTGAATGGGTTCACAGGAAAGGTGATGGATACTGTAGTCAGTACTGTGTCGGCGGCATGGGGCCTACATGGAGCTGGGAACTCTCTGCAATGGACCTCATATTTTAACTTCCTTTTCTTCATACCAGTTTGGATTGTATTATTCCTTGGCTGGTTTAATAGGTAAAAAATAGCATTCACATTCTCAAGACTGGGAAGTTGGCATCATCAGGGGGTCCCCTTCCCCCCTCCTTGTTTTCCATTGCCCAGCTAGTCAATATTTCTAGGTTCTGCTCCTGGAACTTGGAGTAAGTCATTGTCTGCTTTGGAAGAATATTTTAGTTCTAAACTAAATAGTGTCTCCCTTCTGGATGAGAAGATGGGAGTCACTTAGTGAAAATGTCTTTATCTTACTGTCACATTCTCACTTTCACTGGGTCCGTGGAGAAACAAGTCACAGCCCCTGCAGTCCACATGGCCGCTCAGAGAGACATAGATGCGCCCACACTACAATAATAGGGTTGATAAGGAATGAAAGAGTTTTTGTTTTTCCAGATGTAAGCTTTTTTTTTAGCTTCCAAATATTTTCTCAGAAATTTAGTTCTCAGTTTATTTTTAAAAATGTCAAGTGCGTAGAAAAGTTGAAAGAATAGTACAATAAACCATTTCTATACTGTCCCCTTAGATTCAATATTTACTTTCTCTTTTTGTATCTGTCTGTCTCTTCCTCTCTCCACACATACACACAAGCAGATGTGCATTTTTTTTGATAAATCATTTGAAAGAAAACTGCAGACATCATATTTCAGCCCTGAATTTCGATGTAATTTTCCTAAGAATATATTCTCTTACAAAAGTACAACACTGTTATTTTTGTATTTTTAAAATCCCTTAATTATCTTAGACCCAATCTAGACTTACATTTCTTTAATTGTCCCCAAAGTGGGTTTTTTTTCTATCTAGGATCTGACAAGACTCGCATTTTGCAAGGTCACATCGCTGTAGACTCTTAATTCTTTTCATCCAGATCAGTTACCCCCCTTTGTTTGTTCATGACATTTATATTTTGAAGAATCCAGACCAGTTTTCTTTTTTGCAATGGCCACACTCTAGATTTGTCTGATTATTTTTATTTCCCCCCAAATTGGAAGGGATATTAAGATAGGATAGTCAAGTAGAGCTGTGTCATTGTTTCCTCATACTGTTATTTAACTTGTTTCTCTATCCTCTGTATTTCCTATAAATCAGAATTCATTTCTCAAAGGCTTGTCAAGACTCAGCTTGAAGACTTTGGGCAAAAACATTTTACAGAATATATCGTATATTTCACACTGCATCATATCAAGAACACATAGTAGCCCGTATTCCGTTCTTAGTGATGATAAATTCTATCACTTAGTTCAGATGGCTGCTACCAGACCTCACCAGGTGAGGGAACATTTTTCACTTTTAGTTAATAAATTACTTGTGGGACAATACTCTGCCTCCATGTAAATACCCTCTTTTCCCCAACAACTCTTGTCCTAGTGATTTTATCATCCATTGATGATTCTTACAGCATAATTGCACAGCAAGTTACAAAATGGTGGTTTTTCTAATTCTATGATTCCCTTCTACATGCATTAGCTGGCATTCTTTTTGTAAAGAAGTATTTTCTCCCCTCTCCTTTTCTGAGCATTCCTATTAACTGGGGGGATTTTTTAAAATCCAGTGCATCATAATCTATTATACTTATTTTAGTTTTTGGTGATAAAATTGTCCCAAATTTGGCCAGTGTGTGCTGTTCAGCCCAGCTTCTGTGTCCTTCGAACATATCTGCAACAGTTGTTGAATAGTTTTTTGCTTTCTGGCACAAAATGTGCCAGCCTCATCTTGTACTTTCTCTGCCCAGAGCTGGAATCAGTCATTTTATTCATGGATCCTCAGAAATTTTTAATGCCTCCTTTTCTGTTTTTCATTCCAAACTTGTAAAATGTCATCTGTCTGTGTTTGTTGTACTCAGCCTATCCATAAATACTTCAATGAATTAATTTCCTTGGTCCTCAGGAGTTTTTCTTCCAAATATCGCTTTTATCCTGGACCCTTGCTCTCAGGGCTCAATTACTTGTGCTATCTCTGTGAAAGTGTTATCATCTTCTTCA
The DNA here is from genome assembly GCF_022682495.2 of Desmodus rotundus. NCBI lineage: Eukaryota > Metazoa > Chordata > Mammalia > Chiroptera > Phyllostomidae > Desmodus > Desmodus rotundus. The sequence continues at coordinate 125,765,878 of NC_071391.1, forward strand.
TTCTTTTCCCAAGGTGCTATCTCTATAGGTATAAAAAGTTAGCACTGGGTCAAACTTGAAAATGGATAGTATCGCAAAGCCGTTAGGAACCTACAGGTGAAAGGCCCAGACAAGCAGGGCCTCAACAAGAGACAACTGGCAGGATGCAGCTATAACTGCCTTTGGCAGAGAGGCTACATCTTCCCACAGGCCCTGTTCTCATCTTCACACCTGCATGCCTCCTCAAAGACAGAATTGGGGAGCAGCAGAAGCTTTGCTTTAATCTCAGAGTTTGATGCTTGGGTAGGTGACCCCAAGGTCAGGAGAGAAAAGGAGATGTAACTACTGCCCTAGGTCTCCAAGACCATTTCAGTAGTTTATATGAATCTATAAGACCATTATTTTGACTATATATATATATATATATATATATATATAGGAAATTCCTATGTTAATTTTTATGTTCATGTTTAACTTTCTGTGTTTGAATATATTCTATCTGAATTTATTATATTTTTTAGTAATAAGTAAAACTGGAATAATTATCATATTAAAATTCTTTGTTGCTCACCAGTTCTCCTTCAGCTAATTCTTTCTGTATCTGGTGGTGTTATCTCCCAGCAAACCCTGCATTATACTTACCCTAGCCCAGCAAGTGCCTCCTGGGCTATGCCTTCTTCTGTCTCCAAGTCATTTGACATATATAGAGAACCTGAAGCAGGGTGCAGCCAAGAGGAGGGCCCCAAGAAGGGATTTGTAATGGGGTCCAGGACTCAGGGTGTCCAGGAAATATTAGAAAAATGTATGTAGGATGTCTTCACCCCCACAGGCCTGAGCCAGGGGGGATGGGACACATGGAACAGGGCCATTCAGAGCTGTTTTGGGTAGCAAGAGCTTTGCAGCTAACCCCTGGCACAGTCATTTAACATATCTATAACCTTTAACTGGTTTCATGGATGTGTTAAGTAGCTGTGGCCATGCTTTGAGCCAGGGGGATGGGACCAAATTCCACCCAGGATGGGACTGGGAAGTAACTCCCCCTGGTTACAGGGCCTGCGTGAGAGCGTAGAGATGATTGGCTCCATGCCATGGGGCCACACCTGCCCAGACTTACTATGGCAGCCCAGTAAAGCTGGAAGAATACGGGGATGCTGGCAGGTGTAGCTGACTGTAGGAGTCGGAAATGGGGCTGCAAAGGAAGATGGGGACTGGGATTTAAACCTAGGCCCGGCAGCCAAAGAGGAGACCACGCGGCTCCATAGTAGTGGGGAGGACCACAAGGTTTTGGGGAAGAAGGAGGAGACTACACGGCTCCAAAAGTAAATGGGGAGGAGACCATGCGGCTCTGAAGGAAGGAGTGAACCCCGAGACTCTGAAGCAAGTAGATAGATAGAGGTCCATGTGGTTCTGAAGTGGGGAAAAGAGACCACGTGGTTCTGAAGGAGAGTAGAGAGGACCACGAGGTTTTGGAGTGCTTCTTCTTGCCACGCAGCTTAGGCAGCAGGAGAGACTTTGCTGGGAAGAAAAGGGGAGAGAGGACTCTTGCTGGTGGGCCATGAGAAGGTGCCACATGGCTTTGGATTAACTGGAGACTGCAGCAGCCACACAGCTGATGGTGCCAGGAGCCTGAATCACGGACTTCTACTTCTTTTCCTGAGACACGGTACCCCAGACTGGGCACAGGGAGAGGGAAGGACTGTGCATCTGTGGGTATTCTAGAGGACTTTAGTATCTTATTGAAGACATTAGGTCATTACTCCTAAGTTTGTGTAACTTTTAAATAAACAATTCCTTTCCTTTTCACCAGTCTCTGGCATTGAAAGACGTGTTTCCTCTGGCGGCGGGCATTGCGAACCTAGCAGGTGGGCGTGGGGGAAGGAACCTCCAGAGACAGAAAGGGGGAATCCTTTCTGTAATAATTTATCGTGAAGGAACCACCCCCTGCCTCTTGCTCTGTAACAAACCCATGACTGCAAAGGGACTCAAGGGTGGTGGGGTGGGGGGGTGGGGAGAGTAGGGATTTGTATCTGAGTCACCACCAACTAGCTTTATGATCTTGGGGTAAGTTTCGTGGCCTCCCTGGACCTCAGATTGCAAATCAGTCACATGGTCTCTTGATTTGAAGTCCCTTTTAGTAAGGCTAGGAGAGAGGGAAAGAGACATCCTAGGAATATTTTTTCTTAAATTATAGATGGTTTGAGTGGAAAGAGATTTCAAAGATCATTTAATGTAACCTTCTAGTGAGAAAATTAAGGTCCTAAAGATTAGGTGATTTGCCCAAGGTCCTGCATCTAGTTGAAGGAAGAGCCAGGTCTAGGACCCAGTTTCCGACTTCCAATCTAGTCCCTTCTATACTATGCATGGCTGACCCCCATCTCCACCCTCTTTAAAGTCCTGCAAACACTCTAACCCAGCCCTAGTAACTTCAGTAACCCCATATCCCACCTTTTTACCTCTGTGTGTGTGTTGATCACTTCTGATTATAATTACAGGACCTAGTGTCTTTCTAACACTCCATTTTAGGTTCTGTGCTAAGCATTTTACTTTTAGCATCACATTTAATCCTCTTGGCAAATTTATAGGATGAGTTTTACAACCACCCAGGGTTGAAGATGGAATAGCTGAGGCTTAAAGGATTTACATAATTTGCTCCATCACACAGCTAGTAGGTCTAAGAATTAGATTTCAAACTCATCTTTATCTGACTTCCAGACCCACCCACAGCACTTTTCTGTCTGTGAATCCAATGTTCAGTCATTCTTCCATTCACTGTCCAGGTGCTTACGAGGGACCCACTAGGCCCCAGCACTGCTCTAGGCACTATGTGAAATAAAAAGAAACTGAAGTTCTAACTGGAGATGCAAAATCTATAAACATGAACAACTAGAATATAATTCAAGGCAGATCACACTAAAATTGTGTTAAACTATACCCACGAGAAAAGTTGAGTACCTACTATATGCCAGCTGCAGTGATGGGTACCTGGAAGGTACAACGACAAGGAAGACAGCCCCAACACTCAGACCAGAGGTAAAGACATATCGGAGTGCATATAAATAAATGCCTTGTCCCTGATGTGATCAGAGGGGGCTGGGCTTTAGGAATGATTATCTGAGGCATCTTAGGAAAAGAGAGTTATCTTCCAAAGGGAAGTGGAAAATGACAAACATGGGTATTTTAGGGAGTTGAAGAAGAGCAGGGGAAGTTTTGGGTCTGAAGTGAATACTTATTAGGCCCAGGAAGTCCTCCAGGCAGTTTTACCCCCTCAACATCAAAGGACAGGCTCCTTTAAGATGGGAATTTGACTTGCTTCACTGGTCTAGACTGATTCACTCCTTAGGTTGTTACACATTTATGAAAAAATAGTTTATTTGCATTTCTTTTTTTAAAGATTTTATTTATTTATTTTTAGAGAGAGAGGAAGGAAGGGAGAAAAAGAGGGAAACACTGATGTGAGAGAGAGACATCTATTGGTTGCTCTCGCATGCCCCCAACTGGGGACCCAGCTTGCAACCCTGGCATGTGCCCTGACGGGGAATCTGTTCACAGGCCAGCACTCAATCCACCGAGCCACATCAGCCAGGGCTGTTTGTATTTCTCTACTAGATTTCAGAATTATGAAGTCAACTTAAAATCTTCGAGACAATACATTTAAAATTAGTTTGGTTGGTGACTCAGTTTAGTTTGGTCTGAGGTCTTCAAGTCTCTTCATTGGAGACTGCTTTAAAGTTGTTGAATTACGGAGTGAGCATACTACTATCATTAACAGTGAAATCCTTTCTTTCAAAACTGAAGTTGGGTAATGACTTCCTCTCCACCAAACTTTGTGTCCTTCAATCTTACGATATAGTAAAACAGCAACAACAAACAGGAGTTTCTGGGGAGGGAGGGAGAATCTTTAGATAATTTTCTTTAGACAATTAGCTTTTCTAGCACTGTAAACAAGCTTTAAAATATTAAAGTATGCCAACTGGCATTGAGGCAATGAAACTAAATGCCCCACCAAGGTCTTCCCCAGTCTTTCAGCATTGAGATACTTCATGCAGATACTGTTGAAATTGAACAGGTCTTTTACAACATGGCAGGCTTCCGGAGGACCATCTTCCAGGGGCTCCACCTCTACTGAGAGGCTGCTTCTCTCCACAGGAGTCTGGTACATGTAGTTTTCTCAATTGCCGATGCAAAAATTCCCCCCGACTTAGAGGGCAGTGTGTTGGTAGTTCTGTGGTATGCAATGATTTAATGCCCAGAGAGTCTGTTACTATGCAACCAAAGCTAAGGTCAATTATGACTCTTTATCAGTGACCCTCAGCCTCTCTCCTGCCTCTTTCACTGCAGTCTATTTTGAAGAGCAGACACTTTAACATTTTTAAAGGGAACCAGAATTATCATTCAAATGATAAACTGCCACACAGAAAGACATTCTCTTATGATTCATTGAAGTGCAGGTCTTGAGGTTATGCATCCCGTCTCACTGTTTATTAGAGATAGTGAAGACAAATAGATGAGGGGACAAGTCAGACGTTGCATATCATAGATGCCAAGCTCAACAGAATAATCCGATATTAGTATATGGGCTATATAACCCCACGGGGCAAAAACATGTTTTATTCAGGAAAATGACGAATCAAGTAATTTCTCTATAGAAAGCCACTTACAGTTCATTTAGAAATTGAATTCATAATCTTTAATAAAGCCTGTTTATATCAACAGTGAAAGAGTTTCAAATAAATAAAACTGAGAGCAATGATAAGTTAGCTTCCTAGCCTTTATATGTTTATTACATTGTAATCATTCAAACCCACTAAAGTCAAATTTGTTTTACCAATTTCCTAAATTCAATCCAATGAGTTTCTGGTTCTTACATAAAACCAATTCATATTGTCAAGTGACAGCAAGAAAAATTAATAGCATGCTGGTTCTTACTATCCAAAGGGACTGTACTAAGTGTAAGTAATGATATAGGCTTTTACCATCCAGCTACCTATTATTTAAATGTAAGTTCTAGCCACATGCTCTGAAACCCTTAAAGTGGCAATGAAATAAAAAGCTGACCCTGGGGAATATGTCATACCAAGTATACTAAAAAGGATCCCTAGGGCCTTAGGAAATAAAGGGCTGTGCTAGACTTTTATTGAAAAAATCATGATGACAAAACCCTTTGCATTTAAAAATCACTGTTCATCAACATCATTGAATCAATGGCTGGAAATGAATGGAGAGGTGGTCTCATTTTGCTCTCTGCTGGGCACCTAACTTTAGATAATGCATTCACATCACCAGCTACAAATCAGGTCAGGAGACTATGCTCAGAATATTCCCTAGGACGACAGGGTTCCTCCTCGGCAGAGGCCCAAGCTGAGCTGAAGCTTGCCGGCTGCTGCCTGCTGAAGACCTACTTCTCGCTGATGTACTGTCAGTCTCTGAGACGCCGGCTTTCCCCAGAAAATCCAAAATGCTTTCCTTCAAAGGGGCTCAATCACATGCTGTCTTTCTTTGTGCTGGGTCTGCGAAGGCCTCAAAACATTCATTCCTCCAAAGTCGGCCTTATTGTATGCTATCAGGTATTTTTCTGAACTAGGACTTTCTGACAGAGGTGGCTATTTGAAAGGAGACCTGGGACAGCACAGGGCATGTCTGAGGCAGGCTCTATATAATCCAGGCGCTTCCTTCATTCCTCTCTGCCTTCAGTTTGAAGTTGAGGGAAGGGAGGGAGGATGAGTGCTCATGGGGGAATGTGGGAGGAAAGTAAACAGAGCACGTGAACTGCCCAGAGCTGCTGAGAACCCAGAAAGGATTATTTTCTCCTTCCCAATCATGGGGCAAATATTCACAGAGCGAGACTCTGCATAGCATTTAGCAGCTGAGTAATGGCTCCACAGGCCTCAGACTCAGGGCCATGGGGACCTCTGTTTCCCCTAGCTAGCTAGCCTGAGTGGGGGTGGGGGGAACAGGGAAAAAGATTTCAGAGGCAGGATGGCCAGGTTTGAATGCTGTGGCCCCACTTAAAGCTGTTGCTTTGAGTGAGTCACTAACACTCTGAGCTTGTTTCCTCATCACACAGTAAAAGATAACAGCGTCTATGCTGGAGCGTGACTGCCACAGTGAGAGTGAGTACATGTCAAGTGCCTGGCTCCGTATGAACGGGCTTTCCGCCGTCCTGCCCCCACTGCCCCCTCCCTTCCCCGACTCCATGTTGGACAGGATGCTCAGCATCCAGCAATGCAGCCAGCCCCTCATCACTCTCCTTCCTGGGGGCTTGTCTTATTTCCATATCAAAGTTGCAAGGTCCTTGGGAGCAGCAGGCAGGCAGCTGCATCTTGCTGAGCTCTTCAGGTCCCC